>NC_045643.1:0-1364395 GCF_009829145.1 Chiroxiphia lanceolata | reverse complement strand
GATTTTTTCATCATTTTTTTTCCCTTCATGTAATCGAAGAGTGAAATTCTGAAAGCTTTGCTCAAGGACTCTGGGTTTAATCATCTTTAAAAGCTCAGGAATTGCTCCCCATTCCCTTCCTGATTTAATGGGAAGCAGGTTTCTTGTCCCTGCAGGCATCTGAAGCTGGTGACCAGTGGGTAATTGTGCCTTGACAGAGCGCAAATGCACCGTGTCTGCATCCTCACCCTTCTAAACACAGCAAAACCCCCTTTTTTTTTTTAAATTTAATTGCATTGAGTTTGAAGAATTCGGTGCCCCTGCCCATGGCAGAGGAGCTGGAACAAGATCATCTTTAAGGTCCCTTCCAACCCAAACCATTATATGATCCCAAACCTTCCCCCTGTGGGACAGGGGAATGAAATTCATTAAAAAAAACAGATGAAAAAGGCCCATTATAAATGAGATAAAGGACACCTGTCTGAGACCTGACCCATCCCATCCCACCAAAAGCACCGGATTGAAAAGAAGATCAGCAAGACAAACCAGGGTGGTACTATAATTACTTTTTTCTTTTTATTTACACCACAAGAATAACAAGTTGTCATAATGTGGTACAAAATACTGGACTCCTAATAAAGTTGAAATCGAAGTCGGTACTGTCAGAGAAAGACACCATTGGCCAGTAAAAAAAAAAAAACCAAAAAACAAAACCGAAACAAAACCAAACCAGAAAAATAAAAATAAAGAGAAAAGAGAAAAATAAACCAATCAAAAAAAAAAAAACAAAACCAAAACCAAAACAAACCAAAACAAGAAAAAGAAAAGAATGATAAAAATATTCCAACTCCACCAAGTTAAAAGATGAGCACAAAGAATCACTGAAAGGAGGGTCCATACAATAAAGAGTGAAATTTGTCTAAATTACAGCGTAAACCGTAGCTGCTACCAATGGTGACATCATACTGAGCATGTATAGGTATAAAGTAGAATATAATATAGTTACAACTTTTGATACTACATATCTGTAATAAGCTCTCGGGTGAATAATGTTTCAACCCTTCCCCCCCTCCCCACCCCCACTTTTTATATATATATTATATATATAAGTTTGTCATCCTCATAAATTGGAAAATAGCGCCTCCACTATGGAGCACAGAAAAGTGTTAATTTATTTTCTTTCAATAGGATACTTTTTTTTCTCTTTTTTTTTTTTTTTTGTGTGTGTGTGTGTGTGGGGTTTTTTTTTTAATTTTTTCGTCAATATCAAAGACAAAGCGAAGCCGAGCTGAGAACGAGCCCGACCTCACGACAATGAAGAAACACGTTTTGCCTTTCGCTGCAAAGTCTCGTTTTTTAAACCACAGTGTTGCACAGTACAAGACTGCTTAAAGTGAAACCGAGCACTAATACATCCTGGAAAAGTAATTCCTTACAAAAGTTCGGCTGTGCTGGAGAGTTAACTCTTTCAAGTCCTCCTCAGCCACGCAGCTCTCCTCGGGATCGGCGGCTCCGACGCGAGGGTCGCGTCCGTCGCATCCAACCTCCCCACCCCGGCGAGAAATCAAAGCGAAACACCAACCCAAACGAAAGGAAATGAGAAGAATAACGAGAGTAACCAGGACACAGGCAGTTTACTTGGTGTGTTCGGCGTAGTCCCCCCTAAAAACACTGGTTCCGCATAAATACAATAAACTCTATTATTGGTAAGTCACAAGTGCTAGAGAAACGTCTTAGTTTTTTCTTTCTTTTCTTCTTAAAGTGAGAAATGTGTAAGTAGTCCTTTGTCTGCTTTTCTTTGTAGTTACTCTTTTGAACAACAAAAACCACAATTTCTTATTCAGTTCAGTGAGACAAACAAAAATTCCACTCTCCTTCCTTTTTGTGTGTGTGTGTGTGTGGTGACAACAACATCCCAACCTTTAGTCTCCGCAAATGCCACGAGAGGAAAAAAGAAAATCTCAAACCAAAATGAAACGAAACAAAAACCAACCCAAAAAAATTTTAAAAAAACCCCAAAAAATCAAAAACCCAACCCCAAACCACCATTTTTTTGTTTTGTTTGTTTGTTTGTTTGTTTTTGTTATTGTTTTCAAAGCTGCCAAGTGTGGCGTGCAAAATCTGTATACAATATAAAGACATGCCAACCTTACAGACCATGCAACCTCAAGGTGTAGGAAACTTAAAAAAAATATATTCATATATATTTATATATATATTTATATATATCAATGCCCGTCAAAAGAACGTGGGCCCAAAAAGTTTACAAAAGGAAGAATGGAATGAAGACGTGACCGTGACTAATAAAAAAAGGAATGTTTTGTATCGAAAGTAAGAAGAAAAAAAACCCAAAACAACAATGCCCCCCCCAAAAAAGCCCCCCCTGGTGGTTGTGTACTGCAAACTGGGCCTCACTTCACTGTCAAGAGGATTTAAAGATGCTCCTTTTCTTCCCAAGCAGGTACAAAGATGCCCCGGGCAGCACCACGATGGGATGCGGGAGCATCCCGGGCTCCTGCCCTATGGCAAAGTCATCGGAAATGAAGAAGCGAATGGCTCAAAAAAGGTGAAAAAAACCCGGGGAGCCTCAAAATGGGGGCTCCTTCCCCTCTCTCTGTGCCTGCAACCGGCCCCAGAGAGCATCCTCGGGGAAGAGCATCCTCAAGGAAGAGCATCCCCGGGGAAGAGCATCCCCAGGGGAGCGGGTGACGCTCAAACAATCCACGTCACCCCGGAGTTCGGAGGAGATGAGCTCTGACGTCTCGGGAAAAAAGTCTTTCCATCCCTGTCAAAAAGCTGAGTGAAATGGTGGAAAGGAAAGAAGGTGGGATCCGACGAGCTCCTCCAGTTTTCCTAAAGGAACCGGCTCAGCACGGTCAGACCGGGGTTCCTGGGAAGGCCCAAAAGGAAGGAAAAAGCTTTGCCACGACCGAGAGGAGAAATGGGAAAAAAACCTTCCAGGGAAGAGCTGGCAAGAGAAAGGAGGGTGTGAACACGGTCACCGCCCACAGAGGGAGGACAATTCCAAGGATAATTCCAAGTCAGTCACCAAACGCGGCAGCGGGATTGATTTTAGGTCACAGCAGCAAAGCGAGGAGGGCGGAAAAAATCCCGTCCCGCCCCATCCCCAGGTCCGTCGTGTTTTCACACGCGGATTCTCTTTAGGATACACTGAGGATGGTCCTTAAAATTCCGAATTTTCGGACGTACTTGGTTGCACAACTCAATTACTGTAGTGTTTCAACTGCATTAGAAATGGAGGAATAAACCAAAAGCCTCTTGCCTTTGCTCACACGTGGGGTTGCACTTCCAATGCCTCCCGTGACTCCTGAACGGAATGGAAACGGCTGCTTGGAGAACTGGAAAAAGAGGAAGTTCTGGAAGCGGCCCCGTCAGTCATCACGGGAACAGATAAAATAACAGGGATGGTAAAATGACAGGGATTGAGGAGAAGCTGCATGTGGGGGTTGGGAGCAGGATGTGCTGTCCTACACTGCTCTGAGGCGGCGCCGGCGCCTCCAAGATGCTCCTCTAGGATGCTCAACTCTCATGGAAGGGCTGGCTGCCCTCTCCCATCCGGCATTCCCGGGGGAAAAAACACCTCCAGCCCTACCAGTGAGAGGAAGAAGAGGAGAGAAAAAGAGAGAGGTGGGAGGTCTGAGGGCATCCGTCGGTCCGCGGAGAGAAAACACCAGGAATGAGCGTCCAACGAGCTGTCCCAAGGCTCCCGTGATCCTTGGAGGACAAAGACATCGCCCATTGGATACTACTATGTCAAGGTAAGGAAATTCCTTATTTTCTCTACACAGCTACTAGAAGAGAACTGAGGAAATATACAGTGATACAAAAGAGCTCACCAACGCCCCCTATTCTTGAAAAAACGCACCCAATCCCAAAAAAATCAACCTCTGTCCGTGTGCCCGGTTCCTCACGCCTGCAGGAAGCTGCTGACTGTCCAAAAGAGTCGAGGAAAAAGAGAGAAAACCAGAAAGGAAAAGGCAAAACCCCAAGGAAAATCCGTGTCCAAGCAAGAAAAGCAGGAAGGGAGGGAGGTTTAGATGCTATTGCTGTCGGGGAGGAAACCTGCCAAAGGGAAAGAAAGGTCGGAGGTCACACAAACAAGGCTTCCGGAGGGGGGCGGGAAAAGATCCATATAAAAATTAACAGGCAAATCATCGTCTTCGCTATAAAAAAACTCTTTGTTTTCTTGTCTTTGTTAGAAAAGGATCACAACTAAAAACCTTAATTAAAATACAAATGTTTATGGTAGTTGCCCAGTGGCTCAAGTGTTGGCTTTCTGAAAAACTTCCCAACCTGTCACCTGAAAAGTCCTCATGTTTCAACCTGGATCCTTTTCCAAAAGCACCTTGGACGTTCCAATTCCCAAATCTCTCCCTAGGGAGCTTCCAATGGCTACTGTTAGAGTATGCATTTAGTACATATATTTCTTTTTTTTTTCTTTTTCCTAGAAATGCATCATAAATATTTTTCTCAATAATTCATAGGAATCCGGTTTCTAAGCTTGGAATACATTTGGACTATACATTATACACATATATATTTATACCTAACAATTTAAGCAATATCTCATGCTAGTTGCTTTTAATAAAAGCATTCCAGTCTTAAAACCTGCAGTTGTGTCTAATACATGCTTCGACAACCAAATCGATAAGTCAATTGCCAGATAATGTAGAAGAGAGAGAAAACATTGGAAAATTTGTTGTTAAAAATGGTTGAATTCAAGACCCAACAGTATTTGCCACTTTTTTTGGCAACTACCTTATTTTTTCTTTTTTTTTTTCCTTTTTTTTTTTTTTTTTTTGAAACAGCAATGAAAGAAAACAAAACAAATCCAAACTTGTCGAGAGTTTTTGGAGACGCTCCGTTCAGCTGATGCCTGCTTCCCACCATCATGCCAGCACAAGCCAAAAAGTCTTCCTTCCTGATGGCAGTTCTTGGCTTTCCCAACCAGAGGAAAAATATTCAGGAACTGCTGTGTGGGTTTTGTTGTTTGTTTTGTTTTTGTTTTATTTATTTTTTTTTTACTTAAGGCATTGTTCCTCAAACTTCAGAAAATCCAGCTGCACCAAATCCATCAATTAGAAAAAAAGGCACAAACTCATCTTCAGATGGCTTTGGAGACCATAAAGCCGACTCCATCTGGGCTCACGTTTCCCCCTTTCTCCTTCCCTTTTCCTTTAGATGTCAGATGAGTCCCTCATTCCCTGTCCCTCCCCGTTAAAAATACACCATCTCCCAGAGTTCCCGTTCCGACAGGAGCTGTCGCTGACTCCCAGGCAGGCAAGAGCCATTCCAAAATATCCAAGAAATGAAACTACACGATGGGCCGAGTGGGTTCAAGCGGAGATTGCTCAGTTGTGGGTCATCAGCTTGTAAGCACCAGTTTTATGTTAAGGTTGTTTTATTTTCGCGTATGTTCGTGTTGAAGCTTTGATTTCTTTATATTTTGTGTGTGTTTTTTGGCAACTCTGCCAAAGACTTCCAGGCGTCGTTCCTCGTGCCGCTCCCAGTGAGACCAGAGAAGAGCACCCAACGTTGTCAGTCCTTTGCTGCTCTTCACCAGCATTTTTCAGCAAATAGAGACTCAAAGATACGCAGAGATTCCGGTTTGTTGTCGGTTGCTTGCTTTACACCTGGCTGTCCTTCCCGTGTTCTGGAATTAACCGCGACAGGACGCAGGAGTAACAAGAGAAAGCTTCTTGGCAGAGCTTCGAGACGAAGACAAAACAGACAGGAGAACTCCAGCTCGAAGGTTAATGCTACAGGGGAGGTTCCTCTTCCATAGGTTCGTCCTCAGGTCTGAGGGGATTCACAGCCAGGCAGGATGGGGAAGGGAGGGAAGAGAGAAAAAGAGGGTTGAGCACAGGCAGAGCTGGACAAAGTGGTGCCAAGTTTCACCCGTGACATTCCCATGACCTTCCTACCTGCCGGGCTGGGATCAGCTGGCTCACCTGGAATCAAAACTCGCCCCTGAGAAGGGTGTTTGGACAATCTGTTCTCACTCCTGGAGCTCTGGCAGCCTTGGTGCTGCGTCCCACTGCCCTGGGGAGCCTGTTCAGTGCCCCACCACCCTCTGGGAAGAACCTTTTTCTAAACCCACCCTGACACAACTCCAGGCCATTCCCTGGGGTCCTGTCAGTGGTCAGCCCCTGTGCAACATTCCCATTTCCTGCAGCAAGATCAATTCCCCCTCGTGGCCCAAACCCACGCCGGGCTCTGGCGGGAGCAGCAGGGCCAGGCATGGGGAGCACACACCGAGCCCACGACCCAGGAGGGGTTTAGGAATTCATGGAGGACAGGGAATGCAGAAGGAGAGGATGAGCCCAGAAGGGGTGGGATGGGAGGTGGGAAGGGAAGCAGCTCACCTCTTCTCCGCCGGCTTCACGCCCACGGACAGCGAGGCCATGGCCGTCCACCGTCTCTGCCTCCTCGTTCTCACACTTCTGTGCCTCCACCAGGGAATAGCCCACTGTGAGGCAGAACGCTGCAGGGAGTGCCAGTACTTGCCTGGGGGACAGGGGACAACAGGGACATCAGGGTTCCTGCCCCATCACAGCTCCTGCTTTCCCAGACCCACCAGCCCACTCAGATCCACCCGGGGAACGCTCATCACACCCATGTGACTTTGAGCCCTGCCTGCTCTCACTTCATGGTGCTCAAATAATAACCTTCCCCCTTTTCCCTTCCCTTCCCTTCCCTTCCCTCCCTTCCCTTCCCTTCCCTTCCCTTCCCTTCCCTTCCCTTCCCTTCCCTTCCCTTCCCTTCCCTTCCCTTCCCTTCCCTTTCCTGAAATTTCCTTTCCTGAAATTTCCTTTCCTTTCTCACATCAAAACCCTCAGAAACCTCCAGACCTAAGGACAAACACTGGAGAGGGAAGGATTCAGTCCAGACCTAGACTGGACACCTGTATTCAGTTCCTAACTCCCACATGCTTTTTCTGGGCAAATTCCCTAAAACTAAAGAAGTCCAAGTTGGATTTAGAACCATGAAGGTTGGAAAAGACCTCCAAGATCATCAAGTCCAAGCTTCAACCTTCGATGGATTTTTTTTTTTTATGCAGGCAGTTTGCCACCCTTTTTCATTGGAAACACCAGAGGGAAGGGAATAAAGGACATTCTCCTGGCCCCCAGGAATTTCCTGGTACCCAAAAAGCCACAGTAAAACCTGAAAGCAAGAACCCAGACAGTGAGGGTGGAACAAGGGGAGGAAGGGTCTTGTTTTCAAGCATCTCCATTTCTCCTGTGCTGGGCAGCAGATCTGAGGGTCTTACTCCAAACCCCTTTTAATTTGCTGTGCTCATTTAAAGAGAAAAAAATCAATGTATCACTGGCTGGCTCAAGGTGCTGCTGAGGTGTGCCAGTGGTCCCTTAAAAGCTTCTGGAAATGGAATTCAAATTCTAAACCCATCTGGCATTTTTAGGGGGAAAAAAAACCCCATAGTGTGGTGTCTTTTAAGCTTTTCACCCTATAAAAGGGAGACAACCCCCCTCCAGTTTTAAACCACAAATGTTTGATGTGGGAAGATATCAGGACATAGCAGTGGGATTCCCATATTACTCAGGCTCTTCCACTCCATCCCCCAAAGAATTTCTCCAGAAAAGCTCCAATGCAGTGATTTTAACCTTCCTGGATGAATAAACCTGAAATACCAGCAAATTTCACTCACAGAATCCCAGAATATCCTGAGCTGGAAGGGACCCACAAAGGCCATCAAGTGGCCCTGCACAGGACACCCCAGCAATCCCACCCTGTGCCTGAGAGCCTGTTTCACTTCCATGCCTGTCTATCCTTAATTAGGATGCCACAACACCCAACAAGAGTTGTGCTGTTCAGAGATACTTAACTGCTTTTGAAGGAATAAGAGTAAGTTCTGATTGCAGCACACTCTGTGCTTTACAGAGATTTTAGAGGTTTTAATCTCATTTAGTGTTGGATTAAGGGCTGGACTCGATGATCCTAAAGATCTTTCCAACCTAAACTGTGCCCTGATTCCCTAATTCCCCCTCGAGGGCCAAAGCACTGCCCTGAGTGACCTGCTCGCTGTGCATCGCGCTGGTCCAGTCAGACCAGTTTGAGGTGGCACAAACCCAGTTCACAGTGCAGTGACTGCCAGGAAACCAGGACACGGGAACACGGAGATGCCAGAATGTGGAGAAGGCAAACAGGTGCCCCCCCAGGGCAACCCAGAAGGGACCCAGCTGGGTCAGTGGGGTACTCACTGTGGATCTCGATGACCTTCTCCATGGAATGCACCGCGTTGGCGTTGGCTCTCTGCTGGAAAACCTTCTCTGGAAGAGGGTCAAGCTGGAAGGAGAAACACCAAAGAAATGTTATCATTGAATCATGGAATCACACACTGGTTTGGCTCGTGAGGGACCTGAAAGCCCATCCAGTGCCACCCCCTGCCATGGGCAAGGACACCTTCCACTAGCTCAGGTTGCTCCAAGCCCTGCCCAGCCTGGCCTGGGACACTTCCAGGGATCCAGGGGCAGCCACAGCTTCTCTGGGCAACCCGTGCCAGGGCCTCCCCACCCTCACAGACAAGAATTCCTTCCCAATATCCCATCTAACCCTGCCCTCTGGCAGCTGGAAGCCATTGCTCCTTGTCCTGGCACTGCACGTGATACAAAATGTCCTTTCCATTCTTGACAGCACTTCCTCCTGTTTTCCAGGAGATATTTTCCTCCTGCCTGATGGAGAGCTCTGCCCACATCCATCCCAGCCCTGGCAGCTTTCACTCAGCATAGACAAAGGGAAATCAGATCCAAACTGCAAAGCACATCCTCCTCCGTGGTGTTTTCCAGGAGGTGGGTGTTGCAGAGCACCAAGTCAGGGCTCTTCTGGTGCCAGAAAACATCATCAAGGACAAGAAGACTTGGACATCCTCCTGTGTCAAGACCATGAGGTCACAACCCTGGCAAAGTCTGTTCTGCAGCAGGAACATGCCAGAGAAAGGCCCTGACAGCACTGCTAGAGGGTTGTTTTGGAGTTTCTTTGATTTCCTTTAGGAAAACCCAAGAAGAGGGGAACACCTTCACACTCCTTGGTTCTCCACTCGGAGCATGAATTCCTAACAAACCTCCAAGGCTGAGTATCCAAAACTAGAGATGTCCACTGTCTGAAAATAGCAGCCAAGGCCCAACCAGGGATATTCTCCAGCAAAGAACAGCCACGGTTTAATAGTTAAAAAACCAGAAATCCATGGCAAAGTTTAACTGCTCAAAGCCAAGAGAAGCTCCAGCCAAGACTGCTCGTATGAGCACATGGCAGCCATTCCATAGGTACTTCAGGAGCACCAGGAATTGCTGCATTCCAGATTTAGTAATTATGGATTGCACTTTTTATTAATTCTCTGCTCTAAAAATAGTTCTGGTCCAAACTGGTTTCTGTCTGACATTAAAGGAAGGCAAAAGCAGTTCCTGGAGGAGTTGTTTAAGTAAGAGCTTTCAGACATCGATCCGAAGCACGTTTCTGCTTCCAGAGCACTCTCCTCCTCCTGGAATAACCCTCACACACAACAGCCTCAGCCACTGCTCTCCTGGGAAAGGGAGGAAACACCTCTGGGCATCAGGCAGAGGTTTTAAGTACCTTCTTGAGAGCCTGATCCTAGACAAACCTCCACTACTTCCACATGAAAAACAAGGACAAAGCATTTACAGCAGGGACAGGCAGCATGGTGAGAGCTGCTGGGCTGCCGGACCACGTCACCCTGCACGTGCTTCCCACCTCACTGCCCACCACTGGCAATTCCCATGGTGGCATCCCTGCTCCAGAGGATCCAACGTCACTCCCTGGGAACAGGCAGAAGGCTGGTGATGCCCCTGATGGAGGGAGCAGCTCTCTGTGGTTGCCCTGCCCTCCAGCACTGCTGGCAGGGGCTGGCAGGGGCTGCTTTGGGTCATGAACAGTGGCTTCGTGGTCTGAACTGCCATCAGCAGAGCTCAGAACCATGGAATCTTGGAATGGTCTGGGTTGGAAGGGACATTAAAGAGTATCTCATCCCATCCCCTGCCATGGGCAGGGACACCTTCCACGATCCCTGGTTGCTCCAACCTGGCCTTGGACACTTCCAGGGATCCAAGGACAGTCACAGCTTCTCTGAGTGAGCCAGGGCCTCCCCACCCTCCCATCCAGGAATTCCTTCTGAATATCCCATCTAACCCCGCCCTCTGGCAGTGGAAAGCCATTCCCCCTTGTCCTGTCCCTCCATCCCTTGTCCCAAGTCCCTCTCCAGCTCTCCTGGAGCCCCTTTAGGCCCTGGAAGGGGCTCTCAGGTCTCCCTGGAGCCTTCTCTTCTCCAGGTGAACCCCCCCAGCTTGGATTAAACTCTCTCCCTGCACCAACCCCACCTCTGCTTTTCCAACTCATGTCCCATCATCTTCACACGAGTGCTCACAATGCCCAACCATTCCCAAGCCCCAGCACTGCCTCCCTGCACAGCCCAGCCCTCAGCTGCACAGCCAAAGCCCCGTTTTCATTTCCTGGCCGGTTGGAAACGCGCCGGCTCCTGCTTTTCCATAGCGCCTGTTCCGAGGCGGGAGGTTTGATCTCCGCAGACGCTTTGGGGACTGGCACCGTTCCCCTCATTTCCTACCAGTCCCCACACGGCTCTGGGATCGTTCCTGAGGCAGCAAAGCTCCCACAGCTGCCTGTCCATGTGTGTGCAGGCAGGAGCCTCTCACAGGCTGTACATCAAACTGCATCAAAGGGCCGCGGCACAAAGCACCAGCCGCTCCCTCCGACTTCCCTGCATTAAAGAGATTTGAGGAAAGGCCGTGATAAAACTCGTGTTTCCTGCTTTTTGATGTGTGGGTAAGTCAGGGGGATATTGGCCTGATATCTGCACAGCCTTACAGCCCACCTAGGACAAACGAGAACAGGTCTAGCTTGAAGTATTTTCAAGTGTCTTAGAGCTGTGATTAAAAAATTCTGTGTTTTTTACCTCTCACCCGGTTCAATGAAACCACTCAGGCTGCTGATAATATCCAAGGTATTGGGAATGCTGGGATCTCCCCACAGCCTCACACTTCCCAAAACATCTCCATTGCTTGGCTCAAGCACTTACTGCAGGCAGATCCTCACACCATGGTGCAGTCACCCCCTGCATCCCAGGAGGAATTACATCCTTCAGGTGTTATTCCCACTGTTTCCTTTTCAAAGTGCATTCTGCCACTAGAGACAGCTGCTCTCAAAGGTGGATGGAGCCAGAAGAATTGTCTGTGGTGACAACTTGGCTTAAGAGAGGTGGCTGATGCAAAAAAATCTCACGGAATTGTGGAATGGTTTGGGTTGGAAGGGACCTCGAAGCTCATCTCATTCCACCCCCTGCCATGGGAAGGGACACCTTCCACTAGCCCAGGGTGCTCCAAGCCCCATCCAACCTGGCCTTGGACACTTCCAGGGATGGGGACCAGGGCAGTGGTGGAGTCACCATCCCTGGAGAGGTTTAAAAGATCTGCAGACGTAGCATTTCTTCCTTAATCCTACTGACACTGAAAGTGTGGGAGGAAAAAAGACAGAAAAGCTGAAGTACCTAAAGTTTCCTCTGCAGGAAAATACCCTGAGCTTCCCAGAATCCAAACCCTGTAATTCCTTGGTGTATTTCTCTGTCTTGCCCTTATCTTGCAACCACACCTCCTGGCTTTTCCAGCCAGTTTCTCTGACACAGCTGAGCCTCTTCCTACACAGCAACATGCAGAAAATACAAAATCTAACTCCAAGGGCAAAACACAACTGCAAACAGTGCCAAGCAAGCAATGGGTCTAGAGAGGGGAACAAAGAGAAGGGAAGGTTTGGAGGATGAATTCAGAAATAAATTAAAATAGTTATTTTTCAAAAAGCACAAAGCAAGTTATTTAGATCAACCCAAAAAATCAGTTTTTAGCTGCTTCACTCTTTCTAATTCAGACTGCCAAGCACAGGTAGCTTTTATATAAAAAACACTCTTTAAATCAATGAGTGTCAGAAGGACCCAAAGCGATGCCAAAACTTTGGCGGGTTGGCTGTTTTGGGGATGAGCTGCCCAAATCCAAGGAAGGTGGTTTTACCAGGATCAACCAGGCTGGTAAAGGCCTCTGAGATCATCGAGTCCAATCTTTGCCCCAACATCACTTTGTCACCCAGCCCATGGCACTGATGCCACATCCAGTCTGTCCTTAAACACCTCCAGGGACGGTGACTCCACCCCTCCCTGGGCAGCCCATTCCAAGGTCTGATCCCTCCCTCCGGGAAGAATTTCTTCCCAGTGTCCAACCTAAACCTCCCCTGGTGCAGCTCAAGGCTGTGCCTTCTTGTCCTACTGCTGGTTCCTGGGAGAAGAGCCCGACCCCCCCAGCTCCCCCTCCTGTCAGGGAGTTGCAGAGAGTGAGGAGGTCTCCCCTGAGCCTCCTCCTCTCCAGGCTCAACAACCCCAGCTCCCTCAGCCTCTCCTCACAGCACTTGTGCTCCAGTTCCTTTGCTCCAGTCCCTTCCCCAGCCTCGCTGCTCTTCTCTGCACCTGCTCCAGCCCCTCCATGTCCTTCCTCAACTGAGGGCCCAGAACTGGACACAGCACTCCAGGTGAGGCCTCACCAGTGCCCAGTCCTGGGGCAGAGTCACCTCCCTGGTCCTGCTGCCACACTCTTCCTGATCCAGGCCAGGATGCCATGGAATGATGCCAAGAATCACCTCCCTGGTCCTGCTGCCACACTGTTCCCGACCCAGCCCAGGTGCCATCAAATGATGCCAAGAAGGCCACCTGGGCACCCCTGGCTCATGTCCAGCCGCTGTCACCATCACCCCCAGGTCCCTCTCTGTCCCCCCACTCTGTCCCCAGCCTGGAGCTGCCAGGGGTTGTTGTGGCCAAAGGGCAGGACCCGGCACTTGGCCTGGTTGAACCTCATCCCGTTGGATTTGGCCCATGTCTCCAGCCTGTGCAGGTCGCTCTGCAGAGCCCTGCAGCAGATCCCCCGTGCCCCAAGCCGGTGTCCCAGCATGCAGTGTCCCTGTGTGCAGTGTCCCTGTGTGCAGTGTCCCTGTACCTCGTTGCCCAGCAGAGCAGCCACGCAGGCCTCGGAGGCGTCGCAGATGGCGGTCAGGTCGTGGCCGCCCTCGAGGGCCAGGACCACCCGGCCCCCGGCCAGGCCCATCAGCTGCTTTGTCAGGTACCCGAAGCCTGGAGGAGGGAACAGAGCAAATGCAGGAGAAGGGCAAAGGTTGTGCCTGGAATGGGGCTCCTGGCGGCGGATCAAAGAATTAGAGAGAGGAATTACATCATATTAAAAACCCACCGGGGATTTGAAAGGACTCGGCGCATAATGTGAGCCAGGCTGGGTTTTAATTCCAGAGCTGGACGGATCTCCAGAGCACCACCATCCTCCCTCAGCACCCCAGCAGGGAATATTCCCTTGGGAAGGAGGGAAAGAGGTGGATTTTGGCCCTGCTTTGGGAGTTCAGTCCGAAAGGACTCAGTGCATAATGTGAGCCAGGCTGGGTTTTAATTCCAGCCACAGTTCCCTGGGTGGATCTCCAGGAGCTTATCCCACCATCCTCCCTGTCACCCCTCAGCGCCCCAGCAGGGAATATTCCCTTGGGAAGGAGGGAAAGAGGCAGATTGTGGCCCTGCTTTGGGAGACGCCGAGTTGGAGCAGTGGTTCAGGAGACACCAAGTGGGAGCAGTGGAAGGGGAGGGAGGAGGAGGGGGAATCAGGAATATTTCAGCTGGAATAGCAGCACTGCAGTGCCCCAGAGATATCTGACATCTCGTTCTCAGCAGACAGCTCTTCCCCTATAGAATATGCTATAAAAATTCCAGGGGCACCCGGCACTTTGATCAGATGACACACAATACATTTCTCTCCCCTTTAAACAAAACAGACCCAAGCTGGGAGGATTTAAAAAACGTGTCCTCAAAGCAACCTTCCCCCTCGGAAAAAATCCCAGAAGCCAAACAAAAGAAAAGTCAGGGAACTTCTCCCCTCCATCTCCCTGCTTTGTGTCCTGCAGAATTGGCAAATTAACAAATTAACAGGCAGATAAAATGATTCACTGCTTTGGGAGAGGAGCAAACCATGGGAAATTCAAGCAGCAGGTAAACAAGAGCTTCTCATTCCCAAGTGTTTCTGGAGATCTCGAATAACTTGTCTCTTGTAAATCTATTTCACTTTATTCTTATATAAAGTTTATAGGTTCAGCTCCCTCACGAGGTTTTTGAAGTTCAGTGGAGAGAACAACTTTCCTGGCTGACACAAACTCTTAAAAAATAATAATAAAATCCTTTTTGCAAGAAAAAACTGTCTCCTGGATTCACTGGAATGAAACAGTGCCAGGTAAACCCAGCATAACCAAGGAGGGGGGATTTCAGTGCATCTCCCAAAGACATCCCGGATCCAAAGCAAAAAGGAGATTCTTGTGGGTCTCTGCAATTGCTTCAAAGGTGGAGAACAAAAATATTCAGCTCCAAATTTTAATAAGGGGTCCTGGAGGAAGAAATGGCCTCGTGGTAGCATTGAAAGTGAGTGTTTACAGCTGGTACTTCTGCAATTTTGCATGAAACCCAGCCTAACTCTGCAATTCAGCAGCTGTTTTCTGCAGAGACGTGTCTACAAATGTTTTATAATATTTATAATATTATAAATAAATAAAATTATATAAATATAATTTGCACTCCAAATTGAAATATGCAATGCTTAAAAAAAAAAAGAAAAAGGTAAATATATATTGTAAAATAAAACCCCACGAAAATTCAAAGAAAAAGGTTGAAAGTTTTGCTGCTGCAATGAAAGATCTGAAGTTAAATCCCAAAATGTAAAATTTAGGAATACTGTAGAGCAGCAATTGGCCCCAGTTTTGGCTCCCTGCTCTTGCCAAGCCCCAACTTACATTTTGCTGACAGGTTATACCCTCCCAGGGGCGTGGGATGTCCTTCCACTGCGTCGAAACCGGACGACACCAGCACCACATCCGGGGCAAACTCGTTGGCAATGGGCATGACCACGGTCCTGCAGCACAAAGGAACCATGGAACACATCAGTTGGGCTCCTGAACAAAGGCAGGAATGTTTAAACCCTCTTAATTCTCCAGGCTGGGAGTGTTATTCCATGGCAGCAAAGCCCAGCTCCTGTTTTCCTCCGAGGTGAGAGCAGAACACGTTGTGCTGGCTGTGGTTTCTTCCACCAACATCCTCGTGTTGTGAGTTGGGAAACGAGTTGTAATAACTTGTGCTTCCCATTTGGGATCATATCCTGCTCTACATGCATGGGAATAAGGAGGAAATGAGAAGGCATCTGGCACAGGCTGCAAATCCACCTGGAAAAAGTCAGTTCATGGCACTGTCTCCGTGTCCTCCTTCAAAATATCTCCTTCAGGTTTGGCAAAGTGGTTTCTCTTTTCCTTGTTAAACTTTTCATTTCCCATGAAATGAAAGGTTGGGGATGTCCCACGGAGCAAAAAAAAGCTTTAAAATGCAAATGTCCCACCCAAATACACCTCTCTGAACTGGTTCCCCACCCAAAGACACCTCTCCCAGTGCCAGTTCTCCATCCTCTGACATTTTATCCACTAAAAAATGGATGGAATTGCTCAGCATCCATAAACTACTGACTGTCCAGAGGTATGTAAATGAAACAAGGGGTCTGTGCCTGTGGTTTCTCACCAAAAGACCTTTTCCCTCTGGTTTCTCTCTCTTCAAACACCACAACTTCTCCTCAAAACCAACAAGAAGCTGCAAACATCCCGTTCCCCACCTCAAGATGCATTTTCCAAAGTATGTTCTTTTTCCATTATAACCTCCTACGGCATGAACTGAAGTGGTTTGATTCACATCCCAAAGCAGGAACCCATAAATATCTTTGCAGGCACGAGAAAGTTGCTTTACTGAATAGAGTCATTAAGGGATGCTCTGAAACAGAGCCCAGAGAGGCCTGTTCCGTGCTGGGATGGTCCAAATGCTACCAGGACACTCCTAAAGTCCACCATAAATCCATAGAACCCACCTCCCTCACCAAGGACTGGAGGAGCACTTCCAAACCCAGCACACACGGTCAAGGGTTTTATTCTCCTTGAACTTCGAAGTCCTGCTGAGCCCTTTAATTCCCAGCTAAAGGAGAACTCCTAAAATCATCAGATTTATTTTTTCCCCCAGGGTTCTCATGCCATGGGAGCTGCCAGGTGTTGGAAGTGTGGGATCACCAAGGTGTGGGGACAGAGCAACACACAGGACTGTGGATCCTTAAGGATTCTTGGCCACAGGACAGCTCATAGAATCATGGAATGCTTTGGGTTGGGAGGGACCTTACAGACCATCTCATTCCAAACCCCCTGCCATGGGCATCCACTGATGGCCCAGGACAAAGGCTCCAGAGGAACAGGGATAGTTGGTGATCCTTGACTGGAGGTCCCCAGGGGCTGACAGTGGTTTGGAGGTGCCTTCTCCAGCCCAGCCCTGCCCCGAGGGTTAACCCTGAGCCCTGGGGGGGAGAATTTTAGGAGAGGACAAGCAGCAGTTGTTGGTTCAAAGTAAAGCAGGGCTCAGAAGAAGTTGCTTTGAGGATGTCCAGAGTTTTCTGCGGCGCAGCCACAAGTGGTTACTCCAGCATGTACCTCCAACTGGGAGCAATTCCAAGAGGTGCTGTGTGTTGCTGGCAGGTCCCTCAGAGTTTTAAGAAACGTGTCCCAGGTCCCCTGGCTCCCTTTCCAAGAGGTCTAGATGGACAGTCTGTGCCCACTGACCGTCCAAACACATCCCAAGCCAAGAGCACTCCCCCAAATCCAGACTTCAAGCCTCTCCCTTCCCCCCTGACTCCCACTCAAACTCTCAAGGGCTGCTCTTGCTTCTGATTTTCTCCGAATTTCAGAACCACAGAAACTCCTGATCCCACCAGGATCATCCAGTCCCACTCCTGGTCCTGCACAGACACCCCAACGATCCCACCCTGTCCCTGAGGGTGCTGTCCAAACGTTCCTGGAGCTCTTGATACTTCCCTGAGGAGCCTGGTCAGTCCCCAGCCACCTTCTAAAGGAAGAACCTTTTCCTGAGATCCAACCTAAACCTGCCCTGGCACAGCTCCAGCCGTTCCCTCGGCTCCTGTCCCTGGATATGAGAGTAAAGAGATCAATATTCCAAAGCCACAGCCCATGTTGATGCTCCATACCCATAAAAGCAGCTGGACATAAAACTTGATCCAGGAGAGCCAGAGGCAGCATTCCCTCATTTTGCCTTTTTAATTGGAAAAAAGGAAAAGAAATCCCATGTGTTTCCCAGATTCCATCTGTGGACAACATTTCAGGTCCATCTCATCCAGCCTTTTCCTTTCTAATCCTCACGGAAAACCAGCCCCTTCGCTCAGATCCATCCCAGTAAAGCCAAGTCCTCGAGAGAAAACAGGGATTCAACTGCAAACAATCCCAGGGCTTTGCCCTGCTGAGGAGACCAGAAAAAAAGCCAGAAATTCAAATTATCATCCAGGAGATGAGCGGTTTTGCCTGGAATTGGGGCATTTAAGGATTGGCTGTAAAGTTCTTCAGCGAGGAACGAATAGTCCTAACACCGAATAGTCCTTCAATCCATGTGGAATTTTTTTAAAACACAAGGAAATTGAAATTTCCTGAATTTCAGAGGCTTGTTTGGCTTGCCTAAACTAAATTAAATCCTTCTTTTTGAAGAAGCTGAACAGAGACAACTGGTGGCTGCAAACAGCAAAACCTCCCCAGCGTGTCCTGCCATCACTTGGGAGCAAGGAAAAAAATAAATGCAATTTTAGCTCTATTTTCCAGAGGGCTGAAGGAATTATTTTTAGCCTGCCATCAGCCAATCTGCCAATTAAATGCCTAATAAATGATATGCAGGTGAAACAATCCGAGAGAGGATTAATTTGGGGTTTAAATGCTCGACTGCAGCGTGGAAATCAGGGAAATTTAGGAGGCTGAGCATTTTAGTGGAGCCTTTTTCCCGCTGTTGGCCACATATATATATATGTTTTATCTATATTTTTATATAGTTCTGTGGATATTTATATGTGCTAAGGATATATTTTTATATATTATGCATCTATTTGTACAAAATATATATTTTAGATGTGTTATATGTATGTGCTAAGTATATATTTTTAAAAATGATATATAATTTATAAATAAAATATACATTATCTACATTAATATATATAATATATATTTATATAAATACATTTTCATATATTATGTGTATATTTATATAAGTTAAATATATAATATACACCTATTTATATAAATTATCTATATTCCACACATGTTATGTGTATATATATGTTAAGCACATATTTTTATATATTATGCATCTATTTATACAAATATTTTTATATATGAGTATATTTCTCTATTTTAAGTATATATTTTTATATGTTATGCATGTATGTATGCAAATACATATTTTTATAGATGTTATGTGTATATTTATATGTCTAAGGATATATTTTCATACAGTATGCATCTATCTGTATAATTATATTTTTTATATATATTTATATGTGCAAAGTATATATTTTTATATAGTATGCATCTATTTATATAAATATATTTTATATATGTTAAGTGTATATTATACATGTTTATATAAATTAGCCATCTTTTCATACATGTTATGTGTATATTTATATGAGCCAAGTAGATGTTTTATATATTATGGATCTCTTTGTCTAAATGTATTTTATTTGTTATGCATATATTATATATGTTATGTATATATTTTTACATGTTATGAACATATTTATGTAAATATATTTCGTATATGTTATGTGTATATTTCTATATGTTAACAATATGTTATGCATATATTTATATAAATTATCTATATTTTTATGTTATGGGTATATGTCTATAAGTATATATTATGCATCTATTTATATAAATCATATATTTTTATATATGTTACATATATATATGTATACTTTTTTATATATTATCCATATATTTAGATATTATATATCTATATATAACATAGATATATTATATATATAGATATATATTATATATAATATATTTATATATATATTTATATATTTATATATATTTTATATATTTATATATATTTATAATATATACTATATATATATATATCTATATATATTATATATATAGAAATATATATTTCTATATATATAACTATACATTTTAATATATTCTGCATATATTTATATATCTTTATATATCATGTGTATATTTCTATATTATGTATATATATTTTATATATGTTCTATATATATTAGATATGTTATGTACATATGTTCACATTATATAGATTTATGTTATGTACATATATTTTATATATGTTGTGTCTATAATTATCCATTATATATTTTTATATTTAAAATATTTATATATGTAAAATACATATTTATATATGTCATGTATATTGTACATAAACGTATGTGTATATATATATATATAAATAATATAAAAAATAAATGTGTAAATATATAAATGTATGTATAACTCAAAATGTCATCCACTGCTCCTAAGGCTGATCAGCCTCCTGAAAATTCCAGCCTTTCTTTCTCCAGGCATCCATCTCCGTGCTCATTTTCCATGTCCAAAGGGATTAGGAATTTGGGGATAAAATCAGTGTCAGAAGAGCATGAAATTGAAAACACAGAAACAACCGATCCAGGCAAAACCATCATCGTTCCCCCCGCTCCTGCTCCTTATTCCCGCTTTATGGCTCCCAGGGAAAACCAAAATCCCCCCCAGAATTGGTTCCTGCACTCATTTAATGCTTTTTTTTTTGCAGGATCTTCCCGACAGTCCCGGCTTTTCCTTGCGCTTTAGGTGTTTGAAACAAAAGTTGAGCTGGGTATGGAATTCTAACTGGGGAGGAGACCTCGGACAGGAGCAAAAATCCACTCCAATCACCAGGAAAACTTTCCTGCAGCAAATTCCCAGGGAAATGCCAGCAGATAATACAATTTAATTCCACTAATTGCTGTTGCCGTGGAACAAGGAACCAGTCGGAGTTTTCCCGCTTTTCCTGCAGGTCTCTCAGCTGAGAGTTCCTGGGGAGGATTTGGGGAAGGAAACACCACTCCTGCTTGTATAAAATATCAGGGAACGACACATCCTGGTCAGAAAACCCTCCAAGTCTTTTTCAACTGTTTGTTTCTAGAACAACGGAGTAACAGACAGCAGGAAAGTCTGGATGAGTTGATGATTTTGGGAATAACATGCCCTGAATTTTTCCCTTTAAGGTTGAATACATTTCTCCCTAAGCTCTGCAATTTGGGTTGCCCACATATTTTGGGGGCGAGTTCAGCCCAAAATTGGGATGGAGTGGAGTTGCTCCAAGCTCCCAGAAAATTCCCTGAATCCCTTCTGGAATCTCCACCCTGTGTCCCCCCCTAAAAAATGCCACCACTCCAACCCTGAGGCGGTGATTTCAGCCCTGGGTTATGAAGATAACAAGGACAAAGTGCAGGGAAAGGCACATTTTCAACCCTTGTTCTCACTTTTGGAACATCCTGGTGGGATTAAGGAGCATCCAGAGGTCAGGAGAGATTCCGTGACCCCACTGCAAGAGGGGGGAGCCAATATTTGGAGGAGAAATAATAGCAGGAAAATCACTGATATAAACCCCCAAAACAGGTTTGCAGTGTGGGGATGAGTGATTTCATTAGGAATTATTTATTCCCTCATTTCTATGGACAATGAGCTCCGTTGTTTTCATTTCTCAAACCCACACGTTGGTTCGCCCTGAAATAAAACCATCGAGTGGGTCGCTCGCTTTCATTCTGCTCGTTTTACGCAGAAAAAGGACTTTCCCCCCCCCCCCGCCAAAAATAGGCAGGAATGTGAAGAGTTAAGGCTTAAAAAAAAAAAAAAAAGAAAAAGTCTATCAGTATCTTTGCCTGGCTCAAAGGATTTCCACTGATTCCTCTCCAGACTTCAAAGCCTTCCCAGTTTGGCACCGGGACTGGTTTGAATTAAAGCTCAGCTCTCCACTGCAGAGTTTCCAAGTTCACGGTGAAAATGCCTCCTGCTTCTGGAGTTCATTATGGCCAATTTTCTTATCTTTCCTTCATCTCCTGGTTTGATCCCCGGCAAATGCAACGTGGCATTCGATGGGGTGGAATAACAAGGTGCTGCCTTGAAGGCATGAATTGTCTCAGGGGGCTAAAGCAAGGAAAGAAGGGGGGGAAAAAATAGGATATATGACCCATTCCCTTCACTTTCTGACTCTCGGGGGACTATAAATTGCAAACTTCAAAGAGTTATTTTACATTCAAATCAATAGAAAGATTGGGGGGGGGGGATGTTTTTCAAAGGAGCTGGTTGAGATTTCAAAAGGTCACTTGATAATGGATTATCGTGCCCAACGTTGGAGTGAGATGAAAAAAAAGCTTCCCGTTAAAGTTATGGACTGAAGGTGTGCACATGGAGTCCCGTGAGCTTCCCAAAAACTCCTGAAATAAAGGGTTGTGAGCAGCTCCGAAGTATGTTGCCCAAAGAGCTGCACTCTCCGAGCAAAGACACCAGGAATGGCTGGAAAAGGCAATTTTCCAGGAGCCTGGAAACTTAATTAATATTTAATGTCGCTCCGTCCCCAGCTCCAGGTTCTCTGCCTAAGGAAGAGATCAGGCTTGGGAACGTTGGGATAACCCGACTTCCACCTTGGAGCAAAGTGTTGCCTTCCAGGAAGAAAACAGGGATTTGACAAGATGTTATTTTAAATTGGGAATATCCTTGGAAGGCTTTTTAATGGCAGGATGAAGAGGGAGAAAGAGTTCTTTTTGCTCAGATAAAGACAAATACATGTTATTTAGGACAGGGAAGAGTGCTCCTGGATTTAATGCCATCCCAGGAAGGTGATATTCCAGAAATTCACATCCCAGGCCTTGGAAAGGACGTGTCTCCCTGAATTTAGGTAGGGTGGTCACCAGAGGTCACCAAACCTGGTGTGAGGACAGAAAACCACTTGAAAGTGTTAAAAAAATTCCACTTGGAGAGGCTGGAGCCACAGGTGGGAGGCAGGTGTGGGACAAGACAGCCTAAAAAAAATCATGGAATTTGGGTTTTGGGTTGACCTTAAAGCTCATTTTGTTACACCCTCTGCCATGGGCAGGGACATCTTCCACCAGCCCAGGTTGCTCCAAGCCCTGTCCAACCTGGCCTTGGACACTTCCAGGGATGGGGCAGCCACAGCTTCTCAGGGAATTCCAAGAAGGGAATCCCAGCCCCTCCCACTCTCCCAGCCAAGAATTCCTTCCCAATAGCCCATCTAAACTTCTTTTCTTGACCTTGAGTCAAGTAGTTTCATCCCCTGCTCCGTTTGGAGCCTCCAGTGATGCCATTTTTGGGTACCAGAGATGCCCCCTCAGGCCCTGGGGCAGCTGCACCCCCCACTTCCAACCTGGGCTGACTCTTTCCGAAGTTTATCCCGCTTTTCCCACCCAGGTGAGCTCAGCCATAGAAATACTGCCCCTAAAGAGGTCACAAGATTTTTAGCCAGAACTAGAAGGGCTTATTCCTATCACTGAATAATTTCTATCCATGGATCAATCAACAGTGAGCAGCAAATTTGTCCATCCCTTGAGGTCACAGCCAGAAACATCCTAATTCACCTTGTTTTTATCATGGCACTCAAAAAGTAACTGCAACTACATGCAAATCCTGCATTTCTAACTTTGGAAAGGGAGAAAGCCCAGATTAAGGAGGAGAAAGAAACCCAGTTTAGGTGCAAAACACATTTGGAAGAGGAACTATTCACTATTACCTGAAAGCAGTTAAATATTCCGTGTCTCCCATGGGTGGATCCAGGCCACCAGTAAATGCCATGTTAACGTTGAAACCAACTCCTGCTCCTGTGCCAACCTGGAAAAGGGAAAGGGGACTTTTAATTACACATATGGAAACAGGGAATTCTGGCAACACATCTCTCGGATTCAAGAGTGAGGTGAATTTTTCTCTGGTCCACAAAACGAGAGTGAAAATAAAGCTCCTCCCCACCCTGATCCTTATGGGAGCTCAGGACCAGTGGAATTTGGCTGCTGCTCTCCCAAAAAACACCTCACCAGTACCTGGATCCTCTTCCTTTTTTTCAGGAATGCAATACCTTCCCATACTTAATTCTCAGCTTTATCCAGAGGCATATTTTCTATGTCATTACAGTTGCAACTGGGGAAAAAAACCCCGTATTTTAATCAGAGTGAGTTCCCCCTCTGCTGGGGAAAAAGAGGATTCACAGAGAGGAGGTTTTGGCTGCTTGAGGGACACGTGGGTTGGAGATGGAGATGGAATTAAATCCCCCTCCTTGCATGTCCCCATCTGCCCTGATTGCAACTACCTGAGACCTGAGGGGAAAACTGAAAAATAAAAGAGGGGGCTCCAGCAATTCGTTTGCCAAGAAGGTCTCTGCATGGGAAAAAAAAAGTAAAATTGAACATTAATATTTTGAAAATGAATTGAAAGTTCTACAATGCATAGCCAGGGGATTCAGGGTTATTTATTCAACTGGGGTTTTGACTGAATTTCTTTTGTATCCTTTTGTTTTATTCAGTCTGGAAAGATATATTAAAAATGACTCAAAGGGGTTAAATGCAGAGTGTATGGTTTAGTGCTTCCTTACAAAACCAGATATTTTGTAAGATTATTAGATTATTAAAGAGCAGGACTGATGCAAGGGGCTGTTCCTTCCCAACAAACAGGGTGATGGAGCAGCATCACATCCCATTTAATTTCTTAAGGGGTTGAAATGGAAACACGGATGTTTTGTGAATCTGAAAATGTAAAATTGGTAAGAAAACGGGGTAAGAAGTTTTCGGGTGTCACCTGGAGCGTCTCAGAGCACTCAAAACTAAGTATTCCATCAAATTTCCCTTTGATAAATCTCTGTGAAGGACCCCCAGGCGGGGGTTGGGCTCTGCTCCCAGGGAACAAGGGACAGGATGAGAGGAAACAAGTTGTTTAGATTGGATATTACGGAATATTTCTCCATGGAAAGGGTGGTCAGGCACTGGAAGGGGCTGCCCAGGGCAGTGGTGGAGTCACCATCCCCAGAAGTGTCCAGAAAATGTGGATGTGGCACTTGGGGACAGGGGTTCGTGGGGAACACGGTGGTGCTGGGGAATGGTTGGACTCGGTGATCTTGGAGGGCCTTTCCAACTTTAACGATCCTGTGATCCCATAAAGGGGAAATCCTGCAGAGGACACAAAGTGTTGGGAGAGCTGGCAAAGGGCTCCTCTGGAACAGGTTGTCCTTTAAGGGCTGGAGAGCTTTAAGTACTCCTTAATTGTTCATTAATTACTCATTTTGAGCCGGACACAAAGCCCACGGCCGGTAGGACTTGGACGGGAAGGCCCCAAACACACAAACCAGAGGGATGTGTTCCCAAAGGAGCACTATTGAGGCGGTAGGAGTTTCTTTCCAAGCCTGGCAGGGGCCTCCTGGGATTTTTGGGAGCACCTGAGCAGGTCCTGATGCTGATCCATGCCCTTACCTCGTCGGGAGCGCCGCTGCCCGGGAAGAAATTCCCATCATCGTAGCGATGCAGTGAGATATAAAGGACATTGGGATCGTTGTAGAAGGCCTGCTGAGTCCCATTCCCATGGTGGACATCCTGAGGGACAAAGATTAGAGGAGGGAGATTCATATCTTCAGAAAAATGTGGATTAAAGGCATAAATTTGGGATTTGGGGGGGTTCTTGCTGTTGGGCTTCGTTTTCAGTGCTTCCCTGATCCGGCTGAAGCAGTTTATGGGAAATGGGAACAACCTGCTTTGCTCACCTGGCTTCAGCTTCCTTGTTTAACACAGAGTAAACACAATCCCAAGTGTCTGTGGAACCTGAGACAGGACTGATTGACTTGGATGGAGAGAACTGGATTCACACCAGAGACTAGGGGATAGAGAAACTGCATTTTTGGCCCCAAATTTGCACCTGATACCAGTAAAGTTGTGTTGGACCCAACAGGGTTGAACACCACAACCCATCTCCAGATCCCTCACGTGGTGCAGAAACACAGCCTGGAACTGGACAGGTGTTCAAAATTCCCCTTCCTGCTGTGAAAAACAGGTGGGAAGTGAGGAAAAGGATGTCTTTCCAGCAGGTCCAGAAGACAAATAAATCCATTTAACTCGGTTTAGCCCATTTGACAATATAATCAAAACTCTGGTTGATGACCAGCCACTCCCATGCCTTCACAGTCACATGAAATTTATTAAAAAATATAAAAATCCATACATTGCCACAGCAAAACCCCAAAGGAGCTCTTTCTCAGAGGCAGGACACAGGGACAAGGACAAGCTGTGTCAGGCAGCCTGTTCCTCCCAGTAACTGGTCCTTGCATCTTGAAAGAAAACTGGGATGAACCAGGAAAAAAATAACCCTTGAGTTACCCTTGAGACTGTGGATTGGGCTTGTTTTAGAAAGCAACTACTTCTTAATTACAATTTTATTTGGGAAACTGTGGATTCTTTAAGAAATTTGTCTTTGTTAAAACACTTTCAATCACTTTAAACCCCAAATTTTCGCTTGCAGAGCACAGGTAACACGTGACTAAAAAAACCAGGGTTGCCCCTTGCAAGAAAAAAACCCATCCAGAATAATTTCCACCTGCTGTACCAAAGGGAAAGAAGTGGATTTACTCACCCAGTCCACTATCAGGATTTTGCTCACGTTGAGCCTTTGCTGGAGCAGCTTCGCTGCGATTGCCACGGAGTTAAAATAGCAGAAACCCCTGGAAGGGGAGACAAGAGGAAAGGACAAGGGTTAATTACAGCTTTCCTTGGTCCCAGTGCATCCATCACCTGGATGGAACACAGGAGGAAGGAATTTCTTCTTTCCTCCTTGGAAACATGGAATGGTTTCGGTTTGTCTTGTTCCAAGCCTCTGCCACAGGTAGGACACCTTCCACTAGGACCCACTTCCCACTGAAGATGGCCATGTGCTGAATTCCAGCAGCAGGTATCCTGCCAGCTCCAGGGAAACTGGGAATGCTCCACATTTGCCCAAACCCACTGCAAGGCGAGGCTGGAATGCTGATCCTTGCTAGAAAACACCCACCCGAAAGCACGAAGCAGGATCTTACCCCCTTCCAGAGAATTGGATATAACACATCTCACCTCTCAATAAACAGGAACTCTGGAGGGACATCCTAACAAAATTCCTTTCGAATTTCCAGCTGTGGATCAAACAAGCCCTGGAGCAAGTCAACAAAGCCCTCCCTCATACTCACATGGGGGTGCTCTCCTCTGCGTGGTGACCCGGGGGCCGGACAACGGCAAATCCATTCTACACACAAAAGACAGGAAAGGGAAGAAGTCAGAGAGGTAAAGATGGATGCAGAGATTGCAGCAAGTCCATTCTGCACACAAAAGACAGGGAGAAGTCAGAGAGGTAAAGAGGGATGCAGAGGTTGCAGGGAAAAGCCTGAACTGTGCTTGGAACAAGACTGTGGCGGTGGGGGAAGTTCTCCCTCATTTGGGAAGGGGGAAGGAAAGAAGTCCCGGAGCTCCTGGATTCCTGCATCCCTGAGCCTCCAGCACAGGCCAGGGGTTGTTCCCATACCAACCTTGAGTTCTCCTGTGGCCACTTTGAAGACCAGCTCGATGACACAGCCCACGGCCAGGCGGGCGGCCCCTGATGAGTGCACTTCGTTCCAAATGGTATCACTGTCGACCTGAGGGACACACGGGAACCACGTGAGGAGCAGGAGGGACAGGGAGCCCTGCTTCACACTGGCACTACCCACATGGAGGGCCAGGACAAGGGGGATGGCTTCCCACTGCCAGAGGGCAGGGCTAGATGGGATACTGGGAAGGAATTCTTGGGTGTGAGGGTGGGGAGGCCCCGGCACAGGTTGCCCAGAGAAGCTGTGGCTGCCCCTGGATCCCTGGAAGTGTCCAAGGCCAGGTTGGATGGGGCTTGGAGCAGCACCCTGGGCTAGTGGAAGGTGTCCCTGCCCATGGCAGGGGGTGGGACTGGATGAGCTTTAAGGTCCTTTCCAACCCAAATCATTCTTGGATTCTGGGATTCCTGTGCCCATGGTATCAGGATTTGTCTTTAATTGTGCAGGAACTGATCCCAGATGAAATAAAAAGGTTTAGGAAATCGGTCCATGATTGTAGAAAGAAAGAGGAAGGGGAGAAAGGGAAGGGAAAGAAGGAAAAGGAAAGGAAAAAGGGAAAAGGAAAAAAAAGGAAAAAAAGGAAAAAAGGAAAAAAGCAAAAGGAGAAAGGAGAAGGAGAGGAAAAGGAAAAGGAAAGAGGAAAAGAGGAAAAGGAAAAGGAAAAGGAAAAGGAAAAGGAAAAGAAAAGGAAAAGGAAAAGGAAAAGGAAAAGGAAAAGGAAAAGGAAAAGGAAAAGGAAAAGGAAAAGGAAAAGGAAAAGGAAAAGGAAAAGGAAAAGGAAAAGGAAAAGGAAAAGGAAAAGGAAAAGGAAAGGAAAAGGAAAAGGAAAAGGAGGAAGAGCCAGTGCAAAGGATCCCAGGTCTGTTATCAGGGATGGTTTCTGGTAATATCCACCCTGAGGATGCTTTGGAAGCCAGAGAAAAACATTTGCAGAACACCACAGAGCCACGTTTGTGCCTCTGGGAAAGCCAGGAATTGGAGGGAAAGCCCTCCAGGGACTACTTGTGGTACCAGGAGCCCCGAAAGTTTGGGCAGTAACATGGGAACAGAAGGACAATGGTATCTGTTACACACAACAGTTCCAGGAATCCTGGATCAGCACTGCAGGACATGGCACTGACCTGACCAGGGCCCTCCAAAAGCCCAGACAAGGTGGGAAGAAGACCTCCCACCAACCAGCCCAGCAGGGCTCTGTGAGGGTCCAGCTTTGGGCTCCTCTATCTGTATCTAATCCATCTTTTTGCATCTCTGACCCATCTTGGAGCACATCTAACCCATCTTTGGGCATATCTGACCCGTCTCTGAGCATATCTGACCCGTCTTTGAGCACACTTGACCCATTCTAGAGCATATCTAACCCATCTTCGGGCATATCTGATCCATTTTGGAGCAAATTTGATCCATTTTTCTTGGTCTTGCAAGGAAATGCTGCTGGACACCGTAGGTCACAGCTTCCCTCTCTGCCTGGACACAGCAAGTACCAGGCTCCTTCTGTGGATGCAGGGTTGCACAGGGCCATCTCCATTCCATTCCAGAGGAATGGAATACAAAAAACCCCCAAACTCAAGTGTCTTGAGGGACCAACAGACTCTTGGATCCCCTGAGATGGCTCTGGGTGCCAGTTTTCCCTATGAAGGAGACAGGAATCACCGGTGCTGAAGCCAAGCCAAGTTCAGGCCCTCCCTTGGATGCCTGGAGAAACCAGGCTGGTGGTGGCAGCACTCAGGAAGAACGAGGAGGGCAAGGCAGAGTGGATTGACAGTGATATTACTCAGGCAGAAAGAAATGGAGTACTTGGAAAAGAGCATTCCCACTGGGATTTAGAACCAATTCCAAGGAGTCTGCTCACACTCAGCTTCCCAGCAGGAGAGGACTGGATCCAGAGAGATCCACCACCATCCTGCAAACATCTCCAAGGTAAGGATTTAACACCCAGCCACCCTCCTGGAATGGATGTCTGAGGTGACTCCAAGGCAGCACTTCATCCTGGGAGTGCTGGAATGGTCCCTCCAAAGCCCTCGGTGCTCTTGCCATGCTGGAAAATGTTACTCATGTTGCTCTGAGCTGGACTGTTGTGCAGCTCCAAAGCTGCTGCTGTTTGGTGCCCAGGCTGCTGTTGACTCCTCCACCATTCCTGAATCCTGAAGTTCATTACAGGGAAGAGGCTGTTTGGCTTTCCCTGCCCGGGAGCTCTTTGATGTCGCTGCCATCACAGGAGTTGTTGGGCCGGCACATCAAGCTTTGCCATCTGGAAGGACTTTAGGGAGAGAGGAAGCACATTGCTTGCCTTTTTTTGGTCCAACAGGGTGTATTTCTCTTTTTTCCTCTGGATCTGGAGGACACCCCTGGATCTGTCAGAGATACCGACTCTCCCACATCGGCCACGGTGGGATGAGGAGCCCTTGTGCTGCTCACCTTGAGGAAAAGTTAATGCCTTGATCATTCTAATGAAAACTTTGCTAGGAGAACCCCCAGAGAGGGCTCCTAGAGGTAGGGAGAGGGAATTCAGCTCCTGGGATCTGCTGCAGGCTCGTCCCCTTCACATCTACTGTTAAGTGAGGAGGGGATGCACAAGAGAAAGGTCAACAGCTTGATCCAGTCTCTGTTCTATAAGGAATGTCCAAGATGTTTCAGGGTGAAACCTCCCTTCTTCACAATAAAAATTACAATTTCCTTATAGGAACTCCCTCCCTTTGATAAAAGCTCTGGGTTTTATTAATATCCATGATGAGGCTCCAACTCACACAGTGAACTCTACTGAAGTGCAGATATTTCAGAATTAAATGAGCACCTTACAAAAGGTTTCATTATTCTACTATTTTCTTTAGCTGAAGAGCTACACAGGGAAGAAATGAAATGCAGGGACAGGTTGTGCCACAGCTCCAGACCCTGCAAAGTGAAGCAGTTCTGCTCTTCCCTTATGGAGCTGAGGCGACAGCAGCACCCAACTGTGTCTCCTCTGACTTGCTAATTAGTTTCTCCTCATTTCCATTCCATGGAAGTCCTTTTTGAGGTCTCTGTTCTGCAATAACTACTTTATTTGCACAAGTAAAGACTTTGACACACTCTAATCAAGGCTAATCAAAAATAGAGTCACATGTTCCGGAGGAGAACAACAACATGAAGAACACCCTTTAAAGAACTGTATCTTCAGACACTTTTAGAAAATGTGCAGAAAAATACTACACAGAAAAGGAAATACATTTGTTAGCTAACCTAAGATCAAGCCTTTGGACATTTGGAAGAATCTGGATGGGAATGATGTTACAGATTTTCAAAGTTTAAACTCCCTTCTCCAAAATCTTTTTGTAATTAGCCTGGATTAGGTAACGTCGTGGTGCAGCTCAGTCAGACACAGAGAGAAGTGAAGCTGAGCAAAACCACCCTGTGCTGCATTTGCAGATGCTGTTGAAGATCAGCAGAAATAAATTACTGCTGCTTCAATCAGAGCCCACACCTGTCGCTGCAAGTGTTTCTATGCTTTCTTCCTTCCCTGCTACGGCTGCGGGTGGAGGAGGTCTGTTGGTGTCAGCTACGGCCATGGGAAGGTTTCTTGGGACAAACCAAGGAGGAAACAGAGTTTCCAAGCACCTGAGATCAAACTGGCCCTTCTTCTCATTGATTTCAAGACATTGAGACTTAGTTTTTAAAGAGAGAGATCAAAAGGTGTTATGAGATGAAGAGATTTGCTCTAAACTTTTCCTGCTGCTTCACTTCAAGAGCTCAAGGAGAGCTTGGACAACGCTCCAGGCACAGGGTGGGATTGTTGGGGTGTCCTGGGCAGAGCCAGGAGTTGGACTGGATGTTCCTGATGGGTCCTTTCCAACTCAGGATATTCTGTGATTCGCTCCCTTGAACGTCCTTTGTCTTGCTCACTGCTGAGAACTCCTGGCTGCCCAAGCACCAGGATTCATTCTCCATCCTGGAGCAAAACAGCTCTTCATAGGGTTCCCCCACCTTAAGTGCCCCACATCACCTTTCAGACCCATCCATTTTCTTTTCACCTACACAACATCTCCTAGAGAAGAGAACTGCTTGAAGAAAAACCTCCTGGTTTCCAGCTTTCCAGTCCATTATTCCACGTGACACCCTCAGCTCCTGAATTACAAGCAACAGGAATCACCTGCTCCAGTACAAATCCAAAAGAGGACCTGTCCCACCTTATTCTACTTTTTCCTTTCTTTCCTTTTGACTTTACGGTATTACATGCTCCTGGGAAGTATTTGGCAAACCAGGGTGGGGCTCCTCAGGGAAAATGCCCCTTCCAAAGCCAGCTGTAAAGCTGTGGGGAGCTGAATGCAGGGCCTCGTGAAGTGTCCCTTTGTCACTTAAGATATAAACACAGCCTAAATCAGAGAACTGAAATCTAAGCTGAAACGAATCCCTTCTCCTTCAAGCTCGGGCCGCAAACCACTGAGAGCCGAGATGATTTCTCTGACCATCACGTGTGCCTGATGGTTCCTTCACCATCAGGAAAAGCGGGAATGCTGGGGGTGTCTGGCCTGGAGAAGAGAAGGCTCCAGGGAGACCTGAGAGCCCCTTCAAGTGCCTAAAGGGGCTCCAAGAGAGCTGGAGAGGGGCAGGGGACAAGGGATGGAGAGACAGGACAGGGGGGAATGGCTTCCTACTGCCAGAGGGTTAGATGGGATATTGGGAAGGAATTCCTCCCTGTGAGGGCAGCGAGGCTCTGGCACAGGTTTTTCTGTTAAAACTGCTGCAATATTATAAAAAACTCCAGTAAATATTTAATATTTAAGGGGCTGTGGAGACAACCAAGCAGCAAGTGAACTGCAAGCACTCTCTCCAGTGGGAGCACACCAACAATCCCAGCTCCGTGGCGTTTCCTGCCCTGCTTTAGGATTTAATGCCAGAGTTGTGGGCCCGTGCTGGGCCCAGGCCCTGCCTCCCCTCGTTACCATTCAGCCTTCATTTGCAAATGATAATTTTATATTTTACTTTTTTTTTTTTTTTTTTTGCTTTGAATGGCATGCCTGACTGCAGGGCAGAGTAAATCCAAGCCTTTAAAGCTCCAGCCAAAAATTTGCCATGAATTAGGAGGCTGCAGCATATTTACAATACAAAATAAAATCTCTCCACGAGTGGCGGGATGAAGGAACGACGATTATTCTCCTCTTTTTTTCTTTTTTTTTTGACGGGATAATTTTCAAAGCAGCGATTTTGCAAAGGCTCAGGAAGAAAACAATTTTGTTTCATTTCCATAACAGAATCCAGACCTTGAAAGCTCAACCTCACGAGCTACAATTATGCAGCAGAACTACCGCTGTGAATTTTCAAACACAATGCCTTTTATTGTCTCTTCTCATTCTTTCCCCTTCCTGTTCTCCACGATTTTCTGTCCTGTCACCCTCCACAGAAACTCTGGAGCAGAAAGTCTGACTTGAAAGGGAAACATTTAAGTTCTCAGGCTCCAAAGGAAAACGAGAAAACCTTCAAAACAAGGTATTTAGGGTTTGGGGGTTTTTTGGCTTTATGGGAACAAACAACAACAAAAAGTCTTATTATATGGAAATCTGGCAGCTGAAAAGTAATGTTCAGCTTTTCCAGGAGGGATGGAGGGGTGTTTTGGTCACCTCCTTCAGAATCCACGTGGATTTTTCTGGAGCTGAGGGATAAAAGATGCCAAATGCTGAAGACAAATCCCTTGTGCTGCACAACTTGTGGGACATTTCAATTCAAGGACAAACTTACTATTTACAGGAACTTCCCAAATACTGTCCTTGGATAATCACTGTTTTATTACCCCCCTTTTCCACCTGCTGTCGAGGCAGCTCTGAAGTCCAAGGACTGAAGATGAAACACCTACACAGCACAAAGACATCCTGCCTTCCACGGAAAAGGCATTTTTGGATGCAAAGGGAGCAACCCCGAAGCCATTAAAACATCCCTGCCTGGGAAATGAGGTTTTTCCTCCTAAAAGCCAGAGCCCAAACAAGCCTCTGAATGTCCCACACACTTGGTCTCTCCAAAATAGCTGAAAAACCTTCCTGCTGCTTTTGAAGAAAGGCACGTGAGGCTGAGCAGCCCCACAGCCCCTGTTTACGGGCAGCATCTGGTCGCAATTACCCACTTGCTGGAATGCAAAGCAACAATTTTGTTGGTGCTGAGGGCACTGGGAGAACAAACAGGACATTATTTACACATTAAAGAGAGTCACTCACCCCGACACCACCGCAAGGCAGCCTGACAAACATCGACGTTAGAGAACCTGCAGGGACACAAAAAAAGGGACCCTGTGAGGCCAAAAGGCAAAGTTCATCAGATTTGGGGCCAGTTTGATGGCAAACACAGCAACACAGACTGGGGGGGTTTCTTTAATTTTACAGCACACACACACACACAATGTACTCGGGCTTGTTCAAAAGCCTCCCCAGAAGAAAAGGCTTCTATAAATCACTTATTTTTATGCAAGGTTTGGGTGCTGTCTGACGTTTCCAGCAGTGCCACTGACTGCAAACAACAGAGATGCCACCAACAATCTGCTGGGATGAACATTTTGACCCCTTTCAACTGGAGGCGGACAGGAAATCATAAAAACACCCCAATTATCACCCATCTGCAGTTACTACAGAGCTTTGGAGAGCACGGGCTTCACAAAAGAGGAAGACAAAAACCAAACCAGTGGCAAGCAAAGAAAAAACATGTGTTTTGTCTGGAAGAGCAAAAGCAACAGGAAGAATTGGAGAAAAATGGAGAAAAGCATCTGCAGGGCTAATTTTGGATCTGTAAGAAATGTAACATCACTTTCTGGGCTTGTGTGTGAGCAAATTATCCTCCTGACAGGACTTGGAGCAACCTGGGCTAGGGGAAGGTGTCCCTGCCCATGGCAGGGGGTGGAATGGGATGAGCTTTAAAGTCCCTTCCAAGCCAAACCAGTCTGACTGAAAGGGGAGTTAATGCATCTGGATTAAGCTGAGCTCAAAGGGAGGTGCACTCTTTGATTAGATCCACGTGGAAGTTCTTAGATCATCCTGCCTCAGACCTTCTGTCACATCTTTCACTGCTAATCCACTCATTATTTTGATATTTATCTTCTTGACAACACTTTCTGATTGCTCCCCACAAATTAAAACCAGCTTTTATTTGCCTAAGTTTCAACTTGTCCAACAGGTTCCACGTCCCTCCACTGTCAAAGGAGAGATGGATTCGAATTTTGTATCCTTAACTGTGAGGGAAAAATGGGTTTAAACTGGAAGGGAATAGGTTAGGTGGGATATTAGGATTAAATCCTTCCCTGGGAGGGTGGTGAGGCCCTGGCACACGTTGCCCAGAGAAGCTGGGAGTGTCCAAGGCCAGGCTGAATGGGGCTTGGAGCAACCTGGGGTAATGGAAGGTGTCCCTGCCCACGGCAGGGAGTGGAATAAGATGCTCTTTAAGGTCCCTCCAACCCAAACCATCCTGGGAATCTCTGATTCCATGAAGGCACTTCCCCCTTATCATTTACAGAAGCTTAACAAGAACCATCCTGTGTTTCCATCCCCCAGCTTCCCAAGCTCCTCCCTTTTAGGCTGAGGTTTCTGGTGCTTTTTTCTTCCTCCCAGACATATCAAAGGCACAGAGTTTACAGAGTCATCCCACACGTGCCAAGACACTGAGCTCTAACAGACTCCATTTGCACACTGAAGCCTCACACAGAGCTTTGCTCTCAGCCTTCGAACCTGCCCTAACCTACCTTCCAACAGGTTTAAAAGAACCCCCACAGAGCTGGTTTGGACACTTAAAAGCCTTTTAAACTCTCAGCAGGAGAGGATGGCTGAGGGAGGGGCTGTTACAGAGTGTTCACCTCCCAGGTTCCCTGTTATCCCTGCACAATCCAACAAGGAAAGAAGGAAGATGGGCATGCAAGCTGGCAGCCAGTCCCACTGCCAGCAGCTCAAGGCTAAAATGGTGCCAAGTGGGTTTAGGAAACCAGATTTAAGCTCAGCTAAGAGCTACTGGACAGTCCTTCCTACTGGAGATCCTTGGGGATCTTCCTCAGGTCTTTGACAACTTGGTCTTCTTTGCACCCAAAGAGACAACATTTTGTTCTGGAATGCCCTCAGGTGTTCAAATGACTCCCCTTCGCTACAGGAATAAATTTGATCTCCACAGACATTTTAAAATGAGGGGTTAAAGCCAAGGGGGACACAGAGCAGAACTACAGGAGGACTCCCAGGCAGAGCAAGAGTTGCTCCTCTCTCGAGTTCTCTAAGGAATGATTCAGCGAGTGGAGGTGTCCCCAGATCCAACACTATCCAAATAAACTGTGGAACCACTGATCCAGACTGTGCAAAGGGTCACAGACTGAAAAAGTATCTCAAGAGGATCTTCCTGGACCTACCAAGGCAGACTTACACACCGTTCCTGTGGACTGATGGTTTTCCACTCCCAAGGATATGACATCGGAAATTCTTCAAAGGTGACACACTAACTGAGCCATCCTTCAGCTGGAGGGGTCTACTTTTGGGTTCTCTGGGTTTAAAGAGGTGGGAAGTGAGCTATAAAGACAGTGCTAATTGCCTGTTTAATCAACTGGTTAATGGTTTCCCTCTTTGGGGATCTCATGGACACACTGAGCACATGGCAAAATCTTTCCAGCTCCTTTGCTGTGACATCATGCAGGTCATGGAGTTAATCCTCTTTTTATATCATCCAAAGCCAGGCTAATCCCAAAATAAACTTTCTCAATGTCAAGGTCCCAGAAATGTCTTTTTATTTTTGCTGATCCCCACGTGAGAAGTTCTCAAAATGCCCCTGCAGCCTCTCACCTGCAAACAGGGGCTGCAGACAGGCCCCAAGTAAAGGGAGGGGATGGTGTCTACAGGGAGTTGAGGTGCTAAAATCCACGTGGTTTGGTGCTTGGGGGGCTTGGTTTCTCAACATCCATCCCTTAGGATTTTTGCCGAGGAAAAGAAATCTATATTTTCCACCAGCTGAGGCTTTGCTTCAGGAAGATCCAGACTCCAGAGAAAGTGATAAACAATCTTAGTCCAAATTAAACAAATCTAAGACTAAGAGGTCCCCGCATCTCTCTTGCAGATTATCCACACAAACCTCACAGCTATTTGTTGATGCCTGTGCAGCTGGCTGGGGCTGCAGATTCACATCCTTAGGAGGGTATTCCAGTTCCTCCCTAGCCATGGATAACTTCCTAACACACAGGATAAAATAAACTGTATGAATTATCTTCCCTCCTCAGGCAAACCTCCTTTCAAGTTCTGAAGACGTCAAAGAAAGGAAGTTTTAGCTATTTAGGGTTTAGGGATCTACCTGAAAAGAGGGAGGTGTACCCTGTACATGGAGGTGGGAACGATCCTCTTGGGAACTGCACAGGGCTAAGGATGGAGGGAACCCCAACATCCCACCCTTCGTGTTGCTAAATCAAGGATGAGGATTGCAGTGTGAGTGCCAGGGGTCAGGAAGGGGAATTTTCCCCCAGGGAATGATACCTAGAAGCTTCTTGCTGTCCAGCTTCTGCCTGTTCAGAGGGTTTGTGCCGTAGAGCAGCGTGTGGGCTTCCGAGTGAACCGTCTGCAGCTCTTCCAGAGTCGCTTTCCTTCCGCGGATGCACTGAAAGAGCAAAGGAAAGGGTGAGGAAATCACTGAGGAGCTGCTTAACTCTCACTAACGTGCTTTCCTTTTTCCGTCGCAAATCATAAAGACAGAGAGCAAAACACCCACATTTCTGGGTTCTTACCCAGAACAATTCGGATTTTGGTTTAATCTCTGACTCAAAACACCAGCTGGACATACACAGTCATTTTTACATTTATTTCTGTTTTCAAATGCGCATTTGCTAAATAACAAAGGCATTGCTTGACTAATGAATATTCAGGATTTATAAGCCACTAGAAAGTGATTCTCTAGTGAAAATGTCCCTCCAAACCACTCCCCAGCACCTCCACCACGATTATTAACTAAAAGTTTCTGCCAGACACGATTTCCAAAGTGAACCGTCGAGCAATGAAGGGTCAGTTCCAACCTTTCTGCTCTAAAACTCACGCTGGAAATCCCTGCAGGTTCAATCTGCTGCAAGCTGCTTTCTCACAGGAGGGTGCAGGCTGGGCTGGAGGCACCGTAGCAAATCTACTCATCCCTCAGGTGAAACCCAGAACAAGATGAGCTTTAAGGTCCCTTCCAAGCCAAACCACTCTGGGATTCCGGGATATTTCTGATTTGTGCCCCTTCTGGATCACTTCCTTTGACTCTGAGAGAGATCACAGAACATCCTGAGTTGGAAGGGACCCACAAGGGTCATCGAGTCCAGAAACAGTGGCAGGATCTCAGCCCTTGGCAGGGTGTTTGGGAGCCTCTCAGCTGCCTGATGGGAACAGGTTTCCCCTTAGTCTGTGCCTCTGGAATTTCAAAGCCAACATTTGTTTGCGTGACTGACATAAATATTTATCTGTGAGACCTTTGGCTCGGGGCAGGTGTGGGACAGAAACACCACGGGGACATTCCAGGGGACAGGCACCCAGAACTGCTGGAGGAGAGAGCAGAGTGGAGGTTTAGTTGTGTGGGGAATGAGCTGTAAAACTCCTGGAAGAGGACAGGAATCCAGTGGAGTCTCGTTTGATCCTCCAGTGTGTAAATCACTAGTTACCATGCAGGCTCCTGTGTTTTTAATCTGTGTTGAGCAACTCCTGGCAACCAACAGCACCAAACTACCCCCCTGACCACAGCAAAGGGCAGTTCAGGAAGGAAGGGAAAATGTCAGGATGAGGAAATATCAAAGTTTCAACTGTCCTTTTACAAATATGAGACATAAGAAATGGATTAAACTACAAAATCATGGAATCCCAGAGTGGCTGGCACTGGAAGGGATGTTGTTCCACCACCCAGGCAGGGACACCTTCCACTAGCCCAGGTTGCTCCAAGCCCTGTCCAACCCGGTCTGTTTTTTTTATTTGAGGGAAGTCTGGATGTAGGAAGGAGCTGGAGAAACAGGGAAAGGCTGTGCCCATCAAGCCCAAGAGAAAAGTCAAGATAAAGAAAGAAACTTTCAGACAGGTATAGGCAGGAGATGGTGGGGATAAAGCAAACCACAGAGACAAGGAATGCAACCTGAAATGTCAGGGCAGACCCTGGAGAAAACCAGCAGGGAATTAAGGCAGAAACCTCATTATCAGGCATTGATCAGTTTTGGGAAAACGAAGAGTCTGAACTTTCAGAAGAGTCTGAAAGGATGAGGCTGAACATCAGCAATGGTCAGAAGGGAAACACAGCTGGAAAGCAGAGTGAACATCAACAGCAGCTCCAAAAGCAACCAAAAGTACCAAATTAAGCAGGAAAATCAAGGGAAAAAAATCTTCCTAAAGGAAATTAACAGGAAATGAAGGACAATAACAGATTGTACGGTGAGGAATTTGTACATCAGGGAATATTCAACACCCATTTAAGTGACCAGCACTGCACAAGGAGCTCCTGGAGCAGGACAGCACTGGGCACTTGGCTTTGCAGGTTTTTGTTCCCAAATAATCCCAGAATTCAGTGAAATGGGCATCCACGGACAGAAGCAGCTTGGAAGGGATGCCGGGGGTTAGGGAATGTAGGCAATGGCAATGCCAGGGTTAGGGAATGTAGGGAATGGCAATGCCAGGGGTTAGGGAATGTAGGCAGTGGCAATGTCAGGGGTTAGGGAATGTAGGGAATGGCAGTGCCGGGGTTAGGGAATGTAGGGAATGGCAATGCCAGGGGTTAGGGAATGTAGGGAATGGCAGTGCCGGGGTTAGGGAATGTAGGGAATGGCAATGCCAGGGGTTAGGGAATGTAGGCAGTGGCAATGTCAGGGGTTAGGGAATGTAGGGAATGGCAGTGCCAGGGTTAGGGAATGTAGGGAATGGCAATGCCAGGGGTTAGGGAATGTAGGGAATGGCAGTGCCGGGGTTAGGGAATGTAGGGAATGGCAATGCCAGGGGTTAGGGAATGTAGGCAGTGGCAATGTCAGGGGTTAGGGAATGTAGGGAATGGCAGTGCCAGGGTTAGGGAATGTAGGGAATGGCAATGCCGGGCTTAGGGAATGGCAATGCCAGGGTTAGGGAATGTAGGGAATGGCAATGCTGGGGGTTAGGGAATGTAGGCAGTGGCAATGCTGGGGTTAGGGAATGTAGGGAATGGCAATGCCAGGGGTTAGGGAATGTAGGGAATGGCAGTGCCAGGGGTTAGGGAATGTAGGGAATGGCAATGCCGGGCTTAGGGAATGGCAATGCCAGGGTTAGGGAATGTAGGGAATGGCAATGCTGGGGGTTAGGGAATGTAGGCAGTGGCAATGCTGGGGTTAGGGAATGTAGGGAATGGCAATGCCAGGGGTTAGGGAATGTAGGGAATGGCAGTGCCAGGGGTTAGGGAATGCATGCAATGGCAATGCCAGGGGTTAGGGAATGCATGCAATGGCAATGCCAGGGGTTAGGGAATGTAGGGAATGGCAATGCCGGGGGTTAGGGAATGCAGGGAATGGCAATGCTGCCACCGCGTGGAAGGCTGAGCTGACGGCTCGGGAATGTTCCTGCACAGGAGCTGCCAGAGCTGTTTATCCCGGGGCATCCAGTCCCTCAGAGCTTATAGAACTGAGGAACACACATGTAGAGCCCTATTTATCACCACTGGTATTTCTAATTAACAGCTATGAATCGATCTTAATAACAATGCTAATACTAATAATAGCAGCATATAATTTAATAATAAAAGCATATAATTTAATAACAGTAACATTGACATATTCATATATTTCATATAGAATATATATTCTATGTATATTTATAACATACACTACACATCACATATTTTATACATAATATCTAATATAGTAATATAATCAATTAAAAATAATTAAGACTACTAATATAATTCTATAATACATAGTACAATGTATTATATAGAATATCATACGGTAATATAATTTAATAATAATAAAAGTAATATACTTATATATTATATTTAATATAAAATATAGATTCTATACATTATATTAAATATTATATTTATACTATATATGGTACATAATAGATTTAAATATCACATATAATATAGTAATATAATTAATACTTATGAATAGTAACTAATAATAGCAGTAACAGCAATACAATTCATATGCTATATATTATATAGCATATAATATATTAATATAATTATATAATGGTAATATAATAACATCTAATGTAATTTAATAATAAAAGCATATAATAATAATAACACTGATATATTTATATCATCAATTCTTCCGTGTGAGGGTGGTGAGGCACCGGAATGGATTTTTAATATACAATATATATTCTATATATTATATTATATATTATATTTATAACGTACACTACACATCATGTATTTTATATATCATATCTAATATATAATATTAATTAATAATAACTAGAATATTAATATAATTATATAATACACTGTACAATGCATTATATAGCATATAATATGGTAATATAATTTAACAACAAATGTAAAATATTTATACATTATATATCTCATAGATAATATATATGCTATACATTATATTACATGTTATATTTATAATATACACCGCATGTATTTTAAATATCACATATAATATAATAATGTAATTAATATTAATGAACAGTAATTAATAATATCAACAATATAAATATAAGTAATGCATATATCAATGAATAGTAATTAGCAATATCAATAATATCAATATAATTAATAAGCTATATATTATATAGCATAGAATATATTAATATAATCACATAATGACAATATATTGACAATAACAAGAACCACAACCACCCCCCTTTGCTGTGTTTTCCCGTGTTTTTCCTACCTCACACTTGCCCCGCAGCCCCGTCTCCTGGAGCCTGGACCAGATGCTCTGGATCCTCCCCGCGTGCTCCGGGTGGCTGTTGGTGTTTCCACAGGTACACTGGTGCTTCAGCATCAAGGTGTCATACACGAGGCCTGGGACAGAGGGTCCAAAATTGCTCTCAGTAAAAAAAAAAAAAGCCACCCAAATTTGCCAGATTTATGGGGGGAAAGAAGCCCGGTTTGTACTTTCTATTCAACGCAACAGCTCTAGAGCAAAACTGGGCATTGGGCTCCAAGCCACAGAGCTCCAAGAAGGGAAAATCCAAGGTGCTGCTCTGAGACAGCACCAAACCTGCACCCGTGCCTTCCTCTGGAAACCCTCAATGGCTGTGGCAAAGAAACCAGCACCAACACCTGACGGTGTGACAGTGACAGCAGGAGGTGACACCCCAAAGCATCCCTTCCGTGCCAGCGAAGGAACTGCATTTGAGGAGAGGAGGGACTCTCCTACTTGCTGCTAAAATGACTCCAGGGCTTGGGATTGAAAAGCAGAAGGAGTAAGTCGTTGGCAGGACCGTGTTTCATAAAACGGTTCGTGCTGAAGTCGCTGCATCACCGTTATTTGACAACATGCTAATTAAGGTCATTAGCACCCACTTGGGCATCGTTATTCAGCACGAGATGAAGGATTTAGCAGTGTTGTTTCATCTCAGTGCGGGAGTAAGGCAGCTAAATCCCCTCTCGTTCCCAAGGATTTATGGCATGACAACTTTGATTCATGCTCCACAGTTGCCTGGGTCCACTTTTGGAAGGAGAGTTGAGATTCCAAAGCCAACGTTCTGCTGGAGGAAAACAGCAGGTCCTCCCCAGCCACATCCCAGGAACAAATGACCTGTAATTTTTTTGCTCAAGCAAAAGACACACAGTCAAATGTTCAAATTTACCCTTCCCTTCAGCCAGAAGCTCCAGAAAACAGAATAAAAGGAGTTGGTTTGGGGTTTTTTCCTCAAAGAATAAGGTTTCTTGCAAGAAATATCTGTCTGAAAGTACAGTATGAAGTTGATCCAAGGGCTGGAGCCCCTCTGTTCTGGAGCCAGGCTGGGAGAGCTTGGGGGGTTCACCTGGAGAAGAGAAGGCTCCAGGGAGACCTGAGAGCCCCTTGCATGGCCTAAAGGGGCTCCAGGAGAGCTGGAGAGGGACCAGGGACAAGGGATGGAGAGACAGGACAAGAGGGAATGGCTTCCTACTACCAGAGGACAGGGTTAGATGGGATATTCGGAAGGAACCTTCCCTGTGAGGGCAGTGAGGCACCGGAATGGATTTTTCCAGAGAAGCTGTGGCTGCCCCTGGATCCCTGGAAGTGTTCCAGGTCAGGTTGAAGCAACCTGGGCTAGTGGAAGGTGTCCCTGCCCATGGCAGGGAGTAAAAACTAGATGGGCTTTCAGGTCCCTTCCCACCCAAGGTTTTCTATGATTTCTGTGAAATCAAGTCTTGAGAATCCAAAGCCTCTAAAGGCAGGATGGATGCAGGTGTTCCAGGATGTGCTTTGGCTGGTATCCCTCCTCGGAAATCCCAGATGAGCACACCTACACCGGCTTCCCCATTCCCAGTTCAAGCCTGGAGAAACAGCACAATTGGCAAGCGCAGGGAGTTAAAAGGGGTTTGTGAAGAACCCGACCCTGGGAACAGCCCCGGACACGCAGCCCGGAGCTGAGGGCCCTGCTCCTGCACGTTCCTAACGCTCCTGCACATTGCCAGGCTCGGCTCCAGCTGCAATCCCACCTCCTGACTGAGTGTGGGCATGTTCTGCCACTGCAAAAATGTGGCTTCTCCCTCTGAGCAAAGCCTGTCGCTCTCAGGTATCCAGCCTCAGGGCAGGGGCCTGGCAGCTGCTCGATTTGCTGGAGGTGAGGGAGGGCAAAGGGAAAAAACAGCCCACAAAACCCAACCCATGTTCAGTTCCAGGGAGAGAACAGAGCCCTGGGGAGTTGGTTGGCTCTGGGTCAGCCAAAGGTCACTTAAGAAAGAAGGGCTTGCTGCAAAGATCTTTTGAGGTCTCCCATGTTTGATCCACAGCATCAAACATCACAGCCAGCTGCTGGGCCAAGGCAAGTCCTGAATTCACCTGAGGAGAAGCTTTCACCCCAGTCTGAGTTTATTTAAACCAGTGCAAGGTCTTAAACTAAAAGAGATTTTTAGATGGGATATTGGGAATGAATTCTTCCCTGGGAGGGTGGGGAGGCCCTGGCACAGGTTGTCCAGAGAAGCTGTGGCTGCCCCTGGATCCCTGGAAGTGTCCAAGGCCAGGTTGGACGGGGCTTGGAGCAACCTGGGCTAGTGGAAGGTGTCCCTGTCCATGGCAGGGGGTGAGATAGGATGAGCTTTGAGGTCCCTCCCAACCCAAACCATTCTGGGATTCTATCCCACCACAAAACTGGCCTCTACAGAACCTGGCTGATCAACAGTTTCTCCTTTCCCAAGGGTTCCAGGACAACAGCAGTGTCTCAGGGAAGCTCTTCTATGCTCTAATCGCACGTCACTCATCGTTCCTCTTTCCTAGAAACCAACCCACTGGAAAGACAGGAGCTGTTCCCAGTTCCTTCCTGTGGTTGGGGACACTCAGCTGAACACACACACATGCACACACATGAAGGGAATCTTGGCAATTTAAGCTTAAAACACAAAACTCCATTGGCCGTTACAAGTTAAATTAAGTGGTGCTGGAAGCAAGGCTCTGTTCAGACACAAGAACAATCATTTTTAAAGGTCAGCACTAAAGCAAAACCAACTGGCTTTTCTTGGCAGAACAAACATATGATTTGAGGTTCAGATAATTATATTGCTCTGCACAGGAGAGAATAAATGCCTCCATTAGAAAGGAAAAACCCTTTAATGCAGAACATCAGAATAATTTGTGGACCCATTTTTACAGGAGATCAGAGACTGGATAATTGGAGCTATGCAAATTAATAGCCCAACCTGAGGATCCTTATTCAAGTGTGTAGAACAGGGCAGGCACAAGGATTCATTAAAGTCACGGGGCTGCTTGATCTGGAGAGGGCAAGTTCAAGGACTGGCTTTCTGGGAGGAAGGAAAATTAAATGTCATGCTCTGGGACATCAAACTGATTGCTCAGAGGAGTCAGGAAGGGCACAGCTTTCACTTTGATGTGGAGTAATGGACATCATGTTTGAGAGCTGTATTACGGGTTCTTTCCCCTGTACCTTTGAAGTCTCAGGTGTTGTCACTGAGAGAGACAGGAAAATAAAATATCCCAACCCCCCCGAATTTCCAGCTGTCTGGAGTGACTCTGTTCAGACAAAACCTCAGGTTACTGTATTATTTCTATATAATATCCCAAACATGAAGGGGATGAACAATTCCTTTGCCCGTTAGACAGTAATTGATCTCTTAAGAGCCACAGTGGTGTGCAGAGTGATCCTGGTTGGCTTACTTAGGGTCAATAATGAGGTTTGGTTCTTCCAGCCCTCTCCCCACATGATCACACCAATGCCAGCCCTCATTCCTCTGCAATCCAAAGCGCATAAGCCCGTTAGGATCAGTCTCCAAAGCAGCCACTTATCAACCAGATGGATTTTCCTAGGGAAGAAGCAGCCTGATGCGCTTGAGCACTTTGAAAAATACCCAAGACTTTAATTTCCTGCCTTTCAAAGAGTGGCTCAATCCCAGTGATTAAGCTTTAGCAGCCACCTCCAAACCCATGATCTCCGACACACCGTGCACAGCTCCAGGAAAACACGAGGCACTTCCACTCACACACGTGCTCAGCAGCTGAGATTCCTTTCCTTTCCTTCTCCCTCCTTCCACACCCCTAGAGTTGGGCTCTTTCTTCCTGCCTCTGTTACAGAATCACAGAATCAGCTAGGTTGGAGACCTCATTGAGTCCAACCTTAAGCAGTGATGGGTAATTACACCAGTCCTTCACCTTTTATGAGGGACCAAAGTTATAGGACTGGTACAGAGGTCTCACCTTTATGCTTTGCACCTTTATTAGTGCCAGGGAATGCCCAACACTTCCCCCTTGGACAGTGATTTATTGTGTTTTCCCTCCTCCATAAATGCAGAGATGGAAAGCACTGGAAAAATTCAGCCCTTGGAGGTTTAACCTGGATAAATGCCATGAAAAGGGTATTTTACAGGTGAACCACACTAAGCATCCTTCATATCATCACAATGTGCAGTGCTAAATAAAAGCAATGTGATATTCCAGCTTTTTTTAATTGTTTTAAACCCTGCCTCCAAGGAAAAGAAATCCTAACATTGGAACAGCACCTTTTCCAAGAAGCCCCGTCCTCACATTTCCATTCTTCCTGTTCCCTGTGATTTGAAATGAAATTTAGAGGCGCAAATCTGAGCCAAATGCACAGCCTGGGATAGGAAATGTTGTTGTATGTTCAGAGTCTTGTAGGTGACTGACAAGGTAACTTCACTACGAGGGGAGGAGGAGGGAAGGGGTGAATAATCTCTTCAAGCAGGGTCAGGTTTCCTCATTTTTAAAGCTCCAAGGTTTGGGGTTAAGCGTGTTAGAAGCTCAAGTTTCATGTGCTCTGACCCTAAGCCAGGGGACTACTCGTTGCATCCCTGGCAGAAGCCAAAATCTCTTCATCTGGCCAGAACTGGAAATGCAGTTTTGCTGCAATTCAAAGGTTCAGTATTAACAACAAATTAGAGATTAAAGGGCTGATTTGTCAAAATGAGCCATTTCTCGGGTTTTCACAGGGCTGACAGCACACACTTCCCACCTGCAGCTGAGGAAAAGTCATCCTGAACATTATCTATTACTACACCACCAGGGCCTGAAAATAAACCCGACTCACAGCACCGGGTGATGCAAGAAGTGTGGGTTAAAAACGGAATAAAGGCATGAGGGGAAGGCAAACAAAATCACGAGTCGCTCCCATTTGGATGTTCTGGGATTTATTCCCCTCCTTCCCTTTTCCCAAGGCGCTTGGCACGTTGCAAATTGTTCATTCACAAAATACAGCCTGACATTTGGGGAAGAAGGCGGACTCCAAAATATCCCTCATCACCCAACACAGGGCTTAGAGTTGCACAGAAAATTCCCTTTCAGCTGTTGCTAAGGGCACTGAAGAGACAGGAAGGATCTTGGGGCGGGGAGAAAGTTGGTTGTCAGGATTCAGGGAGAATTATTCTGTTTTTAATCTTGGATCATAAAATTCCAGAGTGGGTTGGAAGGGACCTTTAAGATCATCCAGTTCCACCCCCCCTGCCATGGGCAGGGACACCTTTCACTAGCCTAGGTTGCTCCAACCTGGCCTCGGACACTTCCAGGGATGGGGCAGCCACAGCTTCTCTGGGTAACCTGTGCCAGGGCCTCACAGGGAACAATTCTTTCCTAACATCCCATTTAACCTTCCTCTCGGTGTAAAGACATTCCCTCTTGTCCTGCCATTCCATGCCCTTGTAAACAAAGCCCAGCCTAAGGCAAACCAGTCACCCCAGCCCAAGCAGCCCCCCAAAGCCTCACCTGTTGTGAACCTTGGCTTAGTGGGGGGCTCCTGCACGGACATTGGGAAGGTGGCTGAGGCTGGAGAGGACTGTGCCCGGGACAGGGGTCGGTGTCCCCCGAAGGACACGGGCATTCCGGCTGCCTCCAGCGACGCCTGGTAGTTCCTCAGCTGGTGGATCCGCTGCTGCTCCAGGAGAAGGGCTTGCTGTGGGGAAGAGAAGCAAGGAGTTGCTGAAAGTGCCTTCCTAAAAGGGTGTTTTAGAGTTTTTAAGGTTTGGAGGCTTGGATTCCTTTCCCTTGCACGCAGCAAATGAAGATGTGGAGGTTTCTAGAGCGAAGTCAGGCAAGAACAGCATGTGGAACCCCAGCCCTGGGCCTGGGGCACCTGAGAGGGCGCCAGCACAGGCAGCTCCTTCCTCCCCCAGAACTGGCCTTATCTTCCTCCCCCTGTGCTCCCACCCCACTGCACTGGGCTGTTTAACAGTGCAGTGCTCCAGATCATGGATTGAATCCAGCTCAACCAGATCCCAGGCTGGAGTTGGAGCTTCCAACCAAGCTGGTTCTCTGCACAGCCACATCATCAGTTGGACAGGCTCCTGGGCAGGAGGGAGCTGTTCCAGTCTTTCACACTCCAACCCCTTTCTTCTGTTTATTCCCTCTCTCTTTGAGGCAAAGACTATTTTAAAGACTCCTCAGGTGCACTCATGGATTCAGGATTAAGGCTGCCCTTTCAGAGGACTGGGATCACTGTGGTCCATCATTAGCAACACAGAATTACAGAATCCCAGAATGGTTTGGGCTGGGACCTTAAAGCTCATCCAGTCCCACCCCCTGCCATGGGCAGGGACACCTTCCACTAGCCCAGGTTGCTCCGAGCCCCATCCAACCTGGCCTTGGACACTTCCAGGGACAGGGCAGCCACAGCTTTCCTGGGCAAATGTAGTCCCTGAGCAACATTCCAATGACATTCTTGTGGGACAGAGATCAGCTTGTACCTTGTGATCAGATTCATCGCCTGCAATCCACAGGCCTCCAGTGCTTGCCCTCAAAAGGGAGCCTGGCTGGAGGCTCCAGGATCTCTAATTCTGCAGAAGGAACACGCTCCATTGCACATCATCCCCTGCTCTTTTACCCAGGCCTTCTCTAGTCTGCTTTACAACATAAAACCAAAATAAAATCCTCTGCTAGTAGGATTCCATTTCTACTGAAAGCAGTTCAGAAATGCTAAGATACACTTTGTCTTCCCAAAGAAACAACCCCAGAAGAGACTCAGTGGCTGTAAACACACTGTGTGTTCCATATGATCTAGATTCTCCTCCCTGGGAGACTTGTGAGCTGATTCCAGGGAAGGAATCACCTGATTTTACCTCAGGATTCTATACACAGCCACGAGCTGGTTCCCTTTAGAGCAGCACAAGGTGACCACCAAGACCCAACCAATGTCCTGCAAGGGCCCGAGTGCCAGGGCGGTGTTTTGGGCGCTCACCTGACGGAAGAGCAGCTCCTGCTCCGCCTGTCTCTGCCCGGGCTCCAGCTCCTGCTGAGGCTCTGCCTCCTCCTCATCGCTCTCGATGGGTTCCTGCTTCACCTGCACCACGTTGGCCAGTCCCGGGGCCTCCTTCTGGCCCGCGGCCCGGTCGCCGTAGGGCTCCTCCAGGAGGGCCTGGTGTTCCCGCAGCTCCTCCTCCGTCTCCTCGGGGTGGCTCTCGTGCTGCCGGGCTGGCTCGTTGGGTTTGGATATAATCTGAAAGCACACGAACCAAGAAACAAACCCTTAACTCGTCTCAGGTAAAGTTCACTCTGTTCTCCAGCCTCCTGAAAAGAGCAATTGTGAATTATGGCCTTTGTCTTACGAAACAAGCGCTCCAAGGAAAGGTCAGGGCAACCTTGGCATTAAGAGCTCTGAAATTCCGTGTCCCAGGTAATGACACCCCCTTATTTTCCACTTAGTTTTCCTTCTGAAGAAATAAGAGCCTCTTGTGCCCACTCCATTCACGTCCACTCATAACAACCATCAAGATGTTTGGCAATTAAATTCTGAAAGAATACAAGAGACACAAACCCCTCTAAGAGGGTTTTTGCTGCTTGTTTGCTCAACATCACCTTGAATCGCTCCCTGAATTTTATCTGTAAGGCTGGAATAAAGATTCCTTGAGAACTTGCACTGTCTCAGGACACCCAGCTTAGAGCGAACTCCTGGTTCTAACTAGACCTTCCTAACTAGACACAGTAAACTTCTCCAGAAGCACCTCCTAAACCGAAAGGAACAATTTAATTTTCACTATAATTCACTCAGACTCTTTATAAGTTCATTGGCAAGATAAAATTCACAGTTCTCCACCTCAGACTGCTTATAAGTTTTATTTGGAATAAAAAAAAAACCCAAATGTGACCTGTTTTTAACTCTGGCATAGGAAAACCAATCCATTTCCTCTCTCTCTCAGGCTGCCCCTGTTTCACAGGCTTATAAAGAAAGTGCTGCACTTTGAAAGCTGTCAGGGCAAGGTTTAATGAGGATTAGGTCACTGGGATGGAAGGCAATATTGATTTTAAATCTAATAAAGCTAAATCAAAACCTGGTTATTGAGCACATGCAGGAGGAGTTACTCGCTCTTCGAAGAGCAGTGGCTCAAACCTGAAATTAAGCCTTTTTTCCCCCCCAAATTTAGGAAGAAAGGCTCTGCCATGTAAGTCAAGCAAGGAAGAGGGGCAGGAACGCATGGAGTTGTGTGTCTTGGTGTGGATCTGGAGTTAGACAAGAGCTTAAATGCCAAATGAAGTGGACAGACCAAGATGAGTCCTGACAACTCTCAGACGGGAGGGTGGAGCCAGGGGGGGATTGGGCCCTTCTCCCACCTAACAAATGACAGCACAAGAGGAAATGGCCTCAAGCTGTGTCAGGGTACATTTAGATTGGATACGGGGAAAATAGGTTGCTCGGGCACTGGAACAGGCTGCCCAGGGTAGCGGGGGAGTGGTTTTCCAAAGGTGTGTGGCTGGAGCATGTGGATGGTGGAGCCGAAAATCTGGAGAGGAGGAAACAGAGCAAAAGGCAGGACCTCAAGCCTGGATTTCAAGAGAGCAGACTTTGCCCTCTTCAGGGATCTGCCTGGAAGCAGATATAGCCCTGGGGATCAGAGGGGTCCGGGAGATGTGGAAGATTCAAGGATTCTACAGGATCAAGAAAGATCCATCCCAAGGAGTGAGAACTCCAGCCCTTGGGGTTAAGAAAGCCAAAGCCAACCCAGAGCTGCATCTGGCAAAGGACATGAAGGGCATCAGGAAAGAAGAAAGGAAGACCAGGGAAATCCACATGACATGGAAAAGGGCCATGGCACTTAATACCTCTTACCAGGAATCCCAGGACCCTGAGACCAGAGGGAAAGTCTGGAGCAAGGAAGACTTACTACCCTTGGTGGACGAAACACCAGGGTCAGGCAAGACTTAAAAAAACATGGATATACTTAAGTCCAAGGGACCCTGATGGGTTGTGCTCCCAGGTGGTGGGATAAGAGGCCTTGGGCACAAAACCAAACCCATGGAATTCTTTCTGAACATAAGAAAACGTTTGTTTGTTTGTTTTTTCCGTGAGGGTGGTCAAACACTTGAACTGGTTGTTCATAGAGGTTCTGGAGGCTCCATCCTTGGAGACATTCAAAAGGCAATCAAATGTGGTCTTGGGAACTGCTGGAGCAGGGACATTGCACTCAGCGATGGACTCAGTGATCCAAACCTCTTCAGGATTTTTGGGAGGCCCCCCCCTGCCCTCCCAGTTTCATTCCTTATAATACACAACGAATAAACCATGTTAAGCTAAAGGTTCTTCCATCCATGTCCTTTAAGCTCTCTTAGGCTTGATGAACATAACCCCTTTTAAAGTTAATTAAATCATCATAAACCATCTGCTGCTTGGTGGGTTTTTTTTCTGCTTGGATCGAAGATCTCAAGCTTTGAACTTAATACCTTTTGAACTTCTGAACTGCAGGAGGTAATTGCTGGGAAAAGAACTTACAATGTCACTGTCACATCTAATGGGAACAAGAGGCAGTGTCATCCCTGAGAAGTTTCAAATTATTCCTACTCCTTGAAAATGGAAGAATTAAATGAAAACCACAATGAAGGTTGAAAGATCAAGTGGCCCATGCCAAGGACACTTCAAACATTCCCTTTGCTCTCCAAATGCAAAGGGAATCTCTTGGTCTGCCACCACTTTGAGCTGCTGCAACCCTGTTTTAAAGGACAATTTTGTAGAGAAAACACTTTGTCATGAACATATTCCATATAAAACATATTCCATATAAAACATATTCCATATAAATCTGCATCCCAGGCCTGTTAAAACTCCCTGAAAATCTTCCATTTGTGAAATTTTATGCAATCTAAAATTGAAGGTAATAAAAGTGCAAGGGGCTGAATATAAAGGGAGCTTTGAGAATGCTCCTAAATATATTTGAAATAGTGAACACAATGCACCATAAATATCTCCTCCTTCCCTTAATTAGCTCTCTGGCTTCCTCTGCAATGAGGTTACTCCTCTTTTTCCATACCCAGTGGCCTCTGGCTGTCACCTACTGCCACCATAAACCCTGTTAAAGACACTGCCTCTCCAACCCTGGGCAGGCAACGAGTTTACTACAGAATAAATGAGATATCTCTGCTCACAAGCATTTTTAAAAGGCTCCATGCAGTTGGTGAGATTTCTCCTCTACGCCTTGGAAATACAAAAAAACCCAGAAATTTTTAAAAAAGCATAGCAATGTCAAGTCATAAATACAAGGAAAAGCAAAGAATTCTTCCTTTTTTTGTGGAATTCTTCATGAGAGGAAAAAAAAGCTGCATTTCTTCGCTGGTAAAATGTCAGCTGGCATTAGGTTTGTCTAGTAGATATGAGAAATAGAATCACAGAATTGTTAAGGTTGGGAAATATCTCCAAGATCATGAAGTCCAATTTTTGACCAAGTACCACCGTGCCCAACGATCCGTATTTATTCCTTCTTTGCAGTGGTAAGTTCTTGGGACACTGAAGACTTGGAAGGTGCTACTGAACAGGTTAGAAACATCTAGTTACTCATCAAAGTTTGATGGAGAGCCCCTACCACAAAAAAATCCCAGACTCACAGCATGGTTTGGGTTGGGAGGGACCTCAGAGCTCAACAGATCCAGGCTGGAGGCTGAAAACAACCCCACACACCTCCGAAGCTGAGGATAAACCATCTCATTTCCATACAGCTCATCCAGGGCTCTCTGAGGGGAGGAGAAGCTCAGAGATCACATCAAAAGCCCATTTCACCTGTCAGATACGTCCAAGAGTCAAACCCTTGTGGAGAGAGGGGTGTGCTGGAAGGTGGGCTGGCTTCTGTCCACGTCCACACATCTTCTGAACACCTCCAGGGATGGGGACAGGAGTCCCCACTGCCCTGAGCAGCCTGTGCCGGGGCCTGACCAACCTTCCAGGGAAGAAATTTTCCCTGAAATCCAACCTAAAATCTCCCCTGGTGCTCCTCTAGGTTTGAACATTAAACATGCAAAAAGGGAGGGAATTATTAGGTCAATTAGAATCATGGAATGCCAGAATAGTTTGGGGGGGAAGGACCTTAAAGCTCATCCAGTTCCACCTCCTGCCATGGGCAGGGACACCTTCCACTAGCCCAGGGTGCCCTGCCCAACCTGGCCTTGGACACTTTCAGGGATGAGGCAGCCACAGCTTCTCTGGGATAAACATCTGAGCAAGAAGTAATTCAGTATCTTATCTAGAATCTCATTTAATGTCTCAAACCCCAGCTGGAAACTTCAATAATGCTCTTTTCACTCACTCAAGTGTCTCCTGTCCCCATTTCTGGGGCGTTCCACGGGGGTTTTGTGTGTGTGAGTTTATCCTCTCCTTAAAGCAAACGTCACCAGCAGGTGACAAGAAGATGAGCAGGGCTGGGACCCACATTTTCCAGAGAGGTCCTTGCTCTGAGCAGAGCAGTCACTCTGGGCAGGTCAGCTCCAAGTGGGATGAACCACATTTGCTACACTCAAGTGATCCCCAAGCTGCACCTGACAGGGGCAGACTGGGGACTTTACACCCCACATGGGAAGGGATCCTCATGTCCCCTCCAGTCACCCCATGGAGTCTTGGCCCTCCTTCTGTCCCATCCCTCTGCCCCCTCCTTCCCTGTCCTCAGTTGTCCAATTCCAAGTCCCTGTTCCAAAGCCTCGGATGTCAAGGCTTCACAGCCAGATCCTCATGTTGATTGTTCTTATTAATTTCAAGCAAATCAACATATTTTTCCTTAGTTGCCTTCCGGGAAACAGCAAGACTTCTTTTGGCTGCAAATCTCCTTAAAAACTTCATCTGCTGCAGACACCCAAGGCCAAAATCTCAAAATTTGGAAAAATCACATGGAATTGAGAAGAGCCTTGTATTATTTATGGGAAATCAGTAAATAAATAAATTAATGCTATCAGTTCTGTTACAAATTAAATAACCTATTATTTTATTTTTAGTTGTGCCCTTAACTCTCCTACACACGAGGGTCTTAAAATATCCCTGCATCTGGGAAAAGTCTTTTTCCATGTCAGCACTTGGATATTATCCCACAGGATAAATTTGCCACACGCACACAGTGTTAGTACTGAAGTGATTTTAACTCATTCCTTCTATAAATCAAACCCAGGGAACGGCCCCTCTGCCATCAGTTTAATTAAAGCCCCCTCTGCCTGCTTTTGCTACGGATGCCACAGATCCCAGCTCCAACAAAGCCGGAATTCAGAGCTCCTGGGAGGTCCAAGAGAAAGCCGGGATGAGCTCAGAGGTTACGTCACGGCCAAGGCTTGGGAAGAGCCTTGAAAACCCTCAAACTGTGGAGTTGACACTTATTCCTGGACAAAGAATCCCAAGCCAGTGCCCCACATCCGATGACCCCGGGCCTGGTACAGTGTCAGGAGGGGGGTGAGGGGGTTTCTGGGGCAGCAGCAGCTCCCGGTGTGAGGGGCTGAGCCGGGGCCAGGCCTGGCACCCCCAGCCTGTGCTGGCAGCGCTCCAGAAGGACAGGATTGACGTCAGTGCCTTGTGTAATCGTCCTGCCCCGGCTCCAGCCCATAAACAACGGGCTAGGGGGGCTTTGGGGGCTTCTTTCATGTTGGAATCCAGCTCTTGGTAGCTGTGTTTTCTCACAGGGCTGGAACGGTGAAAATATTTGGAGAAAGCCTCTCCATAAATGAAAGCGCAGCGAGCCCACGGGCTTGTCCTCCCGAGCCTCAAACCTGCTACTGGAACTGCTGGTTTCCTAAGGAAAGCCACCACTGGGACTCCTTGAGAGGAGTGTTTAGAAAGCCTTAAACCAGAAAAAAATCACAGAATGGTATGGGTTGGGAAGGAACTCCAAGTTCCAACTCCCTGCCATGGGCAGGGGCACCTTCCACAAAACCAGGTTGCTCCAACCTGGCCTTGGACACTTCCAGGGATGGGAGTCAGAATGAAATATCCCACTGATGATGATCCATTTCTCAAGTCCCCAACAGCCCTTTTACATTGGAAGGAACACCCCGTGCCTCTAAAATCCTGGGAGAGTCCCTCTGCTGGGTAAAACAGCCCAGCTCCATCCCCACCGCTTGTGATCAGACCCCTCATGTGTAACAGGTGAGTTTTACCTTCCTACAGCCTAAAACTCTGCTTTTTTAACATTTACTCAATGCAATCATCTCAAAGCAGCTTTTTTTCTGCTTCCTTGTAATAGAGGTGATTTTGGCTACAAAGCCAAAACTCTGTGCAGGGATGAAGGAGATTTGCAGTGTTCACCTGAGGGTCTCCAGGTGATTTACAGAAAGCCAGGTGATAAACAAAGTGCTTGCTTTCCTCGAAGGAATTGCTGAATCACATCTAATTCATCTTCCAAACGACCTCTGCAGGACGCACAGCCACGCTGCCATCACTTTTCCAGGAGAAGAAATGGATGGGACACTGTAATGCTTTACCCAGGGCTGGAGTTAAGGAGAATACGGACTGGAGATGGGAACAGCTCTGCTCCTTCCCAAGGTAATTCCAGTGAAAAATCATGGAATGGTTTGGGTTGGAAGGGACCTTAAAGAGCATCTCATCCCACCCCCTGCCACAGGCAGGGACACCTTCCACTAGCCCAGGTTGCTCCAAGCCCCATCCAACCTGGCCTTGGATACTTCCAGGGATCCAGGGGCAGCCACAGCTTCTCTGGGCAACCTGTGCCAGGGCCTCCCCACCCTCATAGACAAGAATTCCTTCCCAATATCCCATCTAACCCTGCCCTCTGGCAGTGGGAAGCCATTCCCCCTTGTCCTGTCTCTCCATCCCTTGTCCTCAGTCCTTCTCCAGCTCTCCTGGAGCCCCTTTAGGCCCTGGAAGGGGCTCTAAGTTCTCCCTGGAGCCTTCTCTTCTCTGGGTGAGCACCCCTAAGTCTCTCAGCCTTTCAGTAAATCTGAATAACTTCACTCACAAATATTTCCTGGTGTTGTGGTGCCTCCCAGAGCTCCCGGGACGAAAGCAGGAGGCAGAACCGCGCCAGACCCCGAAACAGCGCGGGGAAAAAAGCCATCGAAAACATCCTTCCTACCTTGTTGATGTGCAGCTGCTGCTGCTGGAATTGCTGTTTGTGTTTCTCCAAGAACTGCTGGTGCTGCTGCTGGATCACCAACTGCTGCAGGGCCTGGGCGTTCTGGGGCAGGGGTGCGGACTGGGTGCGCCCCAGTGGGCGGTGCTGCCGCAGCTTGTGGATGGAAGGGGAGACCCGCTCGCCTCCAACCAGGGGCTGTGCGTGGAGGGGCAGTCCTGAAAGATACCAGTCTGAAGATAATATGGAGGAAAAAACAGCAGAGGAGAAACAAAAGGAAGAAGGAAAGGAAGGGAGAAAACGGCTGTTGAGTAACGATGTATCATGTTAAACCTCCGCCACCACTTACGGCCGGAGCGGCCTCGAAAGGGAGCAGGTAATTAATGAATTCATTAATGCTGCGGGAAGAAAGGCTTTGCTTGACTGGGGTTCTTTGCTTGGTTACTCAAGAGACCCCATGGAAACACCTCATTTCCTAAAATCAGCAATATCTTACAGACCATTCCACAGTTTGAAGTTTAAATCCCACGGCTTGGTTTAGGCAGTAATCCCAGGTCCAAGCCAAGCTGGCATCCCACAGCATCTAGTAGTTATCCCTGGTGATGGATGATGATCAAGGAAGGCATGGCTGCCCTTGGCTAGACTCTATTCCACACTAGGGAAATGAGCAGGGATGAAAACTTCCATGTGATAGCCCCCTGACCAGGTCTGTGCTGGCAAAACGAGCATTTTGGGAATATAGGAGCTGTCAGGCTTCGTTATTTCCATAGGGAGAAAGGTCAAGATGACAAATAGCTAGGATTGTTTCCACCACTGTCCTGTGCATACATGTCAGTAACTACAGGAAAACCAAAGGTTATTTTGGGATAACTGGAGTTACTCATCTACCCTTGGCAATTTGGGTGTCATTGAAATATCTGTGAAATATCCATCCAAGCTCTGGGCAGGGCACGTCTTCAGGAATTATCTTGTCTTCTTAGCTGTTCTTGGGCTGAGCTCTCTGAAAACACACCTTCCTATTCTTCTTAGACACCTGGGACACAAGATCCACCCAGCAGGGAGCCCAGCCCAAGGGCAGAGGAGCTCAGGATACACCTTTACTCCTGCTTGTTACACCTTTGGATAGAATGGCATCACTGGGAACTTGGGAACTGCTGCCTCCCCAACAGGGGTAAGGCTGCTCCCACTTTTGGGAAAGAATTCCTCTGCTTCCTTCAGGCTCTGGGTTAGAAGAGAAGCTGCCCAGGAGTCTGCAGCCAGCTCAGTGCCCTGGATTAGAAACACCCTGGCATTCCTGCCCCAGGATGTGACCTTCTCCCACCGATTCACAGAAGTGCCCTACGTGGAAGGATCTGACTCATGTAAAAGCCTCTTTTCCTGGGGGAAGATTTAAGGAGTTTCCCCCACTCTTTGCTCTTCTGAAAAGATTCCTGTGTATTTGATTTTATAAATGCACATCTCTACAAATGTCAGTGTGTACACACACAAATCTGGATATGGATACATGGATCACTGGGAAAGGTGTGCTCCTTTTCCCTCAGACCACAGTTCCTCCTCCCAAAAGTTCCAGTTAGACAGCAGAGTTTGCATAGGATATTCTGGAATACCACCTTCCTCCAAGGGAATGACCAAGGTCCCTGGGAACGCTTTCCAAGGAGACTCCTTGTTCATAGAATCCTGGAGTGGTTTGGGATGGGAGGGACCTTAAAGCTCATCTTGTTCCACCATGAGCAGGGACACCTTCCACTAGACCAGGTTTCTCCAAGCCCTGTCCAACCTGGCCTTGGATTTTACAGCTGACAGGAGTCTTCCTCCAGAGCTGAAGGCCATCAGCAGAATCCCAATAATCCCCCCTTTGCTTCCAAGGAATTTGCAAGTCCTAAGTGCAGCTTGGCAGCCAGTCCCCTCAGGGCTTTGGGGAGCACGTGGGAGCTCTCTGTCTTCCAGCTGCTGCCTCTGGAACGTGTGTTCCTGCTGGCTGCTCTGCTGTGGGGGGACTCTTTCTCCCCAGTGTGGGTTTGGAACACGTTGTGCTCGCTCGGAAAACACCACGGGCTAGAAGGAACATGCTTGGAAGCAAACACTGCCAATGGAGGGGAGCGAATACTGCAGCTTCCCAAATGTACATGATCCCAAGCTTATCACAACCCCACTTATAGTCCTGGGATCTGGATGCAAAACGAGCTTCCATGATCCACGCTTCCCAACAACTTCCATTGGAAATGGAAGGGAAGGAATCCAAATTAACATGGTAGCAATGTTGGCAGAGCATCCTTTGTCCCACTGTCACACTCTGTAAACCAGGAGTGCATCCTACTAGGAATTAGTGCTTGGAATCGAGCCTATGTATAGGAATACGCCTTCCCACAGGTACCTCATCCTGAAAATCTGACCCTGGGAGTGACTCACAGCAATTAAATCCCGAAAATGGGACATACCCAAACAAATACAATCTGCCGGAAGGCAGCCGGTTGTGCCATGGATTTGCTATTTATATTAATGATGAGAAGGAAGCATTTTAACCTGGAATTTGTGCCCTTCCCACATGGAACAGGAACCATCCGTGGAAAACAGGGATCCTAAGGCACAACTTGCCCCTGCTTTAATCTGCAGTGGTTAGAACTCTTAGCTAGAGAGTTCTCAGCTTTTACTTTTTGTGGAACAATACCATTTATTTTCACCTCACCAAAATGACAAGGCAGCTCCCCCTCCCTCGGGATGAAGTGGGAAACCTCGGATTTGGGAAAAGTCCCCGCTATCCAAATGGATCAGCAAACACATCCCAAAGGTTCTGTGCTCCACCTGCAGAGACGATGCAGTATCTGGAGGCTGCCTTTCCAAAAACCCCCCAGGTTACTGGAGGTTCCCTCTGTTTTCCGGCCGTGTCCGAGCGCTCTCACCTGTGACTAGGGGAGTTTGTGCAGTTGGCTGTTCCAGTAAGACCATGTGTTGCAGGAGAGGGTTATGTGCAGTTCCCCCATCCCTTTCCAACGTTGTAGTGCTCAAGTAGGGAGTGAGGTGGGTTCCAGGGAAGAGGGAGATCCGCTGCTGCAGGGCTGGGATAGCGAGTCTCTCCGCATCCTGCTGGGCTGATCCCGCCTGCAAGGAAAAGGCCCCATGGGCAGCAGGGAGGGAGTTAAGGGAGGAATCCATGCCAGGGTCATTCCAGAGGCTCATCCCAACCCCACTTACGCTGGAAGGGCCAGTGGCAGGCAGGCCAAGCGTGATGTTGGGCAGGGAAGGAGAGGTGTAGAGCGGGAGCTGCGTCACGGAGCCCTCACGGTTCACGAGCCTGTGGGCCAGGCTGGGCTGGGAACAAAACAGCAACATGGGCCTGGTCAGAGACCCTGGGAAGGACCCTCCAGGATCACCAATCCACCTCCTGGCCTTGCACAGACACCCCAACAATCCCACCCTGTCCCTAAGGGCGTTGTCCAAATGCTCCCTGAGCTCTGGACACTGCCCTGGGGAACCTGGTCAGGGCCAACCACCCTCTGGGGGAAGAATCTTTTCCCAATATCCATCCCAAACTCACAGCTTCAGCTGTTCCCTTGATACTTGCCCTTCTCAAGCTCTTTTTGAAGCTAAAACAGATTATCTTAAAAAGAAAATTGCTGTTGTTCTCTTTAGCAAATAACAGACAATTTCTGTTACTAACTGGTGTGCGTAAATCAGGCTTCAAAACCTCACCCAAAAGCCTTAAGGTTGCACTTATGCAGCTATTTCCTGGTTTTCAGGCTGAAACACAAGATTTCCTGAGTTATCTTCTGGGCACTTAAAGCAAGAACACTTTAGTAAAAAGACCTTTAATTTCCAAATACGCACTAGAAAACCCATTATGAAAATGACAATAAACTGCCCGATTTTCCTGTTAGGAAACAACTGTTCTGAGATCAACCTGAATTCTCTGCAGGTGATTTTCCAACTTAAATAGAATTTAGACTTCAACAAGACTTGCTATAGAATTTCTACTGTTAAAACACAGGTGGTGCTGTGAAAAAGGCAATTTTTGATTAACTTGATGTTCTACTATGGGACAATCTTTACCTAAGCTGTGGCTGCCCCATCCCGGAAGTGTCCCAGGCCAGGTTGGACAGGACTTGGAGTAACCTGGGCTAGTGGAAGGTGTTCCTGCCCATGGCAGGGGTGGAATAGATGATCTCTAAGGTCCCTTCCAACCCAACCCAACCCAACCCACAGTTGTGTGTCCGTGCACAGGCAGCACAAACTCAGGTTTGGAGGTGTCCTGATAAAGCTGTCAGTGGGTCCACTTAAACTGTGATAAATCCAGGAGGCTCTCAAAGATTATTCTATAGCAAATGTTTGGTTTTCAGTATCAGCTCTTTCAACATGTGCTTTATTTCCTCCCCCCCAACAACAGTTTGTTACAGCAGTTTTTTAATCACAGAAACATTTAGGTTGGAAAAGACCTCTAAGATCAAGTCCATCACTCACTCCAAGCTTCACCTCAGAGTCTCCAGGGTGCAAAAGAGACTTGGATTTTCCAGAGCAGGCCCAGCCCTTCAACCAAGAAAACAACCTGCAAAGTCTCCCTGACTTACAGGACTCTGAATTTTGGTCTAAAATGTACCTCAGTTACACCCCTCTCATGGAATCCCAGGATGGGTTGGGTTGGAAAGGACCTTAGAGATCATCCAGTGCCACCCCCTGCCATGGGCAGGGACACCTTCTACTAGCCCAGGTTGCCCCAAGCCCGGTCCAACCTGGCCTGGGACACTTCCAGGGATGGGGCAGCCACAGCTTCTCTGGGCAACCTGTGCCAGTTTTTTAACAGTCTCATTATAAAAAACGTCTTTTTTATCTCCTATCTAAACTTGACCTTCCACGTGACTGTTTGTACCCACACACTTCTCCTTCCAAGCGATTCTGAGCACTACCAGCAATTTGCCTTTAATTTAAATCACACACTGTTAGTGTTCCACATGGAAAATAAGACAGTTATTGTAAGCAGAGGAATGAAATGTTTTCCTGAGATGGCAAATGAAACAAAACTACATCCATTTTCTCTTTGAGCAATCAATACTCTGGAGTTGTGCCTCAAACTATCCCCCGGGGGTTTGGGATGAAAACAGCAGGGAGAAGAACACAGCAGCTTGATGCTCTCAGCACATGGTATTTGGCAGCATTATCAGCACTTCAAACACCCAGATCCCATCTCTGGGCTGCACAAACAGGCTGCAATTGCACACAACAATTTCTGCAGGGGCAATTTTCAGCTGTAGTCAAGTCCTTTTTACAGTCTTGTACCAACTGCAAAGACAACGAATCTCAGAGAGGGAAAAACCTTTAAAACAGTATTTAAAAACAGAGAGTGTCTATTTGAAAGGAGGTAGAGCTCTAGTCATTCCCCACTGAAGGCAAGCACTGAAACCTAAATAATGAACCTGAACACCACCTTCCAACACATCTGAACTGGTTCAAATGGGGACATCATGAACTAAGAAGCAACAAGATCCATTTCTCACGGAATGTAAAACACAAAGCCGAGAATGAAACACCAAGTTGGCAACATTATCTTTTCAGAAACACTGAAATATTTCTAAATCTGTGTAAATATTTAAGGGTGAGGGATCCTGGTCAACTGACCTTAAAGGAATCTCCAGCACTTGGGCTCTCAGCTCGTACAACTTCTACTAAGGAAGATTTTAAAGATTTTAAACCCCACTTATTTTTTCCCAAATGAAGCAATACAGGCCAATGGATCAGCTGGGATCACACAACATGGAATGCTGGCATGAAGTGCAGTTATTTTTCTTTGGGAAAGGGAAAGTCTTTGGCAGGACAGGGATTGTTTTCCAAATCATCTGTGCTGCTCATGCCTCGGCCTAACTTCCAAAATTACTGCATTACAAGCAGTTGATGGAAGTTTTCCTTATTATCTGTGTCCATTTGATGAGGAATTGGTGGTCTGGTCCCAGATGATTAGCTCCAATTATTTAGCTGAAAAAATAAATGGATAAGGAGAGTGCTACAGGCTCACATTCCCCTGCAGGAGCTCATGGAATGGTTTGGCTTGGAAGGGACCGTCCAGTTCCAATCCCCTGCCACGGGCAGGGATTTGGGGGAAGCTTCCTGCTCTGCTCATGCCACAAAAAACTGTCAAATCCACTAGTTTTTCCAGCAGCAATAATTGGGGATTTCCAGTTGGCTAAGGATACGCAATACTGACAACTCCTGGAGTAGCAAAATCAGTAACTCCATGCTCATCTTCCTGGGGCAAGAGAAGCCTCCACCTTCCACCACCTTAATGTTTACAATAATTATTTAAGTCTAGAAGGTCTCCTATGGACTTGGAATGTGTGCTGGATAATTTGGCAGGGGAGAGGCTGCAGGAGAAGGCATATTCCCCATCTTAAATACTGTTACACTACATTAGAAATAAAAATAAAGTGAAAATCTGTCCAAGACTAGAAAGCAATAAGGGCTGACATTTACACCATGAGAAGCCCTTTTCAATTCTAAGGGAATGTTTGTGGAGAACAAGCCCAAGCCTGTTCTGAGAGCCCTGATGTTAAGACAGAGTCTATATTCATGGGGAAAACAGCTAATGGGAAGCTGGATAAAAAGAAATGCACCAGTAACATCAGACAACCACACTGGTTTTCTACTTGCAAGGGAACGGTGGGAGCCAGTTACCATGGCCCACACCCTGGGAAAAGCTGGGCTCCGGAATCCCTGGAAACAGGAGCTGCCGGGCTGAATCCAAGCCCAGCCGACCCAGTCCAACCTGCCCTGGACATCCACAGCAGATGCCTCGAGTGATGGTGAAAGTTTATGGGATTATAAACTGGCACATGGTAACAGTCACCAAGTTTTCAAAGCCCCAGCTGGTTAAATCCCTTTACTCCAGTTCTGCTTTGGTCACACTTAGACTGACCTACTGCACACAATAAATTCACCCCGTACACAAGAATAAATTCCCCAAACACTAAAATACTTGCATTTGACCTTGCTAAACCACTTTATTTTTACTCTCTCCCCACTGCAAAACCACTACAAGTCACCACAAGCTGCTTGTGAGTTGCTTCAAACCAGATTTCCTAAACAGATAACGCGGCCTGTCAGCCCAGACTGAGGGTAATTCCCAAGGGCCGCTCCGAGTCACAAGCTGGGCTTTTCCTTTCGTGTAGTTCCTCAGCCTAAACTCCTGCAACCCTGCCAAACCTGGCCAGTAGCCCAAGTGGGCAGAAGCAGAGGGGGAAGGGCTCTGTACCTCTGCCGGGATACTCGTGACCGATCCCGCAATCCCGTTCTCGGTGCTGATGTTGTTGGAGCTGTTGTTTGGAGAGCTGGGACCAGATCCAGGAGCACTGTTGCATGCAGAGTCTGAAAAACACATCCAAAAGCAACTCTGAACATTCCAAACAATCGTTGGGATGGTATTTAGTCAGATAACAACCCCTCGAGCCCTGTTGTGGAGGAAAGCAACCCTCCTCCTCCTCCCCATCTTCCCCCCAAATATTCCCAAGGCTCTTAAAATACCAACAAACACTTCCAAATGGTTTGTCCAAGGACCTACTTACCATAGTTATGTCTTCTCTCCATGGGGATTTCTCTCATAGTGTATTAATAACTTTAAATATGATTGAAAGATAATAAAAGGCATGGAAGGCTTGAAGAGGTCAAACTGGAGGATGTTGGATTTGGTCTGCTTCATTTTTCTAGAAGTGCTTCTCTCCCCCTCTTTCCCCTCTCACCCTGAGGACACCTCAGACTTCCCTCAGAAGGTCTCTCACCTGGTGCATGGCACAGCCACCAGTGTTTCTCCTTTTATTTGGGAAGTTTAATAACATTAAACCTTTTTCTTCTGAACTTTCCTACTCCCCAAGCACAGGATTTGCCCAGGGGCAGGAGAACCTCCCAGCAGTGGTTCAGGCTGCAGCAGGTTCCTCATTGCTCCAGGATGGCCCAGGAGAAATAAAACCTAATTATTACAAGGGCCTGGAGTGCCAGGACACAGGGAATGGCTTCCCACTGCCAGAAGGTGGGGTTAGATGGGATATTGAGAAGGAATTGTTGGCTGGGAGGGTGGGGAGGCCCTGGCACGGGTTGCCCAGAGAAGCTGTGGCTGCCCCTGGATCCCTGGAAGTGTCCAAGGCCAGGCTGGATGGGGCTTGGAGCAACCTGGGCTAGTGCAAGATATCCCACCAGAATCCCCTGTATTCTTCAGGGATTAAACATCATTTTTATTCCCTGAAGTGGGACTTCTTAAAAAAGTTATTTTCCATTTAAAAATCCCCTTTTCCCATGAAAAGTCCAGAGTGGCTTCTTGAATCAGTTCTATATCAGTGAGAAAGGGGAGCTCCCACTGCTGTTTCTGAAGGTGTTACTGGGAGAAATGGTCACTCAGCAGAGTCTGATCTATCCAAAAATCCATGTGCCATAAAGCAATATATGAGTGACAGAAATTTGATTTCCAGCTCTGAAAGTCTGCCAGAGCTCAAGGAGTGTTTGGACAACGCTCTCAGGGACAGGGTGGGATTTTTGTGGATGGTTCTGTGCAGAAGGACTGGACCATCCCAGGAGTTGGATTGGATGATCCTTGTGGGTCCCTTCCAACTCTGGATATTCCATGATTCTTAGCTCTTGAAATCACCTCCTCCCTCTGCAAGCAGAGAGGCTCTGACACAGAGAAGTGCCCAGGGTGTCCCAAACCCACCACATTCTCCAAAGGGAGCTAATTTTGAGTTCCTTTGAATGGTGATCGTGTGCCTTTGAGTGAGACAAGTCTGGGAAAGCCGTCACTTGGTGGTACTTACCCAGAGACATCCCTAGATGGTGCTAAGAATTAACTTTATGGGAAATATCTGTGCTATCATCTCCTTTGCTCTGAGCCCTCCTTACAAACTCCACTCCCAGAAGAACATGATTTTTCAACAGGAAACTGTCAAATACAAGTCAAAACCTATAAAAGCACTGGATGAAGAACCTTTTCCTGATATCCAGCCTAAACCTCTCCTGACATGGAATGACAGGAGCTGAGTCCTGTCCCTGCCACAGGGAGCAGAGATGGCCGAGGAGACCCTCAGCCTGCTCCAGCTGAACAACCCAAGTTCCCTCAGCTTGGTTTCACCGAGGCACACGAGAGATCCCTTGCCAGACTCAGGAGCTCCTTTTGGGAAGGGCCATCCTTGGGCAGGGGGTGCCACGTTGCCTTACCCGCCGTACCTGTGACGTCCAGCGGGCGCTTCTTCAGCGCCGTCACCACCGGCCCGTCCTTCCTGCGCAGGAGGGGGCTGCTCCTCCTCTCTGCCACCTTCTGCTTTAGCCTGGATCTCAGCTTCAGGTTGGGTTCAGAGGCTGGGCAGGAAAAGGGAAAAAGGAAACAGCGTTTTGGTTACAATTATTTCAGCGGTTTTTTACTCAACTTGCAGTTGAGTTGAGTTGAGTTGAGTTGAGTTGACCTGGCTGCAGTGGGCTGCAGTTGAGCATTTGCAGGAGGTTCAGTTGAATCAGTGATCCCATAACATATTTTTGGAACACATACCTTTTAATACAACAAATGGGTCCCAGCCTATTTGACATCTGAATTCACTGACAAGGAAAGGCAATGGCATTTGAATTCAAAATATAATAAATGTCCTGCAAAGCCTTCTCTGAGTCTTCACAGACTTACAGACTGCTGAGAACTCGCTGGGGTTAGTGCAGAGAGCATCATTCCCATCTCCCAGTTTCCCAACTCTGCCCAACTTGCTCCCAACCCAGCAATAAACCCAACTTATCCAAGGAATCAACAGAGGAACGGGTGAGACGCCGGAGATGCTGCTGTTGGTCAGCGTGGAGCAGCCCCATGGGCCGAGATGCATCTGTGGTGTGCTGCTGGAATGGGCAGCTCCACGCCCTCCAAGGTAACCAAGCCCAGGGTGAGAGAGGGACACCAGGGGAAGAGGAAAGAAAACACCAAACTGGAACCCCACGACCAAACCAGGAGAGTGTTTCCTTGCTGGTTCCACCCGCTGAAGCAACTCAGCTTGGAGTCACGTGAGCCTCAAGGAACGTCCACTCAAGGAAAAGGGCCTCAGAGTGTGGCCAAGGAAAGCCAGCACCAGGGAGGAGAAGGTTTGTTTATTTGGGGAGCAACTTGGTTACATCATCACAGCCCCAAAGTTAAGCCAGATCTAAAAACACATCAAACGCTTGGAAGGTTCTGGGCTGCATTTCCTGTGCCCACAGTATGACTTGCTTTGTGGACACCACGCTTTCCAGAGGCTCTTCCAAACCTCTGCTGTGCCCAAATCCTAAGATTCCATCTCTTCCAGAGCTCCTGGGAAGCCCTAAAGGCTCTGGGTTGAGGACAGCTGGAAACAGCCAACACACTTTTCAGCTCTTTATAAAGGTGATGCAGCATCAGGATGATTTTCTCTGGAAACCTTCTCATCTGTTCTAGTCTTGAGTGAAATCCCTGCTGTGAGGCTTCAGGGCTCCTGACAGTTCTGAGAAGTGGGAACTGGCCCCATCTTCTCCCTTCCCCAACCTCTCAACACAATCCCTTTGAACCAGCAAATCCTGCACTCACACCATTAACAACCAACACACTCCAGGGCCAATAATCTCCATTTCTTTAGAAGAATTAAAACAGGGCTTACAAACTGATTTGAATTAACTAAGCCCGGCTACAGCTCTATTTCCCTCCAGTTGGCTTTGACCACTGGGTCACCTCGAAGATCAAGTCTGACAATGTTAATTGCAGGGCTCAAAAAATCAGAAGGCTGATGAATTCAAGATCAAATGCTTCAAGTTAAGCCATCAAAACAGTTCTTTGATGGAATTTTTAGGAGGGAAAAAAAAAAAGAAAGAGCTTGTCATGAATGTTTTGGACAGAAAAACACCAGCAAGAGATAAAGGGAGCGCTAAAAAGAGTGTCAGGCTCCTGGAGCTGATGCTTCAAATGCAGAATGAAGTGCATTAGCAAGGGGGGAATCATCTGAGAGGGCATTTGCATATTAAATGGCTGCATGCAAACTGGAAGAGTGGACCAGTTCGAATACAAGCAGAGGCTCTAAAACAGCTCCTCCTTAAAGTTCTCTCCAAACCAGAAGTTGACTTGGTAGCTTAAAAGTAGTCTTTGGGTACAGAGCTCACCCCACATCCTTTAACCCACAGCTTTAACCTGTCCCAAAGACTGAGCATTAACAACTGCCAGGATGGCCTGATCCAGGTTGGAATGAGGTGATCTCCAAGGTCCCTTCCAGCCCAAAGCACTCTGGGATTCTATGAAATGGGAAGGTGTCCCAGCTGGGGGCTGATACACCCATTTGAAATCAATGGAATCTAAGCTACAGCTGCTGGAAGGACAAAGGAAAACATGTCAATAAAAACTGTATTTCAGCCCAAATTTTATTCCTACCCCATTTATACCCTGCTGAAGGATGGGAACACACCAGTAATTGGGTGGCTTTCAAATACAGAGAATGAATTGGTTTAAAAAACACCTTAAAAATGGGCAGAGAAACAAAAGATTTGGGGTCACAGACGTCCCCCATGTAAAGCCACAATAAAAACATCCTTTTATATAACAAGAAAGGAATGAACATAGAAAACTGCAGCCTTAAAAAACACCTCCAGAATAAGTTGTAACGTATTGGAATTTGTCAGATTAAACTATTTTAAGGCAAAATCGTCCTGTATTTTCCTCCTTTGCTTCCTCAGCTGGAGGATCAAGTTTTGAAACACCAAAAAGTCTATTTAAAGAACTGCTCTGATTTTGTTGTTTATCCCTCAGATATAATCCCAAATCTAACATGGCATCAAGTCCTGGGAGAGCATAATCCCTACATGGATTTAATTGGGTGCTTGAGAGCCCAAAGTAGGTGAATTAAAATTCAGCACAGAACAGCCTCGAACTCACAGAATTGACACAAAACCTATTTTACAATAAAAGATGAAGCTTCCAAAACTCAAAGCATGAATTTCACCTTATTCAGATGGTTTTTAAAGTATTTTATAGGAAAAACATTTTGAAGCTGAGGACAGCTGTCCTTCCCAAGCATAAAACAGGAATTTAAGCAACACATAACTATCAATTCCTGACAGTCAATGCACGGTCAGTGTTCCCTCAGGAACACCCACCCCACTGGAAATCTCCCCAAATTCACCAATATGCCCAACCAAAGCCTTGCTAACTGGAGCAAATTTAAGAACTGGAGACTAAATGATGTAATTTCAATTAAAAAAAATCCTGTTCCTCTACCTCTTAAAGCGGAATCTTTCAAACAAACGCTGTGAAGTCGATCAAAAACCCCCCTCAGCAAACAAATGAAGCCCATGCCCAAGTGTGAGTCAGCTCCCACAAAGCCAGTGGGATTTCTGGAGCCCTGACATCCTTAATTTGGCCTATAATAAGGATTTATACAAAGAATATTCTGTTTTCCTCCCAGGAAATTAATAACCAGAACATAAGCCAAAAAGCTTCCCTAGTTTTCACAGGCTCCAGCCCAAGTTACCCCTCTCCTACGTCACTGAGTGCAGCAGGACCCATGTAATCCAATTCTTCCAACATTTATGTCACTCCCATTGTTTTTTTCCTAGAATTGCAGCCCTTAAGCTGCTCAACTAATCAGACATTAAGTCTGAAGGCAAAAACCCACCAAGTCCTGGGCAGACTTTGCCCTGTTCCCATTGCCTAGACACAGTTATGGAATAAAAGCCAACAATGCACCAGGAAAACCCTGCTCCCAGGCCTTGGACAGCTTCATTTTGGCAGCTGGGGACTGAGAAGGGATGTTATTCTGTTGTTATTATTATTATTTAATATTTTAATTATTTTCCTACTAAGCCTCACCAGCCAGGCAAAGGTCAACAGAATCTCTTCTAACATCCAGGTCACTCCAAGAGAAAACAGGGGAGAGGGAGAGATGCTGCCTGGAACCAGCCTTTTGCAACACCCAAAATTTGAATAAAGAGAAATTATCTCTTTGCTTAAGCAGCAGAGACACATATAGGGGTAAAACTGCCCAGAGAGGCTGTGGCTGCCCCATCCCTGGAAGTGTCCAATGCCAGGCTGGATGAGGCTTGGAGCAACCCGGGCTAGTGGAAGGTGTCCCTGCCCATGGCAGGGGGTGGCACTGGATGAGCTTTAAGGTCCCTTCCAGCCCAAACCATCCTGGGATTCTGTGACTCTCCATAGGATTTGGAAAAAACCCACAGCAACCAAAAAACCCAAGAGGAAAAGCATGTTAAGAAGTTAAATAATTCCCTTTAAATCTCCATGGTGGTGGTGGCAGTTTTCTAATTAACAGAGTGTTTTAATACATCCACTGCTCGAATTTCAGAAAGCAGGGAATGCCTTTAACAACCTTGTTCCCAGGGAGAAAATGAGGACAGAATTCCTTAGAAATGCAAAACTGAAATGCTCTGTTAAAAACCACTTCAGCAGCTCCAAGAAAGCTGTTGACAAACAGCTCTTGGAGTTATCAAAACAGGCTTCCAGAGTCCCTAAAACTCCTCTGCAAGGATTCTCCTGAGATTTTCCCCAGGGGATCTCAGTGAAAGTGATTAAATTTGGAAGCCCCCACATTGACCTGGGGGCTGAAATGGTCACTTAAATTTTCCCCTCTCAACAGCTCCCAACAAAACACGGACACCAAAACATATTTAGAATAAAGGAAACTACACAAAACGGGAAAGAAAAATCCTGGTGCTAATCCAGGTATTTCCCAGCAGCACCAACCAAACTGTTCTTAGATCAGTTAAACACAAGGAAGAGCTCAAAGAATTTGGAGAGGGAAGGAAAGAAATGCATCCCTGGGATTCAAGCAAATAGTAACTGCACCAGGAAAACGACTTCCTGATGAAACCTAAAAACTGGAACACAAAAACTGAAACCAAAAAAAACTGGAACAGCCAAGAAACTGGAACATAACTCAGGAAAGCAAATCAGAGGGAGGAAGATCTGAGGGCACAGGAGGCACCAGGAGCACGCTGCAAGTGTGGAGTCTTTCCCATTCCAAAGGCTTCCATGCACTTGACATCATTCCTGCACATCTCCCTCTGCCATAACCTGTGACCACATCAGGATGGTCTAAATAAGAGTAAAGACACATAGAATTCCATGGAATTTTGGAAGGGACCTTAAAGCTCATCTCGTTCCACCCCCTGCCATGGGCAGGGACACCTTCCACTAGCCCAGGTCGCTCCAAGCCCCGTCCAACCTGGCCTTGGACAATTCCAGGGATGGGGAATGTTTATTCTTCCTAAAAATTTTACAACCTGCACCCTGGAAGAGCTGATCATTCAAACTGCCTTCCCACAGCCCCCTAAGTCACCCTCTCCCCAGGGATGATGCTGGTTGGACTCCAGCCCTGGTAATCAGAACTCTATTGTGATGGATTCTGTTATTTGAGCTGCAAATATTTAATCAAATTTAATAAAATTGGGCTCCACGACACAGAGGTTTTAAATTACCAACACAAAGCCAGAGCTTTCGGTGCCAAAAATCTGAAAAGCTCACCAGCAATAAAGAACTTTATTTAGGATGGGCTCCAGCCTTCCCTGCCTTTTGTTTACACCAGACTGTTCAGGAGCCTTTCTTCTCCAAGCAACTTAACATTCTTGGCACTGGGAATTCTGCAGGATCTCGCTGTGCCAGAGCCTGACGTGCTGTTGCGTTGAAAGGAAAATAAAAGAAAACAAGGAAAAATCCCCAAATTCTGCCCTGAACTTGTTTGTATCCCAGAAGATTAATGCTGGTACCCAAAAAGAACAAGTATCAGCCTTCTGGAAAACCCAAATCAGCTCCACATCTTCCTGTCTGAAGACAACCCTGCCTTTGGTTGCTTCCCTTTCTTAATAATGTGATTAGATCCATTTATCAGCCTTAATTCCCCCTGTCTGCCAGGGTTTTATTCTACAGGAGTCTTAGGGAGAACTCAGGCTGGGAAGCAGCACAGGGGGAGATGTGCAGATGTTTTCCTTCTCCTTCCAGAACCCTGGGAGCAAGAAGGGTGACCCCTCCTCAGACCCAGCCAGAGAAGGTCCCCGGAGGGGATGAGCCGGGGAGGCTTTGGAGCATGGCAAAGTCCATCCATACTGTGGGAATGATTAACAGCCCAGGAATGCATCACCTGGTTTCACAAGGCATAGGGAAGAGCTAAAAATCTCTTGGAATCAGGCTGGCCACAGGGATGGCACCAAGGGAAGTGCATGGAAATGCTGTGATTGCCCAGAGGAGCCTGGGAGGTCTTTCCTCCCCCAGAAGCAGAGATTGGAGGATGCCCTGCCTTCAGCAAATTCAAGTTTTTGGAGTCCTTCAGGAAGGACACAGGCAAAAGTACCACCCCCAAAGGTCCAGGGGAACCCTTCCCAGGGAAAAGCCACATCCTGGAGCCAATTTCTGATTGCCTTCTTGTGCAGCTGAAATGTTTGGCACTTGTCACCCAACCAACCCACCATGCCCGGGAGGGGGAACAGATGGGAATGCAACCATGGATCCAGCCATGGATCCAGCCATGGATCCAGCCAGCAGGCCACGTGCTGTGGTCCAGAATGAGAAATTCCCACAGACCTGGGAGGCAAGAGGCACAGGGAGCAGTGTGGAAGTGGATTTTTTTCTCATGAATGAACAAAAAAGCCCAAGTTTACAAATGTCACAAGAATTTCCTATAAGGGTGGGGAGGCCCTGGCACAGGCTGCCCAGAGAAGCTGTGGCTGCCCCATCCCTGGAAGTGTCCCAGGCCAGGCTGGAGCAACTTGGGCTAGTGGAAGGTGTCCCTGCCCATGGCAGGGGGTGGCACTGGATGAGCTTTAAGTTCTTCCAACCCTTCCATCCCAAACCATCCTGGGATTCTATGAATTGTGTTAAACCATTCACTGCACCTTAAACCTGCTCCACTTCTATTAGAAGAGCTACCATAAGAATACCCACAGCCCTCCCAGAAGGAAAGGGAGGGTTGCCAGATCTTGGGAACTGGTTTAGGGCAGTTGATTTGAGCCAAGACTGTAGTAAATCCACAGGGAGATGTGGCTGACACTCCATCATCATTCCTGATTGCAAGGACAACACAGCTTTTGACTCCTGGTGCTCATCCCTCCCCGTCTGGAGATCCACAAGACCTGAGAACAACCTAAGGAGCACCTGCAGAAGGTGTGAAGTTCAGTCATATCCCTGCTTTTCTCCCACTCCACCTGTGGACATTCCCTGTCTCTTTTCTCAGGAAACAAGCAACAGGACAAGAAGAAACGGCCTCAAGTTGCATCAGGGGAGGTTTAGATTGGATATTGGGAAAACTTCTTATGGAAAGGGTGGTCAGGCATTGGAACAGGTGGAGTCAGCACCCCTTGAAGTGCCCAAAACCCACGTGGATGTGGTGCCTGGGGACGTGGTTTTGTGGTGGCCTTGGTCGGATCTTGGAGGTGTTTTCCAGCCTTATCAACTCGGTGAGCTTTCCAGAAAAGTGGTTTTCTCTGATTTCCAACATACAGCTCTGTGTCCCACCCACAGGAGCAGCTCTGCTCCCTGCCTGGCTCTGGAAACTCGGCCGTTCCCTGAAGGCAGCAGCCGAGGATCCCGAGCTGGCCAGGCTGGGAGCTGAGATATGGAGCTGGGGATCAGGGCCAACCCAAGCAACCTGGGTTACACAGTGCAGAGCTGAGAAACAACTGACCTGCCCAGAAAACCCAGACAAGACAGGACTGTGGAGGGGGGAACCAAGGCCTCGCAGGAAGCCCCGACGTTCCACTGGCAGAAACTTTTTTACTGACTTTAAGTATAAACCTGCCAGTGAAATGCCAACCCCCAGAGAAATCAATTTTTCTCGATATTTTTCTCACTCAGCAAAAATATACTTGGGCTTCAGACACCCAGATCTCTGCCTTTAGATCTGAATTCGGGAATTTGCTGGATTTTTGCATGGGTTTGGAATTTTTATGACTTCTTAAAAGCACCAGATACAGCTGCCTGTGGTTATTCCAGTTCTGCAGCTTCCTAGCATTGCAAAGATAAAAATGCTGATCCACACACGCCATTTCCTACACATTTCCACCACTGTTTTTGACCAGCATGGAAATGGGAGCTGGTTTGGCAAAGCTGCACATGTTATCTCCCCAAAAAAACCCAAACCCAACATTTGATATGATTTCTGTACAGCAAATGGGTTCCAGGATTGTCTGGATGCTTCAATACAGTCTCTCCAAGAGGAGCAGATCAACAAGCAGCAATTCCTTCTTCAGTTTGTTTGGCAGCCAAGTTCAATCTTCAGGCCCCTGGGCTAAACTGGGAAATCTGAACATAACCTATCTCCTGCTCTTCCTCCTGGTTTCTCTAAAATCTTAAAAGGAAGCTCCTGAGGTCCCTGGGGACAATTTGCTGTCTTGTGTTTTGAGTTGGAGACAGTCTGGGTCCACATCTTGGAGCTCAGAGACCACAACATCTCACAACCTTTGCCACACGACACCCGCAGCAGCTCCAGCCTCCTGCGAACACCGAGCACAGAGCCTGGGAAACAAATCACCTCCCGAAATGCAGCTTGTTGGGACCATAAAATCAAATCAGGGGACCAAATGTGACAGCGAAGGACAGCGAAGGAACGAGGGCCTACCTGTTTTCCGGAGCGGGAAGTCGTCTTTGGAATCGTACATCCCCAGGACCGGGTGGTTGTAGGTGCCGGATACGCCGCTTTGGGGAGGGGAACTCTGGTCCAGAGAGCTGTGCTGGGTCTTCCTGCACAGGAGGAAAGACAAGGAGAAGCTTTAGAGCAGGGACACACACAGGGGATGAGTGCAGGGTCTGGAATCTCAGCGCCCAACGGGGCAAAGGCGAGACTTCAGTTCTGGCTTTGCCCTTCTGGGCACTCACAGGAAAAAAGACCTAAAATCTCATACACAGGGAAGCAACTAAATTTAATTTTCAGTGTAGGAATCACCCTGTGAAGGTATTTAACCATTAGTATAAATTCTAAGCCTGTACTTGAGCTGGGTTTTGCAAAGTCATGTTCTCGAATCTAAGCACAGGTGTTGTCACCCCCTCAACTACAGCACGAACGACCACTTTCCCTTCTCAGAATGAAACCAGATTTAGCAAAGTCAAACCCAGATTTTCAGCACAGGCTCAAAGATTTAAGCTGGCCAAGAGCAGCCAAAGGTGGTCTCCTGCCTTTCCTTCGCTGCCTCCCAACCCAAGGGCTCAGCAGAGCCAGGGCCAAAGCTCTCAGCACCTTCCCAGCTGAACTTCTCCAAGCTGATAATTTATTGCTTTGTTTGAGCAGGCTGCTGGAAGTAAATTACAGTCTGTTTGCTGAGGATATTAAATAATGAATGAGTTTTCTCAGCCTCCCACCAGTCTGTTGGCTGCATCTTTCTTACTTAATGACTTGTGCCCAGCTCTGCTGTTTCTCAGGAGCTCTCCCAACCTGGGAGAAGTCTCCAGTTGGCAGAGGAGCTACACCAGCAGAATGACTGATTTAGCCATACAGGTGACAGTCACTGGGCTCTTACAACTCAACTTTCAATGAACAGAATTTAAACCCTCTGTTTCTTCTAAATCCTAAAGAAAACGGGACCACAGAAAGCAGCACTTCGTTAAAAAACAGAAGGGAATATTTGAAATTTTACATTGTCTGAAAACCAGGCATTGATGGAGACCTTGGTGGAAAATATGCTGATACAAAAGGTTCTTTAAGGAACAAAAATGAGCCATTCCCCATTGAAAACTGCACAGATTCATCCAATTCCCTGAGCAGTACCAATCCCAAATCATCCCATTCCTTGAGTGCAAGCTCGAGCCAGAAGTCAGGGGAGATGTAGAGCATCAATTCCACTGCAAGTCAAACCCTTCAAAACCAAGGGGCTAATGAACCATCGAGAAAACACACTGAATTTTCTACATGATTTTGTTACCAAAAAAAACCCCTCTGAGAAGTTCATTTGAACATCTCCATCCCCATTTTCCACACCCACAGACCTTCGGGTGGAAGGTGCCCCTGCCCATGGCACAGGGTGCAACGAGATGGGCTTTAAGGTCCCTTCCAACCCAAACCATTCCATGAGATCTTACCAGGCACTGTGGTCCACTGTGTTCTCCCAACCCTTCCTCTCACACTCCCGATCTCCCTGACTCCTGGGGCTCCCCCAGGGCTGTATTTCTCCCGTGTGACATTCCCAGCCCCAAACACCCCCCTGTGCTTTAACCATCACCTGCCAGCAAAACACACCCCAACTGAAGGATCTCTGAATCCCTCCCAAAAACAGAAGGGGCTTTCTCTGCCTGGGATCTGCTCAATCCATGGGAAGGCAGCACAGAGAGATGTTTCACTCCCAGGAAGCTGCAATCCCAGAGCCCTGAGCCCCCTCCTGTCCCACACTGACATTTCTGGCTCTGCACGAGCAAGAGGTTTTTTTTTTCCTCCTGCCTTTTTTTTTTTTTTTCAATCATGACTTCAAGCACACAATTGAGTACATTGAAGCTCTTTTCATCCCTTTATAGGGAATGTGCAGGATTTCAAAGGGCCTGTTTTGATGTGCTCTGGGGCTGCTGAATGACAGAGATTGAGCTCTGCAAACAGGAACACATTCCATGGCTTCAGGACTGGGATGTGACGCTGCTCCCAGCAAAAGGCACCGCTCTGCATGTCTGTTCAAGAATTCCAGAGCTGCTGAAGGAGAGGAAATGGTACATAAATGGAGCCTGCAGGCATTCCTGAAAGTACATCCCTTCGTTTCAGGCATCCCCTGCTCTCTGAGGTCCCTCAAACACCCCTGTGCAGATATAAACTTGGACTTGATGATCTCGGAGGTCTTTTCCAACCTTAATGACTCCATGATTTTATACTTTATCCTTCAAACGTGTTCACCCAACATACACTGAATATACCTTCAAACATATGGACCTGTGCTGGAATGTTTTGTGCACACAGGGTGGAGACACCTGGGAAGGTGGGAATAAGGTAACGCCAAATTTAATGTCTGATTTCAAGCATAATTATATCTCTCTACCTCCTCACCCTGCAAACACTCAGTTAAACTCCCTTTTAACATGGAGTGGCTGCTTCCAAAGCATTGCTGACAACTTCCCAGGGAAATCCCAGCCTTGTTTGCTGAGCCCAAGGTGCTCCTGACAAGCCACTCTTAAGGATCTCCCAGAGCAAAACCTCCTGGGAGTTGAGCTGTCCAGGGGGCTCAAAATCCACAGGAGGGACAGTCTGATCAGGAAATTCCAAAAAACCTCTCCTGCTGTTGCCTTATCATGGAATTTCAGACTGCTTTGGGTTGGAAGGGACCTTAAAGCCCATCCAGTTCCACCCCCTGCCACGGGCAGGGACACCTTCCACTAGCCCAGGTTGCTTCGAGCCTCGTCCAACCTGGCCTTGGACACTTCTAGGGATGGGGCATCATCCTAGAGGTCTTTTCCAAACTTCAGGACTTGGTGATTCCATGTCAGCAGGACACCTTTCATGTCACAGCCACTGCCATCATACCCTCAGGAGATGCTGTTTTTCCAAGAAACACTTTCAGTTTTTTTCAAGCAAGGAATTCACAAACCTTAATAAGACCAAAAGGAAGTGCTTAAAAGCTGGTGTGTCATTTCCAAAGGCTCTTGCAGCATCTGGTACCACTTAATTGCCTTCCCTGCTCACAGTGGGAGCATGGGGAGCATCTCCTGCAAGGCTCGTTTGCGTGTGTTCGATCCAACCACCACCCAACTGCATCACATGGCAAGTATGTGGGGACATAAATATCTCTAGAACTGAGCTGGTAACCTATGAGATGCCATATAAATAAATACTAATATGTAAGGAATTTAAAGGTTCTTTGAAATAGAACAGAAAGGAAAAATCTTCCTCAGCTCCTGCCTTAAGCGAAGGGTGCGTCTCCAAACCCTCCACCCCGCTGCCATGTGCCCTCCCCCAAGGCTGAGCTGAGCAACTCAGCACTGACACAAGCCCTAAGAAAGATCTGTGAGGCCTCTGAGGCTCTTCCTTCCACCCTGGGTTAGAAACCAGAAGACCAACCCTCACCCCACCACAAAACAGCCGAGGGAATGGGCCTTAAATCCAGCAGAAAAAGGAAGGATCCTCGTGCAATGGTTTGTGTGTTGTCTCTACCTGCTGGCATCCCTGGAGCATCACAGGAAGGGGATGTTGGGATTAGTGAGTGCCACGAGGAACCTAAACAATATATTGGTGCTCAGAAAGTCCTCAGTATTAGCTTAGAACAGGGTAGGGAACATCCTGAAACCCCAAACATGAGGAATAACCTCCTGCATCACCCCTGGCCCTGCAACACAGAGAATGCCAGGATGGTTTGGCTTGGAAGGGATCTCAAAGCTTGGGAGGGACCTTAAAACCCATCTTCTTCCATGCCCTGCCATGGGCAGGGACACCTTCCACTATCCCAGGTTGCTCCAAGCCTTGGGCACTTAAGGGATGGGGCAGCCACAGCTTCTCTGGACACTCTTAATTTTTACTGGCTTTCTACCATTTCTGGATTAACTGTTATTTTAACCAACTGTTAAACGGAGAACATGAAGGCTCAGAGCCTTCAACCACCTTTAAGAAAATCCCCAAGTCTCAGATTGGATTTTCAGAGATGTATTAAAACTGCTCAATCTCCCTGGACTGGAAGAACATTTGAATTCTTCTGCCAACTCCACTTCAGTAGTTCTGTCCTGGCTCAGAGCTGGGAGAGCTTTCAAATTGCATTTCAGCTCAGTTTCTGGAATTTGGAAATATCTTCTGGCTATGACCTCATCCTCCCTGTACACATGTTCAGTTCTTAAGACTTGAAGCACTGTCAGAACCTCAGCTCGAACACGAATTTCATGGTAAAATGAGATGTCCTTCATTTTTGTCGTTCAAAATGTCATTAATTTTATTCTCACTAATGACAACTTCTGAAGCACTTGGGTTTTTTATTTAATGGAATCATAATGTTACAGCAGTGGAAGTTTTCAACTCATCTCAAATTTCCTGCTTGTCTTTTATACATGGAAGGAGTGCTTTTCTGAAGCTGAAAGTGGTTTCTTGGAGACCAACAGCTGAAAATTTCCAGCTGAAAATCTGATTTTCCAGTTGCAAACAGAGATATTGGGGCAGTTGTGATTGGAAGCGTGGACAGGACTCACTGGATGTTTCCAGAAAGAGCCAAATAAACAAACCTTCCCACTTTGAGAGATTGAGAGGAGCAGAAAGTGTTAAAGGCTTTAAAATGGGAGGTTGCTCAACTATCCTGATCTGAAAATCAGTGAATCACAGAATCTCCTGAGTCGGAAGGGACCCACAGAGATCAGTGAAATCCAACTCCTGACATGAACAATTATTCCTCAGTTTCCTGAAGTTCAAGTTTTACACCACCTGAAAATCAAACCCTGGGTGAAAAGCTGGACAACTTCTACAGGGTCACGTGTAGGACTTGTGAGTTGGAATAACCGTGGATTAAAGACAGCAAAGGCCTCAACGCACAAAACACCGTGACCGTCCCGGCAGACATGGCAATTATTCCCACTGAAACCCTCTGGAAAGGGCACTTTGGGAATTCTAGTTCATTCCATGAGCACGTCAGGCCTATTCCCCACATCTCCAGCAACTGGGAAGAGGCTGGATGCCAAGGCCAAGCCCCACTTACCCGTACCAGAAGCGAGGGTCACTGGAGATGCAGTGATTGAGATTCCGGTGGGCCAAGGCCTTCTTCTTATTTAAGACAAATTCCTGCAATTTCATCTTCACTTCTGTGCTTGCCACTGCACCTGCAAGAAAAAAGGAAAATAAAATAAAATACAATCAAGGGTTTTTAATCAATTCCCATCCTGGGAAGAATTTGAAATTTCTCCAAAGATTCAGAGTTAAATCTTTGATTTCGAGTCCAAAAGAAGAACTTTGCTTTCAAAGGGAAAAGAACAAAGTGTCTCCAGTAAGGAGCTCTCCTTTTTTTTTTTTTTTTTACTCTTTAGCTTTGCATAGAATCACAAGTTATGTTTGAAAATAAGGATGTAATCAGAGCTTTAATTTCACTTTATTTCAAGGATTTTACACTTGTATAGAAGACACTTGGAATAAAACACTTGTCCGAGGTGTTCCAGCTCTCTTTGAATCAAAGGTATTGGAGAAAATGGGTCTTGTGGAAACTCCAGTTGTTAAAAGTCACATCTGGAAGCAGGAGGGGAACGAGCCCAATGTCTCACATGTAGATTTTGTCTTGAAAACTCCTGCAAAGAGAGACCTCTTTGTCCCAAAGTCCCTGTGCACGCTAATTCCAATTCAATTCCCAGGGTCCAACCTCCTGCTTCAAACAGAAACCCCAACATTTCACGAAGAAACTCAGTGATTTTTGCAGAGTTAAAATGTCAGCTGTGCCATTTCTCATCATGATTCCTCTCCACAACGGAGACCAGGCTGTTTTCCTGCCCTGATGGATCCAACTGCTCATTGGGTTGACAGCCCAGACTCCCAGGCACAGTTCCTGCCGGAGCGGTGCATCCAAACTCTGGCACCAGGACATGCGGAAAATGATGTTTCATCTACACCGGGGTGTAAAGCAGGAGTTCCAAAGGAAAATATCTGGGCAAGGAGGGAATGAAAAGGCCATGAAAACTGTCTGCTCTACTGGGAATAAAAACTCAAAGATCACCCCGTGGTATTTTCGGCTCCCGGACCCTCCTTGAATACGTGGTGACATTTGACACACAGGGGGAACAATTCGTGGTCTCTCCTCGAGAGGAGGAAACTGCAGCATTTCTTATCAGGCAGAGCCTGAGGGTGAAATATTGTTCAAACTTTGAAAGAGTGCTCAAAAGCGTAAAAATTCCCCTTTTTGGAGCCCTGCATTTCACACTCGCTCTCCAAACACAGGTTTGGGGGAAAGTTCAGCTGAGGAGCCGGAGATAAATTCCTGAGCAGCAAGACCAGATGAGGTGACAAATTCATGCTTCAAGACCTTCTCTCTGCAAAAAGTGTCTTCTTTAATCCGTCTTTAAAACAATCCAGTGTGGCTGTGTCCTGTCAGTTTGGGATAAACCTGTTCTCTGGAAGACTTGAAGCTGAACGGTTTAGGATGGGGAGGGTTACAAGAGCTCCCCTGGTAGGTTTCCCTTTCAACTGGAGGTTGAAAGGCCCCAGATACCATAGAAGGGTTTGGGATGGGAGGAATCCTAAGGATCATCCAGTTCCATCCCCTGCCATGGGCAGGGACACCTTCCACTAGCCCAGCTTGCTCCAACCTGACCTGGAACACTTTCAGGGATCCAGGGGCAGCCACAGCTTCTCTGGGCAACCTGTGTCAGGGCCTCCCCACCCTCACAGCCAACAATTCCTTATCCCATCCAAGCCTGCCCTCTGGCACTGGGAAGACATTCTCCCTTGTCCAGTCCCTCCATCCCTTGTTCCCAGTCCCTCTCCAGCTCTCCTGGAGCCCCTTTAGGCCCTGCAAGGGGCTCTCAGCTCTCCCTGGAGCCTTCTCTTCTCCAGGTGAACCCCCCCAGCTCTCCCACCCTGGCTCCAGAGCAGAGGTGTTAACAAGGAGGGAGAAGAAACTCCACCTCTATCCCACATTCTCCATATTTTGGATTAGGACAATTTTAGCTGCATTGCTCCAAATTTTCCGATGTGCGAAAAATAACTTGAGTGTCCTCAAGAGCTGAGGTGCTCTAATGATTCTACACCACAGTACTTCTTAACTAAAAAGTAATTTAAAAATAAAACCGTAGCCATGGGAACAGGAGCTTCAGCTTAACATCCCCAAAATCTCTTTCATTTTTCCTCTGCACCTCTGTGTTGCATCCAAAAGGCTCTTTGATCCCACTTTACAGAAACTCCGGTTGGATATCAGGAAAAATTTCACCACTGATAAGAGTGGTCAAGCATTGGAAAGTACCCAGGGCAGTGTTGGAGTCCCTGGAAGTGTCCAAAATACATATGGATGTGCCACTTGGGGACATGGGTTAATGGTGGCTTTGGCAGTGCTGGGGGAATGGTAGCACTTGATGACCTTGGAGGCCTTTTCCAACCTTGATGGTTCCAAGAATGCCACATTCACACGCAGGGAGCAGCAGAGTCAACATTCAGGTCATTTTTCTTTTTTTTTACTCTCACAGACTTTCCTATTAGAAAAGTTCTTCTTGGAGTTCTATCTTATTCTTGCTTCCCAGACAGAATCCCACCTCCTGGTACCCCCTTCCACCACTTCTTCCACCAGGAGCTCCTTTATTCCCTGTGAAAGGAAGACCCAGGGAGTGGAGGGCACAACTTGGCGAGGCTTTGTTCCTCCCTTTCACTCCTAAAAGAAACCAGAACAAGCAGCCCAAAGTGTCTCTGATAAGGGAAATTGTGAGGCCATAATGATCTCATCAAGTGCATAATGACACGTGGGAAGGGCCCCCACAATCTGCAACCTCCTGAAAGAAGCTCCTGCTGAATGGAAACACTTTAAAGGGAAGAACTGAGGACTCGACAACGTCTTAAAAGGAGTGGGATTCAGAGGAGTGAAAGAGAGAAGCAATGCAGGGTGCATCTGGTGTTTTATGGGCTTAATATTCTGCCTGCATTAGGAATGCTGCCAAAAATACTTCAAAAAATGTTAAATCAAGGGAAGAGAGGCCAGGCTTCCTTTTGAAAAACGCTAAAAAGGCATTTAGTGAGACAAAACTGGAGATAAAGCAGAGAAACACATTTCTCTCTTCCCCTCAATCCCTCCCAACAGTTCCCTGTGCAGCCCAGGAACTCAAAGAGGTTCCTCCAGGTTTAGAAAGAGCCTTTCTGGCTCCCACTCTCCTGCTCTCCCTGTCACCACCCAAACAAGGGAGCTTTGGCCACTTACTCTCTTTTCCTTTCTCCTTGTTTTTCAGCTGCTGAAGTTTCTGCTCCCGGTGCTGCTTCTCCAGCTCCTGCTCCTGCCGGTGCTGCTCCAGCTTCCTCTGGTGCTCCAACAGCTCCTGCTGGTGCTTCATGGCCAACATCTCCTGCTGCTGCTGCGGAGAAGGGAAGAGGGGAGAAAGAGCAAATTAACACCCTCAGCCTTCCCAGGGCTAAGCCAGAGGCTTTTATCCAGGGCTTTAATCCATGGGAACGAGAAGGAGCATCCTGGTCAGGAAGAACCTTGTCTGAGGACACAACAAGAAGCTTCTGCCCAAACAGGGGCTTCCCCAACCCCTTTGCTGCTGCCAAAGGATGAGGCTGGTGCCTGGGCCTTCATATTCTCTCCCCTGTCTGCTTTAATTAAAACCACCTTCAGTATTAGCTGTTGTCCAGAGAAATTGTAGGAATTGCGGCTGCCCCATCCCTGAAAGTGTCCAAGGGACACTTGGGGCAATCTGGTCTAATAGAAAGTGTCCCTGTCCATGGCAAAGGGTTGGAATGAGATGGGCTTTAAGGTCCTTTCCAACCCAAATCACCCTGGGATTCTGTGATTAATTATAAAAGAATTGCTTCAATGTATAGAAAAATAATTCCTCCAATAATCTCTCCAGGAAGGATTTACCCTCTCGACTCACCCACATTCACAGAATAATCAAGAGACCTGATGCCTAATTAAGGTCAGGCTTTGCAAAGCTTCCATCAAATGGGATGTTCAAGGCTGGAAGCACCAAAGGCTCCTGCTCCAGCCCAAGTTTCCCCTTGGGTCTCCAAGTCTCGGCACCTGGAAATGGACTCATCAACCTCCTGGAAATTTGGGGTCCCCAGCCAGGGGATCCTTTTTAGGTCCAGAGGGAATTCCCCTAGGGATTGAAGGTGGCAGTTCGATCTGCTGTGCCCTGGGGTGGTCTGTGCAAGAGAACACCCCGTGTCCTGACAGGAGCACATCAGGAAGAGCAGGTGACAAGTGACACATCCCAGCAGCTCCGGGGGGTGGAAATGGATCTCCCTGGGGCTAAAAATTCCTTCTTCTTTAAGGAACCCCCCTGAAACTATGATTTACCACCTCCCAATTTTATTTGCACCCTGTCCAGCACGATCCACGCTGGAGCCAGCTGTGTGGGCTGCTCTGGCTCCTGCAAACCCCCCGGAATGCCGGAGCACTCCAGCTCCCACCGCCCGCCCCACACTCTTTATGTTGGCAGCTTATAAAGTAACAGATTGATTTGGAGCTGGCAACCTCCAGCTCCAAACCCCTGCCTGCTCCAGGGAGGGATGAGCCTTCCCCAAGGCTGCACTTAATGGGAGCCTGTGCTCGGATACCACCCACTGCTCCGGGATCACCAAATCCCAACGTGGAAAGGGATCAGAATCACAGAATCATGGAACCCCAGAACATTCTGGGTTGGAAGGGACCTTAAAATCATCTCATTCCAACCCCTGCCACAGCTATTGAGACAGGGAACCTCCTCTCTCCAAGAATATCTCAGTCCATCCTTCTCCAAACCCTGCACAAAAGGCTCCCACCCCACGGACACTGATTTTTCCTTCTCCTTGAGCACATTTTAATTCCTTTAATTGTAATTCTTGGGGTGTCCTGAGCAGGACCAGGAGTTGATGATTCTTGTGAGTGCCTTTCTGTGTTTCCCTCATTAATTTGTGGCATTGTACATTCGGACCACCCGACACTTCAGCTGCGGATGCTCTAAAGATACACCAAAAACTCCACTATTCTATATAAAGATGCAAAAAAAAAAAATCATCCAAGAGGTATTTCCAATCTGCCTGGCTATCTGCTGGAAATTTTCCACGGAGGAATCCCTGCTACGCCTGTTCCAAGCAGGCAGACTGTTGTAAAACACCGGGATCCAGTTCTTTGCAGCGATTGCACCTAAGCTTCCCTTCCCGATCCGGTGGAATTTCACGCAAACAACCCAAAATCCGGGCGATAAAAACCTACAAAAGGAGGAGGAGGAAAAAAATAGAGAATTAAAAAAGAAAATAACCCTAGTTATTTTTGTTTTCTAATTAAGCAGCAGCTTCTACTAACACATCTCCATTTGGAAAAAGAGGATCTTTCCCGACTTCCAACAAGTCCACCACATGGTGGGCTCCCAGAACCTCGCCATGGAAAGTATGCAAATGAACAATATTTAATGCACAATATGGTAAAACAGGTTTTGTTATTTTTCTGAAATCAGGAGCCTTTTCTCTCCATCTGCAGTCTCCTTGGCTTTGCAGGCTCTGCTTCCTGCGAGGGTTTACATACATTAGGCTGCTTTAGAAGGAGCTGTGCTTTCACTGACATCTGGAGCGAAATGGGAATGAAAAGCCCAATTTGGAGCTGGATGGTTTAGGGAAGTTTCATTAGGGATGTATTGTCCCTGCTCGTTTTGACCCTGGTTTCTACGAAGCTTATTCTTAGGAGAGTTTTTTCCTATTTGATTCCAAGTTGGAAAAAAAAAAAAAAAAAGAAAAGAATGAAGTGATGTCTCCACGGAAAATGAAAGGAAATCACTGTTGGTGTCTGGGAAAATGAGTAAAGAAAACCCACCCAGGTGTCTTCTCAGGGCAGGAATGTTTCTCCACACTTCTCAGGCGCTCTGATATATTTAGATTGCATAAGTAGGGAAAGGTTCTTCCCCCAGAGGGTGGTCGGGCACTGAACAGGCTCCCCAGGGAAGTGTCCAGAGCTCAGGAAGCGTTTGGACAACGCCCTCAGGGACAGGGTGGGATTGTTAGGGTGTCCTGGACAGGGCCAGGGGTTGGACTCAATGATCCTTGAGGGTCCCTTCCAGCTCAGAATATTCTGTGATACAAGAAGTTGTCCCACGCACTGAAACTTCAGGAAAACATCCATTTGTGATCGAGTTAAAGCAACTGAGGCAAATCCGAGCAGGCAGTGACCATTCCCACCCCTGTGCCCGTCACACAGTGCTGGGTTTATTCCCCAACTCTTACTTCCCAAATATTTAAGTTGCATTACCAAGTGAGACACTGAGGGAAGCCCCCGGATCTGAGACTCCGCCTGAGGAGCCCACGGTGACAGACACAAACCCTGCATTAGGGAGCTCACAACATCTGAATTAGGTGCTCTTGCCAAAATCAATATTTGTAAATATTTATAACTATGGGGATTCCTGCATATGTTTAATGTCACTGCTTCCACTGTTCAGGAAAACTGCACAAATGTTCAACTGTACCTGCAGTCAGTGTTGCTGCTGCTCCTTTAGCATATATGAATATTAATAAAGGCACGAAGGGGCATGGAGAGCATTTCCAGGTATTTATCAACTGTCAGCGCTCCAGTGGATTTTGCCTTCACATTCCTCAATTGTCTCCAGTCCTCCAGCGTGCCTACCTGGAATGGGGACTGACACCTTCTCAGTGAGGGCTTTGTCACCTCCCACTGCACAAAGAAACCTCTTTTTCAGGGAAGTGCAGCTAAAACTGTTCCCTTTAGTTGTCACAACACCTTTAGTTGTTTCAACACCAGTAGAACGGCAGCGCTCCAGGAACTGAGGGGGGCTGACACCAAATCCCATTTCCTAGGGGGAATGCATTTCCTGGAGACCTCCACAACCACTCCTCAATTTGCTAAAGGAGTAGCCAAGCACGGAGGTCCTTCTTGCCCCCCCTCACTCTTCCATCAGGAGCCAGGTACTGCTTTGGGTGCAAATTCCTTGATTTAAGGCAAATCAGCTGCCCCCTGTTTTGAATTCTACAGTTTGTGAGGGTTAAATCAGGTATTTAAAATGATCTGGAGCTCAGGGTCTGTAAAAATGAAGTAAGATCGTGGGTGATGACGAAGAAAGAACTCGCCCAGAACAAACACCCCGAAAAATCACCAGCTGTAGGTGGGAGCAAAGCACAGATGGCACTGGATTTCTGGGATAACTCTGGGTTGGGTTATTCCAGAGGGATCTCAGTGCTGGCTGGACTCTCTGCCTCATGTTCTCCCCATCCTGTTTACTGAAGTCTCAGGCTGCAGCTCCAGTTTCAGGACTCGCTCCCTTGGCTCTGGCGCGGCGTGTTTGGGATTTCTCCTGGAGCACCGGAGGCCAGTCAGGATTAATCGGCTGTACTGGGAGACGGGGAGGGGGAAAACATTGTGGTTTCCAGCAGAAGCCAAGACACAGAGATCTGAAGGAATGAGCACCCATCATCCCTTCTCCTGGATGCACACCCAGCGTGCCCCGTTCCCGCCACCAGGCAGAGACAGCCGGAATCTGCCAGGAGCATCCCGGGCAGCTCCGCAGGGACACGATCCGGCCCAGCCGGCAGCTTCCCGGGCAGGAGGCTGATCTTGGGCAGACACATCCCACTGGGAACGTCTGGTGCTCGAGTTTACGAGGCTCAGATGTCTCCAGGAGCGGGAATGCCGGTTGTGTTCCCTCCTCTCTGGCCCCGGGTGATAAGATCCCACGTTCTTACCTCGGCAGCTTGTTATGGATGTATTATGTTATATCCCGGTTTCCTTCCCTCACCTCTCCTGAAAGGCTGAAATACCTGCACAAGTACAGCACTGAGAATGCTTCTGGAAGTACCTTTTGCATCCTGACTCCCTCTCCAGCCTTTCTCAGTAGTAGAGTATCCAAGAGCCTTTCCATTTGCAGGATCCAGCACATTCAGTTCCTTCTCCCATTTTCCCCTTTAAAGGTGAGGAAAACTCCTTTGTGTTTGCCTCTGCTGGGCTTTCCATGGTTCTTACTGGGGGGGAGGGAGTCAGGAGCAGGAAACACCTATCCCATCATGGATGGCAACAAGTAAATCAAAGAACCGGATTTAAATAATTCCCTGGAAGCCAAAGAACCATAGAAATTCCTTAAAGGAGGAGCCCCAGATGTTTAATGCTAAATAAGAGATCCAACCTCAGTCCTTGGAGGAGCAGTTACGTCCTCTGGGAACTGCTTTGGGGTTCAGGGAGCAGAGCAGTTGGAACGGGAATGTTCTGCTAAAAACAGCAGGATCCACTTGGGGATTTCCTCACTCCTGCCCTGAATCTCTGTGTGTTCTCTGACAATTATCAGTTCAAAAATCAGATAAAACTGGAGTTGAATATTCAGGTGTGGGAACTGCAAAATGTCCCTTCTGCCGCTGTTTACTTTGAAATTTCAAACTGAATTGCCCCACACAGGTCTTACTCCAGAAAAATAGGGAAAATTCTGCTCCCTCCAGCCAAGAAAACATGAAGACACCCAAAGGAAACCTTGTTTTTCCCGATTTTCAGTAGGTCTGTAAGGACCAGTGCAGACCAACTTCCCTGGCTGAGCACTCCAGCTCCACCAACAGTGGCTGGATGGGAGGAAGATGCCTGAATTATCCCAGGACTTCTTCAGCCAAAGGTGTCCAAGCTGCTCCATGGATTTGTTGATAAAACCCACCCGTCTCCGTGCAGATTTATCCTTGGAAAAGTTCCTGACTCTGAAGCTGAGGGAAGTCCCCACCGAGCCCCTTCAAAGAGAGCAAACTGGTCTTCCCAAAGCTTTCCCCAGGGTTACTTCCCTCAGACGTGGAGTTTTGAGGGATCCAGGTCTAAGTCTTGGAGTGGGCTCTGTGCACCAGGAAAAGGTCACTGAGGGGGAACAGAAGCCTCTGGAAACAGCAGGAGAGCGTTTGAGCGCACTGAAGTCGTAACGAGGCACAAAATGTTCAGTCTGGTTTTTTACCACTGGCTGTACCCAGCTGCAGCTCCCTAAGATGAATAATCCTGTCATCTCGGAATCCAGACAGAGGAGGACACCTGGTATCTCCAGGCTTTTTAAGTTCCTCCAGAAAACGGCGCAGGCTGTGAGGAACAAGCACCCCATGGAAGAGCGGCACCAAAATGAGCAGAGAGTCCCACAGAGGGAGCAGACACAGGCAGGAATGGGAGCTGGGACCCACAGAGGGAGCAGACACAGGCAGGAATGGGAGCTGGGACCCACAGAGGGAGCAGACACAGGCAGGAATGGGAGCTGGGACCCACAGAGGGAGCAGACACAGCCAAGAATTGGAGCTGGGACCCACAGAGGGAGCAGACACAGGCAGGAATGGGAGCTGGGACCCACAGAGGGAGCAGACACAGCCAGGAATAGGAGCTGAGATATGGGAGAGTGAGAGGTAAGTTTGGCCTTCCAGAGTCCAAGGGAAGCAGATGCTTTGCAGGAATCAAGGTGTCCCTGGCCTGGGGACACAGGGAAGGTGAACCCAGCACAGCTCCAAGGGATCAGCAGATGACACCAAGCCCCTCAGCAGGACTGGAACATGCCCATTTTTTCCTGTTGAGTGGGAATGAACATGGAGAGGCCCCGAAGAGAAGTTCTATGCACCGTCAGAGCTACACCAACAGCAACTAAAAGATGATGTGATTTGGGCCCAATGAGCTGTGACAGAATCATGGAATGGGTTGGAAAGGACCCTAAAGTTCATCCCATTCCACCCCTTGCCACAGGGAGGGACACCTTCCGCTAGCCCAGGTTGCTCCAAGCCCTGTCCAACCTGGCCTTGGACACCTCCAGGAATATCCTGCAGGCCATTCCAAGGGCAGGTGGCTCCACATGGAAGCAAAGAGCAGTTTCTCCCTTCAGGATCCACATGACAACTGTCAAGTTGAGACACCTTTGGGGAAAAAATTTCATTTCTTTACAGCGCAGCAAAAGCTGATGGAAGATTCCCTGAAAGACTTTTACCCTCTGGAACCAAAGGAATGGTCAGAGCTTCACCTCTGAACAAGAGGCCAACACCTCTGATGTGTTACCACCCTCACTCCAAGCAGGAAATCACTTGTGTCCATGGAAAGAGAACAATTCCAGGATCGCTTCAGACCGAACATCCTTACAAAGCTCCTTTCCCTCTTGCTGCTTCCACGTGGACTTCCATGGGAAAACTCCCTCTCTGCTGAGGCACATAACATCTTTTCTCAGATGACAGGAAAACTAGGAGAAGGATTGCACGTCTCCAGGTCAGAATTGCAGGCCCAGAGGCTCAGCTGGGCTGTCCCACCACCGCCAGGCCACTCTGGTGTGTCCCACGTGTGCTCCTGCCCGTGTGCGTCAGCAGCCCGGAGGAGTTTCCGGGTGTAGCCATAAAACAGTCGGAGCTGGGAAGAGCCCTGCTCCAGGCTGGGACAGAGCACACGAACCACACTCCCCACGACGTCCTTCCCTTCTCCACTGAGCTCACACCACCTCAGGAGCCTCTGGCCCTGCCAAGGCACCGATCCTGCCCCGCTCCCATCATCCCCCTCCGGTCCCTTGACCAGAAGGCAAACGGAAAAGCTTTCGGTAACTTCCAGCTGATCTTGGCTGGGAATGAGTGACTCAGAAAGGAAAAAATTCCCTGCCATCCCTTCACAACCAAAGGTCAGGCAAAGCTCACAGGGGGACCTGCGGAGAGGCTTTCCACGGCCTTATTCCAGGCTCCCGATTCCGCCCTTGGGTTTGTTCAGGAAGGCAGACTGCAAGGCCATAAATATTGTCACACATCTGCTGAGGCACGTTGGGATGGAAAATCCATCTTGGGAAGTGGTTACAGGAGAGAGGAACCTCTGCCCCAGTGCTGCCCGGCTCCGGCGGCCTCTCCGGTGCCGCGTTCTGATGTCCAGCCTCGGGAATCTGCAAAGCTGAGCTGGAGCTGTGAGACACCTTCCCTGCTCTGGATGGTGGGGAGCCTTCCAAAGGCTCAGCTTATTTTCCCTAAACACGTCAAGGTTTTCACAGGATCATCACAGGACCACAGAAGGGTTGTGGTTTAAGGCTGGAAGGGACTTTAAAGCCCATCTTGTTCCAACACAGGCAGGGGACACCTTCCACTAGCCCAGGCTGCTCCAAGCCCCATCCCACCTCACAGCAAAGAACTTCTTCCCAACATCCAATCAAAACCTGCTCTTTCTCAGTTTAAAGCCATTCCCCCTTGTCCCAGCTCTCCACGCCCACGTTTTCTCACCATTCAGTGAGCCCACTGGCCGTTGTAGAGCCCTTCCACAAATATTTTTTCCTTCACAGCCTGGCCCTCTCCAAACTGCAGCACCTGGGAGAATTTGGCCCCTCTGTGCGAAGGCCAGAACACAACATCTGTAAGAGCAAGGACTGGGACAGCCCAGGGAAGGGATCACATGCTCAGGCCATCATCCCACCGGCTTCTCCTCCTCATGGCCAGATGATTATGGAACCCAACCAAGTTCTGGGAAACGCCAGAATTTCAGTTCTTAATAGGAAAAAGTTATCTACTGGAATAGAAAAACAAGCAAGGCATGCCAGCACTTTCCAAGCCAAATTTCACTTACTTGAGAAGACTTTAAGACGTTTCTTACGCTCGGGCTTTGTCTGGGGGGTGGGAAGCAGAGATGTCCCCCCTTCTTCCCACTGAATCCAACCAGTTCCTCTCTTTCCACCAACATCAGGGCAATAAAAGGAATAAAACAACCCCAAACCACAATTCCTTCTGAATGGCAGACACTGAAGACTCGGAGCTCCCCAAGAGCTCTGCATCTTCATTCAGGACTATTGCTATCCCAAATTCCACAGCTCAAGCCCCAGTGCTTCACTGACAGAGGATAAAATGGGGTTTATTTGCTTTAATATCCCCCCTGCTTCCTTCCTAAGCCCTAAAGGAGCCAGACAGCTCAAAGTCCAAAGAAAAAGCTATATATTGTAGTTCTCTGGACAAAATCATCTCTTCCCTGCACCTACAGCCACTGGAACAAACACAGGTGCCAGTTTCTGAGATCTAAAATTCATCTCAGTGTGGGCTGACTTACGGATCCAAAGGCAAGAGGGATGTTTTCCCAAGGAAGATGCATCACAGGAACACTTGGTGTCGGGTTTGGGGGTTCTTTTCTTTGTGAGGTGTCACAGGGTTTATTTCAATAAGGTGCTGTTTGATTTTTAAGGCAATTCCAGTCACACCAAACCACTGGAGATCACTTTGCAGGCCATCCTTTAGTCCAGGCTTAAATCATCCCTATTTTAAGTTTCTCATCCAGCCAAGCATCCGCATGAGAGGAAGAAATTCATTACCTCATGGCCTGCATCAAAATGTGGCTCCTCAAAGTCACATCCCAGGTCCTTCGTTTGACCTGAATCAAAGCTTTCACATAAGTGAGAGCAAATATGTTCCCATCACCAGTGCTCTGAGCCTCTCCATGTACTGGGAACGAGCCTTTCTTATTTTTAAACGATAAATAATTAAAGGCACATGGAATTGCAAGGAAATAATGGAAATATTTGTCACAGAAGTTCCCTAATCCTTTCCCCTCGAGTGCACCGCGTGAGCCACGGAGCAGGAATGGTGCATGGACAACTGTGCACATAGAAAAAAGGGTGGATACAGAATAATTCTATTATTATTCTATTCTATTATTATATGTGTGTGTACACCCAGATACACATACTATGCCTCTAGGAGTGCATCTATAAACGTATTTACACCCAAGCACCTCTGTCCTGACAAGGACCCACTAAGGACAGGGTTTGCTCTTAATCAAACCTCAGACAGGAGCAGCTCTTACAAACCCAAACTCTCTGCCCTGAAAAGTCTGTAAATAACACCCCATTAACTTTTAATCCCACCTTCCCCACTCTGACATGCATTTTGTATTGAAATGCAAGTTATATAAGGTTGAATCGAGGTTGCTTTTTAATATTACATTAAGGCTATTTACCATGTGCAGTACTAATCCCCCTTTGCAGGAGGAGCCTATTAGCAATTCCAAAAGCTCCCGTTGCCATAGCAATGGGCCAGCACTGGGAAATATTTATATAATGTCTAATGTTTGCACTGTGCAACAGCCATCTTCCAAACTGGACTTCCAGCTGATCCTGGGCCTGTTCCCTCCCTGTCCCACACAGGGCAAAGCCTAATTCTGGAAAACCTGGGAGTGTGCAGAGCTACCTGCACCCACTGCCCCTGTATTCCCTGTTCCTGCAGGGAATGAGGGCCAGGCATTTGGGCTGCACCTTGTGCTGATGCCAAACATCCAACGAGCAGTTTAGAGAATCATGGAGTATCCAGAATGGGAAGGGACCCACAAGGGTCACCAGTCCAGCTCCTGGCCCTGCCCAGGACACCCCAACAATCCCACCCTGTCCCTGAGGGTGTTGTCCAAACCCTCCTGGAGCTCTGGCAGCCTTGGAGCCGTGACCAAACCCTGGGGAGCCTGTTCAGTGCCAACCACCCTCTGGGGGAAGAACCTTTTTGTGAGATCCACCAAAAACTCCCCTGACACAGCTCCAGGCCATTCCCTGGGGTCCTGTCACTGTCCCCACAGAGATCAGTGTCTCTTCATGTGCCACTCTGCTCCCAAATATGTGACAACAGTAACAGGGAACCTCCTGGTGGGTTGAATTGTACTGGAACTTCCCGGCTGGTGCAATTTTAGTGCTGGAGCAGCAGGAGCAGCTGAGGGAGCTGGGGGGGCTCAGCCTGGAGAAAAGGAGGCTCAGGGGGGACCTTCTGGCTCTGCAACTCCCTGACAGGAGGGGGGAGCCGGGGGGGGGGGGTCGGGCTCTGCTCCCAGGGAACAAGGGACGGGAGGAGAGGAAACGGCCTCCAGCTGTGCCAGAGGGGTTTAAATTGGATATCAGGGAAAATGTTTTCACAGAAAGGGTGGTCAGGCCCTGGCACAGCTGCCCAGGGCAGTGGCAGAGTCCCCATCCCTGGAGATGTTCCAAATCCACGTGGACGTGGCATGTGGGGAGAGGCTTCAGTGTGGAACTGGCAGTGCTGCGGGAATGGTCGGACCAGATGACCATGGAGCTATTTTCCAACCTTCCCGATTCCAGGATTCCACGATCCCGAGGCAGGTGCCCGTCACTTACTTTGATGTGCTCGTGCAGCTGGGCCTCGTGCTGCCGGGAGAGCTGCTCGTGCTGCCGCTGGAACTCCGCGATCAGGATCTGCCTCTGGATCTGCTGCTTCTGCTTCAGCGCCAGCAGCTCCTGCTGCAGCTGCTGCTCCCGCAGCGTGGGCTCCGTCACCGGCATGGAGAACTGGTGGTCCAGGCGCAGATCCATCGGCACTGAACTCGGGGCAACTTGCAAGGGCAGTGCTGTGGTCACATCAACTACAACACAAGAGGAGAGGTGAGTGTACGCCACAGGGATCCCACAGGAATCTAATTCCCATGCTGCATCCAGAACCTTGGACTGAGTCAAGAGCAGCACCGTTAAACTCTGGCAACAAAGCACTGCAGGAATTTAGGGATCAAGAAGTTTTCCTCCAGCCACCGCCTCCTATAAACACATGTTTGCTAAAAGCAAAGGGTTTCAACACGTGGGTGACCCTTCCTGCTCATCACTCACTCCTGCCCATCCAGCATCACCTGAAACAGGGAGGATTAAGGTTAACCTAACACTTCCCAGAGAGGATTCATCCTGACTGATGGCGGATGAGGGGATGGAACACGAGGCTCTCACTTCAAGAAACTTCTGCAGAACCCCCTGTGTGCTGGGTCAGAAACCCCAGCCAGGCCTGGCTTGGGGAGCATCTCAAACACCAACCAGTGCCACCTCCTGTCATGAGCAGGGACACCTTCCGTGATCCCTGGTTGCTCCAACCTGGTCTTGGACGCTTCCAGGGATACAGGGGCAGCCACAGCTTCTCTGGGAATTCCATCCCAGACCCTCCCCACCCTCACAGCTAAGAACTCCTTCCCAATATCCCATCTAACCCCGCCCTCTGGCAGTGGGAAGCCATTCCCTCTTGTCCAGTCCCTCCATCCCTTGTCCCCAGTCCCTCTCCAGCTCTCCTGGAGCCCCTTTAGGCCCTGCAAGGGGCTCTCAGCTCTCCCTGGACCTATCCCTTCTCCAGGGGAACCCCCCCAGCTCTCCCAGCCTGGCTCCAGAGCAGAGGGGCTCCAGCCCTCAGAGCATCTCCGTGGCCTCCTCTGGACTTGCTCCAGCAGTTCCATGTCCTTCCTGAAGGTAGCACTGCAGGAGGGTCTCCCCAAAGCCGAGGGGAAGAAGGAAGAGGCTTGTTGTAAAAAAGGGCAGCAATAGACACCTCTGACAGACACCTTTGCAGTGACTGAAGTCAGCTGGTTTCTGTTTAAAACAAATATTACTGTGATGCCATGAATGACTAAAAACTTTCTGAATTCCCCCCAGATGACAGTCCTGCATTTCCCAGGATTCCTATTTGCCACATTTCCTGCTTCTCTCCCTGGGGCAATCCCTCAATGACTGCTGAGGGTTCCCAGTGAACAGGAGCTGCAGGAGAACAGCCGCCCATCCTTCAAAAACACTGAGCTCCAATAAAACTGGAAAAAAAAAAGGTGGGGTTTCTTTCATCCCCTCAGTCAGGACACCAGTCCTATCAATCCCAGGGAAGGAGTTTTAACAGGGTTTTTCCCAAATGCTACCATAGAGGAGGGCTCCAGGGGCACAGTCTGAGTGCCAGAGCTGAGTGTTCCCTCTCCCCGCTCCCAGTCTGTGCCAGCCAGGAGGAGGAGGAGGAGGAGACTTTCTTTTTTTGTTGGAAACATTTTCTGCAAAAGGTCACATTACTGGAACTGTTGCTATTTTTCAACCCACAAGCTCTCCCCTCCACTTCCCTATTGTTTTCCTTCCTGTGCCCTTTTCCCTGCTCCCCTCTCTGCCCTGCAGGGCCAGAGCTGGGATTCCTTCCACAGTTCACTGAACCACAGGGATTCTGGGGAGAGCACCTGGAGAGAACCACTCAAATTCACCTCAACAGCATGTTTGAGGTCTCTGTGGAGACTTCAGAGCCCCTTCCAGAGCCTAAAGAGGCTCCAGGAGAGCTGGAGAGGGACTGGGGACAAGGGATGGAGAGACAGGACAAAGGGGAATGGCTTCCCACTACCAGAGGGCAGGGCTAGATGGGATATTGGGAAGAAATTCCTGGCTGGGAGGGTGAGGAGGCCCTGGCCCAGGTTGCCCAGAGAAGCTGTGGCTGCCCCATCCCTGCAAGTGTCCAAGGCCAGGTTGGAGCAACCTGGTCCAGTGGAAGGTGTCCCTGCCCATGGCAGGGGATGGGATGGAATGGGCTTTAAGGTCCCTTCCAACCCAAACCATTCTGGGATTCTGTGTATTCCTGAGCCCTCCTTGGGAATGCCCAGAGCTTTCCTCGTGGTTGGTACCATGGTCAGCCCCTTCTCATTCCTGCCCACGGAGTATCCCTGTGGAAAGGACCCAGGAAAAACACTCCATCCCTTTTCCCTGCACTCAAGTGGGACCTGACAGCTCCAAACCAACCCTGCAGAGCCACCTCATTCCATGGGCTGTCACTTCCAGAGCTTCTCCTCTGAGAAGAGGCACTTCCCATTAGATCCAGGTTTGCCAGAGTGACAAAGGGATGTTCTGGACTCCTCCAGTCTGCCATCCCTGTCCCAGCCCTACATCCATATGGCACCTGTCCCAGCAGCAGAGGGACTGAGGGATACACATTGTGTCCTGGGAAAGGAAGAGGGGCAAGTTTCTACCAAAAATCCCATTACTATGTTGGAAGTATAAGGAAAATGGGGAGACAGATGGGATCCAGGGGGAAATGATGTCCAGGCAAGTGCTGGATAAAGACACCAGTGCAAAGCTCTCCTATCACTGCCCCTCTCCCAAATTTACAAGCAAACACCCCAGAGATCCAAAACTCCCTGAATATCATCCTGAGTGTGATTTAATGCAGCTTTATACCCTCCAAGGCTCTGGGAGAGCTCCTAACAGTGAATCCTACAGGATCCAACCCAGGGAGTCCATACACCGAACAGCTGATTCCTCTGGGAATCACAAGACTTTTAAATGCATTGACCATTCCTCTGTCCAGCTGAAGATTCCTGAGGCCTGGACACAACCTCTCCCACCTTTTATCCACCTGGACTAAGGGGCAGTGTTGCTGACACAGAGGGAGCAGCCACCTGCTCCCACTCTCCACAGAAATCTGCTCCTCTCCAGTGCAGCTCCTGGAATTTGTCAACACTGTTTATGCCAAACACAGTTTTCCTGGAAATCCACCTGTGTTTTCCTACCTGCACCTTTATAATCCAAACACTGTGTTTCCTAAAAGCTGGAAATGCATTTTCAACACAGAATCCCAGGATGGTTTGGGTTGGGAAGGACCTTAAAGCCCATCCAGTTCCACCCCCTGCCATGGGCAGGGACACCTTCCACTAGCCCAGCTTGCTCCAGCCTGGCCTTGGACACTTCCAGGGATACAGGGGCAGCCACAGCTTCTCTGGGAATTCCATCCCAGACCCTCTCGACCCTCACAGCCAACAATTCCTTCCCAATATCCCATCTAACCCCGCCCTCTGGCAGTGGGAAGCCATTCCCCCTTGTCCTGTCCCTCCATCCCTTGTCCCAAGTCCCTCTCCAGCTCTCCTGGAGCCCCTTTAGGCCCTGCAAGGGGCCCTCAGCTCTCCCTGGAGCCTTCTCTTCTCCAGGTGAACATCCCCAGCTCTCCCGAGCACCTAAAATCAAATCCAATCTCCAGCAGAAGGAACACCCTTTGTGCCTCGGGATCAATTCCTCCTGCTTTATTCCCTAAAAAGAGCCTGAACTGCTCCACGCTGGTCCTGAGAAAACTTCCCAACCCCCCCCTTTCCCATCCAAAGGGACTCATTCCCCCCAAACTGTGGGCACAGGGTGCAGCTGCAGGGATGGTGACCACAATTCCCATTGAGAGCCTGGGCAGAGCTGCGTCATTCCCGACTTTTTACTATTCCAGGCTCAAAACAAGCCCCTGTTTGCACTGCCAGGAGCTCAGCCACGGAGCCCTCCCGACACAATCCAACCCACTCTGCCCAATGGACACATCCCCAGGACAAAAAAACCCCTGTGTTCTAAGGAACATTTCATGGAAGACTCAAAAATTGCTTTTGTAGGTCCTGCCTTGGGAACACACTGAGACAATGGGATTCATGACGTGGGCAAAGGCATAAAGACCATATTCATGGAATGAGAAATGCCAACCCCATGAATTAGGAGACCAGATCATGACTATGAATAATAAACTATCTCATGAGCTCTCCCTGCCTTTTCCTTCCCTGTAGGAACAGAAGGAATTTCATGGTTTAATTTATTTTTTTCCACCCTTGGCATACAAGGAAATTTTTCTCCCCCATTATTTTGATTCCATGGTCATGTTACGATGGTTTTCATACCACGTTAGAAACACTCTGCTGGTGTTTCCCTCCCCAGACAAATCAAACATGGCTCTACATCAAAGGCTGCCTGGGTGCTGTACCTTAATTAAGACCTAAAGCACCTCAGTCCCCATAGACTGCTGATGGAGATGGGAAATTTGACAGCTTGGCCAGAACACACACAGTGGGAAAATCCCAAATACAGTGAAATGGGAATAAACTGATCATCTCCAACCTGTGAGTGAGGCGCACATCTGACAAAAAGGGTTTAATCACGGAATCCTGGAATGGTTTGGGTTGGAAGGACCTTAAAGCTCATCCCATCCCACCCCCTGCCAGGGGCAGGGACACCTTCCACTAGCCCAGCTTGCTCCAGCCTGGCCTTGGACACTTCCAGGGATGGAGCACTGTCTGGGAAATCTGTGCCAGGGCCTTACCACCCTCCCAGGGAAGAGTTCCTTCCCAATATCCCACCTATCCCTGCTCTCTGGCAGTGGGAAGCCATTCCTACTTGTCCTCTGCCTCCATCCCTTGTCCCAAGTCCCTCTCCAGCTCTGCTGGAGCCCCCTGGAAGGGGGTCTAAGGTCTCCCTGGAGCCTTCCCTTTTCCAGCTGGACACTCCCAGCTCTCCCAGCCTGGCTCCAGAGGAGAAATTAAAAACATTTCCCATAAAGGCTGGAGACAAAGACGTTACCAGAGAACTCATATGGGGAGTTTCTTCCACGCTTCCACTTCTTCAAGAGTTCTGAGCCCTCTGGAAGGGATAAGGGGAAGGTGGAACTAAACCTCTGAATACACATTTCAATAGAATTAACAGGAATACCTGAATTTTCCTCCCCTTCACTGATACAGTCTTTGCATGCCGGTCTTTAAAGGATGAAAATATAGAATTGAGTCCTCAAAACACACTAAAATGTAACAAAAAAGTGAAACCAAAAATTCAGTGTGAGCCAGACATGGGCTACTTCAACTGAACATTTAAATGCCAATCTTTTTACTTTAACTTGAGCTGAATTTTAAAAATATTTAAAAATTACTTCAAAGTTATTTCAAAATTTTACAAATATTCACAGAATGGTTTGGGTTGGAAGGGACCTTAAGGACCATCTCGTTCTACTCCTCCTGCCACGGGCAGGGACACCTTCACTAAACCTCAACCTGGAATTTTTAAAATCAAAATCTGTTTCCAAAATTACTTTTTTCCTTCTCTCTCTCTTTTTTTTTTTTTTTAATTGAAATTTAAGCAGCACAGAAAAACTGCCTCTCCCATTTAAAATCCAACCTCACTTTCAAAGGGAAAGAGCAGGAAACGCTTTCCCTGAGCCCTCCCTCCCTCTAGCACAGAGCAAGTCCCTCTGGACACGCACAGCTCCTTCCCAGCTCCTCTTCCCTCACCAATTCCCTTTGGAACAGGGGGAGATCACACCAACTTCCCCAAACCTGCTGCAAAACCCCAGGGATGAGACTCTGGTCAAGGCTGGAGGAGGAATCGCTCCCCTGGCAGCTCCAAGAGGATATAAAGGACAGACACACCAGGACATGCTCCCAAAATCCCAAGAAAAGAGCATTCCAGTTCCTACAGTAACTCTCCAGTGCCTGGTGCCTTCCCAAATCCCACCAGGGAGGGGACCCTCCCCAGCCAGGGTTTTCCACAATCCATGGACTCAGCTTCTCCCTCCTCTCTAGACGGAGGCTTTATTCCCAGCTAATGAGTTCCCTTTCCAATTCCTGGTGTTCCAGCCATGCCCTCAGGCCACACTCTGCTAACAGAGCCTTGGAGCACCGACCAAAAATAAATCCAAAGCCAGAGGATGTGCTCAGGATCCCAAACTCTTGGATGTTTCACTGGAATCAGCCCCAACCCACCCTAATGGACCCCCCCAGCAGGATGTAGAGGAATGTCCATGGATCTCCCCCTCCAAGGATTATTTTCAGCTCTTTCATCCCTGGGCAGAAGCAAAAACCTCATGTGTTTATTCCCTGACTTTATTCCTGAGGGCTGTCCTTGGAGTCCAGCAACAGCTTGGGGTTTTTAAAAAATTCCCTATATTTTGAGAAACCTTTAAATAGCGAGTTGCTGCCACCAGGAATGATTTTGGCATGCTGGGAGCATGGAATTCAAAGTCACGGAACACCGTTCCTATAACCCATCACCTTCATTTTCCTTGGAATCAGCCTGGAAAAGGAGGCAAGCAGCTCCTGCTCACTCCGAGCGCAGCCAAGGGAGCGTCTGAGGTGGTTTATTCTGGAAGGAGGATTTGTGCCAGTGGAGTGGCACTAAATTTTTGGGAATTAAACCAATCCCCCTGGTAGTGGGAGGCATTGCGATCTGGAATGTCAGCCGGGCAGCCCTGGGATCCTTTTCCAGAGGGGCTCCCACTTCCCAAAATGCCAAAACTCCCCGAAACACTGAGAGACAGTGAGATCAGAGCTATAAATAGCACCGAGCTACTGCAGGATCCGACTGCAGTGCCAGGAGAAAAGCAAGGATTTTGTGTGGAAAGCGGAACGAAGCTGCCAAGCTGGTTTTATCCACAGTGTGGGAGATGCCCCAAATATAAGGAGAAATTAATAGGGGAGAGGTAAAATCCCACATTCCCATCGCTATTCAGCTCATTCCCTAGGCAAGACTGGACTAGAGGAACCCCCAAACTGGTCCAGGAGTAGGGGGTTGGAGCATCCCCCAGGACACCAATATTCCCTGTGGCACATCCCAAGCATCCCGTGGGGCAGGATGAAGGCACAGGTTCCTCCCTGGATCTGTTCCAGGGCAAACTGAGGGACCAGCACAGAATCAGGGAATGCTCTGGGTTGGAAGGGACCTCACAGATCATCCACTTCTGGCTGGGACAGCAGGGACAAACAGTTTCTGCTCTACTGAATCCTTACCTTTACTACCCCATTTTCCAGGAGCAGATCCCAGGGAGGGCGTTTTGGGCTGGAATTACTCAACAAGCTTAAGCATCACAGCCCAGATAATCCAAAGGACAACGAGCTGGAGAAGTGGGAGCACGATTTGCCCCGGGAGGTGCTTCCTCACTCCGGGGACAGACAATTGTTCCGTAAGGAAAACCAGGTTGCAGCAGCACCAGAGCCATCCCTCAAAGGCAGGTCAGTCCCTGGGAATTCTTGGATAGCGTGGGTGACCTCAAAGACAGCCTGGATCCTTTGTGGGAGCACAAACAGCAGCTGAGGTTTCCTACGAGCTCCACACATGCTGCACTTCAGCAAGGGCTGGAGTCATTCCCCGCTCCCGGAATATTTCCCGCCCCATGAATGGGAACCAAAATGAATCATCCCTTCAGCCATGGAAACACGTCGTGAGGCGCCGCTCCGGAGGCAACAGATGGAGCTTGAAATGTCACTCACTCATTCATCACTGAGAAACTTTTTGCTGATTACTACCCAGACCTGAAGACATAATAAGATTCTGGATTTCTAAATCCGGCTTTTTTTGGAGCCTAATTCCTTCCCTGGAAAGATCTCATTAGCATGTATTAGAAACCTGCACACAGATCTTATTCCTGACGATAAGGAAGCCGAAACTCGAGGAGCAGAACTGTCTCCATCTTAAGATTTAAAGCATTAAAAAAATGTCTCTTCACCGGAAGAAAAAGAAAACCCGCCAAACTACCTCCACAACAGACAGAAACCAACCTTTTCCGGTGTTTTCACGAGATACCAGAATGGTTTTGCTTGGAAAGGGATCTCGTTCCAACCCCTTTTGCCTCAGAGCAGGACATCAGAGTTTGGATAGACTTTCACGGATAAATATCTGGATCTTCCCTTCATGGAGTTCAAGGGCAGGAACAAACCCTCGATGGCACAGACAGCTCCCACAGAGATGTCTCCAAGAGATGAGCCTGTGCAGGATTAGGGAAGCTCCAAAGGGAGACACTCCAGTTCTACCACCTCCTTTTCAACCATCGTCCCGCTCTGTCTCCTTGTTTTCATCAGTGACATCTCGAACAAATGAGTGCCTTGGATGGTGCCAGAGCTTTTTTTGAAATTAAGGATAATGGAATCAAAAGAGCTGGTTTGGACTGTTTCTTACTTCAGACTTCACCCAACTGCGGGAAGCCTTTGCTTCCACGGTTTCTTTGCTTGCTGGGGGTAGGCAACCCAAATCCACAAGTTTCCATAGAAAAAAGCATCTAAATAAACAACAAACAGCAGAAAACCACAAAAATAAATGTATATCTCTTCTTAAAAGGCTCAGGAGGCCCAGAGAAGCTGTGGCTGCCCCATCCCTGCAAGTGTCCAAGGCCAGGTTGGAGCAATCCAGTCTACTGGAAGGTGTCCCCGCCATGGAACTGGTTGAGCTTTAAGGGCCCTTCCAACTCAAACCAATCTGGGATTCTGGGATTCCTGGGAATGTAATTTCACCTGTCTCCTTGTTTCAAGCCTTATCCAGCAATTGAACTTCTTTGATCCATTGGACCAGGGAACTCCCCACCTTCCCAGATCCCCAGAAGAAAGGGGCAGGCTGAAGGAAGCCCAGTTGCACTTCTGAAGAGCCAAACCCACGTGGATTTCCCACAGGCTTCGCTCTCACCTCACTCTGAACCTCCTCCAAGGGAAAATGATGCTTTAGAGGAGAGAATTAAATATGAGGGAGATGGAGCAGGAGCCAGAAAGTCTCATCCTGAGATTATACATGGAAAACTCCCCATGAGGAAAAGGAAATCAACCTGGCTAGACAGGCAAAGGGGAGCTTGAGGGACTCTCCTCCTGGTCCTCTGGAGCCTCCAAAGGGCTCTCTCTGGAGCCTCCAAAGGGGTGACCTCTCCCTCAGCAAGAAGAAAAGCCACAGCAGGAGTGGTAGGAGTTAAACAGTGGAATTCCCGGAGCCATCACATCTCCTGCTCGCTGGGATGCTCCAAGGAAGGATTGTTTTCCCATTATAGTTCCTGTCAGAGCCCAGCGGTGCCACTCCCGTAGCCAGAGGGATTCAGGGGCAGAGTGGGCAGGATGATGTGATGGGAGCTGAAGGGCAGGTGGGGACGGTGCCAGCTGGGAAACAGCCAGTTTGAGAGAGTGGGGGGGGGGAGAAAAGCAGTTATGGCCACAGGGAAATGCTGTTGGCTTCCCAAAGCCACGGAGAGGGAATGGGAGAGCAAAGGCACCTCTCTGCTGCTGAGAAGGAAGGCCAAAACCCAGTCCTTGTCCTCCTGCTTGGGAGGGAAGGGGATTGCTGTCATTAAAAGCAGGAGCACGAGCGTTGCCAGAGGTCTGGGCACCGTGAGGCAAAGAGGAGACGGATGGAACACACTCTGGGATTGGCAGCTGGTGATCCTGTGGGAATGGGAGCTCTCACAAACCGCTTAAGATCGAATGGACCAATTTATTTAGGAATTAGGCCATGGTATGTTAATTCCTTAAGATCACAGAATCCCAGAAGGGGTTGGGTTGGAAGGGACAGGACACAGGGAATGGCTTCCTACTGCCAGAGGGTAGGATTAGATGGGATATTGGGAAGGAATTCTTGGCTGGGAGGGTGGGGAGGCCCTGGCACAGGTTGCCCAGAGAAGTTGTGGCTGCCCCATCCCTGGAAGTGTCCAAGGCCAGCCTGGACAGGGCTTGGAGCAACCTGGGCTAGTGGAAGGTGTCCCTGCCCGTGGCAGGGGGTGGAATGGGATGATCCCGAAGGTCCCTCCCATCCCAGACCATTCCAGGATTCCACAATTCTATGAAATTTCCAACCCCTTTTAAACTTTTCCTCTTATGGAAAAACCAGTGCAGCAACAAACCCCTCTCTGAATAAACAGATTCTTTAAAAAGACCAACTTCATTTTGTTCCTATACAAGCTTCTAGACTTAAAACTTCTAATTCCTTTCCTTAAAGGCTGTAGGTTGCGTGCTCACCCACTGTGGCTGTTGAGCAGCTTCCCAGGCTCCCTGCTGAGCAGGATTTCAGGAGGCAGGGGAGGTCTAGGAATGCCATCCCTGCTCGCCCATCCTCGGACACCCGGTGGCAATTAAGAGGTCCCTGACATTGAGAACAGCACATGAATTTAGCAAAACACTGCTCATAAAAGGTTAATCAAGCACTGAAAATCATCATCTCCCACAACCCCAAGGAAGAGCAATGACCACAGCGCTCCGGTGCCCCTCCAGGGGCTCTGGAGAGAAAATGGAAAAGGACGGTGTTCCCTTTTCCAAACAAGGGCGCAGGAATGGGGGTGAACACCCACATAAGCTCCCACTTCCCGTCTTATTCTCCTCATCAAACCTCTCTGTGACACCCATAACTCTCAAAACCCTTGGGTGCTTACCCAGAGAAAAGTAGGAAGTTGGACTGCAGCCTGATCCTTCCCCAGAAAGAAACAAGATGTGGAGAGAAGCCCAAAGGTGAGAGACATAAAATATCTATATAAAGCTGGAGATCCTATATGGACCTAAAATAACCATGACTCATTTTTCAGAGTACTTGAAAAAGAGAAAATACTTGGGAAAGAAGCTGAAGAGGGTTCAGGGATTCAGCCAACCAAGGACACGGTGGACAAAAGGCTTTCAGAAGGTTGGAAGAAAGAGATATAAAGGACATCCAGACAACTGAGGAACAGCCACAGGAGGTGAGCTGAGGAAGAGGGCTTTTAAAAGCAAGTTTAAGAAGGTTCAATTGGATTCAGTAGTATCTGGAGACAAACAGAGGTGGAAATGGCTCATCCACTGCCTCCCTGAAACGCTGCACATGCTTATCATTGTCAAGGATGGAAATGGGACATTTGGTTCTTGCATTCAGGTCAACATTCCTGGGCAAAAACCTGCTTCAGGGAGGTATCCAAACACACAGATAATCCCTACCAAAACCTTCTTTAGATAGGATTCCTGTTGGACACCAATACACAGTTAATCCCTTCTCCATCAAGCAAATCATGCTTTACATTAACTGTATTTTTAGGCCACTTTCATGAAGCCCTGTGTGATCTTTAGAGGTCTTTTCCAGCCTTAATGATTCCGTGATTCTGTTCTATGTAAGGATGGATCCATGAAGGCCTATTAACAAAACCCACTGTCTGCACATCGAGAGAGTAGCACGTTATTTAGAAAGGAAGTCGTTGGATCATATTTTCAAAGGAAAATGATACAAACAACCCAAACCAGCACTGTTTGCCACAGACTGAGGCATTCAGATCAACAGAGGCAGTTTTAGAGCACAACTTAACTTCCAGATAGAACAGAACTGGATAAACCCAACCAAACAAAGCTCCAAGGAGGAAGAAACATGGGGTTGAAACGTGTTACAGTCAGTTTGATCACCAGTGTGTGTTTATAAGATGCAAAATTCCTTCCTGACCTCACCCAAACTTTGACTCCCTTGTACGATCATCACTCTGTCAGAAATGCCATCTCGGTATTTTAGGTGACAGTACATTTGTTTGTACTGTACATTTCTGGGGAGAAAACTTGTGATATTTTGTAGGTCACTCGGTTTTACCATCTGCCTTGATTTGTGCTTAAGGAAAGTGTTGTTTCTGAAATCCCCGGTGTTGTACACAAATTTGAGGACATTGTAACCAGCAGCAGCCTGGTTTTGTGCCATCCCAATGGAAACACTCCTGGTTAAGGGAAAAAGGTATTGCTGGAAGCTTGGGGATGGTAACTGCACATGGGAGCACCTTGGGAGATATCTGTCCACCACCAGCACCTCCTGAGGCAGGGAGTGACCTGCAGGAACCACTGCCAGAGCCATCCCTGGAGAGCCTCACAGGCACAGAATCATGGAATGGTTTGGGTTGCAAGGGATCTTAAAGCCCATCCAGTCCCACGCCCTGGAAGGTGTCCCCCCACAGGCAGGGACACCTTCCACTAGCCCAGTGGAAGGTGTCCAAGCCCCATCCAACCTGGCCTTGGACACTTCCAGGGATCCAGGGGTAGCCACAGCTTCTCTGGGCAACCTGTGCCAGGGCCTCCCCACCCTCATAGACAAGAATTCCTTCCCAATATCCCCTCTAACCCTGCCCTCTGGCAGTGGGAAGCCATTCCCCCTCGTCCTGTTCCTCCATGTCCTTGTCCGAAGTCCCTCTCCAGCCTTCTTGTAGGTAAATAGTTTGTCAATCCTCCAGAATGACTTTAAAAAGATATGTAAAAAAATGTAAAGCTTATTAGTAAACTAAAACCAGAGTGGGAGAGGTCCTTCACTGCAAAGCTTCTCTTCTCCTTGCCAGCCCTTCTCAGATGCCTGAAGAGGCTTTACCAGCCACCCTGACAGCGACAAAATAAAGCACAACGACAACTCGCTGATCCTTGGGAAGGAAAACGCAAAATTATTCAGTAAGGTCTTGGAATTTTCTAGCGGATTTGTCCTTGTTTTGACCATAATCACACAAGTGATGCCAGCAGCAAACCCATCTGGCGCGTGTAAGACGAAATATCTGCTGCTCGGGAAGATCAACGTCTCAAAATTAGCATTTGCGTTAAGATCTGGTTTTGCAACGGCTTAAAGGACAAACGAGTTCGGCTGCACTTCAAACAGTTCAAAACTTCCAACTGTTCTACCCAGGATGTCTAAAGCTGTTTGTAGCTAAAGGAGAAAGGGAAAGGACTGAAAACCAGGAGTGACGCTCTTCATGGAATCAGGGAATGGTTTGGGTTGGAAGGACCTTAAAGCTCAAAGTTCTGCCTCCCATTGTGGGCAGGGACACCTTCCACTAGACGTGAGTGCTCCAAGCCCTGTCCAGTCCCATAGGCCACACAGGTCTTATGGGCCTCATAGGCCCTAGAGGCTCCATTGGCCCCGCTGTCCTCACAGGCCCTATAGGACCAATAGGCCCTGCTGTCCTCACAGGCCCTATAGGACCAATAGGTCCCACAGGTCTCATAGGCCTTACAGGACCAATAGACCCCAGAGTCCTCATGGGCCCTATATCACCAATGGACCCCACAGTCCTCAGAGGCCTTATAGGACCAAGAGACCCCACAGTCCTCACGGGCCTTATAGGATCAATAGGCCCCATAGGCCTCATGGGCCCTATAGGACCAATAGGCCCCATAGGCCTCATGGGTCCTACAGGACCAATAGGCCCCACAGGCCTCACAGCCTAAATGCAGCGCCCAGCTGCTGGAATTTTCTTTAGTAATCCACTTTGTGGGACACAAACAGCTCCCTAAGCAGAGTTCTTGGCCTGAGGAAGAAAGAGAAGGTGACATTAGTGACACTTCAGTTCAACAGGGCTCCACTACAACCACACTGGCATTGATGGTGTTGAATCCATCAAGGAGGTGCCACTTTTAAGCCAGGTTTAACCTCCTAATTCCGTGCTGAAGTCAGAGACACCCTCAATACCTGCAGGCAGCTCTCTCTGCCCAGGGATGCACAGCTCAGTATTTTGGGTTTTAAGCAGTGTTTAGGTATAAATCAGCAGTTAATATTCAATTCCAAGGTGTAAATAACACCCTGCATCACGTAACAGCTCCTTAGAAGCTGAAATTTTCATCCCATGTAAGAACTTAACTTCGTGAGATAAAGAGTAAAAGCGCATTTTAAACTACATAAAACTTAATATCCAACATGCTCCACGGCTGTCTGAAATCCCCCATTAAAGTGCTTTAAAAGGACTCGAATTTGTCTCAATATTCTTACTCGTCTGTCACCTCACGCACCTCATTTAGAAGCGATTTATTTATTTCTTGTACAACAATTCTGGTGTAGTTCCTGCACCAGCATCCTGACCAGCAGCAGTAACTTTGTTAGCACATGCAGCCAAATCTCTACATTGTAGCCCAAATTATTTAAAAATAATAATAAAGAAATAATAATATTAAATATTTTTTTTAAAAGCAACAAAGAAAGTGCACCTTGCTAAGCCCGGGAGAAGCAGTACAAAAAAGCTTGTGTTTGGTAAAAGTCTAAGAATATTTGAGGATATGAGTATTTACAAGCTTCAGGAATTTGATGGGGTTCACTGATGTACAAGTTGCCAAGGAAATGCATTTCCTTCTTCTCTACTGCAACGAGCCTTTTCCAACCCAGCAAACAGCAGCAGAGCTCCAAAACTGCCCCCTCTGTGCCAAAGAACATAACTTCTGCTGAAATTGGGCTCTTCTAAAGAGAAAACAGAGCTTATCCAACAAATGCAGGGGGTTTGGAATACGAGTAAAGCACATTTTGGACCTGGAAAGTGTATAACTGGTATCTGTGAGGGAATGATTGGAAAGGTTGGGGTGGGGGAGTGTCTTTAATGAAGTTCTCCTGAAATCCCCCCCCTTCAGATTAGGGCAGAGGAGCAGCTTCATCTGCCTGGGCCTCTCTGAAATAAAGGGCAGGGTTAGATGGGATACTGGGAAGAAATCCTTCCCTGGGAGGGTGGGGAGGCTCTGGAAGTGTTCAAGGCCAGGCTGGACGGGGCTTGGAGCAACCCAGGATAACGGAAGGTGTCCCTGCCCATGACAGGGGGTGGGACTGGATGGGCTTTAAGGTCCCTCCCAGCCCAAACCAACCTGGAATTCCATGATTCTTTGAGTGGCACTTGGGATGGGTGAGGTGGGAACAGTGCTCCAAGGCGACTCCTGGCACATGGAGTTTGAAGGCTCTGATGAACACCTTGAATGGAAAGCAACAGAGCTGAGACAGCTCCCAGGGCACAGAAGGAGTGGAGGAGGTGGCAACGCCACCTTTGTGCCCAACGCTGGCACATGAGGCAGCAAAGGGAACCTGGGCTCCCAGCTGAGCCAGAGAACCAAAGCACATCCTAAGCAGGAAGGGACCCACAAGGATCATCCAGTCCAACACCTGGTCCTGGACAGACACCCCAAGAATCCCACCACGTTCCTGAGAGCATTATCCAAACATTCCCTTTGCTGCTCCCTTGTCTCCCTGGGAGTAGCAGGTCTGCAGAAGCAGGAGGTGGCAGGTCTGAGCAAGTCCATGATCTCCCTGCTGTTGATCAGTCCAGGAGGACATTCCACAGCTTCTCTGCCATAAATACCATCTGATGATCTTTTTCATCCTGACTGCTGGGTCCCCACCACCAAGGCTTCAGGAGAGGACAGTTAAGGCAGAGTGGAGTAATCCATGTGTTCCCAAATGGAGATAAACTGCCGCTTTTCCTGGTGGTTCCCCAAATTCCCTGTTCCACTGACCGAGGTGAAAAGACTCATTACGGGCACTGTGCGTGCTCGGCTGCACATAAAACCAGATGAAGTTTCTTGGTTGCTTATTCAGGACACCTGATCCTTGTGTCAACACAGCCAGGATCTTTCCTGCTCTGTTATTCCCAGCTCTTATCAGCATCAGGACACGGCCATATCGTGTATCGCGGCGGCCGGAAAGCAATAGTCTGAACACAAGTTAAACCTTGCCCTGTGCTGCCACTCGAGAAAGGAGACTCTAGAATTTCATTCTTTGCAATTTTAAGGATTATTTCATGCCAGTGTAGGGTCACCACGGTCCCCAAGGTGCCAAAAGGGATATTTTATCTGTTTACTTATTGTCAGTACCATTAGGAAAGATATTGGCCAGGAGCCACGTAAATCCAGCCATTCCAAGGGCTCTGCCCACCACCAGGAATTTTGGGGCATCATCTCTGAAGGTCAGTGACTTGATAACCAGTGGCCACCTGGAGCTCCACCCATCCAAAGTGGCATGTTGTGGTGGAACAGAGCAGCCACAGCCATGCTCTTCCCATGTATCCAAGCACCTCCTGGGTTTTCCCCCAATGTCTGAGATATCCTTCCATGTGTTTATGGGCTAAAGCCAGAGCACTGCATTTCCCTTCCAGAGGGAACTCCCTCCCATGGACTCTTGTCCCCCACACTTGGTGGCCCATCCAGAGGGAGGATGGTGAGGGAGCAGCAGCACCTGGGGCATGAGAATGGAAGGAACCACTTTTGGGGTTCTGCTACTCCAGTGGAGAATCCAGAGAATCATCTGTCCTGTGTGAAGTGGACAAGGTAAAGATGATTTTCCACCTTCCCCCAGGATATGTCTGCTCCAGCCCTGACTCAGTCCTCTTCCTCCAGCTTTTCCTTCTGCCTTCTCCAGTGTTATCTTTTCCCAGAAGCTTTAAACTCCTGAGTCTTTATAGTTTTTATCACAGACACAGCAAGGGATGGAGGACAGGGATCTGGATTTTGTTTAGTTCAAGCCATGCTAAATCCCTGGAACAAGGATTACACAAGCATAATACCAATATATACACACATACATACATATGTATTATACGTATAAGTATATACAAATCCCTGGGACAGGGATTTACACGTAACATGAAAGGAATTTTAATTTTTCTATCCATAAAAATGGGGGGGTATTTTTCTGATAATGTTCCACTTGTAATTTGCCAGCAAAACTTTCGGTCAAAGGTTGGATTCGATGATCTCGGAATTCTTTTCCAACCTTAACGATTCTATGCTTGCCACCAGGAAAAGCTCTTTGGACCCTCTAGACTATCAAAGGCAGGAAAGGGAGACAAGGAGCCGTTCCCTCTGGAACATCTGAGCTGGCTTTAAAATCCAAACCATGATGTGTGAGGTTAAACGCCTACACACACACACACAGTTCCACTGGAATGGCAACCAGGGACAGAGCTGGGTGCTTCTCCCAAGGTCCTGCTTGGGAATGTCCCAGGGCTCTCACTGCACAGTCACTGAGCTGAAGGAGGGGAGGTTTAGATGGGACATTGGGAAGGAATCCTTCCCTGGGAGGGTGGGGAGGCCCTGGCACAGGTTGCCCAGAGAAGCTGTGGTTGCCCCTGGATCCCTGGAAGTGTCCAAGGTCAGGTTGGACAGGGCTTGGAGCAACCTGGGCTAGTGGGAGGTGTCCCTGTCCATGGCAGGGGGTGGCATGGGATGGGCTTTAAGGTCCTTCCAACCCAAAGTAGTGGGTTGGGATTCCATGATTCCTGAATATTTGGAGGTATCAAATCCATGTGCTCCTGGACTCCAGCAGATATGTTTGAGAGGGTCACATGTCCGAGGGCTCCAGTATTTTATGGAAAGGGAATTAGTGTCGCTCTCTGAGCTGGCTTCTAACAGCAAAACTTGGCTGCTCAGTTAAGCAAAATCCCTCTGATCCAAGCTGGGCTGAGCCAGCAGGGCAGGTCTAATGCCAGCCTAAGACAGTTCCCATCCCAGTGACAGGCACACTCGGCTTACTGTCAGAAGAGCAGGAATCAGTGCTGCTCCCTCCCTCTCTGTGCATCACAAACACCTTCCCAAACCCACTGCTGATCCCCACACCTCAAATCACCACCTTTCCACAACAGAAAGCAAACAGAAAAGCCCACTGATTGTCAGAGAAGGATTTCAGAAGCGGAGGAGCAAAAGCCCACCTGCTGCCTGGCCAGATCCGTGTCTCAGGCATCAGAATCCCAGCACTCCCAGAAAACGACTCCAGCTCTGCCCCCAAACCTCACTTGTTTGCTGGGACAGCAGAGCTGGTGACACACACGTGGGTTGGGTGATAAAAGTCCACTGTCTCCTAAAAGGAGATCTCTGTTTGGACAAGGCCAAGTGTCACAAGTCACAGATTCCCAAAATGGTTTGGGTTGGAAGGACCTTAAAGCTCACCCAGTGCCACCCCCTGCCATGGGCAGGGACACCTTCCATTATCCCAGGGTGCTCCAAGCCCCCTCCAGCCTGACCTTGGACACTTCCAGGGATGGGATAATGTTGTTTTCTGTATATCAAGCCTTCTATTCAACGATTTTCCACATATATAATATGGATTTGGAAAGGCATTATGAAGAAAAAGGCATAACTTTGATAGTCATTTAAAGAGAGAATTCAAGCCTGTTAGGAATTAAAAATATTTCTTAAAGACATTAATTCCTAACTCTAACTGGATTTTGGTACTTCATCAGATTTGGGTCCTAGAGAGGTCCGGATTCTTAAAGAGACCTCAAAGCTCATCCAGTCCCACTCCTGCCATGGACAGGGACACCTTCCACTAGCCCAGGTTGCTCCAACCTGGCCTTGGACACTTCCAGGGATGGGGCAGCCACAGCTTCTCTGGGCAACCTGTGCCAGGGCCTCCCCACTGGAACAGGTTGTTCCCTTTGACTAGTTTTGTACTGTATATTCCTTTTTAATACATTTTACCAGCATCAAAGGTAAGAAAAGTACAGCAAAAAAGAACTAGGTCTGATATTTTTCTAATAGAGCAATTTCCCATCATACTTAAAGCATAAAAATATGCTCTTATTATATAAAACTGGAAACAGCATCAAAAAATATTGAAGAGCTTAAGACAGCTTTGGAACAGGAAAATACAGAGGATAAAGGCAGTCATTCTGTAAGTACTTTTTAAATACCTTCTTCTAACAGTTGAATGTATTTTTTAGAACAAATTGAGGAAACCTGTGGTAATTTCTTTACTCTGAGGGACAATTTGCACACAGGTGGTATCACTGCAAATAAAAACCTCCCATATGACACTTAACCAATGCCCACAATGCCCTGACAGCTCAGGATCTTCCAGACCTTCATCAACATCATTCCAGTGATGGGCAGGACAACAAATGGGGTGCGGAAGGTAAGTTTTGACCTAAATTTCACCCACAGTCTGGTCATCAGTGCAACCTGGAGAAGTGCTACAGCAGCTTGGGAGCTCCTCCCTCCAATGGGAGTTTCTAATTCCATTAGAAACTTCTAAACAACTTCTCTGCATAAAATTCACCACAAGAACTGTCAGAGCTTTAAAAAATACCTCCAAAAAGTACCATTAAAACGTGCAGTACGTCCCTTCTGTATATTAAAACTGCAGCTCCAAATCAATGACTCCAAAGCTTTTTATTAGGTCATAAAAAACTTCAGGCCAGCTCATAATGAAATCTCTAATCAAATATGAATGAATCATCTGATATGACACAGTCCCTTGAATGAAAAACAGATGGAAAAGTGGTGATGGTTGAGTGGTTTAAATCACAGGATGTTAAGCCAAAGGAGCAGATATTTAATCACGGAATCATGGAATGCTTTGGGTTGGAAGGGACCTTAGAGCTCATCCACTGCCACCCCCTGCCATGGGCAGGGACATCTCCCACTAGCCCAGGTTGCTCCAAGCCCTGTCCAACCTTGAGCACTTCTACACATGGGGAGTCCCCTTTCCTGGGGAATGGGGGAATATCTCCTTAATGAACCATCAGCAATTCCCCAGGGAAGCATCTGGAGTCTGCTCCAGTATTTCGGGCATTGTTGCACAAGTGATTCACCTGAGATTCCCTCCACTGGCCAAAGAAAAAGCAGAGCCAAATATAGCCCTGAAAATCAATATACACCAAAGAAGAGCCTCTGGGATCTCGCTAAAGGCAGCTCCGTGAGAAGAGGAATTCCTAAAATCCTTGGAACGCAGGTGCTGCTCTTTCCCCTTTGGAGATAAACCACCCCCAGTTAATTTGAGCAGAAAGCCCCCTGGGGAGAAAAACAGGGCATGAACAGGGAAGGAGGACCAAAGGAACAGTCCATCCTCATCCTCCAGCTCACATCCATCCACCAGGAGAAGCTGATGGAAAGGAGGAGTGGAGTCCAGGCTGTCAGACCCTGAAATCCCAGGGCTGCTCCTTTTTGGCTTCCCTTGAAAAAGTGACAGGATTAAAAATCAAATCAAAACTAAACAACAAAGATCTCACCTTGGTTACCTCCCTAAGGCTGCAAATCCAGGTGAAATATCCAGAGTGGGAACACACCAGGCAGACTGGACACGGCACACGCACCTCCAAGATCACATCTGATTTTTTCCCCGAAAAAAACCTCAATCCACAACCAACTTTCCATGAAAAGTTTATCCCTTTTCATTCATCTCACAGTACTGTGATTTTTAGCAAAGCCAGAGGCAGTGGGAACAAATTCCTGATTAACCTTTCATGGGAGTCTTTCCATGCCTGCTCCCATCCCACCACCTCCTCCTTCCCTAGGAAGTCACCAAGTTCAAGCATTCCAAGGCTCTTACCTCCACCACCTGCACCATTAATTTTGAAAATAACACTTTGGTGAACAGTCAGGACTAAGGGAACCCAGGGAAATCCAGAGCTGATAAGTGGGAATTAATGAACTAAACAAGGTGAGGGAAGAACAAAGAAAATTAGCAAGTTGGGGCTTGCAGTAGAGTAAACTTTCCTGCCAGTTCCTTCTCATCCAGGAAACCAGCTCTGCATCCAAGAGCTGCAGATTTAAGTGCTGCTTTCAGCTGCTGAAAGAGGAATAAGTTGTTAACAATTCATCCCACCCCCTCCAATTCATAACCATTTCCTTGTGGGTAAGAAAGGAGGAGCTGGAGAAATATTTCTCCAGAGACAAAGGACAACAAAGCAGAGTTGAGGAGCTGTGGGCTCCTGCTCTTCCCACCCCACAGGGTGAGAAGATCCATGTTCTGGGCTTCAGCTCTGGCAGAAGGTAAGATGCCCAGAGAAGCTGTGGCTGCCCCTGGACCCCTGGCAGTGTCCAAGGCCACGCTGGAGCAACCTGGGGAAGTGGAAGGTGCCCCTGCCCATGGCAGGGGTGGAGCTGGACGGGCTTTAAGGTCCCTCCCAACCCAAACCATCCTGAGATTCTGTGATTGCCAGCTTGGCTAGAGAAGTGGTTTAATTCCATGCAGAATGTGGATCCTGAAGGTGAGGCAGGAGGGGGCCACAAAGCTCCTCCCTGTTCCATCCACCCCTCCACACACACACAGCCCTGCAATGGGCACATGCTGACACAGCTAAGAGAGGCCAGAAATCATCCTCTGACCAACAAAACACGAGTTTATGAACAATATCAGCCCAGAAATGAGGTTCTGAAACTTCAGCTTCCCTGCTGCTCTGCAGGGAGCTGCCCAGTGCCTCTGTGGCAATTCCCTTCTCTCTCCTGCATAAATAATCCCAAATTTCCTGACTGGGTTCTGAGAGTGCTGCAAAGGGCTTTTATTTTAACTATCAAGGCTCTAAACTACATTAATCTGTAGTTTTTCTTCTATCTTGGAATCCCAGAACGGTTTGGGTTGGAAGGACCTTAAAGCCCATCTCATCCCACACCCTGCCATGGGCAGGGACACCTTCCACTAGCCCAGGTTGCTCTGACCTGGCCTTGGACACTTCCAGGGATGGGGCAGCCACAGCTTCTCTGGGAATCTTATCTTGTGCCACCATAAATGGTGGCAAAATTAACACCCCAAGCCTGGCAAAACCAGCTCTGGCTTTTCAATAACCCCACAAGAGGACAATAAGCCAATGAGGCTGTGACATTAAATGGTTTCTCTAGAAGTCACTTCTATCAATAACTTGGGGGCTTGGATGGGTTTCTCCCCCTCCTGGACTCCATATATAATATCAGGATATTTTTAACATTAAAGAGAAGCCTTTCTGCAGATGAGCTACTTCTGGGCACCACAAAACCTCCCGTTGTTCCCAAACTCACACATCCCAGGGTGAAGGAGGCCAGTGGGATCCTGGCTGTCAGGAGCCCAAGTCCCATGGGCAGCAACCTGAACCTGCTTCAAAGCTGCTTTGGTACCTTCCTGAAGGAGCTTTGGAAGCAGCCCTGGCCCAGTGAGGGCATCCCCTGCCTTGGAAAAGGGGAATTCACAATTCCAAGCGTGGATTTTGGACCGACTGGAATAGCCCTCCTTCCTCCTGCAGACAGGGATTAATCTCTGATTTCAAAAGCCTCTAAAATCATGGAACAATATTAGTCCAGAGGCTCTTACAAACCTTTTATCCCTAAACACATCAACATTTTTTTTTTTTTGCAAAGGAATGTGGAAGTGAGAGTGGATCATCAGCTCCAGGGAGAAGGAAAAGCAGCAGGGAACTGAAATCTCCCACAGGATCCCCCTGGCTGCCTCTGCCCTGCTGCCCTTGCTGTTCCCAGATCCAGCAGAGCCCCAGTGCTGTGCTGGAAGAGCCATGCCAAGGGATGGGCAGCAGGAAGTGCAGAGGCAGCAGGTCCAGGATGGAGAGTGGGAAGCAGCCACGTGTGGAAGAGCAGAGGGGAAGCTGAAGCTCCAAGGTGAAGTCCCCAAACTCCTGGTTTGTTGGTCAGAGGATAATTTCTGGACTTTCTAACTCTCTGTGTGCACATGGAGGGATACATGGAAGACAGATGAGCTTTTTGGATATATTTTATCACAGCTTGGGAAGGTATCCCTGAAAAATCAATGGAAACGCGATGTGAAAGGGAATAATTTTTTTTCCTAATTGTATCACACAGAGATATCCCTAAAATTCCACCTAGTGGAAAAACAGCTGCTCAGCTGAGCCTGTTCATCCCAATTCCCAGTTTTATTACCTAAAAGAAAGCCTTAAGTTTAAAAGGGGTAATTTCCACTTTATTCAGCATTTTACTTATGGCATAGAATCCCAGAGTGGTTTGGGTTGGGAGGGACCTTAAGGATCATCTCACTCCAAAACCCCCCTGCCATGGGCAGGGACACCTTCCACTAGCCCAAGTGGCTCCAACCTGGCCTTGGACACTTCCAGGGATCCAGGGGCAGCCACAGCTTCTCTGGGCAACCTGTGCCAGGGCCTCCCCACTCTGACTTAAAAAAAAAAAAAAGAATTAAGGAAAACAATTTTGCTCAATAATTTAAATTACTTCTGAACTTGAATTCCACTCAACCCAGTTCACTCCTAAAAGCAATTCATAAAAATGCCCCAAATGTTCCTTTTTTGTAGTTGAAATGCTCTGCAGGACAGAGGATTTTTAGGACTTTCTCACCATTTCACATCAGAGGATAACAACTAACAAGGGTCAAACCTCTTCTTCACTTGGTTGGTAGTGAGGAGAAAACCATTTTGGTTTTCTACAATCGCACCACAGTGATTTTTATCTCCCACCCAAGTGCAGGATAAAAGCCCTGAGACCACTCAAGTTCATTCAACTCCAGCCTGCCAAGGCAGGAGAACGTTTTAAACTAAATCTCCCACACAAACCATTTTTTTTCCTTAAGCTGTTTTCCAACACCATTATTTCAGCCATGCCTGAGACCTGGGACACCCTCCCCCCAATCCCACACATAACTTGCTTTTCCAGATCAGAATCCCAGAATGATTTGGCTTGGAAGGGACCTTAAGGATCATCCCATTCCACCCCCTGCCATGGGCAGGGACACCCTCCATTAGCCCAGGGTGATCCAACTTGGCCACTTCCAGGGATGGGGCAGCCACAGCTTCCCTGCCCAACCTGTGCCAGGGCCTCCCCACCCTCACAGCCAGAATTCCTTCCCAACATCCCACCTATCCCTGCCCTCTGGCAGTAGGAAGCCATTCCCCCTCGTCCTGTCCCTCCAGGTCCTTGTCCAAAGTCCCTCTCCAGCTCTGGATGGATCCCTGGCTTATTGTTTTCTCAAAAGCATAGAGGTGAGCTATTAAAAACACTCAAATCAGAGTCCAAACAGCCAGAATTCCCTAAATCCTGAATGAGTCCATTCCACCTCAAAACAGGGAAGAACAGAGCCCAGCAGACTCCGCCAGCAGGTTCCCTGAGCTGGGAACCAGCACTGGCCTCTGGCTGAAAGACCTCAGAAAGAAACCCTAAACTTAGCCAGCAACAAAATCAACACCAAAACAGAAGAATAAAAGGCTCCAAGGTATCCCATTCCCAATGCTGGCCAACGAGCCACTGATGGATCCACTCCTCTTGTGCGGGGCCACGGAACCCAACCTGGCACAAAGATCCCAAACGGGGAGTCAAACCTGTCAGCTGACCTGTGTTACCAGAGTCATTTAAAAATGGGAATCTCTCTGAGGGCTGGGAAAACAGAACCTCCCTTACCTGCTGGACATGTTTGGGAGCACACGGATGAGAGGGAGATTCCTCACAATCCCAAGCCCAACGCTGGTCAACAACCACCTCTTCCTTTCTTTCCCCAATGCTCGACCTCCTTAAAAGATTCCTTCCCCAGATATGCATTTAAGTCCACAAAACTCCAGGTTAGATCACAGCCCATTCTTCCCCCCCCCTTCCAATCTCCTGAAGTTGTTTTGAATAAACCTCGTTTACATCTTTCCAACTGGCACCACCAGAAAGGCTCAGATCTCCTGCGAGATCTTTTCCTTAATATGAAAGGCCCTGGAGGCATTTTGGAAGGCAACAGAGAAGGGAAAGTTGGGCTTTTGGAAGATTTGAGCTGCTACCTGCAAAGCAGAGAGTGTTTTCTATCTCCTGGTCTACATCTCTCTGTTTGCACCTGGAAACAAAACACTTTGGGGAGAGAGAAGGGGGGGAAACACAAAGGCCAGCAGCAGATTGTTTTCCACACGATTCCAGGTGTGGGGAGAAGAACTTTGGTTCCCATGCCTTGAAAAGCTGCAGCTGTGAGCAGCAGCCAGGCTCCAGGATGGGCACCACAAGACCCAAGAGAGGCCATGGCAGGATCCTGGGAAGAGGGAGAAGAGCAAAGAGCTCTGAGCCCCCAGCGTGACACCCTTGGATCAGCGCGGCCTCGGCTCCTCTTTCCACATGAGATTCCTCCTCAATAAAAACCTCCCTGGCTTCCCAATGCTCCTTTTGGGCTCGGAAAGGACTCCTTAAGGTGCTGCTTTGCTCTCCTGCCCTCTCCTTTCTAAGGAAAACCAGGCAGCTCCCACCAGGCTGGGCTCTCCTCAGCCCCCTGCCTTTTATTTAAGACTCCCAAGGCTGCTGTGCTCCATTCCCAAATCCCACTCTCCCAGCTTGGGAAAGCAGAGGTGTGCAAGTCCTAACAGACTTTGAGCCAGCATCTGGCATTTGCATCCTGCTCTCCCACTTGCAAGGCAGAGCTGCAGGAGGTTTGCCTGCACCCCCAGAGTAGGAAGGAGGCTTAATAAGAAGTTTTTCCTTACCAGAGCTGGGCATGTGGTTCACTCGAGGTGGATTCAGCAGCTCCACTGGCTGGTCTCTGCCAGAAAGCCCATCTGGAAAGAGGAAAAGCAATAAAATCACATCAACACTTTGGGCAGCTGAGCTATTTTTAGCCAGGGGAAAAAAAAAAATAAAAAATCAGTAACCAATTATCAATGCAGAGCAGAAACACAAGGAGCACAAATCAATGGAAACGAGAACGTTCCCAGGACAGCTGGAGCAGAAAATAAAAGAGACTGTATCCCAAATTATACTCAGCTTTTCCCAGCCTTCCAATACACAACTGGTACTGCTCCCAGTCCAAAGAAACAGGCATGGCAGCTTATAAACCTTACCAGAGAATGACCAAACTGCAGCTCCTTCCTCGCTGGGAGAGCTGAGCTGCCACAGAGATGCAGCCCCACAAAGCAAAGTTGAGGAATGGCTGGAATATGCCAGGGAGATGTTAAGGAAAACTGACAAATCACTGCAGGAGATTAAAATGCAGAGACATGCATAACAAGCCCCATTTTGCATAAGTTTGGATTTCAGAAAGGCATTAAAAACATACTTTGTAAATGAGATGCACAAATCCATCTTGCTGAAGCAGTTCCCTGTTTAAAATATTTCCAAGATTGTATCTTGCAGCCAGGTAGAGTCAAACGGAACCAGACCCAGTGCTGAGACTGCCAGACCTGATTTTCTACTCACCCATTCCCCCCCCCAGCTGCATCCCCCCCTCCAATAAAAGTTGAAGCAAAAAGTGCTAAATGATGTTTTCGGTGTAATTATGAATACGTGAACACAGAAAATTTATCTCAACCCTATTTGTTCCAGTCTGTCTCCCTTTTCCCCTCTAACCCCTTTCTGTGCTGCAGCTCTGATAGGATCAAGCCAAACCCTGTCTGGAGACATCAAAGAAGCCACCCCATCTCTCACAGGCAAAGGACAGAGTTAGAAAAACATGAAGACTCATTTCCTTCTCCCTATTTTCTCCTTTTTTCTGGAGATAAAGCACAGCTGGGACTTCTTCTGGGTTCACCATCCCCAAGGTGCAGCCTCAGGCAACATGTCAATAAATTAAATTATGATCCTGCTTGTTTTCCTCCTCTCAAACAAGTCCTATGGATTATTCACATTATAATTTGGGGGGGGGGGTGTTGCTTTGTTACTCCAGGGTTGGATGTGCTGGAATAGCCAACCTATGGCACTGGGGGGGTGATGCTGGGTCAGCTGGGCTTCACCTGCACCAACAGCAGAGAACAGCAGCACATGAGAACACCAGATTGGAAAGGTAGAGCAAAACTTCACTATTTTAAATACAACTCATCCACCAGCAGCTCCAGATTCAATGGGCAGCACAGCCCTGGGAACCTCCCAGTTTTTTGGGAGTGGAATATTTTCAGCTTCTCAGCTGAGCTGTTTCAGATGAAGGACCCAACCCGGGTGCTCTGGGAGGCAGATCCAAGTCAGTTCTGGGGATTTTTAAGCCTTGTTTAATTCTAAAAAATAAAGTGCTTATATTTCTCAAATAGTTAAGAAAAAAAGAGAAAACCCACAAATCAACACTGTTCAATCTCGGTTTCGAAATAAGTAATAGATTAAGGTAAATCACAGAAGAAAATGAAGAATATCTGACACCTGAAACACCAAGTGGAACCAAAGCATGTCAGGACTGAGTTTCTGGATTTGCTGGATCAGGGGATTAACAAATAAATCTCTGTTTGGAGGAAAAAAACAAACAAACAAGCAAGGAGGTGGTTTATCAGGAGATATTTGTATAAGGTCCCTCTTCTCCTAAAACACTGGTGTGGATAAAGGAAGGTTAAAATGCCCCTCTAGCCTGTCTTTGGGTAGGGTCTGGAGTTCCCAGCACAGGAAGGACGTGGAGCTGCTGCACAGAGTCCAGAGGAGGCCATGGAGATGCTCCCAGGGCTGGAGCCCCTCTGCCATGGAGCCAGGCTGGGAGAGCTGGGGGGGTTCACCTGGAGAAGAGAAGGATCCAGGGAGAGCTGAGAGCCCATTCCAGGGCCTAAAGGGGCTCCAGGAGAGCTGGAGAGGGACTGGGGACAAGGGATGGAGGGACAGGACAAGAGGGAATGGCTTCCCACTGCCAGAGGGCAGGGTGAGATGGGATATTGGGAAGGAATTCCCGACTGTGAGGGTGGGGAGGGTCTGGGATGGAATTCCCAGAGAAGCTGTGGCTGTCCCTGGATCCCTGGAAGTGTCCAAGGCCAGGTTGGACACGGCTTGGAGCAACTTGGGCTGGTGGAAGGTGTCCCTGCCCACAGCAGGGGGTGGGATGAGCTTCGAGGTCCCTTTAAGAATCCAAAGGTCTCTAGGACCCAAATCTGACAAAGTACCAAAACCCACATCCCAACTCACCAGGGCTCCTCCTGGCTTTACCATCCTGAGCCCACAAAAGTGTTTGCTTTGACTGATTCCTTCTCTCAAACAGATGAACTAAATCTTGTCAAACTTCAAAGAACTATCTGCTAAAAACTTCCAAGAACTGGCCACTGAAGGATGGGGAATTTGGAGTCCCAGGCTGTGGTTCTGTGCTTTATTTCACTTTAAAAGGGAAATAAACCCCCTATTTTTTTATATTCAACCAAGTTGCTCCCCAGGCCCTGTTGCACCATCACACTGAAGATTAACTTGGAGGGGGACACAAGCTCAAGAAGAGTGTTTTCAGCCACTGCTGCTCTGGGCTTTCTTGCCATCATCACTGGACAGGAATGGGAAGCACCTGGAGTGCCACCAGTGCAAAGGGGTCAAACCAGGCAGGGTTTGACTCTCTTCTGAGCCACAAACCCTGCTTTGAACACTGAGACAAACCAGATTAACTACAAAATATCCCCGAGGTCTCCACCGGCCAAATTTGTCTCAAGCTACTAAAAACCATTGGCAAGAAAACATCCTCTTGAGTTGGTTCTGTCCAAGGATTTCCCAAAACCTCTGCAACAAACTGCTCTGTCCATCGGGCCTGGAGGGAAGCAAACACCAGCCTGAGAACAATTAGTGCAGCTTAATTTCCAGATGGGTATTTCTATTCATTAATTAATCAAACGAAGCCATAATTCACTGATAGAAACTTGGACACTTTTGGTTTTCTCTTAATCTGTTCCAAAGAGTTATTTAAAAATACAGGTTTGGAAGTAGCTGGGTTTGCAGGGTTTAAAGATGTTGAAAATAGTTAAACAAAGGCAAAACGGTGACAACTCACTCCAGAACAAACCAGAAACATGATGGATAAAAACCATCAGGAAAGATGAAGCAGCAAAATCAACAACATCACAAAATCAGAGAATCATTAAGGGTGGGAAAAAAAATCATCAAGTTCATCCAGGGCAAATTCAGACCAGATGAGGACAGGGAAATACAACTTAACTAGTAATAATTTAAAAAAAAAAAAAAAAAGACAAATTAGTTGTAAAAAAAAAAGACAAATAATGAACAAAAAGAGAAGGTTGAAGCATTTTTGCTTGCAGAAACCTGGAAGCAGCCTTGCTATAATTATGAGTTTAAAAACTCAGGGCAGAACTGGGAACCAAGAGGTCATTTGAATAGTTTTCCATGTATTCAGACCTTTGGATCTGATGCAAATCACCCTGGCCTACTTGAATTCCTGGAGGGAAGTGATGAGCAACCAGAAATTATCTTTAAAGGACACCTGGAGCAGAGGGAAAATTCTACAGAGTTGTAGAAGCAAAACTTTAGGAGAGACAGGGGGAAAGAAGCAGAGAAAATCAGCATCATTGGCTCAGCTCTGTCCCTCCGGAGCCCAAAACTGAGAATCCAAGCTGGAAAATGGCTGGATGCGAAGTGACAAGAGCAAAATCCCTCCCACACTAATGATGATGGTCAGAAGTCCAACTACAAATGAAAAATACCTGGCAAAGCAAAGGGAGAAGAAGGACAAGCCGAAGGACCCGGTAAAGCCCAGTCCTCCCTGCTCGCCCGCGGTGCCGAGGAACCGGGTTTGCTCCTGGATGTGTTCCCAGGCTCGTGACCCAGGTCATTACACCCCAAGAGGAACTGTGGGCAATCAAGGGGAAACCCCTGAGAAAAGGTTTCTAAAAATGAGTCAGAGGGGCTGCAGAACTCGGTTCTCCCAGCAGCATCTCTGCTGAGGGGACGGGAGACGGTGGCCCCGAGATGTTTTGAGGATCAGTAATTTTCTCCTCACACAGAGAGTTTGGGACCAGTCCACCCATTTCTGATCTTCTTGAGTCATAAACCTTCTGCACAGCATCTCACTGCACAGCACAAATCAGGGATCTCTGAGAAGGCAGGGAATTTACTCCAAGGGTGGGGAGGCCCTGGCACAGGTTGCCCAGAGAAGCTGTGGCTGCCCCTGGATCCCTGGACGTGTCCAAGGGCAGGTTGGACGGGGCTTGGAGCAACCTGGGCTAGTGGGAGGTGTCCCTGCCCATGGCAGGGGAGTTGGAACAAAATGGGCTTTAAGGTCCCTCCCAACCCAAAGTAGTCTGGGATTCTGTATTATGGTGGTGATACATCATCATCATCATCATTAATTAATTTGACAATCGTTTCTCTGTGGACCCCTCGCAAGGCAGTTACCAGATTTTGGCTATTTTTACCAAAATGTAGCTCAGGGGCTTAGCCCCCAAGGCCTCCCAGCCAAAAGGGAAACTCTAATTCCTCAGTGCCCAATCCAGAAAAAGCCTCAGGCAATACAAGGAGGCCCACAGCAAGCCCAGGATCAACATCCATCCCTTGGCATCTGGGGGACCATCCCAACCACATCCTTCCCAGTGCATGGATCCAGATTTAAAACTAAGGGCAGAAAGAAGGGGCTGTTTCTGGATCAGTGACTACTGGATTTGTATCAAGACAACTCCCTTGTTGTCCTCACTGCTTTCCAGTAGAACAATTCTGAGCTTGCCTCCCAAAGAGAAGAGATCCCTTCCCTTCTCCCCACCGTGCCACCTTCCCGTCGGGTTCATGGGACAACCCAACAACACCTGGACATAACAACACTTCAGGGACAGACCCGAGGAGAGAATGAGCCTCTCTGTTCTCCTCCCTCCAGAGAGGAGTGACTGCCTGGCCAGGGTTACCTTTAATTCCTCCAGGAAGAGGAGCGTTGCCAGGATCAGCACAATCTTCTGGCTGCCCCACTTCCAATACTTTCCCATATCCCCTAGTTTTGGTTGCATCAAGGAGCAGTTTGAGCACACAGATTGCATATTTTTTGGGGGGGGGGATGCACCTTAAACTTGACCCAAAACCCCATCCAGTTCATCCAATACACTCTAGCCACCAGTGGGTGATCAGACTGGGTGCAGCCCTAAAGCAAACTTCCCAACAACCCCACATGAGCATCACTTGCTCCAACTCACAGAGCTGATCCTCTTGGAACTTGTTGTTCCTCTTCTTCCCTATCCCCGGAAGTGTCCAAGGCCAGGCTGGATGGGGCTTGGAGCAACCCGGGCTGGTGGAAGGTGTCCCTGCCCATGGCAGGGGGTGGCACTGGATGAGCTTTAAGGTCACTTCCAATCCAAACCACTCTGGGATTCTGGGATTGTTGTCATGCCCTTCCCACAGCTCCTCCTCTCCAAGGAAGGCTCCCCAGCGCTCCACAAGCCAGGACAAGCCCCAGCCCCTGGAATCAGGCTGTTTCCAGAGAGGTGCAGGCTGTCCAAAGCCGGAGCTCTCCCTGTCCCTGGCAGTTATGTGCTGCCCAGGAGTTATGTGCTGCCTCCATGACACGTGTAAGCCCACAGCAATCCCATGGATCTCTTCCAGGCACAGGGATTTCTGTTCCCTGCTCTCAGTATCCACACTATAAAAAGCCCCCTGCGCTTTCCACGGGAGCCGGGGGAGCAACGTGCAACCCCTTCTCGGCAGGGTTTGGGGAGGGGCTGGTGAATTTAAAAACCACACCGTGCCCTAACCCTGCATCCCTGGGATACCGAAACGGGAATAAATCCCTCCATCCCTGCCCGCTGAGCACAGTCCACTGGCAGATCCTGCCTTGCATATCAACGGCGTGTGACAAGTTACAATATTAGTGATGAGAACACTAATTATCACGGACGGGTTATTTATTTGTCTGCTCACTCAGAATGTACGGGGGGGGGGGGAAAGCCTTCAACATTTACAAGAAAGCAATTAGGGCAGCAAATGGATTATTTCTCTTTAAACCTATGAGAAAATGCTCAGTGCATATTTCCTCTCTAATTTGTCTGCACTCAAGGATCTATTTTTGGAAGTCTCCCTAGACTGTATTGTAGCACCACATGTACTGTAATGGCATTTTAATTAGCCCAGAGAGCTGGAAGATGCACTCTGCATCCCAAAGAGAAGCAGCCTAACAAAATGAGAGCATCCTTCCTTTCCCTTCTTGGAGATTTATAGCCTCTATCAACCCCAAATACCAATTATGGCTGGAACTGACTGTGATTGCTACAAAAACCCACCCAGCCTCTGGAACTCAAACACAAACCCAGGATTTGAGCACTATTTACTCAGACTGTAAAGGTGGATGGTAAAAATAAAATGCTGCAGGCAGAAGGGGGAGAGAAGGAGAGGAGACAATTAAAATAAAAAGATGGATCTCTTAGAGTTGGGCTCTAAACATGTTCAGGTTTGGCCTGCAAGTGTTATCAAAACAGCCATTTAGATCAGAGTTAATCCAATCCTGTTCAGCTGGGGTTGTTTGGGGTATTTTTTCATTATTATGATTACTACAACTACATCTGAAATTCCAGTGAGCCACCTTGCACTGCCAGCAAGTGACACAACACATCCCCATCCCCAGCACTGCCTGTACATGGATTTAACTGGCCATAATTCTGATTGCCTGCTTTGGGTGCAGCAGAAACTGGGTCAGGCTGGTGTCCATCCTAGCTACAGAAGAGGCTGGCACATCTGGAATCACAAACCTCCTCCAATCCCTTGACAACTCAGATTTATCCAGAGACGTTCCTACGTCCAGGTGTGAGGTGGGACGTTCCCCCAGAGCCAACAGACCCCACAGCACCTCACAGCTGAGAGCCAGGATGGCTTTCAAGCTTTCTTTTGCATTCAGATCCACAGGAATATTTCCCAAGAATCTGAAGATACTCAGGCATAACCTCGACAAGAGCCTGGTCCCGCTTTCCTCCCCCGAACCTGGAAAGATAAATCCAACAGGTCCCACTTTGGTTGACAGCAAGGTAAAAGCAATCAAAAATAAAAACCTTGGAGCAACCTGGCAGAGTAGAAGGTGTCCCTGCCCATGGCAGGGGGTGGAACTGGATGAGTTTTAAGGTCCCTTCCGACCCAAACCATTCTGGGATTCTAATGCCCAGCAGCAGTTCATACAAAAAGCACCTTTAATGTATTCCTAGGAAGTTATCTCAGAAGCCAAAACACCCAAGAAGTGTTAAACCAGGAAACCGTGGCCCCCAAGCTGTTGACAGACTAATATCCAAATGACAAGACACTGCTTTTCAAATGCCAAGCCCTGAAAGGATTGTGTTCCACTTCCCAGGCCGTTATTTTCCTTAATTCCTGGCAGTGGGAGGACAAAGCAACTCCTACTAAACATGACAATCTTCAGTCTCTCCAGCAGACTCTGGTGACTTCATCCACCCAGAACTTAAAAGATGTGTCATTCTGGAAATCCACGGGAATAAAATCATCCTTTCCACGTAAATGCAAGGGATGTGAGGTGTGGAATAACCCATCCATGGGATCAGAGAGATAACGCTCACTGCACGTGGCCCTGATAAAATTACAGCAAGAAGGAAGAGCTGCCCCATTCCAAAAGATTTGTTTCCCCCTTTGGGCAAGGAGAGGCAGAACCCCCCACAGCCAACCTTTCCACTGCCTCCCAGGCAGAGAATCCAGGGAAGAAACAATAAAATACAAAGGAAAAATTACCCCATTAAAGGAAGAGAATGCATACCACACTTTTGGTGGGTGCTTTTCCTTTTTAAGCCAAAAATGCCCATCCTTAATGCTGAGTTTCACTCCATTTCTCTACAACCAGTTTCAAAATCAGCCTGTTCAGTGCATGGAAAATAAAGGCCAAGTCCAATTAGGGCCAATCTCGAGCACAGGGAGCAGAAGAGGCCGTATCTCAATCCCATGTCCCACCCTGGCAGCTCAGAGAGGGCTCAGAATCCACCAAGGAACCCTCCTGCTCCCACCCAACACCCACCTGGCAAAGGCAGTCTCTCCCAGAGAAGCGTGGAGCACCAGGATTCCCAGCCGTTCCCAAAAGCTCTCCGGAGCTGCTCAGGCTCCTCCAGGCTCCCAGTCCCGCTGCAGTTCCACCTCTCCAGTGCCAGGCAGGAAAGGCTGACATCTGATTCCACCCTCCCAGCACCGCCCAGCCAGTGACATTCCCAGGCACAGAGCTCTGTCCCAGGCTGGGCTTTATTTCAGGTCGGGCTCGCCCCACCACATCCCCCAGCCTCTCTTCCTGGCCAGTGTCAGCAGGTCTCTGCTGGTGGGTGTCCAACACCTCCTCAGGGGTTCCACTCCCACCATTCCCACTGTGTCCCTGTCTCCCAGAGTGCTGGGAAACTCCCGCTCTGCAGGATCCAAGATGTCCTGATGTTAAACCCACGGCAGGTGAGATGCCGCAGGCAAAGTCAACCTGGGACTTGCACAGCACTCCCCTGTTATCCCGGTCCTACCAACACCAGGCAGCAGGAAAAATGTCCCAGTCTGCCTGTTGCTGATCTAATTCCTTGACCACAGGGCTGGAGCCCCTCTGCCATGGAGCCAGGCTGGGAAAGCTGGGGGGGTTCACCTGGAGAAGAGAAGGCTCCAGGGACACCTGAGAGCCCATTCCAGGGCCTAAAGGGGCTCCAGGAGAGCTGGAGAGGGACTTGGGACAAGGGATGGAGGGAGAGGACACAGGGAAGGGCTTCCCACTGCCAGAGGGCAGGGTGAGATGGGATATTGGGAAGGAATTCCCGACTGTTAGGGTGGGGAGGGTCTGGGATGGAATTCCCAGAGAAGCTGTGGCTGCCCCTGGACCCCTGAAAGTGTCCCAGACCAGGTTGGACGGGGCTTGGAGCAACCTGGGCTAGTGGAAGGTGTTCCTGCCCATGGCAGGGGGTGGAATGGGATGAGGTTTAAGGTCCCTTCCAACCAAACCATTCAGGGATTCCGAGATCCCATAATCCCTGCCATTATCTCCCAGCTTTACCTTGTCCATATATTTCATCTTCCTGTCCATTCTGTAGAGATTTCTAAAATCTGGCCTTCAGATATTTTTAAATGCTGGATAAAAAAACCAGACTATCATTTCAAAGCATCTAAAAGTAGATTCCACTTTCACAGACTTGGTGGAGCAGCAATTTCCCCACTTGCTCCGAAGCAGCCGAGACTCCGCTGTTCGGAACTATAAATATATTCATGGATATTTTCCCTGGCACGAAGCACTTCAGTTTTAAAGGCAAGAGATTCATCAACTCTTCTGGAGAGCTCCATCCTCACTGCTTTGATTCTGTCAGTGAGCACAGGCTCCTGGCAGGAGTGGAGGAGGGCACAATCTGCCACCATCTGCAGGGTGCAATCCATCGGAAAAGGTGACTGTCCTCAAGAAATTAGCACAGCCCAAGCGTTTAACTTCCCTCTGGAATGTTATGTTCAACCAACAGGCTCTTTCCAGAGCCATTCTGCAAAATGTTCCCATTCCCTGCGTGGTGTTGTTTTTTGTTTTTTTTTTCTTTGAAGTTTTAATGTAGTCTTTTATCCAAAGTGGGTAAAATTTTCCATCCTTCCTGGGAGCATTCCACAATCGCAGTTAAATATTTCTACAGGAGATCAGTGTTATCAACGTGAGGAGCTTAATCTGCTGAGACAGATCCCCTGAACTTCAGCACACTAAAAAAAGCCCCCCCCAGGGCTGCCTCTGCTGCTGGCACCCGGCCATTTCCCAATCACCCACTATTCAGAACCCACGGATTCCCATTGGATGGCTCCAAACTCACAGCCACGGTGCCCCTTTAGCCCAGCCGCAGATTTCAGGAGGTTTTTCAGAACTGATTGCTGATACAAGTATGAAGTGAGGGAAAAGGAAGAAAAGCCACCTTGAAATTATCCCCAATTGTCGGCGGCGGGAGAGCAACGGAGCACATTTCCAAGGCAGGAGAGAAGGTTCAATAACCTGCCTAATTTTCCCTTCTCTCCAGAATGAATAAACTGTCAGGAAGAAATCCAGCTAAAAGATAGCCTGGCTCTTCCACAGCTTCAAAGGAGGCTCCAGCTCCTGCCCACATGCTCCCAGGACATGCTGTTCAAGCTAAAGAGACACCACGGGAAGGAAAGGTTCCAAGAGGGAACAAACTGTGTGTTACAGGAACCAAAGAGCCTGTATTTCCTTCCTTGCCCCAGCCCTGTTGGCTCACATGCTGAATAACACTCACCCACCAAAGGGATCGTTCAGGAGGGGTTTTGATGGATCTCAGGGAAAGGTTCTTCCCCCAGAGGGTGACTGGCACTGAACAGGCTCCCCAGGGAATGGTCACAGCCCCAAAGCTGCCAGAGCTCCAAGAGGGTTTGGACAACACCTTTAGGGATGTTGGGGTGTCCTGGGCAGGGGCCAGGAGTTGGACTGGATGGTCCTTGTGGGTCCCTTCCAGCCCAGGAGATTCCATGACCCTGTGAACCATTTCCAAAGCAGGCTGCATCCAAAGGTTCCGATCCTTTCCACTCCAGAAAAAGGGAAGTGATAATAATTACTCAACAACCCATGGCACCAATGCTAAACCCAATAAAAATTCCTGGATGAAGCAGAGGGCAGGGAGAAAACAGGCAAAGGAAAACTGATGCTTGGAGCCTTCCCTGGACATTGCTGGCCATGGGAACCATCCAGGACTTCACTACTAAGCTGCAGCTCCTTGAGCACATGGCAGAGCTGGAAGGAGTAGAGGAAAAAAGGGGGAATTTTTCGTTGAGGAAAATAAATACAGAGACATGGAAACAGCAAATGGATCAGGGCTCGGGTTTATGGAGCTGCTGGGTCCCAGGTGGCTCCCAGACTCCAAGGCTTCCAGACTTTCACATGCTCCATCGAGCCTTTCTGCTACAAGACAAGAGAGGAAATACTGAGGGAAAACCCCACAGAGGCGAACAAAATCCTTCAGGGATCTGAGAAAACTTCCAATTGAAGGCAAAAACCAAACAGCAGGATCAGGGAAGTTGGACAGGACATGTCTGCTTCACACACAGCTTCTGGGAGACCTACAGCTTGAGCAGGACCCTGGGAAGGCTCTTCCACCTCCCTGCTGTCCCCAGCATTCCCCAGGGTGCACCAGGACAACACAGCCAGAAACAACAGCTCCACATCTCCATCCCCCAGGTATCCCAGGAAGCACAGCTCCCCTCTTCCCCAGGGCTGGAATTATGCAGGCCAGTGCCATCTGTTCAGACCCAGATCCCTGCGTTCTCACCTTAAGAACTGCCCCATCCTGGGGAGAGCAGCCTATTCCCTTATCCCTGGGGGGGGAAAATTTCATCCTGAGAGCTTGGATTTAAACAGAGATTTGGAGTTCAGTAGGAAAGGACTCATTTCAGCTCATCCCTCTGGACTGGGCTCAGAGCCAGCAGCTAACCCACCCTGCACAGCCTCAGCAGCTCTGCCTTCCCAAGAATCCTGGAACCATCAGAGGGGTTGGGTGGGAAGGGACCCTAAGGACCATCTCATCCCACCCCCTGCCATGGGCAGGGACACCTCCCACCAGCCCAGGTTGCTCCAAGCCCCGTCCAACCTGGCCTGGGACACTTCCAAGGATGGGGCAGCCACAGCTTCTCTGGGAATTCCATTCCAGGGTCTCACCACCCTCACAGGGAAGAATTTCTTCCCAATATCCAACCTAACCCCACCCTCTGTCAGGGTAGAAAACTCATCCTCACACATTGTCCCATCTCCACATCCAAGCCTATTACTGCAACAGCATCAAATCTGCTGCTCACCAGTGAAAATTCCTTTTAGTCCAACATTTTAAGGATCACAGACAAAGCACCAATCTCAGGGTATTACACACCAAGCACCCCCGAAGTTATTCACATCCAGAGGTGAGAATCCTTTCCCAACGTGCTAATTCAGGAGGCCCAAACCAGAAGTGCAGAGAGTGCCCACCAAAGGGCAGCTGCTTAACCAAAATCACCAGGTAAGGTCTGAAACAAGCCTAGAAGTGCACAAAAAAAATGCAATTAAAGCAAAGGACTTTGAAACCACTCCTGACCAAATTTTGGGAGCAGTCCAAGGTTCACCAGGGGCTCTCCCAGCTCACACCAAAGCTGTGGCAGATCTTCCCAGGGCTATGGAGGGTCCTGTTCAGGTGTTGGGCAGATTTCACAGCAGGAAAAGTGTCACTTGTTCCACCTCACACCCTCTGAAGGCCAAGGAGATCCTGAGCACTCGACCTTCTTGTAGAGAAGGTTCCCTGTCCCAGGCCCAGGTTGCTCCACTCCCTAGAATGAGGCTGTCCAGCTGGCTTCCAGATTCTCCCCTCCTAACAGGAGGCACAATTTTACCTGCTGGCCACCAGAGGAGGTGCCAGGAACTCCTCCAAGGAAGAAATACTGATGGGAAGGGAAAGCAGAGCTACAGCAAGAAGTAGCTGAAGAGGCACAAGGCCTCAGGAGCACAGAGGTGTTTTGAGGATGCCCCAAGCAGCGTGTTCCTTAAAATTATCCTCCAGGGACCTTGGCATTTTACCCACGAGGTTACACAGGTTCATCCTGAGTGTTTCCAGCTGGGATTCACTCAGAGAACAGCTCCCAACACCTCCCCTGATTCACCTTGATGATGGAAAGCAACAGAAAGCTCCAACAGAGGAAAATCCCCCCCAGTGCCCCCAGAAAGGTACAACGCACAACTCCCTCCCACTCAGAATTTCCCTTTTTTTTCCTGTTCTGTTGGAAATAAGGGGTTAACACAAGCTGAAATGCTCATGGAATACACAATGCTTCTGCCTTGCCACACTGGCTCATTATTCCATGGTGATCTAATCTAGTAATAGTAGATAATACCAGAATGTGGATTTGCTTTAGTGAAAGCATTTGAAATGGCATTAAACACAGGGACAGGAGGGTGGCACGTTCCCAAACGGAAACCTCCCATTCCTGGAGTGGAGAGGAGCAACTCCTGTTTCCAAGCCAAGGAGAAGTGAGTCCACCTTTCCATGAGGCCAACCCAAAATGCCAGAACCGTTCAGGTTGGAAAAGCCCTGCAGGATCCCCAAGTCCAACCAGTCACCAGCACTGTTCAGCACTAACCCCCATCCCCAGGTGCCACATCCACATGGCTTTGGAACCCCTCCCGGGATGGGGACTGCACCATTGCCCTGGGCAGCCCCTGCCAAGGCCTGACCACCTTTCCCAGCAAGAAATTTTCCCAATATCCAACCTGACCCTCCCTGGCACAGCCTGAGGCCGTTCCCTCTCCTCCCGTCCCTTGTTCCCTGGGAGCAGAGCCCGACCCCCCCCGGCTCCCCCCTCCTGTCAGGGGGTTGCAGAGCCAGAAGGTCCCCCCTGAGCCTCCTTTTCTCCAGGCTGAGCCCCCCCAGCTCCCTCAGCTGCTCCTGCTGCTCCAGCCCCTTCCCAGCTCTGTTCCCTTCCCTGTCCTTCTTGTCCCGAGGGGCCAAAACTGCCCTCAGGATTCCAACAGGCATCGTCAAGGCTGGACCTGGCATATGTCCAAAATGACGTGACGAACAGGATAAAGGAAGTTTAAAAAGTGTATTAATGAGTATTACTGTCCTTCCTTTAGGGCACAGAAGCTTTTCCCCACAATGTGCAGCCTCCGAGGGGAATAAACAGCCCCAAAGCACCTGCTGGGCTGCACCTGCGGCAGTGCCCAGATTGCCAGGACTGTCTGGAGACACCACTGACACGTCCTGAGGATCCTCGGGAGCTGGAACACCCAGGTGAGCTCTGAAATCCGGGAGGGTTTCTCAGATGACTGCATGACGAAATATTTTTGCGTGTTACAAAAGGAAACAAATGTTCTAAAACCTTCTTCTGCGGAGGGCTCCGAATATAATGGTGGCTTTGGGTTGGGAGGGACCTTAAAGCTCATCCCACTCCACCCCCTGCCATGGGCAGGGACACCTTCCACTACCCCAGAGAGCTCCAAGCCCTGTCCAACCTGGCCTTGGACACTTCCAAGGATCCAGGGGCAGCCACAGCTTCTCTGGGCAACCTGTGCCAGGGCCTCCTCACCCTCATAGCCAGGAATTCCTTCCCAATATCCCATCTAGCCCTGCCCTCTGGCAGTGGGAAGCCATTCCCTGTGTCCTGTTCCTCCATCCCTTGTCCCAAGTCCCTCTCCAGCTCTCCTGGAGCCCCTTTAGGCACTGGAATGGGCTCCAAGGTCTCCCTGGAGCCTTCCCTTCTCCAGGCTGACCAACTCAATTGTCCATGTGCCATCAGATGTCTTAAGCAGCCCTACAGGTCTTCCCAACCCTCTTCTCCCAAAAAACCATCATAATCCCCACATCTTCCAACACAACCAGGAAAATAAAACCCACAGCTAAGTAAAACAAGGGCCAAGAGTTGCAAGGAGCAGAATCAGCCAACCTGTACCGACAGCGGCGCCGAGAAGGGTCATCATTCTCAGTGAGCAAAAATCTATGAAAAAAAGCAAAAAAAAAAGCCTTGCTTTCTCATTTTTAAGTCATTTCTCTGTTATGTCAGGTTTTTTGATAACAAATCAATAATGATAAATCAAAATGTGCTCAGCCTGGAGAAAAGGAGGCTCAGGGGGGACCTTCTCACCCTCTGCAACTCCCTGACAGGAGGAGGGAGCCAGGGGAAAGTCAGGCTCTGCTCCCAGGGAACAAGGGACAGGATCCTTGTTAGGATCCTCAAGCTGTGCCAGGGGAGGTTTGTTTTGGATACTGGGGAAAATTTCTTCCTGGAAAGGGTGGTCAGGCACTGGCAGGGGCTGCCCAGGGCAGTGGTGGAGTCCCCATCCCTGGAGGTGTCCAAACAACACGTGGATGTGGTATCTGAGGACAGGGGGTTGTGCTGCCCGTTGGACTTGATGGCCTTAACGGGCTTTTCCAACTTTAATTCCATGATTTAGGAAAGCCTCAAAAAGTGATTCAAGCCTTCTTGGGGTGGCAGGGAAGCGTGTGGGAAGCTTGAGGTCAGCAAATTTTAATTGGGAGCTGCTACAAAAAGCATCCAGAACCCTCTCCCATTGCTGCTCCAGGGATTGTTTGTGTCAGGAAAAGACAACCCTGGGTTACTCTGCTGCACAACCCGGGAGAGGAAAAGGCTCTGAGCTGGGGCAGACTGGCCAAAATCAGCCAGGCTGTTCCAAGCCAGTGATCCTGTGCCTCCAGAGCTGCTGCTCTCCCAAGGAGGGCTCTCTGGGGAGGAGGCACATGCTGCTTGGAGTTAGGAATTAATGTCTTTAAGGAATATTTTTAATTCATAACAGGCTTGAATTCTCTCTTTAAATGACTATCAAAGTCATGCCTTTTTCTTCATAATGCCTTTCCAAATCCATATTATAGACATGGAAAATCATTGAATAGAAGGCTTGATATACAGAAAACAACACCATCCCATCCCTGGAAGTGTCCAGGGCCAGGCTGGACAGGGCCTGGAGCAACCTGGGATAATGGAAGGTGTCCCTGCCCATAGCAGGGGGTGGAATGGGATGAGCTCCAACCCAAATCGTTCTGTGACTCTGTGATGACCACATCAATTAACACATTGATATCAATGTATGTCTATGTATGGATTCTATGCATTTATCCATATAATTGGGGGCATAATACAACAATATCCTCCATCAGTTGGCCTGAACAGCAGGCTCAGCATGTTCAGTAACTACAACACATCCCAAAAACCAGTGAGAGAAGTTAACAGTGGTATTAAGAGGACCTGCATTTCTCTGGAGATGTTTCAGCTGGAAATGCCTTTCTGAAAGCTTTATCCTCCTCTCTTCCAGGGTGGCAAAGAGTGACTGGAATCATCAGCTTCTTTAGACAGTGTGGTCCTGGTTTCTGGTTTCCCACTACACAACTGCCTCCCTGCTTACTGGTGGCACTGGTGGCCTCTGCCTGTAGCACAGTTTGAGCCCTGCACAGCCTATGGAAGAAAATCCCAAGGTGGACCCCAAATCCAGGTGAACAGCCCTGAAACGGCCCACGGAAGAACTCAAACCGAGGCAGGGGAAGGAGGGCACAGGGGCTGCTCTCCCAAAACGTTTGGGGAGCTCATCCCTGCCTCTGGAACCACCACACAGGACACAGTCCTTGCTCCAGAGCCTGGAAGGAACCAGGCAGCTCCCCAGTGGTCCTGGCAGCACCTTTCACTCTTCACTTCCAGCTTAGCTCATGCCCTGCAATGATTTAAACACCTTCAGGATGAGCTTTTCTCCTCGTGCCAAGGAGAAAGCCGTGACCGGGGGGTGGGATCCGAGGATGAGGAAGCTGGCAGTGGATAAGCAGCGGGAGTAAGGCAGGGGAAGAGGAGCCTGCTGGTGTTTCCCACACTCCAAGGCATTCACCACTAACTAAATGCTCATCTTCCCAGTTTCTCACTCCCAGGAACTAGTGCACATTATTATCCCAAACATCCCACCTGGATGTTATTTACAATCAGGAACCGCCGTGATTACAAACTTTGCTAAATGGCAAATTTCTCCATCAGCTTTGTCCACATCCTCCAGTGTTTTACACCAACAGCTATTTTTGGGTTCCTTTCCCCCAGCCACTGTTGGAAAATCCATCCCTGTCCATGGAATCACACACAGCAGTGCTGCCTTTTGCTGGTGCAAGTGCATCCGGAGGCAGCGCTGCGCTGACATTCCCATCAAACCACCAGTGCCATTCCCATCAAACCAGCAGTGCCAATCAATCCATGGCCTCCCAGGAAAATCAATCCTGACCCACATTTCAACACTCCTAAGGCCAAGCCAGCAGAATTGTTCATCCTTTGTGCACCACGAGCAAAGGAGCAGCTGAAAACACTCGACACTCATCAGTGCTGTGACTCCAGGGAGATTCCCTGGGGATGGTTTTTCCCTCCATGGATTGGAAATGCATCAAGGCAAAGCTGATCCTGCAATCACTGCAGGGCTCTACAAGGACTCATCCAAACCAAAACCTTTCACAGAACCACAGAATATCCTGAATTAGAAGGGACCCACAAGGATCATCTGTTGTTTCACCCCCTGCCATGGGCAGAGACACTTTCCACTAGCCCACATTACTCCAAGCCCTGTCCAATCTGGCCTTGGACACTTCCAGGGATGGGGAAACTATTGATGGATCATCCAGTCCAGCTCCTGGCCCTGCCCAGGACACCCCAACAATCCAACCCTGTCCCTGAGGGTGTTGTCCAAACCCTCCTGGAGCTCTGGCAGCCTTGGGGCCGTGATCAAACCCTGGGGAGCCTGGTCAGTGCCAACCACCCTCTGGGGGAAGAACCTTTGCCTGAGATCCAACCTAAACCTCCTGACTCAGCTCCAGCTGTTCCCTGGGGTCCTGTCCCTGGCCAGAGACAGCCTTTGGACAGTCTTCCAGACAAGAGCAGTGAGCTCCCCCAGAAAGGACCTGTGGAACACAACTCAACTCAACGCACCTTCGGCCAACAGGAAAACCCCTGGAACTGCCACTTTCCCAGGCATCACCTCGCTGCTGGGATCCCTCAGGCGAAGAAAGTGGACACAAAGACCTCCCACCTTTCTCGTGGCCATAAATCCTGGGGTTTGATCCCTCTCTGCTCCGAAGTCACGGAGTAACACCAGTAAATCCTCACTGCTTTCCCTCCAACTCCTCCTGGGTACCCAAGGCATCTCCTCGGACCATTTTCTTTGAACACATTGTTCTCCAGTCATGCTTTAAAATCCAGTGGTGTCCCTGCATCCCTGTCATCCTGTTCTCCTGTCTCTGGAATACGTGAGCTTTGACCTTTTCAGGTTTACATTCCCAGCCTTCAGAACCCTTGAGAGCTTTGCTACAGAGACAAAAAAACGAACCAGAGGAATTTCTGGAATGGTGACTGGACTACTGATGTTTCCTAAGGCAAAACACACACTGCTTCTATTCCAGTTTCCTAATTCCCTGTTAAACAAGAGAAAATTGAATGACAAAAGAACCCTAAGGAGCTGGAATCTTCAGAAAGATGGGAAACAGACTTCCAGGGCTGCCCACACAAGTGAAGAAGTTTCCAAGGGTAGCACAAACAATGCTCCAAATGAGGAATGCAGCGGGAAGAAAAAGAATGCAGCCCAGCAATTGGATTTCCAAGTGAAGGAAAGCCAGGCAATCACTTCCCAAGGCATCCCACCACAGATCCAGCTTCACGTTTCTCCTTTTCCTTTGTGCTGTAAATGCCAGACTGATTTTCCTGCTGTCCCTAATTTTCACAGATCCCTTCCTGGAAGCCCCAGCCTGGAGAAGCCCTTCAGCTCCGAGAGGGAGGCGTGCACGCTCTTCCCGACACATCCACCACTTACAACACCCTCTCAGGCCCCAAAACTGCATTTTATAAGGTCATGGAAGGACAGGACACAGGGAATGGCTTCCCACTGCCAGAGGGCAGGGATAGATGGGATATCAGGATGAAATTCTCCCCTGTGAGGGAGGTGAGGGGCTGGGATGGAATTCCCAGAGAAGCTGTGGCTGCCCCTGGATCCCTGAAAGTGTCCAAGGCCAGGTTGGAGGGGGCTTGGAGCAACCTGGGCTAGTGGAAGGTGTCCCTGCCCATGGCAGAGGGTGGGATGAGATGCTCTTTAAGGTCCCTTCCAACCCAAACCATTCCATGCTCCAGTCCCTCAGTGTCTTCCCTGGCATGAGGGGCCCAGAGCTGATCCCAGGATTCCAGGTGTGCCCTCAGGCTCAGTTTTGGTGGCTCTGGGAGGGGGGAGCTCAGACAGTTCCCGCCTTGGGAGGGGCTCCCAATCTCTCCTTAGGCCTGGTTCCCTAAACACACATCAAACCAGGAATAAAACCACCCAAGGCAAAGCTTTTTCCATGAGAAGCACAATCCAGGGGGTTTATTACACATCTCAAATTATCATCAGCCCTCAAAAGTAGCTCCTACATATAAAAACCATCACAAAGGACTTAGGAGGTAGGAACACAGATCCATGAGCCTCAGCTTCTCTGGGCAACCTGTGCCAGGGCCTCACCCCCCTCACAGGAAACGATTTCTTCCCAATGTCTAATCTAAACCTTCCCTCCTTCACCTTAAGACCATTCCTCCTTGTCCCATCACTCCAAGCCTTTGTGAAAAGTCCATCTCCAGCCTCCTTGTAAGGCCCTTTTCCTTCCTGCCATTCCTGCCTCTGGGGTAACTTTTGGATTGAAGCAAAGCAACTGTGCCTGCAGATCAGCAAGGGGATTCAACAAAATCAAAGCAAATAATAATAATATATCAAAAACCCCACATAAGAGACTCTAATACAAATGAAGACCCGTATTTTGAGGCACCAGGAACAAGTCAAAGTTAAGTTTATATTTCCAGAGGACTGAGATTTTGCAGAACTTCTCAAAACCAAACAATTTTCACCTGAAGTCAAAGTTTGGTCACACACACTGTTCAGAGCTCAAGGAGCATTTGGACAACACTCTAAGGTACAGAGTGGAATTGTTGGGGTGTCAGAGTTGGACAGGATGATGCTTGTGGGTCCCTTCCAACTCAGGATATTCTGTGATTCTCCTTTCCCCCATTTCTGTCTGCCCAGCCCCTGGATCAGGGAGCCAGGCTCCAGATCCACTCCAAAAGCACTTCAGGGCTCCACTGCCTAAGGGTAAAAAGGTTTTTGAAGCATCTGTAGTTATTGAATCAAACTGAACATCACTTGCTAAAGTAGCACAAAACAGGAGGTGCTGCCCTGTGGATTCTGTGTTAATATCGACACTTTCGAGCTCAGGAGTATTACTTATAAAGAGTTTAAAAACAGAGGAAAACACAACATGAAGATTTTTTTTGTTGTTGTTGTGAAACCTTTAAAAAATTGAAGAGCCAGTCGAGGACTCAGAAACTGGGGAAGAAAAGCAAAAACATCTCAAAAAAACTTCTAAGTGCAGTCCTAGGTTCCAGAATGACAGAATCCCAGAGCATTTACCAGTTTCCACTCAAGTCGAGCTAATAGAAAGTCTGAACTTTAATTTCCACTGAATTACTGCCAAAACCTTGCCTTCAGTTCAGGGTGGAAAAAGTCTTCTCCCTCCTGCTTTTTCAGCTTGTTCAGGACACACAGTGAGGAAAGGAGATTTTCACATGGGTCTGGAATGACAGGACAAGGGGGAATGGCTTCCCACTGGCAGAGGGCAGGGTTAGATGGGATATTGGGAAGGAATTGTTGGCTGTCAGGGTGGGGAGGCCCTGGCACAGGTTGCCCAGAGAAGCTGTGGCTGTCCCTGGATCCCTGGAAGTGTCCAAGGCCAGACTGGATGGGGCTTGGAGCAACCTGAGGGGTGGAACGGGATGATCTTTAAGGTCCCTCCAACCCAAACCATTCCATGAGGTGAAGCACAAAGAGGGTGCCAAAATCAAGCATGGTTTGATTGATCACAGCCTTCCCTTGGATCTGGGTCCTCTCAGGAGGGCTGGTTTCCTCCTCAGCACAGCTTTATGCCTCTCTCACATCCCAGGCCACAAGCCATCACAAAATCCAGGCACAAACCTGAGGCATTCCCTACTGTCCCTACATTCCCAAACTGAAGCTTCCCCAGGTAGGAGACACTTGGAGATGGAGCACTGAGTGGGGCACTCGCAGTCCTAAAAACACCCAGCCCGGTGCTGGGCTGGCTTTTAGGGCCTCCCTTCCCTAAGCCCAAGCACAGCCTGGTGTCTTCAAAGCCTTTTAGAACTCACTGCCCTTCTCCTCAGTCTGAGCCTCAGCTGCAGCCATTCCCTAATTTCGAAATGTTCACAAACCAAAGGTCAGGAGGGGCTTCCAAACAGCTCAGTCCCGAGTGTGACCATTGAGCTTTCCAGCCCCAGGAACTCCTGGGCAGGGAGGCAACAGCATCACTCTGGCACATCCCCAACTCATCTGGGCTTAGGCCATATTCCTGAGGTTTGGGCAGCCTGGAAAAGCAAGAGGAGGTGGCCAAGTATCCATGAAAACACTGGAGATTAAGCTTGTCAGCCACAGACCTGCACGACCAGAGAGGCGGAAGGTGCAAGAATCCACACGGGTGCTTCATTAAACAACTGGAATCTGCTACATATCCCACAAACCAGAGGAAAATTCCTGCCCTAGGGATCCAGCTGACTCCACAGGACTTTTCTGTCCTGTCTCCCACCCCAGCCAGGCTGGAGAAGGGCTCCTAAACACCAAAGGGCACCTGAATGCTGCACTTTTTGTCTTGTACCAAAGTCATGTCTGCAGGTGCTTGTCAGTGATAAAACACAAGGACACAACAGGTATCCCTCCTTTAAGTTGTCCTGCTCAAGCAAAGGAAAACAGAATGTCACCTAAAAGCCTCAAGAAAGGAAAGTCACACTTCCTAAAGCCCCCCACCCAAACCCCTCCTCTGACACACCTTGAATCAGAGCCAAGATTCCAAACAGAAGAAAGACCCATTTCATAGAATCATAAAATCCTCAAGGTTGGAAAAGCCCTCTAAGACCACCAGGTCCAACTCCTAATCCAGCACTGCCAAGGCCACCACTCACCCATGAACCCACATCCCACATCCCCAGGTTCTCTGTACCCCTCCAGGGATGGGGATTCCACCCTTTATGGAGTTATTTCCACAGCTGGGCGCAACACGAGGAGTTAACAGACCATCATCTGCCCCTGTGCTGCATCTGCCACAGCCACCTCTTCTTACAGCTCTTTTATTACCTTCTTTGGGAACTGAACGAGATAAGGATCAGCATCCTGACACTTGGAAATTAGCTCTTTTCCATGACTGTCAGCAGGAAAACAGGAATTAATCCTCTAATTTCAGCCTGAAAAATAGTGAAAGTGAGTCCAGCGAAGAAAATAAAAATCGTTTCTGTGTTTGGAAGGCGGGGGGGGGGGAAAGTGTTTGGAAGAGCAGTGGCCTTATTATGTTGGCAAAGCTCCAGCCCATGAGATCAATGTTTTGATGAGCACAAGGACTGGTGCCAGAGGGGGACGGGAAGGAGGAGAAGAGGCTTCAATGAGCTGAAAGCGTGGAGAGAGGAAGAGGCAGGGAAGTGGTTTGAGAATGAACTAGGTCAGGGGTGGGTTTAGGACAAGAGAAAGCAGGGAATGTTTGGACAGGAACATGGGAGTTAGGGAGGACCTCAGCTCCCAGCTCTAGCTCCGAAGGCTGGGAGGAAGGATGAAAGCAGGGAATGTGGTCGCTCACACTTGAAAGTGAAAGGAGGTGGGAAAAAAAGGAAAAGGATTTACAGTGGACCTGGGTACAGCAAGACAAGCACCATCTGCCTAAGGCAGCTCCAAAGGGAGCCCACAAAACCTCTGCTGACTCCCAGAAAAAACAGCTCCCCATCTGTATTCAGGATCTCCTGGTGGGACCAGCACCTTCAGGCAAAGGGCAGAAAGACTCTTGTGTGGTTTGGTTGTTTCCTGGGCTCTTTTCACACCTCTCCCAAAGCCTTCCTGCACATCAGCAGCAGTGAGTCCTGTCCCACCCACCCCAAGGCTGAGTTTGCCAGAGGGATTTTATTTCTGGGCTCTGAGGTGGGAGCTGCATTCTGGCTCCGCCATCGCCTGGCTCCTGATCCACAGTTTCTAGGTCAGAATCACGGAATCTCCTGAGCTGGAAGGGAGATCAGCAAGTCCAACCCCTGGCCCTGCATAGGACACCCCAAAAATCTCAACAGGTGCCTGAGAGTATCGTCCAAACTCTCCTTGAACAAGTTCGATTGAAATTCTTATTAAAAAAAAAAAAAAAAAAAAAAAAAAAAAAACCACAAATAATTAAAGATAAAACCTGCGTCCCTTTATATAAAAACACTTGGGAATAAACCCTGTGCTTACAAAAAGAATCCTGCACAGAGGAGTTTCCTGAACACAAATCTGTACATTCCAAGATGTACAGACTCAGCATCCAGCGGGAGAAGGAAAAGATCAGCAACTTCCCTCCCACCTCTCGCCCAAACCACGGGCTCTCTCCCCCGAGTTTAAGCCCGGCCTATTGAACCCGGCTCGAGGCGGAGCCGCTCAAAGCAGCCGCTCGCACACTCGCCCGGGTCTTGTGTTCCAAACTGCGAACAAAGGCTGCCTTAAATGTGGTTTGATTGACGCAAATCAAGGGCTGAGCGGGTGATTCAGAGTTGTCAGAGCGGAACGCTCGCATAAAACCAGCCTTGGGACGGACTCGCTGATGCGCTACCGGGAGACTCAACCGGACCCCCCACGACAAGCCGGGGGTCTATTTACGCCCTCCCACCCCCCCCCCCCCCCCAAAAAAAGACATTTTGGATTTTCCTAGGCTGCAATAAATCTCCAGGCAGAAATGTGTAATTAGCATCGCGCTGTACTTCCCCACAGCTTGGCAGGAAGGATTAGTGTGTCAAACAATAATCATCCCAGCAGAGCTCTGGGATAACCCAGAGCCAGATCCCACCGAACTCCCGCTGTTTGACAGACGTGGGTTTTGACCTTTCCGTGCCCAACCCAAGTCCACTCCCTTTCCCTCCACCATAAATACGTTTTCCCTCCATTTTTTCCTATCCCAGGAGCACAAAGAGCAGGACCAGAGAGGTTCAGGGCTGGAGACATAAAGGTTTTCCCCCATTTCAGGAAAGAGCCAAAGGCAGCACCTGACCCCAAGCTACGGCTCTTACGCTGGTCCTGCCTTCCTTGCACTTCAGGAAGCTCTGCACAGGGTATCCAGGGGTGTGGATCCAGCTAGGATTATAGGAAGGGTCAGGCTGCAAGTCAGGATGGATCATCCTGGAGCACCCTGCCCAAGGATCGTTCTATACATTCCACCCATCTCAGTCCAACTTACCCGGGAGATTCGCAAATCTGGGAGAGACTGCACTGATCATGAAGCCCCCAGTTCTCCTCCTGGCTGGAAGAGGGTGGGAACTGTGGGAAGGGCAGCAGGAGGGTCCCTGCCAGCAGCAGCAGGCTGGGGCTGTGCTGCTGCAGCTCTGCCCCCCTCGCAGCACAGAGAGCAAACAAACTTCCCCCATAATTAACTCATGCAAATGACACCATTATGGTCCTGCAAACAATTAGGAGACAAAAGAGAATGTACAAAGATCCTGCCAACACCACAAAATCAACTGAGGACATTGTTTCAGACCAAGCTTTCATTGTTTCATACCAGTCAGCTTCAGGACCCATTTCAAGTGCCTGTAGGTGAGAAGTTCCAACCCCATCACTTCCAAAGTCACTCTTAAATCCAAGGAGCACCCTGATAATCCTCAGGTTCCCACTGTCCCTACAGCAACACACATCTCTTCCCTTTCCCTACAAGGGGTGGAAAAGTGTGTCAAGATGTGCCCAGGGGCAGATCAAACCTGCTCCTCAACCCTCAACTCTGCTACCACAGCAATCTGTCCCAAAGCCTCTGGATCCTGAGCTGGCTTTGCTGGAACAAGCCCACAGCTTCCAAAAGAGCCCCCTGATCCATGCATCTCCCACAGCCCTCTGGCTCCTGATGCTTTGGGGTCTCCCCCATCACCACCTGCATCTCTCAGTCCCTCACCTCTCCTTCCAGCTGGAGTCTGGACCGGTTGCCTCACAGTGACCCAGGGAAAGCAGCTCCAAAAAGACCAAGCAATGGAAGTGCTCTCCATCACAACTCTCCACCAGGCTCACCTCCTCCCACCACTTCCTTAAGTTTAGATGGAAATAAACACTAAACCAAGCTGGCAGTAGCATCCAGGATCCTGGAGAAAAGAGAATCCAAGCAGTGAGTCCCACAGACACGGGATACATCCACGGCAACATCTCCAGACAGGCATCTCCTGGGACACACCACTTCTACCATGTTTGTGTCTCAGAGACACTTCAGGGCACAGACAAGACTCCCCTGCAGAAAAATTCCCCCAGAAGAGGTACTCCAGGAGCACACCCCATGGACTCTCCACTCCTGGATATTCTGTCCACACAAACAGATTAGAGCTGGCACAAAGTGAGTATTCCTGCTGTGGAATACTTAGAAAGGACCCCAGGGAATGGCTGGAGTCGTGTCAGGGCGGGCTTAGGTTGGAACTCAGGGAAAGGTTCTTCCCCCAGAGGGTGGTTGGCACTGAGCAGGCTCCCCAGGGCAGTGGGCACAGCACCAAGCTGCCAGAGCTCCAGGAGGGTTTGGAAAACACCCTCAAGGACAGGGTGGGATTGTTGGGGTGTCCTGGGCAGGGCCAGGAGTTGGACTGGATGATCCCTTCCAGATCTGGATGTCCTATGAAACAGCGCTATTCCACCACAAAGAAGATATTTTAAATGAAAGGTAAGACCTAAAAGAGCTTCCAGTACAACAGAGCCCTTCCAGTGCCTCAAAAACGCCTCTGACCTCTCTGCACCTGGCACCAGCCTAAGAAGAACTCACTCCATCAGCTCCAGAATATCAGATCCAAGTCACCAGGATGGAAATAGAGGGGGAGGAGCAGAAAACAACTTTTCTCAGAAACCCGTTGCCATGAAAAGAGTGAAGTACGTGAGGTTTAATCCCACAGCCCTGCAGTTGTCACCCCCCCCCCCCGGGTTCTGGTTCAAAAACACAACTCAAAGACAAAACCCTCCCAAAGTTGGGAAGAGTCTGTGCAGCCAGGGCAGGATTTTCCCCCTGGCATTGCTGCCCAAGGATCTGGCAGGATGTGCCTTCAGCTGTGCTCTCCAAACAACAGATCACTTCTTATTCCCTCGGCCAAAGGAAGAAGGGAAGGGATTTTGCAGGCAGGACCCTACAAGCAGCTGCCTACAAGTGTCAACAGCTGGAAACAAGGAAATATTTTTCCAATAGAGAGAGCAGCAGAAGATCAACACATGAAGATCAGGACAAGGTGACAGACAGGAGCAAATACTTTCATTTCTAGTATGAATTTCTATAGCTCTCAGGGTTTGGGGCTTAGGAAGCCGTCAGCATGACTACCATTTTTAGGAAGTCCAGAAATGGAATCTGGGGTTGTTTTTGGCTTAATGCAGGAAATCAGCTTTAATGACAACCTACAGTCAGCTCTGGAGTAATTTTCTTTCTGCTTCATTGACATACGCGACAAGACTTTATTAGCGGGGCTAAAATTAAAACCAAAACATTTCCCCCAGCTGCACAAAACACTTAAAACTCTCACTGGCACCCCGAGAAAAGAGACCTAAAAAATCATTTCAGAGCAATTTCATCACTTTTTTGTATTCCAGCTTTCCCTACTATTTGGCAGCAGAAGTTTTGCCCTTTGCATGCCCGTGACCAGAGCTTTCCCCTCAGCAAGGTTAACCACTGTCCAGCTGATTTTCATGGAATCCCAGAATGGTTTGGGTTGGAAAAGACCTTAAAGCTCATCTTGTTCCACGGGCAGGGACACCTTCCATTAGCCCAGGTTGCTCCAAGCCCCGTCCAACCTGGCCTTGGACACTTCCAGGGATCCAGGAGCAGCCACAGCTTCTCTGGGCAACCTGTGCCAGGGCCTCCCCACCCAATCCCACTGGACAGTGTGGATTCTGGCTTGGCTCAGTATTTTCAGGATTTCACACGATCCAATTACTATCATTAGAAGAAGCATCTCAGCAAATAAAGGGGTTTTATAGGAACTTTTTTTTTAGGGAATATTGCATGCAGAAAGATTTTGAAAACCAAACCAAGTTTAATTAAAGGGATGCCTGGCAGGATCAAAGCTTTGGGAGATGCTACTTTCCCTTTAAAAGTTGTGGAAGGATTATTGGGTATCAAACAACAAGCTTTTATAACCTTTCCCTTTTTTAAACTCTTTTTTAATGACCCCTATTTAACAGAGTGCAATTTGAGGCGATTTCTCATGAATTTGAGGGCTTTGAATGCTTACAGCACAAGGTTTAACACTGCTGAGGAACAGAGGGTATATAAAATATTAATAGGACAAGGGGAAACGGATTTAAACTAAAAGAGAGTCGATTTAGATCAAATATAAGAAAGAAGGGTTTTTTTACAATGAGGGTGGGGAGGCCCTGGCACAGGTCGCCCAGAGAAGCTGTGGCTGCCCCATCCCTGGAAGTGTCCAAGGCCAGGTTGGAGCAACCTGGGCTAGTGGAAGGTGTCCCTGCCCATGGAACAAGATGAGCTTTGAAGTCCATTCCAACCCAAACCCTTCTGGGATTCAACAAGACCAGTTTCCACAAGAGCCACGTTTAAAAATGTAAGTCAATCAAACGTGCTCCCTAAACATGAGAATAATGTTCAGAGTGCAGATCTGCTGAGGGTGTTCCCACCACCACCTCCATTAACATTAAAAGCTGGTAAAACAGAGGATTTGTTGCCACACTGGATATCTTGGAACAGCAAACAAGGGGAAAAACACCAGTGCAAGGAACTGTGCTCGCCCCTCTGGAAGAGCTCACATGGATAATTTCAGATTATCAAACCCGAGGCAGAAAGAGGGGTTGGGTTTTTTTGCTTTGCTTCAGCAGTTTTAAAGCACGAGGGATGGTTGGAAACCTTTAAAGGAAAAAAAAAAAAAAGACAAAACCCCTAAAAGGTTTTGCTTGAGCTCCTCTGTCTGACATTGGGGAACCTCTGCTTTGGAAAAAGACAGGAGGGGGGAGAGAGAAAGAGTAAGAAATTATGATTATGGAAATAAAACTTGGTTTTGGTGGAGAGGAAAGTTCTCCAAGCAAGTGATCCTGCAGCACAGCAAACCCCTCCCAGGACTCCCCAATCCAACTCTAACAGGAATGCTCAACAAAAACCTCCCAAACCTTCACGAGGGTAAAGAAAAACATCCCAATTTCCAGCAAGTCAGCAAAAGCAGAGTCCTTGACATGCTCAGCAGAGTCCTCACCTGGCTCCAAAGAGCTTCTCCTGGAGGATCTGGGAACAAGGGAACTTCCCTGCCTGTGCAACGAGTGCCCAGGCTCCGAGGGGAAAACAGGATGAAGCAATGCAAACTCTGGGATCACCAGGAATGCTGTGGCTCCTGGCTGCACCACCTTGACTCCTCTGCTTTGTGTGGCTGAAACTCTCAGTACAAGTTTGTTTATTTTTTGCCTGCAAGTCAACGACTGTGTCAGATTAAAAACATGTCAGTCACCCAAATAAAGCAAATATTGCCCTCCCCAGAGCTGACCTCGGACGTGTTCCTGACACGTGCGGTTTCAACAGGGACTTTTAAAAGAATCACCAACTCCAAATATTTACTGTAAAACTGGAGAGAATTTTCTAGATCCCTCAGGAATACCAGTTGCTCCAAGAGTCCCTGAAGAGCTTCGACTGATGGATTGCTTGGATCCCAGTTTGGCAACTGGGGGAAGGAGAGAGTTGGGATTGTCCAGCCTGGAGAAGAAAAGACTCCAGGGAGCCCCTTCCAGTGCCTGACAGGGTCCAAGATAGCTGGAGACGGACTTTGGACATGGGATAGAGGGACTGGACAAAGGGAATGGTTTCTCACTGCCAGAGGGCAGGGATAGAGGGAATATTGGGCAGGGATTCTTCCCTGGGAGGGTGGGGAGGGGCTGGAATGGATTTTTCCGGAGAAGCTGTGGCTGCCCCATCCCTGGAAGCGTCCATGGCCAGCCTGGACGGGGCTTGGAGCAACCTGGGCTAGTGGAAGGTGTCCCTGCCCCTGGCAGGGGGTGGAATGGGATGAGCTTTCAGGTCCCTTCCAATCCAAACCATTCCATGATTCCATGAAATCCAGTACAGCACAGCTCCAGGTTAGGAAGGAGCACTTTTTAAACCCTCCCAAAAAAATGGAGGAGGAGGAGAGAGACCCTCAGCACCCGCCTTCCCCACGGTGGGAACCACTCCCAGCTAACCACGAGTTCCCCCCATCCCGAGAGCCCACAAGGGTGCTGGAATTGGCCCTGGGAAGACATGGCCCTGGAGCTATTTATAGCAGCTCAAGGTGTGCTGCGGCAGGCAGGGAACAGCTTGTTTTCCCAGGAATTGATCTATACAGGCAGATTATCCAAACAGTTGTTTGGGTATCTCCTGGGATCCAACTGTGTCAGTGCAGCAGCTGCCTCCCGCAGAGCCCTCGGCAGCTGTGAGGCCTTTAACTGGGAATTCTGGGTGAGGTCAGCAGAGATTCCTGAAAATCCAGCTGCATGGCCACCCCCTGCAGCTGGATGCAGACAGAGGAGAGCCCTGATTTTATGCCATGCTATTCCTCTGCTCTTCAAAAAGCACCTCGAGCCAATTTTCTCAGTTCCCCTCTGTAAATCCTTGTTCAGGCCTATCTGCACCATTCTCTTGGAATAGCTGCATGGTAAACTCGGTATCCAGCTTCTGTTTTGGGCAGAGACAGCCCAATTTCTTTTAAAGCTGTTCTTTCTACTTCAATGGTTATTGCTTTCCACAGATTTATCCTTCCCTTTCTGCATCCCTGCATGGCAAGCACAGCTGGATCATGCCTGGGAAGCCCAGGAAGGGTATCCAAAGCTGCCCAGCTCTCCCTGCTCGGTGCTGCAGGGCAGACAAAGGTGGTAGATCTGACTCTGTGATTCTATTATTCTATAATTTCACTGAAAGCAGCCAACCATCACAAAAAATAGGAAGTATTAGAATCTGTAATTGGAAAACCACCTGTGACCCCAGTTAAGCCGGTGATACAGCTGGGTAGGAGCCTCACTTTGGATAGTTGGGCTCTTGTCCTTGGCTGTCTTGGTGGTTCAGGGCCTGATCCAGCCCTGGGGAAGCCAGCTGGGATCTCCCCTTTGACTCCAGCTGCCTGTGAGTGGGGACCCCGAACTGCCAACATTCCTGTGGAGCTGCAGGGGGGAAGCTCTGGGCTCTCCTGGGCCAGCACAGCTCTGGGTCTGGACATTTAGGTTGGACCTGAGGAAGAATTCCTTCCCTGAAAGGGTGGGCAGGCATTGGAAGGTGTTCAGGGAATGGCTGGACGAGGCACTCAGTGCTCCAAGGTTGGACTCCATGATCCTGGAGGTCTTTTCCACTGGAGCCAGGGAAGGCTGGGAAGCTGCTCTGAACAGGTGGAGAAGAAACAATGGAGTCGCTCACCACACGTGTGAGTGCTCTGCTTTATCTGGCATCACCCAGGGCACACCTCATCTCCTCCAGGTTAATCAGATCTCCAGAGCAGGACCCAAAAGCTGCAGCTGAACTCCATGGGATGAGGAATGTTCCCTGCACAAAGATTCCTTATCGCTTTTCCCTTTCCAAATGTAATGACAAACCAGAGCAGGGAACCCAGGCAGGAGCCTGGGACTGCCCAGTCCGAGTTCGGGGCCCTGAAACTCAGTCACCCACAGCAAAAGCCACTGAAAAAGGGGGGAAAAGCCACCCCCAAGCCTTTGTTTTCCCCTCAGTGATTTCCCCAGGTTAATTTTGCTGGCTGGGCATTGCAAAACCAACACTTACCTCAAGAGCTGCCTATTGAGCAACACGGTCCTGCCTCTGTTGCAACCACAGCTGAGACTCACTCAGGAACAGCCCCACTCCTCAATCCCTCTGCTCCAGCTTGGAAAAGGCAACTCTGAGTTCCAGGACTCCAGCAGGGAAGTGCAGATCACGCCAAACAGGACGGAGCACAACACACACAAACCCTGTGCTCAGCTCTGCTTCAGCAACTCCCTTCTCCCTGCTCAGGAAGGCACAAGCACCAGGAGCAGCTGAGGGAGCTGGGGGGGCTCAGCCTGGAAAAAAAGAGGCTCAGGGGGGACCTTCTGGCTCTGCAACTCCCTGACAGGAGGGGGGAGCCGGGGGGGGGTCGGGCTCTGCTGCCAGGGAACAAGGGACAGGAGGAGAGGGAACGGCCTCCAGCTGTGCCAGGGGAGGCTCAGGTTGGATACTGGGAAATTTCTTCACCAAAGAGTGGTCAGGCACTGGACCAGGTTCCCAGGGCTGTGGTGGAGTCCCCACTCCTGGAAGTGTTCAAAGAGTGTGTGGATGTGGAGCTTGGGGCCATGGCTTAGTGGTGGAAGTGGCAGTGCTGGGTTAAGGGTTGTACTCAATTACCTTGGAGGTCTTTTCCAACCTTAATGATTCCATGATCCTATGACTGACCCTGCAGAGAGAAACAGCTGAACCTCCTTTCTTTGCTGTGTCTCCAGACTGGAAGTCCATCCCAGAGGGTTAAATCCAGTCCTGGCTCTGCCCTGCAAAGGCACCGCTGACCAAGACATGGATTTCATGGAGCTTTAAGGAATTCTTACAAAACCAGCAGCAAACACCCAAATGCACAGGTCAGTCCTGAGCACTGCTGGAGAACACTCAACTCTTCCAGCCAAGGCAGGAGTGCTGTATATGAGGGGTCCACAAGGCTCTCACCTGAGCAGCTGCTTTCACACAAGAGGATCCCACCTGACCAGGCAGCACTGAACCAGCTTCCACTCCAACAGCAACCCCTAAATATCCATCACTACACCCTCCAAGCCTGGGGAGCCTTCCCACAGAGCCATAAACCCTTCCACCTCCAGGCTGACACAGACTGCACACACATCTTGCTGCAGCCTCAGCAGGTGAGAAGCCATCCCCTCCTGGGAGCTGAGCAACAAGTGCCCAGGAGGCTTTGTTTTATTCTTTTAGATTTAAAGGGGGCAATCTCAAGTCAGCCCTGGCTGACTGAACACAAAATATCTGGGTGTGAAGGAGCCATTCCCTTTATCCAGTGTTGTCCTTGCTGCCATCTCCCTTTGGGCAAATAGGGTACGGAGACAAGATCATGGAATCACAGACCAGTTTGGGTTGGAAGGGACCTTAAAGACCATCTCATTCCAACCCCTCGCCATGGAAGGGATGTCTTCCAGGTGCTTGTTTGTGCACAGGAGATGCATTCATACATCTTCAATATGTATTCTGTATATACAAGCATATTTAACAGCAGTAGAAATTCCAAGTTATCATGAAAACCCCATTAGCCCCATCCTGCTTCCAGACAGATCCTTGTGCCTTTTACAAAGGAGTGACAGGGCAAGGGGGAATGGTTTCCAACTGAGAGAGGGCAGGGTTGGATGGGATACTGGGAAGCAATTCCTCCCCATGAGGGTGGGGAAGCACTGGAATGGATTTTTCCGGAGAAGCTGTGGCTGCCCCATCCCTGGGAGTGTCCAAGGCCAGGTTGGACGGAGCTTGGAGCAACCTGGGCTAGGGGAAGGTGTCCCTGCCCATGGCAGGGGGTGGGATGAGATGGGCTTTAAGGTTCCTTGCAACCCAAACCATTCTGGCATTCTGAGATCCACAAGGGAAATATGTGCAGGATGGGAAGCCTTGGTATCCTTAGCAGCCACCTGGAATATGTGGCTCCAACCCCTTCTTCAGGAAGGTGAAGATCTACCCCAAAATGGTGAACCAGTGACTGACTTTACAGTCCTCATACAGACACTTACGAGGGAAGGTACTGGAAAAGCTGGATTGTGGGGGGAAGGTGGTAAGGGGACACCCCAGCACGATGCCACCAAACAGCAGTTCCTCTGAGCTCCCTCATCCTTCTACGGAAGATGACAAAGGTTTAGGAAGCAGCAGCTGCCTTGGGGTGAGAGATGAAAGGATCAGCTTGAATGTGCTCTCAGACAAGACATTCCCAGCAGGTGAGTGCAGCTGAAAGCAAACAAACCCCCACCACAGAAGGGGCAGCAGTGGAGAGAATGGCATTGCACTCCTCAGCTTTCATTCGCTATGAAATCAGGGAAAAACCTATTCCACAAGCACATTAACCCCCTGGCTGAAACTGGCACCCAAATTTCCTGCTGTCCCAGCAGGCTCCGTGTCCAGGAGGGTCACTGGTGCTCCTTTCTCCTGCCACAGGAGGAGGGCCAGGTAAAAGTTATGCAAAAGTCAGGGTAAATAACCTGCCAAATCTGTGATTCGCTGCCCATCTCGCAGGAGTCAGACAGTTAATTCACACTTCAAAAGACAGAAACACAGCAGCTGCCTCTTCCCTGCGGGGCTGGAAAAGCTTATGGATTTAAACCTGCAATTCCTTGGAAAACAGACTGCCCCAGCACTGGAGGAATTGCTTCCCAATATCCCATCCAACCCTGCCCTCTCTCAGTTGGAAACCATTCCTCCTTGTCCTGTCACTCCTTTGTAAAAGGCACAAGGATCTGATTGGAAGCAGGATGAGGCTAATGACAATGGGGGTTTTCATGATAACTGGGAATTTCTACTGCTGTTAAATATGCTTGTATATACAGCACTGGAATAGTATGATGAATTGACAAAGCCTGCAAGTTAATTTGTATCAGCCTTAAATCAGGTCCATTTCTAGTGGTTTTTCTCCATTACTGTCTCAGTGTCAAGGATAAATTAAGAGTTATTCCGAATGCATCCCCCCCAACACACAGCTCTGGGAGCACTGGCAGGGCTTGGCAGAGCAGCTGTGGTTGCCCCATCCCTGAAGTGTCCAAGGCCAGACTGGAGCAACCTGGGACAGTGGGAGGTGTCCCTGCCCACGACAGGACTGGATGAGCTCTACGGCCCCTCCCAACCCAAACCACTTTGGGATTCCACGAGACCCAGCACCACAGCCCACAAACATGGAAGCAAAGGACACATGTGCAAGTCCAAATATTGCCATCACCTTCCAATTCCAGGTACAGGGAAGGGGTGGGATCACCATCCCTGGATGTGTTCATAAAATACATGATGTGGCACTTACAGCTGTAATTTAGTGGGGAACACAACAGTGCTGGGTTGAAGGTTGGACTCAATCCCAGAGGTCTTTTCCAGCCTTAGTGATTCCACCTGAAAGCTCCTGCTGTCCATGGGATCTTTTAACTTTTACCTGCTGCCTGTGGATGTGGGATTTCTCCTGAGGCTGCCCAGCAGAGGGCAAGAGACTGACAGCCAGAGCTGGGGACAGATGAATGCTTGCTCCTCCTCAAGGAGGAGTAGGCAGAACCCAACAGTCCTTAAACAGCACCCACTGGAGACACCGGGGCTAAAAATGTGCTTCCCTTGGATCAGCAGTTTGAGTTCACAGCTCCCCTCAACACCAACCCAGAAAGCAGCTCCCATTCCACTTCTTTTTCTTAATCCAGCTAAAAATTTCCCGTGATGGCCAAGAGCTGTCCCTGCCCATGGCAGGGGGTGGAACGAGATGATCTTTGAGGTCCCTTCCAACCCAAAACCATTCCATGAAAACTTCCTTTTGGGACACTTCATGCTCCAGTAACCAGATTTTAGGCACGAGTGCTTACAGGAAACTATGAGTGCTTTCTGCTGCTGTTGAAACAGTGGGATTTGGGACCACGGAAACTCTGGGGACAGGGGAGAGGGTCCGAGAAGCTCCAGCACCTGAACACACAATTTGTATTTGCCAGATCAACAGCTTTAGCTTGGGACTCCCTATAAAAACAGACTTGTAACTTTGCAATAATTAAAACTAAAAAAAAGTGAATTAGAGCAACTACTCTGAGTGAAAATATCAAATAAGTGGCAGAGAAATGCACGTGCTGCACTCAAAGCCACGCTGGGCTGAAACTGTTCCTGTTTCACCTCTGTAGGTCCTATTTTCTAGAATTCCTCTTTGTAGAATATCCGTCACCCGCCTGTTCAGGAAGCCATCCAGCCAGGATCCACACAGCTCCCACTTGATGTTTTACCAAGTCCAATCCAGTTCAGTGTCCTCCTCCACCAAACCACCACCATCACGGCAACACAAACACCTACCACGATCCTCCCACACGTCACAAACTCCCTGCTGCCATATAAAATTAAGCCAGTAGGGGAGAAAGCCAGAGTTCAGGAATACTGAGGGCAAGGACACGGCTGGAGCAGAGCTTGTTCCCCCCACAGGGGACAGAAATATCCCCATTTGTGTAAATACAGCCTTAGTCAACAGGGCAAATCCTACAGAGATAAATGTCACCCTCTGACGTCAGTGCCACAGCAACCTAATCAAAGTGCAGCCTTCAGCTATTTTTAAACCCCGCTTCAAGTATTTTTCTTAAAAAAATAAAAACTAAACTAAGATAGCATAAAAATCCATCTTGGAAAAAAAAAAAAAAGACTCTTTAAAAATAAATCTGTTTAGCAGCAAAAGCAGAGCTGAAATATTTCTTTCTCTCTGGTGCCGTGGACATAAAAGCAAAAGCTTTCCCCGAGCCCGAAACTTGCTGTTCCATCCGATGCGTCAGAGCACTAGAAAGCAAAAGATAAGGATTTGGGAAAGCACAGGGATCAGATTGGCACCAGCCTTTGTATTGGAAATTTCCCCAGACAGGTTAAAAATAACCCTGGAGCGTTGGAAGCCATGCTGAAGGTTGGAAGCCATGCTGAAGGTCGCTCTCCAGAGCTGCTGTGTTTATAGTACCAGCTCCCGGTGACATGTGACTGCCACTGCCAGCATTTCTCTCCCCAGAAAACACGGGATCCCCTGGCTCCGGATTCTGGGCACGGAGGCTGCTCACAGCCACCAGGACAGGGGGGTCAAGCCCAACTCCTCCTTGGTTGACTTGTTTTCCTTCTTACAACTAATCCTCTGGGACTCAGATTGAAAGGAGACATTTCTGTCCACCACATGTTCCGGCCAACATTCCCATCGGGCATTCCCAGGGTTTTAAGGCTCAGTTTCAGTGACACAAGAGTCACCACAGCACAAGGACTATTTCCATGAGGAACAGGCCACAGAGCTTCCCAATCCTCTGGCCTCCCAGAGCTCACCCAGGGGAGAAAATATGGACACCTTCACAAAGTGCCTTTGCAGGAGAGATGGTCAAACATTCCTCATGACCCACCTGAGGGGATGTTCTCCATGGAGAGATGGTCAAACACCCACCATGACCCACCTGAAGGGATGTTCTCTATGGAGAGATGGTCAAACACCCACCATGACCCACCTGAAGGGATGTTCTCTGTGGGGAGATGGTCAAACACCCCTCATAACCCACCTGAGGGGATGTTCTCCATGGTGACCCTGGGGATCACATCTGGGCTCCACAGTCTCCATTTACAAAGAATCACAAGATCATCAAGGCTGGAAGAGACCTTCAAGATCATCCAGTCCAACCAACCCCACCATAATCACCCCTAAACCACACCCACAAGCCTCTTCAATGCTTCCAGAAACTTCACCACCTCCCTGGGTAAGTTATTCCAATGCCTGACCACTTTTTCAGGGAATTTTTTTTTTAATACCTAATTTGAACCTCCCCTGGTGCAACTTGAGGTCATTTCACCTCACCCATGGCAGAACAGAGTAACCCCCATCTCACTACAACCTCCTCTCAAGTACTTGTAGAAAGCAACAAGGTTCCCCTTGACCTCTTCCCCAGAAGGAAAGAGTTGGAAAGGAAGGAATTCCACCTGGGAACATCTGATTCTGCCTTCAGCTCCAGCTTCACTGCCATTCCAAGGACTTCAGGGGCTGCCTCCTTACAACTGTAAAGTTTCCTATAAATGCCTCATGTGGGAGAAAAGTGTCTTCAACAGTAAAATCTTTGATTTAGGGGAATGGACTCTCTCAGGAAGGTTCATCCTTCCTGGGAACAACCCAACTGGCCAAAGGACAGGAGGGGAAGGGCAGGCCATGCAAAGTTACAACACAACCCACACCAATCAGTATTTCAAGGCTGAATCGAAATCCTGGGATCAGAACAAGTTACAAGAGGAAACAACTAAACAACTTTCAACAGCCAAGTAAGTCCCTGTTCCCATCCAAACTTTCTCAGAGGATCTGGCATTTCTTTTTCTGAAGAGCATGAGGAAAACAGACCCTTTTTTGCATTTTGATCCCATCCAGCCTCCTTCCCTTAATATTTGCCACCTTCCCACGAGCTCAGCTCAGACTCCACTGGGAACTTGTAGAAGTGTCAGTAGAGCTGAGCAGTAACCACACAATGAACCCAAGTCCTCTTTCCATGCTATCCTTGAAAGGAGAGGTGGCACGGATTGGATGCTGTTGGAAAAGGCTGGGAGCAAGTGTTCACAGTGATCCCTTCTCTTCCTTCTCTGCTGGGTTTTAAAGGAATAAATTTAGAAGGAGCGAGTAGCTTTAATTCTTCCTTCCTCTGGATTTAAGGGTTTCTTGAAGTTATCTGTATTTAACAGGGGGATGCCTGAAGCGGCTCCCAGCACCGTCCTGCTCCCATGGAAAAATCGGATCTCCAGCCACTGTGGCCTCCTCCAAGCGGGGACTCCAGCAGCAAGGCTCTGCTGGCTTCTGAGCTTACAACACAGAAGGGCAGGGAATAAATCTTCAGCAACAGAAGAACCAACATCAGTGCAGGAGGATGGAAAACAGGAGGGAAGGAAAGAGGAGAATCCACGTCAGCTCCCACGTGGTGAGAACACACACCCCCCTGACATGGGAGGATGCACATGAAGACGAAGACAGACATGTATTGATTTGTCTCCCAACACAGGGGCTGCCTTATTTAATGGAAGACAGCAGAGAGAAACCTCTGGGATAAACCAGCAGTGGAAGAATCCATTTCCCCACCAGGAAAAATCAATGATTATCCATTTTCCCTCTTATCCTCCTGAATTGGAGAAAACGAGCTCAGTGCAGCTCCCATCTGCTCCCCTCCCAGATGTTCCTCCAGCTCTGGAATCCCTGGCACAGTCTGTACCAAACCTTCTTTGATAGGATTTCCTTCCCAAACTTGATCAGTAAAGCAGCTTCACTGGGGCTGCTAAATTTAGTGCCTTGACCGTGTAACCCACAGAGCCGGACACACCGAGGGGCTCTCCCAGGATTCAGCAGTTCTGTCCAGCTCATTTTAAGTTGGGAATAGGCTCACTTGTCGTTCTGGAGCAGCACAAGGGCTCCAATTATGTAAAAGAACACAAGTGCAGAATAACAAAGTCTTTAAGCAAGACCCACGCTGAGAGCTCCGAGCTCCCCTGCAGCACTTTCCCAAATAAAAAGGGAGGGGGGGAAGGAATACAAAGCCCATTTACTGCAACACTCGCAGATGAAAAACTGCAATTGCTCTGCCTTGACATCTGGTTTCTATTTCGCTCCCATTCTATCAGGTTACATAACAAACAGATGATGCACCAGAGCCCCGGAGTTCTTCGAGGCTCGGATTTGGTGTTTACATTCCTCGGCACAAAAATCCCAGCTATGCCACACACGGGGTGTGCGGGGCAGACAAAGCACTCGAGACAAACAGCTCACAAAGGGAAAGTCAGACCAAGTCAGAGCGATTGGGGAGTGTGGGCGTGTTTGCAACAGAAAATCCCGTATGGAAAACGCTGCGTCTCCCAGTGCAGCTCAGGAATTGGATGTGCACACGACAGCGCTCGCAGCTGTGCAGACAAAGTTTATGTGAACAGGCCACAGGGAACACACAAGTTTACACTCAGCAAGTGCCAACTGTAATGATGCAAACACGAATTCCACCCTGCCCTGTTATCTAACCAAGTGCAACCTCCCAGGGCCTTCCTCCACCTTCTCATTTGGGGCTTTCCTTTTTTTCCAGACCCCGGTACTTGTCAGTCCCTTGTGCCGTCAGGGTGATTCACAGCCTGGACAGCACGTGGCCAGCTTTGGAAATCGGGCATCCACTTTGCTGACCTTGTCCCCAGACACTACAAACTTTCTTCTGAGTGGACAGCACATCCTTCCTCGGCAGCAATTCAGGAAGTCATGCAGTGCTAATAGAGCTGACTCAGCTGAACACGGGGCCCAGTGACCCCCCTCCCTCCCCAAAACACAGCACGCAGGGATGAACACACCACGGGCTGCACAGGCACAGAGCTCGGCTGCTCCGGTGCTGCTCTCTCAGGTTTGAGCTGGAATAATCCTCAGTCACTCACAGATCCCATGGCCATGGACAACTGCATTCACAAAAGCGTCCCCAGACTTTTAAGTTCCCCCCAAGCTTCTCACTGCACATTTAATTGCCAGCTTGGCCTTCTTCACCTGCACTTTTTGGGCCAGCAAAAGCACATTATAAAGCACCAGAATAGCCAGAATGCTATACTCATCTAACATTATTCTGTACTCTGTGCTCATCCTGGGTTCCCTGTTTTGTTTCTTAGCAGCCCTAAACATCTCGTGCTGCTCACTGTCAGGCAGGACTCTGGTCTAGATAAACCTGCAGGTACAACCCACTCTAAGATGGGATTCAGAGCTTCAGGAAAGCCCAAGTCCCACAGGAACTTGCCCATTCTGGCAAGTTCTTTTTGAGAGAAGCAAACACAGGCCCCACTCTGTGTGAGAGGAAGAAAAGAGGCAGAGGAACAATCACTACAATCTGATGGTGTAAAATGTGTCCTGCAAGGGAGCAAACCAACAAGAGCAGGTACAAGATCCCTGTTCTGTGATGGGAAAACACCTGCCAAGACTCCCTGTGGATGGGACCTCTCCGAGTAGGAGATTAGTGACATTTAAGCTGGAGCCAAATATGAAGAATAATAAAAGCACTGACGGATATCACTGCAATTCTTGCTCATTTCCAAAGGCCACTTACTGGGTTTTCTCCTCACCTTCTCCTTCCATAAATCTGCACACATTCCCTCAGATGACATCAGAAACGGGGAAGGCATTAGTCATGTGCAGACAAGTGGAAAAATGCTCTAAAATACCACTTTTCAAGGAGCCTGTTCCTCAGGTACTACAAGTGTCTCTCTGCCACCAACTCCAGCAAACATGTGAGGAAAAAGGATATTTTCCTGGTCACAAATCACTTCTGGCCATGTTCTTAATAAGTTTATCACTGAGCTGCAAGCAGGCAATTAATAGTAGTAGTATTCTTTTTAGAACAAACCAGATGCATTCCACTCTTACCATGATGTGTTTTTCCCCTTTGAATGTTTTCACCCTGGACTAGGTTCTTACGAAGGCCACAAAGAGCTACTCCAAGAGCAGCTTGGGGGAAGACAAAAGGAAAAAGGGGGGGGGAAAAAAGGAGGAAAAAAGCAACAAAACAATGCTGTCTCCCATTACAAAAAATCCAACAGCTCAAATATTTCAGGTGTCCTAAGGAAATCCCCTGAAAACCAAACACGGAGGAAAAGAGCCCACAGCAGAGGCAGAGCTGCTCCAGCCAACATCCCCACAAGAGATGGCAGTTCCTTACTCCAGGACATAACTTACACCTACCCCCATCCTGCTGCTGTTCTGGAAGCATCCAAATTCCTATGTTCAGTCTTCCATTTTGCCTTCAAGAGATCTTTAGGTGTCCATCCACCAAAGCACATCAGGGTCGTGTTCCACACTTCAAACAATTCAACTGCAACAGCTTTTTTACAAATCTAAGAAACCCCAGCGAGTTACTCAAAGGCAGCTGCTTTTGGGGGAGTTCCCTACAGCAAAATGGGCTGTTGGGGGCAAAAATTTGTCATTGCAGCAGGGGGAAAAGAAAAAAAAAACCAGGAGAGGGAACCCCCCAGGGCAGCTGGAGGATGCAGAGGGAGTTTTAATTCCATGCCTGCCAATTTAGAGCAGCAAGTGACAGCAGCACAGGGGCTGCAAGGCTGGGACTTGCTCAGAGGCCACGATGCAAAAGCTGTTCCTTCAGCACCAAAATTTTTAAGTGCTTATTCATCCCTGCTTGTCATCTGTAAGCAACTACTCCTCCATTCACTCCAGGCTGGCAGAACACACAGGAGCTTCGCTTTTACTATTAGAAATGATGCTATTTTTGCCTCTGAGTAGCACAGATCCCACATCCTCCACACGCCTCACCCCCAGCTATTGTGTCTTCCCGAGCTGGAGGTGTTTTCCTGCCGTAGCTTCACCTGCTGGGAGCAGTGGGGAGCGAACTGTGCCACGTGTGAGGCTGTGAACAGCCACTGTTTAATTAATGAAGAGCCACACGTGGCCACCAAACCACGGCTGCCACCACAACAGTCCCATCTGTGCCCAACCCCCCAAGCTTTGGGCACCAGCATCACCTTCCCCTACACCAAGGGTTGAGCTGCCACGGCCCAATCCAGCACTGAGGGGACAAACCTCACATGGTTTAATTTATTTTCTCAGCATCTAAACAAGGGCTTGAGCTGAAAGTACGATGGGGCAGCTCAGATACCTCTGATTGCATCCCAGGCCTGAGTCAGGAGATGTGGAAGCTCCAAGTGAGACATTTTCTAATTAAAGGACTCAGCAGGAGACTAGTGAGTGTCCAGCAGCCACCACTGGTTTCAGTCTGGGAGGAGGAAGGAGAAACACCTCCCTGTGGGATTTTTTTTCTCCCTGTGCACAAAGGTATCCCCTGCATGGCTCAGTCAGCAAAATGATTCACTTGGAAGAGGCAGAGTGATAAATAACAGGGATCTAAAGCTGATAAATCACTTAGAATCTTGCAATACCAAGAATATATTAACAAACCAAGATGTTATTAACAGTTTGTCAATGTGACCAGACCAGTGGAGCTCACAGACATGATGAACACAGGTGGAAAACAGTAACAAAAAGATATTAAAACAGTGAATATTGAGCATTCTGCTCAAAACCTCTCAGAGATGTCCATGAGATTGTATCTCTGCCAGAGACCAATCTCACCAACAGTTCCTAAACACTACTTAATGCTTCTTAGTGCAAAGTAATTCCACGTGGAGATACTGGGGGGGGGGGGGAAGCCACTGCAGTTCAAAAGAAACAGTCCCACACTTGTTTCTTGCAAGAGAAAAAAGGAGTTTCTAGCAAAACAAATTATCTTCCAACACAACCGTGTCTCCTGCCTCTGCCTGCTAAAGCCACAAACATGTACGTGCCTAAACCAACTACTACAGAATTATTTCTGAATAAAAACAAGCTCCTCCTGCAGAGCTCTGTGGCTTCAGGAGCCTGAAAAGCAAACTGAAGCACCACAACCACAGTCCTTGATCCCAGCTCACCATCCCTCACAGAAATCCAGCTCTCGTGACCGGCGGTTCCTGAGGATTCTCCAGCCAGTCCCTCCCAAAGAAAGCAGCTTCCACAGTGAAATACAAACCAAAATGAGCAGCAAAGAAAGAACTGTAGAGTCCATATGAAGTTATTTTGAAATTCCTTCCATAAGGAAGAAAGCTGATACAGTTTTAGGCTCCAAGGGCCCCTTGCTCCTGCCCAAAGTCCCAAGGGATGTGTGGGATGCTGTGCTCTGCTCTCTTTCCAGCTCAGGATTATGAGGGTGCCACAGGAATTGCAGCCTTAGGGGGACAACAGCAAGGCAAGTAAGGCCTGGCTTTCCCTGAGAGCATCTGCTCAGCTGGCCAATCCCAAATTTACAAAAACACTGCCCAGGGCATCCCACCAAACCCTGTCCATGCTCCAGGAATGAGCTCCAGCGAAGGGAGATGCTGGAACAGCCATGAGACAGGGCAGGGATGTCTCACAGGTACCTCTAGGGACTCCACAGAATCATGGAATCATTAAGGCTGGAGAAGCCCTCTGAGATCATCAAGTCCAACCTCCAACCCAGCACCACCACCACTGTGTCCCACTAAACCACGGCCTCGGGTGGCACATCCACACGTTCTTTGAACACTTCCAGGGATGGGGACTCCACCACTGCCCTGGGCAGTCTGTTCCAATGCCTTATATCCCTTTCCATAAAAAAACTGCCTCCAGGCCCAAAGGAAGTCAAAGACACTCCTCAGTGTGTGATGGCCAGCCCAGAGAGGGCCCAGAACCAACCCTCAGCTCCAGGGAGGGAACAACCACACCATGTCCCAGCCTGATTGATGGATTTTCACTCTCAAGCCTCGAGCTCCACTGGGAAAAAAAGGGCTGGGGGAACACTTTGTGCACATATTCTGCATTAAAATTGATCAACACAGGTAGATCTCAACGAGTATCAGTCTGAAATGGAAGAGAGGTGGAGGAGGGCAAAGGGGAGACACCGACGCTGCAGCTCCAACACTTGGAACAAGATGAAAAATCCAAGAAAATACAGAGCTTCTCAAATCCCTAAGTCAGGTTGAGAACAAGCCACACTCTTTGGCAGTGCAAGGCAACTCTGAGTGGACAGTTTTCTCACCAAACAGGTATCCTGCCTCTTAAAGTATTTCCAGACCCAAATCCCACCAAGGCCTGTCCTTCCAGGTTTCCTCCTGCCTGCAGCAGGGGTATGGGGCATCACCATCACCCCCCTGGTTGTTTTTCAAAGCACAGGAAGAGTATCTGCAGGAGTTTCTGGTGGAACAAACAGTTTGGTTTAGAGCAGCTACAGCTGGTTTCTCAAAACTGGCAAAAGTAACTTTCAAAAGCTGCTTTCATCCACGAGTGGGATGTCGAGGAATTTTCCCCACCCCTCCCCCAGCAGTTTTTGATTGTATTTAGATATAGATTAGGAGAATTAAAAAAAAAAATAAATCTAAATTTTAGAAATATTCTTATTTATAAAATATTCTTATCAAAGCTGCTCAACTACTCCATTCTAGGCAGGGCAGCTGGGGAGGCTTCGGCTCAGTGGTGCAAGTGGGAGGAGGGAGATGCTCCCAGAAAGCCCAAACGAGCTGTTCCATCAGGGCATTCTCCAAGGAGAAATCTCTGGAGTCTGGGAGAACCAAGAGGGTCCATCCCACCCTCTGACTGCACTGCCAAGCAGCAGCACACGGATCATTCCAGCCTCTCCAGCAGCTCCCTCAAGTTTCCCAACAGGAATTAAAGGGCAGAGTGATAACTGAAGTGTCCCACTGCTGCTACTCTGTGATGGGGGAAGGAGGTCTTTAAATCTAAATCCACCACTCACAGGCATTTCTGTGGTGTCTCCAGCAGGAGGACAACATTTCAAGGGTTTCTCTCTCCTACCTAATATATACAGACACCAGGTGTCCCCAAAATGAAGCTCTGAAACCTGCCCACCCCTTCACCAGGTTCCTCTCCCCCCATTTCCATGAGCTTTCAGCACCCGGTTTGCACAACAGTTGTTCCAGCAAAGGGCTTTGTAGAAAGTTTCTTTCATCTGGTGGCTGCAACATCTAAAGATCAAGTCACTGTTGCCCAATTCCTTTGGGCAATCACTCCCCAAACATCACGTTCCTTTGTGCAACACCATCCACAGTTTCCCTGACAAAAGCAAACATCAGAATTACCGGTAAAGTAAAAAAAAAAAAAAAAGAAAAAAAAGAAAAAAGGGAAAAAAAAAAGGCAGCTCAAAAACGAGCCTCACAAACCACCAGAGGTGAAACAAGTTTGCCTTCACTCAGAAGAACCCAAAACCCAAAAGGAGAGCACGGAGCAGACACAGCCATGTTCCATCAGGGATGTTCCTCCAACCTGGGCTGCCTCTGCCAGGTGACAGTTCTGCAGCAGAGCAGTGACACAAGTGACACACACCGGGATGGTCCCTGAGCTCTCTGGAGATAACCAGCCAAGCCCTGAGTTCCAGGGATCTTCCCTTCCCCACTCACACAAACACATCCCAGGCAGCTGAGGTGGGATGGCAAAGGCATTGCCACAAACACCTTTTTTTCCCTAGTAAATCCAACAAATATACTTGAAAAAAATTATCCTCTAAGTTTAAATCAATTTTTACGGATAAAGTAAAATTCCAGAAGCCAAAACGTTAAGGGGTGGGGGGGAAGGGGGCTTGTAACCTGAGATGCAGTAGCTCTGCCACCCCAAACGTGCACTCTTGGACTTGACCGCTTTGCAGCTGCAAAACTGGCAACCTCTGGCCTGCTTTGGGGGCTGCTGGAGTCCAAGTGTATTTACGCTGACAGAGACAAGCAAAGGTTGTGACGATTTATTGACGCAAGAGCCACTTGGTGCTCCCTGCCAGGAATTAATCAGTGCAGGAGGAGCAGGAATTCTCTGTAAGCGCTTTGGTGAGCTGCTAAAAACAACAAGAACGACCAAAAAGAGAGGAGGGGGGGGAAAAAAGGATTAAGAGGGCAATTTTTCCACAGCAGCTTCTTTAGAAGGACTCAGAAATCACCGGCAGGCAGTGCCAGAACAGAACTATTTCATAACTTTCCTTGTGAAAAAGAAAATACGTGAGAAGACTAAATCAGAGCTTTCCCAAACCTCTGTCAACACAACCTGATGCTGTGTTTGTTCAGATCAAACTGCCTCAGATACATTTGGGGGAGGGGGAGGTGGTGACTGAGGGGCAGTGACCCTCCAGGTTGGCTCAACCTGCCACCATTTGGGATCCAAAGGGGGAAAAGAGGCACCGGTCCCATCACCTGTTTGAAAGAGCTGCTGCACAAAGCTCCACTTGAAATTCAAAATCCAAAGGAAAGGGTTTAATGCAGACTGAAGGAACAGCACCAGCCCTACCTGCCAAGAAGGCATCATGATAAACCTGTCAAGAGCTCCGAGCCTGCAGAACAGGCCTTCCACCTGCTGGAAAGGGAAAAAAAAAAGGAAGGGAAAAAGCCATCTCATGCCAATCAGATTCTTGCTGCTGGCAGGGAAGAGATGCCAAAGCCCTTCTCCTGGTTTTGGTAAGCTGTGAGGATCACATGCCTTCTCCTGGCAGGAGTCCTGTGAGACCAGTGGCACCTTAGTTAGAATAAAGCAAGTTCTTGGAAGTTTCAGAGATTTTTTTCCTAAAGTGACAGACGTCAAAGATTCAATACTTGGATGGACTTTCAGAGTTTGCTGTATGGTCTTTTTACTGTTGTGGGTTATTTTTTGACCAGAGAAGTTGGTTAAAACTTGGTGCTAATAATGCCAGGGTCACAGGTTGAATCCCCTGGACGGGTCATTCACTTAAGAGCCGGACTCGATGATCCTTGTGGGTCCCTTCCACCCCAGAATATCCTGTGAGTCTGCTTGCTCTAGTTCAGGTTTTTCTGTCTTCCCACAGGAGCAGCTCAAGCATTTTCTAGATCAGAAGTGAAAAGAGTTTTAACCTGTTTCTTTTTATAGGCAGCACAAAATAAAGGTCACGGTTAACAGAGGGGTTAAGTCTGTTTGAGCAGACAGTGTGAGTCTGGAGTGCTGACATAGAAGAGCAAAACACAACTCTCAATGGATTCCCTGAAAATCACCAGGCTTTAAGGGCTTCCTGCCTGAAGAACTGTCAATTGATCAAAACTACCTTTACAAAAGTAGTTCACAAACCACCCGCCCTCAGATCCTTCAGCAAACAACCCAGGGGAGGGAGTATTTCCCCCCTCCTGGCTGCTGCTCCCAATTTCCCCAGCTTGGATGGAGCGACCTCCCGGCCAAACAACTGCACTGATCGGGGGCTGCTGCTCAGGAGGTGCAAAGAGTCGTCCAGGGGAGCTCAGGGACAGCAGCACCTGTTAAAAACAAGTCAAACCACAGGAGGCCGGGGAGCAGTGAGCAGAGATGGGTGCTCAGCCCCCCCAGCCCTCGGGGCTGCCCCACTGCAGCCGCTGCCTCCCAGGACAGAGGGGTCACCCGGAGCCAAGGCTGGCAGTTGAACCCTCCCACACCAGACCTCGCTCCCATTCCAGTTCCAGTGTGCCCCAGAAAGCTATTTATGTGGTTTGGCAACACAACAGCTGCAAACAACACGAGGGCAGAGATTCCAGAATAGTCAAAGGGGCAGGATTGATTTTTATTTTATTTTTTGTTAACGAATTATTTCTTTGAATTCAGCTGCAATTTCTCCAACATCCTGATCCCAGCCCTGCCACAGAGTTTCCTCCACTGGAAGCAACTCTTCCTTGCCCGTGGTTGGAAGTTTCTTCTGGAGAAGGTGGCACTGGCAAAAAACTGCTTGTTCAGGGTTAAGTCAAAGGAATTATTTGGGATTACTCAGCCCCTGGTACAAGCAAAATGACAGAAAGGAAAAAAACGGGACTGATAAAGTAAAATTTACTCATAAAGTAAAATTTACTTTATCAGCCCTCCCCCCCCCAAAAAAAAAATCCCCATCATACATGACTAGAGGTTCAGATGGTATTTTAATGGTGTTGCCACAACCTTCCCCATTCTTCCCCCCTTTCCCAGGTATCCACAGGCTCCCAGTCTCCCCAGGCTGACCTTGCACAGCCAACCTGGCAGAACCCACTGCCACTCTGGAATTCACGCCTTCAAAATAAACCTGCTGTGGCTACATCAAAGTTGAGCAGAGCAGCTACAAACACTGGGAAGAGTAATCCCAGCCTGTGGATTCCTTGGCAAAGCCTGTGGTGCCAGGGTTCAAAGGAGGATGAACAATTCCCCACCGAATCCCAAACACACTCGTGGGCCCCTGAAAACACCCGCAAGAACCGGTGCCAACGGTGGGACCTTCAAGCTGAGACAGGACGATCTCAAAAAAGCCCACTTGAGGTTATTCCTGTCTGGAATTCACCTTTCAATAGGTGGGAAGTTTAATATCAGCCTTCGGAGAGGCTAAAAACCTGCTGCAACATTTCAGCACCTCAGTCCTCCAAGGATTAGCCAAACCAATCCCCAGGGGGAAGAGGGAGAGCTGCTGAGTTTCTCCAGGCAAACAAGGGCATCTGATTTCCCCCAATAACCCAGGAAACGACAGTATTCCAATCTGAGTTATAGAAACAAGATGTTTCAAAGATGTGCTGAAGTATTAATTTTAAGTTTTCTTAAAGGAATGATAAATTTTATGCCCCATTTCTCAGGGGTTTGACCACCCCACGGGGCAGCTCAAGCCCTGCAGGTGTCAGTGCACTTCAAAGCCCTTCCTTAAGGGCCTAAATATCAATAACGAAATAAATAAATAAAAGCACGTGGGGAAATTCCTGGCATCTGGCACGTTCCGGGGAGAAAGGGATCACAAAGCCTTTACTGAAGGATGGGAGAATTACTAACACATCCACAATTTTTCCTTCTCCAGTCAGGCACCTGCTACGCCATGTTCACTCACTCCTGGCTGTTTTCTGACTCTAAAATCAGATGTTAAAGGATGAAGAAATATACTAAAAACTGCACCAAAAGAAGAAGTGTCTCTTCTTCCTGACCCAACAATATCACAGACTCACAGAACCATGGAATTTCCTGGGCTGGAAGGGACTCTCAAGGATCATCCAGCCCTGCCCAGGACACCCCAACAATCCCACCCTGTGCCTGAAAGTATAATCCAAATTATCCTGGAGCTCTGGCAGCCTTGGGGCTGTGCCCACTGCCCTGGGGAGCCTGGTCAGTGCCAACCACCCTCTGGGGGAAGAAACTTTTCCTGAGATCCAGCCTAAGCTTCCCCTGGCACAGCTCCAGCCGTTCCCTGGGGTCCTACATGGAAACAACTTCAAAAACATTTTCAGCAGAGTTTGACCAAGAGCTCTCAGAAATAAGGCCCTATTTTCCCTTTTGCAGTACCTGCCAAAGCACAGGTACCAGACAGCCAAATTCCCAGACTTAAAGGATGAAAAATGCTGTGTATGGCTAACTTCCCTCTGGGAATAAGTGGATTTTCAGCCCCTGTTCTCATATCACTTTCAGAATCAGTGGGATGACTGAAGTGGTCCTTCTCCATCAGCTCTGTCCCAATTATCTGCCCACATCAAGGGCACCCCAAGAAGCCTCATCAGTGTGAGAGCCTGGCATGAAGGCCACAAGCTGAATAATTCAAAATAAACCCCCAGAAATCCTTGTTCAGCCCAGTAACCAATGTAATTTGGGCAGGTACACACAGATGAGATACAGGTCAAACTGAGGTTGACTAAAAGTGAGTAACAAAAATGTAGCAACCGCATAGAAAAAGGTTTGTCTCCTTTCCAACTGAGACACAAGATTCCAAGGACTATCTCAAACATTATTATAGAATCACCTGACTTTAAAAGTATGACCTTTTTTATATCCTTTTCCTACCCTGTACCTCATTCAAAATAATCCAGAGTTCTCTGCCTCTCATCACAAGTACCTGCTTCTCATCTTTGCACTGCAGGACACATCACAGGCTGAAAAACTTCCTTTAGAAACAGGCTTTTAAAGAATTCCTAAGTGCAAGAACTGCATTTAAAGAAAAAGCAGAAATGAGAGGAATGTACTTGGCAGGGACACTGACCTAGCAGGAACTTCAACTTGAACCCCAAGTTGAAGCACAAAACAATTCTTCTCTTTTGAGGGTACAATAAAACCCTTGTACAGAAAGTCCCAACTATTTGATGCTCCAGAAAGTGAAAACTTCACAGGTTTCATGGGAGCAGACTTAAAACTTTCAAGGTCCTCAAAATGACACTGTTCCTGGAGGAAATCCAGGACAGGCTCAGCTCCCATGTACAGAAGAACTGGAGTGCAGGTGGAGTAGGTGTCCTGTCATGGGTCTAAGAAAGAGAAGTGGATGGAGACATGGCCAGTTCCCACCCGCACAGGTTTGCAACTCTTCTGCCAGAGCTTGTTGCTGAGTTTACTCCACAGCCAACCTCGAAGTTTTAATCAACAAGTGCAAAGCATTTATTTCACAGAATCCCAGACTGGTTTGGGTTGGAAAGGACTTTAAAGCTCATCCAGTGCCACCCCCTGCCATGGGCAGGGATGCCTTCCACTAGCCCAGGTTGCTCCAAGCCCCATCCAACCTGGCCTTGGACACTTCCAGGGATGGGGAATCCACAACCATCCTGTTACCTCTGTTGGGCCTGCCAAGCAGTTGAACTTTTCCCTAAAACTTCAGCTTCCCAGGAAGCACAGATGTGGCAACGTGGGAAGAGGACAGGTCTGGAGAAATCTTTGTATTTCCAATTAAAGAAAGCACCAGAGAGAAGAAGGCTGGACCTGCAGTCACCATAGCAATGACTTACTTGTAAACAGGAGCCTGAATGCCCAAGCCTAGAATTATCCAGCAGCAATGACCCACAGCACCAGACCTGTGGGGAGAAGCTGGAATCCCTGGAAGTGTCCAAGGCCAGGCTGTCCAGGGGCTTGGAGCAACCTGGGCTAGTGGAAGGTGTCCCTGCCCGTGGCAGGGGATGGAATGAGATGAGCTTTAAGCTCCCTTCCAACCCAAACCCTTCTATGATCCCATGATACACCACGTCCAGGTGTTCTTCCAGAGCACAGCCACCGAGTACCTGCCAAAGGACGGCTGGAATTTACCGCCGCAGTCCTTCTGTTTATTGAAAGAACACTCTTGCCCCCAGATAACTTACACAGACAGACCCATTACTGCCAGAAAGTAGGTCAGTGTCATTTAAAGCCGCTTTGAAATGCATCTCCACAGAAACTTCTTAATCTTTCAAAAGAGAACCCATCAAATATTTATTGCACGGTGCAAAACGCTGGAGACGCTCACGGGGGAAAGCTCTTCTGTGTGCTGCATGAAATGGCTTTCCATGCCTCGTTGAGCCGTGGAATATGAAAGGAGAGTGGCTTTGTGCAGATAAAACCCTGTACAAAAGTCCTTATCAGCCCAGCAAATCACAGCACGTGACTCCCCGACTCGTTTTCCCAGCGCTGTGTGATCACACGAAGCTTTCCCGGTGTCTCCTCTCAGTCTTAATGATCCCCCTGCAGATTTTTCCCCTACCAGCCAGGCAAGCACGTTCTTCAAACTTCAATATTCCTAATTATCAAACATTCAGCACTGCAAAATGTAGCTGAAATTTGCATCTCTGCAAGAGTGGCTCCGGAAAAAAAGGATGGAGCATTTGCATTCAGACTGGCTAATTCCTGCAAGATAACATTTCATACACAAAATGCTCCATTGAACAGGGAGATCTGCAGCTTTTACAAAGGAAAGTGAACTTTAAACAAATACAAATCAGTTGAGTGATTAACTTTAAGTGTTTTGGTTTTTTAAAACTAATCTTTATGTATAACCAGTATCAGCAGAACAATCTTTACTGATTAAAGAAGCGAATGAGTGCGAAACTCGAGCCACTGAAAATTAAGAGGGGAGGGAGAAGGAGACTGCAAGGAATCATTTAAGGTCAACGAGAGAGGAAAAAACCTCAAAGCACAAAAAAACAGCCTGTAAAAAACCCCCCACATACTCACAGCCCAGTGAGCCTGGGTAAGGTGAGCACCATCAGCACCACAGGTTACATAAGGCAAGTTTAAATCGTGGCCAACAGGTTAAGGAGTGAAACTAAACACACTTTCCCCTGCCCCTCCAAGCTTTGTCATAATCCTAAATGTTATCTTAATTAGCCTAATTTTCTTAATTATACTTTGCAGCAACTTGAGCTTTCGTAGCAGAATTTCCGCGGTTTTTTTCCAGCTTTGTTCCAGCACTGGAAGAGGCGGCGGCTCCTCTGCCAAAAGCCAAAGGGCACGTGATACCTCCGAGCTTGGTCTTGGCTGGGTCTGCACAGCACAGGGAAAAGCCCATCCTCCTGTCACCTCACTCTCCAGTTTCAGCCCCTTTCCCACCCAAAGCAACTCCCATTCCTGCCCAGGAATCTCCAAAACCTCCCCGACACCTGCCGGGAGCTGATTGTTCCTCTGCGGCAAGAGGGACACCAGCACCCCACCAGCTTCTCCTATTACACATGTGTTTCTGTGGCAAGTCAAGCTCTCAAGAGCTGCTGGTCTTAACCCAAAATTCAAGAAGGACACCATGGAAAGAGCCTTCAGCCCAGGAAACAGAGCTCAAGGTCTTCGCTCTGTGCGCAGGGCTCAGACTGATTCACCCATCGAAGTTCTTGAGGATTAACTTTTCCCACCTGGGTATTTGGCTTCTCCAAAAGCTGCTCCTTGTTCGCTGAGAAATCTCACTCCAGAACACAACAAAAGGGGCAGTGATGGGGGAAGAAGTCACACTTTTCTCCCCCAACTTAGTTTTCTCCATACCTCTTCACCCTGTTCCGTGAGAAACCCTCAGCGCCCAACACTTCTCACAGGAGTGAAAGGACAATGAAGAAAAAGCACAGGAAAGAAACCCCCAAACCACTTTCATTCATCTACCCTGCAACGACCTTATGGCACTGTTCCTAAAACATCCCATTAGTGCTGGGTTTGGAGAAGATTAGAGAAGAAAGCTTGTACCCACTGAAGCAAGGTTTAATAGGCTCTCGAGTTAAGCCAGAGCCATCCCTTAAACAATGCACATCATTAGGAATAATTACCTCGAGCTGTATAATCAACACCCCTATCACAACTGACATAAGAAGCCCAGATGTCATCTCTGGCAAGGGCTGGGAAATATTTCTGCTCCTTGTTATAAAACTGACTCTTAAAAGAGAAACGAGCCCTAAGAACACCGGGCGAGGGGGGAAAAACCACCATGATGAACTGGAGAACTTCAACCCAAAATAAGAATCCAGCACCCAGGGGAACACAGGGTGTCCAGAGCAATCCTGCTGAGCTGCCACATCCCTGGGTTTTGATGGGACCACTTCAGACATAGTTAATAGAAAAAGGAAACTCAAACTGCCTTTTAGTGTTCCAGACACACTGGCCCAAAGCAGCAGAACCAGCAGAGTCAGGACAAAAAAGGGGCAGATGACAAATTATAAAGGAAAGCAAGAGAAATCAGCAGCAGGGTTCCATCAACACAACCCAACCAGGAAGGTCATCACCACTTCCCACATATCTGGAGGCCTGCTCCTTAAGAAGCAAAGCAATATCCATGGTTGGGTTTGGAATACAGGGAGGTATTTAAGGTATCCCACCCCAACGAGAGTAGGTGGCCACAGCTCCCCAGTCTCACCCCAAAGTGAGACAGGAAAATACTGAACCAACAATTATCCATTCTCTGAAGAACAGATCTCTTGAAAAACATCACTTTGCAAGAGGTGTCCCAGGTATACTTAAGTTTCCCAACTCCTCATAGTTTCAAAATATACATAATGGAAGTAGAGGCCAGATTTTTGTTTTTTCTTTTTTGATAACACTGATCATTTCAGAGACTTAGAAACTCATTCCAGTTGCTAGGAGAGTGTGAGATTTAACACTGCTGCTTGGGAGCTCCAGCATCCTTATTTATTGCAGGATTTATCTGCCCACAAATAAGCAGTTCCTTAAGTCTTAGGAGCTGTTTGCTGGCTTCTAACACTTCAGTCTTATTTAACTCTTAACCCAAACCTGATTAAAATGAAGTCACAAAGTAATCTCTCGGAGGCAGAGTTAAATAAGTCCTTCCACGTGCCTGGTTGTTGTTGGATTACTTGATTCCCAGCAGCCATTTTTTGTACCATAAACTGACACAGCCAAAGGATAATTAAAATTCCTCTCCCAAAGTCCACAAAGCTCTGCCTAACACAAAGTTACCCAAAACTCACTAAATACACATGTACGAGGCACCTTTAAGCTCAAGAGTAGGTAACTGAGTAGCTACAGATCCTCTTGACAGACAGAAATGCCCAATTTTGTAGTGATGAATCGGGTCTTAAATTACAAGACACGTTAGGGATAATCCCCCAGACAACAGTGAGGTGGATCAACTGACTCCTGTTCCAGCAAAGCTATTCTTTCCTATTAAAAAGTACTTTAAAAGTCAAAAAGTTTTCTTAAATTTCCATAAAGACACCAGCAGGACCGTGCCCATTCCTTACAGGTATGCTCCATATCCTGAAGGCTCATCAGCATAGATTTAACAAATTAAACATCTGGTTAATGACTCAGAAAAACTCCAACAGCTTCCAGTGATGCCACAATTAGAAACCTAAATTTTAGAGCAATTAGAAACCCGAAATGGTAAGATTTCCTTGTAACTCTGGTAACAGCAACAACATTTTCCACCTTCACACAAAGTTTTGGTTTTAAACCAAGCGGAGGAACAGGGAGAGGGTCTGGATTATCATTTCAACACCACAAAAGGTCTGTTGGTGCAGTAAATACCGTGTGCTTTGGGGTCGTGGCTGGAATTCCAGGTGGTGTTGCCCTTACCTGGATGGCTTTGGGAGCTCATTGCTGGTAGTGTCTAGTCCTTGGGAGAAGGGACTCGAGATCAGTTCCACGGAGTAAGAGCAGCTCAAAAGAGCTCCAAAGCTTCACCAATACATAGGAATTGGAAGTGGGGATTAAATCATGGCCACCTTATAAAATCCAGGGCACAGTGACATGCTGAGTTGTATGGGAAGTAATCCAAGAGGGTGGCAGAATATCTTCTAATGGCTTTTAAAATGGGAACCTGCAATTAAAGAAAAAGATGTCTATGTTAGCAAATTAAGATTAACAACCATTTAAATTGCACATTGTATAATTTATTTATCCCCTAGATTAAACTCCAATACTATTTTAGTCCTTAAAGGTTGCAGAAAGAGTAATTTTCAGAGTTATAAATGTTATTTTGATCGATAATCAGAAAAAATGCAGACTGGCATTTAACATTATTTAAAAAAAAAAAAACAAAACAAAACAAAAAAAACCAACAATTCAAAACCCAACTTTTCAACATTCAAGTCTTAAAAACCCAAACTTCCGTGTTAATTCTCATCCTCCAACAGCACCATATGAAGCCACTTCAGTCCAACAGCTTCCATATTTTAAAAGCCATATGTATGAGTGGTAACTGTGCTTCATGCATCTGTTCCCCAAAGAAGCCGAAAGAAAAATCCCTCGGTGCCAAGAAGTGGTCTTGGAGCAGGAAGGAAAAAAACCCACACAGTCAATTCCACTCCCACTCTACCCAAGCCTCCAGCAGATTACTAAGCAGCAACTTCATCCTGCCCCAGGGGGGGAAAAAAATCCACCATTCCTAATTATTTTTAAGCTGTGTATTAGAGGGAAGGAGGGAGAAGAGAGGGAAAGCACCCACAGAGTCAGCAACCTTGTGTACCCCTGCCCCCCAAAAATATAAATACACACTGACGTTCGCTTTGGGGGCTTTCAGGGGTTTTCTGGCACCACACCAAGTGACATCCAGTATTGCCCATCCCTGGAAGTGTCCAAGGCCAGGCTGGACAGAGCTTGGAGCAACGTGGTCTATGGAAGGTGGATGGGCTTTAAGGTCACTCCCAACCCAAACCACTGTGGGATTCCATGATCCCTGAGCATCCCTGTTTTCCAGGTAGGGTATCTCAGGGATTCTGCTCTGTCTGGGATTCCGTGATTCTCGAATATCCCTGTTTTCCAGGCGGGGTTTCCCAGAGATTCTGCTCTGGTCTACCACACCTGCCACTGGTCCCTCCCAGCCAACAAACAGATTAAACTCACCGTGTCCTTTGTGCACATTATGTGACAACAAGGGTTATTTCCCTTCTTTGCACCCAAAAATCCCTCAGCACAGAGGCTCCCACCTCTCCTGGATACAGGGATGAGGTGTGAACAGGCAGCACCCAGAGGAGGCTCCTCCTGCCCTGACCAGGCATCACCAGTTTACATCCAGTGCTCCCCAGCCCACCACAGGGATGAGGTCATCCCTGGCAGCACCCAGCTCCTTAACCCATCCCAAGGGATCCAGCTGACTCTGCTCACCCCAAACTGCTCCAGCAGCACATCCCAAGGAGTGGTGCCCTCCAGCAGCGCTGGGATCACCGGGATGGGAACTCCTCCTGCCTTGCACAATGAGCAGCTGCCAGAGTTTAGCTGTGCCCTTGCATTCCAAGTAGTGCCATCTATTCTTGGAAGAGCTCCTATCACACCCAGATTTGTGTGCTCCTTTTCAAGAAGGCACCAAAACCACGTCTAATCACCACATTGCTTAGGATGGGCTTCCCAAGGTTCCTTCCCTGATGTGCAGAATAATGCCCCGGCAGATGCTGCTGAACACAAGGCCTTCCTTGCTGTACCTCATTAAAAAACCTCTTTAATTGACTGTTTCTCTCCAGCCCAAGTGTCTCAGTATTACACTCTCCAAGCTCCATCCTGCATTCTGAGGGACCTGGAACGTGCCTTCATGTTATGAGTCAAATTCAAGAGAAAATCACTTAAATGTCATTTCTAATCCCTGCAAGCCTCTGCCATCCCAAATGTTCAAGATCTTCCAGTTCCGTTAATCTGCACATCCTGTTGCACAGTCAGGTCAGCTTAGACCAGGCATTAGCAAGACATTACCATGATTTATTTCCAATCAGACCAGCAGGTACTGGGAGAGCAGAAGCAATCTCAGCTGTAGACAAGAAGGATTTCCAATGGTGTCACCAGATTTGCCTCCTCATTTTCACAGCACGAGGATGAAAATGTGAACATGAATAGTGGGAAGAGGCAGATTCATTTCCCAAGGAAATTGGACTGAAACAGTGGCACCAAATCCATTTGACAGCACCACCAGTTTACCTGTTCCTACTTCTGCCCCATCCCTGGAAGTGTCCAAGGCCAGGCTGGACAGGGCTTGGAGCAACCAGGTGTAGTTGGAGGTGTGGGAAGGGGTGGGACTGGATGAACTTTAAGATCCCTTCCAACCCAACCAATCTGTGATTCTGTGATTCTTTCCAGGACACAGACAGCACTCATGGCCCAACTTATCTCCCCCTCAAACCCTAATTTTTGGTTACCCCTTGCTCTGATCTCGATGCAGACCAATGAGGCATTTCCAAAGAGACCATCAGGCCCCACCTGCAACAATTCTTACGCCAACTCATCACTTTGCCACTGTCTCAGTGAAAACACTTCTTAAATCAGGAGAAGCAAAACGCTGTGTAACCCAATGCCTCGGATATCTGCCGGTCCAGAGGGTTTTCCAAGGAGATTATCTCATTTTTAAAAAATAGAGAAATAAAATAAGATTAAAAAGAAAAACAAACCAGAGTTTGTTCAACTTCTGCTCCAGTGCCTTCCAGGACCAGGGCAATCACCTCTGGCCTGCACAGAAGAACAGAGTGTCCATCCACCCTGAGCATCATTCCAAAGGCACATTCCCTGCGAGCTCCTCAGGCAAGGACTGGGTCAGGGCCACCAGACGGGATGGGACGGGCATGGGTGTGCTCAGAGCAGCAGGAGCCTCTCAGGAGGAGCCTCAGAACCAACGGGGTTGGGCAGAAGGGTCGCAGCCCTGTTTGATAGGGGTGGTTGGGGGCACCTCAGGCTCCAGGAGGCAGACAGGGAACTGCTGCCATGGGAGCACAGCGCTCATCCCGCTGCCTCCCGGGATCGGCTACGCCGATGTCCTTGGCAGACAACAAGCACTGGCACATAGTGACAGCTTTGGCCCTTCCCATGGAGTCCTTCCCCAGGCACAGAGCACAGGAAGGGCTCGGGAGAGCATCCAGGGGAGGGATCTGCGTGTGTCAGGACTCTGGGGCAGAAAGGCCGAGCAGAACCAAGGGCAGGCTGAGACAGGCAGGGGTGTAAAACACACTCATTGAACCAGTTGTAGCACACAAGGCTGGAATGATCAAGCAGGAGAATATTTGAGTCTGGGCCCTGCTGGATTTTTCAAAATAAAAAAACCTCGGAAACAGGAGCACAAGAAACCACTTAAGGCTATTTATCTGAGCCTACTTCTGCCAGGGAGCACCTGAGAGTACACGCTCCCAAAAACCACACAGGCTGGATGTATTGGCTTAAAATACTTCCATGAGACTCTCTCTGCTTCTTCCAGAAGCTGGGAAGAAAACAGTGGCAAATTCACCAACAGGTTGGGTCATCACTTGTGGCAACAAACCACCAAAACACAGGTGGGCAGGAATAAGGTGGATAGGGATAGGGAGAAGGCACATGGCTCCGAACACAAAACTGATTAGCACCTCCCTAAAACAGGAGGTCCCTCACTTTCCTCTTCTCCAGCTTCAGGACCAGGCTTGGCCCCCAAAACCACACACACAACACAGCTCCACAACTCACTATGACACTATTCCCTCCACACACTTTCCAAAAGCACTTTTTCCCCACCAGGCATCTAGAAACCGTTAAGAGACAAAATACACGTGACCTAGGAAATGTCAGTAGTCCTCCAGTTTTCTTTCAGGTCCATTCCAACCCCTTAACATTCCGATTCTTTGACAGTATGAATATTCCCCTTCCTCTTCCCAGCCCATTCCAGATGTGCCTCTCTGCTCATCAGAAGTACAGATGTGCAGCAACCAGGAATTACAGTTATGATAGAACTTTATTTACAATTATTCTAGAGCTTAAATTGAGCCAAGGTGCTTCAGCAGAGATAAAAATCTCAGCCTAAGGGTGACATTTCAGGATTGTTCCAAGCTGAGTCAGCCCAGCTGCTCCAGGACCACAAACTATGGATGACCCGGCTTCCTCCCCCTCAGACACACCACCAACACCCCTGGCACTGCAGCCAGCTCACAGATCACTGCAGCCAGCTCACAGATCACTGCAGCCAGCTCACAGATCACTGCAGCCAGCTCACAGATCACTGACAACCTCAGCTAAACAAGCCCCAGCGCCTGCTGACTCAAAACACAGTGTAAGTCATGCTCCTACTACACACAGGGCTGTGCTTTGAGGTCTAGTCCCAGTCTGGAGAGACCTGCTCGGCCTTTCAGACCCCTCAGATGTGGAAACACTGCAGAAGATGCTGTTTTAGCAGGGTAAGGAAGCCAGCTCTGTGAAAACAGCAGCAGAAGGGATGCTAGAATACCTTCCACATCCTGGAACTCCTCCAGCAGCATTCCAGAACTGTGGGGTCTGGTCTCCAAAAGCCATGCAAACATCATCTTCCAAAAACCACTATCACCTCTTCTCCTACCTGGCACCGCTGATCAAATACTGATAACAAGATCATTAATTTTTCCCCCAAATTATGTCCCTTGCTGCATTTGCAAGCAAACAGTATTGAGTCTAACCCCACGTGCTCTGTGTAAGATGCCAACATCATCCTGATGTTTCCTTGGATTCCCCCTCGTAAGGCACAGCCTGCAAACAACCCATGGCTGCAGCACAGACCGACCTAAAGAGAGGCAGAGCCTTTGTCAGAGCTTATTGATTAAATCTTTCCTTTGACAACAGATCCTGAACTTTAACCAGAGGGGAGAAAAAAAGAGCTGCCCTTGTTTTACAGGGGTTGTTTATAAAATACTGCCAATATAGGATGTCTGTGTGAAAAGAGGAAGGGACAAGGAAGAAGCTCAGAGCTGTCTGAAAACAATGGACTGTGACTGCACCTTTATTTAGAATCCCAGACTGGTTTGGCTTGGAAGGGACCTTAAAGCCCATCCCATTCCACCTCTTGCCTTGGGCAGGGACACCTTCCACTAGACCATGTTGCTCCAAGCCCCATCCTCTGCTCTCAATAAAGCTTGACTTAGGGTAGAAGCAGTGTGGAACAGGCTCCTGAGCTGATCTCCTTGCCAGGGACCATATCTCTGCAGCCACCACTTTGCAAGATGACAAAACCAGTGGCAGGAGTCCTGAGGATCCACACAACCCACTGACAACATCCCTTCAACTCCTGGTTTTCCAGCAGAACACAGCTTTACTGGATCTGTCCCAGGAGGCCAGTTCTCACAAGCACTGCCCACTCCCAGAAGTGCTGGGCTTCAACTACAGTTTCAACTCAGACCTCTTCCAGAAAATATATTTGAAAACCTCAAACATCATCAGACATCCCCTCAAAGAGTTTGAATCTCTGAAGTCAGTGTTTCTGTCTCTAAATACACTGTGGGAATAACAGCACTGTAAAATCCACCATCAGCTTAATGCTCAGCTGTGGCCAGAAGAGAAATTCTAATACCAGAGAATAATAGAAAATAAAAATAGAACAGCAAATTTGCAGCTGTATCAGCCCAGTTCCCCCAAAACCATGAATATTTTGTGCAAATCCAGACACTCCCCCTCCTCTTCCAAAACACAGTACAAGAGTTTCAAAAGGGCAAGGAAAAAAACCCAGAGGTGTGGTACCCATTCCTCGTGCAGGTGAAGTAGATTATAAACCTGCAGCCCAGACAGAGATGGTATTACATCTTAAAGGTATTACAGTGATGCAGACAAATCACTGATTGTTCTGCTTTCCTGTTTGTTTCAGAGCTGGAAGTTTTTCCCATTCTTTTGCAGGGGGAGAGGTTGGGTGGACACGGGAGGGAGGGAAGGTACTGGAAAAGGTGTGAAGGTGAAGAGTGTTCTCTGCATGTCCTGCTCCTCCTCTGCTGCACCGAGAAACTCTGACCTGGGGGGCTGGGAAGAGCAAAAGTTCTCCTGAATTCCAGAAGTAAATGCACAAACTTCTTAGGAAAGAGGGCAAACACAAGAGGACAAACACCAAGTGCTTCTGCAGGAGGCCAGGAAACCCAGGAGACAAGTCACTGGCTCTCAGGAAAGCGTTTGAGAAGAGTCAGCACGTGCACGTCCTGCTCTGAAACGCCTCCCAGGGGATGTAATCCTGGAAAGTTTACTCCGTATAACTTCCTACATTGCACTGAAATCCCACATCAGAGCCCTCACAGTTTCCACACCAGTGGTGAGCACGCCTGCACTCGGCAAGTTCAATAAAATACTCGGATGAACTGGCAAGGGAAAGAATCCCCGAGGTGCTGGGGTATCCTCATGGAAGAGGGACAGAGCACCACCAGTGTGAGCACCCAAAGCCTTCAGGACAGTTAGAACCGGGTGAGTAAGGATTAAAAGCAAACCCAGCCTAATCCAGCTGTTCCAAACATCTTCCCAGCAAGAGAATGCCAGGTACGTACATGTCACAGTGCATCCAGACTGACCAGTCCAGGCCTTATTCCCAGGACATCCCATCTTTACTAAACTCATTATTTCCTTGCCCTTATCCTGCAGTAGCAAAACCAGAGGTACCAACCTTTAAGATCAAAAGCTCAGCACAGGCACTCAAAGGCTCAAACCACTTAATTACCCAGCACTTCAAGGAATCAACCCCAGTGCATTTGTTTAGCAAATGCTGACATTTCCCTGCCACCACCACAAGTGATTCTCACATAGAGTAGAACAAACATTGTGCTTCCACCTCTCCCTGAAACTCCCGCAGTGTGGGACACACGCACTGTGCAGGTTCATTGCCGGCGTGCTCACACCAAACATCCTCACCTCGTGACAGGCTTTGTGGGAAGTGTTCAGGCAGAGATCTCACCTCTAACCACATCTTCCCAAGTGTTAAATTACAGTCTGTTTGCACTGAGACTTCAGGACCAACCGATACCTCCTCTGGATTTCGGCAGTCCCTCCAGGAACTCTAATCCCTTACTCGACAGTCCCTGGTAGTTTCCTTTGGAGCAATCCTGCTATTATTCCAGGCAGTGGCTTGCTAAGCAAGTCTGTGCAATATAAGCAGTGCTATACATGCATTGAAGTCACTGTCAGACATGAAAAGAAAACAAAATGAACAACAGCCACAAATGGCAAGACACCATTAACTAATTATGAGCTACTTTATTAACATGGAACTAATCCACAGCTATTCAGGGGGAGCAAACCTAGATGGAAATAATTAATCTAATTACATGTAACAGAAATTCCCTATAAAAATAAGCAAGAAAAATTGCATTCTGCAGTGTCATATCCTCTTGCTTCTCATTGTCAAGGAACACTTCACTCCTCGTTTCCAGGGCACACAGATTCTTTGAGTAAGGCTGCCTTTCCCAGGCTCTTTCCAGTTGTGTTCCAAAGCCAGCTGCCCAGACTGATCTCTGGTGGCTTTAGCTCTGTAAATCCAAGCACTGAGGCACCGGCCCAAACTGAAAACATGGAGACACTGATATGTCAGCACAAGGGAAGACGCTCTTCACCCATTTCAGTGTTAATATAGAAGTAACACAGTTAGCACTTCTGCCAGTTCTCCTCACTGAGCTTTAAACCAAGGGCTCCTTGGACAAAATCCCTCATGGTACCTCCCACAGAATCTTTTGCAGAGCACCACCTTGACCAACACTTAGAGCTGCTCTGAAAGCTGAAGGTGCCTCCACAGCCTAAGAGCAAAAACCTTAAATCTTCTGGTAGACACCCGAAACCCCAAAAGTTTTGTGGCCCTTCTCCCTCCTTGCTAAGGAGTATACAAGATTTACACTCCCCCAGGTGTCACACCACTAGCAATAGCACTGGGCAGATCTCTCCTTTTATTGATGTGGAAACCACGGCAGGTATCTCAAACACAAACGGAAGCAAAACCACTTTGGGAACAACCAAGTGGGTGAGAAGTGGACTCAGAAACCCTCCAGTGCATCATCCAAGACTTAGAACAAAAGATCCCCGGCAAGTCTGGAAATACCACCTCATGTTCACTCTGTGGGAGCTCCAATTTAAAGTGGTCAACAGCTTGGAAGTATTTTTTTTCTTCTGGAGTCAAGCAGGAAGAGCTGCAGATTCAGAAATGCAAGTGAGTGTGCGTAAAACCTGGGCCTGTGCAGATTTGCAGGAATACAGAGCCCTCCTTGACTAGCAAGACTCTGGCAGAGGGTCTGAAAGAGCAGGATGCTTCTGAGCTCCATCCAGTTTCTCAGCAAGAGCAGCAAGAACAAGCAGTCTCACAGATGGATCCGCGTGGGAGGGAGAAAGGATAAAAGTCTGCCTCGGGAGCCTGTTCCAGCTGCTACTGAAGCCTTGGGAGTCGGTACAAATTGGGCAGAGTTACCTATAAAAATCTAGAGCCTTGGCTTTTTCTGAAGCCCTCTTCTTTCCCAATTCCATGTTTTTCCTCCATCCTACTATTTCTGCATTTGAAAGAGTTCAAATCAGAGCTGAAAGCAGTGCCTGACAGAAGGTAAGTGAATACTGGGAGTGTGTCCCATTTCTTCACTCCTTCCTTGCAGATCACCCTGGCTACACTCACTCAGCAGCAGAGAAATCAAAACTCCTTTTAAACACTTGACTGAGAAGTGACTAAAAATGGTATCTTCAAGGCCAGGCTGGAGCAACCCGATGCAGTGAGGGGCAGTGTTGCCTAGGGCAGAGGGGTGGGGTGCACGGTTTTTCAGGTCCCTTCCAACTCAAACCCTTCTGTGATTCTATGTTTCTGTATTCTTTTCATCCAAAATCCCCCTGACAACATTTTCAGTGCCAGGGAGCTCACCTCCCTGACTGGAACCAGTTCTTTACCTGGGGTTGTTTTTCAGATCCTCAGGTAGGCAAAGGCAGAGAAAAAAACCTTTTCTCTTCATGTACTTGAGCTGTTCAAGACACATCTGAACTTTTTGTTCCTTCTGACAAAGAATCAAAATTACTGGTCACTAGCTGTGCCTAACCCATCTGGTCTCCCAGCATAAAATAGCTGAGTACATGTGTCATCAATCACTGTTAATTACTTCATTAACTTGGAAAAAGAATATTGACTTTTTTTTAAAGAACAAACATTGTTTAAGGTCAGCCTAGTTTTATTGGTTTGTTGGTTTGGGTTTTTTTAAATTGAATGCTATCTGATTACCCAGAGAAAATAATTTAGTCTGAACACTAAAGGAACCCTGTCACATAACTCGTGCAGTTCTTTTGTCTTACAGGAAACATTTCCCTGGGTCTCTTCTGGAACCGACAACGTGGCAGTGCCAGTTTTAACCAGAAACTTATCGGTGCGTGTTCTCAAACACCCCGTGCTCATGTGAACTGGGCTGCTGTTCTCACCTAATGCCCCAGTGCCTTTGGGAGCCCTGACCTTTGTCATGCTCTGGGAAAGAAAAACGCCTCAAGGCCACCACAAACAAGTTGCATCATTTTGGAGTGGACATTCAGCCCTCTGCTGTTGGCTACGAAATAGTGACACAAAGAGAGAGAGAGGGATGACCGAGGTTTGTGCATTTTCATGCGTGACAGATCCCCTGCCAGCACGGGCTAAAGTTGGTCAGGATCCACACGGCGTGACGCACGTTCCCCTTGGATTCTCCCACTGCTCCAGAGGCTGGCTGGGATCACCCTGGATGGTCTCAGCCCTGCTCCACACCTGGGTGTCCCCTCCGGTGAGCTCACCCCCCTTCCAGGCAGAGGGATCCCCCGCTCACCTGTCCCTGCCCACAGAGCCCCATCCCACCTGGCTCTCTGGGAAGAGCCCCTTAGCTCAGGATCTGTTACATTTTTCCAGGTCCCAGTTGGTGGCTCAAACACTCTTTTGTTTGAGGACCGTGACCATCCACACACATCCCGTCTCTCCTTTCCTCCACGTCCCACAAGTCTACCCCCAAAAACAGGGATGTGCTTGCCATGCAGACCTCCCTCATTGGAACACCCTTGGCCTTGGACACAGCACATCCTCACCCACAAAAACTTTGGGATCCCATCATCGCATCCAAAGTTTCCATTTCTGCCTATTTTGCTACTTCTGTCTGGCACTGAATGCTAATTATGCTCCCAAAACACTGCAACCCAATCAGCCAGGCCCCAGTCCCAATGGACTTCACAGAATCTCACAGTGGTTTGGGTTGGAAGGGACCTTAAAGACCATCTTGTTCCAACCTCCAACTTGTGGGGTCACTGCCCTTTCTCCTTTTAATGTGCCTCTTTTCCTACATCCAGTAAAAACCCCTTCCAGTGTCTGAGTGCATCGTGCCCTTGGGTATGCCCTCCCTCAGAGGATCTCAGTCAGGGCATCACCAAAACCCAAATTTTACACAGGAGTATAAAAGATACTGCATTGAACAGAAGGATAAAACACTCCAGCTTCACCTTTAAAGTGCAAAATAACATTTGTTTTCATTTGTTGGGAAAAACCTGTTCTCCTCCATCAGCAGCATGCGAAAAGTGATGCTGACACACACCTGGAACAGCTCCTGGAGCTGAGAGCCAGGCTCTGGAATTCAGGTGACTGATGGAGCACTAAACGCTGAGTGAACAGATATTTTTGCCGTGTAAAAAACTTCCAGTAGCAGCTGGAATTTTTTTTCTTTAAATGATACCTGACAAGTTTGATAGCAGTGATATTTTTTTTTTTTTTTTGCCTTTTGGAAAAATCCAGAGAAGCACCTTTGCTAAAAGATGCTGCTTTCAGGCCCAGGTTTCTCAGGCAGCACAGCCAAGTCCCTACGGAGCACCCTGCAGCTCACAGGATCATCCCTGGGGATACAGGGCAGTCCTGGGCACCCTGCTCAGCCCACATCTGAGTAACTGAAAGGGCAGCAATCCCCATGGGAAGCTGAAATAAATATATGGCTTTACATTCACAGGGGTTCCATGTCTTCCAGTTGCTCTAGTTTTAAATTACAAGCCATGTTTTCGAGCCACGACCACGGCCAGAATAGAAAAATCAAGTCAATCACCACTGAACTGTAAATTCTTGTGTTGTATCCCTCTAAATAAGGTTAATATTTTCATGACCAACATCACCCTTTAATAAAAACTAGAATCTTCAGGCAAATTTTTCAACCTTAAAAGCTGACAAGCAAGAAAAGCAAGGAAGGAACAACTGGTACTACTCAGACTTGAGGGGGTTTGGGCTTCGTTTTTATATATTTATCTTTTTTTATAACACCATCAAAGCCAAAAAGGATAAAACCCTTCAAAGAAGTACTTGCAGGTTACCTTGAGAGACAGGAGCCAACAAACTTTTGGGAGTTTACCTCCGAGGTGTTGCTTCCAACATCGGAGCTGTTCCTTAGCTCAGTGGGAAGGAAATGCTCCATTTACTTTAGGATTTACACCACATTTTATATGGCCCACGTTGTCTGTTTGCATAACGTGAGCACAGCAAGACACACTGGAATTATTCTTTGAAATAAGTAAAAATTGGATTGTAAAGCCACGAAAAGTTGGACATGTTTCAAGGACTGATCCAGCACCTGCCGGGGGGGGTTTAAGGTATGTTTTAAAATACTGTCTGTCAGCTGAAAAGAAAGATTTCAACTCAGTGTCCTCAAGGAAGCATTAGAGCCCTAACTTAGGGTCTAGGTTGGAAGGGACCTTAAAGCCCATCCCATTGCACCCCCTGCCATGGGCAGGGACACCTTCCACTAGCCCAGGGTGCTCCAACCTGGCCTTGGACACTTCCAGGGATCCAGGGGCAGCCACAGCTTCTCTGGGTAACCTTCCACCCTCACAGCCAACAATTCCTTCTCAATATCCCTATCCAAATAACCCTGCCCTCTGGCAGTGGGAAGCCATTCCCTGTGTCCTGTCCCTCCATCCCTTGTCCCCAGTCCCTCTCCAGCTCTCCTGGAGCCCCTTTAGGCCCTGGAAAGGGTTCTCAGCTCTCCCTGGAGCCTTCTCTTCTCCAGGTGAGCATCCCCAGCTCTCCCAGCCTGGCCCCAGAGCAGCAGGGCTCCAGCTCTTGGAGCATCTCCAGGGCCTCCTCTGGGCTTCCTCCAACAGCTCCACGTCCTTCCTGTGCTCGGACCCCCGAGCTGGAGGCAGCTCTGCAGGTGGGGTCTCACCTGAGTGGTGAGAATCCCCCTGCCCTGTTGACCACACTCCCTCCCACGCAGGAGATGGGGGTTTGGGGATTTCTGGGCTGCTGGGGCACTTGGAGCTTCTCATCCACCAACACCCCCAAGCACAGACAGAACATTCCTCCCCGTAACACGTTCCTCTTTCAGGGTGGGAATCAAGCAAAGTAATGTACACCTGAATTTGTCCCTCTTCAGCCTTCCCTCCCCATTTTTAAAACATCACAGCCCAACCTTCAGAGTGTTTTATTCACTCTTTTGAGTTTGGGGATTTTGGACTTTTCCATGCTCCTAAATACCCTCCTGTAACTCCACACAAACAGTTTCAGCCACCACACCAGGAGCAATTGCTTGGCTTTCAAGACAAGCTGCGATTAGTCACCAAAGCTCTGCTGTGCAAGATCTCCTTTCACTGTATCACCTGCCACTTGGAATACTCCAAAATATATGGACAGGAAGGAATACAAGACAAAAACAACAAATATTTTGAATGGAAGTGTTAATCTGGGTACATCTTGTGCTTTGTTAAGGGGGTTGGAGTGAGGTAGGGGTCAGTCTGTTCTCCCAGTGACAGGACTGCAGGAAAGAGCCTCAAGTTGTGCAGGGGAGGTTTAGGTTGGATACTGGGGAATATTTCTTCATGGAAAGGGTTGGGCAGTGGTGGAGGCCCCCATCCCTGGAGGGATTTAAAGCTGTGCAGATGTGGCACTTGGGGACACGGGTTAGTGGTGGAACTGGCAGTGCTGGAGGAACAGTTGGGACTCGATGATTTTAAAGAACTTTTCCAACCTAAATGATTCTGTGATTCCATGAACGTAATGATTAATAAGTTATGTTATGGCAGGGAAGAAAAATGGCCTGACAGCCAACGCCTCCAGCCACCTCCAGCCAACAGCACAGCCCCTTCCTGAAGGAAAACACAACCCCTGTTACCTCAAAGCACACTCCAAGCCTGGGGCGGGGGAAGGAGATTGCAGGAATATTTTCCTGAAATGGAATGGGGAGATAAGATTGAGTGAGAAGGAGCAGAGGCTGCTGACACATCCAGAAGCACAGGAGCCAGTAAACATGCAAATAGGTACCATTCCTGCCAGTAACAGTCAAACCAACTTTGGTTCTGCTAAAATATATCACATTAAACAAGAGAGATAAGCCCAGCACGGATCTAGACAGAACAGTTCCCTTTCACCAGCACAGCTTTACTTCTCATTCAAGGAAATCCTGAACAAAGCTCTCCATTCAAAAAGTCTCCACTTTGACTAACCCAGTGTTTGTGAATAACTCTGGACATTTACCTGTTAGCTGTCTAATCTGTCTCTTAAAAACCCTACTCGAAGCCATCAAGCACCCTGACAAAGCTGCCTCCCTCACCGATTACAAACCCTTCCCCAAGCCAGCCAAGGCCTTGCTGCCCCAAAGCCACCAAGAGCACATTTCACACGAGATGTCGGAGAGGACAAAATAAAGGCTGCATTGACCAGATATTCCTGAGATTCCAGAGCAGGAACTACAGCTGATGTGGCCTGATAGGGGGTGACAAACTCTGGAGATGATAAAGGCATTACTTGGACATCCATCTGTTTTCCTTGGAGTGTGGAGAGACCCGACAAGCAGAAATAGGAAAAAACTGAAACATATACAGGATTTCTTTTCATCTACAGGAAGTACAGACGTGTGAAATAAATATATATACATTAAAACACCAGAGGCAAAGAAAGGACTGCTTATTTTCACTTCATTTTATCTGCCTACCACCTCTGAATCAGCAACACGAGCTCAAAGGCCAGCTCTGGGTACAGTCTGAGCCACATGTTTTGCACATTTCTAAGCTCTTCCCTGCTATGGCAAGGGCTGAACTCAGCTTCAGCAACTTATTCCAGTCAATGAGCCTGTTCCCTAATAGAGGAAAACCAGTCCTCCAACCTTTCCTAGTAGAGGAAAACCAGTCCTCCAACCTTTCCTAGTAGAGGAAAACCAGTCCTCCAACCTTTCCTAGTAGAGGAAAACCAGTCCTCCAACCTTTCCTAGTAGAGGAAAACCAGTCCTCCAACCTTTCCTAGTAGAGGAAAACCAGTCCTCCAACCTGGCCCCCTTGGATCCTCTTCTGAGATTTCGGTACACAGGGAAGAGCATTGAGAACTTCAAGCAATTGCCAGCATCAAAAAATGAGTGTGGACAAAAACTGGAAAGATGTAAAAAATAAAGCTCAGACCTTTCCAGGCTGAACAAGCCTCTCACTGATGGCACAACACAACAGGAATGATTTGCCCAGCACTGCAGAGGGACTAAAGCAGGTTACAGGTCTCCAGGAGCAGGAAGACCACAGGAATTAGCACGGGCAGGAAAGCATCCCCACATCTGTGGTGAACACAACAGAGAGCAACTTAACAAGGGATCCTCGGGAAAACTCCCAGGGCTGCAGCTCCTGAGGAGCTAAATGGAGACACGGGGAGGGGCTGGGAGAGAAGAGCCTCGGGAAAAGGGAAGAGCCTCAGGAAAAGGGAAGAACCTCAGGAAAAGGGAAGAGCCCAGCGATTAGAAAATGCCAACACCTGTGTTCAGCGCTCACCTGTGCTCAATCCCTGCTCCTTCCATCCCAAGCACAAGCACTGGGAGGAAAACCCCAGGACCTTTGCCTCTGGTTGCCTCAATTTGACACCCACACTTGGTTGGTTGGCTCCAGCATATGCTCAGAATTCCCTTATCCGGATTCTGTGCCTGCGATAATTCCCATTTTCCTTGCCAGGGCTAAGAAGGAGCCTCAGAGCTATATGCTGAGGCCCTGGAATTTAAATATACGATAACACTGTAAATAAAAGGAAACAAATTCCTCAAGGAAAACCTTTCCGCGTGCCAGATCAGTTCCCAATAGTAACTGCTCTGCTTTGACAAGAGATAAATATTTACAGTCTGAAACAGAGAACACCTTGTGTTGCAATGCTGGAACACAAACTTCATCAGTCCCCAGGATCCTTAAGGGGGGTTTTTGATATTTAAAAGAAAAAAAAAAAAAAGATAATTAAACCCCCAAGCTGAGCACTCAGAAGCTCCCACACATTATTGTGCTCATTCACCCCACCACAACGAAAACCTCAAGGTGCTCACACAGAGAAACTGTCAAACACACTGAATCCAGAACAGATTTTCACGAAAGGAGACCTCATCCCCCAGGGAATGTAGACAGTTTACAGCAAAAGTCGAAATTATTGCCAAGAATGCACTGCCTTTTTTTTTATTTATTTAAATATAGTCTAACTTGCTCCTCTTAGATGTTCCTCTAGTGAATGCAGACACTGAAGATTTTTCTTCCTGGAGCAAAAAGGCAGCAAGGAGGCTCAGATGTCCATGTCAAACTCCTTGGATTGGGAGATTCCACACTGGGAATACTCTTGGGAGAGGGAAGGGAAAGCTCAGGTTCTGTTAGGTTATCTCTCAGCTTCCAGCTGCCTCCAACATCCCGGCTGGATCAGCTCCTTCCAGCTAAGGAAAGAATGTGGGGAATGTCATTCATAATGACACTTGGGAAGCCTGAGGAATGGCAAGTGTACAATAACTGGATATCCTCGTCCCAAGGAGGGGGATAACCTCGTGCAAGGAGATGTTCTCACTTCCAGCAGCTGCCGCTCAACTTGCTCGGCTACGGGGCCACTTTAAGCGAGGTAAACACCTAATTAAACAGGAATGGGGTTTTTTGTGCTGTCTGTGCAGTCCAAACTCCCATTTCTAACAGGGCCTGCACAGCCTGGCTTAGCTGTTACACTCCAGGATTCCATATCTGACGTGTCATGTTCCTCACCCAACTGCTATTTGGGCTTTTATGGCACGTTCCCTTTGAAGTGGGGCGGCCCGACGGAAGAGTTCAATGTCTATCTCCCAGCCTCAGCTTCCTTACTTCCTCCTCCTCTTTACTACTACAGGGAATTATTACCTTGAGCAGAACTCTCCTGCCTTGGCCCCGCTGCTGCTCTGCAATCCCATCCCTGCAGTCAGCCAGGCCTTCTGTTCCCTGCACAAGTCCTCCCTTTGCTCCCCTGCTTCCAGCATCCCTGCACAGCAGTTTATTTTTAGACCAGCTTTTTTATAGCAAAGCCCAGAAGCAGCACACTTTCAGTGCCAAACGGGATTCAGTGTGATTTCTAACACTGTCAGTGGGCAGAAGGACACCCGAGTTTGGTGGTCACAGAATGTTGGTGGGACTCCGTGCCTGTCACCCAGGGCTGACCCCTGGGCACTGGCTGCAGTGCCCTCCCAGCTCCACACACCACTTAGTTCATCAGGCTCAGCCCAGTATTCTCCACAAGGGATCCCTGTCATTCCCATCTCCATCAAAAGAATTGTTTTTCCATGCACGTGCAGTTGCACGGAGAAGGATCTGATCCCCCCAAACCAGCACCCCCCGATTTTCACACTTGCAGTGCCAGGAACCAGACAAGAACCCCAGAATCACTGAGGTTGGAGAAGACCTCCAAGATCATGGAGTCCAACCTTGGAGCACTGAGTGCTATGTCCAGCCACTCCCTGAACACCTTCCAATGCCTGCCCACCCTTTCAGAGAAGGAATTCTTCCTCAGGTCCAACCTAAATGTCCAGACCCAGAGCTGTGCTGGCCCAGGAGAGCCCAGAGCTTCCCCCCCTGCAGCTCCACAGGAATGTTGGCAGTTTGGGGTCCCCACTCACAGGCAGCTGGAGTCAAAGGGGAGATCCCAGCTGGCTTCCCCAGGGCTGGATCAGGCCCTGAACCACCAAGACAGCCAAGGACAAGAGCCCAGCTATCCAAAGTGAGGCTCCTACCCAGCTGTATCACCGGCTTAACTGGGGTCACAGGTGGTTTTCCAATTACAAATTCCAATACCTGCCTATTTTTTGTGATGGTTGGCTGCTTTCAGAGCAATTACAGAATAACAACTACAGAATCAGATCCACCAGGTACCACCACCACCTTTGTCTGTTCACAAAGCACAACCTAGTGCATGAAACAGCAGCAAAAGATACCCAGATACAGAGGTGAAGAGACCGTGTGATCTGAGTAAATGCACCCCAAACATCACACAGTAAAAGTCTTTTCTGTTTTCAACCATTCACAGTATGTCCTCATGAACAATATTTCAATGCCAAGGCCATCTTCTCCAAGGTACCAAGAGCACCAAAATCAGAGCTACACTTTGCCCTGAAATCACATCAGCAGAAGCTTTTTTGTCCCCTGGTCCAGAAGTTCTCCTGCAGGTTTGATAATTTGTAACATAAAAACTCTTGATTCCCTTTCTCTGAAACAAGTGTTTGCAAAGCTTCAGGCAGGAGGTGTTTTCCCCAGTTGGAAATGTTTCATTCCCTGTTGTGATTAAGCCCATCCCCAAGCGCTCTGTCCGAGGCGCAGGGAGCAGATGAGGCCGCAGGGATGAACAAACAGGACGAGGCAAAGCCTGACAAAGACAGGCAAACACAGCCCCCAGCAAAGCATCCAAAACCTACCATGTGCAATCAGAATAAACACTCATTTCTAGTCCTCTCCCTCCTCCTTTGTCGTGCTCCCAGGTTAAAAATCCTGCGAGAGAGACAGCCCTGACTCCAGTGCCTCCAACCAGCACCTGACAGCAGGGGACAGTTGTGGAAGGAAGGAAGTAAAGCACGTTTTTCTCCCAGCCAAAGCATTGCTGTTAAATTCAACCAGAAGATCAGTGTTGGGTGGGAGAAATGCACAACATGATCCTGACAGAGAGTAATTTATTTTGGGAGGTTCCTGTACGCCAAGCAGTGAGGAAGAACTGAAAAGCAAAGGCAGCTCGTGGTACTGCTGTCCAGCCCACTGGAAGGACTGGTTACCCAGCAGGACATCCAGCACCAGATTCCAACACTCCTGACGGTGTGGCCTCTTCGCCTTGCGTTCCCTTCCTCTTCAGCACAGAACAAGGACAAGGCACAGAGTTTTGAGCATTCTCACAACCAAACACCCGGGCCTTGCTCCAGCACAGCGCTGAGCAAACGTGGAGAACTCAGTCTGAGCAGCAATTCCCACCCCCAGCAGAGCCGAGGGTACAGGATCCAGGGGCTGGTTTGTTGTCCTACAGCAGGAACAGCAGCGTCAGACCAGGCTTCCTGGGAAGGGCTGTGCCTCACAACAACCCCACAGAGATCCCGCCAGCATCCATGGAGTCACTGAGGTTGGAAAAGGCCTCCAGGAGTCCAGATATTAACCCAGCACTGGGAGGGCCATTTCTTTCCCCGCCCCTGACGATGCTCCAGCGGCACAAACCACACTCACGCTGCACCAGTTCCTTGGGAAGGCGGCACGAGGCACCTCAATGAGTTCCTGCCCTCTCCAGCTTTAGAAGAGGTGCCAGCCTTCATCCCCCCTGCAAGAAACATGCCTCCATATCTTCTGAGATATTCCAAGATACGACTGTGCTCCCTTTTTCCCCCAAATGGCCCAAGGGAACAAGCCAGGCTTCCCAGGAGGACAGGAAGAGGCCAAGCTCCGTGGCAGAGTCCTGCAACTTTGTTCCCAGTGAGACTCTGAGGTTCCCTCCTGAGTCACCCCACAGCACCAGGGACAGCAATTTTGTTTGAATTCTACCTCTGCTGGCTGGAGAAGGGACTCTTTTCCTGGGATGAAATGAGTTCCACATCTGCAGTGCTGTAAAATATAATCCTGCCTGCAGGAAAGCTCAGTTTTATCTACAAATGCTCCTTCCAGGAGAGGCCCTCTTGCCTCACAGTTTGCACCACAGCTCTTCCTCTTCCAGTGATCCACGGGAATTCAATAATCTTTACATCCCTACTGGTTTGCAGTTGGAGCCACTGCGTTCAAAGGCCAACATCCCACTGTCCCCCCCATCCCATCCCCTTCCAACTCAGCCAGTGTCCACAAACACCTGCGTGTTCCAGGGTGGAGACTTCTCCCTCCTCCCTGTCCCGAGCTCCCAAGGCTAAAACTCACAGACTGTTCCAGTTTTCAGAATCCTCGTCGTTTTAAAAGGTGTGAATAATGCAATTTTTCTTCACTTTTGTGCAGTTTATTTGGGCAGGAAAGCAAATCCCCCCCACTCTCCAGGAACCTGCAGCAAGGCAGGTTTTTCTGCTCTCTGGAAGAACTACCTGTATTTAGGATTCTAACAGAAACAAGAACTAGGTAAGTGTAGCTCCTATGGGGAAAAATGTAACCTTCCTAATACTGTGAGCAACACTCCCTTTGTGAATCCTTGGGAATAGCACACAACAGGATTCATTCCCTGTTTCAGGCTCCCAACGTGGATCCTTTTCTTGGAACGATGCAAAAGTTTTGTCAACACAACCCCAGAATTAACTCGAACATTATTTCTCTGAGCAAATGCAACATAAGCTGTTGGAGCACATTGGGAAAATCCAGCCGGCAGAAGGATGGGAACTGACTGGTGACAGGCCCGTTGTGAATAACAGCTATTTCTCAAGTTAAAGCAAATTCTATCAGCAAACCAACACCACCACGTGCCTGTGACAAATGAAAGCCCATTTTGCACAGAGCGACTCACAGTGTACTAATGTTCACAGAAATTAGCTGTAATTAAGTCTCACTGACAGACACCTCATTAAAGGGCCCGTTCTCCCGAAAAATTAATAAAGTGAATTATTTCCTGCTTGTGAAATATCGGAATTGTTCACTGCTCATAAAAGATACATGAAATTCAGTTCAACTGGATGTCAGTGCTCCCCAGGATGAAAGAGTGACACGCTTAAAAAGACATTTAAAACAACACACTGCTCTGCTGCCAGCACCCAGAAAGAGATGCTCAGCCCCTACACATGATTTCATCCTAGGGTGGCAAAAAATAAACCCCTTAAAATACAATTCTTCAGCCAGTACCTATATCTATCTATGCATATAAATAAAATAACTGGCTTGCTATTAAATGCACATTAAACAAAAAACAAACAACCCCCTCCCAACAAAACAAACAAAAAAGTAACAAACAAACAAAAAAACAACCAACCAAACAAACAAAAAAAGAAAATTAAGAGAACATAATCTTGATCAAACTAGAAAAAGAGGGTTCTAATTAGCTGGTTCCAAGATCCAGTTTTCAAATTGCCACTTTTGGGGGTTAAATGCTTCTCATGGGAGGAACAAAGGGTCAGGCACTGCTGAGGGCACAGGGCTGAGTGTGCCCACGAGCACGAGCCAGCACAAATTCCCCTGCACTAGGAGATGGCAGTTGGAATGAGATTTTGATCAAACTTTTCTGAAGTAACACCTAATAGAAAAATGAACCAAAAAAAACCAAAGCTGATCAAGAGGCGTCCAGGAACGAATGCCACGAAAAAAAGGCCTGAATTTTTAGGGAGCTGCAATTCCTTACAAAGGGAAAACCACCGAAGCTTTCCAAGAGATTTTACAGCCTTTTCCCAATTGTTCCCTTTTTCAACATCATTATGCAACCTCCTTGTGCTTTCCTGCTTCTTCTACCCCCCCCTTCTTTTTTCACCCATTCCCTCTCCCCAGTTTCTCCTGGATGCTGTGAGGCAGCTCCTTTAAGACAGCCAGAAATCCAGTGCAGATTTTTCTCTCCTCCTCCTCCTCCTCCTCCTCTCAGTTTAAACTGCCCAAATCTTTCCGGTGAAGAAGCGTTGCCCAAAATCTGCTCACTGCTCAAGCAGCCCTGGCAATGACAGGCAGCACTTCATGAATCATCTGTTATATATTGCCTTATCAACACAGTCCACTGCAGGAGAAAGTAAACCTGGCCCACTTTGGCTTTGTGCAGAACACAATCAAAATGCAAGTGGCATCAATTGCTGGAGCGCTCCGAGGAGCTCCCTCCTCCAAGGACTCAAATATATATATATATATATTTACATGTATATATGAGACAACCTAAACTGAACCACAATGCTGAGATTCCTCCACCACACACAGCTTTTACTTTAATTTTTTAGAAGACTATTCACGCCTTTTCACTATTTTGCAACACTGCTATATTTCTAATTATTAAAGCTTTAGTGTTTCTGCTGTTTCTCAGCTCAAACTGAGAGGCAAACACACATATTTGCATGATTTTTTTACCCCTCAGCCCTCTGAGCTCTGCAAGTGAGGAGAACCAGGTTCCCTCCCCCTGCTCTGGAGCATTGGTGTGCTTGGATCTGGGGATCCTGGGAGCAAAGGGAATGGGAGAGAGAAGCCACCCAGGGGGGATGTGGGCTCCAAACTCAAAAGCAACTGTGAATTCAGTGACGAGACACATCCTGTCACCTTCTCTGTCCAGTAAAACACACTCTCACAGAAGCACTAACTCCAAGGATTCCAGCAGGACTCTGACAAAATGTAAACCCTTGTACGCCAGGCAGCAGGATTGAAAAAGATCACGGGAAAGCGATGGGATAACCGGAGTAATGAAGGAGGAGACGACACCACCAAAGAAACCAGCAAGAATACTTGGCAAATATTTAATGAGTGTCATTACCAGTGGCCAAATAACATGTTCAATTAATATTTCCTTGTGGTTTGGGACAAGCTTTGCTGTTTGGAACAGGCCAGCAACAGATACCACTCAGCAAATCCATTCCTCTGGTAACATCACTGTGTGTGCTCACCCATGGATGCAGGAGGAGTAAAAATACAGTCCCAAGGGCTCGGGGGCTTAGATTATACACAGAGATATATATATATAGAGATATACACACAATGCCAAGGAGTATTTCTTTCCAGTAAATACAAATATCCACAACACCGAGGGGTGTGACACAATCACTTCTTTAACTGTAAAGGACGCTAAAGAACTGTTTTAACCCCAAGATTCAGCTGGCACAGCAGGGCGGTGAGCACTCAGGTTTTTATGCCCTGAAGGGAGCATCACTTCAGCACACACTTAGAGCACTTAACCCATACAGATCCAGGCTGAGCTCGGGAAAACACGAGGACAACCAGTCCCACTGAACTTACAAAGGCAGGCATGGCAATGGAACACTGGAAGAGGAAGGAAAACTGGCCTAGAATATTTGATTCCATCACATATTATGTATTTGGGGGCAAGTTTTTGTCTCAACACTTGGTTTGGGCCCGTTCCTGCGTAGAAAGTTTGCAGCTTCCCCCGATTTGAAAGCTGCACATGAATCTTGAGGGTAAGTTCCAGGATCACAGATACACCTTAGGCTGGCTTTGGAAGGCCTGTTGCATAGAAAGTACAAACCATTTCAAAGAGGGATTAAGAGGGCTAACTACCCTGAACCCATGGACTCCTGTGCAGTTTTAACCTTCATTTTTAACAAGTCCAGCTCCTCACCCCTGCAGCTCAACATGAGACTGAAGGCTGAAGGCTCACCTCCACCTTTCCAGCAGCTGTGAACAGGCAGTTCCTGGGCTTCCACTTGAGGAAATCCTTCCCTGTGATGGGGTGAGGCCCTGGCACAGGTTGCCCAGAGAAGCTGTGGCTGCCCCATCCCTGGAAGTGTCCAAGGCCAGGTTGGACGGGGCTTGGAGCACCCTGGGCTAGTGGAAGGTGTCCCTGCCTGTAGCAGGGGTTTGAATGAGATGAGCTTTAAGGTCCCTTCCAACCCAAACCATTCCATGACTCTGTGGCAGAAGGAGAGGAGAAAAACAAGCACAAGGGCTGGAATTCCCATGAGCTCAAGCTGCTGCTTTTGAGGAGAGGACAAACCACAAGGCCACTGCTCATGGTGAAAGCACAACAACCTGCCAGGTTGGACAAAGCTTCCATCCAAAACCTTCCCTAACCCAGCACGGGTCCATGGGACCTGCAAACCTATCCCAATCCAGACGTTCCAAGGGTTCAGGAGGCAGCCTGGAATTCAAGCCCCTAAAGATCTGGGCAAACCACATGTCTTCAAGACAACCCCCCAGCAATCTGCACCCACCTAAACATCTCTTACCAGCTCCTGTTACCACGTAACTCCTTCAGGAGTTCATCATCATCAGGTGTCTGTAAACACACCACTCCTACTTCAAAAAAAAAAAAAAAAAGAAAAAGAAAACAACAACCTAATGTTTGGTGGGGTTTTTTATACCTTGTTTGTTTGTTTGTTTTACTGCAATGTTGGTTTCACCTTTTCAGCAGAGTTGCATCTTCACAGGCACAAAGATTACGAGAGAAACTACTCTTCCTGTTTTCAGAGACTCATGGAATGGTTTGGGTGGGAAGGGACCTTAAAGCCTATTTGTTCCATCCCCCTTCCACCAGCCCAGGTTGCTCCAAGCCCTGTCCAATACGGCCTTTTTTCATTTTGCCAGTGATTCACCATTGAAAGGCAAGTAACAAGTGAAACTCAGCTCCACTAACGAGTTCACCTGCATCCCACACCAGGATCTTGGTATCCCCCACCTGCCATCTCCTCACTGGACACTCCCTGGGCTCCTCAAGAACTTCACTGCTTTCCCTCCCACCTGCCAGCTTTCCTCTACTTTAGGATAGTCTCTTTAGGAGGAATACAAGGAACACAAGCTTTTTATGTGCTTTTCCTCCCCGTCTCCGATCCCGTGAAGCAAACGACCTATTCCTCTGGTATTCCGAGGTGATTTTCCAAATGCTTTTCCCCTTCCTAAAGCCAAGCCCTGGAGCAAACCCAAAAAATACTGGAGGGTGGCAGAGTTAAGATCTTAAAAGATTTAGCTGCGTTTTTTTGCACCGAGTTCCGACCACCAAGGGCACGGCTGAACATCAGCGAGGGGAATCCACGAGACGCACGTGCCGGGAGGCGAAGGAAAACACGGAATCCTGGAAAGCCGCAGCTTCCACATTTCGCTTTCTCCAGAAAATCTGCAGTCGCTAAAAACTTACTCTTTCTAACTGGGTGGCATTTTACATTTCCAAATGTAATTGAGTGAGCGTGTTGCCATGGTGACGGCAGGGTTCTGCAATAACTTTGTTGCCTCGTAATTGCTGTATATTTGTATACAAGCAGCTGAGCTTTCTTAATTCCAGTGCCCTCAACTCTTCCCCAGCGAGGCTGCTGCAGCTTTTTAGGCTCAGAACTCCAAACAGTGGTGCTGGAAACATCAGAAACGATTAAAACTCAGCGCCGCGACCGCATCACACACACACACACACACACACACACACAAAACCACCACGGAGCCTTGCCAAGAACCAGATTATTATATAAACTTCAGAGCTCCCGAGCTTTTAAAAATGTTGCCGTTACAACAACAACAACAAGAGAAAAAAAAAAAAAAGCCCAATTCAGATAATTAACTTCAGGTAGCTTTTGGCAGCGGGAGAAGCACTTTGAGGGCAGCGAGTGCAGCATGAGCCCCATGTATTGACAGGCCGTGATGCCAGTAAATCAAAACGCACTGGCCAGGGGGATTATTCCCGCAGGAGTGAAATTCGCTGTGGTTCCCGGGGCCAAAATAATATACTTGCTCCATCTTTTCAGCCTCAAATCAACTGTGGGAAACGAGCACGGCAACGAGGTGCCTGGTGGGATCGAAGGGGAAGAAACGGGCAAGAAACGAGAGCACCGATATCCCGCCGCACGCCCCATCGCAGATTTTAACAAGCCATTTTCACACCCTGAATCCACCCACACCTTTCCAACACCGATCCCCCCCACTCCTCGGGAGCGTTTTTAGAGCTCTAACGCAGCCTGGAATATGAGGCAAGGCTGGAACGCGACGGCGAGGAGCCTAATTGATGCGAATCCGCCGAAACAGCCTTACTGCCAAGCGAAAAAACCACCCCAAAAAAAAAAAAAAAAGCACCTTCCACTATCAGCAAACGGGCGCACGACACAATTACGCAAGTGGCTTTGAGCGAAGGGCAGGTTCCCTTCCCTCCAGACGCTGCCCAGCGTCAAATGATTGTTATGGAAATCCATCTGCTTACCCCTGAGCTGCCAGGGGGCCGCGGACGCTCCGGGGACAACATTCGGGGAGCGGGGAACGTTCCGGGGAGCGCCGGGATCGCGCAGCATCTTCCCTGATAAATCCCTGCAGCAAAACCCACACGCGGCTGCCGGGCAGCACCTCCCTCTCCGCTCCTCGCCAGCCTCAAACCTCCTCCTCTGGGGTTCATTTAGCCCGGCGCGGAGGTTTGGGGTGGTTTTGCCCCCCCCCAGGTCCCCCCAAAAGGTGAGTTTTGGGAGACGAAGCTGCAGCCCTGGGCCTCGGACCTGTCACTGCCACCTCCGGGCTCGCGGGGAGCGCACCCCGTGTTTAATCCTCCCGGGCGCAAGGAAAAAGCCATTTTTGGTGGTTTTCTAAGGAGGGGGTTCGGGGCCGCGGGGCCCGCGGGCCCGGCGGGAGCGCGCAAACTTTCCGCAAGTCCCGCGTTATTCCCGGGATAAGGGGAGGAGTAGGGAGGGGGGAGCAGGGATGGCAGGACTGACCCCCGGGCCGCGGCCCGCTCGGCGCCGCAGGGCCCCGCCGCGGGCGTCGCCCCCGCCGCCGCCGCCGCAGGGCCGCGCCCGCCCCGCCGCCCCCGGGGCCGGGCCCCCGCGCTCCGTCGCTCCCGGTCACTCACCGCCGCCCGCATCGCCCCGCCGAGCCCCGCACGGACCGAGCCCCGCACGGACCGAGCGCCGCCGCCGCCGGGGACGAGGCGGAGCCGCGGCCGCCCGGGAGGGGCGGGGCCGGCGCGGACGCTGCCCCCGCCCCTTGCGAACAGGCCCCGCCCTCCCCATTCACAAAAAACAGGGGCCCCGCGCGATGATTGGGTGACGGCGCTGCCCGTCACGCCCCCCTCCCGGCCGCGTCCCGCCCGCCGCCGCGCGACACGCCCGCGCCGCGGTGATGGCGCGCGGCGGGCCCCGCCCCCCCGGCGCCGCGCCGCCCAATCAGCGCGGGACGCTGGGGGGGCCGCGCAGCTCAAATCCGCCCGCCACCGCCGCCGATTGGCTGCGCGACCCGCCCGTCACCTCCTCCTCCCGCCCCTCGCCCCCTCCCCCGACCCCACGGTGCGTGCGCGGCCCCCGGGAGCGGCTCGCGGCGCAGCGCGCGCGGCCTCTTAAAGGGCCCGCGGCGCGGGCGGCGCCGGCACGGCCTAGGGGGCGGCGGCGCCGCGGACTGACCTGTGCGGCGGGCGAGGCGGGGAAGCGGCGCGGCGGTGGGCTCCCCCCCGGCGCCGAGCGCGCCACCGACGGACTCAGCCCGTGACGGGACCCGCCATCTTGGAATTTATTTTTTCCCCCCCTACCCCCCCAGATGGGTAGTCACGTGGCGCAACCATTTTCGCGCCGCGGCCAATCAGGACGCGCGGGTTATTTATAGCCCAGCGGGGGGAAGGGAACCAATCCGGCCCCGCCCCGCGCTCCCGCCCGGCTCCGCCCCGTGGCGCGCGGCCCGTCGCCATGGCAACGAGGGGGCGGGCCGGGTCCGCCATGTTGGCGCTGCGCCCGCGGCCCCTCGGGGGTCCGGGAATGGGAGCGGGGTCCGCGTCCCTGAGGAGCCCGGCACGGGGCTTGGCACCCCGCGGAGGGACGGCAGCCCACGCGAAGTACAATCCCTGCTAGATACACAGTGCCGTAATCAAATAGGAAACTTTTTTTTCTTGACCCGGTTTTCCGCACCCAATCCCGAAGGGCTGTTTTGTTTTATCCGTCAAGCGGCGTCAATAAAACCGGCGAACTGCTGAAATGAGGGATAAAAAGGCAAAAAGGGCAGGGCATGGTTCAAAAATCTTTGCCTGAATTGCCAAGAGTCAATAAATAAATAAACAAACATAAAAAGGAATTGTCCTGCACTTACCTCTGCCTCTGTTTTCCTTTCAACCATTCAACATTTAACTGATTTTTTGGTGTTCTGAGGAGTTACCCCATTGAAGTTCAATTAATGCACTGCCTGAAACTCCCCAAGTCCTGCTTCAAACATTCCAGGTCATGGGAAGCAAAATATTTCAGCAACTCGGGCGAGAAAGTGAGACGCGATCCCATGGGAACATCCCACCTGAGATGCTTTAAATACTCATCTCCTTTTCCCAGAGATGCCCCATCCCTGGAATTCTCCAATCCCAGGTTGGATGAGGCTTTGCTCAACCAACCTGGGATAGTGGAAGAGGGACTTCCCACTAAAGCTTCCGAGGAGTTTCTTCCCGTCCTTGCCTGAGAGAAGCTGAACCACGGCATTCCCGCTCGTAGGCAGCCATCCCAGCCCGCTTCTGCTGCGTTTGATTAATTGGCTCTTGCTAAATTGTTTTTAAAACTTCCAGATTTCCCTTAAAGAAAAAAAATGAACTCGTGTCGTTCAGCCATCTGGATTTACATAAATTCTGGGACCTGATGGGAATCACTAACAACTCTGTCCCTCCCTCAAAATTTGCATGTATGTGGTAGTATAGAAACACTGCTCCTTTTTCCTTTGACTTTTTTGGGACGTTTTCGTTTGAAAGGGCCACCCTTATAAAAATCCTTGGAATATTGATCCAACCCTTACAGTTGCTTTTTTCCCCATGCTGGGAACAGGCTCCCCAGGGCAGTGGGCACGGCCCCAAGGCTACCAGAGCTCAAGGAGTGTTTGGACAATGCCCTCAGGGATAGGGTGGGATTGTTGGGGTGTCCTGGGCAGGGCCAGGAGCTGGACTGGATGATCCATCAATAATTTCCTCATCCCTAAAAGTGCTCAAGGCCAGGTTGGAGCAACCTGGTCTAGTAAAGGTGTCCCTGCCCATGGCAGGTTGTTGGAATTAGATGAGCTTTAAGGTCTCTTTCAACTCAAACCTGTTCTGGGATTCTGTGATCCCTGTGGGTCCCATCCAGCTCAGGATGTTCTGGGATTCTCTACCCTAGTGTTGGCAGAGGTCAAAATGACTCCAACAGTTCCACCTGTACAATAACATTCCTTTAACTTTAGCTTTCCATCTTACTTTATTTTTAAGAGATTAATTTATTCCTGTCAACTTACAAACATTACATTTTGATTATTCTAAGCTCGAGCCTACAGGCATCATGGCCTGCCCTGGAGCCCAAAATTTCGGGCTATCCTCCCTGTAATACCCACCTGAGAACACCACTGGCATTAAGAACACTGCTTCTACCTAAAGCTGAAGCCCTTTTTGTTTCATTTTTAGCTCCTGTGGGCTCGTGGGCTTGTTTGTTGTTCTTTGGTTGGTGAGGTTTTAGGTTTCCTCGCATGGTTGTTCTGCTCTCAGTATTCGGGGCCAGCTTGTGTGCTCAGATAGATGGATGGAAGTGTGTATAAATAATCTTTAAATTATTTTTAAGTGTCGGGGGACCTATGGGTGGAAGGCCTTTAGGACTAGAAGGTGACTAATGCCAGCTGTGACAAGGGAATATTTGCTAAAGGCACAGATCCGATGCTGGGTGGTCAGTGTAGGACCCACCTGTGGCAGCCAAGTGAGGGTCTGCCCTCTCTTGTCCCCATTTCCACTCCAGAATTTAGTCCCAAACCCACCAAATATGGGTTACAACCAGTATTTTGCCTAACTGGCCGTTGAAGCTTCTAAACACAGCCCTACCTGTGTCCCCTGTCCCCATTCCCCCATTACTAAGGGCTGGATGTTGAACTGCAGACCTGGTCCCTCTCTGCACTGCTGAAGTAGTTTCAAAAGAGGAAACGAGAAGAAAGCTGTGCCCTAAAAGTTGCCAGGGAGTGTAAGTTTTATCTTCAAAATTTGATTGATACCCTACTAGTGGCTGTGGGTGTGAATTATGTGTCTCTATTAATATCCAGTCTAGGCTAACCTGTGCATAATGACAGAAAATTAAACCTTTGTCATTCTTCATGTAAATTAGACCTCGGAGATTCACAAGGAAAAGGATTCTTCCTATATGTTAAATCCAACATATTGGCTATAGCTGTATATAGTCTGTTTTTACTGTAATTGCAGCTGAAAAATTTACTCAGAAGCCATTTCAAGCAAAAAATAAAAATCTAAAAAAAAACCCCCAACCTTGGCAGAGCTAATTCATAAAGATTTAAATAAAAAGCAATTACAGAACTTCCCGCCTACCTCCACTTCATCTTTAGCTGAACTCCTTGTTTGTCAGGAATGGTTCCATTTTTTATGTTCTTAAGCAGGAAACAGCCATCACAACACTCCAGCTTAATTTCCCTCTCTAGTCACACGGAGCTGCTGAAAGTAAAAGAGGTGTCTCAGCTTTCCACTCTGATCCTGCCTCTCCATGGCCTAAAAAAAAAGGAGGATAAAGTGAGGAGAAAAGCCAAGAGGAACTTCCTCTGGAGCCTAGACAACAAGGATCCACTCCAAGTGCCGGTGCCACTTGGTTCCTTGGAGAAAGTCGAGCCTAGACACAAGTCCCTACCTGGTGACTGCTCCCTCTTCTTCGTCCTGATCCAACAGTCCTCATCCCTCCTCTCCCTTGGTTTTCCTGTCCCACCCATCACCCTTCTTTGCTTTATCTCCCACTCCCATCTGTTCCCTATCCTTCCCTCAGCACATTATTTACTCCTTCCTGCCATCAAAAGAAAACCCAGACCCCAGCAAACCAAGGTGGAGCAGAGAATGTTCAATTCACATCGCCCCACTCCCATGTTTGCCACCCCAGTACCTTTACTTTTGTGCTTTGTATTGTTTTTCCTGGTGAATTTTGCTCCAGCTGGGACTCCTCCTTCTATCTTGGTACAACATTCTTGCAGAGATGGACATTTCTTGTTTCCCGTGCTGCCAAATCCATCCTCTGAGCAGTCCTGCCTGGCTCAGTGGAGCTGTGAAGGAGAACAAGGTGGTTCTCCTCCACTTTTGAGGCTGATGAAGCCTGGCTTTGGCTGTAAAAGCCATTTTCCAGCTTGTCTGCACACCCAACACTTCATCAAGTCTTCAGCACTCAAGGCCTGAAAAGCTTAAACTCTGAAGCAATGAGAGCCAGACTCTGAGAAACAACTTACTGCTGTTGGTTTGGGCAAAATCAAGTCCCTGTCCCCCACTTGGGGGGAAAAGAAAGTAAGGAGCGAGTGAAGCTCAAAGTGAAGGTCACAATGTAAATTTTGCTCTCTTCCCCATGTTTACTTTTCCTCCTCCCCCCCTTTTTTTTTTTGCTGATTGGATTGTTATGGCAGTCATATTACAATGACTAAGTAGAATGCACTTTTACATTAAAGTTCCTGGCTAAAATTTGATTTTTCTGGATTTTCTAAGTTTCCTATTTATTTAGCAGCTTTGCTCTCAACTATATTATAGAATATCCTGAGTTGGAAGGGATCCACAAGGACCATCATTCTTTTATGCAGAGAAAAATTATTCTGTGGCCATTACAAACCACTGTCCAAAAGTTCTTACTGTGTCATCATCCCTCTTGATTAAAGGGAAGAATTAAGAGTATGAAAGAAGTCTCTTTTCCCCTTCAACTGTCTTTTTACTTCAGTCAATTTTAGTAGCACACAAAGGCTTAAATTTAGATAAAACCGAGAAATAAGTCTAAAATTAATACTGAATCTTGCTGAAGTCGAGGCTACAATAATTGCTGGATTTCACTTTGCTTAATCAGTGATTGTTTTCTGATTTTTAATAGTAAAAATAAGGGAAATATGTATCAATTTATGACATTTAGTTCCTTGAATTTTCCTCCACGGCAGCTGCTGGGAGTAAAATGTGGGGGGTGTCTCTCTATAGTGGGAACCTCGGGGGAAATATTGATTCTTTTTTTTTTCTTTTCCATCTCTTTCAACCAGAAAAACAAAACAAAACAAAAAGACATCATACGGGGTGAAACCTAAATAAATGTAAGGAACAAAGGAGAAAAAATATATATATAAATAAAAATATATCAGCTTGGCCCCTGGGTGTTGGTTTTACGTGAAGATCCTGACTTGCAGCTGAATGACTAGTAGGATATTTTTCTACTGAAATATTGATAGTAGATTACACTAAACCACAAACTATCTCCATAAAGCCCATCATTTCTAATCCTAATGGTGTTTTCTTTCCCTTGGCTGACTCCTACATTCATGAGATGATGGCTTTATTCTATCTGGGGGAAAAACTTTTTACCATACAGCTAAATTAACTTGTCAAAAGACTTCAAACTTCGGAAGCTTTTACAGCTCGATTCAGAGCTATTATTCAGGATTGAATGAGAAGGCTGTGGACTGTAAAAGCTGGCAAAAAAAAAAAAAAATAATTTTCAGCAGCATTCAGGGGTTGAATGGAAGGTTTACTTTTTGTTCAGGTGGTGTGTGTTTCATTGATCTGCCTTGGAATAGCCAGATTTTTGTATTTTAAGGCAAAACGCTGCTTTCTGCTGCTCTGGAAGCTGTGCCCCAGCCCGTGCTCTTTCACACACACTTGGTTATATTTAGTCGGTGCCAACCTAAATAAGTGTCAACCGGCTCTCCAGAAATGTGGGGAGCACAAAAGAGCCCGGCCAGCCGCTAAATTGAGGCAGAGCAAGAACACAATTAGACTTATTTTTATCCTTTTCTTTTAAAATCAGATCACAGACTATCTCCCAGTCAGCTCCAGCTTTCTCATGCAAATAAAACTGCCTGGCTTCAGGAGCAGCAACTTTTAGATTTTACAGACAAGTAGCAGCTGGCAGAGCTTGTGCTCGGAGCCTTTCCTGTCGTGGATCCAACCTACTTTGGGACAAAGCTGGGATAAAAAGCCAAGCCAACGATTGCAGCCCCCGGAAGGGAACCCAGGGCCCTCTGGGAGAGCGTGCAAATGGATTCAGGATGTGGCAGGATGGGATCCATAATGGCCAGCGTGGCGAGTGGCCTGGATTCGGCATGTTCTGGATGCAGCTGCCTGGAGCTGGTCCACTGGGAATGCTGAGCACAGGAGCAAGTCTTAAATACGGCTTGTCACCAAGGCTGCGGGGAGGCTGTGCCACCCCCTGGGACCCACAACTCAGTCTCTCCTTCAAAAACCAAATCAGAGGCGCTTGACTGTTTTCAGAGATACCCAGAGCTTGCAGAGGACACATATCCAAGGAACGGGGGAATCCAGGGTCACATCCCTCTTCTGCCTGGCAGGTTCCTCCTCCCTACGGACCGTGGTCATGACGGCACAGGAGAACGTCCCTCCCGCTGCAAAGACAGGCCACTGGGCTCAAAGATGTGCAGGATGCACGAGATGAAGAGCAGGCAAGACTTTAACTTCCTTGGCTGCTCTAGGCAAGGCTGAGAAATGTTTAGGGTCTGGAATATCATCAGAGAATCCCAGAATGGTTGGGGTTGGGAGGGATCTCAAAGCTCATCTCTGTCCACGGGCAGGGACACCTTCCACTAGCTCAGGTTGCTCCAAGCCCCGTCCAACCTGGCCTTGGACACTTCCAGGGATCCAGGGGCAGCCACAGCTTCTCGGGGCAACCTGTGCCAGGGCCCCCCCACCCTCACAGGAAAGGATTTCTTTCTAAATCATCTTCCTGTCATCTGAGTTTAGGCTGGTTTTGAGAGGACTGGCAGCACAGCACCAAGGGGTTTTGGGGCTTGGCACTCCAGAAGCCAAGCTCTGGGGAGCACTTAATTGCTGCCTCTTTAATAAAGTAGCAACCTCCTGTAGCTTGGGAAAGCTCGTCTCTGAACATGGGTTACTAAAAGAAACTTCCCTGTATTATTGGATCTGGTCTCTGAACATGCCTTCATCCTGCAGCTGTCAAATAGGAATATTACTGCTTCCCTTCCTAAGAATAAGATGGGGATAAAGATGATGTGTGGGGACAAAGTTGCATGGACCTTTCAAATCCCCAACTTCTTCTCCCTCTGTTTTGTTGTTTTAGGGGTTATTTAATCTCTTTTCAGATGGGTCACAGCATTTCCTGAATACCAATAGCTATTAAAAGGCACCAGCACTTTGCATTTGACAAAACCTCAGTGGACTTCTTTTCCCTTTTCCATGGCAAAACCAAAAGCACAGAAAGGGCTTTCCCCTAGAAAGCCCTAAAAGATCTCAAATTTTCTTTATCTGCTTCTCAGGGAGCAATCACCAGGGTGTACCAGCTTTTCAGATCAAACCTTCCTGCTGCACATCCAATAAAGGGGCGAAAAGACAGGCACAGAAAGGAGGAACACATGAGCAGAAGCATCAGCTGGGTGCACCCAAAAAGCAGAGCAGAGCATTGGTATAAAATACAGGAAGGAGCAAGATCTGTTCATGCTGAGTGGTGAGGCCCTGGCACAGATTCCCCCATCCCTGGAAGTGTCCAAGGCCAGGTTGGACGGGGCTTGGAGCAACCTGGGCTAGTGGAAGGTGTCCCTGCCCATGGCAGGGGTGGAATGGGATGAGCTTTCAGATCCCTTCCAACCCAAACCGTTCTGTGATTCCATGGATGTGACCTGAATTTGCTCCTAAAATAATCCAGCAAATCTGAAAGTTGAAGCCTGGAGCTCACGCTGGGAGGCTTTCTGTGGCTGTCCAGGCCTTGTGCTGAAACACGTCTGCAGCTCACTGCTGCAGCACCACTGCAGCTCTCGGGGCTGAACACAGAGGCATCCAAAGAGCAAAAGTGCTCAGATCCTCAGCTCTCCTCCTCCTCCTCCTCAAGATTTTGTTTCCCAGTGCAAGTTCCTTAAATGTTGTATCTTCGAAATTTGTGTTCCTTACGAGCGTCTTCACCGAATTCTCAAAAAGCATCACAGCGGATCAAGATGTTTCACCAGAAGTACAAGTGTCCAGACTAACAACAGGGGCTGGTGGAAAATGGTATCAAAATCATGAAAGGAATGTCTGAAAAGTCTGGAGAGTTACACTCAGCCCCAGTTTGGCATTGTTACATAGTTGGGTGGGACTTTGGAATCCAGCACTCATTTGCAAATATGTTGTTTAATAGAAAGGTAAGAAGTGAATACTGAGCCATTAATGATAAAAATAAAATGTATTAGGATGAGAGGTCAGAGGAGTCAACACCTCTGCTGCCCTAGAAATGTCTGTGTGTGTGACTACAAAACACAGGCAGAAAGGACAGATACTTCCCTCTTCCAGGATCGCTGGGCAAGATCAGGCCTGTAAAAGACCAGGAGGGTCCCTCTCGCTTTTTTTTCACAAGAAAAAAGGGAAGAAAAAAGGCAGACTTCTCATCCTGGAAAAGAGCAGATAGCAGGAACCCCACGGTTTCCTGGACTAGATCCAAGGACAGGAGTGAATGCGGGAGAGTGGGAACTCAAAGGGAAGAGTTGTTTCAAAAAGCTGCAAGGCAATGGGGACCAGCCCAGAAATGGAATGTGAGGAACTGAGATACAGATCAATAATACCTCCACTGCATAATAAGGACTGGGTATTTTTCCTTTTGGGAAAGGAAGAGCTTGCAATAGGAACCTCTAGAGCTGATGTTGCAATGGCACTGTTGGATTGGTTTAGGTTGTTCACACTGGGATCCTCTGGCATCCAAAGAGCACCCAAGCCTTGGGTCATCCTTATCAGGAGCTTCCTATGACATTGTTGCATATTAAAGACTCACTTATTAACACTGATGGGAATGTTTGAAACGTCCCACGTTAGCAGGACAACGTGGATAAACTCTGGGAGAGCTGACGGACTGGCTGAGAAACAGGAGTATGATAAAAAGAGCCTTTGCCTTGGACCCCAGAACGAGGGGCAGGGCTTGTTCTGGCTCATAGAGACTAAGATGCAGAGATCATGTGGTGGGAAGCACAGTGGTCCAAAACTGGGATGTGCTTCTGCATAACTGAGGACAAGAGAGAAGGTGTTAGAGCTTGTTTTTTCTGCTTATGTGGGCAAGTAAACCACAGAATCACAGAATGGTTTGGGTGGGAAGGGACCTTCAAGTCCATCCCATTCCACCCCCTGCCATGGGCAGGGACACCTTCCCCTAGCCCAGGATGCTCCAAGCCCTGTCCAACCTGGCCTTGGACACTTTCAGGGATGGGGCAGCTGCAGCTTCTCTGGGAATTCCATCCCAGACCCTCCCCACCCTAGCAGGGAAGAATTCCTTCCCAATATCCCATCTCACCCTGCCCTCTGGCAGTGGGAAGCCATTCCCCCTTGTCCTGTCCCTCCATCCCTTGTCCCCAGTCCCTCTCCAGCTCTCCTGGAGCCCCTTTAGGCCCTGGAAGGGGCTCTCAGGTCTCCCTGGAGCCTTCTCTTCTCCAGGTGAGCATCCCCAGCTCTCCAGCGTGTCTCCACAGGAAAGGTGCCTCTATCTTATCTCCAGCACCAAAGAACACTTTTCATCACCTTGCTCTTGGTAAATCCAGGCAGCTGTTCCAGGGGAGATTACTTGGTAAATTATCCACAGTGCTCCAGATGCTCTGCTGTTTATTTTGGTCATATATTTCAAAGAACAGTTTCTCCAGCAAACAGTGGAACAGCTGTGGCTGATGAAACTCCTGGGTGCCATCATTATCCTCTTTTTCCTGATAGAGACTGTCACAGATTTACCATCGAGTTTTGGCCTGGATGCTGCTGCTCTGCAGTCAGCCAAAAATAAAATAGGACTGGATATCCTTAACGTGATAAAAGAAGGATTGTCAAGGTTGAAAAACTAATGGAATTGCAGTTGTTCAGACCAGAGGAAGGAGCTCTGTCCAGCACAGGTACAGGATTATACTTTGGATGTGACTGTACTGCTGGAGATCCCTTTCTCCCTTGCTTGCCCATAGGGATCTTGCCACAAAACTTGAGGGGTCTGGAAGGTGGGCTCCTGTGCCATGATGAAAGAAGTTCTCTGAAGATCTCTTAGTGTTCCCGAACTGAATTCCCAGGAGCATCCATCAGCCTGACTCTCTGCAGAACCATCACTGACGTCACACTCCAAAAATCTCTCCTGAGGTTTTATCTCGTACAGAAACCAAACTCAGACCTGGAAACCTCTTTTAAAGCGTGGGCATCCTTAGTCTGTCAGATGGAACTGTACAGGGTGCGAGGTACAGCTCGCACCTTGGGCAGAATACTTGGAATCATGGAATCACTGAGGCTGGAGAAGACCTCTGGAAACATTGAGTCCAACAGTTCCCCCAGCACTGCCACGCCCAGCACGCCCCAAATGCCACATCCACACATTCTTTGAACACCTCCAGGGATGGTGATCCCACCACTTCCATACATGTCTGCAAGGCAACTTACCCCCCAAAACCCCCTTTCCAAGCAGTGAATCCCTGGCTCCTCCAAGCCCACAGCCTTTGGCACTGGGTTTCCTCTCACACAAGCCCCTCGCAGGGCGAAGCTCCCGCTGCCTGCCTCACCAGCCCTGCTCAGCAGCAGCCCTGAAGGCTTAATCCTAAAATTGTAGGGCTGTTCAGGCCCTTCCCCGAGGAGTCAATGGGGTCTGTGTGCTGTGTGCTGGCGGGGGTGCCAGGGGAAGTGGTGGTTTGGGTGATGCCCACATCTGACCGCCGGCAGCTGGAGCCGCACCGCCGCTCACCCCCGAACCATGGCAGCTTCCCGTGGCTGCCAGCCTGGATGGCATTCAAACCAGCAAAAAAAAAATAAAAAAATAAAAAAAATCCCCGCTCCTGAAGCATCCCATCTTCCATGGGTTTTCACAGGACAGCCCCCTGTTGCAGAACAGCAGCCTTACAGTTGGGTTTAAAGAAGCGTTTTTGCTTTTCTGGACCTGAGCCCAAAATCCCGCTTGGAGTAACTCACATTCACGTCAGCAGAACAACCCCGGCCAAACAGAAAGTTCTTTTTCTTTTTTTTTTTTTTTCACCCTTAATTAAACTGTTGTTCTCTCAAATCAAATGTGTTTTCATCATTGCAAACCAAGAAAGATCGCAGGTGAATGCTGCCAGTGAAATTAAAAACCAGCTTGAGACAGCTTTACTTTTAGCAGAAAGTCTTTTTTTGCTGGATGCTTCCTCATCAAACCAACTGATAGAACTGAAGTGGGGCAGGGTTTTAGACCATCAAGTGCAAAAGACATTTTCTGTCTACATTCTTCCTTCAGAAGAGATGCAGCATCCTCATTTCTCTAGGCTTGGTTTAACTCCTCGTGTTTCAGAGGGATGATCATGCCAAAAACATACCCATGTGCCACAGCTGCTCTCTTCGTTCCCAAGACCAAAAACAAGTCCTCCCTGTCTCTGCTGAGCTGGTTTGCTCCCACAGCTCTGCAGGTTGTGGCATTTCTGGTATTATTCGTGCCCAGAAAGTCCCAACAGCAGAAGAGCAGCACTTACACCCAGCCCAGATGCCTTGGAGTCATGGAATCATGGAAGAATCATTAAGGTTGGAAAAGACCTTTAAGATTGAGTCCAACTCTCAGCCCAGCACCACCACCATGTTCTCCATTAAACCATGTCCCCAAGTGTCACATCTACATCTTTCAAACACTTCCAGGGATGGGGAGTCCAGTCCACCACTGCCCTGGGCAGCCCCTTCCTATGCTTTACAGCCCTTTCCATGAAGAAATTTTCCCTGATGTCCAATCTAAATTTCCCCTGGTGCAACTTGAGGCTGTTTCCTCTCATCCTGTCCCTCGTTCCCTGGGAGCAGAGCCCAACAACCACCCAGCTCCACCTCCCTCTCAGGGAGTTGTAGAATCCTCAATTCCCACCAGCCCTTCCCAAAAACCCGTTCCTAAAACCCTTATCCTTTGCTTCCAGCCTGAATGGGTGTTTTACAGAGAGCTGAGTACAAAAACCCTGGAGACTGACAGAAAACAGGGTTAAAAAACCAGAGTGGAATTACCCATCTCCTGCTCATTAACTGACTTCAGATGATACCATTTTGCTGGTTTTTTTTCCCTGCAGCTCTGGCAGGGAACGTTTTATTTGCTCAGTAAAAGTTTTCACATGCAATATGTTGTCGCTGGTTTGTTTTGTTCCTGAAATCCCTCACCTATATATTTATTACAGACAGATATTACACCCTCACAGTAAAGAAAGGCTGCAAAGTGCTAGTTAACTTCTCAGAGCTGACTGAATAATTCCATAAATACAAGGGGACTGGAGTGACGACAATAAAAGGATCTGTACTTTGAACAATAAATATGAACTGGAGCTCTGCTTTGGATTTTAGGCAGGCTGCAGCTAATAGGTATTCAGCTTGTGTGGGCCACTGACATTTAAATAAACACATGTGCAGTCCAAGGGGGTTGGCTGCAGAGCCTCTTGTCAATTGAATCCAGCCCTGGGAACACCAGTAGAGCATTTCAGGATTGCAGGAATTCCACGCTGGGCTCTAGCCCTCGGTGGTATCTCTCCTGAAACCATAAGAAGTCCTCCGTGGGGAAAATAAATAAATAAATAAATGGACAATGGGGATGAGGAGGGGGTGGAAACCCCCCCAGAAACGTGTGGCTTTAAAGAAATGCTGAAAATATTTCTACTAAAAATGCCTGGCAGGCTGCCCGTGTCAGACTGAAGGAGAACTCAGCTCCTCAAACTCAGCCCAGCAACCTGACCAGCATTCCTGTGCTGCCCAGGGAAAAAAAAATCACCTTTGAACACAGCCATTAGAAATGAATTTGCAGAGCAAGGCCAGGGTACACTCACATAAATCCATTACTGGTGGGGAAGGAGCAGGAACGTGGGCTACAGCCCCCAGAAGGATCCTGAGACAACACCTTCCTGCAGCACACGAGCTCCCGGAGCCACCTCTGCCTGCAAAGACAGGTTTGGTTACGGTGGAATGAGCTTTTCTGGCAGGGAGAAGGACTAACTCTAAGTCTTTCCAGCAAACCCATTGTTAACCCTAACAATCAAAAATTATTTGGCAGCATCAGACCCCCTGAGCAGCACAGGGATGGTGTGCACCCTCAGCACCTCACTCCAAAGGAGCAGAAAGCCCAGGAAGTGTCTCCAGCACTTGTTTTGTGTGATTCCCATAAACCACAGGCAATGCCTTAAGCACCTGTAGGTCAAATATTTTCCCTCAGTGTTGTAGAAAGCAGCGTTTCCCATCCAGGTGTTGCCTTTTCCATCACCAGAGCAAATGAGGGATAACCCAGGAATAAGGAGACATCAACTCTGGGGCTGTCAGCCTCAGAAGGGGGGAAGTGGCCAGTTAAAAAATAGAATTAAATTAAAGAAAAGAAAACCAAACACAAAACCAAATCAAAAAAAAAACCAACAACAAAGCAAGCAACAACAAAAAGAGCCGCCAAAAAAAAAATAAAAATCCAAAGAGGAATTAATTGAGCTACTTATCACTGAGTTTAACACTGAGCAAGGCAGTAGAGGCTCTGTAATAACATTCTAGATAATTAGAAAACTAGGACGGAAAGAAACCATTCTTTTGGTAACTGGAATCATGGCTCCTGGGGAATTCTTTGTGGGCATCAATGCATACGGAACTAGGGGCAATTTAGTTGATACCGTGTACTCTGGTTTCTCAAAAGCTCTCTCACCAGGGGTTCCTCAGAAATTAATCTCTCCTGGGATCAGAGGAAAGGTTCTCCAGTGAATTCCAAATGGGTGGAAAACAGGAAGGGGCAGGTAGGAACAAGTGGTTATTTCGCACCATGGAGGGAATCCCAGTGGAATCCCCAAGCAATTGGGGCTGTTGGCATGTGTTGTTCTCAGAGTCTAAAGGATCTGGGGAAGGGACAGAGGAGCAACTTGCTGAGGATAAAGAAAAAAAATAATGCCTTAAAGTAGCAGAAATTAGTGTGATCTGCAAAGAGCTGCAGGAGGGCTGAGGGACATGACAATAACACAGAGCCCCAGGGGCAGGGACACCAAACCACAGTGACCTCACCAGAGTCCCTCCTTTAGTTGTTGCCACTCAGGAAGAGAGAATCCGATCCAGCAGCATCCTCAGTTCATTCCCAAATAGCAAAAAAAAGACATGGACAGTTGGTAAGGAATTCATGGAATTCATGGAATCACAGAATGGTTTGGACTGGGAGGGACTTCAAAGCTCATCCAGTTCCAACCCCCTGCCATGGGCACCTTCCACTAGACCAGGTTGCTCCAAGCCCTGTCCAACCTGGCCTTGGACACTTCCAGGGATGGGGCAGCCACAACTTCCCTGAGATCCTGTGCCAGGGCCTCCCCACTCTCCCAGGGAAGGATTTCTTCCCAGTATCCCATCTATCCCTGCCCTGTGGCAGTGGGAAGCCATCCCCTTGTCCTGGCATTCCTGGTGAATCAGGAGGTGTGTGATGGCAGCGAACACCTCGTCGCTCCTTCTGACAGTACAACAGCACTTTGGGTGCACGTTACTAAAGCAAAATAAGGCCCTTTCTCCATGGGAACTGTGGGCTCTGCTGCCACATCTAGTTGTGGAAGCCAGAGCACTCTCCAAAGGCAGGGAGGTGAACTGAACAAAACCATCTAGGAAACATCAAAACAGAGGGAAAAGGCTCAGCAGGCTGGGAAGCTGCAGCACACTGGAGGGTCCGCCAGAGCTACTGTAATGCCTGGGTTTGTTCCATTAAACACCCACTTCCATTAAACATCCCTTCCCAGGCAGTGTCAGGGAGCAAAGCCATCCGAGCCCTCGGCTGCCTCCGGACAGCTGCTCCTGTGTTTCACAGATTAACTTTGGATCCGGCCATAATTGGTACAGAAAGGAAAACATTGAAAGGAGTCTGGGAGAGAATGTCCAGCATGCGTTCCTAATGGAGCCAGGGCTCTCAAAACAGCTCCTCTAAATAGAGCTCCCAAAAAAACACTGGAGTCAATAGGATTTAGGCGTGGATGTAACTTCCAAAGCATGCCACACTGGGGTAGGGAAAAGGAAGATTTGGAGCAAGAGGATTTTTTTTTTTCCCACAACCATTTTCTTGGTGGAGGACAATCAGGGAGAGAACTTTGTTGCGTGAAGTGTCTGGAAAAGAGTTTAGACAGATAAAATAAACAATAAAGTCACTGGAATCAATTACTTCTCATTAGCAAAGTCATTTGTGCCTTCTAAAGGAAATTAAAGATGAAATAATTGAGCTCCCTGCCAAGCTTGTGACGGGTCACCCTAAGATGAGTTCCTCTTCTCAAACTTGGCATTTAAAAAGGGAGCACATTTGGATGAGCAAGGACATGGCCATGGAGAATCAGCAGGAATTCTGAAAAGGGAGGTTTTGCCTCACCAAACCACAGGGGTTCTGTGAAGGAGTCAGCAAATGGATAAGGGAGACAGTTGCTCTGATCTGAACAGTTACCACTGTTCTCCTCCACCGAGCGCTCTGAGGTGCCACGGGATGAGAGGGAAGCATTTCCTTGAGGGATGAGCATCACCCTGCTGGAGGGGCCAGGAGGTTGCAGGTAGACAATCCAGCCCCAAATCCTGAGGCAGTGCCCACCAGGAAGCACAGCATCAGGTGCCAAATCCAAGGGTGGTCTTAGGGAATATATGCAAACACCTGCCTGAAAAGCAATGGAATCCCAGCCTCCAATCCTCATTTTGCACAGACTACACAACATTTACTGGGATTTCCATTCCCCAGCAGGGAAGGCTCAGGTGGATTGGGTGCAATGCAAGAAGTCTGACAGGCAGAACCAATGTGGAACAATCTGGGAAGCACAGGAATCTGGGCTCCATGGAATAACAGGTATTCCTCAAGGCAACCAAACGCAAGTATTTGTACGTAGGGACAAGAGCTCACGTTGCATTTTGAGGACAAGGGGCTGCATTCATGGGGGCCTGAAAACAGAGTCCCTGGCAAATAACAGGAACCTGCAGGAAGAGAGGGAGAGCTCCTTTCAGTGCTTGGATATATCCAGAGCACAAAACCAGCAGAGCACTTTGCCAAGACCATGGCTGGAAGAGTGCAGGAAGCACATCTGGAAAGCAGCTCTCAAGGGAAGAGGCACAGATCTCAGCTGCAGCCTGGAAAACCCACCCTGAAGTCCAAGGCTCAGGCTGGAGAAGTGGTCTGACAAGTCTGCCAGTCACTGGAAGAATTTCTAGCAGAAGAGGTCTCCTGAATTTGGGAGAAACAGGCCCAGGAACCCGCTGGGGCTGAGCTCGGTGGGACTCTGTCCCTGCACCAGCAGTGAAATGTTCCTGTGCCAACAAGAAGAGCCATTGAACCAGCCCTGCCACGCAGCTGAGTCCTGCCCAGCCACCCCCTGACAAGGCTAAGGCCAAAAGAGATATTTGGACAAAAAGTTTGTTCCAAAGGAAACCCCAGGAGACCTATTGTTTAAAAACCTGTGTCTTTTTGGAGCATCACAGCAACAAGAGACTTCCTGGAGCAGGATCAGTCTCTCCCCTCGGGTTTCCACATGAAGCTCCCAGAGTGTCTTTATTATTTTCTTTCCATGCTTTACTAGACAACCCAATTTCTTCATTTGTCTGTAGTGACCAGACAGCTGGATTTATCTCGGGTAGGGGAATATTGCCTTCAAGATCTGAGGACAGCAAATGCCCCAAAAAGATCCTTTCAGTCCTGTGAGAAGCTGTTCTGGAATGTTGATAATACCTCCTATATATTTTGGTGATCTACTGCTACGCCTTAGGTTGAGTTTAAAGAGCTGACTTGTGTTGTGGAGCATAATGGAGATTTGTTTACACTCAGCTGAGTTATTGCTGACCAGAAGGCTTTGCAAAGCATCACAGAATTGTATTTCTTTGTGATGGAAGGGGGATGTCATTACACTAACACCAAGGATCAGGGGGAAATGGCTCCCCATTAGATGGGATATTGGGAAGGAATTCCTGGCTGTGAGGGTGGGGAGGCCCTGGTACAGGCTGCCCAGAGAAGCTGTGGCTGCCCCTGGATCCCTGGAAGTGTCCAAGGCCAGGTTGGACGGGGCTTGGAGCAACCTGGGCTAGTGAGAGGTACCTCTGCCCATGGCAGGGGGTGGCACTGGATGGGCTTTAAGGTTCCTTCCAACCCAAACCCTTCTGGGACTAAAGACAGCAGCATTATGTGACCTGAGTGTTCATAAAGACACTGTTTGTACCATCTGTTTATAGAAAGCATCGTTACCTGTTGGAAGGTGCTCTGGCTCCCAGTGATCTGATTAATTGAACTTGTTTTAAACTGTTATAAATGGTTTAAGCATGAGTGGTGTCCCAGGTACAGCCTGAAATGTCAGCATCACTGATGGCAGCTCCCAGCTCCAGGGTGTCCTCACGGCAGCCTCCTGGTCAGGTTATTTTTCCATAGTTTCAGATAAAACAGGATAGGAAGTGTTCTGCTGTCAGTGAAATATCAACACAGGCAGCTCTCAGCAGGTATAAAAGAAATCAATTTCTGGTTGTAACAATCTGTGGATTCACTATTAAACTGCTAAAACCAAACTGCTAATGCTAAATCAGATTATTTCCCCCATATTTTCAGCACATCTCACTGTAGTTCTAACTCTTGTTTGAGGGGAGGGGAGTTTTCAGTGGTAAATTGAATCTTAACAAATCCATCTCCTTATATCCTTAAGAGGGAAGTGCAGGTACATGGGGATATACACATGTAGTGTATATTTTCTGCTGTTTTGGCAATCTATAAATTATCTTCTTGGAGGTCACGAGTGTTTCTGGCCAGAAGCTCTGGAAAGAAACAGTAAGGGCTGGTGGCTACGGGCTCAACAGCTCAGCTGAGCAGTGAGGACGATGGTCCCTTGTGCATTCCCTGATTTATCCTTCTGTTCTTATCAACTTCCAAAGTGATGCTAACTCCACAGGGGACTCCCGTGGCCAAGCTTCCCGTGTTGGTTGCCTGAGGAAGGAGTTGAGCAGCCAAGAGCTTTCTCCTATAATTAACTTGCAAGGGAAAGGCTCGTTTCAGCTGGGAGCACTGAAGGAGCCGGGCTTCCTACTGAAAGCAGAGAACTGTCAAGGAATAACTGATCACAGGAGAATCCCTCTTAAGAAAAACTGGATATAAATTAACTGGGAGGGAAGTGAAGATGCTGCTCTGCAGCTTTCGGCTTCTAAAGAGGTTTCTCTGCCTCGGAGCTCAAGACCTCAAATCCCCTGTAACAACTCCAATTGCTGCAGCTCTGAGGAGTGGATTGTTTTCCAACTCGGCCTTGGACACTTCCAGGGATCCAGTGGCAGCAACAGCTTCTCTGGGCAACCTGTGCCAGGGCCTCACCACTCTCACAGCCAAGAATTTCTCCCCAGTATCCCATCTAACCCTGCCCTCTGGCAGTGGGAAGCCATTCCCCCCTGTCCTGTCCCTCCATCCCTTGTCCCAAGTCCCTTTCCAGCTCTCTTGGAGCCCTTTCAGACACTGGAAGGGGCTTTCAGGTCTCCCTGGAGCCTTTTCTTCTCCAGGTGAACACCCCCACAGCCCATGCTCTATCAGAAGACTTAAGTTGCCCTATGGGTCTTGCCAACCCTCTTCTCCTTTCCTCCAAAACACCCATGATAATCACATTCCAAAAATGAAATACATTAGTATTAGTATTAATCCCAGAATGGCCTGTGTTGGAGGGGACCTTAAAGCTCATGCGATCCCACACCCTGCCATGGGCAGGGACACCTCCCACTAGCCCAGGTTGCTCCAAGCCCCATCCAACCTGACCTTGGACACTTCCCAGTCTCTTACTGTCACTTCTCAGGAGGTTATAGGAGCTGCAGTCAGAACTTCTTTGCAGTATCCCCAGTAAAACTGTCACAGCCAAGTGCACTTTGCTCTGAGTCCAGTTTCAATTTTCTTCATCTGACTGTCTGGGTCAGTCTTTCCCAATTCCAGTAACATCCTGAAACAAACCCACCATTCCACGGTGAGGAAAACAGCCGCTTCACAGGTAGCAACAAATGTTGCTCTGATTCTCAGGATGGAGGGCAGGAAATCTCAGAAAGACAAAGGCAAGTGTAAAGTAAGCTGTGTGTTCAAAACACGATGTCAGTGGTGAGTTTTTTCTCCCTGCTGTTTATAGTGCTTCTAAAATACTGCAACTTAATTTTCCTCCTTCTCTTGTCTCCCATGCCACAAACTCTAACCCCTCCCTTCGCCACCAACCCCTTGCCATCAGCAGAGATGAAATAAGCAGCTGGGCTGCTCCTGCCAAGAGCAGTTCCACCTCCCAGCAGTGCCAAAAACCCCGCTGCCGGCACCCTGGCATTGGCCATGTCAGCCCAGCCTCAGGAACAGGAGCTGCACAGCCAGCAACAGAAAGAACTTGGCTTTTTGTGTGTCCAACCGAAATAATGGCTAGTTAAAAATATCCTTGGCAAGGGAATGGCCTTAAAATATACATCAAACCACTTAAAAACCACGGGGACCCAACGAGACGTCGGGGGAGAGCGGTTTAACGCTCCACACAGCAGAGAGGGACATTGTTTGAGCTGCATGGAAAGAAAAGTGCTGCCTTTTCAAAGGGCAGTCAGGACCAGAGTTTAGTTTCAGGGGGTTTGGGTCAGTTTGAGGTCTGGATTTTCCTTTTCTAACCATCTCTGTGGAAGGGGAGGCAGCCAAGTGCCAGGATTGAGCTGGGATCAGCGCGAGGAGAAGAGCCTTGCCCAGCAGCAGAGGAACCAGACGCTGGGGCAGTGCTCTCCTCTCTGCCCACTGGGCAGCCACAAGAAGAAAAGCAGGGAGAAAGAAGGTGGGCATCCAATGGAAACCTCCCTGAGTTCCTTGACACCAAACTGAGCCCATGAAACACTTCCATATCAGCACAGGAGGATTTCCACCCCCCCCAGTCAGAATTACCATTTGCCTGGAGAGTTTCCCCGTGAGGTGGAAGGAGCAGCTAACACAGCAGAGGTTGTCTCAGCAGGTCCCTGGAGATAGCCCAGTCCCATATGGATCTTTGGGGTGCTCTTCTCTCCAAGAACATCCCAGCTCTACCTGTAAAAACACACCACACTGGGTTAATGGTTGGACTTGATCTCAGAGGCCTTTTCCAACCTTCGTGATTCTGTGGTTCTGTGAAAAGTGGGTTATGAATTTTCTACTCCTCTTTTCCATGTCTATAAGTCCTGTGGGCTCAAACACCAGAACAAAAAAGCAGCAGAGAGAGAGCCGCTTCCCAGCACTAAGAATTCCCACAAAAGCTCTTGTTGGAAAAGGATGTCCACACAAAATAGACACAGAACTGGCTACGAGCTGTAGAGGTATGGAAAAGTACTATTTTCCAAAGGGAATGGAATGGGAAGAAATGCTATTGCCAGGATTACACCTGAAGCAGCCAACTGTGGTAAGAACATCCTAGAGTGGACTCAGTGATCTTAGAGGGTTTTTCCAACCTTAATCCTAGAATGCCCTATGTTGGAAGGGACCTTAAACCCATCCAGTTCCACCCCCTGCCATGGGCAGAGGTACCTCTCACTAGCCCAGGTCACTCCAAGCCCCATCCAGCCTGGCCTTGGACACTTCCAGGGATCCAAGGGCAGCCACAGCTTCTCTGGGCAACCTGTGCCAGGGCCTCCCCACCCTCACAGCCAACAATTCCTTCCCAGTATCCCATCTAACCCTGCCCTCTGGCAGTGGGAAGCCATTCCCCCTTGTCCTGGCACTCCAGGCCCTTGTAAATAATCTCTCTCCATTTTTCTTGCAGGCTCCCTTCGGGTTCTACGTGGAAGGAGAGTGACAACTCAGCTGGAAGGAGCATCCCATTTTCAGAGCTAAAACTTCTGGAAAAAGGTGCCTGCAGCAGAGCTCAGGCAGATCCAAGGGTGTCCACAGGCTGCAGAAGAAAACCAGACCCAGGTACAGAGGGTTTACTGGAGGCCAAGGCCAGAAAAGCCTTGTGGTTTGATGCAGGACAGGGAAAAGGCATCAATTACCTGAGCAATAAAGAATCACAGAGCACTGCACGTGGACCCACGAGCTTCCCTCCCAGCAGCCACACAAAACCAAGCTGGAAACCGGTTCAAAGACCACAAGAAACAAGGAACTACAGGATCCAACAGAGACTTGAGCTCAGATTATCATTTCCTGTGCTCCACACTGCCCATTTCGACTGTGCTGAGCAGCTGACCAGGGAGACTACAGGAGGAACAGTCTGTACCTACCTGGATCGGGATTGCTGGAGCAGAGCAGAGCGAAACAGCTGCTCTACATCCACATTATATACATTTTAGGGTTTCACTCTGGGGAGCTCTAGGCTGCTCCTGTGACCTGGATGCCTGTTATCAGTGGTTGTGCCTCAGACACAGGGTCTGAGAGAAAGTGTTTGTCCCAGTGCAGCCCCAGCTCACGTGGCATTCTGCAGGCAGGGGCCAGGGGAGCTGTGCCCCCACAGCATCCCCCAGCAGGGCTGCCAGCACAGATGTTCCAGCAGCTGCTGTGCTCATCGCTGGGATGCTGCCAGCATCAGAGGATGGGAAGGGGCCTGAGGGGGCTGTATTTGGGTCAGAAACCATTTGCTGAAGTGAGTTTCCAGTTTCCAGGGGATGTGGCATTAGGCAGAATAAGGTGCTCTGGAGGGAAATGACTTCTGCACAGCACAGAGAGCTTTGTCCCACTTGGGCAGCATCATCCCACACTATCCCCCCTCTGCTTCCTCAGCAGATCTCTCTGATCACCTGCCCATGATCCAGGGATGATGGATGATGATCCCATCATTCCTCCTTAGGTCTGGATCCCCACAAACGTGAGAGAGGACAAACCAGTTTGTTATTGATGTGCTTTGGCATCGCTGTGTTCATTATTGATGAATTCATGAACGATGGCCCCCTGTCCATTTCCTCTGTTGTAAAGTGTTAATATCAATTATTAAAAACAGTCTCCGGCATGAAGAGGGGCATAAAAACACTTGCCTGGGAGCTATGATAGAGCTACATCCAACTGCATCCTTGATGTGACAGCACCAAAGACTCCTATGGGCAACAGCAGCCTCTGCAATGCCACTGCCCTCCCCTGCTGAGGCACAGGGCTGGAACTGATGGAGGGGTCCTCTCTGGAAGGGGAGGAGCTGCCAGGATGCACGTTACAGGTAGAGCTTTCCAAGGTGGACTAAAGATCCAACACTTGACACAGGCGGCAACAAAAAAAAGCCAAAATGAAAAAATAAGGAGCGACGTCTTTCAGAGGGAAGTTCTGTCCCACTCAGAGGTGGATTGCACAGCCTGAACCAGAAGCAAAGGGTCTCATGTCCTCTCCTCCCACTCTGGGTCCATAATTCTATAGGACATCAGCTCCCTGCACCCCAGGGGACAGCTCCCTGTCACACAGGGAAATGATGCACAGGCAGGAAGGCAAGAGCAGGGCAGAAAAAGAATTTAAAAAAGGGGAGAGAACCCAAGTGGCAGTAATTAGTTATTCAGAGCTTCAGTTACTCTCCCCCTAGAAAAGAGGAATTTCTGAGGCTGGAGCACACTCTAAGGGGGAGGAGGGCCTGGCCCTCCCAGTGCTGTTGGAAGCCTCTGGAGCACAGGATCTGATTCCAGCTCAGCCATTTCAAGCCATCTATTCAACATGGTGAACAGGTACCCCAGGTACCCCACAGCCAGTTTGCTGTTTTGGTCTTGGGGACTGTTTTCAGGCAGGCAGGAGATGCACAAATCCTGGAGTTCAACATTCCCCACCTGTCCTTCAGGGCAAGGACCATCCCACTCCACCCCTGTGAGCACATCCACGTTTCACATGCAGGGTCATACACTTCCATTCCCCAAGGGCCCCTGGGACTGTCTTCCCAGTAAGGGGAGGAGGAATTCTCTTGTCTGGGATATGCTGTTGGAGAACCATGACATGGAGAGAAAAAAGGCGAGTTATAACTGGCCTCATTGGGAGCCACCACAGAGGGAGAGCCTTTTCCATCTTTACAAGAAACACAAGGTGGGGGAGAGCCACAGGCCACGTGGACCAGTCCAACGTTGCCTTGGGGTTCACTGCTCCGAAAAAGAGCCTGATGGGATGAGAGACACCACAGCCAGGCTTGCAGCAACCCCGTCGGCTTGTGTGACCCCATGAGACAACAAGGGCCTCTGAAGGGGTGGAGATGTTTCGGCATCCCTTGGCTATGTGGAAAACAGCTCTGAAAACTGCACACCCAGAGTTTTCCCTCCCTCCCTCCCTGTTTCCTCCAGCTCCCCCCCCCGATTTGTGGGGAGCAAACGCTGGGTTTATTCATCCCCTCTCCATTGATCGCATCGTGCGTCACCGGCTGCACGAGTGTGGGAGGTGCAAGTGTGCCACAGTCAAACCAGCAGCCTTTCAGCTCCACAGCACCTCGGGGAGGGGGGGGGGGGGCAGGCTGCCTTCCCCTCTGCAGAGAGAAAAACAGGAGAGGGAAGAAATGTTCCAACAAAATAAACCAAAAAGGAAGGGAAAAAAAAAACAAAACAAAACACAAAACCCACACCTCGAAACCTCCACAGCAAAAGAGGAGGAAAAAACAACCTGGAAAATACATCAATAAATAATTAAAGCTCGTTGTCTTTTGCACGAAGCAGAGGAATCATAGAATCACAGGATGTTTTGGGTTGGGAGGGAACTTAAAATCCATCCAATTCCAACCCCCTGCCATGGGCAGGGACACCTCCCACTAGCCCAGGTTGCTCTAAGCCAAGTCCAACCTGGCCTTGGACACCTCCAGGGATGGGGCAGCCACAGCTTCTCTGGGCAACCTGTGCCAGGGCCTCCCCACTCTCCCAGGGAAGAATTCCTTCCTAAAAAAGAGAGGTGTTAAGGATGGAGGGCAGATGGTGAGGACCTTGGCCCAGGGATGCTGAGCAGCAGCACAGGACGAGGTGGTTGGGTTGCACCAGCCCTGGGCGAGGTCAGGCCACTGTGCTGCAGTTAGGGTTACACTCGGGTAGAGCCACCCAGTCCCAGAAAACTGGGCACGATGGCACTGAAAAACTGACCATCTCCACGAGCACTTGTGCATTTGGGAGCTCTTTTTAGGAGGAAGTTTTGAAGGCTCGACATGGACACCTGGGAAGAGCCCGAACCATGAGCTGGGCAACATCACTCCTGACATTCCTCAGCTCCTGCAAACCCAAATCCCCACAAGTGGGGCATCTCCACAGGCATCTCCAAAGGCAGACTCTCCACCACATGGTTGGTTAAGGCTGGAAAAGGCCTCCAAGTCCAACCTTTGACCAAGTCCATTAAACCGTATCACCAAGTGCCACATCCACTCGCTTTTTGAGCACTTCCAGGGATGGTTATTCCACCACTGCCCTGGGCAGCCTGCAGCAAACTTGCTCTCTGATATTTTTATCCCTGGAGAGCTGACATGCCATCCCAGGAATGCTGATCAGCCAGACACATTCCCAGGCTGTGTTGAGAGGAGGCATTTTGTTTGCTCAGTGGTTCCAAGCAGTCCCAGCAGATCCCATGGACGTGATGGGTCTTCTACTGCCGGGGAGATTCCAATGGGATTGACAAACCTGATGCCTTCCCTCACAAATTAATGCAAGAGTGAGATCAGCCATTCACCACAAGATGAAGACCCCAAAAGTGCAAGTGCTCAGCACCATGGGAGAAGGAACACAGGGGTGGAGGACAGCAGACATGTCCTGTAGGATGAGGGAGAGGAACCTGTCTTCCATATACACAGGATTCCTTTAAACTAGAGGATATCAGGGACCATTTCTAGACAGAGCTTTTATACCTGAGTGTAAATAAGAGGAGCGGCACAGCCTGCCCAGACCCACATCCCCAGCTGGAGAGCCAGTAAGGCTGCCCATTCATCCCATTATAATGAACTTTCCAGGAATTTAGGATACTGAGCCATAGGAAACCCCGGTGCTTTGAGGAGTCACAGCATTTAGCAGGGATCCACATGCCTCGTGAAGGTCATGAAACACAGCAAGACTTCACAGCTTGGGCAACCTGTGCCAGGTTGCTGGCACACCTCTTGCTTCTTCCCAGCAAGACCCAGTTGGCTCTGCCAGCGATGACCTGCCCAAACCTTGCCCGTATCCCTCATTGTCCCCCAGCACCAGCTCCGCAGCCTGGGCTCCTGGAGCGCCATCCCTGCTGACACTGGGATGCTGAGGGCCCCCAAATCCCCTCCCAAAACAGAGCTGCAGCCCAGGCTGGGCAGCACCCGCAGCCCGAGGCTGGCTCAGGACTCACGGGATGCTGGCGTCCCACACGGACCCATCCACGTGCCGTCACAATCCGCCCGTGCCGAGGAGCCCACGCTCCGGCAGGCAGATGATGTTTTTCTGAATGCATCCCCATCTATAATGAGACATTACTCACAAGCTGGAGAATAAAATAGAATAATAGCATCTCTCAGCGTTAGTCATGTTTTAAATGCGTACCTTTCAGAGCAGGATGGGATTTGATAGGATAATCTCCCAATAGACACGTAGGAAGCTTTCATTGAGGGACACAGCCCTGTTGGCAAATTACAGCTTGCTGCTCTTTGTGCTGCTGCACTCAATGATGCCGGGGGGAAGGGGGGGGGACAAAGTGCGGGGCAGGGGGGCCACAGCCCCTTGGAGAGCAGTTCAGAGCCAAACAACGGGATTTGGGAGCTTTGCCGACTCCAGGTACCACAATTCTTTCAGCTCTTGGTGCCAGGCCCTCCCTGAGACCACAGTTACGCCAGGGTTGTTTCTTCCCTTTGCCCTGCTCTCCCACTCCAGCATCCCCAGTGGATGTATTCCCTACCCAAACAAACCCTGTGGGGCTGAAAAAGAACATGAGGCGGCTCAGAAGAATTTCCACATGTGGAATCAGGCCCCAAACCTCTGGGAGCAAGGAATGCCTCAGCCTCCCGCAGGCACCGCGTTGGGGATGCCTCTCCAGAAGGGGCTGGGAATTCTGCAGGGAAGCTGGTGAAGCTGGGAAAAGGCAGTTTTGCCACAAAACCACTTCACTCCCGCATCTGTTTTGATGATCCCCCGATAAAAAGCAGGAACCCTCTTGCTGGGAAGGCCCAGCTCTGCACATCCTACCCAGGGTCCGCCCTTCTGGGGAGCCCAGCGAGACAGGCTGGCGCAGCACCGGTGCCACTGCGCTCGCTCTGCTCAGGAAAACTCATCACAGGATCTCAGCCCTGTGCTGAACAGCTCATCTCTTTTCCCTTTCCCTGTGTCTGAGGCACGGGAAGGGCTGCCAAGCAATCTTTTCTGTGTGCTTAAGGAGATGGAGATGGAAATTTGGTTCCCAGTCAGATGCTCTTAACCACTTTCGGCAGCGGCGCGACGCGAGAGAGCAGCGATTGTGCACAGCGGTGCGGGGGACATTCCACCGGCCTCCTGCCAACCCCACAAAGTCTGCTGGGATGGATAAAAACACAGGACAGAGCAGGTGGGATAAAGCCCAAAGCCTCGTGTCCTGCCCCAGGGGAAGACCTCCTGCACCCTGGATCACCCGGGATAAGCGTGTTTTGCTCTCGGTGGCTCCCAGGTCAAGGCTGCGGGAGGTGGTCAGCCAGTTCCCCACCGTTCAGATGGGGGATGCAAAGGCTTCCAGCTCCATTAGAAAACACAGGTAGCCTCCAGGAAAGCACAAACCCACCGGGTGCCCTTGCCCAGAGGCTTCTTGTATTAAAAAAAAAAGGGGGGTAGAGAAAAGTAGAGTCATGTGAGGATGTTGCAGTTCACACGGTGAGGACCAGTGTCCTCAATCACAGGTAAGCTGTGAGCAAGTCTGCACGTCTGAGTGGCAGGAGATGAGGTTTGGGGGCCTCTGCAAGCCCGAGAGAGGGATTAAAGCAACCTTATTTTCACAGGGTGGATCCACAAACACACGGTGCACCTCAGGTCATTGCTGAACCTCCGAGGGTGCCTCAGATCACCCCAAAGGGACAAAACCTCCCTTTTCCCGTGGCAGTGCTGCACCTGCTACACCACCAGTGCAAAGATTTAGAATAGCAAAAGCACAATATTCCCTCCCCTTTTCTTTTGCATCCAGAGAGCAAATGAATTCGGAAAAAACAGCAGCTACTGGTGCCATGGAGCTTTCTGTGGGAGGGATGATGACCCCTGCACACCTCTCCCCCATCCCTCTGGGGACCTCAGACCCAACCAGGGCTGCAGACCCTGGCCCCTGCTGCAGAAAAAGAGGTGGGAGAGCAATGACTTCCCCTTTAAACTAAATCAGGGTGAAAGCAAAAAATAAAAAGAGTACCCTGCACGTTTTTGAGCATGAGACTCCCATACAAATGGTCCCTGCAATGTTTAAACCATTTGGGCTCCTTCCTTATGCTGTTTCTAAGTTTGAAGAATGCCTGCTGGGTATGATTAATATTCCTCCTCCTACACTTACCCGTTACTCCTGACAGCAAAAATTAAAACAGGAGCTTCTCTTCATTCAACCCCAGCCCACAGGAACGTGGTTACATGGGGAAAGTTGCTAATAAAAAAGGGGGGAAGGTTTGTAAATGTGCTGCATTCACAGCCAGGAGAGGTGTAGCTCTCATTCAGCATCCCTGATGGATGAAAGATCCCTCACCTCCTCCTGACTGGATTGCTGGCACAAGCACTGCTCAGACAACTTTTGGGGGAAAGCAGCAGCAGGCCCCTGGCATGGCAGGGATGCCCGTGGGATCCCCGCACCAGGCAGTGTTGCTATGGGCACTGCTGCCTAGGAGCAGCCAACAGGGTGGGGAAGAGAGAGGAGCTGTCCCAGAGCCTTCAAAATCCAGCTTCTTATTATTCTGCACGTGTTCCTCCCCTCATCTTCCCTCCCTCTGCATGTTTCAAGTTCCCTTTCACCACTGAACCAAGTTTTCTCCTCAATCCAAGCGCCGCCGGCGGTTGTGTTAACCCACTGCTGACACAGATGTTTAACAAGGGGTGGCACAGGAGGCCACAGCAGCTCAATAGCAATCAATAGCCATCAATAATTAGTCTGGGCAAGCCCACCTCGGCCCAGCCCTTTGCATACATGCCTGTGTACAGCACCTGATGATGGGATGCTGGGGAGACACTGCAGGGCCCTCCGGGGAAAAGCCCCTCATGATCCATAGTCGGGTGTATTCCCCAGGATCACAGAACAGTTTAGGTCAGAAGGGACCTTTAAAGGTGACCTAAGCCAGCCCTCAGTGACACAGTAGGTTGGCCTGGACCTCAGCTCACTGGTACAAGAGTGGTTTTGTCACCCTGACTCTGATTTCAAGGGCTCGTTCTGCACATGGGGCTGGTCTTGACCCGGCACTGCCACAAGAACCTTTTCCCACGTGCAGAGGGTACAGCAAGAACTGTTTTCCATCTCCAAGAATACTCAAAGTCTCCCTGCATGAAGAGCAGAGCAGAGTGTTCCCACCCCCAAGCAGGCTTTTCCAGCATAAATCCCAGAAGGTGATGTAGGCAGCCACCAGGGTCCAACCCACCCCACAAAACAGCAGCATCCCAAGAACTTCGTAGGCTCCACCTCAAAACACATGTGAAAACCATCAAAGACTATTCAAGGTTATCCAGCAGCATCCTAAAATAGAACATCACAGGTACCAAACAGCTCCAAAGCTCACAGCATGGATGTGTAAAGCAGGTCACCACACTGTGCTGGTATCCAAAGTTAAACCCAAGGAGGCCTGAGGGATTAGCCAGAGCAACTCAGAACTTGATTTGCTGGGAGGACCCATGTCTGCAATGCTGCAGGACCCTGCAGAGGTTGGGTCAACCCTCCTGGTTGGGACTGTATCCCAGTGCAGTGAAGTCAATGACAAAGTACCAGAGTCAATGTTGGGATACCCTTTGGAAACAGCCGGATCCAAAGGCAGCACCCCAGGCTGGGTTTTGTGCCTTTTCTGCTTGGCCTGTGGGTGGCTTGAATTCAGAGCAGAGCAAGGCAAGCCTCAAACCTCCCTTCCCTAATAACAGGCAGTTTCTGGCTGAGAAAGCACCTGAAGTCACCTGGGCCCAGGGGCCTCCCACAGGCATTTGGAGATGCCCTGCATCCCAAACTCGACAGGGTCATACCCTGACTTTGGTCAACCAAGGGCACTTTCACGTCTTTTTTCCAAATGCCAGATAACCCCTGCCATAGCCAGAGGGGTTGTGCTCATCCCCTGCATGCTGGGAACCCCAAGCCAAAGCCATCAGCTCCCTACAAAAGTGCTATCCCATCAAGTTTGCCCATTTAGTTTTCTGCCAGGGATAGGGGGTTGCCTTTCCTTTATCCTCCTTGCATAAAGGGGTAGGGAAGTTCATTTCCCACCCATACTTCACCATTTGCCTTGGCTCCAGCAGATCACTGAATACCAGAGGGCAGAGCTTGGCTTGAATTCTGCAAAGCTTCAAGGGACATCGTGCAGGAGACACTTACAACACTAATGAGCCAGACATGTCCTCGAGAAAAAAAGAAACCTGCAAGAAACATTTTTAATTGCAACCCAACCCTTTCCCTTCAATTACCTTCCTTCCATTTAAAAGTCATCAGGAATTCAAGGCAAACCTAAGAAAGCTGGTGTTCCAAAGCAGCCTAAGCTTCAGGTGCAAGCAGGACTGGTGCAGCGTGGCAGCCACTGCCAACCTCTGCTGCACTTCTCCACGCATTTTATTTACCTCCAAGTCCTTTTTGAGACCCTTGAAAGCCTCTGTGGTTGTACCACAAGGTGTAGCATCCCTAGGCAGAAAGGACAGGGCAAGGCTGTTCATCAGGAACTGTGTGATAGGACAAGGAGTAATGGGCTCAGACTGAAAGAGGGGAAATTTCGGTGAGATATATGGAAGAAACTCTTCCCTGGGAGGGTAGGGAGGCCCTGGCACAGGTCACCAGAGAAGCTGTGGCTGTCCCATCCCTGGAAGTGTCCAAGGCCAGGTTGGACAGGGCTTGGAGGAACCTGGGCTAGTGGAAGGTGTCCCTGCCAGGTGGGACTGGATGGGCTTTAAGGTCCCTTTCCACCCAAACCATTCTGGGATTCCAAGCGTGCAAGGCTCCTCATGGGCTGGGAAGGAGGAGATTCCCCAGCCCCATCACCATGACAGTCGGATGCCCTCAAGCTGCACACAAAAATAGAGTTAATCACTGCCTCACACAAAGCACCTTCACAGGGCGGGTGGAGAGACAGCGAGGAACAACTACGTTCCTCTTTAATGAGGATAAAGAACAAAATGAAGTCAATTAAGTCTGCTGCTGGTGACATTTGTCTAAGTACATGAAAATTGGTATAAGCTAAAGCAAGACAAGTTGTTTGAACTCCGTGGGCGGGATTATTTCTCTCCCCCCACCTCTCCTCAAAATTAGTTTTTCATGATGCATTTCAATTTTTTTTCCCCCCCTCCGTTTCTGGGAGGTTCAAGGGACATGTGGGACAGATTTGACTCAACAGTTTGTAAACAGCTGACGTGGGAGGGAGAGGGCACTCGAGTTATTGGAATTGTTTTCATTCAAAAAATTTTGTAAATTAATTCCTCCCCCAACTGCCTGCTATAAACACCACCGAGCCGTGTTCCTCCTCTTCAAACGGCTCACGCAGACAGATGTGCCTTCTGTTCTCTCACAAACATCAAGGCTGCCTCGCTCGCTGTGCAAATGTCAAGGTGCTAATTAGTTGTAACGGGATCAGACGAGGACAGGGAACACGACAGCAGCCACACAGCAGCCAGAGCAGGAGTCGCTGCTGGGCCTGGAATGGCTCCTCCACGGCCTCTGAGAAGAGCGATGGGGAACATTGCAGCCACCAAGGGGTCACGAACCACCAGCGGGAGCAGGAGGAGCAATGTAGGGCTGATGGTCCCTTCCTCACACCTGCTGGATGCCCGGCAGCCAAGGGAGGCTCCCACAGGGATGGACACCTGGAAGCAGGGACGAGGGAGGTGGATGTCCTGTCAGCGGGTCCCTCCCACCTCAGGAAATTCTGCCATTCCACGTCTGGCATGCAGCCTTGCCACTGAGTTTATAATCTCTTATTTTTACAATAAACACCAGTCCCTTGTTCTCCAGGGACCAACAAATGAGAGGTTTCCTTCTCTCACTCAGAGAAGCCAGAGAGTTGTGACATTCATCACAAGTCCATCAATACCTTACCATTTCCATTTCCCCCTTTACCACACTGTAATATTTTAAGCCTCAGGACAGAGATGTCACTTAAGTCCTCTTTGTTTAGACGATACCTGTTGACCATTTAATTACGTGGTAATTACCATATAGTAATTACACGGTAAATGCAATTTCCTTGCAAGTGAACGCTCCTCTCTTCCTGCCTGATGCTGCATTCCATGGGGCAGCTCCTCCTGGCTCTGCCATACGTGACTAGTGATTTATTACAGCCCATAATTATCCTGCTGTTATGAGGTGTTTACCTGGAGTCCCTCAAATTACCATCCAGGAAAGCAGCGAAGGCCGAGGGGACACCAGGAAGGTGCCCAGTGTGGAGCCACAGCCCCAAGTACCAGCACCCACCACCTGTTTCCACCCTCTTGTAGCTGCAGAGGAAGGGCAGGAGCTCAGCTCAGGCACAACCTCCCACCTGCCACATCTTTGCTCTCAACCAGCCAACCCCAAGAGCTGGTTCTTCACCTGGCGACGAATTATCAGCCACAGCCACAACATGGTCCCTTTCCACCAGGCATCAGAGATCTCCTTTCCCAGACTGGTAGGAGTGAGAAGTAATTAAATGTTATTTCTCACTAGTTATTGCTTCCCCTGCCTCCGTGAGCAGCTGTCTCCTGGCTCTTGCTGGAAGCAGCATCCCTGGGTTGCCCTTTCTGCTCTTCAGTAGTCTGATTTTTCCCAAGGACTCCCTCCTGCACTTCCCTGCAGGAAACACAGAAAGCTCTGCCTCCTCCACTGACTCATAATGCTTTACTCAAACATACAGATTACTTAAACATAAGCAGGGGTTTCATGCTGGGTTTTGGAATGCAAGGGACTAGAGAGTATTCAATTCCACCATTTTATCTTTAGCTGTGAAGTCCCAACACCCCGAGATGGAATCTCCGTGCTGAGCACCGGAGGAGCCACCGCTGTCCCAGCCCGGGCACGGGGCTCGGCACCTCCCACCGAGTGGGAAACACCCCTGTCACCAGCCAGCACTGCCCAGCTCCTGGAAGCAAAGCAGGGAGCATCCAGAAGATCCTCCCACTGTTGATAATGTCATAAGTTGAGCTCCTGGAAGGAGGCTCCATCTCCTCCTGGTACACTTTATCCCAAATCCCCAGCAGCACTGGACTGTAGGGTCACTTTGACACCAAAGAAGTGCCTCTGCCTGCTGAGGTTGTGCCATGGTGGCCAAGGGCTGAGCTTGCCCTTCCCCTCTCCCTAGCCTCCAAACTTTTCCTAGAAGTCTTAAGAAAGCCGAGTTTCAGCCACATCTCTCAGCAGGCAACAGCACAGGGATCTGGAGTCTGGATCCCCAGCAAATGAGCTAATGGGAATACAAAAAAAAAAAAAAAAAAAAAAAAAAAAAAACACCAAAGGAAAAGCACTGGGATATCCTCAATTATAAGAGCTATGAGAGCAAATCCAAGTCCTCCCAGTGGCCCACAGCAGCAAGGGCTGGCTGGGCAAGGCAGTGCCACCAGCAGCAGGAGGGTGGGACAGGGGACAGGGGCAGTTCAGCAGCACTGCCGGAGCAGAAAGACCCGAGAACAAGGTGCCGGTGCCAAGGGCTGCAGCCTGGGCAGGCACAGAGCACCCTGTTTATCTTTTCCATTGCTGCTCTGCATGGGGATGTGGGACACGGCTGGGTCTCCCCAGGATGGTGTGGTCCACAAACAAGGGGCTCCGAGCTGGAAGGGTCGGGCTGACACACGAGCACGTGCAGGAGGAGAGCAGGAGGAGAGCTGCCCTCAGCTGAGAATCCGGGAGGGCCAGGTCACAGCAGTGCCCTGCCAGAGCACAGCCACGCTCCTGCACTGCTGCTCCATCCCTGAGGGCCCTGCCCAGCACAGCTCACCAAAGACACGGCCGGGACAGCAGGAGAGAAGCCCTTCACTCGCACATTTAATCCCAGGGCAAATATCCACGTCCCAGGCAAGCACTTGGGCAGCAAACAATACCCCAGGAGCACAACTCTCACTCTTCCAGCAAGCCCACACACCAGCCCATCTCCACCTCCTTCCCCAGGTGATTCCATCTTTCCCAGGGAGCTATTTCCCCTCCTGTCAGCCTAAAAACCCCAACAGGACTCTTTACCTCCTGCTCACGTAGCTCCAGCGGCATTAACAGTCCCGGCCGACACCTCAGCTCTCCTGTGACCTTCACTGGCCACAGCGCCCTGCTCTGACTTCCAGCACTACCGAGTACTCCCCAAACTCTTGCTGCAGCCCTGCCCTTCCTTTTAAACCTCTTGTTCTTCTTAATTGGGCACTCGGTTACAGCCTGGGTCAGTAATGAGGCACCTGATTAACCCCTTCCAGGCAGGAACAAGATGGGATGTGCTCATCCTTCCGGTTGGGGTGAGAGGGTTTACCCTGCCCTCTTTTAAATCCATCTTTTTTTCATCCATCATGGAGGGATGGGACGGTGCTCTGGCAGCTGTGGGTGGCTCCAGGGTCATCAGGCACGATGGGATGGGGGTGCAAGACATCATGGAGTGCCCTGCTCCCCAAAACAGGGGGATGCCATCCCTCTGTACAGAAATTGCTCCGCGTGCTGTGGTGCTGGGGGTGACCACAACGGGGGGGGCCACATGTGGATCCCCAAACCACAGTGTGCCCCCACATGCCCCTGTCTCCACACACGGGGTGACAGCACAAGCCCTGCCAGTGTGTGTGTGCACCTGGGAGCCGAAATAATGAAGCTGTGTGGGAGGGAGGCTGGCTCTGACTCACCCACTGCTCCGAAATACCCTTTCCTCCCGAGGAATCAGCTTTTTCCTCAGCTCCTTGCTCCAGAGAGAGCTTTGAAGGGGTCTTCCTTCCTCCCCCCCCGCCCCCCCCAGCCTGCAGCGTCTTGCTGGTGCTGTGGCAGGGGATAAGTTCCCGTGTGCCCCGTGGCGTGGCAGGATTTTAGAGTGAAAAGAAGGGAGAAGCATCGAGGCATCTGCAGCTCACCGTGCTCATCATCAGACTCATCCCAGAGCTACTCTGCTCGAGCAACATCCTCTTCATTCCCTGTGACCTTCCCCCATTTTCTTTATGGAAAGGTCTTCACATAATGATGCGTGAAAACACTTAGTAAAAGGTCTCTTCGAATATGCTGTCAGTCCTTCTTTTTTCTGTTTCTTCCCTCCTTTGATTCCAGCCAATTAGCCTGTCAGAGAAGCTGTATTTCTCCTTCTAAACCAGAGGTAGCGTTTATTGTTGACTCTGTGCTTGCCACCTGTATTTTCTGTTGGGTTTTTCCCCCCACCCCCAGCAGCTTCAGCGGCTCCGTGTGATGATTCCGCAGCTTAGTCACTGATCTCTGACTCCGAAAGTTGACATCGTGCTCAAAGAACACCCCCCCCCAGCACATCCCTGCATCCGTCCCCGCACGCTCTCACTTTTGGCACCGCAGCACACCAGCCATCCTATAATACGGTCATTTTCACCCAACTTCAAACCCAGCATCTTTATTAGCAGGTGCTAAATTGCCGCTCCAGCTGCTGAATGGTAACAATTAACTCAATTAACATCTAAACAGATGCAATTTCGGAGGAAACGAACAACATTAATAACAACCAAAAGGGGAAAAAGGCTGCAATTACAAATGTGGAAAAAATCCTGCACAGCTCCAGACAGGCGTGTGCTGTTCCCGGTGTCCCCTGGAGAGCTGTCAGAGCACGGCCCTCGCCGAGCGCTGCCAGTACGTGCAGCTCATAATATCCATCGTTCTTCCCGCTACGGCTGGGGCTGGATCTGCCAGGGATGTGGCACGGCTTGGCTCTGCACAAAGGGTTCAGGGCTTTGAGGTTTGCTTTGTCATCCTGAGACCCCCCACACGCTGGGATTGCAGAGGGACCGGCCCCTTCCAGCGAAAGCGGGGCTTTGCCAAGGCAGCTCAGCGGAGCACGTTGCGAACGGTGTGCTTGGAAAAATGGGGAGAGCTTAAAATGATGTTTTCTTGCATCCCCCCGCCCCTGCTCCTGGCTGTCCGTAGGATGCAGTCAGGAGGCACTGGTCCTGTTGTGTGGTGCACTGAAACCACAGCAATCTGTGGGGGAACAGCCACACTCTGCAGTTTGCAACCCCAGCACCCCCACGGGCTCCAGCTTTTTGCTGCTGCTCCATTCCACAGCCCTGGAGAGAACATTCCCAGAGCATGGATACAGAACCACTCAAACCCATCCACGCACCAGCTTCGTCCTGGGGAGTCACAGCCTCTCCTGCAGAGGAGGAACCACACAGAAGCTGCGACACCAAATGATTTCTGCATTGCTCCCTCTCCAGCATGGTGACCTTTGTTTCCCAGGAGTGACCTCCAGCCTGAGCTCCGTGTAGGACACAGGGACATCTAATGGCAGAAGAACAACACTGCGAAAATCGTCATCACCGTGCAAAAAAATTTGGTGCAAAATGCAAATTCCCAGCCTGAGCCCTGGCCATGACCTTCCTCATGCCCTTCCAGCTCGCAGGTCTTGGGAATGTTTGCAGGATGAGATGTTGCTCCCCAAATGTTCATGGAAAGGAAGATTTATTTCTTCCAAAATACCTTTATTTTTGTATCCACAGCTATTCCCTGCCGGCTCAGGTCTTCAAACTGCCCTCCTGCTGCATTTCAGTTATCATGAAGCAGCTTTCATGGAACCACAGAATCCCAGACTGGATTGGGCTGGAAGGGATCTTAAAGCCCATCTCATTCCATGGGCAGGGACACCTTCCACTAGCCCAGGTTGCTCCAAGCCCTGTCCAACCTGGTCTTGGACACTTCCAGGGATGGGACAGTCACAGCTTCTCTTGGCAACCTGTGCCAGGGCCTCCCCATCCTCCTAGGGACAAATTTCTTCCCAAGATCCAGTCTAAACAGTGATACCTTGGGTGCTACTCTCGGGGCAATAGTGTTGTCCTTCTGGGAAGATGGGCAAGGGTGTTCTCAGGTAGCCCCAGCTTGGTCACCAGCCCCCCAGAAAGCCCCCCCCGTGCCCTGCTCCCCTTGTTGCTGATGTCCATGGACCCCTTTTCCCAGCCAGTTGTGCTCCCTGTGAGCAGGAGACTGGAGCCCTTCCCTCGGGTCCTCTGTGCCCAGGAGTGGGAGAGCAGCACAACAGGCTCACCAGCAGGCAGGGACTGTAAGTGCAGATCTCAGTTGGCTTTAACGTTCAGATTAAATTTTAAAGAGCATTTAATTGGCAATCACTCTGCTCTTCCCATTTCCTCACCGGGTAGGTGTTTTTCCACGGGCAGAGGGGGAACACGGTTTGCTCCCACCAGCCACGAGGAGCTAAGAAAGTGGATGGGTCTCCCTTGGAACCCAAATCCCTCCTCTCAGAGACTGGAGAAGCTCTGTGTTGATTTGAGAGGGATTTGACTTGATTTTGTGGGGTTTAGAGATCGATTGTTTACGTACATTTGCATCTCGTTCCAGATGTCGGCGCGGGGGGAAGTCAAACCCCAGATTTGTGTTTTCCACATTCATTTTCCTCGCATTCAGGAGGAAAATAAAATGTGCCGGGACAAGCAGGAACATTCCCTCTCTTTGTTCCAGCCAATTCTCGAAATTTTGTAATTACCATTTAGGTCAGGGGTTTCTAAAGAAAGCAAACCCCAAATTCCCGTGAAAGCAGAGACTGTGGCGTTCCGATGGCACCGTTTGCCAGTGGAACAGGATTGCATCCCATTAATACCTCCCCACTAAAAGCCTCCACTTTGGCTAAACAGCAAGTGACTTTGCTGAAAAAATTTGGGGCTAATTGTGCACAAACAAGGTACGTGGGGTTTTGCCCTACCTCCAGTTTGTCTTTATTCCAGTGTAAATCAGGATCCCTGGAGCGACGCCCTCAGCCCTGTAGCCCATCAGGACCGGTTGTTGACAAAGCTTATCCCTGCCATCCTCTCCTTTAATTTTTAATTCCCTGTAATTAAGAGGTCTACTGGAAACAAAGCAAACTTGGGGATAAAAACACTCGCTGCACGAGGCTTGGCGAGGCAGCGGCTTCACCCAAGGATTCATCCTGCAAAAAGGCAGCTAAAAGAGATTCAAGACCTTTCCCGATGCAAATGGGAACATCAGTCTCCATCTAATCTTTATTTAGTCTCCCTTTCAGCTTAAGTGTTATGGACTGGGCTGGCTGTTTGCAAGGCACACACACAGGCTGTGCTCCTGCTACAGCATCCCAGGATTGTGGGATCTTCAACAGCATCCCCATCTCAAGGGGTGCTCTGCTGTTTTTCAGCCAACACTCAGAAAAAGCCTGTCTTGACACCTGTTCTCCGGGTGGTTTGGGTTTTTTCCCCAGTGTCAGCGGGGCAATGATTTGGGTAATGATACCTGTGGAATTATTTGTCACCAGCCAAGATTTGGGAGGGGTTTATCTGGCCACCAGTAGGTCAGAATTTCCTTCTGGATGCAGGCAATGGATGCTCACGCCACCCTAGTGCTACTCCAGCATCACTGTTTTGGTGGGCTGCTGGCAGTCCTGCTTGAGTTTCCCTGGAAATCAGAATCAGTGCCAAGACTTCCCAAGGCAGGAATCAGCCTTCCCTGGGAAATGAGCCTGGCAAACCCCAGCACTGCCCAATTCCCCTCCCACTGGCCCTAATGAGCTGCAAAACCTTCGCAAGGTAAGAAATGGAGGCGTTTGGATTTTGGTTTTCCATGAGGACAGAAACAGGAGCAGGGGGTTTCCCTGGTGGTCCTACAGGCAGGAGCTGCAGCAGCAACCCTGGCATGGGCTTTGTCCAGCCAGGGTGCATCAGTTCCCCACCATGGTACCCAAGCTCAGTCAGCCTGCTGGAAAATAAGTAAGTAAGTAAGTAAGTAAATAAATAAATAAATAAATAAATGGAATTAAGGAGGGAAGTCTTTTTGGCTGGATAATCTACTGCGCATCAGTGGCTGGGCAGGGCCTCCCCAAAAACCTCCATGCCAGGTCTCAGCAGCTTGTGCTGGTCTCAAATCCCAAGTGCCACAACACCTCGTGGCCCGGGCTAGATGGGCGCTGGTCGCTCCTGAGCCAGCCCCTCGTGAGAAGGGCCCGTGACCTTGTGGGACAGGGGGGGCAGCACCTGGCTCACATCCTCCAAACCCTTTGAGCCTGCTGGGGTCACAAGTCTTGCTGCTCATGTGCCCAGAAACACTCAGGTTCCTGCCTGCTCCCGGAGGTCCTGTGTGCTCCAGACCTGTTCCTGTTTGCACTGGGAGATGTCTTGAATCCCTCTTAGCTGACACTTCCAGAACACAGGATGTGGTGCTTAGGGACGTGGTTCAGTGATGGACCTGCCAGTGCTGGGTTAATGGTTGGACTCGCCGGTCCCAGAGGTCTTTTCCAACTGTAATGATTCCATGATTCTATGGTTCTATGTCCCCTCTCGAGCCCCAGCTGGAGCTGCCCGAGGATGCAGGAGCAGGAGCTGATCACACCCGCTCCTCCAGCGGGATGCTCTGCACTTCCTTGTAGCCCTGGTGCTCCAGAGGGGTTTGTGGGGATGGCAGGAGTCCTGGAAGCACCAAACCATCCGCAGCAATTCTCCTCACGCTCTCGGGGCCGTTGGTCCCATGAGAGAGCCTTTCAAGCAGGGCAGGGGCCGGGCAATCTCCTCCGAATTGGTCGTGCGTGCCTGTTCCCTAATGAGGTTTATTCATGTCCGTGTTTCTGGGTATTATGTGCAGTATCTGGATAAAATAACCCTCTCCCTCAGCGGGGAGTCTCCAGCACAGTGGTCTACACAAATACAATAACAAAACTCCACTGCTTTTTCAAGCAATAATGGAAGTCATGCAGGATATGAGCCAATTCCCATCTCTTTTAGCATCCACTTGGTCTCCACGCCAAAGCTTTTTGGAAACCCTTAACTGGTAGCTTTGAAGCATTTGGGAAAAAATTGGTTTCCCCTCTTCATTGATGTACTGTCTGTTTTTTCTGCCAAAACCCACAATTTTTTTTGCCAAAATAAAAACCCACTAGTGTATGAAAGCAGAGCTCGTCCTCCAGGGAGGGGAGAGTAGCAAGTAAGAGCTGACAGAAATAGAAAAGCTTCCAGGAAATAATATCTGTGCTGTTTTATCTGCTCCATCATCCTGCAGTCAGAAGAGATTTTTACCAGGGTCCAGATGAGCCCAATTAAAGCTTTCTAATTTCCACAGACCTCTCCAGAAAATATGTCTCTACGAAAGTCACGGACACCGTGTGGAGACCGTGTTGCTCTTCGCTGTCACTGCAACCCTCCTCTCGTGACGGTGACGAGCCTGGCTGGGATTTACTGTGCCAGAGTGTGGCTTATGCCAGGTCCCACATTGTCCTCTGGAGTGTGGAGATGTCCATCAAGCCATCATATCTCTGCAAGAAATTAATCAGCTGTTTGTGGCTCCTTAGGGAGGGACAATGGACCTTTCCAGAGAGGTTTGCAGGAAAGGGATGGCAGAAGTGACTCTATTTGGTCCCCAATGACTCGAGGACTCCAAGCAACAACAGTCCCAGTTTCCCACAGGTTTTTCTGAACTCCCATCCCGTTTTCTGAACTCCCATCCCACCACATCCGAGCTCTCCAGATGAGACCAACAGCCCCTTCCAAGGCAGATGTTTGGGAGGTGTTTGTGATCGGCACCTTCCCAGCGGTATTTCCCGAATGCCAAACCATGGCACTCCAGGGAGGGCTTTGCCTCAGGGCACGTTGCAAGAAGGGCTGGTTAAAACCCCTCAAAACAACCCCAACCCACCTTGCACTTAACCAGGAGCTTGCTGAGGTTAGAGGTGACTTTGTGAGAGGGAGAGTGGAGCCATGGGGGCTCTCACTGCCCTCCTGCCCCGCTGTGGAGTGACACCAGCCTGGGCACATCCCCGTCACACCACAGTGATCCACATCACCCAGTCCCCCGGTGCCAGCCCAGCACCTCCCCAGCTCAGGAAAGCCCAAGGTCCCAGCCTCAGTTTTCAATTAACCTTTTCCCACAGGGAAAGGTTCATTTTTTTTCCTTTCCCACAGGATTCAAGCTTCTCCCTGAGCAGGGACTGGGAAAAACCTGGCAAGTCTGGCTTAGAGATGCTGCTGGTGTGACTTCACGAGGTACCAAGCGTGCACTCCGTGCCTGGTGCTCAGCAGGGTGGGGATGCACCCCCCCCACCATGGCAGCCTGGCACTCTGGAAGATGCTCCTTGGGGAGACCAGCAGCAGGTCAGGCTGGGAAAGTCCCGCTAGGACACGTGTGTGTCCCTTTATGGGTCCAAAGGGAACATTTCTCATTATCTCTCCTCGCAATTTAATTAATCTGCATTCAGTAATGAACCTTGAAATTTCAATTAAAAACATCATTACTAATCAGGGCAGGATTCAAAACAGTCAAGGGGCTCTTGATAGCTTTGCAGTGGCAGGAAGTTCGGGGTTGTGTGCTCTGCTCTCTTTGTCTTGGACAGGGATCCACAGCGCTTTACACTCCCCTGTGTCTCTGCCCCGCTGCTGGCAAACCCAGGCACGGGAGATGCAGCTTGGATTTGCTTTCTACAGACAACCACAAGACTCCAAAATAAACTCAAAAGGGGGAAGTAACCCAAAAAAATCAGGAAAAAAAACATTAAAAAATCAGCGCCGGTGTCTCTCCCGGGACATCTTTGCCTGCGCATTGTCCAGCGATTGAGATCTTGGGAATCTGCATCTCCTCAGTTAATGAGGCAGCCTCGGCGTGACCGGGCTGGCAGCAAATCACAGGAGCTGCAGGATGCAAGTTCTGCCCCAGTAATGTCAAGATAACCTGACCCAAACAAGGCATCCCTGCCTGTGCCCCAAAAAGAGCCTCCTCTGGCGGGGCTGGATGCGACCCCGCTGCTCCCAAATCACTGTCCTTCCAATGCCAGTGCTTGAACATCCCGTGGCTGTAAATCCCACAGAGGTAATGGAGCCCTTTCCCTGGCTACAGTCCACTGAGTAAAAACTGGATCACGGTCATAAATCCAAGGGAGACTTATCTGGAAAAAATAGCAAAAGTAAGCAAGGCAGGAAGGGGCAGAAGAGAAATGGATCCTGTGTTTTGTTTGCCCCTGTTCTTTGGAATATAAAAGAAAGAATAAATTTGCTGGAAGAGGATAACATTAATATTTTTCATTTTTTTTCAGAGGAAAAGCTGTACCTCCAGCGAGGTTTTAGGAGGATCAGGAAAGCTCAGGGGGCAGGAGACACAGGAATGCCAAATGTCCTGGCAGTGCAACCTTCAAAGGGAAAACCAGACAGAGGAAGGCAAAGCCATGTTTTTTTATCTGCTCCCCCAACTTCTGCACTGTGGTTTGCATTGCATTGTCTGTTATTTCCCAGCCCCACAATCCCAGGCTGATTGTAGCCCTTTGGAAAGGCCCAGCAGATTGAATTCTCCCCCTCCAAGGGTATCTGTGTAACAGTGCTTATTTGGTTTCCAGCACTACAGCAGCCCCAAGCCCTTCTTGACCACTAAACTCCCACGTGGGATTACAGATACAAATTATTCCCTGAGGCTTCTTCACAGATAGTTTTGAACTGTGAACATGGTGAGAGGGTGGGAGTTTGAGCACAGCTCTTGTGAAGTGCGGGTGAAAGCCCCACCATCCCAGCTGCCTCTCCGAGGAAAACCCAAATGGAAAAGGGTGAATGACAACTCTGGGGAAAGGTAACCCTCTTATTTCATGTGCCGTTTCCAAAGCCTGGCTGGTTTACAGCTCAGATAATTAGATTTAAGCCGTAGAGGCGAAATTCATCAAATAAATTATTAATCACAGATTGTTTGCCCAGTATCAAGTGAGAAAGCACTGAGCATTCCAAAAGGCAGCATTTCTGCTGCATTACAAAAACATGAGGTGCAACATCAGCCCCTACAGCTCAAGGATATTCTCCTCTTTGTCTACCCTACAGCCCTGATTCCTGGTGTTGGGATGGGGAGGTGTCTCCTTCATGTACTGGATTGCTCATGCCTGGATGACAAGGGCCAGGAGTGCCAGGACAAGGGGGAATGGCTTCCCACTGACAGAAGGCAGGGTTAGATGGGATATTGGCAAGAAATTCCTCCTTGTGAGGGTGGGGAGGCCCTGGCACAGGTTGCCCAGAGAAGCTGTGGCTGCCCCTGGATCCCTGGAAGTGTCCAAGGCCAGGCTGGACGGGGCTTGGAGCAACCTGGGATAGTGGAAGGTGTCCCTGCCCATGGCAGGAGGTTCGAATGAGATGATCCTTAGGGTCCCTTCCAACCCCAACCATTCAGGGATGACCAGCATAGTTGTACCAGGGCTATGCAGAGAGCGGATGCTTCCCAAGCATCTCCCTAAAAACCCCTCCTGGCACACACACTTGGCTCTGGAGGGGCTCAGTCAGGGCAAGGGGGTTCTAAGCCCACTTTGTGTCTCTTGGCCCCTACAGCTGCTTTGTGCCCCTTGTTATGGCCATGTTTGCCCACAAATTGACCCTCATTCTCTGAGCCTGACTGGGCTCGGGGCTCAGAGATGTTCCCTGGCACAGAGCACTGGGGTAATTTTCTGTGGGGCCCACACCCAGGATTATGGCTTTGAAAAAGGAGGAAACATGGGAGCTTGGCTCAAAGGAACACACTAATTACCTGAGCAGGAAAAAAAGCCTTTTCTTTCCTGGTAGAAAGCATCTGATAAAAGCCTGAGACCAGTGGTATTTATATTAGCAGATTTTACATCCTCCTTGTGTGTACTTGGACTATGAGATATAAATCAAAGCAAGGGTTCATTCCAAGAACAGTTTATTTTTATCAGAGAAGTATGTGCTGGCAAACCAGATATTGGTGTGTTGATTCTGTTGGTTCAGTGCGATTTATAATAGTTTGTATTGTTTCATAGTGTGTTTCACTTAATTTATCCAAGTCATGGCTTTAGTTTTTTTTGTTTTGCTTCATTTAATGTATATTTTCTTAGGGGTGGTTTTGGGTTTTGGTGCTTGGCTGCAGCGTTGTAGCACTTTAATGCAAAGGAAGAACCTAAAACCATGAAAACAAATTCTAAATGGGTTTGCAATCAAACGTCTCCCTCCCTAAATGGATCTGTGTGAGGTGGAGAGCAAAGCAGCACTTTTCAGTATATCAGTGCCCTTTAAGGACGGTGAATCCTCACCAGAGTTTGGGGAGCAGCCTGCACCCCTAGGAGTGATGCATCCAGAGGCTGAGATCCAGGAAGTACCTCCTGCAGGGGAGGGAGAACCAAAGAATCTCAGAATCACGGAATCTCCTGAGCTGGAAGGGACCCACAAGGATCATCGAGTCCAACTCTTGGGCCTGTAGAGGACACCCCAAGGATCCCAGCGTGTGCTATGTCTTGTGCCATGTGCTGGCACAGGCAGACTTCGGAGCCCTTGCTTGTCTGATCCTGTGCACAGGATGCCATTAAAATTGCCAGCCTGAAATGTTTCCTCACCAGGAGGAAAATCCCGGGGGGTGAAGGGATGTGGCAGAAAGGAGGTGGTGGGAAGCACCATCTGCCTCCAGAGCAGCCTGACCTAGTGGAAGGTCTCCCTGCCCATGGCAGGAGGTTTGGAATGAAGTGCTTCTTGAAGTCCCTTCCAACCCAGTCCATGATTCCATGAATGAACAGAGTTATCAGGGAGGGAGCGGCCCAGGGAAAGGCTGAATTCCCAGCTCTGCACCCTGGTGTGCTCAGCGCTCCCTGGGCTCTCCCTGCAGATTACAACCAGAGCCCTGGGAAATGTTTGCAGGGGAATTTCGGGAATTTCAGCGATTCCCAGAGCGTGGCTTTGCCGGGGCTGTGCTGGCCAGGGCAGCGTGCCCTGTGCTGGGCTGTGCCTCAGTGCCCTGCCCGCGGCTGTAATTACAGCAGGGCAGGAGAGAAGGGGAGGGAGGGAAAAAAAGGAAGGAAAAATCACCTTCCTGAAGATTTATGAGAATATAAACTCGGGAGCTGAGATGTTCCTATCACCACCTATGAGGCCCAAGGGACAGCTTTGCCTTAATGCAGAGTCGGATGTTTCTCTCGGTGATGAATTCGGAAGGTGAACAAGGAGCTGGGAGAGGAGGCACTCGAGTGCTTGAAGAGGAGCCTTGGGGCTGCCAGTTATTTACTGCAGTACCCACAGCCTGAGGGAGAGCAGGGAAGGTCCCCCACCCCTGGCCAGGGAGAGGTTTGGGGAAGGGGCAGGTGGGCAGCGAGGTCAGGAGCCGCATCCCCAAAGCCCCACGGACACCCATCAGAGCAGCAGCAGGGCTGAAGGGGGGCTGTCCCACCACAGGGGGGTTTGCTGCCTTGGGGGGCTCTGAGATGCATTTTGGACTCTGCCCTGGGGCTTTGCTGCTGTTACACCCTCCCTGCTTCCCCTCAAATCCTTTCATTCCCTGGTGAAGGCACCCATCAGGGAGGCCAGAAGGATCATGGCCCTGCTGTGAAAAGCCATTTGTTACCCAGAGACAGCAAGGAAGAGCAATGATTAGGGCTCTCTTGCCCCAAGAACCCCAAAGCCATGGCCAGGAGGAATCCCATCTAGGACAGACACCCCAGATCCTACTATCTCCTAATCCAAAAAGAAGGATAAAACAAAATAATAAATATAAATAAACAAATAAATAAAGCAGTGACAAGAAGAGTCCTTGGGAAGATTTTTTTTTTTTTTTAAACACAAAAATGGAAACATCCAGCCTGAAGCCTCCAAGGTGACCGCTTGGGAGCAGGAAAGGGCGATCTGGAGCCGAAGTTTCTGTAACTGCTGCAGACTTCCCGCAAAAGCCAGGAGAGCCTGCAGCATTTCGGGTTTCCAACCCTCCACGGGGAGCCTGTCCACCCCTCGGAGTGATACCCAACTTCCCTGATGAAACATTCCAGTCAAGGTAATCTCCTGCCTTAATAATTCATGGCCTGCTTTCAGGAGAGCTCGGAGGAAAGCTGAAAGCTGCTGTTTACATTTTGATGAGCAGCACCAATCAGTGCCTGCCTTTATAAAAGAATAAAAATCAGTGAAAGCATTTTTATTAAGCTACAGGGTCAAGTAATAGCTCCTTCCAAGCTACAGAAGTCACATCTGGCTTATTTACACATTTTTCCTCCCCTTAAATCACGTAATAAAAGCACAATCCTGGAAAGAAGAGAGAGATCTTTAGCTGAAAGCAGCGCTACCTGACAAATACACTTTTTAACACCAGAGTGCCTTGTGGGGATTGTTCTCAAGGAGTTGCCCTTCAGGGGAAAAGTCTCCATGGCTTGGTTTGCATCCCTGCTTCCACACTGCCCTCATTACACTCTGCACTTGTCCCAGTTGCATTAGTGGGGGTGGATATTATTCCCGTGGGGAATATTCCTGTTGGCTCACCTGGCAGGTCAGGTAAGGGGAGGTGTGGAGGGACAGGGTGACCACTCCAGTAGCAGCCAGGGATGCAGGTCCTCAGCAGGCAACCAAACACTGCTGGCCTGGCATCAATCCCCCTGCCATGCCCAGGGACCTCCTGAAGGGTCCTCCCTCATCCCCTGGAGTTGTGAGAGGTTGGGCTTCATCAAAAGGTGAAAGCACCTCCACTTGTAAACTGCCTCCTGCTTCCTGGCAGAAAACATCTCTTTTTTTAAGTGGCTGAAGATGAGATGCTCTTCTAAGTAAAGCTGGGGTTGGACATGCTGTTCAAATCAGAGAGAGGCTAAAAAATACAGCAGGGTGGCTTTAAAATACCAGAGCTCGTGGAGGTCCATCTACATCAGCTTGAGGTCTGAGCTGTTACTGTTCAAAGACTCATCTTCTGCTGTACAAAGGCCAGGCTGGAGGGGGCTTGGACCAGCCTGACCTAGTGGAAAGTGTCCCTTCCAACCCTTCCAAGTGATTTCTTGTTAAGGATGCACTTTTTCAGATGAGAATGTGTTGTTTTTTCTCCTCCTAGCCCAGACACTCCTCTTTTCATTTTCTCACCACACCCACCCCTTTTTTTCTTTTTTCACACACCTTTTCCATTTTACGAGGAGTTCTGGCTTTCAGCAAGGTTTTGTAATCCTTTATGAGCCTTGGGTGATTTAACACAATTCTCAGAGATGGCTGAGAGGCAGAGACAAGCATCTGATGGGGAGAAGAAAAAGTCCTGTAAAACAGCTGCTGGGTGTTTCAGAAGCTGGTTTGAACACCCTCAAGATACAGACACGGTCTGGCCCACCACCAGGACTCTGGGATCCATCTTCCAGGAATCAGAAAGATCTCAAGTGACTCTACACTGTTCAAAAGGATGTTGGTGATGAAATGCAAGCAGCCACCGGAGCGGCACAGCAGGACCTGTCCCACCAGCCTTTTGAAGTTCATGGGAACTCCTCTGACACAATCTCGGAGGTTTTCCCCATCAAGATCCATCTCCAAGAGTCACTGCCTGAGGACAAACAGTCCAAAGCTCCCAGTCTCCAGGACCTTGGTTATTGTCTTCTAGCCCGTGATTTCCGAGTCCCCGTGGGATTTGTTGAAGTGGCACCTGGATAATGGTGTCTAATTGCACCAAAAGACTCAACCAACCTTCCGGCGTGGATCCGACTCCCTGTCACACTCACAGACACTGTACTTTTATTTCAGGCAGCAGAGAATAATCCTGCAGTCAATTACTCCCACTTTGGGCCCTTTGTGCACTGCCAGGTATTTCAGACAGTATGAAAGACACTCTTAAAATATTCTGAATGACTGCTCCAGGCTGTTGCGAGCAAACACTTAACACAATGCATGGAAAAGAAGAAATAAATCCCTCTTTTCACTGCAGAAGTCAGTGGGCTGCAGCTGTGATGAGGAAGGAGCTTGTTCTGCAAAGCTCCACGGCTGGAGCAGCAGCTCAGGCTGGCTGTGGAGAGGGCTCAGCACCACGGATTGATGCTGCTGGAACAATGTTTCCTGACACGGCAGAGTTCAAGGCTACACTGAATCTGTCAAGTGATGCTCCCTTTTCATTTCACCGTGAGGAAAGGAAGAAAAAGAGCCAGGAAAGGAATAAATAGCTCAGAGGCATCCGGGGCCAGAGTGGGGAGATGGGAATCCTGTAGCAGTAGCTCTAATAAACCTTGATTTTTACTTTTCAGTGAAGCTAAAATTACTGGCTTCCTCTCTCAGCAAAGGCAAAGGAGACAGACAGACCCCACACAGGACAAGTAAAGAATAAGTATAGAGGCATAAAAGCCTTTTTTAGCAGAAGATGCAGCTTTAACTGGTTGGTTTAGCACCTAAATTTCAGCCACACTGCTGGGAGCCAGCAGAGATGGTGTGGCCATCACCGTATAACTGAATTAACTGAGGCTGCAGTGCTGCCTCCACTGACCTCCACTGCTTTACCATCTGGACCTGCTGCAGACAGGGACGTCCCAAAGCTGGGGTGGAGATGCAGGATGGTGGAGCGTCAGTGACACAGCAGAACACAGGGATGTATCATGGGCCAGCTGCTAAAGCTGCTCTTTGAGACCTGACACCTTTCTCCAGCTGTCTGTGATGAAGGGAGAGGCAGAACACGTGGGCCTTGAACCCTGGCCAGGAGCAGGTCTGACCCCAAATTATCCTTCAGTCCTGCCTGCTCCACAAACACACAGTAAGAAATTTCAGAAAGTCAGCAGAAAAGGAGGTCTTTCCTTTTGAAAGGAGGTGAAAAATCTCAGAGGCCTTTCAAACGGGTTAGAAAACGTCTCCTTTGAAATGCCTCTCGCAGTCACTTGAAAGGAAATAGAGCCGTGAGAGCGCCGTGGCTGCGCGTGCAGATAACCCCTCACACCACCAGGAACCTCTGACTCCCGCCTGGAGATGCCATAAATAGCCCTGTGCACAACTAGCAGGTTTCAGGGCAATCTACAGAAAATGATAATCCACATAAAATCGATGGGATCAGCTTTCCCAGCAAAGGTCAGAGGGAGATCAAAGCAGCAGGAGATACGACCCCTGGGACGAGCGGCAGCGGCAGCTCTGCATCCCGGCAATGCTCCAGGGTCCCTCTGCTTCCCGGGATGATCCCCACGGCTGTGGGTGCAGGGCAGCATCTCCCCACCCCACTGCATGGCAAAACATGTCCCTTTGATTAAAAATTTATGGAATCCACCGTGGCTGAGGTCCCCCAACCGTGTATTAAATATTTTATCCATGCTGGAAAATATTTTATCCCGTTTGATGGGAGAGAACCTTTCACCTGCCTCTCCAGCTGGCCACTGCCCCAAAGATGGGGTGACATAATCTGACAAGGAGTTTTCTCCTTTCTCACATCCGCAGAATCCCAGCAGCAGTAGCAACAGCATGCAGGACATGGAAAACCAACTGTCACAAGCATTTTCTTCACCCTTAAGACAGTCTGGGGACTAAAAGCCTCAACAGAGACTGAATCACAGACTGGTTTGGGTTGTGAGGGACCTTAAAGACCATCTGGTTTTATCCCCTGCCATGGGCAGGGACACCTTCTACCAGACCAGGTTGCTCCAAGTGCCATCCAGCCTGGCCTTGGACACTTCCAGGGATGGGGCAGCCACAGCTTCTCTTTCTGGTGAACCCCAGTGCCAAGGGTTGGACCTAAAGGAGTTTCCTTCTGAAGTCGTTCCAGGAGTGAGCTCTGTAGATTTGGCTCAGGAGAGCCTCAGGAATTCTTGTGCTTTATGTTCCCTCCGTGGTGCTTTCACTCTTGAGCCATTAGGCCATAGCCTGGATGGTGGAGGCGCTCGGAGTTGGGCAGTGTGGGAGATCACCTGTGTGATCTCACACCGAGGGGCCCTGGCCAGGGCAGGCACACTGGCTCACAGCCTGTTAGCCAGAGCCAGCCTGGGCTTGCAGCTGGACCAGCCTTTGGGGTGACACCACCACACATGTGGTTATCCCCCGGGCTGAGGCAATTTATTCCCACAGGCCACGTTATTTCTGCCTGCTTGCTGGGGTGTGCAGGCTGGGACTTGTTCCCTCTGCCCTCAGACACCCGTGGGTCAGGCACACATGGCCACCATCAGCACAGAGTCATGGAATGGTTTGGGTTGGAAGGCACCTTAAACATCATGTTGTCCCACCCCCTCTCATGGGCAGGGACACCTACCACGAGACCAGGTTGCTCCAAGCCCCGTCCAACCTGGCCTTGGACACTTCCAGGGATCCAGGGGCAGCCACAGCTTCTGTGGGCAACCTGTGCCAGGGCCTCCCCACCCTCACAGCCAAGAATTCCTTCCCAATGTCCCATCTCTCCCTGCCTTCTGTCAGTGAGAAGCCATTCCCCCTTGTCCTGTCTCTCCATCTCTTGTCCCCAGTCCCTCTCCAGCTCTCCTGGAGCCCCTTTAGGCCCTGGAAGGGGCTCTCAGGTCTCCCTGGAGCCTTCTCTTCTCCAGGTGAACCCCCCCAGCTCTCCCAACCTGGCTCCAGAGCAGAGGGGCTCCAGCCCTGGGAGCATCGTGGTGCCTCCTCTGGACTCTCTCCAGCAGCTCCATGTCCCTGTGCTGTTGTTCCCCAGGGCTGGAGCAGCTCTGCCCTGAAGCCCCAGGGCAGCTCCAGGGAGAGACCAGTGGGAATCTGGCCTATTCTTCCTCTTGAATCTCCACTCAGCTGGGAAAAGGAGATGGAGCCTCAGATCCTGGGTGGGAATGAGAGGGAAGGCAGCTCATCAGAAGTCTCTCAAGCACCCCAGCTTGCTCCAGGGTGGGTGCTGTTGTGCTCCAGATAGGAGCGTCTTCCCAGTGCGCTTGGCAAGGACAGGGGGTGTGGAGGTGGAGGGAGCGGGGGTGGGAATGCCTCCAGGATCCAGATGAAAGAGGATGGAGTTCAGCCCACGCTCTGCTTGGAGTCCATCAGAGACATCGTTTCGTGTGAGAAAAAGAAGGAAAGCGCGTTTAAAAGAGAGGAGCAGCATTTCAGAAATGCCCTTTCCCCCTCTCTGGCAGGGCTGGGTTGGGCCTGCCCGCCGCGTCCAGTGATTTCCACGGCTCTCTGCACGCGGGGCCGGGCGGGAGCTCACCCTGCCACCGCTTCCTTCGGGGCAGAATTTCCCTTTACAAATGTCACGGAGGAAATTGTTTCCCCGAGAGAGCTTTCCCGCTGATTTGACACGGAAAGCCTGGCGTGTGCTTTCCCGGGGGGGACGCTTGTCGTTGGGGACGGCTGCGGAGCAAACAACCTGCAAGGGTGAAAGCCCAAAAGCAGGGAAGAAAAGGCTCTGCCTAGGAAACACACCAACAATTCCCAAAGCAGGTGGTGAATCTTCAGGTTTACAGCCTCAGAAGCAAAAACAACTTGCAGCCACGTCACCTCCAAGTGTTTTGACGTTTGTGCAAAGCTGTTCTCGACCAGCCTGTTGATAATTGGGGTGCTTTATTTTGGGTGGAATGATCTCTTTTTATGCTCCAATCACACTGTATTCACCCTCCTCTTCCCTCCCCTTTAATCTTCTCCCCCTTTCAAATAGGCCACTTTCCATACAAGTATCTCCATCTCCTTCCAGCAAAAATATATCAACCTAATGACTAATGAGCAATTAAGGACTTGGAATGCTACAGTTGACTCTTCTTTACATCAGGATCACTCACAACAAAAAGAGTATTACCCTGTCTGTTTTAAAGGCATATTATTGTCTCTTTTTCTGCTGCTTGGTGGATTTTTTCAGGTGAACAATACAAGCTCAGCCCCATTTCTGACCTTGACATGCACGCCTCAATCAAGCTTTGCATGAGAGAAGAGACCCGCAATCAGAGGGAGCAGATGCCTATTCCCTGACCAGAAGGAATTATCAGGAGAGACTTGAGCCTCTGATACTTGGAATAAATTGTCAAGCCGAAAACTGAATACAGAAATGTCCATGGAGTGCAAAGCTTTCCATGACAGGAGCCTTTCTTTTTTCAGACAAGGGCTCACGTTTTCATTATTTTAAGGTGTTTTTCTGATACTGTGATTGAACACAGTGAGGCCAAGTGCTCCAACAGCTGCCACCTTCCATCAGGAGCTGGAGGGAGGCTCTGGTTGAGTGCAGGCCATGAGGAGGTGTGCAGATTTCTGATCTAGGGCTGGGAAGGGGAAAAAGAGGTCATCTGAGGTTTGTCTGGCCATGGGAAGTCAACGGCAAACTTCCAAACACTCTTGTGTTTCCCGTGTTCTGTGATGTGCTCTGTGGTGTTAGAGGCAGCATGGCAGGCAACTAAGGTCATAACAGGAGGGACCAGAGCTGGGTGATCCATATCCTAGGCCAGACTTACTCCAAGTGACCTTTTGGTATTCCCTGAATTTGTTCACTGCCTGAGCACAGTGTCCCCTGGTGGGATAACAAACTCCTCAAAGCACTGGGGTGGAGAGAAGATGCCATTTTAAACACCACCGAAGCGACTTTGCAGCCAAAGTCTGGATTCCAAAAGCCTTTTTAAACAATCAGCATTTGGAGACAGGACACTGTGTATCAGGTCCTCCAGAGGCGAGACTCATGATAGACCCATTGATCCCATCAGGAACACCTAATAAGGTCCCTGCTCACCAGTGTGTCCTCCCACAGACCCTGCATGGGTAAGGTGGGTCTGTGAAAAGAAGGATCCTCTTCCTCACCTTCATATCCCAGGGGGAAGGTCATGGCTCTGGGTGCCAGTGTTCTGGGGCTCTGCAGATGTGGTGCATCCGTTGGTGTTGGCTCTTGTGTTCAGGGTTATCCACGCAGTCTTCTGGATTCATCCTAGAGAAAGGCAATGAGATTTTGGGAAGTGGCTCCATGCTTCACCTTCTACCACAGACCTGCACCACGAGGAAGCCTGCCCAGACACTGACAGATGTTTCATTGAGGGAAGGCCACTGAGGGGAAGCAGAGAATCTCACAGTCCTCTCTAAGGGTCTCATCTGCGGGGCAAAACACAGGGAGAAAATGTTCTCCCTCATCAGGCTCTGCTACGAATTTCACCCAGGTAGCTGCTGTTATCTCAGATGACCCTCTAAGCCTCACCCACACAGTGCCCTCTCCTCATGCCCTGCTCTCCTGAGGGGAGAAGGGAAGCGAAGGGAAAAGAGAAAAAGAGAAAAAAAGAAAAAACATACCAAACAGAAACCAAAGAAAAAAAATCCCAGAACCATATATTACCGTGAGACATTGCTGCAAAATGTGGGTGTTCAGCACCTGGCAGCCTATTTTCTGAGGCTATACAGCAGCACAGGGCAGGGTTGGCTCCAGAGCCACTTGAAGAGAAGTGTCAGGACCAGGCTGCTCTGAAAAAAAGGGAGAAGAGAAAGGAGAAAATGCCGAGGAAGAATGGCAGGGCGTCTAACACTTTGCATCTAATGCCTCCACATGGCTGCAAGTGCCGTGGCAATTTGGCCCCGCTAACAGGGATGGAGGGATGTTGGTAACATATTGCTTCCTTGTCAAATGTCTCACTGGTTTTGCAGCCAAGTCTCCTGCCAGCGAGGCCGCAGCAGCGCCTCTCCTCTACTTTCATATGCAAAGGGGTTGTTAACTCAATTGCCAATAAAATCCTAGTGGGTGGAGAGGAGGACATCTGCCTGTCTAGTCCTGCACTTGCCAACGTGGTTCTTTTATTCCTCCAGAAGCCGCGAGCTCCTACTCGAGCTGGTATTTTGACAAGCATTTCTGTTTTCTTGACACAATGGGCAAAGTGGGCACAGATCTTGCGTGCCACTCGTAATATGTTTTCGGTGCCGTGATTTGCATCCCTTTCCCCGAGGGACGCCTGGCACGGTGCGGAGCGGAGCGAGCAGCTTGGACAGTGGGTTTAGTCTGACATGTGAATGTGCCGCTTAATTACGTGTAATTGCGTTAGGAGAGCGTGAGGAGGAGGAGGCCTTGCAGGCGGCGAGGCTCTGAGGGGTCCGGGCTGGGGGCTGGGGGTGAGGGAAGTGGCTTTGGAGGAGGGGTAATACTGAGGGAGAGGAGTTGTGGTCGGGAATCGGCGATGACCGTCCGTGTTCATGGCACAGCTCTTGGCTGCTGCGACCCCGGGGCCCAACTGAGCAACCCTGCAGCCCCTTAAGGAGGCTCCTCCAGGGCAAAGGGGGCTGATGGGGCATCTGTGCTCTTGGCACAGCCGCAAATCCACCCTCAAGTGAAATGGCAGCTGAAAATGGAAGCTACCAAGTCATTAGAGGTGGCAGCCCGGTCACCAGGAGTGGGGCGGGTGGGCTTCACCCCCCAGCACTCCTGGCCAGACAAGATGATCTCTCCCAGTCCTTTCCAGGCCTGAATTTTGGGTAATCTCTGCTTTCACAGCTGAGGATGAGCACCTTCGTAACGGTGTGATGTGCTTGTACCTGCAGGAGGAGGACGAGCAGCCGGAGGGATTTCTGCGGGAGAGGTTTAGGCACACCAGACTGTACAGATGGCCAGAGCCAGAGTCTCTCAGGTATCACACAGGGCACAGTCAGCTCTCCTCCATCCTCATCCACGCCCCGTGTGCCAACCCTGCTGCCAAGCCTCATAAATCATCCATCGGCTCTCCGAGCGCGGCTCGGCGCAGGGGGGTGGGAGGCCGCTCCAACTGCACGGGCCGACGGCTGCCCAAGGGCACAGCCAGCACTGCTGCTCTGCCCCCAGCCCCAAACACAGAGCCCTCCCCTCGGCACAGCCACCCAGCTAAAGGACAGCCAATTTCATGCCTTATAAACCAGATTCCCTTCAGCACAAAAATATAACAGAGAACTTTCTTATCTCTCTGGGGAATGTCTTGAGACTCGAGCTGGTTTATTATCTGGGTTAGTTTGACATCCGAGAGGAGAAGATTGTGATCTGGAATCTGGAATGGGAAGGGGGTTACTCGGTGTTGTTTCCTACGTTTATAAATAAATGACCAAGAAGAGATACATGTCACTCTGTTTTCATTTACTGGGCTGAAGGTTCATCTTTAGAACAAAAGATCAGGAGTTTATTGTCTTATTAAATATCTGGAGGCTGTTAATAAGGTGCTGTGTTACTTTGACCATCTTACCATTCTCTAATTTGATTATCCAGTCGTTCTGGTTCCTAATTGATAATTAATTTGAATAATGTGCAAAGAATTGAATGATGGAAGAGAGAAAGGGAAACAGATGGTTGGTCCAGGCAGATAGAAAACATTTAACAGGGGAAAAAAAAGTATCGCATTTGGAGCATAACAATATACTTTGTTCATCTCTAGGAAGAGACCATGGCATATGTTGTGGCTCGTGTCTTCAAACTTCTGCCCCGGTAAGAGGAAGGAAGGGAAAGACATCGAGACTGCGGCACAAAAAGGTGGATGGCAAAACATGTGAGGACTCGGGAGCCGGCAGATATGAACTCTGGCACCATCTTCACTGGAAAAGAGGGATCCAGGCCATGTCATTTGTCGGAGGTTGTGTTGGTGTGGACAATCTTGAATTCAAGTTCTCCTTTAATGTGCAAAACAGTTGAAGGCAGAGAGATATAAAGCTGCAGCATAAGGGGACTCTAAGGGTTGTTTGGAAGAGATCTGTGTATTTTATGTTCTCAGATTAATTCCTTGCCTCCAAGTACATTACGGAGAAGATCCAACTGCAGGAAGCTGAGAACAGGGATAACGGCACAGGAATGCCACAGCTTTTCTTCCCCCCCCCCCCCCCCCCCCGGCAACACCACTCCCGAAAGCCTCACTGCCCCTCCCAGCTCCTTATTGCCATCTTCACAATTTCCACCGACCAACAGACCCTTGGGTGGGACGTGGGTACCAGCGTGTCTGCAGAGACACCAGTCCCTGCCAAGGCATGTGCTCAGGAGCTGATTCCCGCTGCGAGCCATGGGCAGCTGCTCCAGGCTGCTCCCGCCAGCACCACGCTGGCTTTCTTCCTTCCCTGAGCCACATTGCAGGCTCCTGAGCATGTATTTTTTAAGCCATGGCCTCTGGCTGCAGAGCTCTTCCTTCTGGTGTTTCTGGCCATCACACGCCTGAGCCTCCTACAACGTTGAGTTTTGTGGAAGCATCTTTTCCTGGAATCTACACCCACTTGGTTTTTTGGGGTTGTTTTTTTCTTTTTTTTTTTTTTTTTTTGGAAGGAATGTTATTTAAATGCATTCATTTCTCTTTCAAGGACAGACTATACTTACAGAGACAGAAGAAGACAGAGTTATGACTGAAGGTAATTCTGGCTCCAACTCCGGGAGTGTAATAGGAACAAATAAGCAATATATTTTCACCCACACACCCCCAGATGTCAGAGGCCCAAAGCCTTTACATCACTGGAAAGATGAATCAGTAGCCCACAAACACATTTGTTTTATTCCATGGCCGGTGCCACACTGGTTTTGGATGTGAAAGCAGCAAAGGACTCTGCAGACACTGCTTTTTCCTTCCTTCAGCCCAGATAAATCATGTCTTGCATGTGGAGGATGTGCAGGAGAACTTATCTTTTGTCCAAACCAGTGTCCAATGCTTGATCTGTATTTATGAGCTAGAATTTCAAAAGCAGTTGAGCTGAGGTGAGCAGGATGGCCAGGGGATGCCCAAGGTCAGACATCAAGCACAGTCAGTTTTTATGGGGCCTACAAAAATCATTCCTTCCATTTTTTTCCAGCTTTCCAATCCCTCCAGTGGAGTAAGGAACCAAAAAAAAAATGTGATTAAAGAGACTTTCATCAATTCAAATAGATTGCAACAGTTTTTAAAAGAGTTAAATTTGCAGCCTGAACTACTTGGCAGAATCTCTGAAATCATTATTCTTTTATTCATAGCAGTAATAAATAATAATAAACCTAAACATCCCAATGGTCCCCGCACCTCCTGCATCTCCCTAGCTGCAGATCTCAAACATGAATAATAATTACAGCTTATCAAATCAGCCCGTGATTAGAGACAACAGAAAGACATTTCATATTGTTAACTTCCTCTCACAAGAGGGGGAAAAAAAATCAGGTCATGGGGGTATTAAAAATTTATATCATAGCATTTGACTTGACTCATCTCTTAAAAAGGAAAAAAAAGCCAGCATGTATTATGTATTTAGGCAATTCCTTTTAAACCCTTTCCCGACTGAGCACAAGATAGGCCAATAACTTGATAGATGGATGGCTCTACCCAGCCCCGGTGCATATTTTATAGACACGTGCACGTGCAGGCACTTAGCGTGAGCTCACACCTATAGAAAAACCCCTATGCACAGGGACAGAGGTATAAATCTATTTATACCTCTTAGCTGAAGGCAGATGCAGAGCTAATGTTAAAAAATCTCCCAGCAGATATCATCTTACTGAAATCTGGCAGCTTCAGAAGAGCAACTTTTTTGCCAATTTTTCGTCGAGTGGCAGCAACCTCGGCAGAGCCTGGTTCATTAGCTGCCTTATTGCTGGTTGTGTTCGCTGCTTGGGTTGTTTGTTTCTTTTTCCTTTGGTCATTTTTCTGGCTTTCCTGGGGAAAAAAAACCCAATAAAACAACAACAAAAAAAAAACCTCGACAAGGGAAAAAGCGAGTCCTCGGTGCCTGCGCGGCGCTTGGAGCACAGATGACTGGGATAAATCAAGTCGAGCGAGAGGCTGAATTTTCAACTCCTCGCTCAGGAGATCAGGAGAGGAAACCAGCTCCTGCTTGGATGGTTTTCAGGCCCCACATCATGCCCTGTTCACCTGCTGGGGCTGCAGATTTGCTGCAGGAGCTCTGACAGCACAGGCAAAGCAGCACATTCCGCACCGGGGGTTTTGTGTGTGCAGCACGTGTGCAAATATGCACCAGCCCTCTGGTAAGGGGGTTTTCCTCAGATGAGGGCTGCCCAGAAAACAAGGGAAAGGTGTTTCTACTAGCTCTGCATGAAACCCAGGGACCACAGTCACTGGTCTACAGAGGTGACTCCACTACAGACACAAGGTGGGCAGCGGAGCCCTGCAGAGCTGGTGTCCCTGTGGGCAGGTCCCATCCCATCCATCCCTTCCCATGCTATCCCATCCATCCCTTCTCATCCCATCCCATCCTTCTCATCCCATCCCATCCCCTGCCCTGCCAAAGCTGTGCTCAGCCACCTGCCCAGTTCAAGGGGAAAAGGCACAGTTTCCATTCCAAGGCTGCCTTGATCCCGGTGCCCGCTACTGTCCATGGAAAAAGATGCCTCCAAAGCTCTCTGGTTGCCTCCTGGCTCCTTAAATCCTCGCTTAGAATTTTCTCTAACCTGTTATAATGGTTATAAAACCCAACCAGAATTCTCACACTACTCAGAAAAATCCTTCCACACGTTTCCATGCAAAAATCCCTTTTTATAAGAGACCTAGTTCCATGTCCAAGGGACACATCTTTCCAAAATGCTGCTGGAAACCTTAGGAAGGCCAAACCCGCAGCAAACACCTCTGTGCACGTGCCCTGGCATCAGCCTGCTCTTTTCAGGAGAGGTCAGCACATTTCCATGGATGCGTTAATAGAGCAGCCACCAAAATCTCCTCTAAGATGTTTTGAAAGCTTCAAAAAAAAAAAAAAAAGCCCCAACCCTCAAATGTATTTTTTTTCAACATCTGCAGTCAATGAAAGGGGAGATGCAAATCTGCTGTCATTTGCATGCAAATTTTTTTTACATCAAATCAGTGACAGAATGCACAATAAACACACTTTAAATTGAAATATTCCACGTTCACTTCCTCCTAGCCTTGCCTGCAGCTGGGATCCAATTTTCATGCACAGCTCCACACAGGTGACCATCCTCCAGCGGCTCGGAAGCCAGGAAGAGTGTGGGAAAGATGGAATTACAGAGGCAAAGTAATTGCAACCAGCTCATGACTCAAAACCCAGCTGTCACGAGAGAGAGTAAAGATGAAGGTTCTTCAGAAATAAATGCTGTTGAAAGAGTCTGTATCTGCCTCAAAGCCTAAAGCATCCTTTATGATAATCACTAACATTTTGATCACAGGGAAATATGATAATCGGTCGCCCTGGAGTCCACACAATCAGGAATAATAGCAAATATCTCTGTAAGGCTTGTTTGCTACAGGCTTTAAACAGCTCATCTGATGTACGACGGCACTGCAGGGGAGGGCAGTGCCCAGACAGCAGGGCCAGGGATGTGCAGCACAGGGGTTTGCTGGGGCCACGTGGGAAGTGCAGCAGAGCTGGGAACTGAGCTGTGTTCCCCCAGCTCCTGCAGTCACACCTTTGTGTCCCACTGCCAGCCCAGTTTGCAGCTCCAGTCCCATCGATCCTCATCCCCTTGCTCATCCATCCCCATCTCTATCCCCAATCTCATTCCCACCTTCAGCTCCTTCCCCATTTCTATTCCCAATCCCATCTCCCTCCCCATTTCCAACTCCATTTCCATCTCCATCCCCATCTCCATCCCCATCTCCATCCCCATCTCCATTTCCATCTCCATACCCATCTCCATCCATATCCCCATCCCCAACCCCATTCCCATCCCCATCCATCCCCATCCCCAACCCCATTCCCTTCCCCATCCCTGTCCCCCTCCTCACCTTCATCTCCATCTCCACCTCCATCTCCATCCAGGGTCAGGTTGGATCTCAGGGAAAGGTTCTTCCCCCAGAGGGTGGTTGGCACTGACCAGGCTCCCCAGGGCAGTGGGCACAGCCCCAAGGCTGCCAGAGCTCCAGGAGGGTTTGGATGATCCTCTGGGGCACAGGGGGTGACTCTTGGGGATGGGCCTGTGCAGGGCTGAGGGTTGGGCTGGATGATCCTTGGGGTACCCTTCCAACTCAGCACATTCTAGGATTCTGGGATTCTGGGATAGGTGGGCACCCAGCGAGGCTCCAAAGGCACTTAAGGCTGGTTACTGAGATCTCCCAGGGAGTTCAGTGTAGAACCCACCTGCCTTTTAGAAATGAAATGCCTCTTAAAATTGAGCCTCAGGCACTTCTGGACTCCTTCTGAAACCCCAGGTCTCCCAGGACCTTGAAGATTATCCTGTTCTAACGCCCCTGCCATGGGCAGGGACATCTTCAACTAGACCAGATTGCTCAGAGCCCTTGTCTGACCTTGAAACCTGGACTCCCTTCTGCACATGGCAAAGCCTTCAAGCCTGGGCAAGCAGGGAGGACACACACCAGGAAATTCTCCCCAAAAAGCCATTGTTTTGCCCACTTGTTGCACTACTGCAACCACGGATTTTGTGGGGAACTTCTCCAGACTGCCAGAGTCACAGAAAAAAAGGACCAGAAAAGAAAAGGGTCCCAGGTTTATCTGTTTCTTGTTCTGCTGCAAAACTCTCCACAGAGCCCAAGAAGGAATGTCAAGGATAGGGCAGGGAGGTGTGATGGAGCCCCACCAGCACACGTGTGAGCACGGACACGTGTGTGTCTGTGCTCTCCTGCAGCTTCCTGAGACGAAACACCGTTTGCATTTGCTATCCAAAGCCATTGAAAATAGAGCTGCTGAGCTGCCTCTTTTCTCCTTTTTTTTTTTGCTCCCAAGAAGTTAAAAAACCTATTTGAGGCCACCTTATGTGGCAGGTGAGGGGATAATTGGCAATGCCTTGGTGGAGCTGACATGTCTGGAGATGCAGCGAGAAGCAGCAGGAACATCTCAGAGACACACAGAAACTTAATAAATGTTGGGGACAAATCTAATAATGGCTTTGCTGTCTCAACAGCTCTTCAGCTGATAGAACTACACATATTTTCCCAGTGTTTTCTCTGTTCTTTAACCCTGTGGGGGCTCAGGATCTGCAGCAGTGCCCTGCAAGCTCACATCAAACACCCACAGTCCGACGTTCCCTGAGTCAGCAGCGTGTCTGCCCAAGGTCTCCTTGGCAAACCTTGTCAGCTGCCTCTGGAAAAGCCCAGGCTGCAGGTCAGCCAGCAAATATTTCCTCCCTGTCTTATGTGCCCAGAGGCTGGAAAAACGCTATTTGTGGCAATCTCCCACCTTTTCCGTTAAAAATAAAGCTGGAAAGTGGCTCAGGGCTTCCTGGAAAACGATCGGGAAAGCGATGGCATCAAGAATTTAGAGGTACTTCACTCCTTTTTCCATTTCCCCTCACATTTGTTGGGCAAGAGCCTTCAAGGATCACATCCAGCACCTGCCTGCAGTGACACCTCCCCATCACAAGCTAAACCCTTGCTCTGGAGAAGACGTGCTGGCACGGACGAGGCACAATAAAAGCAATCCCAGCTACATTTCCTCGTGCACAAGCAGGTTTTCCTGCCCTTTGGCCTCCCATGGAGTTTGCATTTTATGGTAAAGCTTTTAAAAAACAGTTGCACAACCTCAAGCACCGGCCAGCGGCTGGTTTGGGGATGGCGTGACCGATTATCCCAACAAAGGCTGTGGCAAATTCCTTGATGGGGCTGTGGGGGACAGCAAAAGTGTCAGGCAGCCTTTCCCAGTGCTGATGGCAGCACCGTCCACCACGGATCTGTGGTCACCAGCAGTGATGTTTTGGCCTGGAGGGAGCTCTGGCCCGACCTGTGCTCAGTGCAGGCAGCCGAGCTCATCGTGGGTGTGCTTTCCTGGAATCGTGGAATCATTAATGTTGGAAAAGGCCTCTAAGATCATCGAGTCCAACCATGAACCCAGAACCACTGTGTTCCCCACTAAACCATGTCCCCGAATGCCACATCCACTTGTTTTCTAGACACTTCCAGGGATGGTGACTCCACCAGTGCTCTGGGCAGCCCCTTCCAGTGACCTTCCTTTCACTGAAGAAATCTTTCCTAATATCCAACCTGAACCTCCCCTGGCACAGCTTGAGGCCATTTCTCCTTGTCCTCTCCTTTGTTCCCTGGGAGAAGAGGCCAACCTCCACCTGGCTCCACCCTCCTTTTAGGAGGCCCTTGCCCAAAGTGAGCACCATGCCAGAGGTGATGTGAGCTGCTGGTCCCAGGATGAGGCTGGAAACCATTAGTTCTCCTAAAGAGTGGGTTTGTGGAGGCCTCAGCTGCAGTGTGAGGGCTGGTGGGGCCCTGCTAGGGAGAAAATAAGGAAATTATGGGATGCTTCAACAGGGAAATGAGTGTTGGAGCTCACACCAGGAGGTCGTGCTCTCAGGCACAGGGTGGGATTCTGGGGCGTCCTGTGCAGGGCCAGGAGCTGGACTCAGTGATGGACTCCTTGTGCATCCATCTCAGGATATTCCATGATTTTAGGTCCTGCATCCCCCATGGACAGTAGGGAAGAGGGGAAGCCCGGTGTGGAGAAATCCAAGCAGCTGGAGCAGAAAAAAAATTCATCAGCCCTTTTCCAGGAAAGTGCTTTGCAACCTGATTGCTCTTGTATTTGTTTATTCAACGAGGGTTTGGGGAGGAAATTCCTCGCTGCGGTGACAGACCGTGTTTCCAAGGTTATCCCAGAGCACAAAGAAAGACAACAGTCATTTTTCATCCCAGTAATTAGAGAAAGCTTTTTAGCAGATTAGTGCTAAGCAACATTTACATACAGTAATATGGTCCTAACCAAAAGAAGGGCTGCCTCTCCCCCTGCCTTGCAGCAGGAGGGACTGTGCTCACAGCACTGTTCCCAGGGGATTTGAACACCCCATCCAAAGGCAGTCCAAACCCAGCCATAAGATGCCCATCGGGACATCGTGTCTCTGGAATTTGCTTCCCCTGCTGCTCGTTGTGTCTCAGAGTCTCTTCCCAGAGGTAGATTTAAGAACAACATCCCTCCACCGCTCGGGTTTCCTTGGGTTTGCTCATCACTGACAGCAATGCAAATCCCAGGCCGGGATGCCTGGCAGGGAATGGGGCGGACACGAAGCATTCCCAGGTTCCCCAAACCACCTTTGATGAAATGCTCCATGTTCCCTCCCCACCCACCCCCCCCCCCCCCGAAAAACAACCCAAGCCCAGCCACTCCCAGCTCCTCCACAGCCATTTCCAGGTTCCCAGACTTAACAGTCGAAGGCTGCAGACACATTTATTATCTTTTTTTGTGGTGCCATCTGGCATTTGTGTATCACAAGAAGATTATATCTATGTCAAACAGGGGGAAAAATATCTCTCCCTGTAACAGTTGTAGAAGCAAGGGGGAGAAGAAATACATTAAAAAAAAAATTAAATCCTGTGGACCATATGGAAGGTTTTTTCTGAAGTGATCTATCTTGAGCAGTTAGGAGGTGTCACAGCCAATATGCAGATCTTGGGCTGGCTGGGAGTGCTGGGACGGGAGCAGGGTGGCAGCGTCAGGGTACCTGAGTCACCGACGCTGTGACTGCCTGAAATAGCCTGGGAACATGAAATATCCCCCTCAGCTCTCCCAAAATGGGGGAAGAGGAGAAAGCAAGAGGAGAGGGAACAAAGCAAGGCAGTTTGCAGCACGTTAAGTGAATCAGAGCAATGGCCTTTCTTTGCCTTTCGGGGTTTTATCACCGCACGTCTTGCGAAAGCAATAGGTGTGAACCCGCCGTGGAGCCCGGCCAGGTTTGCAGTGCTCGCTCGGTGCCTCCCGACGCCGGGGATAGTGGAAAATTACCGGCTTCTCCTCCCAGGCTGCCACACGAGCCTTGTCAGGGTGAAGGAATCAACCGCTGGCACGACCCGGGAAGCACCGAAGGGAGACAGCGTTGCCACCACATCCTGTGGAGAAGGAGGTGGCGAGCGTGGTGTGCTCATGGTGCCCTCGCCTGCCAGGGTGGGCACGGGACCTCCCTGCCTGGCAAGGGGGCTCCATGGTCACCTCCTCACCGAGAGCATCCCCTGCAGCACGCCGGCTGCATCCCCCGGCTGCTGACCGGCACCACCGGGAGCTCACGGGGAGGAGAAGCACAGCCAGCACCGACCACGGGAAAGCCTCGGTGGGGAGGTGGAAATGTCAGCCTGGGACGTGCAGGTCCTCCTTTCCCAGCCCGTGGTTTGCAGCCTCTCTGCGCTTACGGGAGCTGCTGCAGCAGCCGGCTCCTGAAGAGGGGCATCGGTCTCTAGCCTGGTGCTGGGCTGGGAAAGCAGCTCCCACCACGCCCTGGCAAAGCAAACGGGCTCAGGCAAACGCCACAAAGGCAGCCCAGCCCCATCCTGCTCGGATACAGGGAAAACAAAAGAAATACCACAAAATCAAACAGCATCACTACCCGGGGCAGAGAGGGCCAGCTTCCCCCACTCCTCTCTGCAAGGCTGCTCCACTCCTCTCTTTTTTTCCCCTTCCACCATTGCTACTCTTGTGAGTGAGAGGGCCAGAGGTTCTCTGGGAACCAGTTTAGTCCAGTATTTATTCTTTTCCCAGCCCCTCAAAAATTTCCCCTGGGTTTTATCAGCGTCAACCAGAGACATCCCCCCCCTTGCCCCGTCCTCTGCTGATTCCCCCTGGCCTGGGCAGATGTTTGCTGATGTGGTGGCGGGAGGGAGTCAAACCCCAGCCACCCTCTACCCTTCCTCCTGTGGCAGTTTATGCCACGGAGTTATTTTTACCAGGAAATCCAGCAGTGGTCAGCCCTCTTCTGGCAGCTGCCCAGCCCTGGGGATGAGGAGCACCAGCACCCACTGCTCCACCACCATCAGCACTGCTGTGCCACCCTCCCTGCTGGGTGCCCCTCCCTGCCCTCCAGGACCCTCCTGCTCCCCAGCATCCCCCACAGCAGCACCAGCTGCAAAACATCCCATGGTGCAGGGTCGTGCCTGTGGCTGCCCCCAGCAACCTTCTCCCTCCCCATCCTGCAGGTTCCACTGCAAACCCGCCCAGAGGCATCTCTGCCCTGGGCCGTGTGCCACTCACAACAGCCTGAGTCACCGGGAACCTTCCACTGGGGCTTCACTCTCTCACCCCGGATTCTGGGGAGAGGTGGAAAGCGGCCAAGGGGCAGAGAGGCAGCTGAACAGCAGCAGGGTGATTTAAAGGGCTGGGAGGTGAAGCTGGGGAGGAAGCACAGGGGAGGCACATCACGCAGGAAAGGTTTTATCTCAGGCATGTTCCCCCCATCGCCTCCAGCAAGGACCATGGGTGAGGTAGGGCAGCAGCAAGGGATGTCCAGGACAGAGACAGTGAGTGTGAGTACCCTGGGGATGCTCCAGGCTTCAGCCTCCTCTGCTTTGCCCCAGAAACACAGTAGCCCCCACACTGAAGGGCATCCCCATGGCAGCCCACCATTGCCCCTGTGCTTAGAATTACTCAGAAGTCAGTCAGATGGGGGAAGATGTCTTTTCATTGTAAAAATCCTTTCTAAAATGAAGAATAAGCGTAAAAGCCCTGCTCCCAAGCCAAGTATGGCTGTGAACCCAGGGTGAGAAGATCCTTGCTGGGGTGCACCACGTTGAAACTGCTCCCTGCAGGTCTGTGGCAGAGGAGGGGGGGCTGTCAGGTTTGTTTATTAAAGTGGATAAAAAACCTCTCAAAAATAACTGTTGTTAGAAAACTCACTCAACTGGTGTCCCAGGAGAAATGTCTCTGAACTTCCTCATGGCTTCCTTTCTCAGGCTTCCCCATCTTCCCCAAGGACACACCTGGAGACTGATCTAGGCTCCAAATTCCCCTCTTCAGGGTTCAGGGTCATATTGGCAGCTCTTACTCTTGAGAACAGGACACTCACCCCTGCCTGGATCTCTTTGCAGAATCATCTCCAAACTCATTCATTCTTCTTTGGCTCCCACCATGAAAGTTTCCAACATTTCCCATCCCCACTTTGCTCTGGCAGCCCCAGACCTGCCCAGCAGTGGTCCCCTGCCCTTCTGCACCCGCTTTCCCCTTTTCTCCCCTTGTCCCTCTGTTACAAAAGCCCTCTCCTCTGTAAATCCCACCCGACTCAAGCTCATCAGGAGCTCTTCCATCTCTACAGGTTTGGGCAGGAGGTCTGCCCACCCCTTCTCCCAGCATCCTTGCTCTGCTTTGGAAACCCCCATCCTGCACCCCCAGCTCTATGCAGGCTGCAGAAAAGTGGGAAAATTAGCATTACTTACTCCCCAGTAGGAGCAGTTCAGCTGCCATCCCTTCCACCACGGAGCTTTTCTGAACAGAAAAGGCTCCTGCTCGTTCACCACAAGGTGCTTCAGGCAGCATCAAATAAAAACTGGCCACCACCAGAACAATTCCCTGCACAAACACCTGTACAGCCACACTGGGATTCAGCCCCTGGCTGCTGCCAGGAATGAAACCCCAGGCCTGTGAGTCATTGCCCTGTGGTGCCACTGTTCCATGGAAAAATAAGGGGATGAGAGAAATGGAGAGGGATGAGGGGACAATGGATGTCAGCTCGGGAACATCTGAGTAGAGAGGGATGAGAGCAGGATGGATGTCAGCTCAGGAACATCTGAGTGGAAATGAGAGCTGGAACTCTGCGAGGATCCCAGTTTTTCATCTACTCTCTGTTTCTTTAGATTTTATTTCTGTTCTGGGAAAACTGGGGGGGGGGGGGAGGGAAATGTATCTGAGGCCAAACAAACCATTTTCTTTTGCTAAAAGGGAAAGATTTCATCTCTTCCTCAGCATTAGAATAATTTCCATTTCAAAAGCAGGCTGTGATTTTGAAATGAAAATCCAGACTGTCCCATCCCCGAAGGCTGAAGTGGGATGTTTTGACAGACCTTTCTCCTTTTTTTTTTTTTTTCACCTCTAGGGCCCTTTTGCCTGGAATCGATATATCCCTGCAGCGAGCTCTACATTTGACAAGCAGCAACTTTTCACCAGCTAAACATCCCCTTAAATCTTCATCAGTTGAGGACAAGCCGCAGAGGTACGGAGTCCTTGTCGAGGTCCCTCTGCCCTTGGATGCAGTTTACTCCATCCTTACTAATTCCTCAAGGATGCCACCTGGCAATCCACACACTCGTTAGCACTTAACGCACAGCAAGAGGAGACGATACCTATTCCTCCCACCCAAAATAACGCCCTAATGTTTGAAAATAAATGGCAGAAATATGTACAAGCAGGTGTTGCCTCCTCAATGTTGTCTTGTTTGTAGCCAGTCACAAGACAACATTCTCATAACACCAGAGGTAAGCAGATGGCACTTATTAATTTACATCGTAAATATACTCTAATATGTACATGGAAAAGCCAGTTCTGTGGGAGGCAGCTCTACCTGGTTCCCAGGAAACACCACGGCACAGACCCTCCACCCGAGATCGGAGACGGAGGTCCCGTGTCCCTCCTCTGCTTCCCCAGGGAGGATCTGTGCCTCAGGGGGAACACGTGCCCGTTTCCTACAGCAGCAGCAAAGGAGTTCCAGAGGAACCAAGGCATTTTGCACCCCCTTGGAGGCCTATTTCCACAGCTGTCGCTCGGTTGCCCCAGGCACCAAACCGGAGAAAATTACACCCAAAGTTATTAGAGGCAGCAAGACTCCAGGCAGCATCAACACAGCATATGTCCCAAAGTAAACAGATTGCACGGAGCTTCTCCGACACGCTGAGGGGCCGCCGCAGCCGAAATCGCTGTTCCCGAGGTGCGGAGCCGACTGCAGGGAGAGGGCCGGGCGCTGGGAAGGAGCTGTTGGTTCCCTGGCCCACAGAGAGATGTCCAAAGGCTCTCCCAAGGCACGTGCTGACCCCGCTCTGTGAGCAGGGACACGTGGGCACGTGGGGACAGAAGTGCTCCAGAGACACACGAGGAATTCTCCTGACCAGGCCGCCCAGCAAAGCCTGCGATGGTCAGGGCTGGGTGGAGAATTGTCCACGCAGATGGATTCAGGCTGAAAGAGCTCCGTCCTGTCTTCCCTTCCTGCCCCTGCTCTGCTCTCCTCTGCAAACAGGCACAGTTGAAAATTGGTGAGTTCGATTTTTTCAAAATTTATTTTTTTTTTTATTATGGAAGAGGTACAAATAAATGGGCAGCAAAGGAAACGCAGCATTCCATTCCTCCATGGAATCTAAGAGGGATAGCTTTTGACTGAAGGTGGTTCTGAGCTGGGGGAGCACCAGCCCAGCCTTCCCACGGACACTGTGGCTGCAAAACTCAGCCCAGTTCCGAGGGCTGTGGAGCAGGAGAAGGAAGGACAGTCCAAGGACTGCAGAGGAGCTTCCAACTCTAACCTGCCAAAAGCATCCAGCCTGCCTGGAAATCACTCTCTGTGTTGGCTAATGCAGGGGCTGACCCCAAAATCCATCTGCCACTCATCCTGTTTGGAGACCTTGCCGCTCAGATCCATACCTGGCTTCAGACTGGGGAGGTGGGGTCCAGGTCCTTCCCTGTGCATGGCTTGCAGGATCACAGCAGGATCACACCAGATTGGAGGCGGGCATCTCACACACCCTGCTCCACCTCGCTTCTGGACCCCCTCGATGACTCGTGGAGCAGACACGGGCTCAGGGTATCCCCAAAATGTGGCAGGGGCTCTGTCAGGCCTCGTGGGGCTGTAGCAGTGCTGGGCACTGGAGATGCCTTGGGGAACCCAGAAGTGATGCCACAGGAAGGGAGAGGGTGCTGGGGGGCCCTGGGGAGCTAGGAGCTGAACCCAGCAGGGAACAGCACAAGACAATAGACGCCTCTGTTCCAAAAATAGCTGGCAATGTGGCCGCTTTCCAAGGAGGAACCCAAATCTGGAGAGCGCACGAGGCAGGCAGCAGCTTGTTGGATGCCAGAGGAGCCGGACAGGCACATTTCAGAGAGTCAAACAGGCACCCTGACAAATAGGTAACGTGGCAACCAGGGGCCTGAACGAGCAGGTGCTGAGCTGCACGTCCTGCTGAAAGACACACCGGGCTTGGAAACCGGTCACGGGAGGCTGGCAGGGAACCCACAGGCTGGCAGGGAGCCCGCCTGGCTCCCGCTCCTCCAGAGCGCTCCAACGCTCCCTCTCCCCAGGGCAGGACAGAGCAGCCAAGCACTGAGAGCCTGGTCCCACCACGACCTCGTCGTGTTCCGCTCCACTCCCCGCTGCCCTTTGATGGGTTCCTGCAGCGCTTCCAAAAGGGAGGGGAGTGCAATGGTCCTGCTCCCGGAGTTATCCGTCTTATCAGTTTCCCAGGCACTGAACCAGGAGCAGTGCCAGGTGGCAGGGTGGCCGTGTACCTGGCAGGGCACCGAGTGCTTATGGAGCTGCTGCTTATCTCGCACGGGCTCCAGGCTGGAGGATGCACAGCTCCTGTGCTGGAAGCTGCATCCTTCCCTCGGGGCTGCAGCACCGGGGCTGCAACTTGCCCTCAGCTTGGGAGGGATCATTGCTTGTGGGAGACCAAGGAACAGGCAGAGCAAAAGCGCCATCACGGTGTCTGACTCTCTCCAGATACGAGGCTGATATTCCCAAACAGGAGCAAGGAGAGCATCCCAGCTGCCTTACACTGCCACCGTGTTTGGGAGGCTGCCTCTCCCCCTCCCCTCCCAGTCTCTCCATCTCCACCACTCAGTGGGTGTTTGGCCACAACCTCCAGCTCACAGCCGTGACCCTGGGGACATCCCAACAGTCACCAGCTGAGCACTGGTCAGCACAGTGAGGGTGTTTCTTCCAGGCCATGTCCCCAATGTGACCTGCATTCAGCAACTGCCGTGAGCACCAAGGATAGAAAATCAACCAACGCACGTCAGGAGGTTGTGGTAAAAGGCACGTGGTGTAACCTCAGCCCTGTGTGATTGAAAATCCACGTGCCATCAGATCTGAGCAAGGTGAGGCGCAGACCTGGTCCCGCTGACCCCCCTCTTCTGCACCCACCCCAGTGCCCACGATCCACGGGACCTGAATGATGGGAGAACATCACCCACGCTGCAGAGTCTGCACTGGGGAGAGGAAATTCGCTCCAGCTGCCAGCTCTGGGTGATAAGACAATCTCCCTTCATCTCTTATTGCCGCTTGCTCCACCCTTTCGTTGGTGTTTTTTTTCTGGTTGCACCCAAAGCCTGCGCTCCCCAGGTTGCCCCACGTCACATTGACGTCAGGGAGGCAGCAAGGGGCAGGATAATGGGGCTTCTTTCATAACCTACCTGCCCTGGGGACACTCATTAATCATGATACGCAGATAACGGCCCGGGAGACCGACTGCCAGCAGGCCCAGGGGAGCCCACACTGGTTTTTCTGCACAGCCGCTCCTGCCAGTCCAGGAACAGGGCAAACACATGGAGAAAGGAGGCTGGAAAAGGGCAGGTACCAGGCCGGGGGGGCTCAAGCTGGGTGCACAGGCAGTTTGGAGCAGGGATGTTGGTGCAGCAGGCAGGGCTCAGAATAAACTGGGCTGGTGGAAAGTGTCCCCTGTCCACGGCAGGGGGTGGAATGAGATGGGCTTTAGGGTCCTTTCCAACCCAAGCCATTCCATGATTCTATGGCACAGGACCTTCTGCACCCACCCTGGGACAAAAAATCATGGATTTAGCCACAAGCCTCTGAATTCTTATTTATCCATCTGGCTCAGTGCTCAGCTGTGGGTATTTGCACCAAGCATCATCCCCATCAGGAGCACAGCAGAGTCATCCCACACTCTCAGGCTGGACACATCCATGGCCCAGGAACGAGTCTGCAGTTTTTCCATTTTGCTTCTTATTGAGCACCTTTTTAAAAAAAAATCAATAAAAATATCTTTAAGAGTTCCCCAGCCCTACCTCCTTCTCCTTCATGCCTGCTCCTTGCTGGAAAACAAGGACTACCTTGGCTGCTGGATTTCTCTTGCCCAAGGAGGGTTAGTTGCAATCACTCCTGGTGTGGTTTTATGTTAAATACTGGCCCAAGCCTGCTTTTGGGAAGAGGGCATAAATTTAGGGCTCATTTTGAGCCACAACCCTCATTTTCAGACTTTGATCCCTCTCTGTATAACAAAAACCCATTTCTTGTTTCGGGGGAGTCTATTGTAGACAGAAGAGACAGCGTGGTTTGCACGTGGAAAAGAATTACTATGAGACGCTTTTCAAAACATTTTTTTAATTGATGTGCTCCCAGTCTCCTGTTTGCTGGTGGGTAATTAAGTCAATTAACAAGCATCTGTTTATTTATTTCCCTCATTTATGGATGTAAGCAGCTTGCAACAAGGGCCTGTTGTATCTTGCCTGCCGATACACGAATATTCAGGCAATCGCTTGACTCTATCTATGGACCTGCCTCCTCCACCTCCAGGAACCCAGGCACGAGCTCCAGGGTGGCCAGGGATGGGATGGGACAGGCTGTGCCTTGCCTGGATGGGGCTTGGAGGAACCTGGTCTAGTGGAAGGTGGCCCTGCCCAAGGCAGGGCCTCGGAATGAGATGGGCTTTGAGGTCCCTTCCTACCCCAGCCATGCAGTGATACTTTGATTCTAAGTTCCCTCCTAATCTGCATTTTGGCAAAGCCCTTAAGACACTCTCTAAACCCTCCTGAGGCTGTTTTTGTGTCCCTCCTGCAGACCAGGGCTTCAGCATCCCTCAGAAAACCAGGCTTGGGTTGCAGGGAAGCCTGTGGAACCTGGAAAGCATCACCCACCTGCCTTCAGCCCATGGCAAGATGGTCTGATTTAACACATCAGCCCAACTATAGAATCACAGACTATCCTGAGCTGGAAGAGACCCACAAAGATCATCCAGTCTAACTCCTGGCCCCGCCTAGGACACCCCAACAATCCCACCCTGTCCCTGAGAGTGTTGTCCAAATGCTCCCGGAGCTCTGGCAGCCTTGGGGCAATGACCAAACCCTGGAGAGCCTGTTCAGTGCCAACCACCCTCTGGGGGAAGAACCTTTCCCTGAGATCCAACCTAAACCTCCCTGGTACAGCTCCAGCCATTCCCTCATCCTGTCACTGATCAGGAGAGCGAAATGATTGATACCTGCCCCTCCACTGCCCCTCGGAGGGATGTTGAAGACCACAATGAGGTCTCCCCTCAGTCTCCTCTTCTCCAGTCTGAATAAACCAAGTGACCTCATTCGGCTTCCTCTCTCCTCTCTACACCCATGCTCTTCCTGGATGGCTGGGAGAGGAAGCACCACCAAGCTCCCTGGGAATTTGTCATCCTTGGGGATCATGTGGGGCATGCCGGTGCATCTCCACCAAGCCCACTGACCATCCTGGGGGTCTCCTCAGAACCTTTTTGGGGTCACCCAAGAACTCAGAGCACTTTGGGATCACCAGAGCACCCCGAACACCGCTCTGTCCCACCTCCTTTGTAAAGCAAGTTCCATGTGCCCAGAGCCAAAGGCCGCGATCCTGGCAAGCACCATTCCCACGTGGATGAAATAACTCCCAGTGATGCCTTCAAAGAGTTATTTAATCACAGGGGAGCACAATTAAGGAGGCCTAGGAGCGAGAGAAAAAAGGATTAGCAGTATCTGGGAAGAGCATTCATCACAGGGAGCAGTTTACAGGGGCACATCTGCTGCTGACTCCTCTCTTCCAGCCGCACCGGTTTTGTTGCCGTGTCAGCAGGATGGGTGTTTACTCCCTCCTAAAGCCGTCAGGCAACTCGGATGCCGAAACCCTGGAACGCTGAACATGCTTGTGTTCCAGAAGGCGGGGGGGGGGGGGGGAAGGATTCTTGGAGACGAGGGAATTGCCAGAGCAGATCAGACTGGCCTTGCATCCCCTGCTCCTGGCGTGAGATGCCATCAGCAGCTCAGAAAGCAGCTGTGGGGCTCCCTGCCCGCCCTCTATCCCATGCTTGGGACAAGGGAGGGTAAGACTCCTAAGGAGCCTTTCAAAATTCCTTGGGTTTGGTAAATTAATTAGTTTAAATGAGCAATTAGAGCTCAATTTAGTGCTATCTCAGTGCAGCACCTGCTGACTGGTTGCACCTTCCCCTCTCCCGCTCTTCAAACAAGAGTTTTGGTGTCTTATAGTGAAAAAACATCGGGTCTGACAATGCCAGAATCAGGGATGGAGGGGCTGCATGCCGAGAAAACACAGGTGATGGTCGGTGAGGGAGGGTGTGTCATCTCCAGGGTGTGGGGAGCACCAGGGAGCTGCAGATTTGGCCAAATCCTGCTATTTTTGGCTGAAGATCTCCAGGGTGGCTGGAGCTGGCCAGTCCCTGCTTCCAGCCAGGATACCCCTGCAACATGGATCCAGGGAATTGCTGCTACTGTCTGGGGGGTGGGCTGAATTCCACCTCACCAAATGTGAGGAAAGGATGAGAATGGAGGTGGAAGGTAGAAAACTCCAAGCAGAAGCAGTGGCATGGCTGACTACAGATGGCCTGGAGCAGGCAGAGCACCTCAGGCATGATCCACAGCAGTTCCCAGGCTTCAGGGGTGGGATTTGTGGTGTCTGGGAGCCAGCACAAACACACAAAGAGCCTCCTCCAGTGAGCAACATGACCACAGGGTCCTCGAAGAGGCTGGACTCTCACCACCACTTATTTCTGAGCTCCCAGAACTTTGACATCCAGTTCTGAGACAACTCCAAAAAGCCCAACAAAAGACCTAGGAAACACCTCCACGGTCTTATTTACAGCCGAGTGGGAGGTATAATAATAACAACAATAACAATAACGATAATTGGATGAAAGTTTGCAGGCTGTGAAGTGGCCACCATCCATCTCCACCACCTCCCAGCCCTCCCACCCCCCACAGATACTGGTGGGATCACAGCTGACAGGACAGGGCCTGTTCTTGGGTTTTGCTCTGTATTTTGGCAGGGAGAGAATCAAAAGTTTTAGTTTCTGTCTTAAATGCTGGATAGCATCCCATATTGGGTGGGGTCTGGCTTGAAAAGTTAACAATAAACTGCCCCGTGACAGGTTTTGGTGTTTGGCCTCTTCCAGTGCTTCATTTTGGATGTGAGGTTTTGGAGGCTGTGGTGGGGGGGACAAGGAGGTACCAACATGAGGACAGGGGCAGTGGTAGGAAAAGCATAAACACCCAGGACACAAGGGAGGAGGGAAATTTCTTCCACCCACTTTTCCCCCAGAGAAACCACCCTCAGGTCTGGCTGCCCCATCCCTGGAAGTGTCCAAGGCCAGGTTGGACGGGGCTTGGAGCAACCTGGGCTAGTGGAAGGTGTCCCTGCCAGTGGGGGTTGGTCTGGGATGAGTTTTAAGGACCCTCCCAACCCAAAGCATTGCGAGATTCTGTGATTCTGTCAGAAGAACATCCTCTGAGCCCTCATTTAATTCTTTTTACAGTCTCTGGAAGACACCAATGAAGACATTCTTTCCCTGGGCAAATGAAATCATTTGCTTTCCCCCATGGAAATTATTTCAATTCTGCACCTTTTCCTTAATCCCACACAATTTGAGAGAAGGTTGATTTATAGATTTTGGAGGCTCTCTTTTTCCCCACTGCTGCCAGCAATGAAACGGATCATGGAGCAGTTTAAATCCCACACTGGATGAGGTATCAGGGTGTGCGCTGAGCACTCCCCTTGTCCCCCATGGACAGGGCATGTGGGGACAAGGGTGGGAGAGGATTTGAAACAGCACCTGTGGCTCCAAAGGACAAGAGAAATTACACTGCTTTGTGAGGTGGCTCTTGGATGGGAGAACACCCCAGGGATTGCCTTCCTGAAAAGCACTGAGGGCATTGTTTGGGATCCTGTTTCCTCATGCTGACTCTGGGAGCTGGGCTCTGCTTCCTGTGGCTTTGGGATCAGAGGACACACTGAGTGTCATCAGAGGGCTGATAAGAGATTAAAACTATCATTATTATAATTATTATTCCCCCCTCCTTTTCTTTACACATGACAAGCTAGGTGGCAGATACGGAGGAGGCATGTTCTGGCCACAGAAAGGGCACCTGATCCAAATTCCAGGGAGGAGAAGGAGAAAATGGGAAGTGAGAGAAGTAATTGGTGCACAGGAGGATGAGAGACAAAGAGTGAGCAAAGGGGTCACTCTGCAGGGGTGGGTGGGTTTGGAGGGTCTTTATAACCCAGCCCAAGTAGGGTCCCACTCACAGTCTTATTACCATTAATTATTACCTCCACCTAATCTGTGATTCTCCTAATCTACCTATTTTTCCTCTTCCAAGCCCTTTACAGGCACTTGTGTGCTGCACATGGAGCCAACAAGGATGGCAGGAGCACTAAAGGCAAGATGCAGCAAGGATGAGGCCTTTGGAAAACAGAGAGTGGGAGAGGGGCTGAGACACCCCATCATTGCCTCCCTGCCAAACCCCCCTCCCTGGAGGGCCAGCACTGTGCCATGGTGTTTATTTGGAGAGAAAAAAAAACAAAACCAACCAACCAAAACCAACAAAAAAGCCTGATCCCTCAGAGAAAAAAAAATTAAAAAAAAAAACCCTCCCCTATAAAAAACAAGAAAACCCACCAAAAAACTCTGAAATCCTCAAAAAAACCAAACAAACCCCCAAACAAAATAACCCAAAAAACCCACAGAAAGCCCCTAAACTCCCCCAAAAATTCAACCCCCCCCAAAAATCCCTCCCAAGAAAAAGTCCAAAAATACCCGAAAACAAACAAAAAAACTCAACCTCCCCCCCAAAACCAAAATAAACCCAAAAATCAACCTTCCCTAAACCAAAAAAGCTATCCCAAAATAACAAAACAAAACACAAAAATACAAAAAAAAAAACCAACTAAAACCAACCAACCAAAAAAACCCTCTCAAAATAAAACCCAACCTCACTCCAAAAGCCCCTCAAGAAAAACCTCACAACCCTCCTCCAAAAGCAACACCCAAAAAAAACCCCCCCAAAATATTTAAACCAACCCCAAAAAAAAGAAAAAAAAAAACAAAACACTCTCTCCCCGACAAAACAACAGATTTTGGGTTGAATGTGGAAAACTTTCTCTGCAGGGAAGGGAGGTGCTTTATCCACATAGAACTCCACTTCACTGACCTTCAGATCACAGCAAAGGCAAACACAGTTTTCCTGGATTTCCTCTCAGAAGGGACTGAGCAAAGGGTTTGCAGAAGCTAAATCTAAAAGAAAAGAAAAATAATTTAAAGATAACAAATAAGCTGGAGGCACCAGCACGACTGCCCCAGCACCTCCATGGTGCCCTGGGGTTTAGGGTGGGTTGAAAGCCAGCTGGGTCACAACCCTACTGAAAGCTCAGCCTGCTGCTTCCTCACCTCCTGCCGCGCCTTTGGTTCAGGCAGAAGAGCTGATCGAACAACCCCCATTCCCATGGGGGCAGTAGGAACCTTTTTGGGATGGTGGAAACCTTATGGGGATGGTGGAGACCTTTTGGAGATGGTGGAAGCTTTGGCTGCTTCACAGTCTGTGGGTAAATCTGACCGTAATCCCTTCCCCACCCTGCTCTTCCCGGAGGTCTTCTCCACGGGTTTTCTCCTAAACTGGGAAGGGGAATGAAGCCATGACAAACACAGGTTCTAAGGCACCCAAGAGACTCCTGCTCTCACTCCCAGGCTGACTTGTCTGAATTTCTTCCTTCAAAAACTTCTTGCCTTTACTAAGGACTAACTAGAAATCATTAAATGGTTTGGGTTGGAAGGAATCTCAGTGATCATCTCACTCCAACCCTCTGCCACAGGCAGGGTCATCTTCCACTAGCCCAGGTTGCTCCAAGCCCTGTCCAATCTGGCCTTGAACACTTCCAGGGATGGGGAGTCCACAACCTGGACTTGCTCCCTGTTTTCTTGGTGCCCAGAAACTCTCACTCACATCGATGTTATGGACTTCCCCCTTGAATCAGAGACTCCTCTCTCTGAGAATTTCCCCAAATGGCACAAAAATATGTTATTGCTGGACTGGCTGAGAACAGATACAGGCTGAGCTTGGAAAGGAGAGAGCAGAACTCTCAGCTTTCAGGGGGAACAAGCAAAAATTCCTCTCATATTCACATTTTCCCCAGAGGAAAAAAAACTTGATGTGGAAAACACCCAACACACTCATTTCCAGAAGAGCCCTGCCCTTGCAGTGACTCCAGCAGGGATGCCAGGTGGGAATACCAACAACAAAAGGTGCTTCCCATTTAGGTACAGACCTGAAGACAAGGGAATTTGGGCCACATTTCTAGAGGTTTTGGGATCCCTGTCTTGTCTTACCTCTGCACTTGTGGGAAGGCAACTCACTCCTTCCTTCTTTCTCATCCAGCTCGGAGCAGGTGCTGATGTGTCTCTTCAGTGGGTGCTCAAAGCTTCCTTCTTCATCCTCATGGATAAGTTGTGTGCCTGGCTGCAGCCTGCAGTGCTGGCTACAGAGCAGGGCTTAGGGCTGCATCACAGGATCATGGACTCCCCGAATCCCAGAATGCTTTGGGTAGGAAGGGACCTTAAAGCTCAACTCATTCCAACCCCCTGCCATGGAGAGGGACACCTTCCACCAGACCAGGTGGAGTGTGCCCCTGCCATGGTCCTTCCTCACACAGCTCACTGCCCATGGCTGAGGGATGGAGCAGCCACCACTCAGGGGGAAAGGGAAAACCTCCCAGGATCACTGCCTGGAGCAGGGAAGGAACACAATGGAGAGGTTACAATGAGCCCATAAATCAACTTGGGGAAAGCAGGGAGCATAAACACCCAGAGGGTCACTGAATACACAGGGAAGTGGACATATAAGCACAGGCAGGGGTTTTAACAAATACACATTCCTGGGGAAACTCCACCTTTGGCACCAGCAGGGGGTTTATCCACGGGCAGAACCAGCTGGACATGGAGGAAGGACAGATCCTGGACCCCCCCGCCTGGCAGTGGGTACAGCCGAGGTGGGATGCTGGCTGATGTGGCAGGGAATGTCTGTTCCTTCCTGGGTATCCCAGCAGGAAGAGCTGCATGATATCCAACCCTGCAGGAAGTGTCATGACAGGGAAGTGGCTCCAAACACCAATGGAAGATGCATTTTTATGGGAAATCCAGGGCCACTGACCTGGGGGAGAGCATGGTGAATGGCACAGAGCAGCTCTGCCCTCAGCCCTTGGGTGGGTGGTCTTTGCCTGGCTATCTGACAAGGCCACTCCAAAGGACACCCTGAGGGACAGGACTTTTGCATGAAGTCCTTCAGGTCCAACCACTGGGCACTGGGGTTCACCAAAGGAGAAGCTGTGGCTGCCCCATCCCTGGAAGTGTCCAAGGCCAGGTTGGACGGGGCTTGGAGCAACCTGGGCTAGTGGGAGATGTCCCTGCTCATGGCAGGGGAGGGGACTGCATGAGCTTTAAGGTCCCTTCCAACCCAAACCATTCCATGATTCCATGTGCAAACACACTTTTTTATGGCTGTGCCCACTCCAATCCTTCACCTCGTGCTGGATTAAAACCAAAGTGGCATTAAAATGATTGCCCTGACCCTCCCTCCCAGATGCAAGCTACATTTTCTGGGCCAGAAATATCTGACAACCTATTCCCTGAAAGATGTAAGGAGATCCTCAAATTTGATGTGGCAGCCTTTCCTTCCTCCAATACAGGCAGCAATTCCTTAGGGATGAGCCCTGTATTTCTGCCCTCAGCCAGAGGATGCTCTACCAGTGAGGAAACAGGCTCCAGCTCCAGAGGGGCCCGGATGGACTCCACTGTACAGGCAGTAGCAAAGCCAGCATTTGACTCCATCCTACTGCCTCCTAAATCCCTGACTCTTCAAAATCCCCCAGCCCTCAGGATCACCCTGCAGGGGTGGCCAAGGAGCCAGGCAGGAGCAGAGGGTGAACTCCAGCCCCCGGTGTCCACAGAGGCAGCTCTTCCCCTGCAGCTTTCTGCTTGCTTAAGCAATGCTTCTGCTATTAAATTCAAAAAAGCAATAACATGCCCAGCAATAGATGCCACTCATGATAACTGAGGGAACAGATAAGACTCCCAGAGATGTGTTATTCGTGTTCAAAGCCTTGGTCACAGTGACCTCCACGGACACTTTAAACTCAAGCTGTTTTAATAGTGTTTCTTTGTTTGTTTGTTGTTGCATCCACTTTTTAAAGGAACTTGCAGAGACTCTGAGCCCTGCTGTGTATCCGCTGTTCTCTGGTTTTCTTATTCATTTAATGAGGCAAAGACTAGTTAATTAAAAAAAAGGTTTCCATCTCCCAGCTGACAGATCGCCCTTGGCTTGAGCGATTGTGCTCCCCACCCTTCTCCTCCTCCCTCCTCCCAGGAGATGGCAACCAGCCCCTGAGGGATGTGTTTGCACCTTACAGGGATCCAGTAAATAAAAAACTGTAAATAAAGAAACAGAGTCAGTTTACTTCCCATCGAGCCCCAAAGCTCGGGCACGTTACTGCTGTGGGGTGCAGCATGGTCCTGCAGCACTGCTGGGCTGCAGCCCTGGGCCAGCCCTGGAGATGAAATCTGCACCTTTCCCACAGCTTCCAGCGAGGTGCCCATCACCCAGCAAGGGACGGATGGAGCTCCAGACCCCAACCCTGCCCCACAAACCCCTTCTTCGAGCTCCTGAAGTGTGGATAGGAGTAAAACTTGGTTTTCCCAAAACAGGCTCCTTCCTTCCCACAGGGACCCTCTGATGGCAAGACCTGTTTGGCACCTCCCAGACAGGACAAGCCCTGGTTGGCACAGCCTGTCCCCTGGCAGGGCAGAGACCAGAATAGCAAAAACCAGGCAGATTGGGCATCAGCATTCCAGCTGGAGAGAGAGGGGATGGGTGATCTCATGGGGCCCCACACTGAAAAGCTCCCTATCCCTGTCCCCACACCATTTTCAACACAGAAATGCTGCTTCCAAAGCAGCAGCCACACACAGCTTCATCCCAAACCCCTCCGTGTAATTACAGATCCATGGTTTCTTCTGGGCTTCCACTTATTTAATCATCCCTTCTCATCTGCCTTTAATACCCTGAGCTCTGTCAGAGGGCAAAAAACACAGCCTTCACATCCAGAAGGACAAGAGTTCCCTGCAACAGCTGCTATATTTAACAGAAAAAAAATACACTGTGTTGCCATGGCAACCCTGGGTTCTAAAAATAGAAATGCCATATCCAGCACGGCCGAGAGCACAGGCAGCGCTGACGGAAGCTGCTTTCATGGAGCACTGGGAAATGGAAGTAAACTTTTATTCCTCGCCGGGATTGGCATCGAGCGAATCATGCAAAGCCCACACGATCCTCTGCTAATTAAAACCTCGATCCAGTGCAAAGGATCCCCACTTGGCTTGACCCAGGAACCTCAGGATCAAAAGAGTCTTTGAGGGTGGGAAGGAACTGGTCCGGCGGAGCAGTGATGAAGAGATGGATGCGGTGCTGGATGCAGCTGGTTTTCCTCCTGGCACTGCCACACTGAGGCTCAGAGCAGCCAAGTCCCCGTGGCTCTGGCATCAGGGTGTCAGGGTCACCCCCAGAGTGGCCAAGTCCCCGTGGCTCCAGCATCAGGGTGTTAGGGTCACCCCCCAGCAGCAGGTCTGTGGGGTAAGGCTGGGTTCTGGTAAGCTGGGTTCTGGTGAGCTCAGAGGAGCACCCAGCCTTGCCTTGCTGGCTTTAAATGACTGCAGAGCAGGTATCAGAGCCCTGAGGGAGATAACACAGGTTTCCAAATGGCCTTTTCCCCCCCTCCACCAACAAAACCAGTTCTCTGGGCTTTAAATCACTGACACAGAGACCCAGCCCAGCCCAGCCCTGGTACCAAAACACACCCTGAGCTCCCTACAGCAAGAGCCAGCTGAGCATCCTCTGAAACCCGATCAGCAAGGCCGAGTGGTCACAGCCTGCTTAGGAACAGCAGTTGCTTCCCACTGCACTCCAGGTCTCCAGCCATCTCACTAATTCTCCTCGACATTTCTTGCTCCGAGTGGAACGCACGCCCTGCCAGACTGCAACCCCGCAGAGCTGCTTCCAAGCCCCGTTTCCTCGGATGGGAGGATCAGAGTCCCCTCTCTGAGCTCTCCCCGTGCAGCACTGGCTTCCAGGAATCCTCGTGCGTGCCAGTGGAGTGCTGGGTGCCTTCTGGATGAGGCTTGACTCCCGCACTGCTCCTTAGAAGAAGCCTTTGGAGAGAGAGGAAGGGTTCTCAAAGAGGAAAATACTTCACATTGTTGTAGCAGCGTGTGTGAGTGCTCATTCTTTTTCCCCACTTCAATAAAAACACATTGCCAGACCTGAGGGGAACCTGAGGCGACCTCCTGCAGTATTTTTTTTCCTATTTCATGGCTGATTCCAGCTGCCTTGGAGGAGGGTTCGGAGGAGGGTCCAGAGGATGCCACGAGGATGCTCAGTGGGCTGGAGCCCCTCTGCTCTGGAGCCAGGCTGGGAAAGCTGGGGGGATTCACCTGGAGAAGAGAAGGCTCCAGGGAGAGCTGAGAGCCCCTTGCAGGGCCTAAAGGGGCTCCAGGAGAGCTGGAGAGGGACTGGGGACAAGGGATGGAGGGACAGGACAAGGGGGAATAGCTTCCCAGTGCCAGAGGGCGGGGATAGATGGGATACTGGGAAGGAGTTCTTTGCTGTGAGGGTGAGGAGGGTCTGAGATGGAATTCCCAGAGAAGCTGTGGCTGCCCCTGGATCCCTGGAAGTGTCCAAGGCCAGGCTGGACAGGGCTTGGAGCACCCTGGGCTAGTGAGAGGTGTCCCTGCCCATGGGGGTGGCACCAGGTGATCCTGAAGGTCCCTTCCAACCCAAACCGTTCTATCATTTCACAGTTCCATTATTCTGTTCTGTGAAACTAAAAAACCCCGTGTTGTGCATTTTTGGGATTATCTGCAGTGGTTTGCAGCAGTGCCAGCACTTCCCTGACCACAGTGTGTGCTCTGTCTCAGTCTCCTGATACTCTTGTTTCATAGGTTCTTCCCACTGGGATATTTGGAGTTTTCTCAGTATGTCTCAAAGCAGGATGAACTGGGCACTTTTAGGTACCTGTACAGAAAAGGGGGCTTGGAGTACAACAGACAAGCCTGTCCAAGGACCAGAGGACTCATATATTCTGAAACCAGTAAATAACTGACTGCAGGTTGAAAAGGCATTGAAGACAATGTCACTTGGCCTAAAACTTGAGTAAAACAATCCCTTCTCTCTGCACACCTGAGCACCAGACCTTGCTAAATGCATGAACCCACCTGCAGTGGGGCCAAGGGGGTGAATTCCAGCAAGCAGTGGGGGCTCTCCTGACTCATTGCATATCCCACTGTGGGAGAGGGACACTCACAGGGGACACAGGGACACTGCCTCCCCCTGGGCTCGTGCCAAGGGAACACCTCTCCCCTCCATCTGCTGTGTCTCTGGGTTTGCTAAATACACCGGCACGGCACAAGTGATGCCACAACCCACCCTGTGACCCAAAGCTGGACAAGATGGAAACACTTAGTGGGTCACTAAGCTGGGAAGTGCCCAGAGCGTGTTGCTGTGCAGTAAACATCACTCTTGCCACACGGACTCACCCAGCTGGGGTTGCAGGCACATCCAGCTTGACGGGAACCTGGCTGGAGGGAGCTGGAGCTGGGAAGAGCAGGAGAGCATCGGCACGGGCTTGGCAGGGGGGGAAGGGATCTCACTCAAGGACTTCAGGTTTTGTTTGCTTCATCCCTCTTCATCCTGACCCAGTTCCTGGCCAATCCCAACTTGCCATGAGCTCATTGCAGAGAGGATATAAACACTGGATGTTTCTCTGACTCCCTCCACCACCTGTGATGTCCCGCTACAATTCCTGCTCAGCATCTTTCCGCAGCCTCCCCGGGTCTCTGGAAGCAGAGCACACTTGTCCTCCTCTATCTCATCTCAGGTCTGGCCCACTTTTCCGCCTGCCCTGCATCTCTTTTCCCCTGCAGTGCCCAGAATTCCGAGGAATGGCGTTTCGTTTCTGCAGCTGTATCAGCAGCACAGCAGCACCTCCTTGTCACTGACAAGGGCGGCACTTAAAGCGCACAAATAAATCCAGACCTTTGCAACGTGTGAAGGGAGAGGCTTTGATGGGGAATATTCTCCCAGACTGGCCAAATGGAAAAAGGCATGGATGAGATTTAACCTAAACGCCCTGGTGTGATGGCAGGGGGCCCCGTTCCTCTGACTGAGCTGGACTGAGAGGATGAAGGAGGGGATGCTGCTGGGGCTGGTGCTTTTAGAGCAGGGCAGGGAGTTAAGTGCACAGAGCCTGTTACTGCTAATGGTGTTTGTGTTTAGAGCTCCCCAGGCATTGCTTTCGAAGCTGCTGTGCCCAGGCTGTTAACCCAGGCTCACCTGCTGTTTGGCTTTTGGGACTCGGAAGCAGAACCTGCCCGTGTGTGGATGTTCAGGGCACGGCGGGAAGCACTTGCTGCAAGTGCTGCCATTTGCCTCCCCTGCTCCTGCCTGTCAGCTGCTCCAGAGGAAAAGGAGGCTGTGCAACAGCATCTCAGGATCGCTGAGCAAGCAGGAATGATCCAAGCTGCTCTCCTCACCCAAATCTCACTGAAGCCATGGGAAAGCCCTTTTTACAAGGGCCTACAGTGACAGGACAAGGGGGAATGGCTTCCCACTGCCAGAGGGGGTAGGTGGGATATTGGGAAGGAATTCTTTAGTGTGAGGGTGGGGAGGCCTTGGCACAGGTTGCCCAGAGAAGCTGTGGCTGCCCCTGAATCCCTGGAAGTGTCCAAGGCCAGGCTGGACGAGGCTTGGAGCAACCTGGGCTAGTGGAAGGTGTCTCTGCCCATGGCAGGGGGTGGAATGAGATGAGCTTTGTGGTCCCTTCCAACCCAAACCAGTCTGTGATTCTATGATTATGTGAAAGGGAATGTGTGGTGGTGCTGAGAGGCCTGATGGGTGAAAATGAGAGCCCCTAGAGGGACTTCAGCTCAATCTCCAACCCTTCATCCCTGCTCCAGTGACCCCCTCCATCAGCACACCCAAACAGCAGCTCACAGCCAGGTCCCTGTGGCAACTGGGGACACTCAGCACCCCACAGGGCAGCAGCAAAAGTATCATGGACAAAGCTTCAGGTCCTTCAGTGTCCCACCTTATCAGTGACCAGTGCACCAGTGAGCCACGCCTTCATGCTGGAAGTAGATGGAATTCCTTATCCTGACTTCTGTGAAAGAGAAAAGCCCTGTTCCTCTGCTGCTGGGCACTGCAGCATCCTCCCCTGGGATCTCCTTCTCCTGGTGCCTGTCTCAAAAGGGAGGAACTGAAGATGATAGATTCCATGAGGGCATCCTCCCCTGCCCAGGAGGGTTTCCATCACACAGTAAGGCCAGATCACATGCAGATGGAACAGCAACCTGCCTGCACACACTCACCCACGCGGTGCTCACGGTCGGGCGGGGGCTTTCTCAAGGAAAGAGGGCTCCTGACAGCATTGTCCCAGCCTCAACCTGCTGACAGCAACCACAGGAATGCAACAACAGCCCTGCACGAGCCCACACACACTGATACAGCACTTGGCTGACACGTGGACTGTGCGGCAGTCGTGCTCTCTGGAAGTCAAACATGAGAGAGATCATGAAAAGTACTCAAGATTTACAGGGATGAGCAGAATAAACACAGTAAGCTGCTTAATTTTGATGTGCATCTGGATCAGATTCACCTCAAAGGCTTAGCTGGGACCCCTGGAAGAAACTCTGCTGGCAGCAAATTCCCAGCCCCCAAAAATACAAGACACAGCCCAGAATAGCAAGGACACCAGCACATCCAGGCCATGCCTCCAAACAGGAGGTGAGACAGCTTATCCCAGAAACCTGCATCCCAGGCTGTCCCCCCATCACAAATTCTCACCCTCCTCCCGATTTCATGCCACCAAGCTGGCTCAGGATTGTGCTTGGTCCTTGCAGACACCCCTGATCTCACATGCCCACCTCTGGCAGGATAAAACTGAGAAAAATCCCAGCAGGACACGTGTTCCGTTAGGAATCTATGGAAAACCCATGTTACAAGTCAAAGGATAACTTGGGTACATCCAACCTGCTTGGAACTTGTGTGACTTGTGGCTCCACTGCTGTCCCAAATCGTAGAACCACAGAATGGTTTGGGTTGGGAAGAACCTCAAAGCCCATCCAGTGCCACCCCCTGCCATGGGCAGGGACACCTTCCACTAGCCCAGGTTGCTCCAAGCCCCATCCAACCTGGCCTTGGACACTTCCAGGGATGGGGCAGCCACAGCTTCTCTGGGCAACCTGTGCCAGGGCCTCCCCACCCTCACAGTGATTTTTCCAGCCTGTTCTTGAACAAAACCTGATATAACCAGCCCAAATTTTGCCTCAGGATTCATTTCTTTGCTCCAAGTTCAGCTGGGTCTATATCCAGGAGCCAGGAATTAAGTAGCATAGCTATTCCAAAGTAAATTGCTCTACAATTGCTTTTCCATAGCAAGATCATTGTTTTCTTAGGGCAAACCACTTTTATCCTTGAGGAAAGTGTCAGCAGGAGGAATAGCCAGGGAAAACCTGGCTGTGCTGCTATTCTGGAGTTATTATCAGGTAAAAGAGGCCAGTGAGCTTCCCCTCTACAGTGTTTGTGGCCAAGCTGGCAAAAAGGAATGATCCACTCTTTAACTTTCCCTCAGCTCAACTGAGGATGTCAGAGCTGGGCTTCCCTATAAACACCCTCAGTTTGGGACAGGGGTGTGGGGACAACACTCTGTCTCCAAACCAAAAGGGCACAAGAAAACATGGAGCTGCTCCAGCCAGGGAGAAATGTCTGTAATTAATGTAGTGGGAAAATTACACGTTTCTACAGCCCCCCCAAACACAGCAGCAGACATCCATTTCCTGCAGGGCTGTGGACGTTTGCCAGCCCACAAAATAAATCACAAAACCACAAAGCCAACAAGGAGGAAAAGAAAGGGGAATTATCACATAGGATGCAGCAGCCTTTTGTACCAGGAAAATCACCACTGTCTCCACCAGACGTCTGTTGTTTATCAGTAATATTCCCTAACGCTCCCACCATTTGGGTCTCAAACAGAACAATGGAGGTCTCCTTGGATTTTGCAAGCTCCAAAAGCACAACCAAGGGGTATCTTGGGAGATGTACTGACCTGCCCCGGAGGCATTCGTGGGACCAACCCCAAAAAAACCCACAGCAAACCTGATATTTAATAGACTTTGGCGTGGGTAAAAAAATGGAATAAACCCAAAGTTCCCTACTTTCCTCCAGGAAGAGGGTGTCTGGAGTGCAGGGATGGAGCACTCAATGGTCTGGCAGCACCTCTGGAGGGACCGTGTCCAGTGATGCTGGAGATTAAAAATAAGAGAACAAACAGTTTTAGTGAGGACTCGCAGTCCTGCTCCCACACATTTTCCCTCCCCTCGCCTTTCCCCGTGGAGGTTTAATGGCACGAGCTCCCACTTCACAGCCCGTGGAGTCAATGAGAGCCTCTCCACTGACTTCCAGCTGCCAGCACCGGGATTGTGACACCGCTTTTATGACTTCCCCCGTGGCTTATGAAGCTGGGCTTTATCAGCAACAGGAGACTGGAGGAGAAGGTCCATCAGTGGGTTTCAGAAGGGCAGTTCCTGTTTTCTTCTTTGCCCAGGGCTGTGTTAAATGAATTAGGGGTGTGCTCCATACTTCCCAGAATATCCTTTGGCTGCAGCGACCCCGGCAAATGCACGAGCACTCCCGAGGGGGTTTTTTCCTGTTCCATGTGCCGTGGGGGGAGAGCTGCTGGACAGATTCCTGGTGGAAACCACGCTGGGGCACCTTGGCACTCTGGCTAGAGGGGTCTCTGTGCCAGGACCTGGTACCTGATCTGAGGGGTCCTTCAAAGCACAGAGCGAGCCACGGGCTGACCAGTGTCCTCAGAGCTGGACCTGCTTTTGTGCAAGATCCACAGGAGGATCCCCAAAAAGCTTCACTGAAGCAAACTGAGTTGAAGTGCTTAAAGGGACACCCAAACTCATCCTCTGCTGCTCACACAGAAGCTTCTCCACACCACAGGTACCCTGAAGTGTGATCTCTTGGGTTGGAAGGGACCCTAAAGCTCACCCAGTGCCACCCCTTCCACTAGACCAGGTTGCTCCAAGCCCCGTCCAACCTGGAGGCTTTGACTGAGGTTGGTTTATCTCACAGAACACCCTTATTTTGCTGCCTTTCCACCAAACCTCCATCAGAACCAGAGGTCCCATGACCTGGAACAGCCACGTTTAAATTCGTTCCCTGTCCCAGGATTGCCGACCCCAAATCCTCACACCTCGTGCTCTTACCCTGCAGTGGGCAAACACAGCTGGCACTTAGAAACGTAAGGAAAAGAGCAAAATGCTTCCCCACACCTCAGGCACTTCAGCTTTTCCTTTGTTTCCTCGGCCTGATTTAAAAAAAAAAAAAAAAAGTGAAATTGTATTTATTGACACACACTCAACAGTGAAATACTTGTTCACTTGTTTAGGAGAAAAACATGTTTCTCTCTCTCACTGATTGTTGGCTGTTATTCCAGAGGCAGAGAGAACAGCAGCCCTTAAATGCCTGCCCCTTCCTCAGTGATTTGTGCTTTTGTGTTTTGAACGACGTTCCCAACTCTGATAAAGGTATTAGTGTATTTCTCAGGCTGAATAACAAATTATTAAATGCAAAGCCCTCTATTTATGCACTTCTGTGCTGAGAACTTCAGTGCAAAACACTCAAGACATCCAAATTCTCAAGGTCCCCACAGCAGCTCCCTCCGCTCTGCACAGATCAAGTCCCCAGATGACTTGGCTGTGTTTATGGGGGACACATTTCAGGGATTAGGGCAGGGATAGATGTCTCCTGGACGTTTGCACAGCACTTTGCTCAAAGCAGTGGCTCCAGGCAATATCCTCTGAGCTGGGTCCATGGCAAGCTCCCTCTTGAGCTCATTATGACTAAGTGGCACACAGGAACCGATAAGCACACTCAGGATAAACACATCTGGAAGCTACAAAGAAATGCTTATTAGCATGCTTTTTTTAGGGTAAAAATGGAGCAAAGCTGAAATACAGAGAGCATGGTTTAGAGTTTTCACCTGGGGAGGGGGAGGGAGGGGAAAGCCGTCCTCAAACCAGAGCTGCTTTGGCTTTTTTCAAACAGCACATTAATCCCTTTTTATCTGTGTTTCCATTTGCTTTTAACCAAAAGAATCACAGAACCATTAAGGTTGGAAAAGACCTCCGAGACCATCAAGTCCAACTGTTGGCCCAACCCTGCTGTGTTCACCACCAAACCGAGTCCCCGGCCTCACACCCACACACCTTTTGAACACTTCCAGGCACGGGGACTCCACCACAGCCGTGGGCAACCCATTCCAGGGCCTGACCTCCACCCTTTCAGTGGAGAAATTTTCCCAATATTCCATCTAAACCTTTTCTGGTGCAACTCGAGGCCATTCCCTCTCCTCCTGTCCCTTGTTCCCTGGGAGCAGAGCCCGACCCCCCCCTCCATCTCCTCCCTCCTGTTGCAGAGCCAGAAGGTCCCCCCCGAGCCTCCTTTTCTCCAGGTTGAGCCCCCCCAGCTCCCTCAGCCCCTCCTTGTACTCCAAATCCTTCCCCAGTTCCATTCCCTTCCCTGGACACTCATCCCAGGTGGAACATGGGCAGAGGAGCTGCACTGCCCCAGGGTAGTGCTTTTCCCCTTCACTTCTACAAACAGGCAGGAAAAAAAAACTACAAAAAATTGATTTAGTCTAATCCTAAAAGGAAAGTTCCTATTCATGAGTTGGATTTCAAAAACAAAGTCTTGGTTTGACCCAAAATGTTTAATTTGATCTAAAAGCTTTTGCTTTGCTTTGTGTTTCTTGGATACCTTAAGGAAATTTAATAATAAAAAAATAGTTTCACTTTTGTATTATTGTTTAGGGGTTTTGTGGGGTTTTGTGTTTGTTTCTTCATTTGTTTGTTTCTTCATTTGTTTGTTTTACAGCCTCCTGTAGTTTGTTTCTTTTTTTTTGTTTGTTTGGGTTTTTTTTAAGTATCAGGCAGGTCACAAGCCCTGGGCACAGCTAACATAAGCCATAGGGCAATGTCTTATGTGTCTCTAATTTAGGGAATTATTAATTAATAATATCTAATAAAATAATAATTATAATAAATAATAGTAATAACAAGATGAGCTTTAAGGTCTCTTCCAACCCAAACCCTTCCTGGGATTCTGTGACTCTACAAAGATTGTTTGTAATGGTTTGGACTTACCAAAGTCATTTGCTGATGTCCTTTCAGGATGGGTGAAGGAAGGGTTGGCAGAAGCCATTTAGAAATCAGGGGACTGAACAGCTCATTAAAAAATAAAAAACAAAGCACTCTCATGTCTGGGTTTCAGGCAGGTGACAACAATAAGCAGCAACAAATGAACATCAGTCTGTGCTCACAGAAAATGCCTCATCTTGGCCATGTGCCCACAAGGATGCATTAGTCCATGCTGCCAAGACTGCTGTATTTAAAAATAAAATATAAAAAATTAAATATTCTCTCAGGCAAATGGAAAGAGAGGGTGATGCCTGGGAGCCAAGTGTCCCAGCCTGGACCACTTGATGAGTGAGGGTCATATCCCACGTCTTGCTCTTCCCCTGCACCATGAGGTGCCTGGGTTGGGGTTCCTACCAGGCCCCTGGCACCTCCCATTTGACAGCACCAGCAATTCTAACACAGCAGGAACTCTCTGGGAGACCTGGACTGTGCAGCCACAACACTCCCCACCCAGAGGGTAGAGATAAGACTGTTTTTTGGGGAGAAGTCTGTGCATTAGTGGCTGTATTTCACCTCCCTGCATTTTGCTTTCAAGCCCTTCCAGCATCCCAGACATCAGCTCATCACTTTCCCACCATTACCTGTCCATCTTTATTACTAAGAAATAGCTGTGTGACTGCATCTGCCTGTAGCTCCAGCTGACAGGAGGGCTTTATTGTGCTTGGGTTTCAGAACACTTTACAAGGGCTCAGAGCCTGTCATTCATCCATTTCCTACAGTCACAGAATCACTGAAGTTGGGAAAGACTTCCAACATCATCGAGTCCAACCTTCGACTGAAAAGGCGTTTATTTCCTTGTATGCTCCTGAGAATGGAAATTTCCCTTCATTTGAGACTTCTCTAATCATCCCTAATAAAACAAAAAATACACATCAATCCTCCTTAGCAGCCTGGTCACGTATTTTTCCAGGCCTCCTGGTTCCTGCCTGTTCTCAGTGACAGTGACTCAACACGAAAGCTTCAGCACGTTCCAAGAGCAGGCTTTGGTCACTGGAATTTTTAGCCTCCGTCTGACACATGGCTTTTGGGGGCAGAGGATTTAGCTTGTTGTGTCTGAGACCATTGCCCTAAATACTTCCTACTCCTCTCCTTTTTCCCAGACATTATATGATCCCGGAGGGCATTTCACATTCCCTCCAACTTCACTGCAGCAGAGCCTAAAATTTGCGTTGCCTCTTCCAGAGCCTAATGAAGCCTCATGAGAACAACAGCTTTTTTGTGTGCTGTTACTCTCTGTATCTGAAGGATACTCCTGAACTTTAGCCTGGCTTTTGCTTCTGGCTCCTCTCCTAGGACTTTGATCCAAGAAACCCTCTCGACATGTTCCACTTGCTCAGCTGGGGAATTCAGCACTGCGGTATCTTGCATTGCAGATTATTTTTAGGGATGATCAAATCGAGACAGATAAAAATAAGGAAGGAGCTGGATCTTCGCTGGAGCTGACTGCAAAATGCTGTGACTTACCAGCACTTGGCCTCGTGGCCAGAGTGGAATTCCTGATCCAAGAGCACACCTGCCTGTAGCAGCAGGTGAACTGGTCAAGGAAGCACCAACAGACCCCAGGGGCTCAGTTGTGCTGCTTAGGGGCAACACATCAGAGGACAAAAAGGAGAGATCACCACAGATAAACACAGACATCTGCATGCCAAAGTACCCAAATCACACTCAAACTGCATTTCAAAGTCAAGGGAACATCATCCGTGGCTGTGAAGGACACCCTGAGCAACAAGGGCCAGCTAGGCTGGGGATGTGCTGCCGAATTCCACTGAAGCCCTTTAATAAATGACTATCAGATCTTTCATAAACTCAGCTGGGCTGTGTAACCACAGCCCTCATCATGTGGCTCTTTATTGGAAAGAAAAGAAGAGCAGAAACCAGTGAGACACCTCTCTGTGTCATATGCCAAGACTCCAGAAAACCGTCTGGGGGGAAATTCCAGAGCACGGTGAGGTAGAAATGTGAGGGACAAAAACTGAGATTTTTTTCTCTGATGTGAAGAAACAGACTTTGCTCTCAACTGGTCAGTCTTGCCTGGGGAAAGAAAGTAAAAAAAACCACCTCTGAGGGATGACTAGTCTAAACTAGTCACTTGAACGTATTTTTTTTTAAGCAGGGAATTTTTCCTCCTTTTTTTTTTTTTTATTTGGTCAGGTTGACTATTGCCAACAGTATTTTAGCATCTGCTGTGCCTGCTGACCTACCACATTTACCCTACTTACACTAATTCGACTTTAATTAAGTTTACTAGGTGTTCATCCAACATCAAAAGTAAGTCAAAGGCTTTGCAGAGCATTGGTGAAGGTCTCAGCATGACTGGGCAGTTTTGGTTTAAGTAAATTTATTTGTACATTTATAAAAAAGAGGGGGTTTTTTTAAGGGGAGGTCACTTCTGACCTACTCCTCGTGACCCTTCCTAGCACCTGGTCTGCAGTTCCCTTTAGAACCAGCAATACAAGGACAGGCACTTCCTTTAGGAAAATTTGATCCTGGGAAAGCCACTGATTTTAGAAAAATTGCTCTAAAACTGCTTGGGCAAAACTCCTTTTTTTTTTTTCTTTCTTTTTCTTTTTTTTTTTTGTTTTGTTTTGGGTTTGGTTTTGTTTTTTAAACCGAGCACAAACTCTAAAAAGAAGGTTTTTGGAAAAGAATATTTTGGCAACAAAGCTTTCAGTTTAGTGCTTGGCAAGCTTTGAAGGTTTTGCTTTGAAAAATCAAAATTTGTTCAGAGCTTTGGGGTTTTGCTATTTTTTTGGCCTTTTTAAATGAAAGTGCATGTTGGCACTGGGAATAGGGGGGTTCTGACACACAGAAAAGCTCAGCACTGGTAATTTCTGAGTTAAAAGACGCATAAATCTGAGTCCAAGCCCAAATTCCTGGGAGGACCACGCATAGATGCACGGACTGATTTCCCTCTAAATGACGTCCCAGGTAGCTTTGGAGGGTGTTGGAATCATGGAATGGTTTGGATTGGAAGGACCTTAAAAATCATCTCATCCCACCCCCTGCCATGGGCAGGGACACCTTCCACTAGCCCAGGTTGCTCCAAGCCCCGTCCAACCTGGCCTTGGGCACTTCCAGGGATGCAGGGGCAGCCACAGCTTCTCTGGGCAGCCTCTGAAGGGTGTTGGGCACCTCCAAAAGCAACACCTCCTTGGTTTCCTCTTCCCTGAAAGGCCCCTTGCCCGGTAGCTGATCCTTGGTGTCCTCCTTCGCCTTCCCCAGGCCACACTGCTGGTCCCAGCACACACTTCTCCCAAAGCAACTCCCTGGAACGCCGCTGCCTCTGAAGCAGGGATGCATGGTCAGGGCCTCTTTTGGCTGCTGGATGATTCGACAGAGAGAGGCTCCAACCTTACAGTAAAAATACTGCTTTGTAAACAAAGCAGAGATGAGATTTATCACAGAACAGGAAGAGGGAAGTCATTGTTCCAAACACTAATCACCTGTTTATCGTACCTTATTTTCGGGCTACCAGAAGCAAAATGCTCATGGTGAGTCTTCTGTGCCCAAACACGGGTTCCTCATGAGACATTCCGTGTGTCAGTTCAGGCAAGCAATGGAAACCCTCTCTGCAGGAATGAAATGGGTGCATATGCCATAAAGGCCTGGGAAAACAGATGCCCCTCGCACACATCTTGGAGTTAATCCTCCCGTTATTCCTTGGCCTGCAATGCACGGAACAGGATAACAGTCTCCTTGGGCCTTTAAAAACAAATCCAAAAAGCCAGGATTTGTCACGGAGACGAGATAAATTTGCTCCCAGAATCGAGAACCTCAGATTTCATCACATGGAAACATCCAGCCCAGAAGCATCAGCTCCTCACACGCATCCCAGCAGGGTAGGACCCGAGTCACAGAGGTCTGGTTTTAGCCCTGGATGAGCCCCAGGCAGGGGGAACAACCAAGCAGAGCAAACCAGAGCTGTACCAAGCTCATCAGCAAGTGTGGCAGATGCACCCCCGTGTGTTTCCTTCCCCGGGGACCCAGCAGGGTGTCCGAGCCACACGCCCTTACGGAGCAGGGGGAGAAATTCGGTCTCTACCTTACACGAGGTAAGTGCTCCCCCTTGATGTTCTGCTCACACTGACGCTGATTTGCAGCCTTTCGTGGAATTTGTGCTATAAATACATTTGCCAGATTCCAAAATAGCCTCGCGGGGTTACACTCCAAACAGAGCTGCTCCCTGATGTTTCCTGCATCTATTTTAGCAGCTCTGCAAAACCTGCAGCAAGCCTCGTTTTCTGGGATCCTCTCTTCCAGTGACTAACGGGGAGTGGAATGGCTTTGGTTCCAAACCCACTTGCTCCGTGGCACGGGGAAAAAGCCGAGAGGTAACAAGAGAAACAGAGCATTTGGCAAATGTGTGTTGAACTTCACACAACAAACCCATTAGTTCAGGCGGCCCCATCTCTATGGCAACCAAACAGCACAAAAACAAGGCATTAACACCTAAATTTATTAGTGTGCAAGTGCTCAGCTTGTATCATTCCAGGGGTATATTCCCCTCCCCAGCTCGTTTGGGTTCACAACGAGACAATTCGATTCTAGTTCAAATGCCAACATAAACATCAGCACGCAATTTACAGACGGCAGAGCTGAACCTTTCGCGTTTTTAATCACAGTTTGCAAAACAAATAACAAAACCAAACAAAAAAAGAGGCTGTGTGTAGGGAGTTAGCCAATTTCCATTTTATTTTGTGAAATTGTTCAGGATTTGCAAGTCACGGGTGGGGAGGGAGAGATAATATCCATCCTACCCTAACGGCTCCATGAAGATCTTCATCAGGAGGAGGAGTTGGGAATATATACTGCTTCTCCCCAGATAATTTCCAAGTGTCTTGCCTTTATTTTAAATGGATATTACAAGCCCTAGGAAAATGTGTAACATAATCTGCTACAGGTCATGTCCCAGGCACTGGGGGAAGTGTGGTGATAGGTGGGTATGATGTTCACTCCAGAAATAAGCAAGGGAGTGGGGATAAAGATGCCGGGAAACCTCTTTATCTGGGAAGATGCTTTAAGTGGGAAGCACTTTCCCATGCATTGAGCGAATTCCAGTGGCCTCAAGAGCACAGACAGTACTGGGACAGCTTGCAGAAGACAACAGAGTGTCAGATCTCTCTTTACAAGTCGAAGTGAGGCAGGGAAACAAAGGATGTGTCTCAGCCCAAGGCACACCTGAAGCTGTGCTGGAGCTGACAACACTTCACATGTAACTAAGTGTTCACTGAACTTCTCTTTTCATCTTTGCTTCAGAATTTAGAATTACTTTCACTAGGAATAAGGATCTGGCTTTCTTAGAGTGGATAATCTTAAAGAACCTGATCCTGGTCACTGTCAGAGAGAGGAAATCTTTGCCCAGAGAAGCTGTGGCTGCCTCATCCCTGGAAGTGTCCAAGGCCAGGTTGGACGGGGCTTGGAGCAACCTGGGAAGGTGTCCCTGCCCATGGCCGGGGGTTGGAATGAGATGGACTTTAAGGTCCTTTCCAACCCATTCCCCCTCCCATCATGGACAGCTGTTTCCAGCTGAAAGGCACCTTGTCTTGGGGCTAATAATCACCATAGATTCAGATCTAATCATTAAGCACTCTGTGTCTTTGCACAATGACAGCAAAGAAAATCCAGGCTGAACACTCAGGAAAAATCTTTAGTGGGAAAAGCAATATTGCCCTGGGAGATGAGGCCTTAAAAAAAAGCATCAATCTCCTCCAGCACCCCTCAGGTGGAGGCAGTAGAGCAGTTCTGAGCCGGCACCAGGGACACCAAGCACTGTGCAGAAGGTCTAATGGCAAATTGCCTGTCAGCCGATTCCAGCGATGTGATCAGAAGACCTTTAATAGACGGGCTGTGATATATTCACCACACCCCCATTAGCAGCAGCACAATCCATTACCGACATCCCTCCGTCCCCAGGCAGCGCCTCCTCCTCAAAGCACACTGCCAAGATTTAAGCTGACCAGGGCCCTGCTTTCCAAGCCCTTCAGGCAGGTTACAAGAAAGCAAATTAACAGGTTGAAACCCTGACAATTTGCTTCTGAAACAAGGTCGCCGAGGATCCCACAAGTCCCTGACTGGCTGGTTTGCTCTCGGCTGAAAGGCGTTTCAAGAACATTAGCACCGGTGCCAAAAATAGCTGGGCTTTGTCCCTGCGGCAAAACAGCGGCAGGAGAGGGGGGAGGAGATCTAATGTCGGTGTGTGAATGGGCAGAGTGATGGGGGGAGTGGAGACGTTTGAGGTCGTGGTTTTTGGGGTGCCTCCATGGCCGGGAAGAGTAAACGACAGAGCTTAAAACCTCCCGTCAGCCAGAACTGACTCTGCCACCACGACACGCCCTCAGCTGAAGGTTAATGGATGGACTCATGATCTTAGAGGTCTTTTCCAACCTTAGTGATTCCATGATTACCTCTGACAATGGATCTGAGCACACAGCAGCAAAGCCAGCTCCAAACAAACCTTCAGCATGTCCAGTCCCCTGCGGAAGACACAACTCCACCAAAACAAAGTGCTGTGTGACATCATGCCCACTTACAAATGTTTTTCCTCTACTGGAATTTTTTTTTTTTCCAATTTCCAGTCTCTCCTTAGAGTTTTTTTCAAAAGAAAAAACTTTTGGTTTTCACAGCAGTGAAATAACTGCTGTTAAACAAAATTTAGCAATTATAACAAAGCTTTATGACACATTCAGCTTCTGAGTGACCTGGAATAAGGTATCTCAGAACCTTCTTTCACCCCTTTCAGCATTTTATTTTTATTTCTTTATTAAATTAGATATCTGGACCTCCATGCTGAGTTCTGGGGCTTTTCCACCTCAGAGTCCTCTGGCCTGACAAATTCCTGGAGTGAGATGAGGTCCTGGTCCATGAGAACACAGAGCAGCTCTGACTGCTCCTTTCAAACACAGTAACACATCTGGGGACAAAGGCAAATGGCTTTAAGCTGAAGGAGGTAAGGTTTAGATTAGATAAGAGAAAGAAATCCTTCCCTGGGAGGGTGGGGAGGCCCTGACACAGGTTGCCCAGAGAAGCTGTGGCTGCCCCTGGATCCCTGGAAGCGTCCAAGGCCAGGTTGGACGGGGCTTGGAGCCCCGTGGCAGGGGGTGGAAGGAGATGAGCTTTAAGGTCCCTTCCAACCCAATCCACTTGGGATTCTGAATCCTAAAATTCACTCCACCATATCACTGCCCTAATGGGGAAACACACACTGGGATAGAGGCACATCCTGGGTACCAGCTCCCCTCATTAACCCCCTCACCCCACACAGGCATGCACGGGGATGCAGATTGTGCAACAGCTTTGAAAACCCCTCCAGGCCCTCTGGAGACGGTGCCATGTTGAATCCATTAGCTGTGTTAGGAACAAATGAGTGAAGGAAAGCCAAGTTTGTGTCTGTGGGGGAGGCAGAGGAGCGAGACACGTAAGAGCAGAGAGGTGGAGCAGCGTCACCGGCGGGTGCCCCGTGATGCTCATCAGTCCCGGGGGAGCTACACACCACCAGGAGCTGCCCAAATCCAGACCTGGAGGCTGCCTGAGAGTGTTTATCTCAGTCCTGCTCCCATGCATGCGTGTTCCCAGCAGGAGAGGATGTAAACTGGCTCAGCCATCCCTGCCCAGCCCTCCATCCTCCGCCATGTGCCAAAACTCTTCTGCTCACGCTAGGTCACATTTCTTGGCGGAGAGCTCCGCTCCTTCTCTCCTCTCCCTTCCCCCATGCTCCTGGTGAAATATGAAAACAGCCTGCCACCTGCCATTTGCCTGGCCTGCTTCTCCCTGTCTGCCAAAAATTAGCAACATGCCCCAAAATATAATTGGAAACACTGCACCGCACTGCAGGGGTCCCGTTGCTGTTGCATAGAAGAGGCTTGACAAAAAGCCAATTTAATTTCTAGATTCCCCGGGCTGTGTGGAGCTGCTAAGTGAGGAGGGAAAAAAAAAAAAGTCCCTTTTATCAGGCCAATTCCTATTAGTAGATTCAGATCTTTTAACGAGCCGTGCCATAGGAATCAGTGAGCTGTCACTGCCAGCAGATTTAGGGCAGCGTTTCTTGGAATTAGAGTCGTGTGGGAGGTCAAGAGTTAGGAGCTGGCATTCCCAAACTTCAGAGCTGGAAGCTGGGGTGTGCAGAGCGGAGCTGGAGGTGGCAGAGGGTTTAGGGGGGGCTGACATCAAGCGCAGGAAGCAAACTGCCCAATTCCCCCTCCTGCCCAGCAGATCTTGCACAAGTCCCCGGAGGATCCTTGCAGGAGGGATTTGGAGATGCCTCCCACATATCCCGTGCCCACGACAGCTCTGACAGCAGAGCAGATTGACCACCGAGGCTCCACAGATCCCGGGCCAGCCCTGCAGAGCCAGCAGTTATCTCCTTTTTGCAGAAAAAGGGCAGAACTGGCAATCAAGAAAATATAGGGCACCTCATTCCCACCACTCTCTGGCAGAGATCTTGGCCAGCAGCTTTCTGAAACTGAAAAGCAACATTTCACCCCAAAAGAGCTGTTTATGTTGTCAGGATTGACTTGCCAGGCTTAGGAAAGAGCTGTGCCACGTTGGTTTATTATTGTCTTCCTTCCCCCAAGTACTCAGGGTCTGCTCCTTTGTTACAGGGTGTCTGCATCCAGGGATGGGCTAAAAACCAGTTCCCTTGGGGAGCCCTGTACACACAGGCACAGGGAACTGGCCACTCTCCCAGCCCCGATGGATATTGGGAAGAAATCCTTCCCTGTGAGGGTGAGGAGGCTCTGCCACAGGTTGCCCAGAGAAGCTGTGGCTGCCCCTGGATCCCTGGAAGTGTCCAAGGCCAGGTTGGAATGGGCTCGGAGCAACCTGGGCTAGTGGAAGGTGTCCCTGCCCATGGCAGGGGGTGGAAGGAGATGAGCTTTAAGGTTCCTTCCAATCCAAACCATTCTGGGATTCTATGAAACAAATTGCCAGGCTGGAGTTGGAGCCCTACTTATTTCATGTTTTCCCTGGAATTCTGCTCTCCCCTTGCCCTTACATCCCAGCTTTACAGCACACTTAGGGTGTTATGGTCCAAAGGGGGAGAAGAGTGTTCAAACCTGAATCACAGCACTGCTACATAACTCCCCAAATCCTCCCTGGCCAGGTTCCTCGGAGAAGATGCAGAGGGATGCTCAGGTCAGGCATCCTGGGGACGCTCAAGTGTAACTAAAGGACTAAACAGGACACTGGGAAAATGGCATGTCTCTGGAGACAGGCTGGGAGAGTCTTATTTCATAGAACTGTAGAATATGCTGAGTTGGAAGGACCCCCAAGGATCCACAAGTCCAACTCCTGGCCCTGCACAGGACACCTCAACAATCCCAGCACCAGATTTAGAGCTGGGACTCGGCTACCTAAATCCCATTATGGATCTGATGTGTGGAACTGCCTTAATTTCAGCCTCAGAAGGGAAGGGCAAGAGGGAGCCCTGAGGAAACTCCAGATTCCTTCTCATCAGGCTGATTACTGAATAGACTTTAACAGATCAGGGAATTAAGCATTTGGTCAAGTCTAACTAAACTACTTTGAAATTCTACAAAATTAGATTTTTTTTTTTCTATAGTGAACATGCTATGAAATAATAGGAAGATGACCCCACGTTTCCAAAAAAATAAAACAAAAAAAAGCCATTCCAAAATCCACAGCTGCTCCCCATTTTCAATAAGCTGTTTAAAACAAAATAAACCAATACATTTTGCTCCAAGAAATATGCATTAGGCACTGGCAGCTTTCTTCCCTCGTTCCTCCATCCCCAAGTATTTAATCTGGAAGGAGGGGGAAACCTTGAAGTGATACATGTGTGAAAAGCCCTGAGAACAATAGCTGCTCTCCAGTTGACTCCAGGGCTGTTATTAAACTCGAGATTCCTGAGCACAGCTTGAGCAGCTCTGTATTCACCAGCACCAAGTCAGATTTCCACCTACAAATCCCTGGAAGTTCCCAGCCTAAAGAGCAACGTGCCACAGGTTGGCATGAGCAGGCTCAGAGGGGTGGCATTGTGGAAACCTCCCCTGCCAGAGTGACATCCCAACGGGCTGATCCTCAACCCAGAAGGGGCAGGATCTTCCTTGGAGCCAAACATCACCACTGTGTTTTAAAGTGAGCTTTTCCCAGCACGAGGTGCAGTGGGAATGTCACACAAACCCTGCTCGAGCCCTCGACTCGTGGGGATGGAAAAGGCTGGGGCAAAAAAGAAGGAATCCAGAGGCCCTTCATAAATCAACCCCCCAAACCCATTCACACCCTGGAAGTGGAGAGGCAGCACCCATCTCTGCTCCCTTTCAGCAGGGACAGGATCCCAGGGAAGGGCTGGAGCTGTGTCAGCAGAGGATCTCAGGAAAAGGTTCTTCCCCCAGAGGGTGGTTGGGCACTGACCAGGCTCCCCAGTGCAGTGGGCACAGCCCCAAGGCTGCCAGAGCTCCAGGAGGGTTTGGACAACGCTCTCAGGGACAGGGTGGGATTGTTGGGATGTCCTGGGCAGGGCCAGGAGCTGGCCTCAATCCTTGTGGATCATCCCTTCCAACTCAGGAGATTCTGTGATTCTATGAAAAGCAGCAGCTCATCACTGTCAATACATCTGCATGGTTTATGTTTCTTTTCAATATCCCAAACCACCTCCCACTTCCACCAGGCCTGTCATGACTATTCACTGCCCATTTTTACTTGGGAGGTGCTGTCTCAGTGGACAGGGATGGAAAACCAGTCGATTATGGAGCAAACCACACAGGAGGCTGAGGAACTGGGGTGGGAAGGAGGGGCTGGAGCAGAGAAATGCTGCAGAAACTAGACCATGGTGCTCTGGAATTAGCAGCACTGTCCCTGGATGTGTCAAACAGGTTAGAGGAAGTTGAATGTTGCTGTTTGCAACCAGCTCACAGCTCTGAAAATGGGGAGAAAAACTGAAGGGTATGTCCTGCACTGAGTCCCTTTTTCTGGACTTTGGAAAATGAAGCTTCTCTTGACAGCCAGGACTGCAAGTGTGCAGCTGTTTCCTCTAGTCCCCTGGACACCAAGCTGGGAAATAAGGCCATGACAATTTTCTCTGTGTTTAAAGAGAAGCCTCTGAAGCACTGTCTTCAAATCAAGCCTTCATCAGAAGACATAGTCAGAAAGAAGGAGCAGCCCAGTCCACTTTCCAACAGAGCCTAACCCCGGGCAAAAACCAGAGATGATGAAAGAACTGAGGTAGGACTAAACTACTCTGTTCAAAATCAGATCTTCGGGCGTGAAGGACTCAGAAAAGCAGGTGAAGGAAGGTTTTAAAGGCTGCAGGCAGCTAGAGACACTTCTACCCCCCGCATGTTGCACCTCTGTGGCAAAATTAATCTCCTTTCCACAGAGGACACATAAAGGAGACGCTTCACTGGCATTCCCAGGAGACCTTGACTGAGTTATGCATCAAACACCTCTCAACTGCCATTGGATCTGAGTCCCTGATTCCCACAGACCCTTTACAAACTCCCAGCCTTGTATTAATGACAGGGAGCTCAGCAGTAGGATATCTCCATCCACCTGAACTCCAAGATTTCCCTGAGGGCAGCAACCAAGCAAAATCGCTCTGAGTCACCTCTTTTTGAATGTGATGTTCCCAAAATGGTTTGGGTTGGGAAGAACCTTAAGGCTCATCTCATTCCACCCTCTGCCATGGGCAGGGGCACCTTCCACGAGCCCAGGTTGCTCCAGGCCCCGTCCATTCTGGTCTTGGACACTCCCAGGGATTGGGGCAGCATTTCCAGGGATGGGGCGAGGGCTAGGAGAGCACAGGAGATTTCCCAGAAAGTTTCAGATGTGAGGAAGCATCCAGGTGTACCACTGGGCACAGTGATGCCAAGGCAGCTACCCAGGGAAGTTTTCACCCCGACTGTTCTGCATTTTCAGTGTTGATCTCGTGGTCCTGGTGCTGCCTTCCCTGTCAAACCCAGAGACTCAGGCTTGGCAGCTGCAGCTCATCTGCTGTTTGTCACAGGCAAGTGGAAGCGTTTTAAATTTATAGTGAGAACAAAAGGACCCGTCAGCATTCCTGCACAATGACAGAGGGGAGGTCTCCCCTCCTCCCTCCCCACAGGCTCTCCCAGAGCTGTTTGCAAACAGCCTGTTGACAACACTGCGGAGCAAGAGAGAGGGTATTATGAGTCAATTAAAAATGTATTAAGAGAGAGTGAGCAGGAGGGACTGACTGACCTTCTGAATCCAGCTGTTTCACCCTTGCTGGGGGACAAGTCAACTGAGACCAGAAACAAACAATCCAAACAAACGTGAGGTGCTTCAAAAAACTCCCTGTCCTTGCTGTGCTCCAGCCCCCAAGCCCATCACAGACTTGCACATGATACATTGCACTGCTAAACACACCCAGGAAAATAAGACCAGCTCAGAAAAGCTCGTTGCAGCCTGTGTTCATAGTAAAGGGCTCACCAGAGAGCTGAACTGACTGAAGCCAAGGTGTGAATAATAAAAATCAGCTGCCAGGACCAGGCTGTAATTCACCTCAGAGCTCTGATGGAGCCCAAACATGAAAATCTTCCGATTTTTGCTGCTCAGGTTTAGATCAAAAAAATCTTAAGTGTCAAATGCAACACCTGTAGAGCTTCAGGAGAAGTCCTGGGTGCTACAAGGAGTTCAGTGCTCTCAGGCACATGGTGGGTGTCTTGGGGGTGTCCTGTGCAGGGACAGGAGTTGGACTCAATGACCCTTGTGGGTCCCTTCCAGCTCGGGGTATTCTGTTCTGTAATTTTATTCTCTATTTCTCTGAGCACACAGTTAAACGGCAGAACTCATTGCCACAGGACTTCCTGGGAGTCAGGAACATGAGAGGGCTCACAAAGAATCAGGCCTCATTGAAGACAAGAGATTTAACAATGCCTATTAAACACTGGGATCTGATGGAAACTTCCAGGTCTGGACATCCCCTGAAATCCTGATGCTGTAAGAAGCTGAGCTGGAAGCTCAGGGGTGCAGCAGTCCGAGGGATGTCTCTGCTCCTACTGTATAGGCCACCTTTCCTAGGGTATCACAGAGCCATGGAACCATGGAATCTCCTGCGTTGGAGGGGATGAGCCACAAGGATCATCGAGTCCAACTCCTGGCCCTGCACAGGACCATGCCCAACAATCCCCCCTCCATGCCTGAGAGCGTTGTGCAAACGCTCCTTGAGCTCTGGCAGCCTTGGGGCTGTGACCAATACATTTATATTTACATTATTTACTAACAATGGTATATTTATCAACAACCTGGAAAGGTAATGTCAGTCTCCCTGCTGAGAGAGAGGGAGACTGAGCAGGGATGGAGTTTGGTCTCAGCTGAAAAGGCCAAAGTTGATTCTTTGCTGCTTTACAGAAGCAGCAGCTCAAAGCTGTGGAATTCCTGTCCAGACTCCACCGGAGCTGGGAAGAGCTGCAGGGGGCAGGGGCAGCAGGACAGAGAGCCTGTGGCTGCCCCATCCCTGGAAGTGTCCAAGGCCAGGTTGGACGGGGCTTGGAGCAACCTGGGCTAGTGGAAAGTGTCCCTGCCTGTGGCAGGGGGCGGAACAAAATGGGTTTCAAGATCCCTTCCAGCCCAAACTATTCTGCGATTCTCTGATTTAGGTTGGTTTTGGTTCAGTCTGGGCAAGATTTGCATGCAATCCTGCTCCTGTTCCCACTGCTCTCCCTACTCCAGCTGAGCTCTAACCTCTGGAGAGGACTCTGTGCCTTCCCTGATGACTGTGCAGCACCTGGAACAGCAAAGTCCTAAGCAGGAGAACCTTCAGCTGGAAGTCAGTCACACCTATTCAAGAGACCCTAGAGCAGGTTGATGCCTCTACTGGTGGAGCAGATGATGTGAAGAGGCTCACAGATGACTTTAGGTCCCACAAGGAGCTCCAAGTGCCTGTGCCCCACCACCCTAACCCTGCTCAATGGCAAAAATCCCAGGAGCTCTCCCTGCAACGGGAGCAACGATCTTTTCATCTGGCATCCCGGGAAAGCTTGCTTTGCAGGAGGCCCTGCCAGGCTTTCTGCAGCATTTCCTCCAGCCAGGCCTGTACTCTTGCCTTCCCCACCAAGGAACACTTTGTTCCCAGACAGCTAATGACCCACTTGCCCATAAAACGGCATCAGGTTATTTGTCCTCTCCTCTTCCACCGCTCAGCTGCTCCCGGCCCGCCGAGCTTGTTGGGGCCAATTTCGTTGGCTTTCCCATGGAGGCAGTTTTCCCTCTCTGCATGTGTTTTCTGTTCTGAGCACAGCACAGTTTCAACAGGTTTTTGATGCTGTTGTTGTTGTTGTTTCTGACCAGAGCTGCTGTTATGAAATGCATCCTCGTGGCCCTGCCAAGCCCCGGCAACGGAGAACCAGCTCCGTTTGACGCAGGAGCAAATTGAGACCATTTGGTACTTGGGGGCACTGGACATCTTATTCAATCTGCAAGGGAGCTGGGAAAAGAAATGAGTTTCTCTTCCCCCCCCCCTCCTTTCAATACACTCATTTATTTCTGCAGAAACAGACTGTTTCTCTCCCAGTCTTCCCTTTTCCCTAATTTTATCCATATGCCGTCCAAGATGGACATGGAAAATCACTTGCCCGTTGCTCTCAGCAGATGCCTGCCACAGTTGGGTCAATAAATGAGCCTTAGGGACACAAGCTGTCCCTTGCACCCTTTTGCCAGGGGCAAAGCTCCTCGGATGGCAGCGGACCCAGAGCAGCCCAGGGCCAACCCTGCGAGCCAGCACAGGGCAGAGACCGGCAGCTGGTGACGGAGCCAGACTGCACGGGGGAGCACCCCCTCTTCCAACACACCAGGGGGGTTGAGGCCTAGGGGAGGAAGGAGGCTGCAGATCCCCTACCAAGCAAGACCTTCTCCCCCACGGAGAAGGGGCCCACGTCCAGGTCCCAGCTGTCGTGTGAGGTCTGGGCGGGCGTTTCTCTCCCCACTCCACTCCCCGACGGAGCAGCTCATTTCTCAGGGAATGGTGCCAGCGGGGCGAGGTGGTGGGAGAGCTGGACACAGCTGTGCTGCCAGCACCCCTCAGACGGTGCAGGCAGGACACACCACGGGCCAGCCCAACACCAGCTTGGCTGGACTGAGGCTGCACAGGACCAGCCACTCCTGCATCCAGCACGTGCCCAGGCAGGTCCCCCACTCGGGGCCACGTTTCCATCCCGAAAGAGATAAAAGGGATGTTCTGGGTGGAGAACAGTGCCAGTTAAATCACAACGGGAGAGAGACAACCACACGAGCCACCCCACAAGCTGCAGAAGGTGGCAGATCAAGCAACACATCTTCCTTCTTATCCTGGCACCAGAGAGGAGAGCAAAGCCTCCTCTCCGTGCCCTGCCATTTAGGACATTCCAGGGAGTTGGCCGCCCCAAGAGAGATGCTGTTCCCTGTTGGATTCTTCACAGCCTGGACTACAATGGCTTTGTCCAGCCTTCAGCATTATGTAGCTCTGAGCTGCTCCTCGAGACTTGGACACCAGGGACTGGCCCTGAGAAGCCTCTGCACCCCACCAAGAGTTTTATTAATGGGGACACCCTGTTTTACCACACACAGTGCTGCCAATCCCAAGAAAAGAAGATCCATCCATTCTGGGGACGTTGGTGGCAGCACTTTTGCACCACTTGGCCTTGCCTAGAGAAGACCCCAGTGTAAAGGCTGGGCTGTAAATCATTTTCACACATGGTAATGTGTCTGGTTTGGCCAGGGAAGAAGGGCAAAGAGGGAATTACATGTATATTGTCTTTAAACATTGCATAATGGCTTCTCACTGCCAGAGGGCAGGGTTGGATGGGATATTGGGAAGAAATTCTTCTCTGGGAGGGTGGTGAGGCCCTGGCACAGGTTGCCCAGAGAAACTGTGGCTGCCCCATCCCTGGAAGTGTTCAAGGCCATATTGGAGCAACCTGGGCTAGTGGAAGGTGTCCTTGCCCACAGAAGGGTGGGAGGAATGAGACAGTCCTAAAGGTCCCCTTCAACCCAAAGCATCCCATGGTTCTACCTTTCTGTGATAATTCCAGGAAACCTCCCTTTTCAGGCAGGGTCTGGATCTGCCTGTCCTTGCCTCCTGCCATGGATGAAAGCAGCTCTCCCTGGAATAACTTCTTAAAGGATGTCCACCAGTGCAGCTGGCCTGCTCTCCCACAGCCAGGAACCCAGTTTCAGTGGAGAGCTCATTTAGGAGGAGGCAGAGTTAAGTGACAAAGACATCAGGCTTATCAAGGTCCAGCTTGGGACAGTGGGAGGAAACGCAGCAGCCAGAGCACATGCCAATATTGTTAATGCCTTTTTGGTCTGTATCTTAGACAGGGTTTATTTTGGCAGCTGCAAAATGTGTTAAAAACCCACGTCCTTGTTGTATAGGTTGCACAGACTGCTGGAGAGAGCCCGAGCTACTGGAGCAGGGATGCTCTGACAGCAGAGCCCAGTCCTCACCTGGCAGAAATCCACCTGGCTCCAGCAAATCCAAGGGCACCACATCGATTTACACCAACTGAGCAACTGCATCCAGTTGTTTGTTTGGTTTTCTGACATCTCCTTTGGGCTCCTCCTGCTGAGTTACGGGAATGGTGGGGTTTAGATGTCACAGTGCTACGTGATTGTCACCCAACCATGTCCTGTAGCAGTTCAGCAGCACGTGACGGGCTCTCCCAGGGCCAAACCTCCCTGCTAGCACCAGTATGGCTTTCTCAGCTCTGATACCCCCAAAATTCTGAAGGGATCAGGCAGTCCAAACAGTTCCAGGAGCAAACACTTGGAAGTGAGAGGTCTGTGTTTGCCAACAACCATCCAAGCAACTTTCCTCCTGGCACTTCTTCCGTAAAAAACATTGTTTTACAGGGCTAAAACTAGAAACAAGTGGATCTGTTTTCTGATTCATGGCCAAAGGATGTCAGGGATTTCTTGATTAATCAAAGAGAATGGGAGAGATGAGCTGATAATGCAATCTCAAGCACGCATCCATCTCTTGCATGTCAGAGAGGGGTTGCTCCAGTCCATGAGCCATCCGTGGTGGTGTCCTAGAGACATTCTCCTCAGCAGGGCTGTGCTTTCTGGAGAGGTCAAGGTGCTGGCCACCATGTGGATGGAAAGCATGTGCTCTGGCCCTCACTGATCTGCTGGAAAGCTCTGTTCTTAGCTACTTTGATCCAGGAGGTAACCAGCTTATTTCCTGCTGAGCCAACCAAAGGGATGAGTGTCGTGACAGCCCAGATAAGGTTTGGGTTGGAAGGGACCTTAAAGATCATCTTGCTTCGACCCCTGCCATGGGCAGGGATACCTTCCACTAGACCAGGTCGCTCCAGCCTGGCTTTGGACAGTTCCAGGGATAGACAGGCACCTTTGTGGGCCCATGGGAAAGTGATTCCAGGAGGCTTTGCTCCTTGTGAGCTGGGGATACCACAGCTTACATGATCTGGAGGGGGGGAGCTGCCATTGCCATGCTGTGGTTCCTCAGTCCTAGTGCAGCTGGGAATCTCTGGTTGGAAAAGCCCTCTAAGACCATCTAGTCCACCATTCCCTCGGCACTGCCAAGCCCATCACTAAAACCTGCTCCCAAGTGCCACATCCTCACATCATTTGAATGCCTCCAGGGATGGGGACTCCACCACTGCCCTGGGCAGCCCCTGCCGATCCCTGACTGCCCTTTTGGTGAAGAATATTTCCCTGATATCCAATTTAAACCTTCCTGGCACAGCTGGAGGCCGTTCCCTCTCCTCCTGTCCCTTGTTCCCTGAGAGCAGAGCCCGACCCCCCCCAGGTCCCCCCTCCTGTCAGGGGGTTGCAGAGCCAGAAGGTCCCCCCTGAGCCTCCTTTTCTGAAGGTCCCCCCTGAGCCTCCTTTTCTCCAGGCTGAGCCCCCCCAGCTCCCTCAGCCGCTCCTCGTCAGTCCTGTGCATCTCGGGCTTTCTTATTCCAGCAGCACAAGAGCCGAAATCGCACCCATCGCGTCGCTATTGGTCGCTCGATCTTCGCTCCCCCCACTCTTCCTCCTGCCGCCCCCATTTCGTTCCACATTTTTCGCATTTCTGGGGATTGTTTTTCCCCTCCCGGTGCTGTCTGGAGCTCTCCCAACAGAAATAAACGCAGCCTGACCATCGCTGGTGGGGCGAGGGGCAGGAGGTCACACTCCGGTAAATTTAGCCTCTCACTGACAGATTTATCCTCCTTAATCAGAACCAAGTGGAGTTTGCGAGGCTTGTTTTCGTGGACTGAACTTCCCCAAAGTCAGCGCGCACACACCTCCCCCGCCCTCCCCAATTACATAAATGCCTTTAGTTAAGAGCTAATTTCCTGGAGTGTGTGCCAGCGCTCTCTCCAAGCAAACAAAGCAAAGACCGACAGCGTGGAAAAAAAAAAAAAAAAAAAAACAAAAAAACCCCAACACAAAACAAAACCAGTGAAAGGAAGATTATCTTAATAAAAGGTGAGGAACGAGGTGACAAAGGAGCTTTTCTCCATTTCTCCTCCTTCATTTGCACTTACAAGATAAAGCAGGGATGGGGAGCACCTTTCCAGCCTGAAAGGCCGAGGTCTGCCAGCCTTGTGTAACAGCATCGGGAGCTCGCTGTGAGGAGGGGTGTTGGTAAACTGGCTCTGTCTGAACTCGTCTGGATTCCACCAGACCTTGTCGCCATCCAGCACGATCCAGAGAAAGGCCCTTTTAGAATCCCAGAATCCTTAAGGTTGGAAAAGACCTCTAAGATCATCAAGTCCAACCATCAGCCCAGCGCCACCACCACAGTGCCCAGGTGCCACATCCACACACCTTTGGAATGTTTCCAGGGATGGTGACCCCACCACTGCCCTGGGCAGCCTGTGCCAGTGCCTGACAGCCCTTTCTGTGGCAAGCACAGCCTCAGGATCTCACCACAGCTGGCCAGGAGTTGTCTAACACAGGTACTGAGCCTTCTTGGACGCTGTGATTTGTCTTTCCTCCTGTCACAGAGAAATAAGGTTTTGGTCACAAACTAAAAGGCAGGAGAGCCTGGCAGGTTCATCAGCTTCTCTGCTCCTGTCCTTTCCTCATCCAACACTGGCACTGCCAAGACATCCTATCCTGCCACAGCTTGGATCAGCACAGGGGGCTGATCCAGGTTTGGCTCCACAGTCCTCTCCCGGGAGCAATTTGGAGGCTGTGTGGTAGGAGAGACTTTGTGGACATCTCCCTTCATGGGGCTCCTCCTCTACATCTGTCCACAGTCTTGCTTTAACATTTCCCTTTCGTTTTCCTTCCCACCACGCTATTAATTAAGAACATTCCTAACATGTGCCAGCCTGGAATGTGTTGTAATGACCATTTTTTTCTTCTGTTTCAGTTTTAACAATTGTTTTTATTGAGCTCCTAAAATGCAACCAAGCCCATAAAGAACAGATTGGAAGAGGAAAAGTTGAGTTCAGACTGGTTAGGTTCGATAAACTTCCATCAGGTCTCAGGGCAGGGGGACCACCAAACTGGCTTTAGATGGGACCCAAATACCTATGAAGGAGCTGGAGGCATCTGCATCATACCTGGGGCAGGAGGAGCCCCTCCACAGCTTGTCCTGGGAAAGCCTGAGGCTGAGGACACTCAGGGTATCCCCACAACTCCCCACCCAGCCCATCTGACGATCTCTGCTTAACAGAAATACCTAGGGAACAACCCTTGGAAAACACAAACCTGGCACGAGTGGATCTGGGACGGGAGCTCTGCCTGGATTTCTGAACGCCCTGGTGGTGTCAGCAGGCAGAGATGAGCCTTGGGCAGCACTCACAGCCCCAGCTGTCTGCTCCTCCAGCCCAGGAGAACCTCCCAGTGCACTGGGGCCACGCACAAATTTAGGTGGGGTTGGCTTTCCATCATAATACCATCAACATTTTTTTCCCCGTTGCTGCAACAAGGATGAATCCTTCTGTGTCCTTGTAGTTAGGTCAGCCCAGAGGCATTGCCTAAGCACCAGAGAGCTCAGCTGGGCAGAAAGGAGAGAAATTCCCTCTGCTAAGAGAAACTGCAGAGGGGAGAGGTGCACTGACATATTTTGTGGATTAGCACGGGTTGAGATGGAGTCCCAGCCCTGTGACATCATTAATCCAGATTAGGCATCTCCCTTTGTGAAACTCCCAAGGAGCCACCCCAGTTTTCAGCTCTGTAGCAGGGTTTTTTCCCCCCTTGCCCTGTTTGGGTGAGAAATAACTGCCTGTATTCAGGACAGAGCAGCTTCTGCTGCATTTCAAAGCTCAGCCTACAGCTGCCTGGATGCCCTCGGGTGCTGGGGATGGGAGCTTCTCTCTTTGCCCCTCAAACAGAAGTGGTTACCTGGGGGTGATGCAGATGCCAGGCTCTGCCAGACCCAACTCCAGCTGGGAGGGGGAACTGCTCCTTCCACAGCAGTGGAGCTGCAGTGCTGCAAACATCAGCCCAGATGTGCTGCCAGAGCTCACTTCAGCCCACGTTCCCCACTTCTGCCCAGCTCCCAGGGGCCATACTGGACCAAGTGCTTCTCCCCTGCCTGGAGACAGGTCCCACTTCCCAGAGGATGAGCTGGGAAGGTAAATTTCAGCGTGGTTTTCTTCGCTTCAGATGAAACTTCCCCTCGTTTCGCCTCAAAAGCGAGCACACGTGGGGCTATTTTTACCCAGGTTTATTTTTAGCCCGTCTTTCCTCCGTCGCCTCTCACGTGGCTGTGCGGGAGGGGCGGCCGCGGCTGGAAGGGCACGTTCTGCCCCTGCAGCTGGGCAGGGCTGGGGGCAAACACACGGCTGGGAATGACAGCACAGCACCCCTCCATCAATCCCTGCTCCCAGCACTGCTCCCAGCCCACAGCTGTTGTTCCCAACCCACCCTGCTGCCCACGGCACATCCCCTGCCAGAGACACCCCCACCCAAACACGCTCCCGTCCCGCCCTGAGGGACCCTCGGTGCTGCCCCTCCCCGTGCTGGACCCACGGTTTGGCCACAGGAAGGCAAAAGGCCCCTCTGGGGCAGAGCCTTCTCTGCCTGGCCCTGCCTTCAAGCCAAGCAGCTGGGAGAGGGGATTGGGGCGATCAGGAGCTGCTTTGGCCAGGGCTGTGAACACCCCTGGGCAGGGAGGACGCTGCCCAGCAGATGCTGTGGGCCCAGGGATGTTTTTGGTTGGGCTGAGCCATGGGCAAAGCTCTGGGCTTCACTCCTTAGGGGAAATGCAAACATAGCCTTGAGCCTTGGTGTGTTTTCCCAAAGGGGAATCGCTGCTTCCCACCAGCATGACTAACCTCCCCCATGGCTGTGTGGTCCAGCCAGCAGCAGCTGGTCTGGAAGCTGCACTGGGACTGCGGGTGAGGAGGGGGAAGGGGAGGCAGAGGAGGTTGGACCTCGCTCAAGAGACTCTCACGTCCCAGAGCTGCCTCTCACCCTGCCATCGGCTCCCAGAGCATCTTCCCAAGGCTGCTGCTGACTTCCATAAGGGAAAACGCAGCCTCTCCGTCCCAGTCCATCCTGGATAACAGCGTCACAGTGCCCACAGTGCCACTCTGCCCCCGGTGCCAGCCTGCAGCATGCACTGGCAGGTCCCCCGTTACCATGGCAATGCTGTCAAGGTTCAGGTACTTTCCTCCATCCCCGTTCATCCTGCTGTTTTATTTCCCCCACCACTCCATACTTCAGGGAGGGCTGGGATGCAGCTCGGCTGTCAGGGCCCCGCTCACATTGCATGAAGTCCTTGCTGGGGAATAACAGCATTAGATCTCTTGTCACCACAGAGGCAAAGCTGGAATCAGTGAGCAGATACTGATAAAGCCTCTGCTGTCTCTTCTCATTAGACTTAATCACAGGGAAAAACCCAAAAGGCCTGAAATATTTTTGTTAAGTGACAGGGATTTTTTTTGTTGGCCATTATTTTAAAAGAAAAGCTCCCCATGCAGAGGGGACAGCTGTGGGTACATCTCCTTGTCACTGCGGGGCCCCCCTCATAACCCACCTCCCCAGGGGGCAGCAGGGCAGACCCAGCATCACCCTTCCATGGATGGCCCTGCCCTGGGAGTCCAGCCCACACCAAAATCCAGCACCAGGCACCTGGGCAAGCAGGAAGCCCCTCAGGAACATCTCCCTGGTTCCTTCTTAGCCAGGTGCTGAATCACAGAATCATTAAGGTTGGAAAAGCTCTCTCAGCTCATTGAGCCCAACCCCTAACCCAGCACTGCCAAGGCCACCACAACCCATGGCCCCAGGTGTCACATCCACGTGGCTTTCAGGCACTTCAGAGATGGGGACTCCACCACTGCCCTGAGCAGACTGATCCAACCCCTCACTGTCCTTTTGGTGAAGAAATTTTCCCCAATATCCAATCTAAACCCCCCCCGGTGCAACTTAGGGCTGTTCCTTCCCTCTGGTCCTGTCCCTTGTTCCCTGGGAGCAGAGCCCGACCCCCTCCGGCTCCCCCCTCCTGTCAGGGAGTTGTAGACAGTGAGAAGGTCCCCCCTGAGCCTCCTTTTTCCTGGTGGCCTCCATCCAGCTTCTCCATAGCAACATCTAGACATTCAATATAGACGTGTCCCAAAACTGCCTTTGCTAAATGCCACCACTCTCTACCATAGAGAAGCATTTTCAGGGAAAATCCCAGCTTGATCCCAGGCTGGGTGGTTCGTGTTCATGCAATGACAGCAGCTCACCTTTAGCTGGTATTCCCAAGCTCTTTCCTACACTGCCATTGCCCCAATCCTTGTGCACCCAAGTCCTTTTAGCCTGTGGTGGGATAGGACAGAGATGAGAGACCTAAAGGGGCTCCAAGAGGGCTGGGGAAGGACTTTGGACATGGGCACGGAGTGCCAGGACAAGAGGGAATGGCTTCCCACTGCCAGAGGGCAGGGTTAGATAAGACAGTGGGAAGAAATTAATCCCTGTATTAAACAAAGCTTTCAGTCACTTGGAATCCCTTATCCAAGTTCTGAATCCATGGAATTGGGGAGCTGGATGTGTGGGTCGCTGTCCTGCCCCCGGGCAAGCCCTGCTTGGGGTTTTTCTCCTTGCCATCCTTGATTTACAAGAGTGGTGCTTTGGCTGAGGATGCTGATGAGCTGATGTTGGGACACGGTTCCAGGAAAGGCAAATCCATTAATCAAAGTGCTCCCAGTTCGAGGCAGGTGAAGCACCAATAAATATCGAACAGAGCGAGTGAAATCAGACTCCAAAGTAGTTTAATAAATAAATGGCTATTAAAAAAATATATATCTGCAGATGCTCGTGCCAACCCTTCTGGAGTCCCAGTCCAGGTCTGAATCACAGCTAAGAGTGCCCAGCTCCATCCTCCCAGGCTGACATCCCAGAGGATAAAGGTCCAAGGCACACTGCAGGCTGCACAGACGTGGGTCAATGGGAAGGGAAGTGCTGTCTGGCAAAGAAACGAGCTGCTAATTTATTGAAATGCTTTGGAAAATAATTGCATTTGGAAGCCTTCAGCTGTCCTGGGTTTGTGCCTTCGTGCAGGACTGGAACTTCAAGAGATGGGACATAAAAGGGAGTGGAAAAGCAAAGAGATCTTTGAAGCTGGGGCAGGAGAGCACGCGATCAAACGGAGCCAAACTCCCAGCTCCCACCCCACGCAGGCAAAGCTTTGCAGCTCCCATGGACGAGCAAATTGGGAACAAATCAGCCCTGTTTGTTTTCATGGGGGTGAGAAACACCTCCTAACCTGGCAGCAATTCCTGTTCCTTCAGACAGCTCGCTCACAGCAAGCAGGATGCCGGGATGGGACCCTGGGAGGGAAGAGTGACCACTCCACCCGCTGTCTTGGCACGTGGGGTGGGTCACACACAGGGTCCTGCCCCACGGATTTCTCTGATTTCAGGGCTTCCCAGTTGTCACCAACATCCTCCCCAGTGGGTGCCTGCTGTCCTCCATCTACAGTGGGAATAGGGGGCTGGCTCGGGGAGGGCTGTGGAGGTGCTGCAGTGAACTCCAGCAGAGATCTGGTCTCTGAAGTGCTTTGGTCAGACCTGTTTTGGCAGGATCCCTGTGGATCTGGAGGATCCTTGTGGCACAAGCTATGGAGGAACAGGTTGCTTTTAGCTTTCCTCTGCAGCAGTGAAAAGGAAGATATGATAACTGCTGTGATTCCAACACAAAAGTGTTAGGGAGCTGTAAGATCAAGCAAACAAAACAAAGCCCCAAAGATCAAAAGAGTTGCAGTTTTACCTGGATGCTTCCAAGCCATTTGCTTCTGATGCTGATGAGTGAGTTTTTGCCAGGTTTGGGTCCTGGAGTGCCAAGGAGAGGAGAGCAGAGGCAGTGAAGGTGTCCACAGCATCATCCTCTCCCACCCGACTCTCCCTGCCAGCATCTGCTCCTGCCTGCAGAAGGTGCAACCTGGTCTAGTGGAAGGTGTCCCTGCCCACGGCAGGGATTGGGATGACATGGATTTTAAGGTCCCTCCCAACCCAAACCATTCTGAGATTCTCTGAAGGTGCAGGAGGCTGTGAGCATGGTCCCAGCCCCCTGGAGAGGAGCAGGTTCCAGAGCCCAGCCAGTGTGACATGGACCTCTAGTGACTCAGGGGACACCCTCCATTCCCCACATCTGGGGGTGACACACATGGAGATGGAAAATGTCCTTGTGTCCTTGCTGTCCTTGTGCAGCAGTTCCCAGGTGAGTTGTGGGGCTGCTGGTGGTGAGCTGGGTGGCACTGCCAGGCTCTGGATGGGGAAGGGGGTCCTCATCCTGTGCCATGGCTTGTCCCCCAGCCATCATAGAAGGGCTTGGGTTGGAAGGGACCTTAAAGCTCATCCAGTCCCACCCCCTGCCATGGGCAGAGACACCATCCACTATCCCAGGTTGCCCCAAGCCCTGTCTAACCTGGCCTTGGACACTCCCAAGGATGGGGAACAGATAGAGCAGGATGAAAAACAAAGGGGAGAGAGCAGCCCCGGAAAGGGCCGAGGAGGGAATGAACACAATTCCAGCCTCATCATCCCCAGCTCCCTCTCTGTCCCAGGCTCCCCCACAGCACTTGCACTGAGGAGAGGGCAGAGGACAGATGGGGTCACTGCTCCAGCAGCACAAAGAGGGGTTCAGAGCTCTTCCTGCTAGAGCTGCCTGGTTTCCCTCCCCCCTCCCAGTGGGTCCACTCAGTGCCACCATCCCCATCTTCCTCTTGGGCCATCCTCTGGATGAAGGTCGTTGCACAAAGCCAGAGTAATTGCCCTGCCTTGGAGGGCTCTTCTGAAAATCAGCACATTCAGGAAAAGCATCTTTGAGGTGCCCAGTGGATGGGGCCATCCCGGTCCCGGGGACAGAGCTCATATTCAGGCTCTGCAAACAACGGGGCATTCAGCAGGAATGAAGGGACAGTAAATTCAGAAGTGAGGGGGGGAAAGAAAAAGCATCTTTTCACACAATTTGCCTCGAGGAACTCAATGTCATATGATGGGGCCAAGGGACTTGTGGGATCAAACAACTGCTGAGCCAACCTCGGATATTGGATTATCCAGGGCAAAAAATAAACTACATTAGAAACTGAAAGCTCAATGGGTGAGCCACACTTGAGCCCCAGAAACCACTCGGGCTGTTTTGTCCATCGAGGACCACGCTGGAGAAGACTTCCTGAGGAGAGACCACCTTTTCTGGGAACGGGTTCTAGGGAGCAGCCTGGATGAGGGCTCCAGGACTTCCTGCAGCTTTCCCTGAGGATCCTGGCACCAGCTGAGGAGTCAGTAAGAATCCTTTGGTAGCCACAGTGGCAACCAGCACTCTCACCACAAGGATGGCTATCAGGATTCTCTCCTTCCAGCCACTCCTGGAAGATTTTCCTTGTACCCGTTCATGTTGTTACTGGGAAGATCTTGGCTCCTCATTTCTGCACCGGCCCTGCAAGGAGCTGCAGCCATCATTCAAACCATGGGATCATGAAAGGGTTTGGGTTGGAAGGGACCTTAAATCCCATCCAATTCCACCCCCTGCCATGGGCAGGGACACCTCCCACTGTCCCAGGTTTCTCCAAGCCCCATCCAACCTGGCCTTGAACCCTTCCAGGGTTGGAGTCCACAATCTCTCTGTACAACCAGGTGCTGGGATCAGGTGTGAGGGCACCTGCAGCTCAGCCCACATCCCAACCTCTTTGGGTGGCACCAGCAGGAGTGGCTCGAGGCCCAGGCCTGGCTCAGTCCTTTCCTGATGCAATAAATGGACCTACAGCAGTAGTGGGCTTGCTTATCAAAACCAGGAGGAGTTGGGAAAACATGAAGATAGGAATACACAGTCAGTCAGGATGAAACTAGGGCTTGGAAAGCTCAACTCTCCTTCCCAGTCTCGTTTTATATCAAAGGTTTGATCTTTTGCTTGAGGGGCAATGTCGAGATTTTTTTAATAGAAGTACAGTTGGCAAGAGGGATGGAGACTTGTGCTGGGAACTTGGAATAAAACATGTTGTTTCCCTTTTAAACTGCAGAGGGAGAAGGCAGGGAAAGGTTTAGAGCAGAGGAAGAGCTGGTGCAGTAAAATATTACCTCCAAACCCAAATATGCCAATGAAAGCCTCCAAACACCTTCAATTGCTGAAGTTTCCTTATTAGTACTCACAGTATGTTAATTCTTCCCTTGGGTACCAGCGATGCCAACTTGAGAGCACAGCCTGGAGAGGATCTGGGATGCTGGTGGAGCTTTCCTTGCTGGATTGAGCCATCCCAGCACATTCCCAGGCTGAGGCTTTTCAAGCTGCACCACCGTGCGCAGCAGAGCTGGGGAAGAGAGGGGAGGTCAGACAACCCCAGCTCTGCACCTCTGCAGGTTGGGCTTCTCCTTTTAAGCTGGTGAGACAAATGTTTTGAGAAGACACATTAAAGCCATGGCTGCTTTCTCCAGGGAACTATCAGGCTGATTGTATTTGGCCAGAGCACGGTCCCAGGGTCAGGCTGTCAGCTTCCATTAAGGTTTGGATGTGCATCACCAAATGGAAAGCACTTGGATCCACCGCTGCTCCTTGGATTGCTTTGTGATGAATCCCATCATTAACTCACTCCACTTGGCCTAGTGAAGGTGATAAGGCTGGGGCTGCAGCGCTCCCAGCGGGATCCAAACGACACGGCTTTCCTGGGAAGGGCAGCTCCATCAGGGCACTGCCCAGTCTCCCTGTTCCCTTGTCCCACTGGGATGCACCTGCCCCAGATTTTGACCCAGGTGGATGGGTTTGGGTAATTAAGGGTAATTAAAGCTCATCCACGTGTCACTGCTTCACATCTCCTGCCCGAGGCACCAGGCTGTGCTCCAGCACTGCTCCACCAGCACCGCAGGAAACAGAGGTGGAAGCTTCCCTCTCTTTTCTAAGTCTCTTGCCCATGGATCGGGCTCCTTGTGACCCCTCCTATGCCATGCCCAGGGGTTGGAACCCCACTGCAGCTGGTGGAACAGGGCTGCTGGGGCCCCAGGCTGGGACTGAGCCATCCCAGGCAGGAGCAGGGTGGCACAATGGAATCCGGGCTGCTGGCTTTCTCCCTGGGAATTTGGGTAGAAGGTCTGCTTGCCTCTCTAACACATCCAGATCAGGGATTTTCATCCCCCAACATCATCTACAGAAACAGAGCAGCTCTTCAAACTCCTCTGACCACCCCCTTGGTAGGCACATGAAGAGGGGCAGAGAGAGGTCCAGACCAGCCACAGTTCCCTCCTCCTCTCCTGAGCACATCCAAGAGGACAGCCAGCCCTTCCCCAGGACATGGGAGAATGCTGAGACCTTTCCTCGGAGACCGGGGTGACTCAGTTCCCCCAGGGATGGGCAAGGGACCCACATGGCAAACATGTGGGACCTGTGCCACAGCTCCCCAGCTGCCCTGGAGGTCTCCAAGGGGAAGAGCACATCCCTGGATAACACTGCAGAGCTGGGAAGATTGCTCTCCACCTCTTCAGAGCACATGTTGTCTCTGCAGTTCCTCTGGATGCTGAGCTTAATCCGCTCAGACCAGTTCCAAGTGCGCCTGCCTTGCATCCCATCAGCAACGAGGGCTGAGCAGGAACACTTCCCATCTTCCTTTGGTTTTATGATCTCATGAATTTATCAAGGGTAATTAAGCTGCCCCTGGTTGAGGCATCCCAGACAAGCTGCTGCAGTCCTGCTCTTCCAGAGCAGCTTCTCCAGGATGAGGAGGGCTTGGCACCACCAGCCCAGGCAGCCCCTCTGCCTGGAAATCCCGCAGCGCCATCGGGCGTGTGGCAGGAGCCCGGGCCACATTCCCAGGCCTGGGCTGCACGGGACCAGCTCCGTGGCTCCTGCTGGAGAGAGAAGATGCAAAGTAAATGCAAACCAGTGCTAAGTGTATTCTCCAAGTATTTAGGGAGCTGAAGCAGGAGGGGTGCTGCTGGGAAAAGCAGAGCTGTGTTTTGCGCCACTCAAGGGCGTCAGTGGCTCCCAAAAACGATGGGATCCCCAGGTCTTTGCTGAACCAGCCAGCTGGCTTCTAACATGCAGCTCAGCTGAATTTTCTCTCCAACAAGCTGGTTGAAGTTTCAGGCCCTGCATTAACTTGCACACAGCATTTTGGAAGCCCTGGGAATGGTCACATGTACCAAAAGCCTTTGAGGCACCACAGGGAGCCCAGGTGACATGGGGCACACCCGCCTCTGGCTGCAGCAATCCCAGGGGTGCCCCAGGATAGCTCCCAGCAGAAAAGACAAGCAGGGTGGAGCTGAAGGCTCTCCTGAGACGCTGTGGTAGTTTCCCACCCCTGGGGCTCTCCCTTGCAGGGGTTAATTCCAGCCCCAACACACAACCTCTGCCTTTGTTTGGGCACACCCGGCCTGGGGCTGGTTTGGGCCACACCATTGCATCCCAAACCACACACGGAGCTGCAGCCACAGACAGCAGGAGCAGCCTCCCCGCTCCCTCCCAGACACCAGGGCTGGTAACGCAGTTCAAAGTTCTCCTCGGTACAAAAACGGGCTTTGAGGGTAATTTGTTGCAGCTTGAAAGCAGCTGAAGTTAATTACAGAGCAATGAAATATCACACTTTAATATTCCTTCATTCCCCTTGGCTGGGCTGCCATTAGCACTGCTCTGTTCCGAGGTCTGGACCTGAGTGCTTTCCAATCTCCAGATAACATCCCAGTTACACATGGGAGAGGCAGGTCATGGGATGCACGATTCACTGGAGCCCAGGAGAGGGGGGAACAGAGCACAGGGCTGCCCGTGGGGACTGGGAGGAGTGTCCAGTGCTCCCCTAATCCCTGCCGGGGGACCCACGGAGCCTCCAGCCCTGTGCTTTCACCTCAACTCCTGTTTGCAATTCAGGCATCTCCTCTCCACCAGCGCACAGGGCACTCCCACAGGTGATGCTGAGGTCCGTGAGCAATCCTGCTGTCTGGCCCAGTGGTCATCCTGGGAAGTCCCCTGGCTGCAGGCCAGCACTCAGCCACGTGAGCTCTTTACTCACACATTTCTTGAGCAAGAACTTGAGGCCAAGGCCATTGCAGTGTCTCCTCTGTCCTCTGTAGGCCTGGGAAAGTCTGCTGAGAGGATGGAGAGCAGGAGCCTGAGATGGTCTGTAAGGCAGGTAGAGGAACAGGAGCTGCCCAGAGAAGATGCTCAGAGCCCCTCTTGCCCCAATGCACTTGGGTGCTTTCTCTGCCTTGGAAACAACACGGAATAAGGCAAACAGGGAACACCAGTGTAGACACAGAGGCCAAAGCACTTGCAAAGAGAACCTGCGTGGCCCACACAAGGGACAGAGCTGGCCCAGGGATGGCCACAGCCACCACGTGCTACAGGGCACCTCAGAGACAGGGGCACGGGAATCCCAGGGTCCGAAATAGAGTTAAAAGCACAGATTTGAGAGCCTTTTCCACATACCCAGGAGCCTTGGCCACCGCAGCCTTCCTTCCCCACGGGGCCTGAAGCCGTTTCTGGCTGCCGTCATCCCGCGGGGCTGCTCCGAGGCACAGCCTGCATTGCCACCTAATGGGATGTGCCGGGAAAGCCCCGAGCGAGCGTCCTGCTGGAACCCAGCACGCCGGAGGCTCTGCGGGAGGTGCAGATGCTTTCGCGCAGCTCCCCTGCACCGGCAGAGATGATCTGGTCAGGATGACCCCGGCGCTGTAACACAAACCAGCACCAATCCAAGCGGGAGCTGTGCCAGGGAACAGCAGCGCCAGGGAGCCGCTCCTGCCTGGGCGCAGGGGGAACAAGGTTTATTGGCTCTCAGGGGCGTTTTCCCTCCACTGCCCCCGTGGCTCGTAAAGGCTCCTGCCAGCAGAGCACGGGGAGCACTGAGCTCTCCGGGAAGCGGATGTGCGGTCCAGATAAACACACCTCCTGGCCAAAAGGCTGCACGCAGACAGACACCCAGGGAAAACCAGATCCACGGGGACTCCAGAAACGGATGTGGTTGGGAGGAAGGGGAATGGCTGTGCCACGAAAGCACAGTTGGGCAGAGATGGATGCACTGTGCCACAGCCACAGAGCTGGACACAGCCTTCCACCCCCCTGCTCTCCATCACCACCTGGAGAGCGACACGGCACCCACCTTCCATGGTCCATCCTGGGGAACTGCTGGAAGCAGCAAGGGTCCCATCTCCTAAATTAATGTGCTGGACAAAGTCACAAATGCCCTGCCAGAAAGGCCTGCTCACATCCCTGGTCCTGCCTGGATCACCAGCTTACAACCCAGCACAACCCAGACCGTGACCAGGAGCAGCAAGAGAGTAGCAGCTTTGATGCCTCACTCCAGTTGAGCCCCTTACCTCTCTGCAGGGTTCTCTTTGCTCAGAACAAACACCCCATGGAGAAGCCAAGAGGGGCTCTCAAAGTGCACAGTGGCTTTGGTTTCCCTTCCTCACTGAAGGTACAGTCCCTGCCCATGTCAGCCTGGCTTCCAGGACTGCCTCAGCTGGCCACTGAGGACAACAGGAGCCTGATTTTTACCCATATCCAAAGACAAAAGCAGAAGATTTCATCAGGTTCCTTCCTGCTTCAGCATTGGGTCTCTCCTGTAAGCAGAGAAACCAGAACCCAAAAAGAAGCAAATGGAGCCTCTGCCCCATTGCCAAGTCCCACCCCAATTTGAGACACCCTCACCTCTTTACGGGATGACGTCAATCAACCTTGTCTCCCAAAACACCCAGAGCAGATGGGTTCCCACTTTCTGCCAGAGCCACGTGAGCAGTGAGAGGACAACGCTTGCTGGAGGGAAGGACCAGGAACCCAGAAAACCGAAACCATTGCTTTGCCACAACTCATAGCCCCCAGCACGGAGACACGCTCTCCTGTTTGGAGCGCCAGCAAGTCCTCACCCAGCCAGATCCACCAGCAACCCCTCCCTGGCCACACACTCACATTTCTCCACCTCACACCTCGGTGCGGAGACGCGGGTGAGGGCTGGGAACACTCATCTGGAGGAGCAGCAGCCCATGTGCCTTTATCCCCATGGAGCACCACTGTCTGGGATTGTGTCTGCAGGCCACGCTCCCCGATCCAGGAGCAGGTGGAGGAATGAGGTGTGGTGTCTGCCTCTCCCGGAGAGAACCGCAGCAGCCGCCGCGTGTTCCAGTCACGGCTGTCTTTGAAGACACTCAGCACTGAGCTAATTGAGACAAGGCTTTTTCAGGATTTAAGTACCGTTTGTAGCTGTAGTTTCTGTTTGGAAGGGTGGAGAACACAGCAGGAGTGGTCCCATCAGATAGCAGGAGCAAGGCTGGGCTCCAGCACCTGCCGAGGAATTACCCGGCACCGGGAGGCACCGCGCTCATTTTGATCTCGGTGTGAACACGTATTTGGCAAAAAAAAAACACAAAACTTAAAGCTGGGAACGGGAGCAGAACCCGCAAGTTCCATGGCATCCTGCCACCCATGATGCTCAGGAATTACAGCTAAGCAGGGCCATGGGAAGCAACGCTGTCAGATGGGCTCAGTGTTGACCAGCGTGGATGGGAGCTCCCAGGGCCACACACTCCCATGGAGCTTTGCCCAGGATCATGGAATCATGAGATGGTTTGAGCTGGGAGGGACCTTTAAAGTTCATATAGTCCAACTCACCCTGCCACGCCATCCCAGGTTGCTCCAAGCCCCATCCAACCTGGCCTTGGACACTTCCAGGGATCCAGGGGCAGCCACAGCTTCTCTGGGCAGCCTGTGCCAGGGCCTCCCCACCCTTGTGATGCCATCTCCTGTCATTTCCACAAATGCAAGTCAACAGAAAGCCCTACCACGGAGGAAAGTCCATCCTTTTCCTTGATCTTTGGACCTTCTTTTCCTCCAAGACATCCCTGATTGCAGATGGCTTTTGGGGTTCTCCATAAATGCACAGCTCACACTAAACCTGCACAGGCACATTTGTGGGGAGCAGCCCATCAGGTGCCATCCCAGCTACTCTCTGCTCTGGTTGCTTCCACTCACTACTGCACAAATGATTCATTTTGCCCAGTCTTTTGCAAACAGCACTGGAAGCCAGCTGGAATTTGTTGTGCACCTAAATTGAGCTTGTTCAGCAAGCTCTTCCACAGAAGGGATTCATTCCAGCCTCTGCCTGTGGTGGGGGCACAGCACAACTGAAGCAGCACAGATAATATCCAAACCTCACTGCCATTATGGTGCTGCCCCATCCCTGGAAGTGTCCAAGGCCAGGCTGGACGGGGCTTGGAGCAACCTGAGCTGGTGGAAGGTGTCCCTGCCCATGGCAGGAACAAGATGGGCTTTAAAAGTCCCTCCCAACCCAACCCATTCTGGGATTCCATGATTAAAACATCAAAGTTTCACCTCGAAGGAGGAAAGCGAAGAAGAAATGGGATCTGGTAACTGCAGCCCTGGGCCAGATGTCACTGCTGAGGAGCACAGGGTGGGCAGGGACAGGCGAGGGGCCACCCACAGGTATGTTCAATGGAGAGGCTGCCCCTGGCACACCCTGGATGGTCCCAGCTGTGCCCTGGCTGAGGAGGAAGCTGTTAATGGCCATACTGGGAGAGCACAGACATGCTCCAGTCAACCACAGCAAAAAGAACCAGACAGGGTGGTGATGAGACCAAAGCTGAAAGGCCATAAGCTGAGTTGTTTGAGCAGGACAGGTACTGGCATGAAATCACGGGTTCCTGAGGCTGAGGGGCTTCACCTCCTCATCCGAGGCTGCAGCACAGCAAGCCTTTGTTTTGGTGGCAGCACCATCCCCACCCACCTCCTGTTTCCTTCCTCCCCTCCTGTGCCACCAAAAAGTGAACCCAAGGGGCAGTTTGCTGCTGAACTATTGGACCGACCAACTGCAGCCACTGGGAAAGCTGCTGATTCTGCCCATAAATGTGCCCTTTCCCAAGGAATCTGCCTGGGCAAAGCAGGCAGAACCAAGCATGGGACATGGCAGGCAAACTTCCCCACGCATTAACACTGGCAGTGGGAATTTGGGATAAGAGGACAGGCTGCAGATGGTATCACACGTGCACCTACGCAGACGCACGGAGAGGACTTGAGCCGTGTTACCTTTTCCAATCTAAGTAAGAACTGGAAAGGGATTCATCCAACTGGCACAGCACAGCCTCCAAAACCCAAAATCTTTACAGCTGGTTTGCTAAGAGATGTTTTTTTGACTTGTTGGAGTGGGAAGGAGGGAAGAGAAAAACACAGCTAGCACTCCTTCCTACAGCAAGGGGAGAGAAAGTTATTTCCTTCACAGATTCAGGGTGTAAACAGTTTTACTTTTAAAGCAGAGTTAAAACCTGAATAAAGTAAAAAAAAAAAAAAAAAAAAAAAAAAAGGCATGCTCAAGAAGCATTCTGTCATACCACACTGCTTGCCATACAAGCCAACATTGCTTTTCCTGACTGGAATTAAAAGTCTTTTACATCCAAAGCTCAGCTCAGCTCTCAGGGTGCTGCTGGAACAGGCAGGGAAGGCTCTGGAATCTGCTCTGCACTCCGGTGGGGTGAACACAACAGCTTCCCCTCCCAGCACCAAACACCTTTCCAGGAGATCTGACATCAGGCTGAACACACAGTGCCAAGTGAATTCCAGCACCTGGAGAAAGCGGCAATGCCAAGAAGGAGGACACCTGGACAAACAGAGCCGGACGACTCCAAAGGGATCCTAAAACCACAGCAGGTGTTCCTTTCATCTCCACACTCCTCAGTGCTGGGAGATGGAGCTCTGGGCTCGTGATCTCACCGTGCAGGAGAAGAGAACAGCAGTACAGGCTGGCAGTCCTCAGGGATTAGGGTACCCCTTCCTGGAGGAGGGCATGGGATAAGCCATAAAACATGGAAACAAACAGCTACAGGATCAGCAAAAAGAGCCACATTTCTATCCCACTGCTCATTCATCTCAGTATCTAAAACCAGGCCCCCAAGGCTTTGTTAAAGGACTCTCTTCATACTGGTTTTGATATGGGAAGGGGCACGAGCATGACTTGGCTGCTTAATTCCAAGGCACTGCCCTAAATTCTGGGATGCCTGGAATTTATTCCTGGGTGACTGAAGCAGTTGGCCCCTTGCTGGAAAGCAGTTAGCCCTTTGCAAAATTAACTGCAGCCTAAATGTGGAGAGCGTTGCTTGAACCAGTGCCAAGGTGCCTCGTTTCTGTGACTAACTAACACCAAATGAATCATTTCTTTAAAGAAAACCCCTCCGACTTGGACTTTCAGGGACTTGCAAAAATAATAATTACATTTGTCTTTTATACCCAACAAACATTTTGTTCTACAGTGGAATCAAAGGGGAGAAGCTGAATACAACCACTGGCAATTATTTTGAATTTTTTTTTTTAATACTTTTAAGCACAGACATTTTGCTGTGTAAATTGAGATCACTTCTCTCCATCTCTCAGTGAGCTTTGCTGGGGTCCAGCAAGTGCCTTTGAGCAGATGTTGTTCCTAATGAACCCAATAAAACACCACGCATGACAGAGCAAGAAATTAACTTTACAAGAGCCAGGAGGATACAGGTTTAATTTCTCTTGATTCAGCAGAACAACAATAATCCCGTATAATAACGTGCCACAGTCCTGAGGAAGAGAAAGCTCAGCTCTGATCTTAAGCCTGCCCCAGATCACTTTGCTATCACACACTGACTATCCGACATCCCAAGTCCTGAGTTCATCAGGGAGAAAAAACAAACCAGGATAAAGTGGGTTTCCTTCTCGGAGATGATTCCCTTCAGCTGGAGGTGGACGGGGATTTGATTTAAGCGGCGTTTTCTTCGTGCTGGTGTGGAGCAGGTGCCCTGAGCTCGGCTCCTCTTCACTCCAGTCCCGTGGTCCCTCGTGGCCGGGGCTCCCCAGGGGTGTCACTTCAGCCAGATCCACTTGTCCCCCACGTCGGCGTTGTAGCCCTGCCTGTACTTGCGCCCGGGGAGCTGCGGGAGGCACAAAGCTCAGTCAGAGACACAAAGTGCTGAAGGGCCTCCAGGCATCTGCACAACACCAGAGATGTTTTCACATCGTAAGAATAACGTTTACAGGAAACTCACCCCTGAGCTGTGCAGCTGAAGGGGGGACCCCCAAAACCCACTATGCCATTATATATATATATATATATATATATATATAAATTAGGCCAGTAATCTCTATACCTGGTTTCATCCAACTCCTCCCCAGTTGGAGAGATGACTCCTCTGACTGTATCACGTAGCACAGGAATTCAATCAGTCAGTAGAATCTCACTCCAAAATAGGCACACACATTATTAAATACATGAAACACTTCATGCATGAGATACCGAGTTAATTACGATGTTAAATTAAACCATTCTAATGGAATTGCAGATTTAGCCTTCAAGAGCTCAACTTAACTTCGTTAAAGCAAAAGCAGTATCTGCCTGTCTTCATAAGCCAAGACAGAAACCATTATTTGGTGGAAAAAACCCCAAAGTTTCTTGAACCCTCTACCCAAATTCCAGTGGTACCCTGGGACCTGAGCAACAACCAGGTGCGGAAGCAGCTTCCTTTGGTAAGTACTGACCACAACCTGAAATGCCAGAGATGGTTAGATCCCAGCTCCAGAAGCAGAATCCATCTCCAGAACCTGCATTCCTACCTCCAGGAACGAAAAAGAGAGAGAACACAATGCTCATCTTTGAGCTCCAGTACTGGACTCAAGAAGCAAACCACCACAAAAAAAAGCAAATTAGTTTTGTGGGAAGGTCTGTAGCAAGCAAAGATGCTGTAATAAAACTCTTCCTTTAAAAATAAGCTATCTGCTGGCAGCCTTTGCAAAAATTAAGCACAGATCATCTGGTCTGTCTCCACACAAACACTGGTTTCACTCAGGACCCCTGAGTTATCCCGATGGTTTTTCCTTTCCAAAAAAACCTGTAAGAGTATCCAGTTGCAGAGAGCTGCCCCTGCAGGGAGAAGCAAGACCCAGTCTTGATAAAAATCTATGCTCAGGCCACAAAAAACAGCTATTTAATCAAAGATGAAGCCTGTTGTCTTGAGGAAGTGGAGGGCTGTGGGTTTTTTTACTTGAGGGTCAAAAAATAAGACACTTCTTTGCCTAAAAATCAAGCTAACAGGAGACTTTACCTCCTTCCTGAGACATTCCCCACCCTGCCTTGTCACAAGCATTTGTTGATCAGCTTTTCTGAGGTTTTTCAATTAAATGTCTTGTCTAAATATCAGCAGAAACCACACAGTCCTGTTGAGAGTTCCCCCTGCAGAGCAGAGAGGAGATGGGAGATGAAAATACCTGATTACTGTCTCTGCCCCACGGATCTCCAGCGGTGAGCCAGGGAGGACACCAGACCTGCTGTGGCCAGCCTGTGACACAAACACAGCTCTCCCTGCTCCTCTCCAGGCAGCACATAATTGGCCCTTTGATACTTGAAGAGATTCCCAGATAACTAGATTATTAAAGCAACAGGAGATCTCTGGGAAAAGACAGGAGTTTACAGTTTTGTTTCTGGGTAAATCTGCCCTCTGTAAAAAAAAGCTACAACATCAATCCCAACAGAACTCAAATTCATTGTCCAAAACAAATTCCCCGTGTGCCTTTGCTTAAACACATGCAAGACATCAAAGCAAATGTTATAATAAGTATTCATCCATAACTCCATCCTTCCCAGTGGGCCTTGGCAAAGGCAGGGGAGTTTGGAGACATGTTACAGCCAACCTGTCAAGATAGCCAAAAAAAGGGAAGAAGGCAGAGTAAACAAATCCCACATTGCCTAGGAAGCAGGATGATGTGAACTGATGTTCTGTGCACAAGTGACACAGATGACTTCCCAAAAATGGGCTCTTCAAATCCCACGTTTCACAGCTGGGATTGCAGCAAAGAAAGCTGCAGACCCAGGAACAAGGCAGGCTTTTGCAGACCACTGCAAAGAGGAGGGGTAAGAGCACCAGGGAAGATCTGGGGATGCCAGGCAAGTGGTAGGATGTGCCTCTTCTGGTGAAGCTGGTGCTCCAAACTGCACCCAGCTGAAATTCCCAGGCTCGGCCAGCACGAGGGCAGGGATGGAACAGGCAGCCAGCCCTGAGGCTGCTGGGTTTGCAGCCAGACTGCCCAGCCCAGGGGAGAGATGATGGAAAAGAGAGAGGAAAAAGCTCTGTGGAACTTGCCAGTAGCTGAGAGAACAGAAAGGGATTGAATATTCACCTTCTCTTCCAGTACAAATCCTCTGGAAGCATCACAGGCCAGGTTGGACGGGGCTTGGGGCAACCTGGGCTAGTGGAAGGTGTCCCTGCCCATAGCAGGGGGTGGAAGGAGAGGAGCTTTAAGGTCCCTCCCAACCCCACCCATTCCACGATTCTGTGATAACAGAGACCCCCCCAGACAATCCCAAGAGCTCACCCACATCCCTGCAGCAGGAGAGAAGGCTGAGCTCCCACCAGGTCACTGCCAAGGAACAGATTTTTCCATTGCATGAGAATTCATAAGACAGAGACTGAAGCCTTGGCCTGCTGCATTACACTGAGCAGAAACCAAGAGCTGGCAGCAAGGATTGTCTGAAGAAGGATGTGATAAAATCCACCACACAGAGCATGAAACCCACGAAATGAGCTGGACCCAAAGGTAGGGCCAAGCTCGAAGGCATCGAGCTGCTCAGCTTTAAACAGCATTAGGAAAAGAGATGAAAACAAGACCTTCTCATCAGTTAAATTAAGAACCTGCCACAGAAGTGTCTGTCAAAACTATAAACATGATGAAAAGCCCTGTAAAGTGGTAGAGGCTGTGGAGTAGCAACAAACAGCTTCAGCCAGCTGTTTGTTATCTGGCTCCTCCGGATAATTCCGCCCCAGACATGTGCAGGTAGAGCTCTGGAGAGTTTTAACAACCTGAAAAGGTTGTTTAGAGCCTGTCCTGTTTTCCAATGTTTCAGGACCAAAAAGAATTACAGATTTTGCCTTCTATTCCTGTGTTGCTTTGTGCTAAGGGCTGGTCTGCAGCTCCAAGAGATCTATAAATAGCCTGTTTTGAGCAGCACTGATCAAAGAGCACTTAAAAGCAGAGTCATTACTCTGCAAGCTCAGGCTCATTCATCAATATCCAAACCTCATCCTTCAGTGGTTGTTTATAACAACCACAATAATAGCCCCTTCCATCACTGCTGTTAGCAGATGACTGCCTTTTTCCAGTAGAAATCCTGACTTCCAGAGGTTTGTCAGTGTTGTTGCCACACAGCTAAAATCTGAGAGAACCCAGGAAATGGAGCTTCATATATTGGCTGGATTCTGGAAGGGTTTGGCTCCCCATTGCTCTCCACAAGTACCCAAAAGGAAGTTGTAGCCAGGTGGAGTCTCTTCTCCCCAGTGACAAGAGGAAATGGGCTCAAGTTGTGCCAGGAGAGGTTTAGATTGGATATTAGGAAGAATTTCTTCACTGAAAGGGTTGTCCAGCCCTGGCACAGCTGCCCAGGGCAGTGGTGGAGTCCCCAGCCCTGGAGGGATTTAGAAGTCCTGCAGCTGTGGCCCTTGAGGACAGGGGTCAGTGGTGGCCTTGGCAGTGCTGGGTTTACAGCTGGACTCGATCTTCAGGGTCTTCTCCAGCCTCAGTGATTCCGTGTCTCAGAGCAACAGCTAAAGGAGGGGAGGGGGTGTAAAACCCCCCAAACACACATTCAAGGTGTGCAGGAGTTGGTTTCCAAAGGCCTGGCACACAGAGACGTGTGTTCCAGCCTCATTCCTGCCATTCTTTACTCAAACAAAACCCTTGATGCTGTTAACATTCCCTGCAGTCCAAGAAACAAGGGTACTCAAGAGCTTTACTGAATTGAGGTTAAAACAATTCCAGTTTGCTGAACTTGTTCCATGAATGTTGTCCTGCCCTTCATTCACTCATTAAAAAAGACAGACAATGGAAATCCTTTGCAAAGAGAAGTGTCCATAAGGAGCACCAGTTATCCACTACAGAGTGCAAATCTACTGCAGGAAAAAGCCAAGTAACAGTATCCAAGTCACACCAGCACAGTTAAACATCTCAAACTGACATTATTTCACAGTTTAAGATCCATGGAGATGTTACCCCTCTATTAAATTATATTTCAATTAATTTTAATTTAATAGAGGTCTACCCCGGGGATCACATTCATCCATGGGTATGGGATTAAGAGGGGTCTGGGAAAGGGAGGATGTGCTCCCACATAAAGTGTTTCCATTCACAGGGCTCAGGGACAGACTATGAAGTTGAAATGGATTATTTTAATGCCAGTGAGATTTGATTGTCCTTTTGATTTACGCAGGTACCTAGTGCCTGGGACAGCAGAGCCCACCTCCTAAAATAAAACAGACCAAGATTTGAGACAGTCCCAAGGTCTCTCAGGTTCCTTGCCTCCCATATCTGGGATAGATATCCCTGCCAACTGCCCAGGATATTTTTCACGGGAAGCAGGGTGGAGAACTACACGTTCCTAAAGCAGAAAAGGGGCTGCTCTCACACTCCTTCCACATGTACAGGACCGGTGACAGCAGAGGAGAAGTGGGAAGGTGGGAAGAGAAATAGATCCCATGCCTATTCCCACCTTTTTCCAGGTACCCTTCATGAACAACTCTGTCATTCCCAGGTTTTAGTTACTCCTCAGGTTCTTCTGACCTTACTGATACCTAGCCAGGCAACATCTTGCTACTTTAGAAAGGGCTAAAAATATTTTTGCAGAGATAAAACAGAAAAAAAACCCCTTAAATTAAGCCTTTCCTAATTTATTGTGTGTCTGTTCTCATTCCTTCCTGGATTCAAGAGCAGACAGGGCTGGGCATTACAGCTGTCAAACACCTCCTTTAAAAGAAGAATTAGGAAAGGAGATCTTGATCCTAAAAAAACCAAAAACTTCATCAAGCCAAGCAAAAAAATGGCAGGAGAGAGAAAACAGAAGGTTGTATCAAAGACAGCAGCTATGGCAACGATCACAAACATGGAGAACAAAGATATCCTAAGCTCCCTGCTCCTGCAAAGGCAAGAATTGTTCCCGTTGTTGATCCAGACTCCAGCTTCCAGAAGGCTCAAGTATTTCTTCTGTGGCTCTTTTGGGAGATTTGTGTAAGCAGGAGACTCTGCACTCTCCAAGGAGATGGGAGAGCTGAAGGACTTCCTAACACCCCCTTCTGCCAGCTGCCACCTTCAGCCCCTGCAACCACAGCTGCCAAAAACAGTCAGGGCTGCACTTCACAGGCCACTTGGGCCACCTCAAACCCGGAGAAAATCTTCCCTTAATGTTTGGGCTACTTATGACCCTCACACTGCAAACACACACTCTTATACCCTTATTTTTGGGTTGTGAGACAGAGCTGACTCATGTTGCAGGCTCACCTTCCCATCACTCAAAAGCTACTTCCCTGCAACCACCTAAATAACTGGAGGCATGGCAGGTGTTGCACACAAGGGTTTCCCCTCCTAAGGCTCTATTCCTTAGGAAAAAAGAGGAATAAAAAGCCTTGGGAAAGAGGGTGGGACTCTCCTCCCCTCTGACCTGTTGCCTCTTCTCCACCTGTTGCTGTGCAAGACTGCAAGGGACTGCCAGCCTCACATTGCCAGGCCCCGGGGCAGAAGGAAGAGGATGAGGAGCAGGATATAAAGCTGAAGCTGGTGCAGCTGCCATGGAAGGAGCCCGAATGCACCTCAGAGCAGCAGCCAGGTCTGTGAGCAGCTCAAGCTTTCCTTGCCTCGTGGTCAGCACCTCTATATTCCAAAAGCAGCCTGCCACTAGGGAAAAAGGTGTGGGGAAAACAAAATGAGAGCCTTCTCTTACCTTTCTGCAGCATAGGACAAGGGAAGATGGCTTCACAGTGACAGAGAGCAGGGATAGGTGGGATACTGGGGAGGGTGGGGAGGCCCTGGCACAGGTTGCCCAGAGAAGCTGTGGCTGCCCCTGGACCCCTGGAAGTGTCCAAGGCCAGGTTGGATGGGGCTTGGAGCAACCTGGGCTAGTGGGAGGTGCCCCTGTCCATGGCAGGGGGTAGAAAGAGATGGGCTTTGAGGTCCCTTCCAACCCAAATCATCCCGGGATTCTGTGACTCCACGAATTCCAGCAAACAGCTGCGCTTTTATGTGCACAGAAAAGCACATGCACGTCAAAGAAGCAGTCTCTCCCCACCCCAGGAGATGCAGCAGGGCTTGCCAACAGCATTCAGAGTGTGAAGTACCTCAGCACATTATTTAAGTACACTGATTCCATTAAACACAACCATTTGTTTTCATCTTCCCTGCAAACACATCTGCCTAAGTGCTCCAGCTTCGCAGGGCGCACATGGAGTTTGGAGCATTATCCGTGGGGATTGTGTGCAGTTGGAAGAAAGCAGAGAGATAAAGCAGTTGTTAAGGGGAAAAAAAAGGGCAGTCGAGTCTTTACTAGTCTGACAGTTCCTAAAATAATGTTGCTTCACCGAAGAATGAACATGCTTATCTCTGATCTACAGATCCTGACTAAAAGGTTACTTTTTCCTTGCCAGAAAAGCATCTTTAGAAGTTTGTGAATGCCTGAAGAGAATGGCTGGACCCTGCCAGGTGACTTTACGGTACAAGAAGGCTGCAGAAAACCACCTCCTCACACATGAAAAGAACCTTAGAGAACAAATTTAGAAGATACACATAAAATAAAAACGAGTTTCTAGTACTCAGAGCTGTATGTGGCCACCTCATTATTTTGTGGAAAAGCACACATACCAAAATCTTGAACTCTGAAGAGGGTTTCCTCCTCCTCCTCCTCCTCCTCCTTCTTGGTTGCTTCTAATGAATATTTTGAACAAAATCCAGCTTCTGCCTGGGATTTGTAAATCCCTGAAAACCACCATTATTAGGCAGCATGAGTTGTGTGCATGCAACTCTGAAAGGCACAGCAGTTCCCTGCCTATTGGCACCGTCGAGGATTTATGAGTAGTTACAGGGGAAAAGAAAAAAATCCCCTACGCAAATCATTGTGTTTAGGTGGTAAACATCATTACACCAACTCTGAAAGCACACACTTCCCACAAGGAAAAGTTCCAGTTCTGTAATTATCCCATAATTAAGCCTTTACTTACAAGTCACGTGAGCCTAAAAACCTTTATCTTCAAATGCCAAAGTGGCAGCACAGTTTTACCAGCACTGCAAGGACATAGGGCTTACAGTTCCCTCTCTGCAGACCCAAAAAGCATCCCAAATTTGGATGGCTAGAAGCTCCTCTGCTCTCTCTCTGCCTGTGCAGTCGGTCTCTTGCTGTGTCACCTCTGCACAGTGGCCTTGTCTGAGAGAAAAAATTCAGACCTTCATTTGCTAAATGAAGTTAGAAGGAAAAAAACCCCAGATCTTCCGAGTTTCAACACAAAGAATTTAATCTTTAGAACATAAAACAGCAGGTGGGGCTGGCTTTGTGTTACCCCTTCCAGTAGCTTGTGGAAAACAGGAAAACTCAGCATCTTTTGCATTGTGCACCATCCCTACAGACCCCCCCCCCATTCCTTAAAGATAACAAGTGTCTAAGCATTCAGAAGAGAGAAAAAGAGTATTACTATTGCCTAAATTTAACAGAACACCTCCTGAAATGTGCAACTCCTCCTTATTCCAAAAGACATTATCACTTTCCACAGCACTTTCCTGAATCAGGGCCTACAATCGTCCCTGCAGAAGGGAGATTATATTTTGGCAATGTTTTTTTTGCTCAGCTTCAGCTGTCAACTAACTGGCAAGGAGCAGAGCCATGCAAGAGCACAGCTTTCCTTCCCAGGTACCCACACTCCTTCTCCTAAGCATCCCTTTGCTACATCTGCAAGGCAAGTCCCAATTTTCCCTGGCAGCCAGCTATTTGATGAGCCAGGACATTCTCAGTTCCTTGCCAGCACAAAGAGGGATGTGCTGTCATGCAGCCAGAGGAAAAAAAAAGGCTTTCAGAAGTATTACCCCTGGTTCTCAGCACACAGCACTGAGGTCACACCTTGCTGTGTGTCAGGCAGCCTCAGTAATTCCCAGCTCCCTGCAAAGGGACATCTCAGCCCAAAAAAACCCTTCTCATCTCGGGGAAGAAAGGCACAGTCAGTGCAGATGGATATTGTGTGCCACAGACAAGTCATGCAGCAGATCCTTCTCAGATCTGTGCTGCACGGCCACAGGCATCTCTTGGAGTGAAGGACTCCAAAAATCTTTGGGCTGACATTGAAGCTCTGGGTTTAAAAATGTGATAGCACAGAGGATGAAATTCTGAGAGCAATTCCTCTGCTGGACCAGGGAGTTTTCAAGCCCATTAGACAACCTCAGCTGCTTTCTGCTGCTTTAACCTTTAGCTTTAGCCCCTTTTACAAGCTGGAAAGGTCACATCTCAAATGAGGCAGAACAGTGTGAGCCCAGAGCCTCTCCACTACACAGTTAGCTGAGGAGGAACAGATTATGTGGAACATTTTGCCTACTGTGGAAGAAAACATTGGTAGTTCAGAGTTTCCAAACAAGTCCGTAAATCTGTACCTTACATTTTCATTTCAGTAAGAGACTGTATATACTGACAAGAAAAGAAAAATAACAGTGTTTTGATTATGCAAATCACGGTTTCTAACAATTTATATTGTATATTCCTCCCTTTGTCTTCAGCAATTGCTTAGAAAATAAAAAGATGCAGTGGCAGAGACTCCAACCCAACTGGAAAACAGATTAGAAGCTTGGCCAATCACTATTAATTACCACCAGTTCCACAACTTCTCTAATGAGCATTTTCAATACCTGGGCCTTGGGAAAGCCCCATGGGGTGGGAGAGGACCCCATGCCAGGTAAATCACAACCAGCACCAGGGCAAAGTGCTCAGTGGGTTCGAATCCGTTGTCTCCAGAACCAGCAAGGCAAGAGCTAATTAAAGCCTTGTGTGGGAGCCTGCAGGAGGTGTAGGAGAGTGTGGGGCCACAACAGGCTCTGGATCCGTGCCCACATGCAGAAACACACTATTTAAAGCAACAACAGTTTGGAGAAGCGATGCAACATTCGTTCCTCCTCAAGAAAAACACCCCCTCCCTCAGCATTTTATAAGAAGTCACCACAGGTTTCCAATTTTCTTGTTTGACTCAACGGATTATTTCAGATTTCAGAGGTCAGAGACTAATCAGGGCAGGAGAAACAAAAACAAATGAAAACCACTTATCCTTTGGTTCACATCTAAAGACCAAAAAAAAAAAAAAAAATTAGAAAAAAAATAGAATCAGCTTAGGAAACAAACCATTTGCTTCGTTACTCCCCTCGTGGGGAAGCCAGACTTCAAAGAGGTGGGGATTTGGGCAAAATCCAGAAGTTGCTCTTAGAAATGTGCATCCCTGTGCAGGCTGTGCCCAGACCAGTGAGGAGCACCCTGAGGGGTGTCCCCTGGCTGTCACCCCCCCCGAGGGGTGTCCCCTGGCTGTCACCCCCCCCCAGCAGCACTCACCGCTCGATACTCGTAATAGATCCTGTCGAACTCGGTGCCTCCAATGGTGACCTCTGGAATGAAGCGAGGGATGGTTACAGAATCCAGCACCAAATTTTTGTCCTGGACACTGAGGGGGAAAAACAAGGAAAAGGAACAGCAGCAGTTAGTTCACATCGTGCCCCCAGCAAGAGCAGCATCAATTCCCAGTTTGTCCAAATACTGCTGCCCAGAGAAGCTGTGGCTGCCCCATCCTGGAAGTGTCCGAGGTCTGGACAGGCCTTGGAGCAACCTGGGAGAGTTGGAAGGTGTCCCTGGTGGAACCTGGTGAGCTTCAAGGTCCCTCCCACCCCAAACTGTTCTGAAATTCTATGATTAAAAGAATTATTTTTCTGTTAAATAGCACTTTCAAAGGTTTTGGCTATTTTCCAGTTATGACAAACATTTATCCTTTTCCTCACACATATATTCTGTTTTTCCCCTCATCCTTGCCTCCAGTTTGCTCCTGCTCCAACTCCTCCCTGCTTCTCCATTCCCTCCTCCAAGTTTTTCCTCCATCATTCCTGAGAGCCTTTTCCATGAGGCACTTCTGGCTTTTTTGCTTTATATAAGTAAGGTAAATACAGTGTTTTTATTGAATCCCCCACACATTATCTTGCTAAATTCCCATCCTAAATGGATCAGTACTGAGGCAATGACAGGGTTGGAAGCAGGCAGTGCCTCTAGCATCGTGCCTGGGAAGAACCAGGGAAAATTGGCTGCAGCAGCTGCAATGACAGATATCAGGATCCACCAAAAATCCACACTGCACAGCACCAGCACTTTCAGATATCCCGAATTTAAAATGCCTGAGAAACTGCTAGAAAGGCTCCTGGTGCCTGTGATGTCACACACAGACCGACAGTGCCACCTGGATGTGTTTGGGGAAAACACATCCATCTCCAACCAACACTGACCAAATCCTAAATTCAACACGAAAAACTCTGCAAATTGTGTCGTTTCCAGCCAGCTGCATGTCTTTACAAATACTGTCATGCACATCAAGCACATCCCCTGAGCAAAGCAAGGTTCATCATCTTTAAGAAATTAATTTTTTCCCCTTAATCACAAATTTTGGGACCTTACCTCCCAGCACTGAAGAGTTTCAACAAATAAACTAGTTTGCTAACACATCCTGACATTCACACTGCAAATTATCCTCCTGCAGACAAACTGGTAAGGAAATACAATAATCCAGTAAAAGCAGAGATGGCAGAAGGTGAGGATAAATGACCAGGTTCAACACTTAAGATGCTTCCTGCAAACTGTGACGTTATTTATCCTCACCTACATTAAATGTGTATTTCACGTGCTGGAAGGCACAAAAACGAGCCCAGGTACTTATGAAGCAAAACTTCACACACAGAAACCATGTCTAGTAGTCTGCAGTGTACAGTTCATCCATTCTTTCCTGAACCCCAGCCAAGTGGCAACTTGTGGAGGACAATTCCCAGGCACAGTTTATTTTAGTTAACAGCCAAGACGGCAAACCTGCTGCTGTTCAGACTTTGCTCTCACTGTACGAGAAAAGAATGCAAAGCTAACCATGGCTTCTGCAGGCTCTGCTCTGCACCTCCAGAAAAAGCTTGGAATCCTGACTAAAAGCACGCCCAAAGACACCTGCCACAACAATGTCCAACCACAAAACCACAGGCGCTTGCCAGGACTAATTCCCTGCTCAGCAGGAAGCATTTAAAGGCACCTTTTATGTTTCCTTAGTTTTCTCTCTCTCCCTCAGGAGAAAATCATCATTATTTACTCTTTTCTGAGTCTCTACCACACTTTCTCGAAGCAGCTCTCATTATGCAGCACCTTTACCTGTAAGACTGTGTCAACATTTCAAAGGTAACAGAGCATGGAAGTGTGGTCCCAATAATTTAAGAACATTAGATTTTAGCTCACATAACCCTGTTAGCCAGGGTTCTTCCCACAGGAATCACACCTGAAAGTATTCTACAGCCATGGGTGGCTCATCTCTTCTCCAAAAGCACCTAATTCACACTGTGTCCAGCAGGAGCAGGTGTTGAGGAATCAGGACTGACACATTCCTGCTTCCCTCACAGACAACTTCCAGTAGGATACACTCATTTTTCAGGGAGCCTGCAGTGGTGACACACAAGTAACTGAGGTTTCATTTTCCATCAATGTATAAAACACAGTCCCACAGCAAACATCAGAAAGCCTGATGAACCTTGCCAAGGGTGCAAGGTGGGGTAAGGGAAGGAGACTTCTTAGGAAAAAATAAACCAATCAACCCTACAAAAAACCCTGAGTTTGCATAGGCTGGGCTGGGATTTCTCAACACCTGATGCTGGCATAGTCACAAAAACCTCAAGTGACCTCCCTTCCAAGCTAAAAGCACTCACTGGCCTAAGAGGCAGCAACACAGCACCATGCCAAGTTCAATTCTGTGTTTATACGTGAAAATTAATTTTCCTCCATCTGCCAAAGGGGCTCAGTTTCCCTCATTTGTCCAGGCAGAAGAGGAATGCCATGGCCAAGGTGAGCCACGGCCACTCCCTTGGTGAGCAACACTCACCATCAACACCGAGAGCAAAAAAAAAAAAAAAGTTTCCCAAGAAAAGCAGGTCTGCAAGAAAAAGGGGACAAGGTGCAACAACAGCTCTTCAAACCAATAAAAGCTACTGCAAAGAGGAAATTACAGATAAGTGTTTCAACTGAAGCAAGAAGCCAGGTTGGATGGGGCTTGGAGCAACCTGGTCTAGTGGAAGGTGTCCCTGAATTTCTAGGGAAATGAGAATGAAGGGTCTCTCTCCCTCACTCCCAAGTTCTCTGCTCTACCTCTCCCAGGTTCTACTCTACCAAATTCTGAAGGAGCTGCAGGGATACAACAGATTTAGCTGTGGACTTGTCTGATGCAACAAGTCACAAGCAGTAAATTCCCTCCACCAGCTGGTAAAGTAACACAGGCTACACCACACAGCCTTCATCCCAAAACAGGATGTCTTCTGCAGTGTGTGTGAACAGACTGACTGTGCTGGGAAGGGCACAGATAAAGTGCCTGAGATGGTGCAGTGACAGCAGAGGAACTTCTTGAGACATTTAAAGAGCCAGAATGGTTCGTGCTGGACTGGGAAAGATGTGAAGAGCATCCTGAGATCCATCCAGCTTCCTGACACAAATACAACCATTTTTACCTTTTCCCAAGAGATCCCACAGTCACACTAGAGCAAGGGAGAGCACTCAAGGGCAAGGCAGGGAGATAAAAGGGATCATTATGCAACTGATTTCACACGGGTGTGGCTCACCGGTCTGATTAGCTGACTTATTTGCATTAATTAGGCAGAGGCCCTGCTGGGGTTTCTGTGCATTAGACCCTCTGTATGAGCAGTGAAAACGTTCTCCTCAGCCCTGCCCATCGATCCCAGTCCCCCAGACACGCTGGTACAAGCTGAAGTTGGAAGAGAAGATCACAGCCCAAGTCAGCCCCAAAACCTGGGAGGTCAGCAAAGGAAGCAGTTGCAGATGGAAAACCAAAGAGAGTAGAACTTATATTAGGTACTGGGTATTAGGGAAAATTTCTTAACTGAAAGGGTGGTAAGGCATTGGCACAGGCAGGCCAGGGCAGTGGTGGAGTCACTGTCCCTGAAATTATTCAAAAGCCATGTGGATGTGGCACTCAGGGACATGGTTCAGTGGTGGGGGAATGGTTGGGCTCAATGATCCCAGAGGGGTTTTCCAACTTAAATGATCCTAAATACCAGCTGCAGCCTCCCACGAACACCCACGAGAGGGCAGCACGTGTCAGCACCCGAACAGGCACCAGGAACCACCTGAAACCCCACTTTCTGAAGGAAAACTGAACACAGGCATTGGACACCTGCAAACCTGCCAAAGGCTGGGGACCACGAGCTCTTTGCTACCTGGGCACTGGAACAAGTGAGGAAAGCATCAGCCTTAAGGTTCATGGATTAGCATCTGAGACTGGCACTGGATGCCCAGGGAGGGAATTCCAATGAGGAAGACACGCAGTAGGCTCCCTGCACTTTCTGGAGGTAACATGAGAAACTTCCAACACAGGATATTCTGTGATTCTGTGATTTAAATAAGCAGTTCATTGCAGTGCAAGATCTTAAAACAGCCACATGCTGCCAAAAGAAGAAATAATTTTGTATTATCTACAACAACAAGAGCCTTGTACAGGAGACCCTCTCACCCTCCTCCAGGGTTCAATGAAAAATTGAGTCCTTAAAGCAATTTATTCCCTTCTACAGCTGCAAAGTTGAATTTTCATACAGTACTTGAACACCCTGCTCTAATTGAATGCTTTGCTTTAACTCCCTCCTACACACTGCAATTAATAATCCTTTCTTAATACCTGCACTAGTGTGGAGCTATAGGAAAACAAGCAAATTATTTTCTCTTTCAAAGGAAATCTGATTGAAATAATTTTGCAGGGTCTAAGTCACCAGATATTACCCTCCAATTACTACACAAAGAAACTTTGTCTTAGATAGTTAAAATGCACCCAAATCATGACTTGTTTCTCTCAGACACCACCCAACACTGCTCTTCTGCAGTTTCTCCTCCCCCCTTGATAGAAAAAAGCATAGAAAAGGAACATTATCTCTCATTTCAGGAGGCACTTGAAGTAACAGTAAAGTAATAGGCAAAGAATGTCAGAAGCCTAAAAAAAAAAAAAAATGTTTGACTTACTGCTCCAATGCCTGTCACAATAAAGACAAAAATTCAGGGACAGATATTCAATTAAAAAAAAAAAATCCCTGTGTTTCTGTTAACCCGTGAGACAACCAGAAATTAATGAAAACAATGCAACTCTTACATTTTGTTTCCAAAAAACGTAACTACACTGCACTTGCTACCTGCACATCGAGTCTAAAGTTATGGATCTCTTCACATCCAACTAGGCAGACAAGGATCTTTTTAATAAAACCCAGCCCTGAGTTTGTCTGGAGTCTCTTGTCTAACGAATCAGCAGCAAAATGCCACACCATGTTCCAGTGCCAAGCTCCAACACTGCAAAATGCAACCCCACCTTTAAAGACCCAAGGCTTTGACCATTTTCCCTGAGATCTGATGCTAAGAAATGCTCAGTGACTGGATGACATCGTACTTACTAAAGTCTCAGATGGTGGAAAGAAACGTCATCCTGCTCCAGCCATGGCCCCTTGTCAAACTTCAGGTACTCAATGTCTTCAATGACCTGGGATGGGAATGGGAAAGGTCACACACTAAGAGGTGGTTTGATCAGAACATCCAAAAAAAATCAATTAAATCATCAAAATAGATTATTAAACAAATGAAAAAGGCTTCACTGCTAGAGCTGTATTAACTAGGCAAATGTTTAGAGAGAACATTACCATCTGCCACCCTGTTTCAGGAGGTCGTGGTCCTGCCACAAGCACTGGGCAGGCACAGCTCTGAAGATCCTGGTGCTTTCAGCCTTGGATGGCAGGGAATAAACTGGCTGGGAGGTGCCTTATTTCCCAATTCTTACCTGATCCAAGACATTCTTCCTCAGCCTGCTGTTGGGGATGAAAAGTAAAGAAGTACAACCCCCCCTCTGAGGGAGAAGGAGGAGGAAATGGAAATTAATCTAAATTAAACCCCCTTTTTTTTTTTTTTTACAAAAAGAATCGCCATGTTCCATAGGACACTTGTGTGTTGTTGGGTTTATTTCCAAAAGGGCTCAGTGGCTCATTCACTGACACGACTGGCATCTGCCTCTGGGTGCTGTGTGGTTCACATCACAGAAACAAAGGCATGTTTCAGGCTGGGAAGCTCAAACAGACCTGGAGTAGCTGCACAGATGAGTCCAAAGGCTCAGGATTTCACTGCCCATCAGGACCTACCCAGGCATGGATGATCCCTGAGCAGAAAGGAAAGGTAACACCTATGGCTCAGCACCCAGAACCCTTCAAACAAGGAATGCCAGCTCAGCAAATCATTCCTTCAGCATCCCCAAACTTATCAATCCCAGATTTGAGCTTCATTTACAGCCTGGCTCCACCAGAAAACAGATCTTTGCTGGTCCACCAGGTAATTGCTCATCACACATGGCTGGCTGGACCTGAAGGAAACCTGAACTGGTGTCAGGGGGATGCACTTCAGGTGCATGATGAGGTGGAGATAGTGCCTTGAAGCAACTTGGACTGTTACAGCTCCAACCATCCCTTTTCAGAGGCCTTTTTTTCCAGAGGGAAAAGACAAAGGTGTGAGGTCAGGACCAAAATCCTGATGACATATTGTCAATTCACTGACAAGCAAGCAGATCCCAGTAATGAAAGATAAAATAATAAATGAAAACCCCTTGTATTCCTAACATTAAGAAATAAAGGGAATAATTATAGTGGGTTTAAAGACTAATTTTGCAGAGAAAGTCTTAAAAAAATACAGTTGGCATGACACCACCAAAGCATATTTAGACTCCAAGCAAGTTTAGAGAGATCAGAAGATCACCAAGGTTGGAAAAGACCTCTAAGATCATCAAGTCCAACCCCTCCCCCAGCACTGCCAAGGCCACCACTAACCCATGTCCCCAAGTGCCACATCCACATGTTTTTTGAAGACTTCCAGGGATGGTGATTCCACCACTGCCCTGGGCAGCTGTGCCGGTGTTTGTCCACCCTTTCAGTGAAGAAGTTGTGCCTAACATCCAATGTAAGTGTTCTCTAACCACTTTTAATGCCTTACAAGGGGGCAGTTGGCACACCAGATAGTGCAGGTGTGAGCACAGAAAATCTACTTTTCACATAAAGTCAGTGACCAGTGAGTTAGTTCAAAAAGCCATTACTGATTTTAATTATTCGATTTAAGAGCTGAACCTCTACCATACTGCCCTTTGCCTACACAAAAGCAATTCCTTCTCTACTCCACAGCCAAGCTTTGAAAACTCACTGCTGCCTGATGACAGGACTGATCACAGAGAGTTGCTACAACAGGGTTCAAAATGTGTTCCAGGGGAGAGAGGAATCTGCATCCAAATGAGTTTTTTCTCACTGTTATTATCAGATCAGAGATCTCTCTCCCAGCAGCTCATTAACAGTGGTATCAACTTCCCAACCAGATAGAAGAATAGCTGCTTAATTTATAAGGAATGCCCTGGCACCCCCTGGGAATCAGCAGCAAATATCCAGGGCTTTCAAAACAGCATTTAAACATAGAGCTAACTTTGTATTCCCAGTTTTATCCTCATGTGAAACCAGTCTGAACCACCCTAATGAAGCTCATTTCAGCACTCATTACCCCCTTAGCCACCACTGCCAATGGTAATTACAATGTGAAACCCCAACTGACCTTTTTAAAAGACACTTAAAGTATCATTTCTAAGCTGTGTATGTCTGCTATGAGCAAATCAAAAGTTATTAAATTCCAAGACCATAAAAAATTAAGCTCCCAAAGCCCAAATAACCTGTAGATTGAAGCAAGCTAATGAACATTGCTGCCTACCAAGAGGGCACCCCTGTGTAAACACAAACCTCACAAGCCAAAGCCAAATCCCTCCTGCCAACCCCTATTTCCCAACTTCTACTGGGTCATTCCAAAGGTGAACTGAATGTGACCAGAAAAGGGGGAAAACCAGCTTTATTCTTTGAAGCAGACCAAGTACCAGTATCTGTCACCAACATCCAACGATCACATCATGGAACTGATAATCTTAGGGGTCTTTTCCAACCTTAATGATCTTGTACTTTAACTTCCAAATGCTAATCCTTCCTCTAGTCCAGATTTGTCCAACCAGATTAAGAACTCCATCAGTGCATCTGATGACCCTATTTACAGTGATGGCTCAAGATTGCTGAGTTTGGGAGACTCCCTACTTGAACAATAAGAGCTTTAGACTGACTTTAAACCCTGATTTAAGGGATTAAAATCAAATCTCTAGCAATGGGGTTTACTACAAAAAATCCAGGGAGGAAACAAGCTGCTTTATTCCGACCATTTTAAGACGTGTCCAGAGAGATGGAAGGGGAGAAAACAGGTAAATAACCCCCATCCCAACTTTTCTTCTACCAAACACCCCTGGATGCCCTCTTGAAACACCATGGTTCTCACTTCTTATCCTCACTTTTATGTTGTTATCCAGAAAAAATAACTATATATTCTCATCCACATCACAACCTTGTGATGTCATTTGAGCTCTACTTTTTATGTATTTTTTCTGTTTATCTGCTGTCACACTGAAGCCACCAGCCCTTTTTGTGGGTATAACCCCACACTGCCTCACAAGTCTACTGCTTAATAATTTAATAACCTCCATTATCCATTGCAGGAGAATCCACAGATCCATCCACAACAACACAGGACCCAAAATGTGGCACACAACCACAAAGGGAACCAAAGGCCTAGAGACCCACAGCACTGCAGCTAAGGGGGGGGGGGGAGAAAGGGGGGACAATTTTTAGGACCAGGAAAAAGTCCTTATCAATATTTTCTGCTTCACAAAGTCGTATGACCAGAACTTTGAAGGACACCATGGCCAAAAAAAGTAACTTTTGCCTGATGAAGGGTCATTTAAATATTAAAATGAACACCCTGCATATGCTAATAAGAGTAATGAAGTAGATGCTACAATTCCAGTAAGATCATGTGATACAAACCTAGGAGGAGAAGACTGGGCTGTGTATAAGGAGGTAGAAATTTCACCTAGTCAGGATGAAGACTCTCCTCTCCCTCCTCTCAGGCAGGGATGACTCCTCTGCAAGCTTCCACGTAGGATTATCATCATCAACATAGTATTACTGTTATTATTAGAGCTCTATCCCTAAAACTGAAATCTGCCCACTACAAACCTGTCCAGAACCACAAAAAAACTTGTTGCTCTTTCCATCAGGGAACAGCAGCTACAGAGGAAAATTAATGATGGAGAAGAAAAAGGCTTCTGTTATCCCACCAGTAACCCTCCATGAGCAGGAATGTTTAGTGAAATAAGGCAAATAATATTAAATTTGCTCCAAAAAAAGGACATAGTTGAGTAGGAGGAAGCAGTGATCTCGTGTCAATCCTGTCTCATAAGAGAGAGATTAATTTTAGCAATGAGAAGGCAGTTTTTTGGCTTGGTCCAGGGCTAACATGTCTTGCAAAACCAATGGAGAAAAAAAATTGCCAGCTCATACAGATGAATAATGCAGGGTTACAAAGCCTGGAACAGCTCTGGGAACACAGCTCTTTGCTACAACCAAATCACAGCTAGTTTTTGGAAAACAACAGCTGTTTTATCACACAGAAAGCTGGGCACCAACTTCCACTGTCCTGACAAAGTGACACTGATGGAAATATTCGAGTTCAGACCCTGTATAGAACAGAGAGAATCCATCCATGCAGCAAACTCACCTTCTCCACATCCTCGGCCTCAGCTGTCGTGTACTGCAGAACTTCACTGCTCTCGCTGCAAAGAGAGAAGACACTGAATTCCCCTGATCCAGCTGCTCCACCCACCCTCTGCCCTGCTCCAGAATGAACAGAAACAGAGTTAAAATGCACAGATACCAAACCAGAATCGTTACACCTTTTTAGAATGCTCACAGTAATTCCTGTTACACCTGTCAGCTGCTTCTTTCCTGGTGGAAAACTGCTTTCAAAGGGCAAATGGCCTAGGGAACCTACATCATTTCAGTTCAAAAAAATAAAAATTACACCTATGAATTTGTTTTCATTTAACGAATGTGGCTCCTTGCCTCAATTACAACTGCCCAATCTACTTGAAGCTAAGTGAAATTTTCAACCAGTCTAACCCAAAACTTCAGTGGACTTCCCTTTTTACAAGTACATTACTACCTGTGAGTAATTTTTAGGAGAATACATGCATTCCTCACTGTTTACTGAGATAACCAATACAAACAGAGGCAGCAGGATCTGCAGGTGTAAAAACATTTAGAAAAGGTAATGTTTCCTGGTTACGAGACTGTTTTGTTAATCACCCAGCAGCCTCGAGGGAAAAGGCACTTGCAGAGCATGCCCACAAGAGGAGTTCCTATGTGAACATGTTTCATACTACACATGTTCAGCTGACCTCAGTAACGGCTGCTCCCAAACCTGCTCCAGCTGGAAGACCTTTCCTTTAGCTAACAAATTAAGAGAAAATAAAATAGAAGCCCAGTGTGCACATTGTATCAAACAACACACAGCAAAGCTGAAGGGCAAGGAGGAAAATTTCATAGAATCCCAGATGGTTTGAGTTGGAAGAGACCTTAAAGCCCATCCAGTCCCACCCTCTGCCATGGGCAGGGACACCTTCCACCAGCCCAGGTTGCTCCAACCTGGCCTTGGACACTACCAGGGATGGGGCAGCCACAGCTTCTCTTCAGTATCAACCCAAGGGAGAGGTCAGACTTGAGCAGAGCCTTATAGCAGCAATTGCATTAACAATGCAGATCAAACCACTTGATCCCATCCCTTGATTTGACTCTGCAGATTATCAGGGCTTCATTAAGAGAAAACAGCTGCTCAGTGACTCTGCAGATTATCAGAGCTTTCCTTAAGAGAAAACAGCTGCTCAGTGGAAGCAGTATTGGATATGAAAGGGAACATTAGCAATCTTAAGGGTCTGGTCCAGGAAAAGGGAAAAAAAAATAAAAATCAAACAAAACCCAAGCACTGTCTGTTCCAAATCACCAGGCAGCACCTGCCACAGCACCCAGCTCACAAATCACCACTCATAAAAACATTAAAGACATTCATAAACATGCCAGACTAGAACAGAAACACCCATTTTAAAGCACATACCCACTATAAAACACTTCAAGCAGCATCAGGTTGCTCCAGTTAAATAGAACAAGGTAACGGGAGTTTTGCCCAGAAACAAACTGCATTTCAAGAGAACAACCAAACTTAAGCATGAACATGGGAACCGTGCAGGAGTTTGCTCAGCAGCCTGTAATTCCTCTTTTTAGACTGACTGAACCAGATTTTGGGCTCTCTCAAGAGCCAGGGAATCAGTGTCTAGGCAGAGCAAGGAGTGCCAGCCAGGCACGAACACAGCTCAGGGCATCGCTCTGCCAGCAAGCAAACAGTTAAAGGCAGTTGTGGCTCCTGTACTGATCCAAGACAGGAGCCATCCAGAGGTCCAGGGATGCACAAAGCTGGTTTCACACATTCCCAGCTGTCCCCCATCAAGGGCACAGAGACAAAGATCAATGTGACAGGTCACAGTGAGCCCATCCGCTGACAGGATGCCAAGCAGAGGGCGTGTGCTTAACGAGTGTACTGACCATGCACAGACAAAGGGCAGGGAGTTGAAATCCCAGCAGGATTTAGGATTTTGCCTCACTAAACACCACGAGATGTATCTGGGGCTCGATGTGATCCAAGGAACAAGTAGCATTTTTCTCCTCGCCAATAAACTCGAGCAGTGTGCCCTCGGGGGGGTGGCAGTCCCAAGGCTTCCCACCCTGCCTCCTTCTCCATCCTTATTCCCTATCATTCCCTGGCTGTAGGGGACACAGTGGGAGGCAGCTGGCCGTGTACATCACACCAGCAGCTCCTGCCTGCATGAGTGACAAGCTCGATATCCAAGTTATTCAGTTCAGTTGCTGACAGAGCCATTACACTGATGTACCAGGGCAGATGGAGGTTACAAAACACCCGAGGATGCACCTGGATTTCAACGGAACTCAATAATCAGCCTCATGCACACCCCAGAACTCACACCATTACAGACAGTTTTGATGGCTCAGGGGCCTTTGAGAGTTTCCCTTCCAGAACTCTGTTTGGTTATGAGGGACCCAAGGCTGCTTTCAGGTTTTTAAGACAATGTGATTTTCGATGGAGCTCTTTTATAAGAACTGGGACAGCTGGCAAACTACCTCATCTCCAGTTTATAGGGAACACATTTTTGCTTCCCAGCTTGAGAAAGCCAGGGGAGCCCAGAAAGTGACAAGTGGGAATGGTTTCCCACTGACAGCGGGCAGGGTCAGGTGGGATATTGGGAAGGAATTCTTCCCTGTGAGGGTGGGGAGGCCCTGGCACAGGTTGTCCAGAGAAGCTGTGGTTGCCCCTGGATCCCTGGAAGTGTCCAAGGCCAGGTTGGACGGGGCTTGTAGCAACCTGGGCTAGTGGAAGGTGTCCCTGCCCATGGCAGGAGGTGGAACAAGGCAGTCTTTAGGGCCCCTTCCAGTCAAAACCATTCTGGGACTCTATGACAACAGAAAGGAGGTTCTGAGAGATAAAAATTCCAAAACTCTCAAAAAAGTCCTGAAAAAAGCTTATGTTGCATCACACTCTCACACAAACACACATCACTCCTAAATTCATTTTTAATTTCCCACTGTTGGCATCAGGCTTTTCTGGTGCCAGAGGTTATTAATTACACACATTATTATGCCATGACTGCAACAGCCCATCATTAGGACACAACACTGTACTCCATGGCACAAGGAGGATTCCTCACATGACCTGATCTGCTGACATAGGCAGATATTTTAGGATTTGCACACATATTTACTCAGAGACTTACGAGACAAGACATTTTGATTTGCTAACCTGATCTCTGGAAGGAAGGTTTTCTTGTAAGCATCCTCAATGTGCTGGAGATAGGAAGGAGACACCTTTTTCTCATATGGCTAAAAACAAACAGAGAACAACGTTGTGGAATTAATTTCCTTTCCCTCCAGTACAGGCTCCAGCCTAAGCTCCACCACCTGCCAAGAGCTGGAATAAGCAAACATCCAAGTGAACCACATAAACATTAATGGAAGTCTCAAGAATTAAGAGTTTTGGAGTGTTCAAAATTCCTTACATGGTATTAAATACCTAGAGTAGCCCTCAAAGAGATCAGCTTTCCAAGGAATGATCCGTCCTTGTTACCTGCACATTCAAGGAAGCTTTAGATAATCATCCAGAAAATAGGAGAAGATTGTCTGAGTCTACCTTTTCCGTAAGAAAATGCAAATGTGCATCCACATTTCCACAGTTTCAGAAAAATGCATGGGCAACCACCCACTCCAAAAAGAAATCAAAGCTTTCTTTTAATCTGTCAGGTTTCCCACACTGAAACACTTCCCTGGACAGCATTTCCCATTACCTTTGAAAAAGGTAAACATCATTTAACCCTCAGAACACATCAGAGAACAGTTACAAGCACATGTCCAAATATCACAGAAGGAGGAAAAAAAAAAACCCCAAACCTAAAACTTTATTTAGATTAGTCATTCCCCAAAAGGACCCTACAGGTTTGCTGACCCAGGACTAGTTCACTAGCTCAGTAATCCAGCAGTCATTTTTCTGAATTTCAAGAAGTTCACTGAACCTGCTGATCCCAAGTGACTCACACATGAACCTCAGCACGGGTGTGAAGGAGCAGTCAACTGGGAAGCTGGAGACAGGCACTCCAGCTGGGCTGCTGGCACTCAGGAATCATACATATATAATCCTAAAATACACTGCAAGCTGCCTGTTACCTGGGAATGACTCCTGAAGCAGCAGCTACCAAGGTTGGTTTTAAGAGCAGCTGAATTTTACAGAATTTCTTGTTGCAGAAATCACAGCATATTGATGCAGTCAAGAAAAAAGAAGTTGGTTTTTGCCTTTTTTTTTTTTTTTTTTAAAGCAAGCATATGAAAATAGCCACACAGATCTGACACCTCAGAGGCCAAGAAGCCCTTCAGAGGCAGAATTCTGCAGCAAAGCCCACAGGTCTCACACATCAAGGTGTGATTACAAAAGACATTAACAGGCAGCAAGAGATAAGTAATAATAAAGATAATTAAGAGATAAATAAGCAAAAATAAGAGAGAAAATTACCTTGCCTTTCTCTTGAATCCTCTTCTGCACCTCTGGGACAGGCGCATCTACGTAGATGACCAGGTGAGGTGGCAGGAATTCACAAATGCTGATGTCTTTGATCTCCTTGTAGTGATCAAGGCCTGTATAAAACACAAATAAATCACGTTCCCCACCCTTTGTATTTGCAGTCTCCTCTTCTTGGCTCACGGAGCCAGCTCAGGGTAGGCTTTTCCTCAAACACGATTCAGGAAGTTTACAGAATAAACAACATCCACATGAAAGCAGAATTGAACTGTGAAGCTACATGCACTTAGATCTAAGAATCTAAACCCCGCTTTATCAAAGAGGAGGTTTTATTCCTGACTCAAGTTTAGTGGAATCTGGTTCTTCCTCCATCATTTAGACACAGTAGAGCAGCAGGACCTCTAATCAAGAGGTTTGCTCACTAAGGATTGCAGTGCAATCCATTATTTGTCCCTGGACTTTTATATTAAACTGTGGGTTGCTGGGCTTTGCTGCCTCACCAAGGCAGAGCAGTAAGATACAGGGGGTTAAAACCAGCTCTCAAAGACAACCAGCAACTTCCATCAGCTGTTAAAAAACAAATATACCTCCTAAATCTATGCCAAATCAAACAGCAGAAACACAAGGAAAACAGTTGCCTTCACCTCAGGAGCAGCCAAAACACCAGATTTACTAAGAATGGGCAGCAACAGCTCAGGAGCTCAGTGCCCATAACCCCAAACCACAGAATCCCTCGGGTTGGAAGGAACGTCCACAAACCACCTGGTTCAACCCCTCTGCTCAGAGCAGGACTCAGCACTTCCAGGACAGACATCCCAGGCAATCTGCTCCAGGGTTTGACTCCCTTCACAGTAGGAAAGGGGTTTTTTTCCTTTCAAATGAAACTTTTTGTATTTCAATTAGTGCCCTTTGTCTTTTGTCCTCTCCCTGGTGCCACTGAGAACAGACTGGCTCCGTCCAGGAGTGCTCCCCATCCCTGCCCTCCCTGAGTTATTCAGACACAGAAACACTACCAGGTATTTATAAACACCCTCCTGAGCCTTCTCCAGATTTGGAGCATCCTGGTGGCATCCTCTGCTCCAAGGACACAGTGGTGGCTCACATTCAACTTGGGGTCCATCAGGGCCCCCAGGTCATGCTCTGTGTAACTTCCTAGACAGTTTTTAGCTCCCAGCATACACAAGTGCCTGCAGATATCCCTTCCAAGGGAAGGACTTTGCATTCCCTGTTCTAGACCTTCCAACCACTTCTCCATCCTCTCCATGTTCCTCTAAATAGCACCCAAAACATGGTGCATCAACCACTCCCCTCCCAATTTTGCATCACCCACAGGTCTCCTGAGGCTGCACTGTCCCATCATCCATGTTTGAAACCCAGTTTAAACCTGGTCCAGCCCCAGTATCCTCCCCTGGGGTACACCAGTAGTTACTGGCTCCAGCTGGGCTTTGCACTGCTGATCCCAAGTCTGAGCTCACTAGTTGAGCCACTTTTCAAGCCACACTGCCCACAAATGCAAGCCTTACTCCATCCCTGTGCTGGTGAGGAGGTTGGGAGGCAGCAGTGACAGCCTTGCATCACATAACCCCCAAACACTGCTCCCCTCTTCCCCCTGTGCCAGCCTGCCAGGAGGAGCTGACTAGCAGGAGTCTGAGCAGGATTTCCTTTTCACAAAGCCACGATGACTATTATCCATCACTTCCACATCTTCATATGTTTGGACATGGCTTCCCAGAGGATTTGCTCCATCACCTTCCTGCAGTCAAGCAGAGGCTGACTGGCCTGTAGCTCCCTGGATCCTCAGCCTTAGTCCTTCTCAAAGACAAAAGCAACATCTGGGTTCTCTGATATTGGCAAGGCAGCCAAGCCCTGTTGGCCCATCACTGATCCCAAACCCAATGCTGTGAGAGCACGGTCAGCCTGAAGGAGCCCTTGTCTCCAGCAGCACACTCAGCCACATTTCCAGGGAGCTGCAGGAGTCTCTGGCTCACAGGACACAAGTAACAGTGCTGGGGCTCTGGCACAGGTTGCCCAGAGAAGCTGTGGCTGCCCCTGGATCCCTGGAAGTGTCCAAGGCCAGGTTGGACGGGGCTTGGAGCAACCTGGGCTAGTGGGAGGTGTCCCTGTCCATGGCAGCGGGGGAACAAGATGGGCTTTGAGGTCCTTTCCCAACCCAAACCATTCCATGATTCTATGAAGGCACAGAATACATGTTCTTTAACACATCAGCAGCACCAAAGCCCTGAAGAAAAACTGGGAATCTCATGGCTTGAGGTCAGTCCTTGATGCACAGAACAGCAACACGCAAACAACTGATTATCTAAAGGGATCCCAAATTCCAAGCAGACTTTTTTTTTCCTTTTTTAGAAAGTAAACTGCCACACTTTTGACAGATTATGGTAAAATAACCTCCTTTTGCATGCCAAGAACTCACATCTCTTGTGGATATATCCCTGTTTGAACATGGCATCCAGGAAAACAAAGTCGCTGTAGGGAGAGCGCTCCAACACCACACCTTGACCTGCAAAGGAAAACAGGCTCCAGGTTGGAACAAAATCAGCTTTAAGGTCCCTTCCAACCCAAACCAATCCATGATTCTCTGATTCTAAGCAACAGGTCAGTCAGTGTTGGGATAAAATCCCCTTTTCTCACTAGAAGACTCTCAAATTATAACAAAACCACCACAAAACTGTATTTAATGAAACCAAAAAGACTGAAAACAGTCACCACCAGGGAGTAAGCTGGGAGCCTGTACGACTCACAGCTATCACGGCATCCTTAAAATGCCCTTTTGAAAATAACCACCAGGGACTGCCAAACTGAAAATAATTAAACTGGCAACTGGTGAGTGAAATAAGAAACAGGAATGTGCAAGGTAGTTTTCTAAATGGGCTGTTACCCTGTACTAAGGGGAGGAATATATGAAGCTGAACAAAACAAGAGCCTTTCATTTTAAAATGCAGAGAGTAGCAAAGCACTTTGAATCTCCTGGGCTGGAAGGGACCCACAGGGATCACCGAGTCCCACTGCTGGCCCTGCACAGGACACCCCAACTCCTGAGAGCAGGTTAGCCAGGACTCAAGAGTCAGAAGTTAGTTTGGCCCTGAGCTCTGTGCCCTGTGAGCCCCACCTGTGCTGAGCAGGTGCTCCAGGGCATCAGCGTACTGCAGGACACGATTCCCATAGATCCAGGCCTGCATCCGGTAGGAGTGTCCATCAGGGCACTTGGGGTCCGTGTAGAACCTCTCCATGTTGCAGAAGCCATTGAACTTCTCGGGGAGCAGTGTCCCATCCCCAGAGATCCTGTTCTGGTAATGGATGTCGGCCTCCGGGAAGTGTTTCATTCCTGAGAAGAACAACCCAACAACTGAGCACCCAGCGAAGGAATAAGTTGTGTTCATCTACAGCAAAAGCCTTTTAATACACAGTTGTTCTTTAAACAGCTCTGAAACAACCCCCAAGCCTCTGGTCCATCACATCAGAGGGCAACAAACCCCACCTTCAAGCACTGGCCCCTTTCTGCCCCCTCCCCAGTGAGAGCTGAGCACAACCTTGGTGCCACCAAACCAACTGCCCTGACCCTCCCTGTACATCCCCAAGGAAAACCCAGCCTCTCCAGGAGACCACTGAACCCATCAGGACTGGGATTTCACTCACAACAAACCCATCTACACAGGCATCCTCACCCCAGGCATTACCTATAACCCCCTCCCCCATTCCCCAGTTAATTAAGTTCATCAAGAGCTGCTGCTTTGGTGAGGTTTCCTCACACAGCTGCACTGTTAAATTCCACCAGCTGTCAGAGGAACAGCCCCAACAAGACATACCCAGTTTCTGTGCTAGCTGCTCTGCCAGCTTGCCCTTCCCAGAGGACAAGTTTCCCTCCACTGTGAAGACTTTGCTGTAGTCCGTGAACCTCTTGGTAGTTCTATCTCCCAACATGTAAGCCAGCCACCCATACTGCAAATTCTGCTCAGGGCTGCTGTGAATTCTTGCCTGGAAGAAAACACAAGGAAATCAGCACATCTGGGGTTTTTTTAGCTGGAAGTGAAGCTTTTTCAGACCTACTACGAGGAATTTTTATGCAGTAACTGTAGCACTGACATTTCAGCTCGGCAACTGAAGCAGCTGTTAGGCTGGGAAGGTGGTTATGAAATTAAAGGCTGGGAAGACAGAAAGCATGGACCAATTCTCAGCATGTTTTTAGGAGGGGCTGCTCTGCCAGAACCCTGCTCTGACCCAACACAAGGACCCAAAATGCCCAGAGTGGCTGAAGGTCACACACAGAATGTGCCCCGACCTCCCAGGGGAGACCCTGCATTAGGCCTTCGCTTGTGCTGTTTCGTTTGTTGCCGGGTTGTAACAGCACCAAACTCTCTCCCAGTCTCTCAGGAAAGCTACAGCTTCCTTTCAACACGGCTTAGTGGGCAAGAGCTTGAACCTGATGACCCTGGGGGCCTTTTCCAGCCTTAGAGATGCCATGATTTCCGCACAGCACGAAGGTGGCAAGAGACAGCAGGGCCCCTGTGAGCCCTGCCCAAAGCCCCGCAGCCCCCGATGACACGGAGCAAAGCTCGCCCTGCGCGGTGCAGGGCACCCGCCACACCCAGGATTTGTTCGGTTTAATATCCTTCTGGTGGCAGAGCCACAACTGAAGGTCACTGGGTCACCCTCAGCCATTCACGCGGGTCCCTGCCTCACACCTCGCCTCCTCTCCCGCCTCCCTGCCTCATCCCACAGGGAACGTCCCATCCCCAGGCACAGTCCAGCCGTGCATCCCCCCCCAGCGGAGCCCCCCCAGCGCTCTCCGCGGCCGGGACCCCGAGCGCGGGGGCAGCCCCAGCGCCCTGCCCGGGCCCCCTGCTCACCGCCGGCAGTGCGGGGCTCCCCCCGAGTGCGGGGCTCCCCCGCGGGCCCCGGGCGGCCGCGGCCCGGCCGAGCCGGGACACCCACAAGGACATGGCGGGCGGCGCGCGGGGATGACGCACACGGCGGCGACACGGGAAGGGGCGGGGCGGGGTGCCCGGACACGCCCCCTGAACGCGGCCACCTGCTTCGGGACCACGCCCCCTGAGCGCAGGTCACGCCCCCTCGCCTGAGACCACGCCTCCATTGGCGCAGGCCACGCCCCCGCCCCGCGCCGCGAGGGCTGAGGCGGGAACAGGGAGACAGGGAATGGGACTGGGAACGGGACTGAGAACGGGACTGGGAACGGAACAGGGAGACAGGGAATGGGACTGGGAACGGGACTGAGAACGGGACTGGGAACGGAACGGGGAGACAGGGAATGGGACTGGGAACGGGACTGGGAACGGAACAGGGAGACAGGGAATGGGACTGGGAACGGGACTGGGAACGGAACGGGGAGACAGGGAATGGGACTGGGAACGGGACTGAGAACGGGACTGGGAACGGAACAGGGAGACAGGGAATGGGACTGGGAACGGGACTGAGAACGGGACTGGGAACGGAACAGGGAGACAGGGAATGGGACTGGGAATGGGACAGGGACAGGGAGCGGGACTGGGAACGGGTGGGACAGGGAACATGAGAGGGAACGGGACATGGAACAGGCGGGACAGGGAACACACCGGCCGCCTGCACCATGTCTGTCCACAGCTCCCGGTAGGAAGGAGCCTGGGCCGCTGTCTCTTTCCCATACCTGCACATCCAGATGTCCCAGTTCCCTCTGTGCCCTTCTTTGAGCGCTTGGCCAAAACCTCCAAGCCCAGCTGCCTGCGGGGGGATCCGTGAGAACAGGCAGGGACATCCTGCATTGTTCCCCCACAGCATCCTGTGCTTCCCGGCACCTCCCTGCTGAGCCTCTCTGCTGCCTCCTGCCTGTCCCGCTCCAGGTGGGAGGTGGGACAGGAGCCCTGCCGAGGTCCCGCCCCACCTGTGAGTCCATGGACAGCAGGGGATCAGTGATCCCAGGGAGAAAACAGGCACAGCTGCATGATTTGGCCTCTTGTTCAGTACAGGCACCTGCTTTGGGGGACCTGGAGCTCGGGTAGGATATTCACAGCTCCCTTTCTCCTGCATCCCGCAGTGCCAGAGACACCCTGTGAGGTGTGTCTAAATCCTGGGATTTAGGCTTGGAACATGTGCAGCACCCCAAGCCCAGCTCTGCCTGGCAGGAGATGCCTTAGGAAACCTCTTTGCTTAAAGCTGCTCTAGGTCTTAATCCATCTATTTCCAGTGGGTGGAAAGAGGTAAATCAGGTGGATTTTCCCAGAGGAAAGCTGGCAGTGGATGTAGGAGAGCGATGTAGAGCAGCCTTGGAAAGGCTCTGAGGTTTGGAGGAGCTGGGGAGGAGAAGTCCAGGAGGAGAGCACTGGGAGCAAAGAGGGGCTGGGGAGCTTTGGCCAAACATGGGACCACATGTGTCTTCATGTGGATGTGGCACTTGGGGACGTGGGTTAGTGGGACACTGGCAGTGCCGTGGGAACGGTTGGATTTGACAATCTTAGAGGTCCTTCCCAATCTAAGTTATTCTGTGATTCCTAAATCTGGGGGTGTCCCACAGGCTGTGGAAACTGCCTTCCCACAGCCCTGCCTGCCACTGGGACACCTGGGAGCAGCCTGGGCCACCTTCCTCCCACAGCTTCCCTTCTCCACTTGACAGAGATACTGGAGTGTAATTCCAGGCCTGAGCTGGATCTTCCCCTGCCTTATTGAAAATCACACCCGAATTCCTGGATCTAGGAAGGTCACAACCAAACGTTTTACTCACTTCCCATCAAACTGACACCATCCCTGCTGACCTGGCATATTTTTGATCCCATTAGCTGCCTCTGCTTTGCCCCCGGCAAGAAGCGATCGAGTTTCATTTCAAGGATTTATCCCTGGAATTTGCAAACGGCTTCAAAAACCCAACCAAACAACCCACACAGGATGGGGCTGCATCTGGGTTTCCTTAACAGCTCTGTCTGCAGCTATCCCGGGTTGCTCCAAGCCCTGTCCAACATGCCCTTGGACACTTCCAGGGATCCAGGGGCAGCCACAGCTTCTCTGGGCAACCTGTGCCAGGGCCTCCCCACCCTCGGTCATGAAATGGCGAGGAGGCTGCGTTTGGTGATGGATACTCATCCAGGAGAGGATGCCCAAGGTGTCTTAGAGGATGGAGCAGGAAAGTAGCAGGTCCTGTTCAGCGTGGGGAGCTGTAGGAGTGATGTGGGTGGGCACTGTGCTCCCACACATCCACACAACACACGGGAGCGGTGTCTTGTCCCTGGAAATGGCAAGGGAGGGGAACAGGCTTGATTTTTAAGCGAAAGGATTTGTAGTAACGGGCAAACCACAGCTGGATGTGGCGTCTCTGTACCTGGCCTTTGTGTCCCTGGTTGCCTGTCCCTGTCATCCCTGTTTTCCCCACAGCAGCTGGACGGGGTGTGTGGGGGAAGAGCGAAAGCTTTGGACGGTGTTAACCCAGGGAATCACAAAGTGAGAGGGAACAGGCTGTTCCTGGAGGGGGACAAGCGAGGAGGTCAGGCTCTGGAACGGTGGCCCAGGGACACGGTGTTTCCGAGCATTCAGCATTCAGTGTCCCTGGCAGGGGGGCTGTCCCAGGGACACGGTGTTTCCCAGGATTCGGTGTCCCTGGTGGGGGGGCTGTCCCACGGACACAGTGTTTCCCAGGATTCGGTGTCCCTGGAGGGAGGGATGTCCCACGGACACGGTGTTTCCGAGGACTCGGTGTCCCCTGGAGGTTGTTTCCCAGGATTCGTTTTCCCCTGGGAGGGGCGATGTCCCACGGACACGGTGTTTCCCAGGATTCAGTGTCCCCTGGGAGGGGCAATGTCCCACGGACACGGTGTTTCCGAGGACTCGGTGTCCCCTGGAGGGTGCTTCCCAGGATTCGGTGTCCCTGGCGGGGGGGTTGTCCCACGGACACGGTGTTTCCCAGGATTCAGTGTCCCTGGAGGGAGGGATGTCCCAGGGACACGGTGTTTCCCAGGATTCGCTGTCCCCTGGGAGGGGCGATGTCCCACGGACACGGTGTTTTCCAGGATTCGGTGTCCCCTGGAGGATGTTTCCCAGGATTCAGTGTCCCTGGCGGGGGGTGTCCCACGGACACGGTGTTTCCCAGGATTCAGTGTCCCCTGGGAGGGGCGATGTCCCACGGACACGGCGTTTCCCAGGATTTGGTGTCCCTGGAGGGAGGGATGTCCCACGGACACGGTGTTTCCCGGGACTCGGTGTCCCCTGGAGGGTGTTTCCCAGGATTCGGTGTCCCTGTCGGGGGCTGTCCCACGGACACGATGTTTCCCAGGATTCGGTGTCCCCTGGAGGATGTTTCCCAGGATTCAGTGTCCCTGGCGGGAGGGATGTCCCACGGACACGACGTTTCCCAGGATTCGGTGTCCCCTGGAGGATGTTTCCCAGGATTCAGCGTCCCTGGCAGGGGGTGTCCCACGGACACGGTGTTTCCCGGGATTCGGTGTCCCTTGTCCCCAGGACCGGAGGTGGCGGGGGCGGGACCGATGCCGAGGGGGCGTGTCCGGGGGTGTCCGGGGTGTGTCCGGGGCGTGTCCCCGCCGTGTCCCCGCCGTGTCCCCCCAGCCCCGCCCCGGGCGCGGTCCCGCTCCGGCTCCCGCTGCCGCCGGTGCCGCTCCCGCCGCCCGCGGGATGTACGCCGGGAGGAAGAGGAAGAAGCCGGTGCCCAAGAGGTGGGTGCAGGGAGGGGGTTCCCCCCCCCCCCCGGGACCCCCGGGCGGGGCGACCGAAAACCGGGCAGCGGGGTCCCGGCTGGATCCGGGGAGCTGCCGGGAGCTGCCCTGGTGGGAGCACCGGGGGAGCGGCATGCTTGGGTTACTCGGTTTTAATTAGGGTTAATTGGAGCTAACGCTGTGTCGGCTCTGGCACGCTGGTGGGAAACCAGAAATCCCGAGGATGCTCGTCCTGAATCCCAGTGAGGATCCTCGCTGGAGAGTTTGGGCTGCTCGGCTGTGATTTGCAGGCTGGGCTGGGTTTCGGTGCCTGCCTAAATCAAACGTACAACGATTACTAATTACCAAAGCATCTCAGTTCCTTAATAATTAATTACCACGCTGCTCAACAGCTGTTGCATAACATCCCCCTCGGTGTGTCCCCGGTGTTTCCTGGCTCCCTCATGCCTTCCCCCCACCCCAGCTCCCGAGTCCTGTCAGCCTGTTTAACCTCAGGCTTGCAGGTGTTTTGGAAATCAAGGTGGATATATATTTTTGGGAGGCCGTGGAGGCGACGGATGAGCTGAACCCAAGCCTGGGACGAAGGTGGGAACATCGACATTATAAACCTGTGGTGAAAAGTTAACTCAGAGCCTCTCTTGGCTATTTATTTGGGAGTCTTCCTGTGGAAACATGAAGGGTGGTTGTTCTGCCTCAAACCTGCCTCCTGTTCACCTCGGAGCAGCGATTCCAGCCCTCTGGCGTACCAGACTCAGAGTTTGGGCTGGATTTGTGTGGCTCAGGGTGTGGGAGAAGATGTCTTTTTGGAGCAGAAGGGCCCTCGTTCCCTGGTTCTGCAGGGTCAGCCTTGGGAATGGGAAGAGATTATTCTTCTCTGTGCCCGGTCAGATCTTGGGGCGGGATCCTGCCGGGAGAGACTGGGTGGAGCCGGGCTGGGGGCAGCGGGATGTGCAGCCACCCGGACGGGGTGGGGAGGATGGGGTGAGGGACTTCTCCGGCCCCTTTGCAGTTTGCCCAGGGCTTTTTACTTAAAAAAAAAAAAAAAAAGAAAAAAAAAAAAGGAAATTAATAAAGAGCAATATATCAGCTCAGGAAAACTCCACTACTGGGAATAATAGACCTTGGTACTTGCCAGCTTGCAGAAGGGATGAACTTCCTGCTGGGTTCCCGTTCAAAGGGCAGCTGGGGAAAAGCAAACCACAGCAGCAGCACGGCCTTTGCCCCGCCGGGAGCAGAGCTTTCCACCCGGCTCCGCTCCGGCCCCTCCACTTGGGGGCAGTTTGCAATGTTTGCGTGGTTTGTAACCATTTCACGGGGCTCCAGCAAACAGAACAGGGGCTCAGACCTCTCTGATACACTTTTCCTTGCCTGATGTGCAGGTGTTGAGCAGCTTTGTTGAACGCCAGGGCTCGGTGTGCTGTGCTGGGGCGCCAGCGCTGCCCGGGACACCCTGAAGGGGCTGGAGCTCTGCCCTGCAAAGAGGGGGCACTGGGGATGGAGGTGGTCCAAAGAGAAGGGAATTGAGAGAGATTTCAAACATCTAGACCAGTCTTTACTGTTTCCATGAGCCATTTTCCTCACTGTCACCCCCCCCTGAGGGTGCATGCTGTGTGCTGCAGCTGGGGACATGCAGGCACAGAGATGCTGGGGTGTCCTCCCTCAGCCTTGGGGTGACTCGCCGCTGGCTGTGTCACCCCGTGTGCCTCAGCCAGGGGACTTCCAGTGCCTAGCCAGAATATCCAAGAGATCCCATTACAACTCTGTGTTTTACCCACTCCTGTGCTCATCTCCAGTCTCGTTTTCTCTTCTTTCTGGCTGTTTGGGGGCTGGATTTGGAGAGTGAGCGAGCTGAGGACTTTGAGGGGTATCTGAGGAAACTCAGACTAATTTGCTTCACCTCTTTTTTTTTCTAATCAGAGTCAAGGGAAAACTGTTTTTAATTTTTTTCCTTCCTGTGCTGTGATTGTGATTTCAAAAGTGTTTAATCCACTAAACCCATAAAAGCCCTGGTGCCAGTGTGTTTTGCCCAGCTTGTATGGACGAGTTTGGTGCTGAGTTGTTCCAGTGGTCCTGAGTGAGGATCTGGCCCTCCTGATGCTGCTGTTACAAACCAGCAGGATTGAGCTTTCCTGGGGAAATGCTACAATTTTCCATTCATCCTTAGGAGATCCCTTGGTCACTCGCTGAGCTGAAAATTCAACAGGCACCTCGCTGCAGTTCATTTAGTGCTCGTTTCCCTTCGTGTCACACTTGCTAGCAGCCCTGCCAGATGAGATTGGAGAGTGGTGGTGGAGGAGAGAGCTTAAATTGCTGCTAAATACTGGCAGATCCTGTTATCCAAAGCTCCTTTATGGGGAGAGGATGCCTGGGGAGGAGGAGTTTGTGGTTAGACAAATTCCGTCAAACAAAATGAGGTGCGTGTTAAGGGATGCAGCCGAGCCAGATACAGGGAGGGGGGGTCTGAAGGGTTTTTCTTCAAGCTACGAAATTCACATTGGCATTAAAAAATGAAGCAGACAAGGTGACACCCAAGACTCATTAAAGTTGTTAACTGAGCTCTTGCTGCTGTGCGGGGCTTTTGGCTGGAGTGTGTGAAATAACTGCAGCTGATAGAGATGGCATCTTGTGTTGGCTTGAGGCAGAGGAGAGCTGCTCTCGTGGACACTGTTCCTTCTGCAGGACCAACCTTCTGAGGGTTGGTCCCAGGGCCTGTCTGGCATCAGATGCTGTTTTAGTTTAGAAATACCCATCTGAAAGGAGCAGAAATCAGAATATTGGAAGTAAACAATTTTTTTTGCATCTACTTTGCTTTTTTTTTTTTTTTTAATTGTCCAAGTCGTGGAATCCCAGAATGGGTTGGGTTGGAAGGGACCTTAAAGCTCGTCCCATCCCACCCCCTGCCATGGGCAGGGGCACCTTCCACTCTCCCAGGTTGCTCCAAACCCCGTCCAGCCTGGCCTGTGGGCAATCCCAGTGTGATTAAAGTCTCCTTTGCCTCTCCCAGCCCCAAACCACCACCTGCTGAGGGTGTGAAGTCCAACCCCTCCAAGCGGCACCGCGACCGGCTCAACCAGGAGCTGAACAAGCTGACGGGGCTGCTGCCCTTCCCTGAGGATGTGCGCTCCAGGCTGGATAAGCTCTCCATCCTGCGGCTGGCCGTTGGATACCTGAAGGTCAAGAGCTACCTGACGGGTGAGTGTCCGTGTTGTGAGGGGGGAAGAGCCCACATTCCCACTAGTCACCAGGACGTGGGGACAGGGACATGCTTCATCCCCAGTGCCTTGGGCTCGATGGAGTGGGTGATGGACACTGGTGGAGGCAGAGCATGTGGAGGGCAGGAAGGCAGAGGCAGCTTTCTGTGCTTGGAGGCTCCTGTTGTGTCCTCTCGCCCCCGCAGACTGAATAGACTTGGCTCCCTTAGCTTTTGCTTCATGCCCAGCCCTCTGGAGCTCTCCCAGGGCCCTCTCCAGCTGGGATGCTGGTCTCCAGGAGGAGACCCCGGTGCCAAACTCTCCAGATGGGACCTGTGCCTCCAAGCAGGAGCTGGTTGCTGCTGGCTGTGCTCAGCGTGCACTTCCCAGCGTGAGAGCTGCTCTGGAAATGCAATTGGCATTGCAGGGATTTGTGTTCCTCCTTGGACACCCGTCCTGCCAGGCCAATTACTCCCATTTGGCCACTTGCCTTTGATTTCCAGCTCCTTCCCCTTGCTCTGCTCCTGTTTGCCCTGAAGTTCATCGTATTTGACTTCAGATCATCCCCCCGATTCATCAAGGTCTGCCTGGTTCCAGCCCTGCCCGATGAAGACCCGTGTCAGCTGCAGGTCAGGGCAGCCTGTTCCTGGCTGTTCCTGTTCCTGGTGTGTCCCCTCAGGCATTCTGGGGGGATGTGGTGAAGCCCCTCGTGCTGTGCTTTCTGCTCCAGTCTTGCTTCATGCAGGTCCCTCTCCTGCAGCAGGAGAGCATGGCATCACCTGGTGAGCTTCCCTGTCCCTCCCTCCATCCACAGCCCAATAAGGCCATCCTGGCCTTATGTCCAGGCAGGAGACAGTGGATATTTTGATAGACTGATAATTGCCTTATCTCCAGGCAATTGATAGACCAATTGCATGTGGGTTCACAGGGTGATGCCCTGAGGCTCCTTTTCTTCTTGTGCTGCACTTCTTGTGCTCCCTCCATGGCTGGAGTGGAGCTTCCCTGTGTTGTCTGCGTCGAGCCTGGCTGAGGGAGGGGGTTCCAACCTTCTCCAGCTTCTCTGGTATTTCTGATCCTTGGGTACTGTGTGCCTTTGGCTTGGGAACTGGGTGTAGGAAGTCAGGCATCAGGGTCTGGGGCAGTGTTTGGGGTGGGACAGAGTGGAAGACAACCCGTAGTGGGTTTGAATCAGTGCCTGCTTACAGGGTGGATATTAGGGAAAGGGTCTTGCATCTGGGTGGGGCCCTGGTTTCCATCACAGAGTAGTGACTCACTGCACCATCTTTTAAAGTTGCTTTGCTTTTAAATGTTCTCTCTTCTGTCCGTGCTTTAGCGAGAAACCAGAAAATTAGTAGTTTGCTGGAAATGCAAACTACTATGCAAGGTTCAGGTGTAGAGAGGGAAGCCCTCAGAGCTCCCTGCATGCCTCCACAGGCTGATTTTGGGCACACACATCTGCTGTAAGTCCTCTGTCCTCTGCTGCAAGTGCTGCAGGTGTTGCACAGCTCTGGTGTCTCAGTTTCTCTGTGCAAAATATAAAAAAAAAATTAAAAAAAAAAAAGGAAATTTGGCTTTTGAGTTGGGTTGGTTTTGGCTGTGACCCCTGGGCTGACTCTTCCCCATAGTCAGAAGAAGGAATAGACCCAGGAGTCCAGGTTTCCCTCTTCCTTTGCTTTTGGCATGCACTTGTCACCAGCTGTGGGTGATGCCCTGTGGGTACCTCAGGGGGGGACCTGCCATAGCTGAGCACTCCTGTGCTTGCTCTTCTCACCGAGCTGAGGCTTCTCCACCCTCCCCAGGCCAGAGCCTGCTTTGGGCATCACTGAACTGTCACAGAACCATAGAATGGTTTGGGTTGGAAGGGACCTTAAAAAACATCCAGTTCCAAATCCATCTTACCGGAGGTTATATGGATAAAGCACAGCAAGGTAGGGGCTCAGGGCTTGGTGTCTCCCAAGCTTTCCTCATCAGAGCTGGCCTCTGAGTGCTGGTGGATAGCGATGACAAGCCTGGTACTATCAAAACCTGCCTTAGAGGCACCCTGAAGGTTTTGTCACTCGTATAAAAATGGACTGAACCTCACTGCCAGCCTCGTGCTGAGCTCCTGTCTGCAGACCATTTTGCAGTGGTTGCTACTTGGACCTGTCTTGGTCTCCCAGACAAATCTGGAGTGACTTTGCTGATCCCTGTCTCTTTGAGAGCAAGTGCCCCAGGAGAAAAGCTTGTCCCTACGTTGGCAGTGCTGAGACTGCCGCGGTGCTCTGGGCTCCGTGTGCTGTGATGGGAGCCCCACTTGCTGCAAGCAGTGAGAGCTCATGAAAGCTTGGGTGGGTTTTAGTGCTGAGCGGCTTGGAAAAGCTGCAGCTGGCTGGAGAGCTGTGCTGGGCTTCGTTTCCTACAGTTCCTGTGACAAAGGAAGCAGATTCTGGGCTTGCAGATGTGGCTCTGCCAAGGGTGAGCAAGAAAACGGGGCTAAAAATGCTCTGTGAGGTGGAGAGGGTGTGCTTAGGGAATGTGCTGCCATGCCCTCTTCCTGGGTCACCCAGGTGGAGGGGTCTGCAATGGGGAGGATCATGGAGTCTTAGAACAGTTTGGGTTGGAAGGGACCCTAAGGATCATCTCCTTCCACCCCCTGCCATGGGCAGGGACACCTTCCACTAGCCCAGGTTGCTCCAAGCCCCGTCCAACCTGGCCTTGGGCACTTCCAGGGATCCAGGGACAGCCACAGCTTCTCTGGGCAACCTGTGCCAGGGCCTCCCCACCCTCCCAGGGAAGAATTCCTTCCCGATATCCCATCTAACCCTACCCTCTTTCAGAACCCATGGAAAACCCTCTCCTGCTACAAGAGCCTGGCAAAGCTTGGGATGTCTAAGAGCTCCTAACAAGCAGAGGATAGTGGGGTCCCTCCCTGTGCCCCCTGGCCCACACCCAGCCCAATGCCAGCCTGGGGCAGGAAATGCCATTGGCCACGTGTGGGCCACACGTGTGCCCTGGCTGTGTTTACCTTCCTTCCAAACCTCCTCCAGACACATCTGGGCTGCTGCCCAAGGGTGAGGGAGGGCAGGGTAGTGTCCTGCACTGGCTGTGACACGTGGCAAGACTGTCTCCTGCACATCTGGCTTCCCACGAGGATGTGCTGGGTGGAATATTCCTGCCACCACTGGCCTTCGAGTCCTGGCGGGTCTCCATCCACCTACCTGTGGAGGGGTGCAGGATGAATCCTCCTAGACCCCTGCTGGACATTCACCATCCCTGCACTGGTGCAGTGAGGAAGGTTAGATCCAAGATCCCCATCTGTGCCAGGGACTGGTCCGGGGAAACCCACTGCAGCTGACCCTGCTGGCACAGGGGCTTGGCTTAGGAGGTCTCCCCAGGTCCTTTCCCACTGCTGCTGCTGGTCACACCAGGTTCCTTCCCAGTGCTCCACTGCAGGGCAGCTGGCACAGGTCTCACTGGGCAATCTCACTGCCATCAGTGTTAAATTAGCTTTTTTGTTCATCTCCTCGTGTTTTGTTGTTGCCACGGGCCAGAGCTGCAGGGGTCTGGGCCTGAAGCAGCTGATGCAGTGAAAGGAGTCAAGTTTAAATCTGTCCCTGGGTGAGATCCTGCAGGACTGTGTGGGATGAATGTTTGCAGCAGCAGGTCGGAGAGGCTGGCATGGGCTTTGGGGATGCCAGAGCTCTCCTGGGCATTTCTGTGCTCCTTGGGAAATACTGGGTGACTTTTCCTAACAGGTTTATAGTCTGTGGCTTTGGCATTTGTCCGTTTTACTTGGATGGCATGAGCCTGCTCTGCTTGGCAAAATGCCTCTGTTAAACAGCTGGGGCAAAGTTTGGTGCTAATTTGACAGGGTTTGGGATCAGATCCAAGAGCAAAACAGTTGTGCATGGCTTGGTGTTGCGGGAGGAGCTGGGAGCTCCTGGTGTTTTGGTGCCAGGCATCTCTGGAGCCAGTTCAAAGGGCAATGCTTGCCGTGGGCAAAGCCTGACACCTCCGACTGGTGTAACCCAGCCCGTGAGAGCAGAACTGACTCTGGGGTTGTCACCAATAACCCTTTTTTTTTCAGTGCCAAATCCATGCCAGAGGCAAGGGATGTGTGACAAGCAAAAAGTGGAGAGATTGGATTGCTTTGCTCCTTTTTCCTTCTTTCTCCTGCTTGAGGACTTTCCTCCAATTGCAGGGCTTAGAAACCCCCTTGCAGAGGAAAGAAAGCCCCCAAGGGTGGATGAAAATGTTACTGATCCTGTCTGGCATCTTCCCTGGCTGAATGAAAGCCTTTTCAGTCTTTGGGGATCACGCCAGCACAGGAAACCTCATCCAGTGCTCTCATGGTGCTGGGGTTCAGGACAGAGCTGGATTTTCCTATTGGCGGGGAGGTACAGAGACAAAGCAAACGATCAATGTGATCAAAGCAATGTCCCATTTATTATTTTAATCAGTTAACTTTTATACAGTTTAGTTTGTTCAGGGCACATGCTCACAACAAGGTGATTGGATAGCTCAGTCTGTGCACACATCTCATGCTTGCAGTTTATTGGACCTGGTTCTTTGTCCACGCGGCCTAAGATCATACTTGGCATGCAAAGGTCCTTTCTATTGATCTGCCTTTAGGGTTTTTTGCGAGATCTGCAGGTGCTTCATTATCTCCAGTTTCTCAAGGCTTTCTTACTATAAACATACTATGTTCTCAAACCTTAGAGTTATAAACACACGGCTAACAAGTATAAACATTGCATATTTTCACACAGCTTGTAAATATAAACATTACACCGCTTGCCACTTCTGAAGTCATGGCAAGCAAGGCCTGCAGAACGCAGGAAAAATTGTTCAGAGAAATCTCTCTGTTTCGGCCACATTTTCCCCTCCTATCTCCCCTCCAGAGAGCCCTTATCCAAGCACTTTGAAAATAGAAATTATCACCAAATCGCTTCACCAAATGCCTGGAATTTGTCTAGTATTGCAGATGACTTTTCTTGTGGTCTTTTTCGTGGAAGTACGGAATCGTTAAGATTGGAAAAGGCTTCTGTGATCATCAAGTCCAACCATTAATCCAGCACTGCCAAGCCCACCACTAAATCATGTCCCCAAGCACCACATCGTCGTGAGGTGTGGTGAGAATTAATTCCCACTTATTCTCAAGGATGCGCAGCAGGAGGCTGGAAAAACTGGGCACAAACAGCAAAAGTGCATCGTCCTTTTATCTGCAGTTGTTTCTATTGCTGTGGGTACATCATAGCTTGGATACATGTTGGACCTGTTTCCTGTTGGATGCTGTTAAGCCCACAGCAGCTCTCCCCAGCTCTCCCTGCAGATGCTGCTGGCGGGCACTGGGAGAGAGCTGGGGACCACACGTTCCCGGGATGTGCGTCCTCTCAAATCACTCACTGCCCTTTTGGAGCTTTGTTTTGGAAGAACTCGTTCCTTTTTGAAACCCCCTGCCAGCCTGCCTCGTTTCAATGCTTCAGAGAGGAGTCAGCACTTCAAAAGAAATCAAATTTAAAAAAAGGGACGATGTTTCATTTTGAAATTATTCCGCTCCATGAAGTGTAAATTGAAGCCAGACCCGTGGTCCAGATGGGCTCGGGGTGTTTGAACTTGGGGATCACATGGCAGTCACGTGAGAAGGCTTTTTGTTGGGTGACTCCTTGCCTTTCCTAGAGGTCTCAGATCCCCTGGCCTGGCTGATCCACCTCTGAGGGCACAGGATGGGAAAGGGCAGAAGATGTGACTGATGGAGAAGGTGGAGGTGCTGCCTGAGCATCGAGTTTTTGGGGAGGCTGAGGTATCCCAGCTCTCTCACCGACAGAGATCGAGGATAATTCTGCTTCGTGGCCTCAGAGCATCCTCCCCACTGCTCTTTGTGTCACCTTGTGCAAGGCCTTCAGCTAATTCCCTTTGCCCTACCTTTGTCCCTGCCCTGCCTGCTGACAGCCTGCATGGGCGGGCCCTTGTCCCTCAGGCTCCACACAGAAATACATCCCAGGGATGTTTTGGCCCCAAACTAGGTTTTAATACAAACATGCCAAGCCACCAGGGGGAATGCCTTTGCATGCTGATGGTTTGATGCAAAGCAAAATGCCTCATGGCAGCGGTTTCACGTGGAACTTTTTTGGGTTTTGAATTATTTTGGCTTTGAACTTGGTGCTCCCAGGGAACAAACCTTTAAAACCTTTCGATGGCGAAGCGAGAGCTTCTGCCATGGAGAAGATAAAATGTACGGTCAGGCTTGGGGTGGTTTGAGGTTCTTCCTCCTTTCCTACCACTCCCCCGAATTCAGAGGAGTTTTTCCCTTTGGATCCACCCAAGGTCACACACAGCACCATCTGACACACTAGGGCAGGCAGTGATCTCTGCTGGGATGTGGATCCCACGGGATAGGTGAGCTCTGTCTGATCTTGGGGCACTGTGGGAGCTCGTGGTGGTAGCAGAGGTGGGTGGTTCCTACATGGGGGCTGCTTTGAGCTTTACCTGTGTGGGTTTTTTTTGTTGAGCTGGCACAAAAACATGCCTTGAAATTGTCCTGAGTTTGGACTGAGGTTTTTCAGTGAGAATCAGCAGATGAAGTACCACGTTGGGGATGTCCCTGGGAGCCGCCCTCCTCATTCCTGTTCCCTGAACAACCAGTTCTCTGTGTGTCCTGTGATGCCCAAGGTCCTGCGACCAGGGCAGGAGGAGGTTTCATGTTGGTTGCACCCAAGGGTGTTGCCTTGAAGGGCTCTGGGAATGAAGCATGAGGCAGCACGTGAATCAGCCTGGGGAGGTCATGGCAGCGAGTCCTGGCAGCTGAGAGCTGCTCAGGTGTCCTGGGAGCGTCGTGGACACCAGCCCTCTGACCTGCTTCTGAGCAGCCAAAGGGAGAAAAAAAATATGGGTAATTTGGTGGCATCTGGGGTGGTTTGGAAAGGTTTGCCTCTGTCCTTCTTCAGCCCTGAAGAGCAGGAGAGCTGAGAGAGCACCCCACTGGGGTGGCTTGAAGTGAACTCCAGCTCTACCAGACTCTAACCTGCAGAGTTATTCCTGTATTGGGTGTTGTTTCCCAGCCTGGCCATCCCAGAAGCATTTAGCTCCCCTCTATCCTTTGCATCTCTGCCTCAGACCCTGGCAGAAGTGAGGTTTCCCAGAAATGGGATCAATCAGGGAAAATAATCTCTGGGAGGAAGCCTTGGGCAAGTTGGGCATGGCTCTGTCATGGGCTCTGTGCCAGTTCCCACTGGTCTCTCCTCCCTCCAAGCCAAGTCCACGGGCACTGGATGGTGTGGTGTGGCTGCATGAGCAGCCCTGGGGTGGGCAGGAGGAGGGAGAGGCTCCTGGCTTGCCTCTTCCACGCTGATTTCTTGCCTTCTCTCTTGCAGCCACAGCTCTGAAGGCTGGCAGCTGCCTGCTGGATCAGCCCAGAGCCCCAGGGGGGAGCAGACAGACGGACCTGCAGGTCAACGGGGAGCTGTTTCCTGAGGGGGAACTGCTGCTCCAGGTAATTTGGTCATTTGGGGGTCTTCCCAAGCAGCTCTGGAGCATGTGGTCCCATCTGTGGAGCAAGGAGAGACCCTGCCTTGCCTGGAGCTGCTTCCCTGTGATTTCTGCAGGCACTGAGCACCCAGGGACAGAGACCAGTGACACTGCCTGGCTGGGACAGATCCAGGTCCCCATCCCACCATTCCCTCTCATCCCCACTACCATTTTTTGCCCCTCTGGTTACACTACAGCTCACGGACTCAAGCTCCATCCCAGCCAAGAGGTTCAGGGATATCATATGGTGGTGTAGGGATTGACCCCTCATTAGTCTCCAGGGTGGTGTGTTCCTTATGTTCTGGCAAATGCTGAGAGGAGAATGATCATAGCTCAGGATAAAACGTCCCCCAGGAACTCTTTGCCCCACCTGGGGCATTGCATGAGCTCTGTAGAGATATGTTCCCTGCCTGCCTGGGATGGGAAAAGCCCAGCTTGAGTTTGTAGGTTGTGGGGGAGAAAAGAAGGGAAGATGGATCTTGAAAGGACTGGTGCAAAAAATCCGTGGCAGTGGGAGCTTTGTTTTGTAGAAAGGCCAGTGAGTGTCTAATGGGAGAGCTGTCAGGGAACTCCAGAGCACGAGGGGCTGGTGAACCACCTGCCCCAGGATGCTCTTGGTTTGAGCTGCCATTTGTAGATGTGAGCTGGAAGGAACTGGGATGGAAAGGTCACATGGAAAGGCTGGTTGCTGAATAAACACCTGGGCATGTGAGCTTAGCAGCCCTGCTCTTGGAGGCAGGGCAGATCTGTACGAGACCCTTAACTGCTCCCTGTTCCTGGCATTGCCTGTACCTGTGCTTTCACAGAATCCCAGAACAGTTTGGGCTGGAAGGGACCTTAAACCCCGTCTCATTCCATCCCCTGCCACAGTCAGAAACACCTTCCACTAGCCCAGGTTGCTCCAAGCCCTGTCCAACCTGGCCTTGGATACTTCCAGGGACAGGGCAGCCACAGCTTCTCTGGGCAACCTGTGGCAGAGCCTTCCCACCCTCCCAGGGAAGAATTCCTTCCCAACGTCCCATCCAACCCTGCCCTCTGGCAGTGGGAAGCCATTCCCCCTTGTCCTATCCGTACATACCCTTTACAAAGTGCCTCTCCAGCTCTCTTGGAGACTTTCTGGGCCTTCACTCCTCTTCTGCCACCTCTCCAAACACCAGCAGATGGATGCTTGGCTCCTTGAAGTCTGCCTTCAGTCCCTGCAGCCCCGAGCTGTGGGGCGGGCGGGTGCGAGCAGAGCCCCAGCACGAGGCTCCGTGTGGGATTTTGGCAAGGCAGCGACTCCTGGGAGCTCAGTGTGACTTCTGGCCATGGACCTCGGACCACACGAGGGCTCCCACGTGGGCTCCAGTCCCAGCTGTCTGCAAGTGTGGCAGTCACGGAGGAACAGCTGGAATAACGCGGTGGGGAGCCCGTGGTTGCCCCAGTCCCATGATGGAGCTGCTCCTGAGCCCTCTCCAGAGGTTTGGAGTTGGACCATCTGATGGCAATTTGTTGATCCCCCAGAGCCTTGGCAGCCCCGGGTGATTGAAGGCATCTGGACAGCTTATGAGGTGTGAGTGTGACAGAAATCCCCCACTGAGCTGCCTGGTGGCTTTTTTTTTTTTTCCCAAAGAGCATTTTAATCAGATACTGTAATTTGCAGAAAGCTCTGACTCGAGGCCCCTCGGGGGGCTGCAGCACACAAAGGGAAGGACCAGTCCCTCAGCAAGCTGGATCTGTGTGTTAGGTTTCCATTTAGGGTGTTCTTTTCCTAATTTCTCTCCATCTGTTCACTAATAAATGTATTACAGACAAGAGCAAGGGGCAAGAGTTACTGTCTAATGCAGTACTTTGCTTTTGGTGGAAATCAGTCTGAAATGGTCACCAGGTATCTCTGGATATTCATCTTGCCTCGTTTACTGGGTGTTCACTGGATGTGTGAGCTCCCTTCCCTTTACCCCAGCCGTGATCCTCTAGAGTTTTGGAACAGTTTCCCTAATTTGTAGTGAGGCCCTGGCACAGGTTGCCCAGGGAAGCTGTGGCTGCCCCATCCCTGCAAGTGTTCAAGGCGAAGTTGAACAGCTTGAAGAAACCTGGGCTAGTAGAAGGTGTCCCTGCTCGTGGCAGGGGATTGGAGCAAGATGGGCTTTAAGGTCCCTTCCAACCCAGACCACTCTGGGATTCTTTGATGTGTCAGGGCCTTCACAAATCTGGGATCTGATATTCCAGATTTTTCCACCTTCTTTTATTTCAAGGTGGGTGTTGGTTTTAGCTGCATCACCATCTCTGAATGATGTTGGTGACTGGGTTTGGTCCTACTTTGTGTCTGTTGTGACGAGTTGTTCATGTACCCTCGGAGCTGAGAGCAGCAGAGATGCCCTCGGGTGCTAAGGGTTAAAAAGCAGGTTTTGGAGGGGAGGAGGTGACTGGAGACAGTATGGGGAGAAGACATAGAAAAATAAGCTTGTATAACCTCTATTTAGGTTGAAGAGCAAGGCTTGAAGTGTCTTTGGATGTCATCCTTAAAATTAACGAGTGGATAAATAGGTCAGGTCAGGGAGTGACTGGAGTTTGGTTGCTATCTTTGAAGGCTTTGTTAGCTTGAACTGTCTCCAGGCTTATCCAGGAGTCTGCAGGCTCCTGAGTGGCTCAGAGTAGCCCTTCTTCCCCCTACACACCCATTGCTGCTCGTTATTGAAGTTGTAAGCAGGTTTTGTTAGAGGAAATCACAGAATCATAGAATATCCTGAGTTGGAAGGGACCCACAAGAGTCATCCTGTCCAAAGCAGAGCCCCAGAAGAGTGTAGCTGTACCCAGCTGGTGCAGCTGGAGAGAAGGAAACCAACTCTAGATCCTCCATGAAACCTCCCCTCAGCTGGTCCCTCCTGGTGCAGGAGCTGCCCTGCAGTGAGAGGCCTTCCACAATGGGTTTGGAGAAAGTGGTCAGTCCATCCCAGGTCACTGCTCATGCTGGGGACAAAAAGACCAACAGAATTAAGTCCTGTGTGGTTACCAGGTGCTTTCCTTCTTGGTGGGGTTCCTTGTTGATGAAGAAGGTCCCTTCCTGTCCCCCTGATGCTGAAGAAACACCTGAGGAATTCCATCTTTCAGCAGCTGGGTTGAAGCTGGGGAGGGTAACTCTGGCTCAACTTCTGCTTTCAGGCACTCAATGGGTTTGTCATCGCTGTGACAGGAGATGGCTACATCTTCTACATCTCCCCTACAGTGCAGGACTACCTGGGCTTCCATCAGGTGGGTACCGTGTTTTCCTGGTGTGCAGGTGGATGCACTGCTTGTCTGGGAAGGGGGTGCTGATAGCCATGCTGGCACAGCTATTTCTTCTCCCTTCCCAGCTCCCTTGGGTCCCATCTGATGCACATTCCCAAATGAGTCATGTTCTCTGGGGGCTGTGAAAGCCAAGAAGTGTGTTTGTGACTTTAGTGGGAGCAGATGCCAGCTGAGCTGTGGCAGCTCTGTGTCCTCTTGCCTTTGTGTGTAAAAGAGGGGTGTGAGATATTTCTTGTATCGTCCTGCTGGGCACACATGCCCTCACTTAGAGGGCTGAGGGAATCTCACCAACAAGCAGTGTCAGTGCCCTGCAGGACTGTGAGTTACATGGGATGCCAAGGAAAAGCAGGCCTCTCCCCATATCCACCCTCTTACCTCTGATTCCCCCCAGAATCCAGCTCCTTCGGCCAAAGGACTGAGGCAACAGGAGGGTTGTGAGGCTGCTAAACCTGTTTCATTGCAGGGATTCCTGGAGGACCTGTGGAGACTCATGGTGTTTGCTTCTTGTTCCTCTCTTTGCACCCTTTCCAAGCTCCCTGGGATCCTCATGGCTGATGCCCTAAGTCAAAACTGCTGTCAGGCAGCAGCTTCTCAAAGTATGTCTGGTTAAGCAGGAGACTCTCATCCAACATGTTCCTGAGGCAGGGACCTGGCAGTCGATGGCCTATGCTGCCCATGGGCTTGGCAGGACCTCTGGGATACACATTCCCATGGGTTTCGAGTAAACAAAACCTCCAAAACCCTTTTTTGAAACAGCAAACTCTCCTGCCTAAGTCTGAAAACAAAAATAATTGTTTGGTTTGGTCAAAATGTACTTGAAATTGTTTTTTACATTGATCCTGTGGAATACATTTGCGGAGAACCAGGGATGGCAATGCAGGAGAGAGCTTTGTGTGCTGTTGCAGACCAGCATTTTGTACTCCACAAGCCAATCCCCTCGGGCACCCCACAACCTGTCTGGTGCTGTGTCTGAATTTGGTCCTGAGAAGACACTACAAGTTAACATGGGTTCGCCCCACAGATGGGCAGCACACCTTCCCAAAGAGCAGGGGCTCCTGTGGCAGGGGAAGGAGCTGGAGTTTCAGCATTCCCATTAAGGACTGAGAGCCAGAGCCAGGGTGAAACATCCAAGGAAGGGCTGAATTACACTAGGAGAACCTCAGCCTTGGCAGTGTGGGGAAGAGGCTGGAAGGCTCTGCTTGGCTATGGCTGGGGAGTGCCAGGGAAGCAGAGAGTGTGTGGTCCTGAGCAGCCAGGGTTACCTGGACATCTCCCTTTCTACTGCTTCTAGAAACCTCTGAGCCGTTCCCGAGATTTCCCCGGGCAGACCCCCTCTCTGCTCCCTTTCCCTCCTTCCTGAGCCGTCCCTAAAAACACAGCCAGTCCTGCTCCTTGCTGCCCAGCACACAAAGCTGGTGGTGTGTGCCCGTTCCTTACACTCCGTCACTCCACTTTTAGCAGCCACGAAGGAAAACCCTGGGCCGTGTCCTCCTCCAGACACCTCTGCCAGGCTGGCCAGGAGCTGACGCTCTTCCCTTGTGTCATTCCAGTCGGATCTCATCTACCAGAGCGTGTACGAGCTGATCCATGCGGACGACAGAGCCGCCTTCCGCCGCCAGCTGCACAGGCCCCCGGCGCTCGCAGCCGACGGTGAGCACCGGCTGATCCCTGTGGGAACAGCCTGGCTCCAGCGGGTCTGAGCCGTGAGCTCGAGGTGTGCAGCACAGCTTGGAAAGCTTCCTTTTCCCTTGGGTTTTCCAGCCGTTCCCCCTGAGCAGCCACCGCTGGCTGGATGCAGCACCACGTCCAGCCCCCAGCGCGTCCATCCCGAGGAGCAATCAGAGAGGAGCTTCACCTGCCGCTTCCGCTGCTTGCTGGATAACTCCTCAGGATTTCTGGTAAGGCAGCCCCACGCTGGGACATCCCTCTGCTCCCCTTCTGCCCACAGTGTGTTGTTCCCTCAGGGCTGCCCGTGTCCCATAAGGGTGGAAGCACAGCCGGTTCCCACCACCCTGTTTGCTTCACTCCCACATGTTCTAATCCCCCCCTAAGGCCTTGAATTTCCGTGGGCGCCTGAAGTTCCTTCTCGGGCAGCAAAAGTCGGCATCAGACAAGTCCCCCGTTGCTCTCTTTGCCATTGCAACGCTCCTCCAGCCGCTCTCCGTCCTGGAACCTCAGACAAAGACGCTGATCTTCCAGACAAAGCACAAGCTGGACTTCACTCCTATGGCCTGTGATTCCCGGTAGGCCATCTCTCACCTTCCCCATGGCAAAATCCCTGGTGCTGGACAGAAAACTAGACCCTGTGGGAACAAGGAATGTCTGAGCCAGCTCCCAGGGCAAGGTGCCTGATGCTTCTGTCGCTCCACTGCAGCCCCCCAGTAACACGGGGAGCAGGTTAACTGGGCACCAGTGCTTCCTGTCTGCTGTGGTTTAGCCCAGCAAACCCAGCACAGGGTGGTTTTGTGGAGGAGGGGATGCAGCTCAGCCCGGGATGGAGAGTAGTACCAGCCAAAGCGGGAGGCTTTGGCGGGGGATCACATCTGGCTGGTAGGGTGCAACTGTGGGGGATCCATCCTGGTGTCCCAGGGTTTCTGTGCTATTTCCAGGGGGAAGGTTGTCCTGGGATACACAGACAGGGAGCTGTGCCGGAGGGGCTCCGGGTACCAGTTTGTGCACGCGGCTGACATGATGCTCTGCGCAGAGAACCACGTCAGGAGTGAGTGCTGGGGGCTGTCGGGGTGGGGGGTTTGTCAGGAGCTCTGCGCGTGCAGCTCTGGCCAGGCCATACCATTGCTCCTCAGTGCTGTCTGTGCCAGGGCTGGAGTGGCTGCAATAAAGGCTCTTCCTCCTGGGTGAGACCTGCTCGGGGAGCTGGCAGAGAGGCAGCGTCCTACACCTCCTGCCCCCAGAGCACGGGTGCGAGGTGCTCCTCGGCCTCGTGGCGTCTCACACGCATCACTCGTGTGCCCCCACGGAGGAACTCTGTGTGTGCCACCTCTCTTGTGTCCCTGCCCCAGTGATGAAGACGGGGGAGAGCGGGCTGACGGTGTTCCGGCTGCTGACCAAGCAGGGCGGCTGGCTGTGGGTGCAGTCCAACGCACGGCTCGTCTACAAGGGGGGCAGGCCCGACTTCATCATCTCCCGCCAGCGAGCCCTCTCGTGAGTATCCCTGGCTGCCTGCCCATGCTCTCCTGAGTATCCTTTGCTCCCTTCCCCTGCTCTCCTGAGTATCCCTGGCTGCCTGCCATGCTCTCCTGAGAATCCCTTGCTCCCTTCCCCCGCTCTCCTGAGTATCCCTGGCTCCCTTCCCCTGCTCTCTTGAGAGGCAGCAGGCAGCTGCCTGCCCCTGCTCTTGAGAGTATCCCTGGCTCCCTTTGCCTGCTCTCGTGAGTATCCCTGCTCCAGGCACAGGGAGGCCATGAGAGTGGAGGGAAGGGTGATTGGGGGGCACAGTTGGCACTTTGCAGCATGTGCCCTCCTGCAACATGAGTGAAACGGCTCTGAGGAGGTGGGTGTGGACATGGTCCTGCCTGGAGTGAGCCCTGGACGCTCAGCCCTTCCCTGAGCCATGCAGACCTCCCCATGGGCAAGCCAGAGCCCCCATCCTCCACCAGTCCAATCCAGCACCTTTCTTCTCTAGAAAAGCCAGGGTAGGGCTGTGAGCTCCTCTCTTGCTGTCAGAAGGGTGTTTTTGCCTGGCCCAGAGGAGAGGCTCATGCTGTTTCCATCTGTTTTTTCCCTGAAGGAATGAAGAAGGGGAGGAACATCTGCGGAAGAGAAACCTGCAGCTGCCTTTTAGCTTTGTCACGGGGGAAGCAGTCTTGTATAAGAATGACCTTCCCGGGTTCCTGGACCCCTTCCAAGCCAAGGAGGAGTTGCAGACACAAGCAAATTCCCACTCAAAGCAGCACTTGGTAGACCCCAACTCTCTCCTTGGGGCCATGATGAAGCAGGATGCATCCATATACAACTCCCACGCTGATAACATGCCTCAGTTCTCCTTGGCAGATTTCATCTCTGAGCCCGAGGGACTGGGCAGGAATGAGGACATCAGTGATGCCAAGGAGGACAGTGACTCCCTCCTGGTGGTGATAGAAACCCTCTTTGAGAAGAGCGAGGTGGAGGGAAATGTCTGCCAGAGCCTCAGCATGGACCACGCAGAGCTGCAGCAGTGGGAGGAGGCTCTGCTCAGCTTGGGGGCAGAGGAGGAGTCGCCAGCTCAGGGGGTTGGCCAGAGGCCAGGCACCGAGGTGACATCCTGTGTGGAGCAGATGCTCCTCAGGGAGGATGCTGGGAAGAGCACGGACTTCCCACACTGCAACGAGGAAAACAGCATTGTGGCTCATTTCCAGCGCTGCTGGGCAGCTAATTCAGTGCCTCAGTCCCCGGCACAGCCCCGGGCCCTGGGTGCACAAGGAGGCCAAGGTGCTGTGGTGTCTGCAGGCTCCATTAGCTCTGAGGTGAGCTCAGCTCAGCCAGAGCAGCAGGTCCCGTTTGACCCAGCCAGGCTGGTGGGAGGGACTGTGCTGGGTGTCCCAGTCCCCAGCACCAAATCCCCTGTAGCACTTCAGCGGGCAAGCCAAGTGCTTCAAGCAGAAGTTGCCCCCTCTGCTCCTGTGGATAACGCTGTTCCTGCTGCTCAGAGCCAGCTGGGGTGCCAGCTGCTGGGCTCAAGCTGCCCACCTCCCGTGCACTCAAACACATTAGTGACTCGGTGGCACCATGTCCCGCTCCAGGCAAACCCGGCTTTGGGTCAGAGCGCTCCTCCTGGAGGCTGCCCATCAGCGGCTTGGATGGCCAGTGCTCCGAAACAGCTGGAAGCAGCAGGAGCACACATGGAGTCCCAGACTCTGCTGGCTGGACGCCCTGAGAACCCCCCGGGGGCCGGGCTGTGGCTGCCACCCCCCTCCCAGCCTGCTCCTTGCCCTGCCCAGGGCTTGCACGAGTCCTTGTTCTCAGGGGATGGGAACCTCCGTGAGGAGGAGGCTGCTCTCCCTGCACGAGTGCCAGCACCCTTAGGAGCCAGGCAGCTGCCAGGGGATGGTGGCTTCCCCAAACAGCCCCTGGCACCCCAGCTAGAGCCCAGCGTTTCCTGGGAAGGGGAACAGGCAGTGCTCCGAGAGGCCGAGTGGATCTCGCAGCACCAGCTGTGGCTCCCCCAGGCTGGGGCAGGTCCAGTGCAACACAGCGGGCTCCTGCTGGCATCCAGCACGGCTCCCAGCACCCACCGGATGGACCCTGTCGTGCCGCCGGAGTGCCAGTATGGAAATAGCCTTCTTAGGCAGGAGACCAATTTCCTCAGGGACGCCTCCAAAGTATCCCTTCCCCAGCAGCTGGGTGCCTTGCCTTGCCCCAGCGAGAACCACCCCGGAGCATCCCGTCCCTCGGCGGGCGCGGTTCCGAGGTGCTCAGCAGCTGTCCCTGGGAAGGGGGGTGCAGGAGCACCCCCGTGCTCGGAGCGGGGCCCTGGCTGCCCGGCGGGGCAGCGGCTCTGTGCCTGTGACATCCAGCCCAAGGTGAGGTGTGAGGGCTGCAGGACATGAGGGGTGCCCCGGCTCGTGGGGAGGCAGCGAGGGGAGCTGCCAGGGGCTGCGGGCACACCGGCCTTTGTGGGCAGCCTGCTTTGAAACATCACTGTGAACTGGGAGCCGCGTTTTGGAAAGCCACCAGCAGCTGTGGGCCCTTCTCATACCTGCAAGTGGTGCCCTGTGCTTCCTGGTCACTCAGCATTTTGTCTTCCAGCGCTGTCAGGCAGTCGAAGATGCAGTGGTTTGGACTTTTTTTTCCCATGAGAAGTCTTTCAGGGAGATGCAGCCATGCCAGTGTGGAGGTCTGTGGGCTCGGGGGGTCCGAGGAAGGACACTGTGCTTGCCTGGCCCATGTGCTTGGGGCAGCCTCTTGCAGGTGGACCTGCTCCCTCGCATGTAGCACTGCAGGTAGCACTGAATGGCTGTTTCTTGGCTCAGTGTGGTCTCCTCATCACCTGTGTGTGTGGGCCACCCTTGTCACGTTGCTGTTCAGTCCCCTGCATCATCTCCACCTGCCTGAGTCCCTCTGCTCCCTCCCTCCTGTGCTCTTCATCTCCTCCAGAGCCCCTGGTGACCCAGTTCATTTAGAAATGGGATGTTACCAAGCACTTTGAGAAGCTCAGCAGCACTGAAGGGTCTCACTGGGAGGTGGAGGTGGTGAGAGCAGAGGCATCCTGGCGGTTTGGGCTCTCCAGGAGCCTTCCTGGGGGATTTGGGAGAGGTGGGTACCAGGCTGTTGTGACCTTTCTGGGCCAATGCAGAAGCTGCTCTTGGTTTTGTCAGTGGCTTGTCCTCTCCTTCCTCTCCTGCGCCTTGCAGTTCCATCAGATGGAGGAACAATGGGGTTCCTCCTGTGGCTTTGCCAAAGCAGTGAGAAAGAAGGGCAGGGTGGGATGCAGTGACCACTGGCTGCTCTACAGACCCACTTTGTGCCCCTCAAAGCGCTGTCCTGGAGCCAACAACAGTCACTTTGTTGAATTCCCTTTATTTTCTATATTTTTAACCTAAGATGTGAATTCATTTTTTTCTTCCCCCACCATGGGGCACATTCTCCCAGATCCATCAGGGAAACCCACAGAAGCAGCAGTGATGGGGGAGGGTGTGTTCGATTTGAGACCACACTGGAGTGCAACTGTTGTATCAGAGAGAGGAGAGTGATTGGGGATCTTCACATCTTCCCCCCATGCACCCATCACCCTCAGCATCACATCTGCCTCTCACACCACTATTAAGCATTTACCAAGCAAATTAAATCAGGTAATTAGTGCAGGGCCAGCAGCCAGGCAGTGTGTCCTGGTGTGGAGTGGCATTGTCTCCCTGGATCTCTTCCTTTGTGTCCTGCTTTGCCTCGCTGTACCAGGGCTGATGGGGCTTGGGAAAGGTTAAGCTCCTGTCTGCAGGCTGGGGGCAGAGAGATGCTGAAATGTGCCAGACCCCTCCAAAGTGGCCTGGAGGAGCACTTCGGACAGGACAAGGAGGCGGCTCACCATGATCCGGACCCAAAAAGCAGCAGGATGGACTCTGCTCACCAGCCTCTGCTGTCCTGGCACCGGTGAGACGACGTGAAACACGGGGTGCCAAGGGCACAGGCTCCAAGGGTCACCTCGGGGTGGGGGCACCCACGAGGCTCTGCTGCCTGGGGCCCTGACAGACCCCCTGGTGCTCTGTGACTGGTGTCTGATCTCTTCATACCTTGTGGCTGTGCACATAAAGTCTGTTTTGGTGGCAGTGTCTCATTTTACGCTCGGTGATTTCTTTGTGCTGCTCTTGGCAGCCGGATGATGCCGAGGAGAAAGAGACGTTCTAAGACTCACCCCCCCCCCTCCCCGTGTTTGTTTGTGTATTAAAAGGTTGTGTATTTGCTTTGTACGGTGGTGATGTTTGTTTTGACCTGAATCAGTGTCTGTCTATTTCCTCCCCGATTGAGCAGGTGCTGGGAAAAGCCTGGCCCTGTGTGACACACTCCAGTGTTCTCCAGCCCCTGTGGGCACACGCAGCAGAGTGGTGTGACAGTGTCCCCCTGTCGCACCCCAAACTGCCCTGTCAGGTGCTGGGGCTCACAGGTGGTTACACTCGATGCTCACACACACACACACACACACACACACACACAGGTTCCCGGTGTCACTGCCATGCAGGGACACACACGGGCACTCCCCCAGTCACACTGACAGCCACTCCGTCTGCCACCGGGACTGCAGTGACACCAGTGCTCCCACCCCTCACCCGTCTGGGTGGGGGGCTCGCCGCCCCAACCCTGCCACTCCCCCTCAGCCTCCATCCACCTCTCATCATCCCTACACCCCTCCTCACCTCTCAACCCCCGTTCAGCCCCCCACCTCTTTGCTGATCCCATCCATCCTCACTCTCCTCACATCCCCCCATCCTACCTCACCTCCTAACCCCTCTTCAGACCCCAAATCCCTCCATTCCCCCCCCTCCACACACCATCAACCCACCTCCCAATCACTCCCGCCCCCTATGATCCCCTCATTCCCTCCTCATCCCCCCCCACACCCCCTCACCTCCCAATCCCCCTTGACACCCCAAATCCCCCTTCAAGCCCCTCCTCCCACCATCGATCCCCGTACATCACCCCCACCCATCATCCCCCCACATCCCTCATCACCCCCTATTCCCCCCACCTCCCACTCCCCCTTCAGGCCCCAAATACTGCTTCAACCACATCCACCACCATCTACCTCGCTCTACATCCCCCTTCACCCATCAGCCCCTTACTCCCCCACCTTCCAATCCTCCTTCCAAACCCAAATCCCCCTTCAACCCCCTCCATCCCCATCAATCCCCCTACATCCTCCTCATCTCCCCACTTCGCCCTCACCCATCATCGCCCCATATCCCTCCTCACCCCCGCAGTTCCCACTCCCCCTTCAGACCCCAAATCCCCCTTTCAGACCGCAAATACCCCTCACCCATCACCACCCCATATCCCCCCCTCACCCCCGCAGTTCCCACTCCCCCTTCAGACCCCAAATCCCGCTTCTCCACAGCCAAGGTCCCCGCTCCCCATCCCGCCCCGATCCCCCCGGCCCCTCCCCTCCCCGGGGGCGGGCCGTTCCCGTTCCCATTCCCACTCCCACTCCCACTCCCATTCCCATTCCCGCCGGCTCTCCCCGAGGGAGCGGCGCCGGGCGCTGCCGGCCGGGCCATGTACGCGGGGCGCAGGCGGAGGAAGCCGCTGCCGCGGGCGTGAGTGGGGGCGAGGGGTCGGGGCTGAGGGGGGCGAGGGCCCGGGGTGTCCCCGCTCCCGGTAACGCGGCTGTGCCCCCCGGCAGGACGCGGCCGGGCGCGGCCGAAGGCGGCAGCTCCAACCCGTCCAAGCGGCACCGGGAGCGGCTGAACCGGGAGCTGGAGCGGCTGGCGGGGCTCCTGCCCTTCCCGCCCGACGTGGTGGCCGGGCTGGACAAGCTCTCGGTGCTTCGCCTCAGCGCCGGCTTCCTGCGCGCCAGGAGCTTCTTCGGCGGTAAGGGACCGACGGCTTCCCCCCGGGAATCGCGATTCCCCCTCGGGATTCCCTCTGAAACGGTGCGGTGCTGCATCCCTGCGGTGTGTCCCCCCGCTCCTGCATCCCTGCGGTGTGTCCCCCCGCTCCTGCATCCCTGCGGTGTGTCCCCCCGCTCCTGCATCCCTGCGGTGTGTCCCCCCGCTCCTGCATCCCTGCGGTGTGTCCCCCCGCTCCTGCATCCCTGCGGTGTGTCCCCCCGCTCCTGCATCCCTGCGGTGTGTCCCCCCGCTGCCGCATCCCCTCTGGAACTGTGCGGTCTGTGTCCCCCCGCTGCTGCATCTCCCCCCTGGAATTGCTCCCCCGCCCCGCAAAATTGTTGCGCCCCTCTTGGAATTCCCTCTCTGCCCGCCCCGAAGTTTGTTTTCCTCCCCCGAATATTTTGGGTGTTTTTCCCCCTAGAATTTTATGTGGTTTTCTTTCCCCCATAATTCCGTGGGATTCCCCCGTCCCACCCCTCCTGAGATTTTTGTTTTCTTTACCTCCTAGAATTTTGTGTGTTCTTTCCTTGAATTTTGAGGTTGGGTTTTTTTCCTCCCTCAAATTTTGTTTTCCTTTTCCTCCACACCCCTGATGGGTTTTTCCCTCTCAAATTTTTGTGTCTCTACCCTCCTCGAATTTTTGTTGGTTTGGGTTTTTTTTTCCCCTCCTCGAAATTTGTGGATTTCCCCCACCTGCCTCGAATTTTTGTGAATTCCCCCGCTTGAATTTGGGGGTTGATTTTTTTTTTCCCCTCCCCTTCAAATTTTTTTTTATTTTCCCCTTGAATTTTGGGGTTAACTGCCCGAATTTATTTCCCCCCCCCCCCTCAAATTTTGGTGGTCTTTTATCCCCCTTCCAATTTTGTGTCTTCCCTCCCCTCTCAGGAATTTTGTGTCTTTCATATCTTCACCCCTTAGAATTTTGTTGCCCCCTTCAAATATTTTGTGCTTTCCTCCACTAGAATTTCATCTTTCCCCCCCCCCCCCCGAATTTTGATTTCTTTCTCCTGGAGTTGCTTTTCCCCCCCTTTCTGACCCCTCATTTCCTCACTGTGCCCTCTCCAGCTGCCCAGCCCTGGTTGCATCGTGCCAGGCGCTCATTTGGGATCAGAGTGATCTGGAGAGATGAAGCTGATTTTGTTCATGGGTTCTGCTGAAGTAGAAAATTCCAGTTCAGGCTGGAGAGTTCCCATGGCCCTGGACAGTGGCTGAGCCTGTTGGGAAGTTTCCCCGTGCAAGTGATTTTTCCCCCTCTGTTAGGATAGACTTGGTGTGCTGACAGTGAGTAATAATTCCCTGTGATGTGGTTACAGTTTATTTGGGAACCTTTGATTTTTTGGGAGCCATTCCACTGCACTGTAATTGTAATTAATAGGAGCCCACAGGATGGCATTGAGGCATCCCTGGGTTTTCCTGATGAAGTAGCAGTGCCTTGAGAATGCTGCATGTGGCCACAGAAACACCACAATTTCCCAGTTTAACTCCAAATCACTGAATATATTCAATACCTCCTTTTCCCCCCTTTTTCTGTTCTCCTTTAAACCGTGCTTGAAGGATTGACCAGCGGGTGAGCTGGAAAAGGAATGGCCAGGGAGAGTTGTTTGCCTTGGAGCATTAGGTCAGTCTGTTGGGCTGTACTGGCTGTGTTTTCCGAGCTGTTTTTGCTCTGGAAAGGATCTGGAATACTGTCCGTGAGGATGCTCTGAGGCAGAGGACAGTCGGTCCCGCTGTTTTGAAGGCTCCCGCCCCGTGGGCTGGGACTTCATGACTTTGGAAGTGCCACACCAGGAGCTGTTTTGGGGTTTATCATCCTTTCCAGGCAGATTGTGCTGGGATGCTGCCCCAGCTCAGCCAGGGAAGGGTGAGCATCCCTGGGAACATGGTCCTGCTGCTCCACAAACATCCTGCTAGGGCCGTGCGTCCTGGGGTTTGACATTCCCACATCTCTGACACTGTGGGTGACTTTGGTTGAAATTTACTGCTCTGAGATTCTCTCTCATTTTTTCTTCCCCCCCCCCCCATTCCATCTGGCTTGATCTCATGGCTCCAACTTCCCAACTGCCTGAGACTGTGGGATGGATGGTGCCCACTCCTTTCTGCTTTGGGGCAGGTCACTGTAATTCAGGGAAGGGAGGGAAGGAGGAAAGCCTCATCCTTTTAGAGGCAAATAGTGATTGCAGACCTAGTTGAGTCTCTCCTGGTGCTTTAAAACAAAATAATAATTTTAAAAAAAGTCCTGCAAAGGAGCCCTGGGCAAGCTCATCGACAAAACTGAATGATTTTAGGTGGCTTTATTCCTTTTGGAGTGAATGCTGGAGTGGTGTGGCTGTGCTGGAGCTGAGATAAAGTTCACCTTAGGAAGGCTCCTGTTCAAAATACTCTTTTTATTCCTTCCTCTCATTTTTCCTTCTTGGTTATCTACATGTTTAGGTTATTTTTTCCCTTAGTCTGTCAGGGAGCAGAGTTAGGAGGGGCACCTGGAGGCCAGGAGGGCTCGTGTGCTCCAGGTCCTGCTCAGCACCCCTGGAAGTGTAAAACGGGATCCCAAGGAGACAGTTGTAGCTGCACAAGTCCTGAGTGAGATCAGATCAGAAAACACCAGTGGTTTGGGAGCACTGTGTTTATTGGGAGCAGCCAGCATGGCAGGAGGCAGCTCAGAAACAGGCTGTGTAAACCCTGGAACGGAGCAGGGAGTGAGGAGGAGGAGCCCTGCTCCAGTGTGTCTTGAGCACTCCCTGAAAGCAGACCACGGGAAAGCAGGGATGAAAACTGGGGTGTGCTGCCATGGATTGTGAGGAGAAACATCTGAAGCAGGTCTCAGGTGTTGCCCATGACCTCTGACAGCAATTCACCCAGCAGGGTTATGCCAGCCACCGTTTCTCCAGCTGGAATAAATAAATAATTATTGATTTATTAATTATTAATTGATTGGTTTTAATTTTATTTCAGCATCTTGGGGAAGTTTGTATAGGCTTAAGTGATTAAAAGCAGGTGGGCTGTAGATCTTGGTCACTGGTAAAATCTTTGGGAGCTCCTCTTGGTTTTTTTTTTTCAGGCTCTTGGTCACCTTCTGGCCATGTGATAAATTCCTCAAAAGGCAGAGCTCCACAGCTCTCCTTAGACACATACCGGCATTTTTAATCCTAGAATATTTTAGTTTTAAAGCTCACCTCATTCCAACCCCCTGCCATGGGCAGGGACACCTTCCACTAGCCCAGGCTGCTCCAAGCCCCGTCCAACCTGGCCTTGGACACTTCCAGGGATCCAGGGGCAGCCACAGCTTCTCTGGGCAACCTGTGCCAGGGCCTCCCCACCCTCCCAGGGAAGGATTTCTTCCCAATATCCCATCTAACCCTGCCCTCTGGCAGTGGGAATTCATTCCCCCTTGTCCTGTCACTCCAGGTCCTTGTCCCCAGTCCCTCTCCAGCTCTCCTGGAGCCCCTTTAGGCATTGGAAGGGGCTCTCAGGTCTCCCTGGAATCTTCTCTTTTCCAGGCTGAACGCCCCCAGCTCTTCCAGCCTGGCTCCAGAGCAGAGGGGCTCCAGCCATCAGAGCATTTTGGTGGCTCACTCTAGAGTCACTCCAACAGCTCCATGTCCTTCTTATTTTGCTTTTCCAGAAGTGAACCTGCTGTTCAGCCATCGGAGGTGGCTGAGATACTGTTTGCAGGAAGCACCTCCATGTGCTTTTATCTGAACAGTGGAGTTTTGAACATTGTTTCGGCGAGATTTTGCCGGGAGGTCTTTGGTTTGTTAAAAAGACACATTTTGCCTCCGGGCATGAGGACTTTTATACTTCATATGGCCTTAAGTGATGCTGCCCCTGTTGCCTCTCTGCCTGTCTGGGGACACAACTAAATACCTGAAGTTCTGTGGCAGGAATCAGAGGATTTAAGGCTGCTCAATGTTCTGTTGTTTAATCTTTGGAGTGGTTTAGAGATCATTAAACACTGTCTTTGTTAAGCAGGATTATTTATCAAAACAGTCCTTTCCTCAGGCTGAGTACTGGGCTGGTGTGTCTGCTGTGTTCCTACTGCCACCCTGATGCCAAGTGGTGGCTTTCTGCAGGTCTTTGGAAGTGCAAAGGACAAGAGCATCCATATGTGTGTTTGTCTACTAATTCTGTTCAACTTTTGTGCATAATCTTTCCAGTGTAACAGAGCAGGGAGCAGTTCAGTGCCGGGTGTTTGCCATGTGTGCTCAGCATCTCTGGGAAAGGAGGGAACTTGGCTGTGGTCTCCTCCTGGAGCCTCCTGATCCGCGTCAGGATGGGATAGGCTTCTCTCGTGATGGAGCAGCACTGCTGCTCTCCATGAAATTCCCAGGTGCCTTTCCCAGGCCCCATTGCCTGAGTTTGCAATCCCAAGTATATACAAATGCTTTCTGCCCACGGGAACGCTGCTTCGTGGCTGAGGTGAACTTAGGTGTGGGATCAGGGCCATGGGAGAGATGGAGACACGGGGAAACGTGTCCTGACAGAGAGGTGAACCACTCCTGGCCAGTGCTCCAGCTCATCCCACATCCCATCCTGCTGCTAAGGCAGCACTGTCCATAACCCAGCACCACTAGCCTGGACCGGGGGAGCTGAGGTTGGCTTCCATCAGTGCTGGTTGACTTCAGGGCTTTGTATCTTCTCCTTTCCTGTCCAGGTCTCTTCCTCTACAACAGTCCCCTCAGGTGTCTTATTTCCTTCCCCCCTTGGTGAACAAACATTTTTAATTGTCACTTGCCCCCTTACCCTTCCTCCCTGCTCTACAGGAGGCTCTTTCAGCATGTGGGGTTTGGTGGAGGTTGGGGCTGTGCTGCAGGGCTGCAGCTGCCCAGAGCTGAGGGATCTGCGTCTGCCTCGAGCCCGGGGGCCCCCTCCTCTGTCCCTCTGTCCTTGGGGCGGCGCAGCAAAGCCAAGCCACCAAACAGCCCCACTCCTGTCATCCTCCCCTCTCTCTCTCCTACCCTGAGTCCCGCTGTTGGTGGCCATGCCCCCGCTCCGGGGTCTGCACGTCACTCCAGCCGTGAGCCAGCATCTTATCCCGGCGGTGCCTGGCGGCTGCTCCCCTCTAATCCCTCCCCGTTCCTCCCCTTGTTGCCAGGGCCCAGCAAGCACTGGTGGCTGATGGAGGAGCGATCCCTGTCTCTTCTGCCTCCCTCACCTTCTGGAAAGGGGGAGAGAAGAAGGAGAGATGCTGCAGGGGAAGGTTTGCTGTCTCTCCCTGCGTGGGGATTTGTTAGCCAAAAAGGAAGATGCCTCAGAGGCACCTTGTCATGTGGCTGTCGAGTACCATCTGTGTTGCTTGGGCCACTTAAACTCCTGGTGGGAGGTCAATTGGCAGATGTCAAAACGGGCAAGGGCTCAGTTTGGAGAAGTGTCTCTCGCAGTTTGTTCCTGCAGCATGCTGGGAAGGGTGTCCAAGCTGCGCCTCCCATCCTACAGCAAGCCTGGCCCTTCTGGTGTGTGAGAGCACTCACTTGCCCCTGGGTGTCCAGCTGGGTCTCCCCGGGGGTCCTGTACCTGTCACAAGTCGTGTGGCACCGACATTCAGCAATTGACCTGCAGCCTTCCTTTCATGGGATTTCTCTGGATGCTCTCAGTCAGCTCTGGGGTGTATAAACTGTAGGAAGAGTGGTAGGAAAAGGTCAGCCTGTGGTGCCAGGAGGTGCATGTTTGAACCCCACTGTGAGCCTTGCTGCCAGCCAGCACTGGGCTAATTCTACCTGGAAATCCTCAGAGATGCAGGTGCGCCTCTGCCTATGTGCAGCATCCTGCTTGGATTGCTCGGCTTGCCAGCAGCCTCTGGGCAGCTCAGATGCATTGCTGGCTGGGAGGAGAGGAGGAAAACACCCTGGCATGTGCTGAGACCTTCGAAATTTTTGGCTCTGGGTGGACTACCAGCTGCACAGCCTGTGATCGTGGATCAGATGTAGCTGTCATCCTGGGCTGTGTGTGGTTTTGAGCTCGGCATGAGTATATGTTATATGGAAGGTTAAGGTTGTGTATCCAAAACTCAGGCAGTTTGCTTCTCCCATGTATTTTTAAAAGATGACACTCCTGTGGATATTGAGGGCTTGGGGATTTTCCCTGAGTCCTCTTAAAATGTTAGGTGGCTGCTGTAGCATTGATGTGCAGCCTCAGGGCTGAGCTGCACCCTCGAAAAAGTGATATGAATCCAGACCATTATTGCTGGAGCTGTGACAGCCCAAAAAGTGCCTGAGCTGCAGTTGGGTCAGACTGGAAAAGTGCTTTTAATTATATCATTATTACAGACTGTATAACTGTGCCCCTGGAACCTCTGCTTAGGGATGAGGCCTTGAGATGAGATATGTGGGACTAACTAACCTTGTTCACTTTGTATGCTCTCCTTCCTTCTGAGCTGTTCAGCCAAGCACTGAAGAGCTGTAGCAGTGAAGCCTAAGGGATGGTTTAAGAAAATAAAGCCTGGTCCTGTGATCACCCTGCTCTCTTAATTGCCTAGGTAATGAGCTGGCCTTGGAGGAGCAATTTAAGCTGGAAAAGTCTTGTGACTTCCCTTAGGTAAGCAGTTTTCCTGCTGTGTGCTTTCCTTTGCCAAGTTTTTTTCCCTGGCTCTCATAAGAGTCGCTGGTAGGGAGCTGTTGGGGGTCCCTGGGGTTCACTGCCATCTCAGTGGCTGCCAGGGTGTCTCACTGCCATCTCAGTGGCTGCCAGGGTGTCTCACTGCCATCTCAGTGGCTCCCTCAAAGGAAAGCATGGGAGCAGAGCTGGGAAGAAACTCCTGGTTAGAGTGTTGGGCTGGGCTGATCCTTCTCGGTCTAGTGGAAGGTGTCCCTGTCCATGGTGTGGGGGGCTGGAAACAGATGGTGTTTAAGGTCCTTTCCAACCCAAACCGTTCTGTGGTGGACACCTAAAGCTCCTGAGGGATGAGCAGTGGGAGCGGGAGAGTTCAAACCGCTGCTGATGCTGCAGGAGGAAGGGAAAGCCTGGCAGGTCCTTGTCATCTTTGTCCTTGTTTAAACTTCTGCACGTGCCTCTCCCTTTGAGACCCAAGTGCCTTTGGTGACACAACAAAAAGCCACACGTGGTTGAGGCCTCCTTGCTTCTAAAAGTGCAATTAGATCTGATAAGAGGCCATCCATTATTCACTGTGCGTGTTCGCAGAAGGTGGTGTATCCACACCATTCAGGCAGGGATAAATAATTCATCTGTTTAATGAAATTTGTGTCAACAGGGAGCTGTGGCAGGTATTAAGTTAAGTAAAACCGTAGTATCCATTAGGAATAAGCAAATGGAAAGTCAAGAAGTAGTTTCCAGTTGCTAGAAAACGGGCTTTGTACAGCTCTGATGAGAAACCAACTGAGGCAGGGAGGAGACCGAGTCGAGCGTGGCAACCAAGAAGGCATTTGGACCAAATTTTGATCCCTTTGCGTCACAGAATCATAGAATAGTTTGGGTTGGAAGGGACCTTAAAAGCTTATTTTGTTCCACCCCACTGCCATGGGCAGGGACACCTTCCGCTAGACCAGGTTGCTCCAAGCCCTGTCCATTTTAAAGGAAAATGTTGCTCTGGCTGGGGCAACACCACATTTTCCTTTAAGTGATTCTTAAACATGAAACAACCTCAGTTTATTCAAAAGAAACCCAAAGCGTTGAGTGGTTGGTTGTTTTTTTTTTTCCTAAATTTTCAATATTTTCTTTCTTCTTTGCAATAAAGTGCAGGAAAACAATTTTGAGGGGCTGTACTGAGCAGCAGAGCTGCAGGTTCCTCTGCCCCGTGAGCATCTCAAAGCTGGAGGGGTGGGTGGGAATCTGGAGGTCCCTCGTGGTAAGGTCTTTACTCCCATGAGTGGAGACCAGCTTTTCAGGGAATTGCCACAAAAAGGCAATTAATGTAATAAATCAATCTCTCCTTCCCCCTGAGAGTGACTGATACACACTGGGGCTTGCAGGGAGCACCATTACCAAAATCCTTCTCTCTCCCCTCCCCAAGGCCTGCTCCCACTAACACTGGCCATGCAGATGGCCCGGCCTTTGCCTGCAGCCCTTGAAGAGCCATGAATTAGTTTGGTTTCCTGCTCCTGCTACTCCTGCATTGACACCTGGGGCAGGTTTGGGATCGAGTTGTGTTGTTTTCCTCCTCTGCAGTCAGCAGGCGACGTGAAACTGCCCCCACCGGGAGCTTTTGCCCTGTGGAGGGAAGGGGGGCTGGGAGATATCCTCTCAAAAATGTTAATTCCCGCTTGGTGGTGCAGAGATTTCTCAGGTCTGCAAAGCCCTGGCAGGTTCAGGAGTTCACTGGCAAACCTAGTAGGCGGTGAGGTGTCCCTTCAGCACCACGTGAAACAGCTTCCCAGGCTGAGTGCCGAGGGAAGCACCTGGAGATGGAGGGAGGAAAGCCACCTCCTTGGCCCCCCCCGCCCTCCAGTTCCTGGGGGTGACAGCCGCGGGCCAGGCAGCAGAGTCCTGGTGAGCACCCAGGGCAGCTGTGTGTGAGGATGACCGGGGGCAGGGAGCATCCTCCTCTCGTGGGGAGGCACATCGGGCAGGGAGTTTGTTCCTCGGAGATGGGACCGGGCAGGGAGAGGTTTTCTTCCTCTCAGCTAAAAGGCTTTTTGTGGCAAAATAGCCTGCAGGGCCTGGCAGAAGCTGTATTTTCTTTTTCTTGGAAGAAATAGCAAGAAAACTGTGCAAGCCTTGCTGCCTTCAGGTGACCGAGTTATCTCTCCTCACCTTTCTCCTTCCAGCAGCAAAGGCGATGCCGGTGGCCAGAGGGAGGGAGCCCAGAAAAGGCCACTTCTCTCCTTTTTTTTTTTTTTTTTTCTCCCCCCCCTTTTTATTTTTTTTCCGCTGAAAATTGCGCAGCGAGGGCAGAGGTTGCCCCTCGTCTCGCTGCCCTGCGTGGAGTGCTGTGCCGGGAGGGCACCTTTCCCGGTCCCTGCTCTCCGGGCGGGGGGAGGATGCGGCGGCGGTTCCCCGGCTCGTCTCCGCCCCGTCAGCCTGATGTGCTGTGACAGTTCTGCTGAATTGCTGACCCGAGGGGCTGCGAGGGGCTATTTATGGGCAGACAAAGCCGGGGCACACCGGGCAGGAGGCCAGCCGGGGGTGGCCACACCCAGGAGCAGGTCGTCTTTGGGGTTCCTTGGGTGACTCGGTGGAAAAGGCGCTGTTGGGTGAAGTCGGCAGGGAAACCCCCACGGGAACTGTGGTTTATACGAGAGCAGCCCTCACGCCCCAGTGGTTCGATCCTGTTTGCAGGAGCAGGTTGGGTTTGATGGCAGGAATCTGCACTGAGAACAGCAGGCCCTCCTCTGCTTTTACCCCAGAGCCCAGGTGCTGATAGCAAAGTCTTATTTTTAGCCGTTGGAGTTAAGATTTCCTTTTGCAGGGGTAATATCAAACCATTAAACCAGAACCCTGAGCAGAGGGCAGCACCCTTTAGCTGCTCTCCTGTCAGCCAGGTTTATTTTTATCTCACACCTCTGGCACAGCAGGCTGGGAGCTCGCAGAGGAGGGCTGGAGACGTTTAATAATTCATAACTCCTACATTTTGCTCCCAGCGATCGGAAAAGCCGGAAGGGCGCTGGCACAAACCTGCTCCATCCACACCACAGGGCTGTTGTGGCCCTCTGCTCTCGTGCTGCTCTGCCCCATGGCCTGTCCCTGCCTGGGATTTGTCTTGGGCTCCAGCCTGGGCAGGTGCCCCGGATGGTCCCTCATGGTGGGATGGCATTTGGGGTGAGACAGAGCAAGGCCACGCTCAGGACTGACCCCGTGGGGGGACAAACACCTCAACCCTGGTGTCGGCCCATCTGTGTCCACACAGCTCCTGACATCATCTGGGCAGTCTGAGCTTGAGGGGAATTTCCAGAAGCAGGGGGTTTGCTGCTGTATCAGGTGTTTTTCTCATGATATTAGAGCTGGGACATGCTTTGCCTTTGGTTATGGAGCTGAGTCGATCTTTGGGATGGTCCTGTGCCTGTTTGAAGAACATTTTGTCCCCGAAGCCTGAAGTGTGTAATGGTGAGGCTCTGCAGACCACAGCATCCCTCCTTATTCCCACCCACCTGCGAGCCAGTGCCTGCTGAGGCTGTGGAGGGCTTTGGGATGGAAGGGGAGCCCTGGCAGTGGAAAAGGGGGCCATGTGTCTTTGCCACGTGCTTGCCTTCCCAGCAGAGAAATGGTGTTGCGTGGGGGGGACTCCACAGTGGAGACTGAACCACCCTTTCTCTCACGGGTGCCCCTGGGTTCAGCTTTAGACCTGGTGGTCCTGGAAGGCTGAGATGCAGCTGGAACATCTGCCTTTTGCAGCACCTGAGTCCTTCGGGATCTGCTCCACGCGGATGGAGGAGCTGATTTGCAGCAGCTGCTTTGGCAAAGCACAGGGTGAGCTGAGCGTTACAGAGCCTGGTTTTATTTATGTGCTGGTGGCTGTTGCCTTCTGAGTCGCTGGTCAGTCTCTGCTCACGGCTTTGCTCCCCGTTACAGCTTTTTGGGCCATTAAATTGCTTCCAGGGTCCACTTGTTCCCATCGCATCTGAGCCTGTCAGCTCTGTGGCACATGTAGCACAGGAGCTGGGAAAGGCAAATCCAAAAGAGCTCTTGCCCTCTCTGAGCACTGGCAGGCTGCAGTGGTGCTGCAGCTGGTGCCTCACACCTTTCCTTCCACATCCCGGGGGGAGCAGCTGGTTTAGCAGCAGGCAAATGCTGTCCTCTGTCCTCATGGTGCTGGCAAGAAGCTTCCCAGCTTTTCTGCAACTTCCTCTGTCTCCTGGACAGGCCTGTCATGCACAGGCTTGTTGTCATCTTAAATATTATCCACCCTAAAACATCCTCAGGATTTGTTCTCTTGGGGAGCACAGAGCAAAATTTGCAGACACATCTTTTAGTTAAACTGAGTGACAGGTTTCCTCATCTGTATGGATTGTGCATCGACCACTATTAGATCTCAGATGTCTGTGTTTGTATCCGTGTGTTTTCTGTGTTGTTTTTCTCCCACTGTGAGCTGTGACTTGCCTTAATTTGGTTGAATAAACTCACTGTGTTGCTGAACTGTAACAAGACATCATTGACTGAGCTACATCCTTCAAAATGGCACATTCCTCATCCTGGAAGAGTGGAGGGCAGACTTTTGCTGCTGTTGGTCCTGCAGCGCTCCGGGCTTGGGGCAGAGTGACTGGAAAACTGGAAAAGGAACTGGGGTGCTGGTGACGGTGGCTGGACATGAGCCCAGTGGCTGAGGGAGCTGGGGGGGCTCAGCCTGGAGAAAAGGAGGCTCAGGGGGGAACTTCTGGCTCTGCAACTCCCTGACAGGAGAGGGGAGCCAGGGGGGTCAGGCTCTGCTCCCAGGGAACAAGGGACAGGACGAGAGGAAACGGCCTCAAGTTGTGCCAGGGGAGGTTTAGATTGGATATTAGGGAAAATTTCTTAACTGAAAGGGTGGTCAGGCATTGGCACAGGCTGCCCAGGGCAGTGGTGAATTCACTGTCCCTAGAAATGTTCAAAAGTCTTGTGGATTGGCACTTGGGGACATGGGTTAGTGGTGGGCTTGGCAATGCTGGGGGAACGGTTGGACTGGATGATTTTGGCAGTCTTTTCCAACTTCAACAACTCCGTGATTTTATGATTCTGATGCCTACCTTCTTTAAGGATCTCTGGCTTTAACTGGCTTATTACTTGTAGGTCATTAAAGTTCCCGGAGGGAAAAAAGAATGGGAAAAAAACCCAAACCAACAAACCAAAACAGTTCAGGGTACTGGGGAAAATGTCCTGTTAAAATCGGCTCTTTGAGGGGTGAAGCAAAGGGCTGTGACTTCCATGGTGGCTTCCCCTGGCACAGCATTGTCCAGCTTTGCAGCCAGGTCCACTTTCGGGATGTTCATGGCGGTGGGCTGTGTGTGCTCCTGCAGCACTGATGTCCCTTCCCTTTCCTTCGTGCAGTGGCTCTGAAGAATGGCGCTGCCGAAGAGGCGGAGAGGGACGGAGACTGTGGCAACAGACCTGCTCCAGGCTCGGCAGCCGTGCCAGAGGGGGAGCTGCTCCTACAGGTTAGTGCTCCTCACTGGCCACCTCTCTCTTGCAAATACCTTCAAGGGATTTTCCTCTTGGCCCTTTTCCAGCTTGTTTGAGTTCTGCCCTAAAAGCAGGCTGTTCTGTTGCTGGTGGCAGGTGTTTTGGTGAAGCCGTGGTTCCGTGTGGTGTAGCTCTCTGTGCTTGTGACTGAGCAGAGGTGTAAGACCTCCTCGGGTCCCTGGGGAAGAAACTGTGTTGCTGCTCCCCTGCTTTTCCCATCGTTCCTGGAGAAAATTGGCATCTGTAAATTGTCCATGTGCAGGAAACATCTTGGTAGAAGCAGTGCTGGATTTCTGAGCGCAGAGATTCATCTCTGTTTCTTCACTCTCATGTGTAAATGTGCCGTAGGTGTTATGTGGGAGCCAAGGTGTTTGAGTGCTGTTTTCAGCATGGGCACACTGGTCCTGACTCGAGCATGTCGTGCAAACACTGGTGAAAACAGGGAAGAAAATGTCATGGGAGTCTTTCCTGATTTTGCGGCAGCGATGCCACTCAGTACATAGACAGGTGCTGATTGTGTGCTCAGCCCACAGTCCCGGGGTGTATCCCAGGAGCTCTGCCAGAGCTCCCTTGGTGATGCTGGAGACAAGGCTGGGGATGCTGCAGCATGGTTGGCTGAGCCTGCTGCTTCCATGGTTTATTCAGAGATGCAGGAGATGACCTTCTGTCTCCAAACTGTGCACAGTGAATAGGAGGAGGTCAGGCTCTGGCAGCGCAAGGTCCTGCAAGGACACAGGTCTCCCCTCCCTGCCTGGCACCCGGGCACAGGCTGCAGCTCTGACCCCTGCCTGGCTGGCCTCCAGCGTGGGACGAGCGTGCTGGGCAGCCCCAGCTCCCCTCCAAACGCTCACTCAGCAGGAATTGTAATTACTGTCCTGCTGGAGAGCTGAGGAGCCGGGATCTCCGTGTCTAGGGAGAGAAGTGCTAAAGCCAGGCTAGTTAACAACCAAAAAACTGAGGGTTTTCCCTCAGGATGTAACAAAACTGCTCAGCAGGGCTTGCTGGGGGTTGATTCCTGCTCATTAACTCCTCACAGAGCTGAATGCCGTCCTTTTAGAGGTACCAAACTGGGCATTAAAAGCTCTGGGTGTAGGTTTGGCTCTCCCAGGGGTCTGTCAGTGGGATTCTGGATGTGGCAGGGGCTCCGAAGCTACCTTCATGCCCCAAGGAGATGCTCCTACATGTTTATAAACCTACTTCCATCCAGTCCATCACCTCTGATGTCCAAAGTTCCTTTGTCTCTTGATCCACTCTGATTCTTCCCTTCTCCTCCTCTGAAATTGCTCAAAGGGTTAAAGTGCATTTGGCAGCACTAATTAACCTCTGCAGCAGATTCCCACACACTGAGATCAACCCCAGTAAATAGAAAGAGCATTTGTGCCCGGAATAAAGGGAAGGAGAGGGGGGAGAAACACCGACCTTGACAATGAAACAGGAGTTGGCAGCAACAATAGCTGGACTTGGCTGAGCCTACACGCCAGACCCTAATTAATCCTGATGTCTGTGCATTATGGAGTGGAGGAAGCAGCCAGGGCTGGCTACTGTGGCTTCCCTGCCAGGTTAGTGGTACAGGATGGTTTTGGCTCTGGTGCTTCTGGGGTCCACATGCAAAACCCTGCCTTGCAGAGGGCTCCTGCTTCCTGCTGGCAGTGTGTCCCACGGGGACCTGTTGCCCTTAGGGAAGGGTGGCCACAGGGTGCTGTCAGGGCAATGAAAGCTCTTTGGCTTCTGGGGAGATAAACCAGTGATTTTTATGGGTTTTCATGACCTTTGCTCTTAGGCAGCACTGTGGGATTGAAGGTTTAAACTGGATGTCTGTCAGGATCGTTTCAGAGTTGGGGAAACTAAGTCACAGTGGTTTCTATCACTTGGGCTCAGATAGGACTCCTGTGGGCCCGCTCTCTGCCCTGGCAGGGGGATGATGAGGTCTTCAAAGCACTGGGCTCTGTGCCACAGAGACTTGCAAAGGTTGGTGCTGTGCCTGCAGCACTTAAGGATGCTTCCCTGGATCCTGCCAGTGCCTGTGTCAGCAGTAGTCTTCTGCCTGTCAGCTCCTGCCTGGTGCCAGAGAGCAGGGATGAAAAGCCGTGTCCCCTGGGACAGCAGCTGCACTCCCAAACTGGTAGGGAAGCTCCTCTGCCCCTTGTAGTCTTCTCCAGGTGCAAAGACTCGGCCTGTCCTCCCTCCTGCTTACAAAGAAATTGGCATTTCAGAAATCAGATGGTTTTGCTGCAGTTTCAAAGACCAACCCCTTTTACCTTTTCCATTTCCACTGGTTGAGGCTCTCTCAACACTGGGTTGGCCACCTCAGGGAGGGAGAGGGCAGGGGAGAAAACACCTTCCTTGGCCTTGCTCTTTGCACTCCATGGTCCTCCTCTGGCACCTGGGGAAGACAGGAAAGATGCAGATGAGGCCAGGACTGGGTAGGTTTCTCCCAAACTAGTATCCCCATCCACAAGCAGCTGCAGGGAATGCCCAGCCAGTGCTGGCACCACTGTGGTGGGTTTGCTCTCCCCTGAACATCCCCTGGCTTTTCCAGCCTCATGCAGCCACACATGGCTGCCAAGACCCTCCTGGGCCATGAGAAAGGTGGGACCTATGAGAGCAGAGCCACCTGGGTAGACACAGCATTAATGCAGCCAACATGAAATGCTGGTTTGATTCCGGGTTGCTGGAAGGGCTCATTTCCACCAGAATGGACCAATTCCTGATGGTGTCCACTCCTGTTCTGCAAGCAGGTCAGAGATTTTTATTTGCTCTTCACATAGGATGAGTGTAAATGTCCTCCAAAGCTGAGTCTGAGTGAATGCTCCCAGGATGGAAGCAAAGTTTTCCATCAGTTTGGATTAGGATACGCTCGGGCAGCTGTATGGAAGAACTGCATGACCTCAGGGAAACCCAGCAGAAGGTGCTGTCTGTGGTGGCTCAGCTCCCTGCCAGCTGGGGCCAGCCAGGACTGGGGTGACCAGTGTCCTGCTGGGCAAGAGTGATGCGAGTGTGACAGGGATGTCTCCTCTCTCCCACAGGCACTGAATGGCTTCGTGCTGGTGGTGACATCAGAAGGGCTGATATTTTACTCCTCGCATACGATTCAGGACTATCTGGGATTTCATCAGGTCAGTGGGACTCCAGGTTTGCAGAGTCAATTTTTCCTTGGTGGTGGAGAAGAGCCCCGAGTTCCCTCCTGGGAGGAGGCTCTGCAGGGGTCACAGGGTCTCAGGGGGCTGTTTGGGGCTTTTCCTTGGTCTTGTGAATTTGGACACCGTATTGCCAGACGTGGTCACTGATAGGTGACAAAGGACTTCTTTGGCCCTTAGATGGACTTCTTTGGTCCACCAGCCACGTTGATGGGCCATGAGGTTTCATGGCCATGGTAAGATGTCTGGGGTTCCCTGCCCAGTTTGCCTTGGGCACCCACTCCCTTGGTGGCCGCTGGTAAATCCCATAAGGCTCCAATGCTTTCTGGTTATCTTGGGCACCCAGATAACCTGGAAGGCACTAGATCAGGTTTACAGGGAAGTGGGACTTACCTGCAGTCCCTCAGCTGCTGTGGTTTGATGTTGCTCCCACACAGCTGGCTATCCCCAGCATCTAGGGTAGATGAGGACTGTCCACCTGAGCAAAGGGAGCAGGTCCCAGAGCCTTATTCTTTTGGGAATAGTGTAGGGATAAGGTGGCTTTGCTGCTGTTTTGTTCCCAAACCATGTTTTCATCTCATCCCATAAGTCGGCTTCAGGATTTTGAAAGACATCATGTCTTTCAAAACATGAGAGTGTAACAGGGAAGCTGTATTGGCTCTTTAGGACCGTGAGGGAGGTCAGGCCCAACGTGGGCAAGGGGTCCTTAGAGCCAGGTGTGCTGTCTGTTCCCACAGGCATCAGTGTTGGTGGACGCTGTCCGGCCTCATTTGGCCAGCTGGGGCCCTGACGGGCTGTTTCCAGGTGGGACATGAAAACTGGCACCCAGGGACAGGCTGCAGAGCTCACAGGTTGCGTTTTCCCTCCAGACAGATGTCATGCACCAGAGCGTCTTCGAGCTCATCCACACCGAGGACCAGCCGGAATTCAGGCGCAACCTCCACTGGGCCCTCAACCCACCGCACACTCCCGAGGGTGAGCCTTCCCCAGGAGGTAAATGTAGGTTGGCATCCTAGTTGGCTTGAGATGTGTGGCTCCCCAGGTACACAGTGGGAGCAGAGCTTGCTGCCACCACTTGCCTATGTCCGTGTGGCTCAAGCCATGGCTTCATCCAAACATTGTGGCTTTTCCCGAGTTTCTGTTGCTGTGATCACTGCAAACTGATGCAGTGCCCAACGCTGGGGACCTCCAGCCCTTTCTAGGGATCTCCAGCCATCACCGGGGTGAATCCTTGCTTGATCTTCTCTCAGTCCATCTCTTCCACAGGGGGGAAAAGCCTTGGCTCTTCTGCTGTGATCTACAAGCCGGATCAGCTGCCCCCAGAAAACTCCTCCTTCCTGGAAAGGAGCTTTGTGTGCCGTTTTCGCTGCCTCCTGGACAATTCCTCTGGCTTCCTGGTGAGTGCAGACCCTCCACAGCAGGAGGGTGGGACAGGCTCACGCCAGGGGTTCATGTCACTGCTGAAGCAAGTTACTCTTGGAAGACCTTTCTACCATGTGCAGTATCTGCCTGTCTCAGCAAAGAGACTTCTCCTGTTTTCCACAGGCTTGGTCTGTACCTGCAGCCTCTCCATGTGTGTCTCGTTCCTCTCCTCTCAGACATGCTGAATCTTGAACAAAAGTGCTTTTCCACCATGTGTTTAACTTGGTTTTTCTGTTAAAGACGTCTTTAAACCAAGTAGGTGGTGTTCATCCCTCCTCCTCTCTGCTGCAGAGCGCTGGATTTGGAAGGACAGGTCATGAGGGTGGTGAAGCCCTGGCACAGGCTGCCCAGAGAGGCTGTGGCTGCCACATCCCTGCTGAAAGTGTTCAAGGCCAGGTTGGATAGGGCTAGTGGAAGGTGTCCCAGCCCATGGCAGGGGCTTGGAATGAGATGATTCTTTAGGTGCTTCCAAAACTAAACCATTCTACGATTCAGTGATTCTATTTACACCAACTCTGCAGACAGACATCTTGCTTTCAGTGCAGCTCTGCTCCCTCTCTTCTCTCTTCATCCGCTTTTCTGCACGATACTGAGCTTTTCTTCTCTTCCCAGGCTTTAAACCTGCAAGGCAGGCTGAAATTCCTTCATGGGCAGAACAAAAGGTCCGAAGATGGGTCTGCACTGCCCCCCCAGCTCGCTCTCTTCGCCATCTCCACCCCGCTGCAGCCCCCGTCCATCCTGCAGATCCGCACCAAGAACATGATCTTCAGGACCAAGCACAAGCTGGACTTCACCCCCTTGGCGTGTGATGCCAAGTAAGCAGCAGAGCTGGTTTGAGGGGTGGTGCTAGGGGCTTCTAGCGTTGCATCCCAGCCCCTGCCCGGGCGGCAATCTCCCGGCACAGCCGTGAGCTGGGTGTGTTCCCCGTCCCCCGCAGGGGGAAGATCGTCCTGGGCTACACGGAGGCGGAGCTGCGGATGTGCGGGACCGGCTACCAGTTCGTGCACGCCGCCGACACGCTGTACTGCGCCGAGAACCACGTCCGGAGTAAGAGGCCCTGCCCTGGCCACTTGTGCCCACCCTTAGTGCTGAGGAGTGGGCTGGGACCACGGGCAGCTCCCTTGGCTGCCGTGTCAAGCCCAGGGGCTCTTTCCCTGTAGGATGCTTTACTTTATGCTTTGCTGTGGGGCTCTTGTCACTGCAGGGAGCTTGGGGTGGAGATATCAAGCTCTTAGAGAGTGTCCAAAGCAGGCAACAAAGATGATGAAGGGCCTGGAGGGGAAGCCGTGGGAGGACCCTGAGGGCACTTGGTGTCTTCAGCTGGAGAAGAGGAGACTGAGGGGAGACCTCAGTGCAGTTCCACCTTCCTGGGCAGGGGCAGAGGAGGGGCAGGGACTGAGCTCTGCTCTGGGGGGACCAGGGACAGGACCCAGGGAATGGCCTGAAGTTGTGTCAGGGCAAGGTCAGGTTGGATCTCAGGCAAAGGTTCTTCCCCCAGAGGCTGGTTGGGCACTGCCCAGGCTCCCCAGGGCAGTGGGCACAGCCCCAAGGCTGCCAGAGCTCCGTGAGGGTTTGGCTGATCCTCTGGGGCACAGGGTGTGACTCTTGGGGATGGGCCTGTGCAGGACAAAGGGTTGGACTTGATGACCCTTGTGGGTCCCTTCCAACTCAGCATATTCTGGGATCCTGTGAGTGCAGGGAGGGGTATTTGGCTGGCCACAGGTGTCCCCTGTGTGTGCCGGCCACGCTCCTGCTCTGACCCCAGCCGCTTATCCTGGCTGGAAAGGGCAGTGTCACCAGAGGCAGCTGTGCCTCTGGTGAGGTGGTGGCAGCCCTCAGCACACGTGTTTCCTCCTGGCAGTGATGAAGACGGGGGAGAGCGGGCTGACGGTGTTCCGGCTGCTGACGAAGGAGAACCGCTGGAAGTGGGTGCAGGCCAACGCTCGGCTCGTCTACAAGAACGGCAAACCCGAGTACATCGTGGTCACCCAGAGACCCCTCGTGTACGTGCCAGCGGGGGCAGCCTGGGCTGGGAGGGGGACAGGCCGGCTCTTTCCATTGCTGTGGGCTCTGGGATGCCCCGAGCAGGGCAGGATGTTGGATCTGTCGTTGCTTCTTGTGCCTTTTAAAGGAGCACCCATAGGCTACCGTGCTGTCATGCTGTTCAGCCATGTGCCCCTCTGCAAGGCCACCCTTCAAGGACGGGGTGATGCTTGGTTATGCTGCAGATGTGGGGTTTTATGTGTATGTGTATAAAAATGTGTGTGTATTTGTATGTAAATGCATGCTGGTTGTAGCAAAGGGGCTTTGGCTTGCAGGGACCAGAATTATCCATTGCAGAAGCACTTTGTGTGGTGTATTTGTGCACGTGTAAGCCACAGTCTGCTCTTCCTGCCCTGCAGAGATGAAGAAGGAGGAGAGCACCTTCGGAAACGGTCCATGCATCTTCCATTCACCTTTGCCACAGGAGAGGCGCTCCTATACCAAAGTGCATACCCTCTCCTGGGCTTCCCTGATCCTTTCCAGAGCAAAGGGAAAACCAGCAAGTCCAAGAAGACCTCCTGCAGCCATGGAGGGCGCTCCCAGAAGAATGGTGTTGACCCCAGTTCTCTGCTGGGCGCTGTGATGCGACAGGACAAGGCTGTGTACACCTCCCACCCAGCTCCCACTCCTAACCCCTCCTGCAGCAGCAGTTTCCACCTCGAGGACGTGGCCGTGCCAGATGCAGGAAAGGATACCTGGAGTATGGGTGCTGCTCCAGTTTCTTCAAGGGGGAACAGCCTCAAAGAGGAGCTGCTGGATTCACAGCAGGAGGACCCTCTCTTGGCCACCCTGGACTCGCTGTCAATTAAGAGCGACGAGAGCTGTTCCAACAACGAGCTCTTCAGTGCACTGGAGGGGCTGGGGTTGAATGCAGAGGACCTGGAGCTCCTGCTGCTGGATGAGAAGATGGTGATGGTCAATGTGGACCCAGAGCACTCCCCATCCCTGAAAGACAGCCTGGCCAGCAACCAGATTCTCTCCTACATCCACAGCCCTCCAATGGACAAGCAGGAGGGAGGGCAACAGGCACGTCCCCTGCCAGGCCCGTCCCCGAGCCCACGGGGAGGCCCTGCTCCGTCCCACACTCCGTCACACGCAGAGAGTGAGGACCTGCCACAGGGTGTGGTGCAGCCCAGTCCTGCCCTGGGCCAGCCCCCTGTCCAGCTGTGGGAACAGCCCCTCCACGCTGTGCCAGGGCTGCTGCCAGAGGGGGAAGGGCCATCGGATGGCTCTGGCTCCCAGTGGAGACCGGTTGGGGAGGAGGCTCTGCTGCGCTTCCTCCAGCCAGCGCAGGGCATCCCATGGGACGAGGGCCCCAGCTCACCCCCAGGAGCCCCCTGCAGGCAGGAGCCACCCAGGGCTCGGTGGCTTGAGAGTGACTATCCAGCCGTGCAGCCCATCCAGGAGGATGCTCACGGGTCCTTCTCCCTGCCCAGCCAGTGCCAGGACCGTGTGGGATGCCCTGGCTGGCCGAAACACCATCACTCGCTGCTGAACGGGCTGTGTGGCCACAGCCCCGCTTCCCCTCCACACCTCCTTCCCAGCAGCAGCAGCAGCCCCAGCCCATGGCAGGACTATGTTTCCCCACTCCTGGGGTCTCCAGCTCAGCCTGGTTTTTATGGCATCACCCAAGACTTCACCTCCCAGCACCAAGGCTGCTTGGGTCCAGGCCTGCTGCCACAGCACTTCAACCTGAACGGATCATGCAGCATGGAAACCACAGGCAGTGGGGACTCACGGGAAGAGATGACTCTGTACTCCAGTTTTTTTCCCCCTTCCTACCAGCTTATTCCCAAAAAGCAGCTGAGCCCTGTTCCCTCCATGCCACAGCACCCTTTCCCGAGCTCAGCTGCAGGGCACTTCAGGAACATCAGCAGCCATCTGGAGACTCTGAATTCCTGTGGGCCGTACACCTCTGCTCTGAGCCACGAGGGCAGGCACAGGGTAAGGGTACACCTCTGCTCTGAGCCAGGAGGGCAGGCACAGGGTAAGGGTACACCTCTGCTCTGAGCCAGGAGGGCAGGCACAGGGTAAGGGCCTGTCTCCACTCTGGGGTTCAGTGTTTTCTGTGCTGGTATTGCCCAGGATCCTTGGCACTGGGAGGCACACACTGACTGGTGAGTACCTGGAAATGGCCTTGCTCTAGCTACTGCATGGCCAGAAAGGGAGGTTTTAGTGGCTTTTCTTTGCACCAAGAGTTGAAGAGCAAAAGACCAGCCTGTGAGTTTGTTCGGAGCTGGTCATTCCTCGCTCTGATTTCCATATTGTTTGTTTAATTGCTGTTTCTGTATAAGGAGTGGTTCCAGCCAGGCACTGGTGAACTGTGATGGGTGGTACAAAGCATGTGTGAGATGATATTCTGTAGCATCAGGTCTTTCCTTTGTGAAAGCATCCCCTGGCCTGTGCACAACCCCTGTGGAGAGCCCACCTGGCTGCTGCTGAGCCCTCCAGTATCCCAAGGCCAGGACCACAGCACTGGATCTGAGTGTCACCTGCACCTCAGCTCCTCCCATTCCACACCACCTCCAACTCATATGCCAGGCACCTTCTTGCTCTGTTGAAGAGGTTCACTCTGGCCCTGCCTGGGAGTGTGTAGAACCAGTCCTGATACATCTCTACAGCTCGGTGGCCACCTCATGTTTTTGGCTTGCCAGGAGTGCAGGTGCAGGACCAGGCACTGCTTCAGGTGCAGCCGAGGTGCTCATGGTTTCCCGTGATCCACAGGGCTGGGATACCTGCCCAGGCAGGTCCATAGGTGAAAACTAGGGCCAGCAACGGGTCAGCATTTGCAGGAGAGGCCCTGGGGGAAGGCTGGGATGTGCATGGGGTGGCTGCCCTGCTCCCCCTCCTGCCAGCTCCCTCTGGGATCAGCCTGACCAGTGCTAATAAACCCCTGCAAAGGGCCTCACCCCTGCTTTCTCTCTCTCCTAGACCCACAGCAGCCGTGGTTTGCCCAGCTCTCCCATGGGACTCCCCGAAGAACACCCGGTGCTGGGAGGAAGCCTGGCACCCCCCTACCAGCCTCAGCCCCGGGCAGAAGTGCTGCCAGATCACCCTCATGCCTCCAGTGGGGACTTCTGTCTCTAGGAGAGACTGGAATGGACAAAGCAGGACTATTCCCTGGGGAAGGAGCTGCCTTCAAGTTGCAGACACCAAACCTCCCCAGCTGCCAGTGCTCTTGATGTTGGTTGCTTTCGCTCAGCTGGGGCTTCTTTGCCCTTTTATCAACTTGCCACCATCCTGCTCCATGTGCCATTCTTGTGGAGGGGAGGGGCAGTAGCAGGCAGCAGGGCTGGAGGACAGATTTCCCAGGGCATTGGGAGCATGCTGGGCTCCGATGCAGGTCTCATATTGTTCAGGAGTTGAGTGGCTCTTGGTCAGCTGGAGGATCTCATTTATCGCTTGCTGTGTCTCATCGTACCCATCCAACCTCCTGAATGTGGTTTTTTGGTGTGTTTTGCCAGACTTCTGGAAAGCCAGGTTGCTTCCCTGGCTGTGGCTTGTCTCCCATGGTCTGTTAGGCCCTGGCAGTGCCTGTGCCAGGCAGCCCTGGCCCTGAAGGACAGGCGGGTTTTGGATGCAAAGCTTTACCAAACCTTTGCATTTCCATGCATGATCCAACACAGATGCAATACCTGTGTGTCCAAAAAACAAGAGACAGAAAAGGTTTTTGCCTCTGGTATTAAATTCCCTGCCATCCCAGCCAGGCCCCTGTGGCTGTGGCCACATTGTACAGATACTGCCTGTTTTATAAGGAAAAGAAGCCCTGTTTTGTGTTCTTGTGTTGCTCTGATCGTTCCCCCACCCCAGCTCTCCCTGTGTCCCATGGTTAGGATCCAGATTAGAGCTCTTGTAGCCAGCACCCTGGGGTTTGTTGTCCTGTGTGTGATGTGCCCAGGTTGGCTGCTCAGCTGGTTTTCTCCTGGATGATGGGCTCTGAGGTACCTTCAGACTTCCAGTCTCTAAAGTTTTTGGTTAAAAAAAGAAAATTTCAGTAAGATAAAGAAAATAAGGGTAATGATTCTTAATTTTACATACTGAGAAAGTGGTATTTCCCCACAGAACATAACTGCAACCCATATATGTGTATATAATATGAGCTGACAGGTTTATTTTTATGCCCCTCCAGTGGAGGAAGAAACAGCCTCTTACCATCCCAAAATTCCATCCTTTGGAAGGGGATGAAGAGACTGTTTAAAAGATCAGAAACACAGTGACCCTTTAAGAAACCTGACAAAGCTCATCCCTCCTCCTGCGTGTCCAGCTTTGGTTTCATGTGAATTTCTATTCTTTCAATAAATGGCTTTAGAGCTCATCCCCTGACATCCCCCTTGCTTGGTTGTGTCTTTTCCTGATCTGAAGCGTGTCAGGGTTTGGTTTGGCTGCACCATTGGAGCCCAGGTCTTGCCACTTTTGGCAGGGGACAAAATGGTTTGTGTTGGAAGGGACCCTAAGGATCATCTTGGAATGATCAGTCACCCCACCCCAGCAGCGCTAGGAGCCTTTGGGATGCTAAGTGCACTGCCAGGTCCTGCCATGGATGTTTGAAAGGAGCTGAGAAATTTGACAGAGAAGGGTGAGTGTGTAAAAAAATATTTTAAAATATTTATATGTAACTATTTACATACACATATAATATTTATATATAGTTATGCATAGATACATTGAAATATAAAGTGTATGTATTTATAAAGTGTCTGTATAGTGGGAAACTTCCTTTAAGACAAACCAGCTGATACTTTTTCCCTGCATTGTTGTTTTTCAGTATGGAAATCAGAAAAAACACAGGGGTTTTTTTTTCTGAATATTAAATTTTCAGACATTCCCACCCCTACCCAGCACCTACTCTTCCTTAACAAAACTAGGCAGTTTTGTAACATGTCTGAAGTTTGATGGAGATGTGCTGGGAACATTTGATCTTTTATGTTTTCTGTACCCTGCTCTGCTGCTTCTTCCCTTTTCCTTTGAAGGAGTTGGCTCTGGGCAGCACCACACACACCGCTGGGGATGGAGGGACGGCCTCTCCCAGAACTGCAGCACGGGCACCAGAGCATCCTTGTGGCTGCAGATTGGTGACTTCCAGTGGTCCATTGAATCCCAGGTGCTGAGAACAACCTGACCACTGGCAAACTTTCTCCCTGAGCCAGGTCCTGGGTGCGTGGGCAGTTGTACTATCACCACATGTCCTGCTTGGTTTCTCCTCTTCCTTGCACCAAGAGCTTCCCAGCAGTCAAGGTGACCTAGAGAGGACTGCAGCCCTCCTGGCTTTGTCACCAGGGCACTGTGTTCTAGTTGACCACAGCATCTGTTTGTCCAGTATTGTGTTTCTGTGAGGCCTGTGGAGCAACAGCCCTCATTTCTGTGGAGAGAGGTGCCCTCAGCTCCCCAAGGAGGCCTGCACATCCATAATTCGTGCCCATCCTCACGTCAGCTGCTGCCTGTCCTCCCCTGGGCCTCATGGCATTGATTCTTGACACACTGGGCCAGCCCAGGGAGCCTGGCTGGAGCAAAACTTCCCACTGTAGCAAAGGAGAACCCTCTGTTCAGCATCCACAGCCTGCCCTGAGCCACGGCAGTAAAAAGGTGGGGCTGGGCTGGGCTGGGCTGTTCTTTTGTTTGCACACCTGGGGTGAGCCCATGGGGCGTGTTCACCCCAAATTAATGGGTGAGGCTGAGGAAGGCGTGAGAAAAGAGTATGGAGAGATTTAGAATCATAGAATATCCTGAGTTGGAAGGGACCCACAAGGATCATGGAAGTCCAGCACAAAACCTCCGGCAAAGAGGAAAAGAGAAAAAAAACTATGAAAAAATCCAGACTAGCCTAACTATATTAAAATATAGTGTGTATTTATGTATAGTATGGTTATACACAGTTGAAACACTATATAAAATCCCGAAAGGGAAAGTGAAGGGGGAAAAAGGGACAAGAAAAGGACAAAACCAAAACAGATAGGCACAATCAAAACTCAAGATCTAGCAAACTAAAGAATTAGCAAAATAATATCTCACTACTTTCCTTGGGACAGCAGAAATGGCGCTGACCGACCACCAGCACGCTCCCGGGCCTGGGATCGGCGGGAACAGGCCCCGTGGGCCTGGCCAGGCCTCAGCTCCCCCACAGGAGCAAGACCGACCTGCAGGAATCTGCTGTCTGCAAACCTCAACTGAAGGGAAGAGAGGAAGAGGCTTCTCTCTCCGTCTATTTATATGTTTGGTTACATAAAGGAATAGGATGGAATACTTCCTTCCTTCCTTCCTTCCTGGTCACCAGGAAGGAAGGAAGGAAGTATTCCATCCTATTCCTGGGCACCAGGAAGGAAGGCCTAGACCCAAAACCATTACACCAGAGCATGTTTATATTTTATATTTCTTGCCTTCTGCTGACATACCTGTAACCAAAGATGGCAGGAGGGTGAAGCCAGCCCCTCCTTTGGCAGTAGACTTTTTATAGCCAAGCAGGAGCATCCATCCTTCCCTGGCACTGATCCACGGATGATCCACCCACTGTCAATTGGGTTTTCTTGGTTACTGTTCCACTGGATGGGGTGGCTCCTCAGGAGTGCAAGGGTCCCCCTTTTTCCTGGGGGGGTGAGGGCGGCTGCATTACTGATTTGCACCCTCACAGCATCACTGAGGTTGTGTCTCTCATCTCTTCTCCTGAGGCTTTGCTGTTTTAGGACAAAGGAGAAGCAGCTTCGTGCTAAACTCTGGCTAGCACCTGCCGGCGTTGGAGTCACCTGTGGCTCGGCACTGGGATGCTGTTTGTTGGCTCCAGCCATGGATCCCTGACCTCTCCCCTTCTCTTTCCCCTCAGCAGGGGAGGGGAAGGAATAAAGTTCCTGCAACGAAGGAGGCTTTGAAGAAAGGTAGAAGGAAAGCCAGGCAAGACTGTGGCAAGCTGGGAGAGGAACAGTCCGAGCATTATCCATGCTGGCTGCGCTCCTGTGGAGGTAATCTCATAGTTATTTTAGACTCCAGCTGGGATGCAGCTCTGATCCCAGCTTTTGCAATATCCTGCCAAGCCCATGCTCCAATTTTGCCCTTGCTGGCCCTGAGCAAGGCAGGGCCGCGTGGTGAGAACCTGCCAGCATCAGTTGAGGGGAAAAACCTTTGCTCTGCTCCGTGTGCTGTGTGTGCATTTTCATGGCTTGCTGCCAATGTCGGGGTTCCTCGGAAGAGGCTCTGGGACCTTGGTCTTGGTCTTGTTTTGTTTTGGGGGTTTTTTTGTCTCTATGATACACAGATTTAAAGACAAAACTGGAGCAGTTGGATCTGTGCCTCCTGATGCTGAGGACTTCCTTGCTCCCTAAAGCTATCCTGTACAAATATGGGAGCTCTGTCCGGTGGGAGATGCTTGGTTTTGTGTCCTGAAAATACATGAGAAGGCTGTGAAGAAGCTCAGATCTGAGCTCCTCCCTGTTATCAGCACAGATGGCTTTCTCCTTCGGCAGGATTTCTGTACCAGCCTTGGGTTTGGAGTAAGTTACAAGCTTGTGGTGGGATTTCACAGTTGTGGATCACATCTCCTGGGCACGCTGGCTGCTTGCTCGAAGTGTGCTTTGAAGGGCTTCAGCCTCAGTGATGCTCCTCAGGCAGCAAGGCTGGGTTGAATCAACTGTGACTGCTGCTGTCCTCAGATCCCACAACGATTTGAGTCCTTGCCCAGTTTCAACTGGATGGTGCTTTGATTTCATGGGTTCTTGGAGATGGATCAGCAAACACTTTTTTGAAGTTTGGTTTGCTTCTTTGTTTTCAGGATAAAAAAGGAAAACCCAGCTGGATTGGGGGGAAAGGGAGGATGAAAAGGTTTAAAGCAAGCTTTGCTTTCCTAGCCAGGTTCTTTAAGCAAGAGAAGTCTCTACATCCCTTGAAATAGATTAAGTGTGGCTCCAGGGGCCATTGTGGGGAGCCAGCACTGTAAAAATGCAGATTTCAGGGAAAGCCTTATGCACTGTGACAATTTAAAGTACCCCCGGAGGGTGTTTGCTCAGGCAGAAACACGCTTTATTTGGAGCATATTATGAATGAGACAGGAGAACAATTTGTTTGCTGGAGATGGGCAGAGGATCAATTAAGCAGAGCAGAGGGCACAGAGCAAGTCAATTTGCAAAAGGGCAAAACAGAGAGGTGGTGGCTACGTCCTGTCTGGCTTCCAGCATGTCCTCTTCACTGAGATGGAGTTGAGGAGCTGGGCTTCAGGGTCCCGAGTGCCTGTGGCACCCCTGGATGAGGAGACTTGCCTGCCCCAAGGAAGAGGCTCATTACTGGGCGTTGAGCAGTAGGCACCCTCCTGGGGGCATGGGGGCATGCCCTTGGCTCGGCTCTTCCTCCTGCTTATCCTGATCAGTGGGACTGGAGGCATTTCCCAGTGTGCTCGGACAGTTGCTGTGCTGTGAGCGGCTGTTCAACCCAGAACCTCTTCAGGTGGTAACAGCTCACTTAGCTGCATGGAAGTACTGGGAAACCAAAGCCTAAACATCTCTGGAGATGAAAAAATGAATGGTGAAGGTCCATTTGTGGGTTTTAGGTTGAAGGGGAAGGGTGACTGCCTTGGAATTTAATTTATCTTCTTTTTGAGGGGAAGGGACTTTGCTTAAGGTAGAAGGCAAAGTGCTCAGAACTACAAAATTTTCCTAGATACCAAAATTGATTTTTTTAAATAGGAGAAGGAAATATATCAAAAAATGAACGATTTTTCTCTTCCCAGAGCCTATCTGAAAGTGGCTGGAAAAAAAAAGCAGGACAGTGGCCTTAAAACTTAGTGAGTGTGCATGTTTTTGTGCTGACTCTGTGTGGAAGGCATGGGATCTGCACGAGTTAATGCCATGACCTCAGGGACAAAATACATCCTTCTGAACTTCCAAGTTCACGACCTCAAAGCATGTCCTCAACGACCAGAAACATCCTTCTGAATTTTGAGAAGCCATGAATCCAGTGGAGTGCTCCTAAGTTAATCAGAATGTGAGAAGAGCTGGAAAATCATTTCACTGTCCAGTGAGTGGGTGGGGTGCAATTTCGAGTGGCCATGGGGCTCTTTGTGTATGGGCAACACGGCCACCACTGCTCAGTCAGGGACAGCTGACAATCCACCTGGAGGAAACAGCCCACAATGGATCTATCTGCCCGGGCAACACAGGGTTACTCTTCATTTCATCCAGATATTAAATTGCCCCTCTCCTTAAGGGCAGGATTTTCTTTGGTGCTGATGTTTCTTGTAGGACAGACCCAGAGCAAGAACTTATTGCTCTCTGCAATTCCCTGACAGGAGGGTGGACCCAAATGGGGGTCTGGCTCTGCTGCCGGGTAACAAGGGACAGGATGAGAGGAAAGAGCCTCAAGTTATGGCAGGGGAGATTGGATGTTAGGGAAGATTTCCTTTTTGAAAGTGTGATCAGGCATCAAAACTGTCTGCCCAGGCCAGTGGTGAAGTCACCATCCCTGGAAGTGTTCAAAAAACGTGTGAATGTGGCACTTGGGGGACATGGTTTAGTGGTGGGCTTGGCAGTACTGGGTTAATGGTTGAACTCTATGATCTTAGAGGGCTTTTCCAGTTGTAATGATTCCATGATCCTGTAATTCTACTGCCATCCTGTGTCACTTGGTGCAGTCCCTGTAATAAGCACAGCCATTCTGCTGCTCCTTATCTTTAAGGACCCATTCAGGGGAAACTTTGGGTTTCATTCAACACAAAGGGCCCTCAGTTTCCCACTGTGGCACCAGCCTCTAGCAAGAAACTCCTCATAGTTTTGGGCAAGACAGTGGGACTCTCTTAAAAGGACAGCAGTTCCCACTCCATGGGAGTGCAGGTACCTTGTAGATCCTTCCATGGATGATAACATAACCATTATGTTATGCTTTGTTATACATCTGCTTTGGCTGCGCTGAGATTTCAGTCCCTAAAACTCCTGCTGTCACCCCCAGTGGCTGAGCCTGCCCAGCCCCAGTAACTGTCCCACAAACTTCCCCTTTCTACTGGTCCCTGTGCTGTTGGAAGCAGCGACCTACAGGCTTCATCTGGAAAGCCTTCCCTCTGGGACTCAACTGGCTGTCACTTCACGCCTAAGCAACTGTGACACGGGCAAGTCTCCCTCCTCTGGACTAAACCCTGGGCAAGCTGCTGCCAGAGGCAATTCCAGACTCTGGGTTTTGTGAACAACCTTGTCAGCAGGCTGGTTGTTCTGCTTGTTTGGGTTTGGTGCAGTCTGTCCTGACAGGCAGTGACGTTGACGGCAGCAGCACCAGACATTGCCCTTCAGGAGGGGGGACAGGGAACATGGATTTACCTCACCACCCTCACAACAAAGAGTATCCTCCTAATATCTCACCTAAGCCTGCCCTCTGTCAGTTTGGAGATCTGCTTGGATTTCATGGGAATTAAGAGTTTTGGTGCTTTTGAACCATAGTCCAGGGGAAAGCTTGTTCTGGGAGTGGCAGAGATATTCTTTCTCTCCCTTCGTCTCATATCAGATGATCTCTAAGGTGTATTCCTAACCATTCCATGATTCTGAGGTCTGTTTAGCAGGGAAGATTCTGATTTGCAGCCAACACTTTGCTCTCTGTGTTTGGAAGATATGTATATTATACACAGGACTGGCAGGAGCAGCCAACATTGTCCTTTAAAAAAAAAAATCAGAGAGGAAACTGGGTTTCAAATGCAAGAAATGTTCATTTGAGTGTTTCTTCTTTCCAGGAAAAAATCTGGAATTTTTGTTAAAATAGCCATTTAAAACATGCTTTGTATGTCAAAGGAAGCTGTTTTGGCTTTCTATCATGGATTAGATATTTATTTATGACATCTCTTAGATCCAGTGTTCTAAACATGGTATTTTCACAAGCTGCAGTTGAAGCCCTTCATGGGTTTCAATCCTTTGTTTTTGGCAGAAGTGTTTTTTCTCCGACCTCACACAGGATCCCAGAGCTCTTTCCGTGATTCCCTTGTACTGTTTCCCAGAGTTCTTTTTTAACAGAGGTGTTTGAAATCCCCAGTAACGTATCATTCCTACTTAACAATTAGACCTGAGCCCAAAGGATTTATAGCAAACACTGGCAGAGCTTTCTGCCTTTCTGGAGCTGGGATGTTGGCGGGTTGGTCCCTGCAGGAAGGTCCCTTCCCCGTTTTGCAGTGGAGGCAGGAGGCATGAGGTGCCCACACCATACCCACGTAACCTCTTGTGGTCTGTGGGATTTGTGCAAGGCTCTAAGAGAGTGGCATGAGTGGTGGGTTGCTTTTGCCCTGAGGCAAAGTTCTCTCAGTCCAGAGACCAGCCATTTCCCTGGGAATGTAGTCAAATCTCCAGGGTTAGCTGCCAGACATATGGCTTGGCCTGAAAATCTCACCAAAGGCATCACCTTTGCTGTGTGGGGTTGTTAATTGATTCAGTAGCACCTACCCCTCTGGGGCCTTCTGTTTGGAAATAGCCACATTCTCCCTAATGCTGCTCTTGAAGAGCCTTGCATGGTTTGTGGCAGACTCATGCTCTGTGAAGCACAGGAGCTATTCTTCCAGGGGCTTGTATGCGGAAATCAGGTGCAAATGGCCTTGCTGGATCTTTAAGATCACACTCTAAGAATTGCCAGCATGAACACCTGGGCTCATTTCAGCTTGGGGTAGAGTTAATTGTCTTTTCAGTGGCTGGTACAGGACTATGTTTTGGATTTGTGCTGAACACAGGGTTGATAATATAGAGAAGTTTTTTGTTATTGCTGAGCAAAGCTTCACACAGAGCCAAGGCATTTTCTGCTTTCCCTACTGCCACACTGGCAAGGGAGTTGGGAGTGCATGAGAGGTTGGGAGGAGACACAGCTGGGACAGGTGACCCAAACTGACCCAAGGGATAGTCCAGACCATATGACATCATGCTCAGTATATCATGCTGGGGGAAAGAAGGAAGGGAAGGTTTGGAGTGATGGTGTTTGTCTTCCCATTCCATGGGATGGGGCCCTGCTCTCCTGGAGATGGCTGAACACCTGCTGCCCGTGGGAAGCAGTGAATGAATTCCTTGTCTTGCTTTGCTTGTGTGCATGGCTTTTGCTTTCCCTGTTAAACTGTCTTTATCCCAACCCACAGGTTTTCTGGCTTTTGCCCTTCCCATCCTGTCCCTGGTCCTGCTGGTGGGGGAGCGAGTGAGCGGCTGTGAGGGGCTTGGGGGCTGGATGGGGTTAAACCACAACAACCCTGCAGCCACTGCTGGTTCTGGATTACGGGACTTGGGAGAAATAAAACTAGATGGATTGATGTGTGTTGGCCAGCACGTGGCATTGCAGGTCGGACATAGCAACTGTGAATTGCTCCAGAACACTCCAGCGTAATGAGGGGCTGGTCAGGGCCATCAAGGTCTATTAGTGCCCTTAGGGTCCTGACAGGGGTGAGGAAAGGCTCCTCACCAGCAGTTTGGGGATTAGCTGCCCCCTGACTGGTAGCTTTAGGTGAGGAGGGAGGATGGCGAGGTATGAAATATGGACTGATCTTTTTCTCAGGGAACAAGGAGGAACCTGCAAGTTTTAGATGTTTGACCCAAGTTGCTTCACTGGAGAAGCTGCTTCTGCTTTTCCAAAACTGGGCCCTTTAAAAACTTTCCAAGCTGGGCAGCCAAGGCCAAAGCCACCCAGAACCACCAGTTGCTTTGGAAGGTTGGCACCACAGTGGAAAACACTGCTCTTACCTGGCAAGAACAGCGCCATGAGTGGGACAGGACAGTAAAAGGAGTAAAAGATGCTCCCTGCAGCTGCTGTTAATGCATGAACCTATGTGCTCAAGTGGGCTTCCTCAGTTATTCTTGCATTGCCCTTATGACTGTTGCTATTAATTATTGAAAAAAGGAAGAGCCTGATTACATCAGGGTAGAGAGGTGAAGGAGAGCTCCAAGATGCACACAGCCACTCTCCCCTCCGTTTAAGGCTGACTGTAAAGAGAAGGTGGCTTTTCTCCAGCTCCAGTGTCCTCCTTACAGCCATGACTGAGGAGAACCTCAAAAAGTGATCATAAGAGAAGACAGCATATTGTCCTCTTGGAAAGAGGGGAATGATGTGAGCAGTTCATGGCATCTTCCTCTGATTTGATGTGACAGCAGAGCACTCTAAGCACTGTCTCGGGAAGCCAAGTACAGGCAAAATGTCTGCTTCCATCTCCCCCTACCCGTCCCCTCCAGCTACATCTGAGATACGACTGCAATTCACCAACTGCATTATGTCTGGGAGAAGGGTCTGTTCTCAAAAGTGTCTAAGACAGCTGGAAATAAACTTTGGTGACAGCTCAAAAAATAAGTGAAAACTCAGCTCTTCTGCCTGATCATTTCAGGCTGGGCAGTCAATAGAGAGGCCTTGTGGCCACTTTTCCTGAGGCCTTTGGCCAAAGCCAGTGCAATTATGCCCACTTTTGGCATGCTGGCCGGTGTGGGTGCCTGGCTGAGGAGGCCCAGGCGTTGTGGCTGCTGCTGCTGCTGTGCACAGCCTGCTGCTCTTGTCTGTGGCTTGGAACCGCTCGGGGGCAGTGACTGCACGGCCCTGCCCGAGGAGCCCCGCGCCCTCCCCGTGCTGGCAGCAGCTCCACGGGCCCAGAGCTCTGGCTCAGCGGGCTCTGGGACACAGTCCCGTGGGCTGGGCAGCCGCGGGGGCCCGGGCTGGCCCACGGCCCTGCCTGTGCCCCTGGCCGGCAGCACCCAGGGGACGTGCCCCAGCAGGGGCCCCTTGCCCTCCTTGTCCCCAGCCAGGTCAGCCTGGCCCACTTGAGGGTGTGCCCACCCTCCTGCCCGGGCCTCCAGGCCTTCTGTTGCAGGCATGGGAGATGCCCCGGGCAAGCGCCAGAGCAGCCGGCTGGCAGGGAACCGGGAGGCTGCCCAGGGGGGCTGCTTATGGCCTCTGCCCCCCAGTTGCTCAGCCCTACCCACACCCTGTCCCCTCAGGGCCTCCTCTGCCCAGCCTGTCCCCTTGCAGCCTCCTGCCGCCCACTCCCTCACGCATTCCCCTCGCTGCTTCCCACTCCCTTGTCCTGGCAGGGCCTCCGCAGCACCTCAGCCCTTCAGGGCCTCCCAGCACCACGTCCCCTCAGGTTCTCCCCCAGCCCCAACAACCGGCCCGGCAGCGGCGCAGCCCTGAAGGAGCTCCACGGGAGCTGGCTCAGCTCAGGAGGTACCTCCCAGCCCTCAGCGAGCCAGACAGCAACACACGGGCAGGCCACAGATGCTGCTTCGTGCCTGGCACAGGGCTTGTGGCCACCTCCCAGGACCAGCTTCTCAGGGATCCCCACAGCTCCAGGCTCTGCCCATCCGCTCTGCTGCAAGTGTCGAGTCTCCAGCAGAACCCCCCAAGGCCAAGGACCTTTTGGGCACTTTCTCTTCCCCACTGCACCTTTGGGCAAGTGTTGTGGAGCACAAGGGCCCTTTTTCCCCTCTTCCCAGATGCCCTGTGGACACCGGGCACCAAAAAAACTCCTGAGCCTCTGTGTATGCTAAGCGGAATTTCATAGTCTCAAGCTGGGGGAACAGGAACTGGTTGCAGAGAGGGGTGTGTCGCGCAGGCTCAGGTGGTCCCATCAGACAGGGTTCCCAGGATCAGTTCTCCGCTGACCTCCGGCAGCTGCCCCAAAGAGGAGCCTCCCTATTCTGCGCATTCTGGACCTGATCTTCAAAGTGCTGGAACCTGGAGAAGACTGAGGTCTCTGGACAGCTCTAAGGATTTCCTGGGTTTGAAGTGCCAGGCTTTGGACAGCAGCGCTGTCGGGAGTCATGCCTTCAATAACTGGAAGAGAAAAGAACGGAGCCAAGGTCAGAGAGCAGATCTCTGGCGAGCCAAGAAGCCCCTCCTGCCAGGACCATCCCACCAGCTCTTGCCATGGCCAGGAGGGAGCAGGGCCCAGCAGGATCAGCCAGGAGGTGCTGGCCACCAATCCCCCCCGTGCTCCTGAAATCTCTCTCTGCTCTGCCCAAGCCGTTCCTCATCCGTGCAGGGAGCAGAGCCCTCCAGAGCCAGGGCAGGATTGCAGCTCCCTGCCCCGGGCTCTGTGCTCCCCTCACCAGCCCCACTGCCCTCACTCACCGTCAATGACGATCTGCAGCTCTTCAGGCTGTCCCTTCAGGTACCTCCCGGCCATCCCTGAGAACACAGATGCTGTCAGGGCCCCAGTGGCACAGCTCCCCCCCAGTGGCACTGCCGGCCCGGCCACGCACCCTCCTGCCCTGGCAGGGCTGAGCCCGGGGCCTTCCCGCCTCGGGACTCCCCAGGGCTGGGCTGGCACAGGGCGGCAGCAGCCACCAGGGCACTCGGGGCCCCCCAGCACATCCCTGGGCCGCATCCTGCTGCCGCTGCAGCAGCCGGGGCTGGGGCCGAGCTGCAGCGGGGTGGGGAGGGACCTTGTGGCTCACCCATGAACTTGAGGGCCGCCTCTCGCACGGGCTCCTGTGGGCTCTGCAGGTACGGCAGGGCCTGGCACAGGTACTCGACTGCTCTTCTCTTGTCATTTTCCAGCTGGAGAGATCGGCAGGGCACAGAGGGAAGGGTTGGCTGGGGCTCTGCCCCTTGGCCGGGCGCTGCCTGCGCCCAGCACTGGCCTCCCCTGCCCGCACAGCCCTGAGGCCCGGGCAGCAGCCGCTGGGGCCGGCTTTGGAGGGAGCAGAGGGCTGGCTGCTCCCCGGCAGCCGCGGGGCCGCCCTGCCCGACAGCCCAGCTGGGCCGGGGCTCCAGCGGCCCCCTGGCTCGGGGGCAGAGCAGCCTGCAGAGGAGCCCGCACGCCCCAGGCAAGGCAGCAGCGGGTGGGGCGCAGGCTGCTGTCCCGCGGGCGGCTGCAGCAGTGGGCAGGGGCACAGTGCCAGCCCCGCACTCTGGGCATCGGGGACTGCGGCTTTGGGGTCGTCCTTACCAGGCACTCGCCGAAACTCCAAGGCTGCTCTGTCTTCAGCAGCTTCACAAGATCCCTCCTCTTCAGCAACCAAGCTGCATGAAGCAGCGCTCCCCGAGAGGCCTGCAGAGCAACAGAGACCAGGACATGGCATCGCAGCCCAGGGCACGGGACCCGTGTCCCTGGACCAAGGCCAGGAGGAGACTGCAGCCTTGGAGGTGCCAGGGCAGGAGACAGCCCAGCCCCCTGCCACGGGCACACCAGACCCTGCAAGTTCTCACTTCTGCCACGTCCTGGTTCTCATTATGCCAGTGGAAAAAAAGTGGGAGCAGGCTGTAGATGACATGTGTCTTCAGGGATTGTTTACTCTCCTCCACTCCCAACTCCATCACCTTTTGGAAGAGGTTAACGGAGAGCACCTGCACGTGGATGTTGTCCTGATGGAAAGAAAGAGGAAAAGACCTCAGCACCGGCTGCTCCAGGCCCACCGGGGCACAAGCCTGCACATCCACAGGCCACAGTTTCCTGGCAGCACCCAGCACCTGGGGTGGGGGGCACAGAGCCTTACATAGCCAAAGAGTGGCTGGAGCATCTCAGCCAACTGCAGGGCAGTGGGGGTGGAGATTCGGATGTCTCTGTCCTGGACTTCATTGATGAATACAGAGAGGGCCATCCTGACCAACTCTCCGTCTGTATCGCACAGTACTTCCATGAGGCTTGGTGTCAGGCTCCGCACGCCATCAGCCTGTGTGGAACACAATGCTGTGCTGTGAAGCCATGAATCATGGAATCCTAGAATATCCCGAGTTGGAAGTGACCCACGAGGATCATTGAGTCCAGCTCCTGGCCCTGCACAGGACCATGCCCAACAATCCCATCGTGTCCCTGAGAGTGTTGTCCTTGAGCTCTGGCAGCCTTGGGGCCGTGACCTCTTCCCAGTGGGGCCTGTTCCAGTGCCAGAGCACCCTGTGAGTGAAGAACCTTTCCCTACTCCCCAAGCTAAGCCTCCCCTTGGCCCAGCCAAGCCCAAGCGATTGCGCTCCCCAGCCCCAGGCTGCCGGCACAGCTTCAGCCAATTGCCCCCTCCTCACCATCCCAGGAGCCTTGCTCAGCACCACGAGGCCTCTCAGCACCAGGCGACGCATCTCTGGGCACTCGCTCCCCAGGTGCCTTGAAAGGATCTCCAGGATGCTGTCCCTCCATTCAGTCATGTCCGGGCAGTCCAGGGCCTGAAAGGCAGGGAGCAGTGACGGGCTGCCCGGCCGGCAGGAGCCCAGACCCGCACCGGGCTGGGCCCAGGCAGCAGCGCAGGGCACGGCACCGTCCCGGGCAGCTGCGGCTGCGAGAGGGCAGAGAGGCGGAGGCAGGTCAGTAAGGCAGCAGTCGCCATCAGGCTCACCTCCACAAGGAATGCCATGGCAGGAAGCTCCCAGGAGTTCTTCTCTATGGTGAGCAGCCTCAGCAGGCAGCGGGCAATCGGATAATACAAGGGGCTCGAGGCACGGCGCATCTCCCTGCCCGGGGGAAACAGGCACCATCAACCCTGAGCCGGGTGGGCCAACCTCTCATGGGACTCACTGACAGAGTCCTGGTCTTTCCCCACCAGGCTGGGAGGGGACGAGGGCGCTCTGGGAGGCGGCTCCTCCTGTGCACCCGCCTCTCCCAGCCTTTGCCACTCTGCTCGGCCATCCCTGGGTGACAAGGCCCTCTGGCCCACGACCACGGGCACTGCGTGGGGTGCCCCGTGCAGAGGGCAGAAATGACAGGGGCAGCGGGGACAAGGGGGTTTCACCTGGCCAGCAGACCCACTGCGTAGTGGTGGGTGTCGGCGCTGAGGAGCGTGTCCCAGCCGCGCTTCTGTTCCATTGAAAGCACGACATCTTCACACTCCAGATGACAAAGCAGGGCCTTCAGGGTCAGCACTGCAAACCTGGGTGCAGAGCAAAGCCCAGGTCATGCTGGGAGCCCTGAGCAGCCCCAAGGGCATGAGAGGGTCAGGAGGACTGGGACTGAGCACCTCTTGGAGTCTGTTGGAAGGTCGTATTGCTTCTGGCATTCCCTCCACAAGGTGTCAACTTCCTCTGGCGTCTGCTCTCTGGTGATGGAAATCTGGAAGAGCAGATCCACGAGGAGACGGGGGGAATACTTTTTCAATGGCTCTGGGCACTGGAGCGTCTGGAGAATCTCCCAAATCACCCTGGTTGCCTGCAAAAGATAAAGCACCCGGACACAGCTCTCAGTGCCCAGATGTCCATGTGAAAGAGTCCAGGTGTGGGAGGGAGAGGCCAGGGAAGACGCAGGGGCAGCCCCCAGCCTGGTGCCCCTGAACCCGTCCCTAAGCCAGGTTTCCAGCCCAGCGCCTGAGGCAGGCAGATGCAGTGCTCGGGGAGGATGGAGAGCTGCTGGAGAAGTGACCTGTAGGCAAGTAAAGTCCAGTTCTAGAAACTCACAGCCAGGGCAAAGACATCTGTTTTGTCCCCGTCGGAGGTGGGCATGCTGAGCCATGGCCAGTTCTGCATCACACGGAGCAGCTTTGGCAGCACCTTCGCCACTGTCCTTCCCGATGAGGCGATGATCTTCCACAGGGTTGCAGCAGCTCTGCGGGGTCAGAGTTCTGTGTCAGGGGGGTGCTGGCCAAAGTGCCTCGAGGAGCAGGGAGGGACCATGGCAGCAGGATGGAGGCTGACATGGCAGGGCTGGGAAACAGAGGCTCCAGATGGTCCTGGAACTCTCCATCCCTCTGGCAGACCATGTGGGACAGGATGGACAGGGTGATGCGCTCAGAAGGCTGGTGAGCCCCGAGCCGTGAAGGCAGGGAGGCCCTGTACCTGTCACACGATGGGGCACAGCGCAGGAGGGTGAGCACAACATCAGCAGGGTGTTCGTCAGTCACCCTCAGAAACTCCGTCAGCAGCTTCTCTTCTGGAGTCGCGTTGGCTGTCAGTCTCTGGTGCACGTTCCTGACGAAGGCTGGCACCTGCAGGAGGCGTGGGGGAAGAGCTGCCAACTTGCCCAGCTTCCCTGACAAGTGCTTCCCTTCCCACCACACTGTACTGGCCTCAAAGGCTGAGAGGGCCCAGGGGAGCTGGCTTGAGGGGCCACAAGCCCCTGGAGTGGCTTGAGCCTCGGGCGCAGGCTGCTTACTTGCTCTGGACTGGAGACACCATTCTCCTCAAAAATATCTGGAGTGGGAGCAGAATTCACACTCTCCCTGGGCACGAGGTCAGTGTCTGCAGTGCCCTCGGTCATTGCAGCGTCGGCCTCCGCAGTGAGATCGGGCGGTGCAGGGCCAGAGTTTGTTGGTTCATCGCTCAACGGGATGTCAGGGGTTGCAGTGCGATCCATCGATGGGCTGTCAGGGTCTGTTGTAGCATCAGTCATAGTAGGGTCAGACTTTGTTGCGTGAACAATCGTCGGGGTATCACAGCGTCCTGTGCCATCAGTCAGTGCGGTGGTGACATCAGGGTCTGCCTCGAGCTCAGTCGGGCTGGGGTCAGGCTGTGCCATGACCTCGGTTGGTCTGGTTGTGGTCCTTTTACGCCGAATGCCCAAGAATCTCAGAAAGGCCTGCAGAAGAACGGAGAGCAGGGAAGAGAGGGATGTGCCATGGAGATCTCCGACAGCGGTGCCAGGCTGAGCAGGGACAGCAGGCCCAGCCCAGGAGGCCGTGGCTGCAGGTACCTGTGCTGCCCTGCGGAAGCGGCCACGGGCACGGTCGTGTTCTTGTGTCCGGTCCCGTCCTGGATCTGGCAAAGAGCGAGCGCGGTCAGAGCTGAGGGGCTGCGGGACAGGCCGCAGAACACGGCCCAGCCCTGCACTCCACAGGCAGGGCCGGCCCCGGCATGCCCAGTGCATGGAGCTGCCGGGGAAAGAGTCCCGGGCCCTCTTCCCCCCTCCCTTTCCTTGGCCATGTCCACAGGGGACGGGGTGGGATGAGGCAGAGCCGGCTGCAGCCACCAGCCCTGGGGCCCAGCTTTGCTACTCACCTTCCTGCAGGGGATGCAACTGCTCCATCTTCTCCGGGTGCTGGAATGGGGCAGCTCCAGGGCCTTCCTTCTTCTTCCGAAAGGGCCTGAGCAGGCTCAGGCGTCTTCCCGCCATCCCACAGTCTGCCTCTTGAAGGTACCTGCAAGAGAGAGACACCTCGGAAGATCTCCGGGTGACCAAGTCCGGCAGGCTGCCCTCGAGGCCACCTACCGCAGGGATTGGAGACTCCGGAAAATTTCCGGGTCCCCAATCCTGCGGTCTGGCCTCGAGGGCACCTGAAAGAGAGAAAAGCCTAACAAACGGTATGGGTCAGCAAGTCCTGCAGGCTGGGCTCAAGGACACCTGAAAGACAGAAAAGCCTAGCAAACGCTAGGGGTTAGCAAGTCCTGCAGTGCGGCCTTGAGGGCAGCTGCCGCAGGGATTGGGGACACCTCGCAAAAGCTCCGTGTCACCGAGTCCCGCGGTCTGGCCTCGAGGTCGCTCGCACCACAGAAAATCCACCAAAACGCTCCGGTCAGAAAGGAACGAGTTGGCTGCACGGGGGCTCCGCACAGCACCGCTCTGTCCCGTCTGTACCGTCGCGCGCTCCGAGGAGCACTGAGGCGTTGCCACCTCACCACCACTACTATGTCCTCACGTGTCACAAAGGGCCCTGTGACACCCTGCCCCGTGCCATCCCATCGTGTCACAAAGGACCCTGTGACACGCTGCCACGTGCCCTGGGGACTCCCCTAGCCTGGCCAACCTGCCCCCGGTGGGAAGGAGTCCCTTCTCCAAAGTATCCAACACAGCTGGACATGAACTTTAGGCACAGCTGAAAAACTAAGCAAACCCTCCCCTGCTGTGCCTGCCCACGGCAGCAGAAGTCCTCGCCCAAGGAGACCTGCCACCGCCCCCAGTCCTGGCAGGGCTGGTGCCCGTCTCCTGCCCCACACAGCTGTGTCCCCGGGGCACTTCTCTGCCACAGGGCAGCCAAAGCCAATGGGCACTGATGTCTGCGCTCTGGCAGGGGGCTGTTGGGAGCGGCAGCTGGAGCAATTGGTGGCCGTGCTCGACAGCTGTCAGAAGGCAGAAGCACTTTCTCCTTGTGGGAATGATTTTTTTCGGGCAAGTGATGAGCTGCAGCACAAAACTGCCCTCAGTTGCTGAGTTTTGCAGGAAGATTAGATTGGTCAGACATCCTGTCAAGTTTCCTTGTGTTATTTGGCCTTTTTTTCTTGCATTCTGCAAAATAAAAGCTGCCCGGTCTGATGTTCAAAGCTCCAGGTTCTGCATGTCCGGCTGCGACTCCCAGCTGATAGCCAGGGCTTTGGGGAAAGTGGAGGGGACGGGGAGAACTCAGGGATGGAAACCTGTTCCGTGTCTCTGATTAAGGTGCCAGCCTCCTGAAGGAGCAGCCAAGACAAGTGCTGGCAGCAGACGTCTTTTGCCGGTTGCTACTCTCGCATGGACACAGGGCACACGTGTTGCCGCGGGTGCAGAACACTTGATGCAAGAGCAATGGGGGGCCATGCATTGGTAGGGAATGGGCTCCAGCAAGGCCTCTCGCATTCCCCTCGCTGCTTCCCACTCCCTTGTCCCGGCAGGGCCTCCGCAGCACCTCAGCCCTTCAGGGCCTCCCAGCGCCCCGTCCCCTCAGGCTCTCCCCCAGCCCCAACAACCGGCCCGGCAGCGGCGCAGCCCTGAAGGAGCTCCACGGGAGCTGGCTCAGCTCAGGAGGCACCTCCCAGCCCTCAGCAAGCCAGACAGCAACACACGGGCAGGCCACAGATGCTGCTTCCCGCCTGGCACAGGGCTTGTGGCCACCTCCCAGGACCAGCTTCTCAGGGATCCCCACAGCTCCAGGCTCTGCCCATCCGCTCTGCTGCAAGTGTCGAGTCTCCAGCAGAACCCCCCAAGGCCAAGGACCTTTTGGGCACTTTCTCTTCCCCACTGCACCTTTGGGCAAGTGTTGTGGAGCACAAGGGCCCTTTTTCCCCTCTTCCCAGATGCCCTGTGGACACCGGGCACCAAAAAAACTCCTGAGCCTCTGTGTATGCTAAGCGGAATTTCATATTCTCAAGCTGGGGGAACAGGAACTGGTTGCAGAGAGGGGTGTGTCGCGCAGGCTCAGGCGGTCCCATCAGACAGGGTTCCCAGGATCAGTTCTCCGCTGACCTCCGGCAGCTGCCCCAGAGAGGAGCCTCCCTATTCTGCGCATTCTGGACCTGATCTTCAAAGTGCTGGAACCTGGAGAAGACTGAGGTCTCTGGACAGCTCTAAGGATTTCCTGGGTTTGAAGTGCCAGGCTTTGGACAGCAGCGCTGTCGGGAGTCATGCCTTCAATAACTGGAAGAGAAAAGAACGGAGCCAAGGTCAGAGAGCAGATCTCTGGCGAGCCAAGAAGCCCCTCCTGCCAGGACCATCCCACCAGCTCTTGCCATGGCCAGGAGGGAGCAGGGCCCAACGGGATCAGCCAGGAGGTGCTGGCCACCAATCCCCCCCGTGCCCCTGAAATCTCTCTCTGCTCTGCCCAAGCCGTTCCTCATCTGTGCAGGGAGCAGAGCCCTCCAGAGCCAGGGCAGGATTGCAGCTCCCTGCCCCGGGCTCTGTGCTCCCCTCACCAGCCCCACTGCCCTCACTCACCGTCAATGACGACCTGCAGCTCTTCAGGCTGTCCCTTCAGGTACCTCCCGGCCATCCCTGAGAACACAGATGCTGTCAGGGCCCCAGTGGCACAGCTCCCCCCCAGTGGCACTGCAGGCCCGGCCACGCACCCTCCTGCCCTGGCAGGGCTGAGCCCGGGGCCTTCTCGCCTCGGGACTCCCCAGGGCTGGGCTGGCACAGGGCGGCAGCAGCCACCAGGGCACTCGGGGCCCCCCAGCACATCCCTGGGCCGCATCCTGCTGCCGCTGCAGCAGCCGGGGCTGGGGCCGAGCTGCAGCGGGGCGGGGAGGGACCTTGTGGCTCACCCATGAACTTGAGGGCCGCCTCTCGCACGGGCTCCTGTGGGCTCTGCAGGTACGGCAGGGCCTGGCACAGGTACTCGACTGCTCTTCTCTTGTCCTTTTCCAGCTGGAGAGATCGGCAGGGCACAGAGGGAAGGGTTGGCTGGGGCTCTGCCCCTTGGCCGGGCGCTGCCTGCGCCCAGCACTGGCCTCCCCTGCCCGCACAGCCCTGAGGCCCGGGCAGCAGCCGCTGGGGCCGGCTTTGGAGGGAGCAGAGGGCTGGCTGCTCCCCGGCAGCCGCGGGGCCGCCCTGCCCCACAGCCTAGCTGGGCCGGGGCTCCAGCGGCCCCCTGGCTCGGGGGCAGAGCAGCCTGCAGAGGAGCCCGCACGCCCCGGGCAAAGCAGCAGCGGGTGGGGCGCAGGCTGCTGTCCCGCGGGCGGCTGCAGCAGTGGGCAGGGGCACAGTGCCAGCCCCGCACTCTGGGCATCGGGGACTGCGGCTTTGGGGTCGTCCTTACCAGGCACTCGCCGAAACTCCAAGGCTGCTCTGTCTTCAGCAGCTTCACAAGATCCCTCCTCTTCAGCAACCAAGCTGCATGAAGCAGTGCTCCCCGAGAGGCCTGCAGAGCAACAGAGACCGGGACATGGCATCACAGCCCAGGGCACGGGACCCGTGTCCCTGGACCAAGGCCAGGAGGAGACTGCAGCCTTGGAGGTGCCAGGGCAGGAGACAGCCCAGCCCCCTGCCACGGGCACACCAGACCCTGCAAGTTCTCACTTCTGCCACGTCCTGGTTCTCATTATGCCAGTGGAAAAAAAGTGGGAGCAGGCTGTAGATGACATGTGTCTTCAGGGGTTGTTTACTCTCCTCCACTCCCAACTCCATCACCTTTTGGAAGAGGTTAATGGAGAGCACCTGCACGTGGATGTTGTCCTGATGGAAAGAAAGAGGAAAAGACCTCAGCACCGGCTGCTCCAGGCCCACCGGGGCACAAGCCTGCACATCCACAGGCCACAGTTTCCTGGCAGCACCCAGCACCTGGGGTGGGGGGCACAGAGCCTTACATAGCCAAAGAGTGGCTGGAGCATCTCAGCCAACTGCAGGGCAGTGGGGGTGGAGATTCGGATGTCTCTGTCCTGGACTTCATTGATGAATACAGAGAGGGCCATCCTGACCAACTCTCCGTCTGTATCGCACAGTACTTCCATGAGGCTTGGTGTCAGGCTCCGCATGCCATCAGCCTGTGTGGAACACAATGCTGTGCTGTGAAGCCATGAATCACGGAATCCTAGAATATCCCGAGTTGGAAGTGACCCACATGGATCATTGAGTCCAGCTCCTGGCCCTGCACAGGACCATGCCCAACAATCCCATCGTGTCCCTGAGAGTGTTGTCCTTGAGCTCTGGCAGCCTTGGGGCCGTGACCTCTTCCCAGTGGGGCCTGTTCCAGTGCCAGAGCACCCTGTGAGTGAAGAACCTTTCCCTACTCCCCAAGCTAAGCCTCCCCTTGGCCCAGCCAAGCCCAAGCGATTGCGCTCCCCAGCCCCAGGCTGCCGGCACAGCTTCAGCCAATTGCCCCCTCCTCACCATCCCAGGAGCCTTGCTCAGCACCACGAGGCCTCTCAGCACCAGGCGACGCATCTCTGGGCACTCGCTCCCCAGGTGCCTTGAAAGGATCTCCAGGATGCTGTCGCTCCATTCAGTCATGTCCGGGCAGTCCAGGGCCTGAAAGGCAGGGAGCAGTGACGGGCTGCCCGGCCGGCAGGAGCCCAGACCCGCACCGGGCTGGGCCCAGGCAGCAGCGCAGGGCACGGCACCGTCCCGGGCAGCTGCGGCTGCGAGAGGGCAGAGAGGCGGAGGCAGGTCAGTAAGGCAGCAGTCGCCATCAGGCTCACCTCCACAAGGAATGCCATGGCAGGAAGCTCCCAGGAGTTCTTCTCTATGGTGAGCAGCCTCAGCAGGCAGCGGGCAATCGGATAATACAAGGGGCTCGAGGCACGGCGCATCTCCCTGCCCGGGGGAAACAGGCACCATCAACCCTGAGCCGGGTGGGCCAACCTCTCATGGGACTCACTGACAGAGTCCTGGTCTTTCCCCACCAGGCTGGGAGGGGACGAGGGCGCTCTGGGAGGCGGCTCCTCCTGTGCACCCGCCTCTCCCAGCCTTTGCCACTCTGCTCGGCCATCCCTGGGTGACAAGGCCCTCTGGCCCACGACCACGGGCACTGCGTGGGGTGCCCCGTGCAGAGGGCAGAAATGACAGGGGCAGCGGGGACAAGGGGGTTTCACCTGGCCAGCAGACCCACTGCGTAGTGGTGGGTGTCGGCGCTGAGGAGCGTGTCCCAGCCGCGCTTCTGTTCCATTGAAAGCACGACATCTTCACACTCCAGATGACAAAGCAGGGCCTTCAGGGTCAGCACTGCAAACCTGGGTGCAGAGCAAAGCCTAGGTCATGCTGGGAGCCCTGAGCAGCCCCAAGGGCATGAGAGGGTCAGGAGGACTGGGACTGAGCACCTCTTGGAGTCTGTTGGAAGGTCGTATTGCTTCTGGCATTCCCTCCACAAGGTGTCAACTTCCTCTGGCGTCTGCTCTCTGGTGATGGAAATCTGGAAGAGCAGATCCACGAGGAGACGGGGGGAATACTTTTTCAATGGCTCTGGGCACTGGAGCGTCTGGAGAATCTCCCAAATCACCCTGGTTGCCTGCAAAAGATAAAGCACCCGGACACAGCTCTCAGTGCCCAGATGTCCATGTGAAAGAGTCCAGGTGTGGGAGGGAGAGGCCAGGGAAGACGCAGGGGCAGCCCCCAGCCTGGTGCCCCTGAACCCGTCCCTAAGCCAGGTTTCCAGCCCAGCGCCTGAGGCAGGCAGATGCAGTGCTCGGGGAGGATGGAGAGCTGCTGGAGAAGTGACCTGTAGGCAAGTAAAGTCCAGTTCTAGAAACTCACAGCCAGGGCAAAGACATCTGTTTTGTCCCCGTCGGAGGTGGGCATGCTGAGCCATGGCCAGTTCTGCATCACACGGAGCAGCTTTGGCAGCACCTTCGCCACTGTCCTTCCCGATGAGGCGATGATCTTCCACAGGGTTGCAGCAGCTCTGCGGGGTCAGAGTTCTGTGTCAGGGGGGTGCTGGCCAAAGTGCCTCGAGGAGCAGGGAGGGACCATGGCAGCAGGATGGAGGCTGACATGGCAGGGCTGGGAAACAGAGGCTCCAGATGGTCCTGGAACTCTCCATCCCTCTGGCAGACCACGTGGGACAGGATGGACAGGGTGATGCGCTCAGAAGGCTGGTGAGCCCCGAGCCGTGAAGGCAGGGAGGCCCTGTACCTGTCACACGATGGGGCACAGCGCAGGAGGGTGAGCACAACATCAGCAGGGTGTTCGTCAGTCACCCTCAGAAACTCCGTCAGCAGCTTCTCTTCTGGAGTCGCGTTGGCTGTCAGTCTCTGGTGCACGTTCCTGACGAAGGCTGGCACCTGCAGGAGGCGTGGGGGAAGAGCTGCCAACTTGCCCAGCTTCCCTGACAAGTGCTTCCCTTCCCACCACACTGTACTGGCCTCAAAGGCTGAGAGGGCCCAGGGGAGCTGGCTTGAGGGGCCACAAGCCCCTGGAGTGGCTTGAGCCTCGGGCGCAGGCTGCTTACTTGCTCTGGACTGGAGACACCATTCTCCTCAAAAATATCTGGAGTGGGAGCAGAATTCACACTCTCCCTGGGCACGAGGTCAGTGTCTGCAGTGCCCTCGGTCATTGCAGCGTCGGCCTCCGCAGTGAGATCAGGCGGTGCAGGGCCAGAGTTTGTTGGTTCATCGCTCAACGGGATGTCAGGGGTTGCAGTGCGATCCATCGATGGGCTGTCAGGGTCTGTTGTAGCATCAGTCATAGTAGGGTCAGACTTTGTTGCGTGAACAATCGTCGGGGTATCACAGCGTCCTGTGCCATCAGTCAGTGCGGTGGTGACATCAGGGTCTGCCTCGAGCTCAGTCGGGCTGGGGTCAGGCTGTGCCATGACCTCGGTTGGTCTGGTTGTGGTCCTTTTACGCCGAATGCCCAAGAATCTCAGAAAGGCCTGCAGAAGAACGGAGAGCAGGGAAGAGAGGGATGTGCCATGGAGATCTCCGACAGCGGTGCCAGGCTGAGCAGGGACAGCAGGCCCAGCCCAGGAGGCCGTGGCTGCAGGTACCTGTGCTGCCCTGCGGAAGCGGCCACGGGCACGGTCGTGTTCTTGTGTCCGGTCCTGTCCTGGATCTGGCAAAGAGCGAGCGCGGTCAGAGCTGAGGGGCTGCGGGACAGGCCGCAGAACACGGCCCAGCCCTGCACTCCACAGGCAGGGCCGGCCCCGGCATGCCCAGTGCATGGAGCTGCCGGGGAAAGAGTCCCGGGCCCTCTTCCCCCCTCCCTTTCCTTGGCCATGTCCACAGGGGACGGGGTGGGATGAGGCAGAGCCGGCTGCAGCCACCAGCCCTGGGGCCCAGCTTTGCTACTCACCTTCCTGCAGGGGATGCAACTGCTCCATCTTCTCCGGGTGCTGGAATGGGGCAGCTCCAGGGCCTTCCTTCTTCTTCCGAAAGGGCCTGAGCAGGCTCAGGCGTCTTCCCGCCATCCCACAGTCTGCCTCTTGAAGGTACCTGCAAGAGAGAGACACCTCGGAAGATCTCCGGGTGACCAAGTCCGGCAGGCTGCCCTCGAGGCCACCTACCGCAGGGATTGGAGACTCCGGAAAATTTCCGGGTCCCCAATCCTGCGGTCTGGCCTCGAGGGCACCTGAAAGAGAGAAAAGCCTAACAAACGGTATGGGTCAGCAAGTCCTGCAGGCTGGGCTCAAGGACACCTGAAAGACAGAAAAGCCTAGCAAACGCTAGGGGTTAGCAAGTCCTGCAGTGCGGCCTCGAGGGCAGCTGCCGCAGGGATTGGGGACACCTCGCAAAAGCTCCGTGTCACCGAGTCCCGCGGTCTGGCCTCGAGGTCGCTCGCACCACAGAAAATCCACCAAAACGCTCCGGTCAGAAAGGAACGAGTTGGCTGCACGGGGGCTCCGCACAGCACCGCTCTGTCCCGTCTGTACCGTCGCGCGCTCCGAGGAGCACTGAGGCGTGGCCACCTCACCACCACTACTATGTCCTCACGTGTCACAAAGGGCCCTGTGACACCCTGCCCCGTGCCATCCCATCGTGTCACAAAGGGCCCTGTGACACGCTGCCACGTGCCCTGGGGACTCCCCTAGCCTGGCCAACCTGCCCCCGGTGGGAAGGAGTCCCTTCTCCAAAGTATCCAACACAGCTGGACATGAACTTTAGGCACAGTTGAAAAACTAAGCAAACCCTCCCCTGCTGTGCCTGCCCACGGCAGCAGAAGTCCTCGCCCAAGGAGACCTGCCACCGCCCCCAGTCCTGGCAGGGCTGGTGCCCGTCTCCTGCCCCACACAGCTGTGTCCCCGGGGCACTTCTCTGCCACAGGGCAGCCAAAGCCAATGGGCACTGATGTCTGTGCTCTGGCAGGGGGCTGTTGGGAGCGGCAGTTGGAGCAATTGGTGGCCGTGCTCGACAGCTGTCAGAAGGCAGAAGCACTTTCTCCTTGTGGGAATGATTTTTTTCGGGCAAGTGATGAGCTGCAGCACAAAACTGCCCTCAGTTGCTGAGTTTTGCAGGAAGATTAGATTGGTCAGACATCCTGTCAAGTTTCCTTGTGTTATTTGGCCTTTTTTTCTTGCATTCTGCAAAATAAAAGCTGCCCGGTCTGATGTTCAAAGCTCCAGGTTCTGCATGTCCGGCTGCGACTCCCAGCTGATAGCCAGGGCTTTGGGGAAAGTGGAGGGGACGGGGAGAACTCAGGGATGCAAACCTGTTCCGTGTCTCTGATTAAGGTGCCAGCCTCCTGAAGGAGCAGCCAAGACAAGTGCTGGCAGCAGACGTCTTTTGCCGGTTGCTGCTCTCCCATGGACACAGGGCACACGTGTTGCCGCAGGTGCAGAACACTTGATGCAAGAGCAATGGGGGGCCATGCATTGGTAGGGAATGGGCTCCAGCAAGGCCTCTCGCATTCCCCTCGCTGCTTCCCACTCCCTTGTCCCGGCAGGGCCTCCGCAGCACCTCAGCCCTTCAGGGCCTCCCAGCGCCCCGTCCCCTCAGGCTCTTCCCCAGCCCCAACAACCGGCCCGGCAGCGGCGCAGCCCTGAAGGAGCTCCACGGGAGCTGGCTCAGCTCAGGAGGCACCTCCCAGCCCTCAGCAAGCCAGACAGCAACACACGGGCAGGCCACAGATGCTGCTTCCCGCCTGGCACAGGGCTTGTGGCCACCTCCCAGGACCAGCTTCTCAGGGATCCCCACAGCTCCAGGCTCTGCCCATCTGCTCTGCTGCAAGTGTCGAGTCTCCAGCAGAACCCCCCAAGGCCAAGGACCTTTTGGGCACTTTCCCTTCCCCACTGCACCTTTGGGCAAGTGTTGTGGAGCACAAGGGCCCTTTTTTCCCCTCTTCCCAGATGCCCTGTGGACACCGGGCACCAAACAAAACTCTGTGCATGACAATATTTGTTTAATATTCCGTCACTGGGGTAGAAGGAAGAGCTTGCAGAGAAGAGGCGTCTTCCCCACAGGCTCTGGTGGCCCCATCAGACAGAGCTGCCTGCATCAACTCTCCACACAGCTACAGCAGCACAGGCACACACAACCTCAGAGGGAGGGCTGGGTACTCCATGCCCTGCAGAGCTGCTCTCGGAGCTGCTGGAACCTGGGATAGGGAGCTCTAAGAATGTCAGTGTTTTCAGGTGTGAGGTCATGGTTCTTGTCTTCTGTCATGGCTTGAAGGGCTGAAACAGAGAGGAACAGAGACAAGATCAGAGCCCAGATGGGTGGGGACCCAAGGAGCCCCTCCTGCCAGGGCCATCCCACCCAGCTCTTGCCTTTGCCAGGAGGGAGCAGGGCTCAGTGGGATCAGCTGGAAGGTGCTGGCCACCAATCCCCCCTGTGCCCCTGAAATCTCTCTCTGCTCTGTCAGTGCAGGGAGCAGAGCCCTTCACACTTGGGGCAGGATTGCAGCTCCCTGCCCAGGGTTTGTGCTCCTCTCAACAGCCCCTGTTGACAACCACACTCTACAAGTCTGCTGTAACTATTTCACAGTCTTTGCTGCCATCCAGCATCCTTTTTTGACAATTGCAGAAGCTGAAACACTTTAGCTTTTGGGGTTTAGTCCATAAATTAATCCTTTATTGTGCTGTATCTTTTTGCTTTGCAGCCTTTAATGTTGATTGCTTGCTTGTCAGTTTGAAGATATTTTCTATCTGTTCGCAAAATTTATGTTCAGTCCTGTTCATCTAGAAGTTATAAAATTCTCAGCAATTTCAGCAAAAAATCACAGAACCATCGAATCAACTGGATTGGAAAAGACCTCTGAGATCATCAAGTCCAACCCTTGATCCAACCCCGCCGTGGTTCCCAGCCCATGGCACTGATGCCACATCCAGTCTCACCTTAAAAACCTCCAGGGACAGAGAATCCACCCCTCCCTGGGCAGCCCATTCCAATGCCTGATTACTCTCTCTGTAAAAAATTTCTTCCTAATATCCAACCTAAACCTCCCCTGGTACAGCTTAAGACTGAGCCCTCTTGTCCTACTGCTGGTTCCTGGGAGAAGAGCCCGACCCCCACCTGGCTACAACCAGGTGAGAGAGTGAGGAGGTCTCCCCTGAGCCTCCTCTTCTCCAGGCTGAGCCCCCCCAGCTCCCTCAGCCTCTCCTCACAGCACTTGTGCTCCAGTCCCTTCCCCAGCCTCGTTGCTCTTCTCTGGACCTTCTCCAATCCCTCAATGTCCTTCCTGAGCTGAGGGCCCAGAGCTGGACACAGCAAATGTAAGGTTATACTCATTGTTTGTCACACACATAACTTTAGCCTAAAAAAATTCTACATTAATTCTTTATTAACTATTTCTATTTAAGTGTTAGTAGAAAAAAATTTAAAAAACCTTATTCATACTGTACATGATTTAACAAACAATGTTTAACAGCCCCCTTTCAGTTGTCCCGTTTCCAAGTCTTGAAACTGGTTCTTCTTTGTTCTTGGATGGCTAATTTCTGCTTAATTTCTCCTTTTAAGCAATACAAAAACATACATCCTTTCCATCTACAAACTGTGTGTCTTATCTTAAAGGTTATAGGATTCTCAGGCAGGTTTCTCAAGCAACCAAAAGTATTAACAACATTATTCTCAGGCAAGTTTTTTTCAGACAAGCAAAAATTTTAGAGCATCAGTCCCAGGCAGGCCTCTCAGGTAAACCAAGCAAAGCTATTTAACAGTATTAACAACTTCTTCAAGAGTAGCTTTGCTTTTGCACTGCAGTGTAAAATATTCCTGCCTAGAAGGACTGTTTCAAAGCACTGAGACTGTTCAGGGCAGATGTGAACACACCTTTTGGTGTCTCCTTGCAGCAAGCATTTGGTGACTGACAAGTATTTTGAACTTCATTTTTTTTAGGAATAACACGCGGTATCTCTGGAAAAGAATCCCTCCTGCCATCAGATCTGTAAGTACTGGATTTACAGCTGTGACCACTGCAGAGAAGACATTCTTCTGGTTGAACACTTGGGAGGGTTTTTGGTCACAACAGGCAAATGCTGAACGTGGTGCAGTTTGGTCAGTGGGACAGAGAATCTGACAGAGAGACTTGGAAGCACTCAGAGGTCCAAAGTGACCTTGTGTGGGCAGCAGGGAATTGCCTGAAATGATTCCTGTGTGCTCAAACACTAATTATGAGAAATGAGAACTGTTGCCAAATTTGTGTAGGTTTTCCTGAAAGGATTTTAGGTATCGGGTGTAAATAAAAACCTCATGACAAAACCTTGTAAAAACAAACTAAGTTGTTTGTAGTAGGGTTGTGTCTGTGATTGTATATTCTACATACTGGAATTTCATAAACCATATGGTTTGTTCTGTAACAGCAAAACAGACCATTAGTTACCCACTTTTATCAGACTTCTGAGCAGTAATTTAGGGAACTTGGCTTGGCATTTCAGAACCTTGGGACACTCATGAGAAGGTTTATCTGTTACCTGTGACTTGAGACAAACGTTTTAGAGACTGTGAAATGGTAACATGCAAATTCTTGCTACCAGAGGGCAGCACAGACTGCTAAGAAGCCTTCTTATTTGCCATAACAAATTCTCTGTAGCTTTAGAAACAACTGATTTTTAGATGCCATTAGTAGTTTAACACATTGTTTTCCTCAATTTTTTTCCTGCTTCTGAACTGTTTGACACACGAGCCTATTGCAAGTGGAGAATGCCATCAGATGCAGGGTTTCCTGAAGTGGTAATTTATGTACTGGTGGGAGTGCCCCAAGATCTGCATTTGGAGGTCAGTGTGGTCTCTGAGGTGTTTTGTCCTGGCAGAGCAAGTTGTTGTCTCTGGCTGCTGAGTGAAATGGGTCAGTGGAGTGTGGGAAGGGAGGGGGAACTTTGGAAGTGCTCACTTTGGGGCTGGTATTGGTTTTCCAAAGGCGTCAGAATTGGGAAAGTATCCTCAGATTTCCTACCTGTGGAGTTGAGTCTCTGTCTGCTCACAGTGTTTCTGTGTCCTCGGATGGCACCAGGAGATGAGCCCTTGCCCTGGTTTCTCAGGCTCAGACATCAATAGTTGCAGATGATTTTGCAGCTTTCCTTGGGCTTCCTATGGAAGACACTGTGAAAGGTACGTGGCATCTCTTCCCTGAGTAGCTTTGGTACAGGTGAGTGAGATCAGAGAGCTGTAAGTGAGGATTAATAAAAATGTGTATACAGATCCTGAGACTGTTATAAAGACAAGTGATGGGGCAGTGAACAGAAATCATGTCTTTGCTCTGGATAATGGTTGTATTTTTGCAAATTATTTGCCACTACTTATTGTTTATTCTCCCCTTCTATATGTTAAAGCAATTCCATGGTGAGGGAAGAGTGAAAGGTGAAGCTAATTCTGTGTGCTATTGCTTTCCTGATGTTATTTGTTGAACTGCATGTCTAAATATAAGCATTTTAATAAGAAATTTATCTTGGAGTTATGGCACACAGGCAGTGAGCTGAGGTACTTTTCTACTGGTCTTAATGTGCCTCTTTATTTTGCATTTCTAGCAATCATATAAGGAAATGGTTCTTACAAATGCACAAATGCCCTTCCCGGTGGGCTAGAGCAGGACTGGCAAGTAGACTTTGCAACTCACACGGTGATGCCTAAAAAGCCAGTTAGGGGGAGCTGTTATTTCATGAAACACCGAAGGCAGCCTTTTCGAGGAATTGGGTCTTAGTTTTTAATTAAAACTGCACAGAATTCTGTTAGGTGTGTTTTGGAGGCTAATGCTGCTTATAAACATGGGACAGGTACAAAAGGTAAGGAAGTACAAAATGGTGGGTTTGGTTTGGACTTCGGAGTGGTTTGGATTAAACTACACCCTCACGTGAACTTTTTTAAACAAAAGCTGTCAGGATATGCTGTGATTGCTCTGTTCCTCTGCTGCTGGCTCTGACTCACATTGACACATAAGCTGGATGATGTGCAATGATATGTCTTAATCTAAGAAAGAAGAGTAAAAAAACATAGCATTTTGAACCTGAGACTTCTTTCAGGAGAATTAGAGCATCTTTGGGCAGGGATTTAGTGAATCCTTGTGTTCTGAGGAGCTCCAGTTATTGGTATAATTTCCTTTGCTTTTAAAATTTATTCTGCTGGATCTTATCTTTACTGTCGTGGTGTTGATACCAGAATCTCTGTTCCTGCAAAGCTTGGGCTGCAGAAATACTTGGCTTTTTTTTTTTTTTTCTAAAGCTTTATCTGTATCTGGCTGAGGCAAAAATAAATATTAAGCTATGGAAGCAGGATGGAATGACTGATGTTAAGCTGCTCTGTGCAGCTCTGGAAGAAGGAGCCAAATTCCAGCATATCTAAAAGGGCCAGATGTATTAGGCTAAGAATTGGAAGAGGTGCTGATCACCTCATGGAATCACAGGCTGGTTTGGGTTGGAAGGGACCATGAAGACAGTCTGGACTCTGGCATCCGAATTCACAGCAAAGAGCACGTCCAGAAGCACCTCCTCACCCTCCTGCATGTCATGAGTGTCTTCCACGGCACCACCCGGCCTGTTTGGGAACGGGAACGGCTGCTGGGAGCTCTGGCAGCAGCACCTGGAGAGCAGGTAAAAAGAGCCATGGGATTGTTTTGGCTGCTGCTGGATCTGGTTTTTCCAGATGTCCCTCTGATTGATCCATTTCACAGTGGGTTCCTAGGGCACATTGGTGGGGGATTCCAAGAATTTGAAAATAGTGGGAAAGCAGTGGGACAACATGTGAACTTGATCCATTTCTAGTAATTCCAACCTTCTCCCTCAACATGGTTCTGGGGGAAACCGGGTTAAAGAGTAAGGATGCAGAGGAACAAGTGATCTAAAACCCCCTGGCTCTCTGTCAGAGCCAACCTGGTCATTCCAGTGGATCTTTCTTCGAAACTGTGGATCATAGGGTTTTCCAGAAAACAATAACAAGAACAGAGGTGAGGTCATAGGCTTCCAATTCTAATGATTTGATGGACATAGGAATGATCCTTGTATGTTTTACGCTCCCCTTTTTCTTCCTGGAATAATTTTAAAATTATTCCTTTAACAAACCATCTAAATTTGAGAATTTAAATTTGAGAGGAAACAATGCAAAACAAAAGGCAGGGAGAGCTCACAGAATCCTCATGGAATACTGGAGTGGTTTGGGTTGGAGGGGACCGTAAGGATCATCTTGTTCCACCCCCTGCCATGGGCAGGGACACCTTCCACTAGCCCAGGTTGCTCCGAGCCCATTCCAACCTGGCCTTGGACACTTCCAGGGATGGGGCAGCCACAGCTTCTCTGGGCAACCTGTGCCAGGGTGTCCTCACCCTCACAGGGAAGAGTCAGAATACATCAAATCCAGCCCTTTGCAAAGGAGGAAACTCCTGGGTACCTGGGCAGACCCTGCCCACTCCCACAGGGACCCACTCTGTCCAGCCCCCCTGCAGAGCCCTTGACGTGGATTTGTGGGAGCACCTCAGGCTTCAGGGACAGCACGTGGAATCCAGCCCCCACTCCAGCACCCCGAGCTCAGTGTGTCACCCCCTGCAGAGGTAGGGTGTGATTTCTGGAATAATTGCACTGTGTCTGAAAGAGATGAAAATGTAATTGAAACAGAGGAGCAGATGATCGCTGTGAATTCTGCTCCAGGGGCTACATCCCAAACATCACAAGAGTTGGAGACCCTTAGGAGATGCTGGACATAGAGATCATCCCTGAATGCCCCTGAGCTTGTTGCCTCTCATGAGGATTTATCCAGCTGCCAGGATGATTGCCCTGCCAGGTATCTTGTTACTGTATCATCTCACCATAAACAGTCCTCCCACTGCTCAGGCATGAGCCAGCCCGGCCCTGCAGACATCCCTGCTGCCTGCTCTGAGACGCGGGTCTCAGCAGGGAGTTAGTTCCCGTACAACGGCTTTTCCTTCAGCCCACGAGCATCTAATTTGATCCAGGGGCTTGCAGAGCACAGAACTGGCAAAACTCGATGAGCAGATGTTTTCTGAGGAGGCCTGTGCTCCTCTGTGGCCCGGAGAGGAGGATGTCAGTGGCAGCCCCGCTCAGGGATGCAGATGAGTGCAGAGATCGGTGAGAACACGCTGCTGTCAGCAAGAGCCACGTACATGTTGTACTCTGTGCATCACTGCACGTTCCTGCTCCACCAAAGCCTCCCCCTGCAGTGCAGAGGGGCAGGTCATGTGGCTGAATTCATCCTTTGCAGCCACACAAATCCTTCGGTGTCACTCTGCAGCGGGTTGCTCTGCCCCTTGACCTGGGGGCACCAGCTGGTATTTTCATGCCCGTTAAGTGCCAGGCTTGGGAGCTTTGCAAGGCTGTTGTGGCACCTGGGTTCACCACGGCTCAAAGGCTGGACCACGAGCTGCCACGGAGCAAGGCCTCCTCCTTGGTCTGGGCGTCATGTGAATTCCCTGTCAGAGCTCACCTTCTAGGGTGTGGACCAAAACTGGGGAGGAAAGGGAAATCTGGAAAAGCTGATGGACTGCCTAGGCCCTCGATGCTGCAGCCTGGGCTGTGTCTTTGAAGGATACAGCCTTTTCCATGGTGCATTAAGGCAGATAAACCTTCCCTAAGAGTCAAAAAAGGACCACATTCACCCAGAATAGAGCAAAATAATTTTCTAGCTGGTGGTAAAATCACCTTGAAACCAGCACAGCAAGGACGGTTTCAGATAGGCACCCAAAATAAGCACCTTAAATATGTAGCAAAGGTGGCCTTGCCATGAGGCTTCCTCAAAGCCAGGCACTTCCACATCCCTGGAAGTGTTCAAGGCCAGGCTGGAGGAGGCTTGGAGCAACCTGGTCTAGTGGAAGGTGTCCCTGCCCATGGCAGGGGGCAGAACTGGATGAGTTCCCTTCCGACCCAGGCCATTCTATGATTCTAAAATAAGGACAAGCTGGCAACCTCCCAGCATTTCACTTTCCTGACCAAAGCAGTAACTCACCAAACACCTCTCCTCATTGCTCGTACCTCTACATTTTCCTTGGAAATGAAAGAAAAGCTGGGAAGGTCCATCTCCCCGTGGTGCCTGTCACCACCTCCCTGCCAAAGCTGTTCCTGTGCTGACAGTGGGTGTCAAGAGAAGACACATCCTCCGTGTGAGATGCTGCTGGCATGAGAACCCACAAAACAAAAACATGTGTCACCCGTGGCTGGGCTGGACCTAGGTCCTTCTACTTCAAGAACAGTGAGTCTGATGCATTGAGGAATCAAAGCTGCTGTGCCAGAGGACAAAAACCAAATCTCCCAAAGAATTAGATTGCTCTGAAGGCAGGGAGGAAGCCTAACCCAGATTAACTGTGACTTGGGAGAGGAAACCAGTGAAAGAAATGCTGGTGTTGGTGGAGGGCTGCTTGGCATCCCTCTCCTCTCTGCTTGGAGGACCAGAGATCCCTAAGTGTTAGATAAAGCAGGGAAAACCACACACAGAGTAAAGCAACACAATCCAAGGTTTGGGACCCAGCCCTAAAGAGGAAGAGGAGCTGGCTGGTGGGCAGGCTGCAGCCCCACAAGTGTTGATGCACACTGGTGCAGCCCATGGAGGTAAAGCTGGGCTTTGAGCTGGAGCAGCAGTTATCTTGGATACAGGACCTTGCCCTGGCACGTGGTTGCCTGGCTGGGCAGCAGAAGTTTGTCAGAGGGACAGGATGGCGAAGGCCACATATATTTGGAGGGGGTTGGATGAGACATGCTGCACCTGGACTTGCTCACAGGAGGATAAAACACCCCCTTGTGAAAGCTGATCAGGCTCGATGCACTCCAAAGCTCTGGTGTCTGAGCTTTGCAGGGCGGGTTCAGATGAAAGGAACACCCTTGGGGTGACAGTGCAGAGGGTCTGTTCACAGCTGGTTTGGGAGCAAGGAGTTAGGACAGACCATCATCCACTGTGAGCTCATCCTGTCCGTGTACCTCCTCTCTAGGAGCAGTGATGTGCCAGCCCAGTGGGAAGGGGTCAGCATATGGACCTCAGGGAGCTAGAACATGTCCAGTCAGGCTCTGCTGGCCCTCAGGCTCACTCCTCCCAAGTTTTACTCCCACAGACACTCAGACCCATAAAGACCATCCCCGTTCCAGCTTGCTTGGAGCTGACAGGTGACTTGCTGCTCGGTAGCACAGGAATTTTTTAGGGACAAGCACACTGTTGTTCCGCCTCGGGGAAATGAAGTGATTTTCACGTGTTCCCACTGCAGGATGAATGAATGAGACATTTGACAGAGGACACATTCGTAAGGCTGGCAAGCCTGCTGGCTCTGGGTTTTATATGGAGAGCTGAAGGCTGTTTTTCCACTCATTTCTGCCATGAGTGGTTGGAAAGGGTGATAAACAGCAACAGTCACCAGGCAAAGCCATCCCCACCTCTTCCTACCCCAGCACAGGTTGATCTTTCACATCCAGGGACATCCCCAGCCAAGAGGCTGCAGCAGGATCCCAGCACCACGAGAGCTGCAGGTGCTGGTTGCCCAAAGAGATGCCTAAAGGTGGGGAAAGGTTCATTTTTGCAGAGGTTTCCCATTAACTGCGAGATGCTTCCAGCAGCAGCAGGGAGGATAACAACCTCCTGAGCCTCCACAACCAATGTTGTTGCTCCCCAAAGCTGAGCTACAGGACAAAGACTCAGAGTCTCCTTTGGCTCTGTAAAACCAGGCTGGCTTCCTCAGCAAAAAAACCAAACAAAAACCAACCAAACAACAAACCCACGAAACTTACGAACTTCAGCAAAACAATACCATCTTCCCCAGGAAAATAATTTGCTAGTGCTTTTTTTTACTCCTTTTACCCCAGTTGTAAGCAGGAGCTTGCATCTGGTCACATGAGCAGCTTTAGCAGATGAAATTGGGTTTTTTTCCTCACACTTGAAAATAACTTCAATACCAAATTAGGGTCTCTCACTTTCTTACTAGTTTGTATTTGACTGTGTGGGAATAACCTGGCAGTGCCAAGGAACTGATGTTTGCTTAAAGAAAAACTCTCCAATAGAGCTCTCCTGCAGAAAAATCCATTGCTCTAAAAATTGCCTAGACCAAGTTCAGCTGTGTTTCTAGATGGATTTGGGCGAAACCCTTGGCTTCCAAAGGAGCTCCAGCCATTTACAGGGGGAAAATCCAGCAGCTCCCATATGATGCCTCATCAGCTGTACCCAACACAGTGAACAGCACGGTGGAAACAAAACAGTTTTACCTCCTTGTTAGAAACTCGGAGTCTCCAGACGCCTCAGACAAACAAATACCTCAAGCACAAGTTGTTCCATATGCTCAGTGTAAATCATGGGGAAGCCCCTGAGGAATAAATACATACTGGCCACATACATGCTGTTTCCTGGGATTTTTTTTTAGTACTAACTCCAAACAAAACAGCCACAATGTGGAGATGCTGTTTATATCAGCTCCCCACCAACTGACAGGATGTTTATAAAGGAGAGAGCAGGATTACATAGCACAGCCCCCTGTCCCTGCCCAGTGGGACTCCCATGGCTCCAGGGAGACCTCAGAGCACCTTCCAGTGCCCAAATGGGCTCCAAGAGAGCTGCAGGGGGACTTGGGACAAGGGATGGAGGGACAGGACAAGGGGGAAATGGCTTTAAACTGACAAAGGGTGGGGTTAGATGGGATATTTGGAAGGAATTCTTCCCTGTGAGGGGGAAGATGGGGAGGCCCTGGCACAGGTTGCCCAGAGAAGCTGTGGCTGCCCCATCCCTGGAAATGTCCAAGGCCAGGTTGGAATGGGCTTGGAGCACCCTGGGCTAGTGGAAGGTGTCCCTGCCCATGGGAAGGGGTTGGAATGAAATGAGCTTTAAGGTCCCTTCCAACCCAAACCATTCTGTGCTCCTATGGAAAGAGATGAAGAAGGGATTCAACTCCTCAAATCCATGTGCTCACCTTGAGCAGAATGCAGGGTTTCTCCCCATTTAATTCAGAGCTCTATCAAATCAGGAGAGTGGCCCAGTTTTCACAGCTGAATTAAGCCTATTCAACTTTGCTCCAAAGATTAAAAAGCAGCAACATTTTGGACAGATCACCTGGCAGGATGCCCACAAGGTATTTCAGTGTCCAGCACTGCTGCTCTCTGGGCTCCTTCTCACCCTACCCACAAGCAAAAGAACTCACGGCAAACTCTATTTATCATGTAAAAACCCACATGGGCAAGATAAAATATTTTTTTTTCTTATTTCTTTAATAGGGAACCCTAACAAGAACATACCCCTGTGGCCTGGGATATATGGCACATCAATAGAGACCTCTACATTTCCAGGGCTCTCCTCTCATAACACATGATTTTTGCTCTTTGCCACTGGTGCACAATGACCACAGGTTTCCAATGAAGTGGCTGCAGCAAATTCTCAGGTCTTTTTTTCCCCTCCATATCTTCCTGACTAACACAGCACTCATTCATGGGTATAAATAATTCCCTATAATTCCTTTTTGAGAACAAATAATTCCCTATAATTCCTCTTCGGCTCGTCTGCCGTTACATCATCCTGTCCGCGTGGGCAGTGAGTATTTCTGGCTTCTCCCTGGCTCCAGCTCTTTTCAAGCCACCTCACCTCTCTCCCCGTAATTAGTAACAGGCTTTTCCATCACAAAAGTTGGAAGTTTCATTGAACTGTTGAAATTCAGCCCATTTCGAACAGCATTTATGCAGCACAGGAGTTCCAAGTTGCCACAGGACTTGGAGGCCATTTGAAAGATTTTTTTTGATCCTCTTGTGCAAGGCTTGACCTGGAAGACTCCACGACAAGAAAACAGGAGCAACCCAAAACAACGGCTGGCAAGGTCTGTGTTGGCCAAAACACGTCTCGTGCTCCCTGAATTATCTTTTATTCTGGAGAAGAGCGTAGTTGTCTCTCACAGGAGCGGAACATCACGGTTCACATCACAGTTTACTGACCTAGAAGATGCACCTTGTGTGAGAGGGGGAAATATCCACACTATTTACATATTTGACAGTAGTTTGTTCCCTGTAATCAGAGAAACTGAAAATCCCTTCAAGCAGAAGGGCTTTTTGCAGATGCAGTTGGTCAGGGCTCCAAGTTTCCCCTTTTGAATTATGATCTCTCCTACAGGCCGTGGATTAAGACTGTATATATACACTCAGATTGTATATACACACAACCTGGGGCGGGCTTGCTTTTGTTGCTGAGATTTTTAAGAGGGGAAAAGAAATTCCATAGAACCATAAAATCATAAAATGTTTTGAGCTGGAAGGGAACTGAAAGCCCATCTTGTTCCATCCCCCTGCCACGGCAGGGACACCTGCCACTAGCCCAGGTTGCTCCAAGCTCCAACCAACCTGGCCTTGGACACTTCCAGGGATGGGAAGGAGGTTTTGCAGAGGTGTTTTAACATCTTGGCCTGTGCTGCTGGATGGAAAAGGCAGAGCTCTTATCTTTCCATACTTCCCACTCTGACCTGCCCATCCAGAGATGCTCATGCCCTTTTCCCTGGCTGTGGTATCGAATGCAACAGAAATACATCAGGAAATATTTGCACAGAGGCAGACAGACAAACAGAAAGAGAAGGAGAAAAGCAGAACTAGGAAAAGCTTCAGGAAAATATTTCCTGGACCACTTCCTAACCGGGATGCTGGTGGAGTGGGAAGCAATTGGATAAAAGCAACGACAAATAGTTTGAAACTAATGAAAACCATCTATTGCAAGTGAAATTAAAATGCAGTTTGCAGCCCTGCCCTTGTGCCTGCAGAGCAGCCCTTTGCACTGATTTGCAAGCAGAGAAATAGGGGTGTGAAGGCTCCAGCTGGACCCCACATCTCCAATCCACTGTGCAGATGCTCAGCTGGGGATGGAAAAGTAACAGAGCAACCCTTGGTTTTGGTGGTACTCCCTGATTTCAGGGTGAGCAGCAGCCCCACCTTGCAGAGGCAGTTTTTACTTGAGGGGAAAAAGATGAATTTGGGTTTGGTGGCTGCCCAAGGGGTCCCTGGAGGAAAAGCCAGCAGATGGTGCTCAAGGATGGAGCCAAGGTGGGATGCTCCTGGGTGTCCCCATGCACAGGGGACCTGGAGCCAGCCCCCCTGAGCTTGTGTGAATCACACGGGGGAAATCCACAGAGCTGCTTAAATCAGGGGTAGAAACGGCCCAGCTGAAGCACATCAGCAAAGAACTGCAAAACTGCACCACTCTGCCTGTTCCACTGAAAACTTTTTATGAGGGGCTCAAGCTGGGACCCTTATTCTGGGGATGGGAGGACACCAAGGTCCCCTTTGCATCCAGGCAAGGATGTAGCACACATGGCTTTTTTCTTTTGCTTTTTTTTTTGTGGGTAGAAAGAGAATTCCTCAAAACCCTTCTGACTCATAGCATTAATCATGTCTAGTTATTAATACACCAGGGAGAAAATCTTGCTAAACTTAATCCCAGCTGCCTCTACAAATTACCAATGTGATGTGATTCAGTCTTTTACTAATTATCAGAGGGTTTGTTGGTGTCTGGGGCTGGAAAGTAGTCTGTCCCTGCAGATGTCACCCCCTCTCTCCGGGTGTCACTCACCCCCAGAATGTCACAGAAGCCACGGAAGGGACCTGCCCGGGTTCCCTGTCGCTGCCAGGATGGACAGGGAGTGCTTTTCCAGGGGTCACCAACACAAACATGGAGGGAACTGCTAAAGGAAGGATTGGAAAGGATTGTGAGAGAAAGGGGAAAAAGTAACCCCACCCCAAAATGCCCTGAGCGTCCTGGCTGGCTCCTCCCCAACCGTGTGCCAGTGACAAAGCCCCTTTTTGGAAAGGAAAACCTCTCAGCTCGGTTATTACAGCCATAAAGGCAGTCAGATGGGAACTGAACAGCTCTTACAGCCTCATTAATTATTGGAGCACTGGTAAAAGTCATTTCAATATTAAAACCATATTAAGACAAAGAAGAAAAAGGAACAAATGCTAACACCACAGCAAGAAATTAATCTAACTTCCAAGTTAAATATGTTCTTAATCGAGCTGTGATAGGCACTCAACACATGTGCACACTTTACTAGTACTGTTACATTATTTACCTGGAATCCTCTATCTTGGCTGTTTTCACTATGGTTCTGAGGGTGCCTGGAACTTTCCCATGGTTTGTCCTTCTGGTTTTTTTTCAGTCAAACAAAAATGTTTCCCTGTGCTCCTCCATTGCCACACAGAAAATTCTGGTTTTCAAAGGTGTTTCTGAAGTAAAGGCAATAAAGATCCCAGCTGCTATTGAACTAATATGACCAGACCATACTGGTTACCACTGGTGGTGGCAAACTGGAACCACTGGACCCCATTGGGTGGATGTAATTCTTCATACAGGTAACAGCACCCACAGTCATGAGCTGCTGCTTTACTGGGATGCTGGTGCTGCTGAATCACAGAATGGCCTGTGTTGGAAGGGACCTTAGGGACCATGTCACTACCATCCCCTGCCACGGGCAGGGACACCTTCCACTAGATCAGGTTAATCTAGAGCCTGTCCAGCCTGGCCTTGAACACTTCCAGGGGTGGGGCAGCCCACCTGGGATCTCTGCCTGACATCCAAAATCACCTGGAAAAGCCCTTGGTTTGGACACTTCTGCTGACATAATGCACCTCCATCATACGTATTTTATCCTCCAGCAGCTCTCTCTCAACCATTTTGAGTGAAAATAAAAATTTTAAAAATTAAAATAAAATAAAAATAGGCAGTGCTTGGCAGCTGCTCCCGTTCCCACCACCCCTGTTCAGCACCCACCAACTGACCCCCAGCGAGGAGCTTTAGCTCCCTTCTGCCAGGCACGTCTGTTATTTGGGAACACCCTGCCTCTGAGCTTCAGCCTGACAGATTTGGAGGGGGGACATGACACCCTGCTTGCTTTGAGGCTCGAGGCTGGGGAGGTTCACTCTGGATCCCACTGCGAGGTTGACGTTCAGTCTCTGCCAGCACCAAGCCAAGCACCATTTCTAGAACAAGCTGTTGCATCACTCCAAGGGCTCAGCACTTTCCTGAAACATTCCAGCTATTTCTTTATGGGGCTGGTCTTGTGAACAGGACAAAACCAAGAGCAAACATCATAATCCCTATTTGAAAGGAGAATCTGACTATTTGATTCCAGAGACTCCATCTCTGTTCCAGCCTTATATGGAACTAAACAAGAGCAAGAGATAAGAATTAATGTTTCCATACCACCCTTTCTTGAAAAAAAAACAACAAACCAACCAAAAAACCACTCCAGGCTGAAATGTTTGACTTTGGCCAGTGATCTGCTCTCGCTCAAGGCGGAGGAATAAAATTAGTCCCAAATTTATTAGGCTCTGCCAAATAAAAGGTTAAAGGTATTCTTTCACATTATATAAGTTTAAAAACCTTCAGACTCGATTTGTTGCCTTTTAAACTTTTCCTTTAAACCTATATGTATTTTAAAATAGTATCCTTATGCTAAGGAATTTATAAGTTATGCTTTTATTTATAAGTTATGCTGTAACATAAACCCCCCACTTCTTCCTCCGCATCTGGGTAGGTAAAAAACTCCTGCTGTTTTCAGTAGGAAACAGCAGATTTCAATAGGAAACTGCATGAAGAGACTCTCTCCCGCCGTGTAGATGCTCGTGACTGTTCGGGGGGAGAGGCTGAGCTTCTCGCAGCCTCGGGCATCTCGGAACGGCGCTTCACAACTTAGTATGGTCCTTGGCACGTCCTGGCTCCTGCAAATATCCAAGCCCAGCTCTTCCTGACCAGAAGGCATCGTTTAATCGGCTCCTGCCATTCCGCAGGGCTTTTTTTTTTTTTTTTTTTCTTTTTTTTATACGTTTCTTCTCACAGATAAGGGGGAAGCACTTTGGATACCGCACGGCCAACGCGGGAAGGGGAAGCCGCGCAGCGCGGAGGCGGCCCCCGAGGCCGGTGGGGGGGGACTGTGTGTGATGAGCAGCTCTGACCTCAGCCCCAGGAACGCCAGCACCAACCATCTGGATCCCATTTGCGGCGCCGGCTGGCCCGGCCCCCCGGCCCTGCCGCTCCAGCCGCCTCCCCCGGCACGGCCGCGCTCAGACCCACGGCAGCTGCCGCGGGGACCAGCGCGCCCCGTCCCGCATCCCGCCCGTGCCTGCACCCCACGGAGCGAGCCAGGCAGCCACCGGCAAGGCCGAGCAGCACCGCATGCCATGAAGCAAGGGTGAGAGGCGCTTCGGAGCAGAAAAATCCTGGAATAAGCAACTTTTTTGGAGGTTTGTTCAGGGGTAAGTGTTGCTTTCTGCGCGGGAGCACTTAGCCTGGGCTATAGCCCCAGCCAGCTGCTGTGCCATTCCTCCATCCTCAGTGGGGTGTTAGTACTTGGGGAGTTTTCGGACCAAACCCATTCCCTGGTTTGCATCAGTCTTGGAAAAGCGGAGGGGAGGGAGGGCGATTCTGCCTGCTCACTACCCCGGGAGTCTCCTCCCGGAGCGATGTGCCGCGGTTGTACAGGGACGCTCCTGTCCCTGCCGATGCAGGTGAATGAATCCATTCGAAAGAACTCAGCAGAGTACTTCCCCTGCTATTACAGGATGGTTTTTGCCTTTGATGCCTCGAAATCACTGCAGCAGCAGTCTGATGGGATCAGAGCAGGATGACATGGGAAGCAGTGCCCCAAGGAGGGCATGTAGTATTTAGGGGAGCTGCTTAGGCACAAGGAGCATGAATGGGACCCTGCAAGGAGTGTGGCTAAGGTGGTGTCTCAGTGCCTCTTTCCTGCTCCCAGGGCTCAGGAGGTGTTTGATAGCCACCCTCACCCCTCCTGTCCCAAGGTGAGGCAGGATGAGCCTAGCAGAGATGCTGGTCAGCCCATCCATGCCACTCGAGTCCTGCTGCCAGGCATGTCGCCACTGCTCCGGGGTGGGCTGGCATGTGGCTCCGAGAATAATCCTCATCCTCTTGTGGTCATCCTCAGAGAGGGAAATGAGCCAAACTGCCTTTCCCCCGAGGGAACGGGCTCTCCAGCCTTGCTGTCACCTCCTGTCTCCACAGCTCCCATCCACACTCCCTCCTGCCTTCCCCAGCCCTCTTGCCCCGTAGCCCCAGTTGCCCTCGGCTCCCTGAGGCTTTGACACAGCAATGCTCTTGCTGAGGGGGCGGCTCTGACTAATGCTGGAGACACCCTGCCACCGTCCCGCTGGGCTCAGCAGAGCCCTCCCTTCCCAACTGGAGCCTGGAGCAACAAATGGTTGTGGCCAAACTGGTTTCCTGACCAAGAACGGGGGCCAAAACTGGCTGGAGCAGAGGTAGCCAAAGTGCCTCTGGTTCCAGTGGGTGTACTGGGAAACTCTCAGCTCATTTCTGGTTGCTGTGATGATTCATGTGTGCTCTCAGGGGAGGAATCCTGCATTTTTCAAACTTCTGGCTTTACCCCATTACTTACTGGTTTAAGGGGAAAAAAAAAGTCAGTGCTTGTGGTCAGATAATCACTGTGCTTACATAGTGCTGCTTCTGGGTGCACAACCACCCAGTTTAGGAGATTTGTGGAGGACAGACAGATGTCTCCAGCCTGAGCCGGGGGATTCCTTCAAGGCCGTGTAGGAATGCAGTGGCAGAGGAGAGACTCTGCACTTCTCTGGCACCATCCCTTAAGTCACCAGTATCAGAGTTCAGGGAAACAGACTTTTCATCCCCAAACCTTCATTCAGTCCTGCTCTTTGCAGAGAGGTTGACCGCGACCCGGGCTGTGATGGCATTTTTAGGACAGGAGTGAAGGGCTTTGTGCTTGTTGCCACCACATTGCCATTCATTCATTTGTTCCCTTTCCATTTTCCAGCACTCTTCCCAGTCCCCCTTCTGGTTTTTCAAACATCTCTATCGTTTTCCGTTCAAATGCATTAACTTGCCCTGACTTCAGGGTGAGCTAAACCAGCCCCTGCTTTACTCCCACATGTCAAAGGCGGGGGGAGGCAGGGGGAGTTCCTCTTCTACTTTTGCTACGTGCCTGTCCAGGAACAGGAGGGAAGGGAAGGGAACATCTTATTCCTTCCATTAGTACAAGCTGTGGTAACTGCACAGCCTTGCCAGTCTTGGACTGTGTTCCCGCAGCCTGGATGCGCTGGATTTCCAGGGGTGAGGCTGTCCCTGTGCTGGGCGTGCACGGCAGAGGGTGGCAGTGCGTGCCTGGTCTCTGCTGTGAATCACAGCCAGCCTTACCCCTCCGCGTGCCCATCACTTTTTCCACGTTTTTAAGTGCTCTGTGTTCCACATTAAGCAGCCGATTTGTTTGGGTGGAGAGGCTCCGGGAGGCTTCAGTTACTATACATAAAGAGTCATTGATCTTTGAGGGAGTTTCCTCTTCTTTTTTAGCAAATACTCCCTTTCCCCTTATTAACGACTCTATTTTAGTCTCAGCCTTAGGATGAAGAAAACAACTAGATTTTAAGCCAGCAGCATGCTTAGAAGGACAAAAACGAGTATATGATTCATATCAAACACAGCCGGGGAACTAGCCTGGATAGGATATAAACGCAACCTAACACTGTCACTTTGCTGAATTGGAGCTCACAAGGTTTGCAAAAGCAGGAAAATTTTCCACCCTTTCAGGCTTGTTTGCTCTTAATATTCAGGTCTACCTTTGTAGGAGCCCAACAAGCCTCACCTTCCCAGTGCCACATGGCAGCGACCTTAATGGAAACGCTTCAAAAGAGCCCAAGCAAATTTAAATGGCTCCACCTGTAGCCATGATTAAATCCAGGATCTGTCCTATTCAAGCTCATCCTGAGCCTCTAGAAGTAGTTTTGCTTCTCCTGGATGCTGTGGAGTCAGGTGAGATTCAGTGCTCTGTGATGAAGAGGCAGCCAGTTATGGGACACTTATGTCCCTTGGAAAGGAAACACAGCTGTTTCACATGGAAAAATCCTGGCATTTAGCCTCACATGTGCTCAAATCACTGCTAGGAGTGGCTTTTGGCTAACAATTTGCCCAGCTCAGAGAAATTTAACAGGGTATTTATCCAGGCAAGAGAGAAGCATGCCATCTGTGCTTCTAAGGCTCCATATCAGGAGTTCAGATTTCTCCTCCCTGCTTGCTCCACAGCGTGACCAGATGCACATCCCACTGCTGGGGGTGCAAATAGCTGTTCTGGGTGGCTGGCACTCCCTTTCAAGCCACTGGCAAGGCTTACAGCAGCCTCTTGTCTTCACTGCCAGTTCCTATGGATGTGGATACAGCAGAGAACAGCCAAGCCAAGGGGATTTGAGGCCAAGCAGTTTGGTTGGGAAACAGGGTGATGATGAGATCCCCACAAAGCAAATCGAGATGAAAGCAGAAACCATTTGGTTTTGACTCTGCCATCCCACGAGACAGACTTTTAGAGGGGTCTGGAGGATGCTCACAGCATCTCATCTCTTGCACCATCTCTGGGACGATGCTTTGCCCTCCCTCATCTCCTTTCAGGAAACCTGTTGGGACCCAGCTGCAAATCCACCTCTTTCTCCCAGTACAACATGATGCACCCTCCGTGCACAAGGAGTTTAAGAGATGACATTGTTTCTCAGGTTTTTACTCCGTATATTCTTTGGGGATGCTCCAAGGCTGGGCAGGAAAACCAGAGCACATGTACCACAGTCTGAGGCAGTGAGGCATCCCAGAGGTCCCTGGCTGTGACAGGTGGCAAAGCTGCACGAGACCAAGGCCAACCCCAGGCCATTTGCCCCCAGAAAAGCACACCAGTTATGGCTCTGCCTACCATGCTTGCTTTGGGTCCTCTGCCCTTTCCCAGAGGCTGCTCAGCTCTGCACAGCACGAATGTGTCGCTGGGAGGGGGAGACAATGGGAACAAATGTCCCAAATACAGTGTCAGTATGGTTTGGACCTTAGAGACCACCTCGTTCCACCCCCTGCCATGGGCAGGGACACCTCCCACTAGCCCAGGTTATTCCAAACCCTGTCCAACCTGGCCTTGGACACTCCCAGGGATGGGGCAGCCACAGCTTCTCTGGGCACCCTGTGCCAGGGCCTCCCCACCCTCCCAGGGAAGAATTTCTAGCCAATATCCCATCTAACCCTCTGGCAGTTTGAAACCATTCCCCCTTGTCCTGTCACTCCAGGCCCTTGTGAAAATATTCGTCACTGATTTTGGATTTCCTGCTTATCACATGCCAAGAGTCAGTTCTGTCCACCTCATCCCTTTAACCTTAATAAAAAAAGCATCAAACTACAAAATGCCAGGACAGAAAACCCTTCTGACAGCTTACTGCTTTCTTTTAAGAGTCCAGTATGACAGATAACATCAGTGCCTGAAGCACTGCCCAGCTGAGAATTTAGATTTAAGAGGGATTTTGCAACATTATTCCCTCTGCATGCTATTGCACCTATCTATATCCCTGCATGACACACATCACATTCCCACAGATGCTTCCCCACCTTCCCAAATCCAGGCAGCTCAGCTCAGAGGCGGATAGAATGAACCAAAGTGGTATGCAACAGCTGCAGTAATTTTTCCCTGCCTTTTATGTTTTGCTTTCTAAGTCTTCTCATCTGCTTTGCACTCTTACAGATTTTCTTTTAAATATACTCTAGTGAAAAAAAAAACAAAAAACAAAAACCCCACATACACAAGCAGATGATTGCTTAGAAAGTGAATTTGAAACATCCCCTCGAGGGAAAATAAAGGAAAAAAAGATGTAAAATGTCGAATTTTATGCACAGAGAAATATGTAATATGCAAAAAATAGCTGCTGGGGAAAATATTTAAGGAAATCACTTCATTGTGTCAGGGATAGAAATGATTGCTTTTTGAGAGCATTATTAGGAACAGATGTATTTCTTCTGATGGAGGACATATTGTAATATTAAGAGGTCAGCACACACTATATAAACTCCAAACACACATAAAACCTTCAGATTATTTAAGTCTAACAAGGAGTTAGTGTTTTAGCACATGAATCATGAAGAAACTGGCTCCCCACGTTTTGGTGCTAGTTCTTAACAGTTCAGGAAAACTCTTTCCTTTCCTAAAGATACTCAGCAGGCAGTTTTTTCAGCTTATTTTTCCAGCTTGCAGTGTTTATATCAAATGCTTCACCAGAGCTTTCACCCCCTCCCAGGACTGCAAGGGACTTTTCATTTAAAAAATGAAACAAATCCACCATCAAATTGCCTTACTCAAGATATAATACTGAAAATCCAAAAACCCAGGAGAATAAAGTTGCAAAACAAATACCTGCCATAAGAATGGATGGTTTTGCATGATGCTGAAGCTCATCTCTTGTTGATGAACAAGTCCCTCTGCTTTCACAGGACTATGATGTGACCACGATGGAGGTCACCGAGAAAGCTGGAAATAGATCTGGAGGCCTCCTAAAGGCAAAAATGGGAAAGGAGGTGATTAAAAAGAGTAGCCAATTTATTATTGCTTGGGAAAGGCATTGTATTTCCCGGTCAGGGAGAAGAAATAAAAGCTGACACTGGGTGTTGGTTTGGTACACTGTGTTATCCAGGTTCTTCCCGTGGTGCCCATGGGCTGTGGGAAGGTCGCAGGGGATCCCATGGGCAGGGGGGATTCTGTAGCACCAGGGGGTTTCTCTTTTCCCTTCTGCTGCATTTCATGGCTGTAAACAGGCTCTGTGCAGCTGCTCAGTGCAAAAACCCCAAAGCTCCCAAATGTTTGCTTCAGTCCTGTCATTTATTAGCTGGCAAGACATTAATTATCACTGGTTTATCCTAATGCTCTGCTCGTCCCCAGCTGTTGCTGGGACAGGCTGCCAGCATTCTATTACACAGGATGATAACATAACTTCCTAGGTTTTGGAAAAGAAATATGAGCACTTTGACAGCATACATTATTTTAATGGGCTGGTTTTCCTTTGCATGAATTTTAGTTTGTATTTTTCATTCATTGCTAGCAGCATTTTAAATCTGTGGCATCCCAGTATGAAGGGGAAGGGAGCAACCAAGATTCTTGGATGCTCAGGGTTGAAAGGAAAGACAAAAGTCAGAGGGTCCACAAAAGCTTACACGGTTTTATTGGTAAATTACACACTTGGCATGGAAATTGGTCTGTCAGACCCTGATCTCTGACACACACATTAGCCCCCTTATCTTAGAACCACAGAATCATAGAATATCCTGAGTTGGAAGGGACCCACAAAGATCATGGAAGTCCAACTCCTGGCCCTGCATGGGCCACCTCAACAATCCCACCATGTGCCTGAGAGCTCTTCTTGGCTTCTACACACTCCCAATGGGTGCTGCAAGGCAAACCCCTCTCCAAAAACTTGCAGCTCTTCCTTAAACCTCTTCTTCCCCCAGGGGAGATGCTCCAATGGGGTCGAATGGGTGGTTGTCATGAGCTCAGTGCTTTTTTGCAAATCTCAGCCCTGGGACCTACATAACTTTCTGTATTTGTGTGCTCAGGGGTCAAACTCCGTGGCCAATCCTGCATCCACGGGGAAGCAGAGGTTTTCCCTCTCCATGTGTCCTTTGGGTGAAACTAGTTTTTCCAAGAGCAAGCTGTCCGTCGGGGAAACAGTCCAGCAGAGCAGGTTTGCTCCCACTGGAGGCATTGGGAGGTTGGGCTTGGAGTGGAACAGCCAGGGGGATGGATTGGTGCCAGCTCACGAATGTGATTTTTTAATTTATTTGTGAATGACAGCGATACCTCTGGGCTGCAGCAGCTGCCTCTGTGGATTGAGGGATTGCCAATAACAGGGAAGACTTGCTGTGTCTTAACTCACATTGTGTGCTAACTGCTGGCTCTGGGTGCCTGTCAAATGTCTCTCCATCTGGCATCATTACTGTTATTATTTATTATCGTTATAATTATTATTCACAAATGTGGGGGGAAGGTAGAAGGTAGCTTTTTCCAAATTCATAAATGCCAGTGTCAGGATCAAGTCAGGTTTTGGGAAACCCTGGTGGAAGTTGTCCCCTCCCCTCCACTAACCTGCCCTATGATAGCCCTGAGGAGTGTTTCTTCAATGAAAGTGGGATTAGCTGTTTATTTCCAGATTTTCCCAAATTCCCAGTTCTTGGTTCCATTTCCAGCCGTGCCAGCAATGGCCATCATGTAATTACCATGGCTTTCCTCTTCCCCCTAGCCCTCTTAGGCTCTTGTATTGGTCATAACTCCCTGGTTTGATGGAATTGGCAAGGATCATATGAAGAAAATTGAATTACCTTTTTTTTTTTTTTTTATGATGATGACCTGGTTAACAGTTTGATGTATTTGAGTCACTTTTGGCTGATTTGAGTAATTGAGCTCCTTTTGTGGAATGAAAAGTATTAAATCACTGTGTTCCCTTTTGGGAGGATATTTTCTCAGTTAAGCAAGCCTCGCTGGTTTCTGCTCCGTATGCTTGGAAATGAAGATTAAATAATAAATTGGTCATCTCCATGACAACAGAAACACAGCTTTCCTGACAGAGACATTGTTTCAGAAGGCTTGCCAGGTGGATCACAGATAACAAACTTGCTTAAATTATATTTTTGGCTCCAAGAGATAAAATATTATTCCTGGGGCCTTTCCAAAATACAATCAGCCAGCACAGGCTATTCCACCACCAGGGCTGTGAGCCTGGGGGAGTCCAAGGCCTTTTTGCTGTACAGCCAGATCATGTGGTTCAGTTGGGTCTGGAGTATTTAAATTTCCATTTGTACATTTGGGACAGCTGAAAAGGTGAGCTGAGGCTAAGCGAGAGGTTCAGGGCAATTACTGTGGTGTTTAGAAAAAATAAAATAAGAAATGGCAACAGCAAGAGGGAACATCTTGGCCAAGATGTTTCAGCTGGTCATCCATGGGTGAGGAGGGCAGGTGAGAGGCAATGATATATTTTGATGGTAGAAATGTAGGCTCAGCAATTTCCTGTGTATTCGGTATTACCTGGGACACCACAGGCAAGAGGAAAGTCATCTCAGTCCACAGGGGTGATTAAATGTCAATTATGCGAGTGAGGATTCCTCTTGCAAAGGGTTGCTTGCTACGAAGTAGACTGTCCAGCAGTAAAATATTTTCTTTCCTGCCAAAATGCCACAAAAACCTTGTAAGACCACATGGTTTCGGCTTTTCTATCTCATGCCTCATCCGTGCCTGGCCAGCACTGCTGCTGTTTCTCACTCCCCCTGTTTTTCTCCCTTAGGTCTCACACTGGGTGCTTCGAAACAAAGAGAATAAAAGGAAAGCTCAGATAAAAGACCAAAATGAGGAAACACCGACATTTGCCCTTTGTGGCAGTGTTTTGTCTCCTCTTCCCAGGATTTTGCTCGGTTCGTGCCCAGCAGCAGGCAGGTAAGACCAGACTGCTTCTTCTGACTTTGGCCCAGTACAAACGAGCCACTAGCTCACCCTGTTTGTTTCTTAACATGCATGTCGATGGTATGTCGTGGATTGATGACCTTCTGCTCCGCAGCTCCCACCTCGCTGAGGGTCCCTGAGGACCCAGACCTTGCCAGTGCGCACGGTGCCCTCCCGAGCATGTCGCTGGCCCGTGCCGTGCCTTTGAGGATGCTCTGCGGGGGACTGGGCTGTGGGGTGTGCACCCAGGGTGGCCCCCGAGAGGGTTTTCGTGTGGGCAGAGCTGTTCTGCCCTCCTTGCATGTGCAGGAGGGCTTTTAGCAGTGAGAAGAGCACTGCCACTGACCTGCAGGGAGGCTGCTTTAAGAGGAGGTGCTGGGTGCCTTTGGGATCAGAGCTGGTGTCACTGCGGGGGGTGTTAACAGCAGGAAAAATATGGAAAACTCATGCCAGCACCCAGGCTGCTTAAACCAAGGAGCCCTTCCTTCCCTGAGAACCACCACAGAGCCAGCAAAGCCCTAAGTCAGCAAAAAACGTGCAGGAGACCATGGGCAGCTAGAAACGGAATGAGCCTAAATTCACACGTGGAGCTGCCAGCGTCTTTGTCTGGCTCAGGGCTGGTGTCCAAACCTGTGAGGGGAGGGGAGAAGCACCTCAGCTCCCCCTCCCTGGGAAGGGTAGGTCGCATGCTGTCCCCTCCTGTCCCCCAGCACTGCAGTGTCAGGGTGCTGACGGCTGCCTGGTTGTTCTCCAGCGCTTCTGGTTTTGCTGCGGGCGATGAGGGGAAGCTCAGCTTCACTGTCACCGTGCGGAAGGGGCTGTTGGTTGTTTGTTGGTTGTTTGGGCGAGGAGGAGGAGGTGGAGGAGACATGCTTGTGCTGATCGTAGAAAATCCTAAACCCCCATCTGTTTTTTTAAAGCTGTCAAAACCGTTGCCGTGGCTGATATAATATTTCTAGTGGATTCCTCCTGGAGCGTTGGGAAGGAACATTTCCAACTTGTTCGAGAGTTTCTGTATGATGTTGTAAAAGCTTTAGATGTGGGAGGAAATGATTTTCGCTTTGCCCTGGTCCAGTTCAGCGGAAACCCCCACACAGAGTTCCAGTTAAATACCTACCCCTCTACCCGAGACGTCCTGTCCCATATTGCCAACATGTCTTACGCGGGGGGAGGCACCAAGCCTGGAAAAGGATTAGAGTACCTAATCGAGAACCATCTCACTAAAGCTGCTGGAAGCAGAGCCAGTGAAGGCGTCCCCCAGGTTATTATAGTGTTAACGGACGGACGGCCCCGGGATGATGTGGCTCTGCCATCATCTGTCCTTAAATCGGCCCGTGTAAACATGTTTGCGGTCGGCGTGCAGGATGCGGTGGAAGGGGAGCTAAAGGAAATAGAGAGCGAACCCTTCGATACGCACCGTTTCAACCTAGAGAATTTTACTGCTCTCCACGGCATAGTTGGGGACTTAGTGGCAAGTGTCCGCTCATCCATGACTCCAGAAAAGGCTGGGGCCAAAGGACTGGTTAAAGACATCACAGGTAATGGCTGGCTGGTGGTATCTGCTGGCATTGTGCTGTTTGAAGCCTTTGTAGGGGCAAGACTGAGATGGACGTTCAGAGGTTTAAAAACAAAGGTTTGAAGCATGTGGCCCGGTGTTTGTAGCTACCGAGCGTGCCCTTGTTTGCAGACCAAGCTGGCACCCCTGCCAGAGCTACCAGGAGTTAGCACAGGAGTCCTTGGATGGGCAGCAGCAAGTTGTGCCCGTCCTTTGGCACACATGGCATGGAAATGCAAATGCAGGGAGCTCTGCAGAGTTATTAAATTGCCCCATGCTGTTCACACCAAAGGCAGGGAAATAGGGGATGAACACACCAGACCTGATGGTGACCCTGACTGAAAACCCTCTGGAGACCAGTAAGGTCCCTGCTGATTGCAGGGATACCATGCAGGATGTCACCTTGCAGCTAGTGGGGGGGAGACAGGCAATGTGCCACTCTAGGAAGTCACATTCTTGGCTGAAGACAGCAAAAGAAGTTGGGTGGAGAACTTCTCTGCTGAAAGCCCCAACCCTGAGCTGGCCCTTAGCCCCTCTCCTCATGCACTTGGAGAAGGCGTGTGGTTGGAGAGTCACGGGAATGCCTTCTCTATAAGCCAATGGCTTCCACCTGCTGCAGTGCTGGACCCTTCCCATAACCTAAACCTCCCTCCAGGCCACGTTGGCTTCAACGGATCTGCACTGACCACAAGACAGGGGCCCAATTTTCATGGAAAAAAAAAAAACAGTCTCCGTCTGTCCCTTCTCTGTTTATGAAATTCCAGCATGGGAAGGGCCTTCTGAGCAGCTTTGTTGTGTTTCAAAACAGAAGTCCTGGAGATCAAACCTTTCTTTTTATTCCTGAGACTCCATCTGAAGGTCAATAGCTTGTGGGGTGACATAAGGCAACGGGAGCGTGATGAGGCAGCGTAACATTAATCTCCCTGTGTTGTCTTGCCTATTAACCCTCACGCCAGCCCCACTGGGTGCTCTCCATCTCTGCATGACACCGAGCAACACCAAAAGGCTGTGCTCATGTGTGTTTTTATTGTGCAAAGCGCTTGACAGGGCAACTGTCCAGGCCACGTGAAAGCCACAGGGGAGTAGCTGCCCCAGAAAGATGACAAAAGGCTCGCCAATGCTAAGAAAATGATACCAATATACATGGAAAATGGATGTTACACCCAACCTGATGACAGCACTGCAGAGGCTGTTGAGCATCTTCGCCATGAAGGACCACAGTGATTCCTTTCTAAAATCAATAAGGAATTGGTCTGTGGCAGCTGGCTGTCCTCCTCTGGGCCGTGCCAGCAGGTAACCCCACAGTGTGGAGTCACAGACATTTCTTTAAAAGCATTAGAGCCAAAATCCTACTTCGAGTATATCATGAATTTCCAAGTTTGTTTCTACTCAAAGATATTTTTTGCAAGTATTTCCTTCCCATCCTATAACGCAAACTTAAAAAATCCTGCTATTGTAGTTTTGCCCCTGTGTGACTTCCATGGGCAATACACAGAGTATCACTAAACATGGGAAAAGTTGTTACAGGTCCTAAACCTTGGATGACAGTAGATTGAAAAGCATGGTACAAATAAGTGTTTGCATAAGAGTTCAAGAAGTCATTTATTGAGCTGATAACACCACGTGGCAATAATATGCATGAAAGTGCCATGGATGTTAAGTTAGAAATGAGCCCTAAGAGGAAGTGGAAACGTAATAAAATCCCAGTCCCGTAGTGGTTCCTGTAGAGAGAACCAAAAGTGTTGGTCTGTGGCAGTCCCCAGAGCTGACTCATGTAAGTATGACAGTCAGCCCCAAGTTTGCCCTGATGGATTTGTTAAAGCTGAGCTGTCTGTCTCATCTGACCTTCCTTGCTTAGTTGTGTAACCAGCATGCTTTTATTTGTTCTCCACACCGGCTTGTTCCATAAATGTGCACTGAAGTACAAGGTTTTTTTACAGTGATGACAAATTATCCAACGCATCTGTTTCATATCTGTTTTCTCTCTGGTGGGAGCTGGTGTGATGGCACCCGTTACTGGCTGAAATCCTGCTCCTCAAAAGAGATAAGCAGCCCTGGGCACAACCACTTTGAGATTTCCCTTTCATTTGTATGATGAAGTAGGACGTGTATATCCCAACTGAAAATGGCACAGTAAAGACAGCCCTAAGCACCCCTAAATTTTGTCTCCAGGGAGAAATAAATCCTGTAGCTCTTTGCTGAACCCTGTTAAAGTTCTCCAAGCCAACACTGGCTATTGAGTTGGCCCAGGGGAGTGATGGTGCCCTGGAGACCTTGTTGCTGGAATTGCAGCATTATTTGAATCTCTGGAGGGCATTGCAGTGCATGAAAACATTTACAGAAGAACGATCAAACAGGCAATAAATAAACAAACAAATAAATTATTGGCACTGCTGGTTAATAGCAAAGACCTGAGGTTTATTCCTGGCCCTGCCAAACTGCATGTCAGTTTTTCTGCTGGTTTCACCTCTGGCTTTCAAAAGTTGAGAGCTGATTGATATTTCTAAATGCTGCTTGTCATTCATTTGCAAATAGTCTGAAATTTGAGTTCTTCACAAGATTGGAGATCCAATAGCATGGAAATATCCAACCATGCTATTTAGGGGTCTTCTTCACCCCTTCTTTTTTCCATACATACAGCTCTTGGTGATGTTGATGGTAAAATTAGTTGAGCAAAAGGAGTAAGGGCAGACGCCAGGGCATTTTGTGTCTGCTTTGGTAAGTCTTACCACAGAAATGCTCCCTCTCAGCACCATGTTCATGCCATATACAAGCTCTGTTTGGTGTGTGTATATTCTCAGCAAATGCTTGTGATCGTCTGGGTATGGTCACAACAAATAGAGTTGGATAATTGTGTCATGACTGATTTCATCACCCTTTTTTAACCTGATTCTGCATTCTTTGATTGAATATCCAGAGTCCATAGGAAAAATACAGACCAGACTCCTCCAGCCCATTCTTGTGTATAATATTTAAATTGAGACAATATTGTGTATAATATTTAAAGTGAGACAATTTTTGCACACAGTTGAGAATTGTGTGGGTCCACCTTGCTGGACAAATAACACCGGTTGGATGCTGGCAGCTGGTCAAAGAGTTACAGTGCAAGAAAAACAACCAAAACCTTTTCAATTGTTTCTAACAAATGCATTTCAAATAATACTCCTTCGTGGTGGGAGAAGCCAGTATATTCAGCCTCTGTGTTTAACCAGAAAAGAGCAGAATTGTGACAGAGAGGCTGAAATGTTCCATGCATCCAGTAAATCCTGGCTTTTTAGCTTCCAAAAAATAAGAGACTGCGATGATAAAACTCCCGGTGAATATTACTGTCCTCACCTGCCGTCTTTGGTGTGAATTGCCACCCAAATCCACCTTTTTCTTGTGGCTCTGTCTAAACATTTGGACAGTACTGGTGGAATGGATCTTGGTTTCCCAAATTTTTATTTTGCCAAGTTTTCTCCTTGTGTGCCAGCACTGCTGACCCCTGTGTAAATACAGCCACTGGCTCAGGTTGTGTCTACTGAAGCCCTCTCTTGGATGGGTGGTGGATGCTACTGGGAAGGGGCTGGGAGCCCGTATTCAATCAGAATGCAGAACTAAGAGGCAAACGTCACCTCCTCAGTGATCACGTGTTTTGTTTTCTCATTTTTGTGTTTCTTACTGGTTTTCCAAGAAACATGTCAGAACACTGTACAACCGCATGTAATCACCCATTTTAATGCTTTCACCTTTTGCATTTCTTTTTTTTAAAGCTCAAGAATCTGCTGACCTTATTTTCCTTATTGATGGATCAAACAACATCGGAAGTGTCAATTTTCAAGCCATACGTGATTTCCTTGTAAATTTGATTGAAAGCCTCAGAGTTGGAGCTCAGCAGATACACATTGGGGTGGTGCAGTATAGTGATCAACCCAGAACCGAGTTCGCTTTGAACAGCTACTCCACAAAAGCGGATGTTCTGGATGCCGTGAAGGCACTCGGCTTCCGCGGTGGCGAGGAAGCGAACACCGGTGCAGCACTGGAGTTTGTGGTGGAGAACCTCTTCACCCAGGCGGGAGGCAGCAGGATAGAGGAAGCGGTGCCTCAGATTTTAGTGCTGATAAGTGGTGGAGAGTCTAGTGATGATATCCGAGAGGGCTTGTTAGCGGTGAAGCAAGCTGGTGTGTTTTCGTTTAGCATTGGGGTCCTGAATGCTGACAGTGCAGAGCTGCAGCAGATTGCTACTGATGGAAGCTTCGCATATACTGCCCTGGATATCCGTAACCTTGATGCTCTTCGAGAATTATTACTGCCCAACATTGTTGGAGTGGCCCAAAGACTCATTTTGTTAGCGGCCCCAACCATTGTGACTGAAGGTATGTATGTCTTTCTAGACCATTGCATTTCCATGAATCGATGAATGAATGAGCTTTTGCACACTTTGCAAACATATTTAGCTCTTTAATTATCTAAAGGATTTTTTTTTTTTCAATTTATCTCTCTGGTCTGGTTATGGACAAACCATGGGAAAGACAAATAGTCCTGTGGCTAATGTGCAGAAACTCATTGGACCAGTGGGTTATCTTTCAAAAACCATGAGGTGTTGCTGCAATAAATCACATGAAATGGTGTTTTAAAGGACAGAAGCGGAGTATAAAAAAAGAGTATAAAAAGGCTCATATAATCCTTATTGGGGTATCTAAACACCATGGGAATAAACACTGCAGCACTGTCAGCTGTGAAACATTTATGTCGTGTGAGCTTACATTATATGTCAGTTGAAAGTGTCATGAGAGTAAAACGTGGCTGGGGAAGCTAACAGGGATGTTAATGGATCCCTGTTTACCAGTGTTACCAAGTTATCAGCTTGCTAAAACAGTAAAATTCCACACCTCATGGGAGCTGTGGGCTGTCCTTGGGAAAAGGGTGAAATTCCTGCGTTGTTAACTTTGTTAAAAGGCAAGCAGCCCTTAGTGCTTCTGAAGTGAAATCTCTACCTGGCTAACATACATTTCCCTTTGATCCATTAGCTGAGAAAGTTTACAGGTTTCCACAAGGCCACGGGACATCAAAATGCAGGTGTCAATGTTCCACTTAGGTCACTTTGTCACCCTTAAGCCCCACTGACATTATTTCTGGACTAGCATTAGGTTGGGTGCAGCAGAATAAAGAATACCTGGATTTACTGAGCAAGTAGGTGATTACGAGTTTCTCACCTTCCGGGCTTAGGACTAATTTAAATTCACTGATGGAGAGGTTTTATGAAAGACACAATATGTCATATTTCAGAGGCCCCTGGAAAGGGCCAGGCCGGAGTTTCTGCACTTCATTAACAGGATGCTTAATGCAAACAACACTTTTGGGATCCCACTGCCAGTCTGGAGTTCTGTACACACTGTTCCTCATGATGTATGTTGACATGTAAAACTGCGTTCCAGATGTCTTCACTGATCTATGTCTAAACATGATTGCTGTCCCATGGCTCAAATCAAAGGGAGGAATTTGCCTAAAAGATCATTTTATGACCTTGGCTTGATTATTCCAGGAAAGAACATAAAGAGCTTTTTCTTGTAGCATCCTACCAGTACCATATTTAGCTAAGTAAGCTGAAGTCAGCATGTCTAGCTAAAATGTGTGTGCTAGGACCCCTGCAAACCTCTCTTTCCTCCCCTCTGATTTTTAACAGTTTGAATGGCGAGATTAAAAATGTGGGTACATTTGGTTTCATCTGCACTTGCCTCTTTCTCCCTGAGAATGCCAGCTCATTCGTGGGAGGTGCTACAGCAGCGTTGGCTCGTGCAATTACATAGAGATGGATATGCTAAATGGAGGAGTTGCTATTTTCAAAGGATCTTTAGGGAATCTCCTGTCTCTAGCACCCATGGAAATCAATTTTGACTGCTCTGCTTGGTTTGCATCAGCATCTTGGAAGCCTGGAGCATAAAACACTGGTTTGGGAGACACCACGGTCTGAAGTGGGTGCCAAACCCATTGGGGTGCCACGTGTTCCTGTGAAATACTGAAGTCACCTGGCTTCACTTTAGCCCTCTGGCTGTACACATCCTCCTGGGATGAATGGGTATCTCAAAGTGACTTTCTACCTCTCTTCTCCTCCGTCCTTCAACTACTGAGGGAACCTGGATGATTAAATTAGATGAGGTGCTTCACCAAAGGTAGCTGAGATGGCAATGAGGGGGGAACTATGCAGGGCTGGCTTTGATGCTGACACCATCTTACATTCCCAGCTTTTGGAGTCACAGATGCAATGCTTTGATCCCAAATCCTTTGAAATTCTTGGGAGACTTGCCATCAGCTTCACAGAGCTTTGGATTAAACACTAGGAGATGTGTACAGCCTTGCTTAAAGGCTTTTGCTCTAATTGTATCCACTGACATTAACATCATATGTTGTTTCTTCCTCTGGGTTTTGGTTTTGGTTCTTGCATTCCTCTAAGGAATCACAGTGCAGGATTTGAGACCTGCAAGAGGAATGAGTAGTGGAGGGAACTCTTCCTTCCTGGCCTCCCAGATCTTTCTAAAGCCCCTTTGTTGTTTTCCCCAAACCTCTATATAAAGTCAAAAGCTTCCAGGGTCTCCATTTTTGGGTTTCTAGCTGCTGACAAGCTAAGGACATGCTTTGGACTCTCTTCTGGGTGATGCAAAGCAGAGATTTCAACCCTTGTTATCAATTTGAAAAGTTTCCTGTTTTCAGCCTTCTCCTCCTTGGAGTAACTGATGAGGAAAAAAACCTGGCTGGAGGGATGAATGTCAGAAGTCACGACTCTGGGAAAGGGATCATAGAAACAAATGTTCATTGCTTTGTGAGTAGCTCTGTTCTGACAGCCTGGGCAGCCAAATGCAGCTCACCGACAACTCACATGAGGCTGTGGCTCAGGGAGGGCACCACCACAATCACTTCAGGCTTGTTCTCATCATTTTGTGTCTGACAGCACCACGGTGGGCAATTTTAAATTTCATTTTTTTGATTATTGGTCCTTAATGAAACTCTTTCCAGCACGACTCTGGGAGAGGCTTTTGCAAAGGCTCAGGCTTGCTGGTGGAGGCAGGTCTCTTGGGGTCTGAGGGCAGAGGGGCAGCCGAATCACAGGGGTCATGCCAGCTCTAAATCACTCCTTGGGGTAGCCCAGCCTCAGGCACTCACCCCTACTGAGAAACCTGACAGCCACCAGCCTTTGGGAGCACTGCTATCCGTGGCCAGCTGGTGTGTGGCCAAGGAGGACTGCAGCCAAAGCTTTGTTCTCTGCTGAAATCCAAAGTAAACAGCCTCCAGGCAGTGGAGCCCTGACGGGCTGAGGGGCTGCCCTTCTACATCCAGGCAGGGCAAGGCAGTGTTTGCTACCGCTTGCCCTGAGGGCTGTGAGGTCCCAAACATACCAGGTCTCCTCTTCCCCCAGGCTCTGTACTGGTCATAGCAGTGAGCCTGGGAGGTGATGGACCTGCCTCCTTGAATATTGACTCCATCTCAGGAGCTCTTAGGTGGGTAGGTGATTTAAGGACCCCCCAAGTCCATAACACAATGAGTCACACTGCTCAGCATAACTTGGAAGCAGCGCAGGGTTTCCTCTTTAACATCAATGGCATGAAATCAGGGACATGATGATGTGAGAGGGGTCATCTAAAAGATGGTATTATGATTAGGCCCCGTGATGATCATGTAGAATGCTGTTATCATAATGATGTTGGTCTTGCTAATATTTACCTTTTTTAAAATATATTTGCTGTATTAAATATGATGATGCTTTGGTTCTAATGCTGCACAACAGGGGTTTTTTCCTCCCTAGTTATCCTCCTTCAAACTTAGCCAGGGCACTGGAATGCTCTTCCATGATTGGGCTAGCTGTGCCAAGAAAAATCCTACCTTGTTTTTGTTAGATAAGGAATAAAATGTAGGATTTGAAGACCCGAAATCAGGTATGTTAAATGGAGACCGTTCTTTACTTGTGTCATTGGTCTTTGGAACTAATCCTTTTGAGATGCTGAAACATGATTCAGATGGTTTCACTGCAGCTAGAGGGAGCATCAGCTGCTTATTTTTTCTCCTGTGCCAGCTAAATGCCAAGATTTCTCTTCACTGTTTGACTTTCATCCTTTGCTTTGACATGTATAGACATTTTAATATTAAAGTGCGTAAACAACAACATTTCTGCCACTCTTCAGCTCTTCTGTGTTTTAGCAATGGGAAACATTCAGATTTGTTATTAGCCCTCTGTTAGAACCTAAAAAGCAATTATATTTGGAAAGCAAGACCCTTTTAAAGTGCCACTGGGCACTTCATTATTGAGATTAACAATACTTCAAGCAAACAAGAAGTTCTAAACATTGCTGCACTGTTGATATAGAAATGATGCTGAGTGTGGTGAAGACTTCTGCTAACGTGATGTTCATGTGTTACTTGCAGTTATTGAAGTGAACAAGAAGGATATAGTCTTCCTGATAGATGGCTCAACTGCTCTGGGGGCTGCCCCCTTTAACGCAATTCGTGATTTCGTTGCCAAAATTGTCCAGAGGCTGGAGGTTGGACCCGACCTGATCCAAGTGGCGGTGGCGCAGTACGCAGACACGGTGAAGCCAGAGTTCTATTTTAACACCCACCAGACCAGAAAGGATGTGATGACTAATGTGAGGAGGATGAAGCTCATGGGTGGCACGACACTCAACACTGGCTCAGCACTGGACTTCGTGAGGACCAACTTCTTCACCAGTGCTGCTGGGTGCAGGGTGGAGGAGGGGGTGCTCCCCATGCTGGTGCTCATCACTGGGGGTAAGTCCAGGGATGCTGTTGACCAAGCCGCAGCAGAGATGAAAAGGAACCGGATAGTGACCCTGGCTGTGGGGTCGAGAAACGCCGACCTGGCAGAACTTCAAGAAATTGCCCATGAGAGAGATTTTGTGTTCAACCCAGAGGACTTCCGCCTTCAGTTCATGCAAGCCATTCTACCTCAGGTGCTGTCGCCTATCCGGACACTCTCAGGAGGACTGATTGTCCAAGAACCACCCTCAGGTAATTAATTGCCTTTTTCTAATTAAGGAAATATGGTTTATACGTTTGTCAACTCTTATTCTATGCCGTGTGGAGATAATGGGGGAAAAAAAAGCATCAAACACATGTTCCAGCATGGTTAAATGTTGTCTCTTTGTTTAGTAAGTGCATGAACAGGTTGGTGAACTCGGTAGTGCGGTTGTTCTTACACCTTTATCACCCCTTCCTGAAGATTTTTGTCCCGTTTCATGTTTGTCACCAAGGCCTGGATGTGGAAGATGTGCTTTACTAGTTAGGTACCAAAATTGTTCAGCAGAGGCTTTTGCCCTCACTTGGAGTTTGTGTAACCTGTTAATGAATGGGACACACAGGGAATGTTAAAACCTCTTCCTCAGTTTGAGAATCATTGGTGGTGGGTATTTGCTCAGGAACACAGAAGTTTCTTCAGAGTGTGAAGAACATAAGCCCATTTGTTCATGGAGATGTCCAGAGAAAGCTACCCTGATGTTGTTGGACTGAGACTCACCCTTTAAGAACATATTTACAGTTTCCTTATCATTTACTAAGCTCAAGTCCTAAGAGGTGTAATCGAGAATGTTGCAGTGTTGTTTTTCATTTAGTCTGTTTAGATGATGATCCAAAGCCCCGTGGAGACAGTGGGTTCTTTTTAATTGATCTTACCATTGACACCAGTAGACTTTGGAAGCAATCCAACTGCTAGGGTCATGTCTTTTGAGGGAGTCTCCCCTGCACTTCGAGAGATGTTCTGGGTGCAGAGAGATTTTCTACCAAATTTCTCAGGATTTCTTCCCCATAGAGAAGCTTGAGGTTGAATCCATGCTGCACTAGATCAGATTTGAACCTTGCATTCCTGTCTCATGGCATTAAAAAACCAGGACTTCTTCCAGCTCCCAGTAAGGTCAATAGTGAGGTTCCCATTGGCTTAGTGGCTGTTGAACCATGTCCATATTTTTTCTACTTTATGAAGTAATTTAAAATTATAAACCAAGTGCAAAAGAAATGGAATGTTTGGAAAGAGCCCATAAAGAATTAAAGCCTATGGCTGATCTACATACAGAGCAGACATTTTGAGATCAGTTTACCAATACTTGTCCTTAATTAAGATGAATATCACAGGACTTATCATTTAATAAGCTTTGTTTCAGAGTGTGTTTCCTGCTAATACAGTTTTGCATGGCTATACACCAAATCTTGCATTTTTATTTTTCAGTGTAAATTAAAAATGTTCCTATATTTCCCTGTTTAAAGCTCATTTTTGTGCAGCTTCTCTTTTTTCCAGTCTTTTTATTCTACTGTACTCACAGCTATTCACATACATAATAAGCAAGGGATCAGATCCTACTCCTTTAAATTATTAATAGCAGAAAGAAAACTGATTTTGACACTGGTCACTTCCATTTTAACTGGATATTGTCTCGCCCTGAGCCTTGAATGGCACTTTTCTGGGAAAAAATAAAAATACAGGAAGCCAAGACAATCTGTAAAATCTGAAACCAATTCCTGTATTCCAAACAGTCCTTTTTTCCCCCTTTTGTTTTCAATATGTCAGTATTTATATATTTTATATATAGGACAGCATGCTTACAGGGACAAGGCAAGCTAGAGGGATGGATGAATATAGTCATAAATGCTTTAAATAGAAAGATAATGGGCAGAATTAGCAATGGGCATAAATAAATTTTGAAGAACTCTTTGGAGGAAGGCATCCACGAGGGATGAATTAGAGGAGTTATCAGTTCTATGAGATCTTGTTTAAAATTTTGGCATTTTGGTCTGTGATCTAGACATGATGTGTTTAGAGCAAAAAAAGCACAGGGTGATAATCCTGTGGTTTCTAGGGGTGTAGATCTGTGTGCTGGGGCACAGATGCCGGGGATACAGCCCAGGAAGAATTTAACCCTAAAAAAACCCTGAGAACTGGCTGGTTACTGCCCAAAGTGGGAAATTTCTCCTCCTTTGCCAGCCCACAAATGGATGTCTGTAACTGCCAGCATTAAAGTGCATTAAATGCAGAGGTCAGAAGGCAGGTGTCCTCAGGCAGCCACTGCAGTGTCGTCTGAACCGGCTTCTCTGAGCCTTAGTAAAAGTTATTTTTAATACCCAAAACACCAACCAGTTTGGCTACTTGGCAGAAGTGTTTCTCCGTGCAGGTGGAGCCTAAATCTGCCCCACAGGCCAGCCACTGCTGATTGCACAGAGATATGTCACTGAGGGGCAGGACATATCTCTCCACCTCTAGGGATGCACGGGAGCATCCCTGTGGAATGCTCAATAAGGGGGTGCTAGCACTGGTGCCAGAAAGCAATATAATTCTTTAAAGTTTTGCTGGGAAGCCCCAGGTCTATGTGTGGTGACTTGCAGATGAGCAAGGTGTCTGTAGGCATAATTTGATGTTACTCCACCAGAGTCAACCAAACTGCTTTCTGCTGGTTAAGGATCTGCCCCAGAGCACACAGCTCTGGCAGTAGCAGCCACTGGAAACATCTGCCACAGGAGAGGCTGTTGATAAACCCGACATTCTGAAGAGTTTTCAGTACGAGTCAGAATCCTTCCCTGCCCCATTCAGTCATTTCCATCAAGGTCCTCGTTACCTCTGTGCTGATCACACCCTTGCTCTTCTCTGTCTGTCCTAACAAGGTTTACATGCGTGTACGGCGTATGCTGCATGCACACATGAAAAGAAATTTCCGTTTTTGTTTTCTGTGATGTCTCATGTTGTTTTCTGTGCTCTACTGCAGTTCAAGTAACCAAAAGGGATATCATCTTTCTTTTGGATGGATCACTCAACGTCGGAAATGCCAACTTCCCCTTTGTGCGGGACTTTGTTGCCACCCTAGTTAACGACCTTGATGTCGGCAGTGACAAAATCCGAGTTGGCTTAGTGCAATTTAGCGACACTCCCCAAACCGAGTTTTCCCTATACTCCTACCAAACCAAATCAGACATAATTCAACGTATGGGGCAGCTGAGGCCCAAGGGGGGGTCGGTGCTGAACACTGGCTCTGCACTGAACTTTGTGCTTTCGAACCACTTCACGGAAGCTGGTGGGAGCAGAATAAATGAACAAGTGCCACAGGTCCTAGTCCTGGTGACGGCAGGGAGGTCTGCAGATCCCTTCTTGCAAGTTTCCAATGAATTAGCTCGAGCCGGAGTGCTGACTTTTGCTGTTGGCGTTAGGAGTGCGGATAAGGCAGAGCTTGAACAGATTGCCTTTAATCCAAGAATGGTGTATTTTATGGATGATTTCAGTGGTCTGCCAGCTTTACCCCAGGAATTAAGTAAACCTATAACAACATATGTTAGTGGAGGTGTGGAAGAGGTTCCACTCGCCCCAACAGGTAATACCTACCTTCCTTCATGTTGACTGCATTAAGTTAATCTTGTTTAAGTTAATTTCTTCTTTCCGATGTACCCTTTGGCATCTGTCCAAGCCCTGAGTCATCAAAGTGGTTATGGCTGTGCTTAACTAGGTGATCTTTAAGGTCTCTTCCAACCTAAACCATTCTATGAGTCTATGAATACATGGCTTGACACTGGCAGCTCTTAATTTTGTTCAAGTCACTGCTAGCATGCTTTAAAAGCACAGTTTTATGGTTTTTGGTAGGTCAGGACCAAAGGAGGATCCGAGTGAGTCTATACCCACCAGTCACTGCCTCAGGTGCTCCCTTTCTGTTGCCATAATAGTGCCACAACCTGTAAATGCATTACGTGCACTAAATCAGGCAATGGGAGCACGAGCTTTTGGCCACAAGGACTGGTGTGGAAAGGTTAAAGTCACACCAAAAGCACAGAGGAGCAGAGGTACAGGTACAGGAGGCCAAATCCATTCCCAGAACCACTTGGCCAAAGTGATGTTACCAGGCTGTTACAGAGGCTGGATTTGACTCCCTATGTTCAAAGTTATCGTCCAACGTTAAACCCAAAAGCTGTTGGCAGGTTTAACCCTTTTTAAACAGGTATTTTCTCACTAATTCCATTATTGTGGCTGTGTGTTTATGAAGACATAAGAACAACCAGGATTGGTTAGTATGGAAAGACCATCAAGATTATTATGAAAGATGTTAAGACACACAGATACGAGATGCTTGGGTTTATCTTGGGTATTCAATGAGATTAAAAGGGCATCAAATGGAAACAGGTAAAAGTTTTTTTTCTCCTCTGAAAGTCATAACTCACCTATGGCTTTAGATGTTCCTTGTGATGCAAATGGGAGAAGGTGCAGAAAATGCTTTGTGTGTGTGTGTGTATGAACTAATCTCTATTTGTTGTCTATTGAGCCTTTAAATAGAAAAAAAACCCCAACACTGCTGTTTTACTTCATGCCTGTATTATTGACATATTGCTAGACCTTAAATATCACTGGATCAGCCAATTTATGTCATGATCTGATGTGATACAATACGTGGTATGTCTGTCTGGTGCCTAAATTTATTGGATCTTAGGATAGGAGTGTTCTTGCTTAACTTTCTTCCTCAGATAAATAAGTCAAAGGGGCTGTTTAATCCTGTAGACTTTGAATACTTTGGTAAATGAGAATATTGAAAGATTGAAACCCAGCTGACTTGTAGAGAAGTTTCTAGGTTGATGTGTAAGGAGAAAAATGCCTTCATATCTCTTTTCCCCCTCTTTTCATTTGTGAATTTATTCTAGAAAGCAAGAAAGATATTTTATTCCTGATTGATGGCTCAGCCAACCTCTTGGGTAGCTTTCCTGCCGTCCGGGATTTTGTACACAAAGTCATTTCTGACCTGAACGTGGGTGCTGATGCCACACGAGTGGCAGTAGCTCAATTCAGTGACACCATCCAAGTTGAATTTGACTTTGCCGAATACACGTCTAAGCAAGATATGCTTCTCAAAGTGAAAAGGATGAAGATTAAAACTGGGAAGCAACTGAACATTGGAGCCGCGCTTGATGAAACTATAAGGAGGCTGTTCGTCAAGGAAGCTGGAAGCAGGATCGAAGAAGGGGTTCCTCAGTTTTTGGTCCTCCTCGCTGCTGGGAGATCAACTGATGATGTGGAGGAACCATCAGATGTTCTGAAGCAAGCTGGAGTTTTGACCTTTGCTATCAAAGCCAAAAACGCCGACCTTGTAGAGCTGGAAAGGATCGTTTCCGCCCCTCAATTCATTGTGAACGTCGAGTCCCTGTCTCGGATTTCAGAGTTTCAGCCAAACATAGTGAACCTGTTGAAAACTGTCCAGCTTCAGCCAACAGGTATAGGGAGCCCTGGGGTTTCCAAGAAGCTGAAAGAAATTACTTACCTGCCCCATCTCAATTGGCAACTGAGGCATTTGGGTCTGTTGGTGTTTGAAACGATTATGTAGAAACTGCTATTGCACTTAGATTTTCCTCTCCTCAGACCCTGATCCAGCAAAGTATTAATGTTCAAATTGAATTTTAAAGATAAGTAAGGAAAAGGCCTTTTGTTCAGCTGGAAGAGCTGCAGTTGGTGCTGTTACATGGGTACAAAACTGAAATAAGAAGGATTCATTGCCTCAGAGGCAGTGTGGTAATTGATGTGCAATGCTGACCAAGGGCTAGAAGAAGCAGATGCAGGCTTGTCTTGATTTCTTTTTCCATCCTCCCTTTTCTGGAGGAGTGGTAGGGCGTAAGGAGCACTGCAGAGCACTGGATTCACTCTTGCTCTGTTGTTTCTTACAGGATATGATGGCAGTTTCTAGATTTTGTTCCTACACACCAATAAATTAGATGCTCTTGACTCTATTATGGTTGAAGCTCAGTAGATGAGATGGATTAATTGAAGAATATTAAAAAAAGAATCATAAAGAGGATCACACTGCCACAATTATAAATTCAGTCTGTGGTGCTGGAAATTATGAATGTACAGCTGTGTGATTTCCTGAGGCAGCCCTAATTTGAGCATTACCTTGTCTTCAAACAGGGGGGGGAGACAAGGAAAAGTGTAATAACATCCACATCATCTCTTCAAAAAAGTCCTGAGCAGATGGACTTAGAATCATAGAAACATAAAAAAGAAATAGGCCTGGAAGGGACCTCAAAGTGCCATCTGCTACATGCCCTTGCCCCCAACAGGATCTTCTTGTCCAGAACCAGCTGACATTGGTCTAATCTGTTCTGGAAACCCTCTGGTGGAGATTTCCCAGCCTCCATAATCAATCTGTTCAATCCCTTTGATCTATATCACTAAACATTTTCCCTTAATGTCAAACTTCTGCCTCCTTAGTCACAGTTTAAGCCTTTTACATCTCCTTGAACTCGAGAAGGATACAGATGTCAGCTCGCTCCCGTGTTTTGAGTGCCATGCATGTCTTGTCTCTGTCTTCATGTCACCAGCTCTGTACCCAGCTCATTCAATCTACCCTGGTAGGCCTTGTAGATCTTTTTCTGCATTTTCACCCTTTCCTCTCCAACATCAGTCTGCTCCAAATGACCAGAGTGCAGCAGTGGCATCCCCTGGTCATCTCTTACCCCACTCTTTCCATGCAGTTTCATTACCCTTCTCGTATTTGTGCAGCTTCTTCCTCAGCAAAGACTTGTGCAGCTAGTGCTCTTGAATTCCACCCTCCCTTTTCAAACCATTTGTGTCATGTCAAGATCATTTTGAATCCCTTGGACCACCAAGGACTATTAATAATCGTGCTATTAGCTCACTGATAGCTGCATCCACCCCCTTTTCCTAGTTTTCTTGGCTAAAAGAGAGACACTTCATTAGAGTGTCCATATTTTTTCTTCTTTATCCACTACCTAGACACTTTTAATAGGACTTTTTCCTGGTCCTGAATTTTAGAGGAAGTATATGAAATTGGGACACACCAGGCAATGTCTGCTCCCTCTTCCCACCTATATTAATGTTCTGGTCCTATGCATTAATCCACCAGGTTTCCAACACTCCTCTTAAATAATAAATTTGATCTGAAGTCTGCATTAAGAATTCAACCGCCCTTGTTATTTCTTTATATGTCTAGCATTCATAAAGCAGATATTTAAGATTTTCTTCAGAGAGACAGATCATGTTCCTGCCAAGATATTTTGGGAATGCTGTCCAGCAGTTGATGTGTTTGAGAGCCAGGGGTGTTTTCTGCTTGGTTAAGCCAAAGCTTTGCAATTCTGCTGATCAGTAGCAGAATCCATCAATAATTCTCTGATCTTTGACAATTCATGGTCTTGGAGGTTTTCCTTTTTTTTTTTTTTTTTTTTTAAAAAAGAATGTTTGGTCACAATTAACTTTTCTTTTTTCCTGCCTGAAAATAGTAAAAAAAAAAAACCAAGCAAAAAGACCCCAAAACAAACAAACAAACAACAAACTTCCCCCCTCCAATATCTAACATTTTAGAAGATCATTTCAGCGTTTTCAGCTGGATGTCCATTCCAGCAATTTCTTATTTTTATTCTGGGCATGTGCAGAAGTATTTATTTCTGAGTCCAGTGGTGCCTCAGAAAAGCTCTTCTCTCCCTCTCTTCACCATCTCCCCGTGAGCACTCCCTGCAATATGTCATTTCATCCAGAGACTCAGAGTTTGCTGCGAGCAAAATATTCCTGATGCCCCAGATTCCTCCTGCATATTGCAAAGCCAAATATCAACTTCCCAGCTCCCTTGGGAGCAGTTGGTTTCTCCCAGCCTCAGGTAGGAGATGGCACCCAGAGTCCCTTTGCATCCTATTTCCTATGAATCTATGATTCTATGACCCGGTGGGTAAGGCATGGCATCCACTGCACTGTGGTTTCCACCAACTTCCACCCATCTGCCTCTTCACCAGGGATTGCATCCAATGGCAAAGGAACCGAACCACTTGTCCTGACACCTCGCTTTCCCCTCCCCAAGCTTTTGTACTCCTTTGGTTCGATGTACGCGGAGAATATTAATCACTGCAAAACAGCATCTCACTTATTCCCCCCTTCCCTTACTTGTCTCAAACAGTAGTTGAGAGAGGTGAGAAGAAGGATGTGGTGTTTCTAATCGATGGCTCGGATGGTGTCAGAAGAGGTTTCCCTTTACTGAAGACCTTTGTCCAAAGAGTTATTGAAAGCCTGGACATCGGTCGTGACAAGGTCCGTGTCGCTGTCGTACAGTACAGCAACATCATACAACCTGAGTTCTTGCTCGACACCCACGAGGACAAAGCGGATCTCATCAGTGCCATCCAGGAGCTGAAGGTTATGGGAGGATCTCCTCTGAACACTGGAGCAGCCCTCGACTATCTCATCAGGAATGTGTTCACGGTGTCGAGTGGCAGCAGGATAGCAGAGGGCGTCCCACAGTTCCTGATTCTGCTGACTGCTGACCGGTCCCAGGACGACGTGAGGAGGCCCTCAGTGGTCCTGAAGACGAGTGGCACGGTGCCCTTCGGCATTGGGATTGGAAATGCTGACCTCACAGAACTGCAGACCATTTCCTTCCTACCGGATTTTGCTATCTCTGTTCCCGACTTCAGCCAGCTGGATTCTGTGCAGCAGGTCGTCTCGAACAGAGTCATCCGGCTGACCAAGAAAGAGATAGAGTCACTTGCCCCTGATCTGGTTTTTACATCTCCCAGCCCAGGTGAGAAGATGTTTGTGTCTGCACCAAGAGCCAGCAGCAAAATATGATGTTTAGTAACATCATGGTTGCAACACAAACCGAGAAAAGCAAAGATGGTCACGGCTATGACTCCCAGTCAATCTTGGTCTCACTGTTGGTGCATTACTTAGGGGTGGTAGGAGCTGTGTAATTAAGCTGAGCCGCCTTTAAGCCCAGTCTCTCAAGGTGGTCCACACTATATCCACATGAAAGACCCAAAAAGTGAATGGATTTTAAATCCATGCTATTCCTTCTGGAATGGAAATTGCATCATTTAGATGCTACAGGAACACTGTCACACTACTGTAAGTCAAGGTCAGCTCTCTGCTATATGTAAGACATGCTGATTTTTCTTATATTTGCCTCCCTCATTCACCAGGGGAAGGGAAATTTGAAGTGGGCAACGGGAAAAGGATCAGATCTTCCATTTCTGGTCTCACCTCGGAATGAAATACAGCCAGTGTATGCCTGAGATGAAGAGTAACCCAGATCAGTCCCTTAGCAGTTCACCATCCTACTCTGTCTGTTCCTAAGCCAGACCACCTTCCTCTATCCTCATTTATCAGTGAGATATACTGTGATAATTCAAGCTCTGACCTGAATTACCACTGCAAAAAATACTTAATTAGGAATCAAAAAGTCATCCTGGAAAGGCAGAAGCTGAGAGAATAATAGGATAGAAACTTTCCTAGAGGACAAACCCAAAGAAAGAGGGGTAGTTCTGAGTGTAAAACCATCCCAGGCTGCCTAGCAACCTGCCCTGAGTAAGGACTATCACCAGGATATGTTTCCGTGGGTGGACATCCCACAAGGAATTATTGTTCCAAGTGTCCCCTGCTCCCTCTTGCTTCCTTTGCTCTGGAAGTTGCTGTTCTTGCTCCCCCGGGGATGTGCCTAGCAGACTGGCCCTGTCTCTGTCTTGGACCCAGAGCTGCCTGCTGGGGCTCCCAGGAGATAATCACAGGCAACGGGTCAAGGAGCATCCTCCCCATGGCCAAAGGCAGTGGTGTAGATGACGAGCTTAGCTGCTTTCCATGAGCAATGCCTGGTGCACCTTCTGACCACTGCCTTCTCTCCCGCAGCGGGTGTGAGGAGGGACGTTGTGTTCATGGTGGACGGCTCCCGCTACGCCGCCCAGGAGTTCTACCTGATCCGCGACCTCATCGGGAGGATAGTGAACAACCTGGACGTGGGCATTGACACCACCAGGATCTCGGTGGTCCAGTTCAGCGAGCATCCCCACGTGGAGTTCCTGCTCAACACCCACTCCACCAAGGACGAGGTGCAGAGCGCTGTGAGGCAGCTGCGGTCCAAGGGTGGCCAGCAGGTGAACGTGGGGGAGGCCCTTGAGTTTGTGGCAAAGACCATCTTCACCCGGCCCTCCGGGAGCCGCATAGAGGAGGGCGTCCCTCAGTTTTTGATCATCCTCTCCTCCCGCAAGTCCGACGATGACTTCGAGAATCCGTCGCTCCAAGTCAAACAAGTGGGGGTGGCACCTATGATGATAGCAAAGAATGTGGATACTGAGGAGATGGTACAGATTTCCCTTAGTCCTGATTATGTATTCCAAGTCTCCAGCTTCCAGGAACTGCCCAGCCTCGAGCAGAAGCTGCTGACTCCTATTGAAACCCTGACTGTGGACCAAATCAGGCAGCTGCTGGGAGATGTGCAACCCCCCATAGGTAAGGTGCTGTCAGCACTGGCTGTCTCCAAGTTGCTACTCAAGTAAATGTTGCCCAAAAAGCCTTCCCTTAAGTTGAGGTTTTCCTTAGACAAAAGCAAATGTGCAGCACATGTACAGTCTTGGAAGGAAACTTTCGGATAGGTGGAAATTCTACTCAAGTACCTAAAATACATTATAACTTACAATTTTCAAGTCAATACGTTGCCTATTTTGGTTTTCAATTCAAATTCTGCAATGTGTACAGTTGCCTATTCCCATCTAGCAGCTCTCTAGGAAACAGACATAAAGCTGGAAACATTGACAAATCCAGATTAGAGCATTAATGAACAAAACAGATAAGGCTCTAAGTGATGCATGCTTCAAATATCAGACAGACTGTTAGCACACACATGCCCACTTGCACACAAGCCCTTTTTGAGAGGTCCCCTGGAACACCATGACTAAAATTGGCTAAAATGTGCTGTGTGGCTTTACCTCACACGAGAGCAGATAGCGCAGAAATCCTCCAGCAAAGCTTCAACAAAAGCTTGGCACACCAGTAATTTCCTCTCTTCTTGCTTCCCCGCAGATATTTCTGGTGAGGAAAAGGACATTGTCTTCCTCATTGACAGCTCGGACAGCGTTAGGCCTGAGGGGCTTGCTCACATTCGGGATTTCATCAGCAGGATTGTTCAGCAGCTGGAAGTGGGGCCAAACAAAGTGCGAATCGGGGTGGTACAGTTCAGCAATAATGTCTTTCCTGAGTTCTACCTGAAGACCCACAAGTCCAAAAATGCTGTCCTGCAAGCCATCCGCCGTTTGAGGCTTAGAGGGGGCTCCCCCCTGAACGCTGGCAAAGCCCTGGACTACGTGGTGAAGAACTACTTCATCAAGTCTGCGGGGAGCAGGATAGAAGATGGAGTGCCCCAGCACCTCGTCGTCATCCTCGGAGACCGGTCCCAGGATGACGTGAACAGGCCTGCTAATGTGATCACCTCAACAAACATCAAACCCCTGGGTGTTGGAGCCAGGAATGTGGACAGGGACCAGCTGCAGATCATTACCAACGATCCTGAGCGCGTGCTTGTGGTACAGGACTTCACAGGACTCTCAACTTTAGAAAAGAGGGTACAGAGGATCCTTGAAGAGCTTCCAATACCTACAACAGAAACACCTGGACCATTCTTGCCTGGTAAGGCTGCTATTCTTCCTGTAGACTTTTCTGAACAGAGCACAGATTGTATCTGTACAAAATGAAAATGATTCCATGATTACACCTTTTGATTCCCATCCCTTTAATCACATTGATAAAAAGAACACTTTGAAACACATTTTGCTGAGCGTAGGAAAGAACGGAATTAAATTAGAAAGGAGATAAGGGTGTCTATCACAAAAACAAGTAATGCTGTATGAAGTGTTATACAAAATATTTCTTCTTGTGTGGATGTAAAATCCTGCCAAGGGTCGATGAAACTAAAATGGTAGAAAGGAGAGAGAAACTTTACCTTGCAAAGTGATGCTTCACAAAGCACTAAGCCACTTAAATATTATAGATGCTGCAAACAATTGTTAACAACTGTGTTTGCTTTGTGATTTTTTTCAGGAGGTAAAAAGCAGGCTGACATTGTGTTTTTGCTGGATGGCTCCATCAATCTGGGGAGAGATAACTTCCAAGAAGTTCTTCAGTTTGTCTACTCTGTGGTGGACGCCATTTATAGGGATGGGGACTCTATCCAGGTAGGCCTGGCCCAGTACAACTCAGATGTCACCGACGAGTTCTTCCTCAAGGACTACTCCACCAAACCTCAGATTTTAGATGCGATCAACAAAGTCATCTACAAAGGCGGGCGAGTGGCAAACACCGGCGCAGCCATCAAGCACATCCAGGAAAGACACTTTGTGAAGGAGGCCGGCAGCCGAATCGACCAGAGGGTGCCCCAGATCGCCTTCATCGTCACGGGTGGGACGTCCACGGATGATGGGCCGAGGGCCTCCCAGGAAATCACGCAGAAAGGCGTAAAGGTATTCGCAGTGGGCGTGAGAAACATTGACCTGAAGGAAGTCAGCATGTTGGCCAGCGAGAGCGCCATGAGCTTCAGAGCATCCACAGCCCAGGAGCTGTCTGAGCTCAATGAGCAGGTCCTGGTCACGCTGGAAGCCGCTATGGAGGAGACACTGTGCCCAGGAGTAACAGAGGTGACAAGAGGTAAGCACAATTCTTTTGTAATGTGCTGAGGTCGTTCCCAAGGGTGGCTTTAAATATCCAAAGTGTTTTGATGGACTTATCCATTCTACTCTTGTGCTTTGCCTACAGCCTGAGGTGCAGCATGGGCTCGTTCCTCCTTCATGAGTGTGGTGGGGGACCGCCAACCTTTGGTACAAGAGCTACCTGTTTGTGTGTGTAACGTGATGTAGCATCACCACAGAGGTGCCATCGTGGTGAAATTCATTTCAGATGTGACAGTCAGGCACTAAATCACTGGCCTCCTATCACTGTCTCAGAGGGGGTCCTTTATTTAGCTGCCTTTGGACTGAGTCTCACCACCTTTCTCCCAGATGTGTAGGGACATGATAACAGTATCATCTTAACAGACAAACTTATTTAGTGCCAAAATGAAAAGTGATGGTCCTTGTTTTGCCCTTGGTGTCTATTACAAGCTAATTGGACTTCTTGGCCATTCGGGCATACAGAGTGTGCTGGAAATCACAGAATCATAGAATTCTAAAATGGTTTGGGTTGGAAGGGACCCCAAAGATCATATAGTTCCAACCTCCCTGTCATAGGACACCTTCTGGTAGACGAGGTTGCTCCAAGCATCATCCAACCTGGCCTTGAACAGTTCCAGAAATGGGGCAAACTGTGCCAGTGCCTCACCAGGAAGAATTTCTTCCCAATATCCCATCTAACCCTGCCCTCTGGCAGTGGGAAGCCATTCCCCCTTGCCCTGTCACTCCATGCCCTTGCCCAAAGTCCTTCTCCAGCTCTCTCATAAACCCTTTAGGCACTAGAGGGGGAAAACAATTTTTCTTGCCAGACCATCCAGGGTGCCCACTGGATCTCACAACACGTACATGGGAAAAAAACAGTGTGTGAGTGGTTGTAGGCTAAGGTAGAATTGCCTTAAGAGGGAATCCCATGGTTCGGCTGCTTCAGAAGCCACGCAGGGGAATTGCGGTGAGTAAGTGAGCTGGTATTGCTGTCAGATCTGACTCCCAGCAGCTGGTTTTACTTACTACATTACAGCCAGTCCTACTCCCAGCACGACTGAACACGGCTCAGCCCTCTGGCATTGAGCAGAGGCGCCTCCTGAACCGCTGGAGAAGCTGGAGAGCCACAGCAGCCCTGAGCTGAGCAGCAGCTCCAGCTGAGAATGAAAACTGAGTGCAGGGAAAAGCAAACCACTGCTGGTGGTAACCAGGAGCACTTCCCAAGTGCAGCAGCAGTGGGACTAATATCAAAGAGAATTCAAACACCTCCCTGTTTGAAAGCCTATGTAGGAGAAGAAGATGTTAAATCCTGAGGAAAGGCATCCAGCAGCCTGATTTCCCCATGCTCCAGACCAAAGGGCAACTTGGTAGCTGCAGGGTGATTCCACACCCCCACTAAATATTCCAGAAGAAAGACAGACTGTGCATCACCTTGTTGGCTTGGGCTGAACATCTTCAAATCCTGTTTCTTCTCTAATTCCCAGCTATCTCATATAAATCCTAGCTACACCTTTCAGGGATTTGGGATCAGTTACCTGGTTGTCACCTCCCTCTGCATCCCTGAGGCTGGAGGACTGTCACTCCAAGCACGGGCAAAGGGTGTAGGTACACTGTGCAAGTACTGACAGGTTTTCATGCAGTGGAAAAAAAGGAGCAGTCTTGGCTGCCTGGTGAAAATGAAAATCTCTCTTGGACTTGATTTAGGCAGCTCCTCCCAATGAAAAGAAAAAGAAAAAAAGAAAAAAAGTTAAAATGAATTAAAGACAAATTTTTTCAGGTTGCTATGATGAAAGGAAATAGAAGGTGCTTGTGTATCAAGTGGTGGCAGTTCTTGATGCAGAATGTCTTCACTAGTGACTAAAAGAGTGACTGAAAAAGCCATCACTTGAAAAACAGTCATCACATTGCTCAATGATGCTCTTCTCTCTCTCTGCATTTCCCTTTCAGACTGTGACTTGGATGTGATACTTGGCTTTGATGTCACGGATGTTGGGCCCGGCCAAAATATATTCAATTCCCAGAGAGGTCTGGAGTCACGGGTCGAGTCCGTGCTGAACAGGATAACGCAGATGCAGAGGATCAGCTGCACCGGCAACCAGGCACCCAACGTCAGGGTGGCCATCATGGCCCAGGCGCAGGGGGGGCCCGTGGAGGGACTGGACTTCTCCGAGTACCAGCCCGAGCTGTTCGAGCGGTTCCGGGACATGCGCAGCCGCGGGCCCTACGTCCTCACGGCGGACACGCTGAGATCCTACCTCAGCAAGTTCAGATCCTCGCCCTCCGGCAGCACCAAGGTCAGTCAAATCCAAGGCCACTGGGGGGGGTGTTGGCCAGGGAAGCTGGCTTCTGGTGTATTTAAAAAAAAAAAAGCGACTGTAAACTCATAATGATTTTTTAAAAATTATTCGTTAAATAAGTAAATTTATTCACCGTAAATTGGGTCACCTAAACCCTGCCTGTTTCCTGCGCTCGCACTTCGTTGTCAGGGTCCTTTCCTGACAGGTGATTGAGCATCGCTGCAGCCAGTGCCCATGACCACTGCTTGGCTGCAAACTATTGCTCTCCAAATATTTCCCTGATCATGCTCTAGCAACAAACACCTGCATGAGACAATGTGCGGGAACCTGGCACAGAAATCCTTGGAAAAAACATGGCCTGGAAAAGGCACAGCAGTTCCTCCATCTCCTCTCAGATGAAGCATCCCCTGGAAAAAAGGCCCTTCAGGTTGCACTTTGATTGTGTTTCTGAAACTTTCTGATATAAACTTATTTCTCTCCCAGGTCATAATCCATTTTACTGATGGTGCAGATGACCCAATAAGTCAGCTGGAAGCTGCTTCATCTACTTTGCATGAAGAAGGTAAACCTTTTACTCTTCAAGGCAGTGATTATAGTCCATGTTTACATGTGGCCCATCTTACCCCCATTTCTCATGAATCCACTGGCTTTGGGCAGTAAGGAATAAGGCTTTCATGAGTTCTACAGGCATTGCTGTTCTTCACTGCCTTCCTGTGATATTTAGCTGCCTGCAGCCACCTAAGCACGTGGGTAACTCTCACTGAATGTGCCCGTTCTCAGTCGCATAAGCTCCTTTTGCAATCAGAGAGGTGGATAAGGATGTGTCATCACCAGGGAGGGTGTGCAGGCTCTGCAGAGCACCTCGCCCCATCCCAAAGCCCCCTCTGCTTCCCCCCTCTCAGGTGTCAGCGCTCTCATCTTCGTCGGGCTGGACCGAGTGAGCAATTTTGACAGAGTGATGCAGCTGGAGTTCGGCCGTGGGTTCACCTACAACAGACCTCTCAGAGTTAATCTGCTGGACCTGGATTTCGAGCTGGCAGAGCAGCTCGTAAGTAACTTGGCACAGGCAGCGCTGCCTTGTAATGCTGGAGGGAAGCCCACGGCTGGATCTCCTGCAGGGCTGAACCGTGGCTGAATTACACCCTCTTGGCTCTGCTCCTCCCCCCTCCCTACCATACGTCAGCTCTTCTTACAGATGCCACAGCAAGCAAAGGGAAGAGCAGATCATGGCGCTGCCTGGTCTCCTACTGCTCCAGACGAGTGGGATGGGATAAGACACCATCAAAAGCTGCCGTGCCAAAAATCTGCCCTCTGCCTATATTTATACTGTTGGGGTTTTTAACTTTATGGTAGCGCCCTGTCATACCCGGCCAGTATTAAAGCTTCTTGCAGAAGCACTGCTTTCTAGGTTTCTTTCCCCAAGCTGATTCCGTTTAGTTAGTTTCTACTTAATATTTACGTAATCCGAAAAAGCAAACAAACAGTAAGTCACTGTATTTCAGACGTGCTTTTGACAGACAAAGGAGTTATCCTTTCAGGTCCCTGTCAATCCAACCCATTCCATGATTCTTTCTTCTTCAAGATTTACTGCCCTCCCATATACATAGACCCTCTTGAATCTGTTGATTATTTGCTCTCAACCTTGGAATGTCCAGTTCCCCCCAGTTTCTCATCTGCTACCAGCATGGTTGAGGACCTTTTGCAGTAGATTTAATAAGACTGAGCTTAACCACTGATCCCTGTGGTAATCTTGCTAAGCCCTTCTCCGCACATCAAAGTGCAGCCACTTGGGAGTGAACCTTGGGTTTTGGGATAAAAGCTAGTCTTCAGCCCATCCCCAAGTAATTCAGCCTAGGAAAACCCTTCCAAAATGTAAATGTGCAAAGCTGGCAGGAAACATTTGCAGCCAGCAATGTACTTGGCAATGAAAGTGATTTTTTTTTTTCTTTCCGCCGGATGATGCAAAAACCAGCTGCAATTTCTCTGAGCCCATATCTTCCTTTTGATTTTTTTTTTCTCTTTACTATATACTCACAAATGGTTCTCAGCCTGCATATTGCTGGTGAGCTACTCCCTGCCACAACTTTCTTGTGGTCTATTCCACAACCTGGATTGGTTTCTTTGGAGCTGAGATTTCTCTCTTCAGTGACAGGCGCTGCTCTGGGGACTGGTCTCCTACTAAATGCACTCTATGAATTCTGCCCCACACAGTTCCCATTTAAACCATCCTTCTGATGTCCAAAATATAGTGTTGGCTTCTTCTTCCTAACCACATAACCTAACCAGTCTGCCAATGCACACCTCCCTCTCTTGCTGTCGGGGGTGTTTCAAGGCAGAGTGACCCCAAAATGCTGCTGGGTCAACGTTATGTTTGTCACAGGAGCAGTTCCACAGCCTTGCCGGAGTTATGGGGCTCTGCCAAGTTTCTTACATCTTCGTGTTGTGTCCTGTGTTGTTTGCTGCAGGACAACATTGCAGAGAGGACGTGCTGCAAGGTCCCGTGCAAGTGTTCAGGACAGAGAGGGGACAGAGGTTTGCCAGGCCGCATAGGACCAAAGGTGGGTCATTTCACCTGGGGATAAAGGGCCCCTGTGCAAGGGACCCTGGTGGTGATGGGTGAGGGATGGGCAGGTTGTAGTGGATGATGTTAACGAGGGGATCATCTCCACCCACAGTGGGTGATGTTAACAAGGGGATCATCTCCACCCACAATGGGTGATGTTAACGAGGGGGTCATCCCTCATTTTAAAACTGACCCTGGGCCATGCACGGGGGTTGAGAGCTGCTCTTCTTCCCTTTCCTCACAGCCTCTGTGCTGTAAAACATCCAAGAGGGCAGGGAGGAGTGGCTGGAGGGAGGAGGCGAAGCATCTTTTGGAACAATTTCAGGACATCAAAAGGAGATGGTTTCTCTCATTAACTTGTTTACACAGATGACCAAGTAGCTGCTTTGTGAAAATCTAGGGAAATCTGGAATATCAATCACAGAACTATGAAAGAAATGCATAATCCTCTCTGTTGTCTTCTAGGGTGTCACAGGTGATCTTGGATACGGGGGCTATCCTGGTGATGAAGGAGGACCGGTGAGTGGTTGTCCCTGCTCAAGCAGGGACCTCACTATAGCAAAGCATTTGGAGGCTTTTCCACTAAATATTTTCTGCTGGGGATGTGGGTGTGGATTAGAAGAGACAGAAAGCAGAACTTTGAGGTCCCCCCTCCCAACAGCCTGAGTAGCAACTCAGGTCCCAGCTGCTCCCGGGATAAAGTCAGTCAGAAGCTTCTTGAGAGCTGGAGAAGCATGATGGAGGGAAGAACTCCCATTACTTGATGTGACCCGGGTCTGTGCTGTTTCTCCAAGGCAAATAAAATCCCCAGCTTCATCAAAGCTGCAGCCTATGCCAAAGTTTTCCTGCAGCTGAAAGGTTTGAGTTAGTCCAAGGATAGAACCAAGAGGGGTGTTTCCATCACATGGCAGACAACATGAGTCCCATGACTTCTTACTAGCACTGCTTCATCCAAACTCTTCATGAATCCCACATCACCCCTGTAATAAACATCCCCGAGGCATCACTCCTGGGAGGTGAAGCTGAGGCCAATGGCACAGGCTGGAGCCAAGTGCTGCAGTGAGACACTGCGTGCAAGGCAATGTTTTCCTGGGGCCTGGAGGTCAGGGTGGGATTAGACGCCTATGCAGAGCTCTGGGGGTTTCATCTCGTCATTTTATTTTTGAAAGAGAAGTTTTATAAAGCTCTTTCATAGCTGAGAGTTTGGGAAGGATGTTTCTCTCCCAGTGACAAAGACTTGCAGGTGGTTTCTATGTGAGGAACGCTGCGGGCAGGAGACGATGGGGTGATCAGGCAAAACCTGATGTTCCATTTGCTCCTGTGCCTCCAAGCCACCTCCTGTGGCAGTTAACCACAGAAACTCGCTTAGCAGGCAAACCCTGACCATTGCTTTTCCCCCTACATGCAATAGGGTGAGCGTGGACCACCGGGTGTGAACGGGACACAAGGTTTCCAGGGATGTCCCGGGCACAGAGGAACGAAGGTATGTGTGGCACCAGCCTGCACAGAGCAGACCCAGAGTCCAGTGGGTGGGAATCCACCAAGGGCAACTCCTGCTGCTTTAGAAGGTCACACAACAGCTGCCATGTCCATTCCAGTGGTGGTGTCCACCTGGCCAAGCACCGAGGCTTTCAGCACGAGTCGTGGCTTTAGTGTTGCTGTGAAGAGCAAAAAGGAAGCCCAGAGACACCCAGGCTCAATCTAAGACAAGGCTGATCTATTTTCTGCAGTCTGGCTCTGGGGGAAAGATTTGGGAAGAGATGGATCTGTTCTTAACACCAAAAAGTGGCTCAGAGCTGGGACAGTGTGTGGATGGAGACAAGTGAGCCATGGCTGCGGCTTTAAAGAGGAACCTTGAGCTAATTGTTCAGAACAGCAGCCAGAAAAGGTGGGGAAACATATAATATTTATGGGAAATATTCAGTGAAATTAAAGGGATGTTTCCTACCATTTGCTCTGACCACAAGATCCTCTGTCAGGGAGAAAAGGAGTGCATGAACCAAGCCCATTAGTTGCAGCTGAGATACTGAGTCTCTTTAAAAATCTGTCCAGCCTTGTCAAAGGCACCAGGACTGGCTCTAGATTAATATAAAAATGGATGCAGGGAGAAAAAAAAGTCAGTGGAGAAAGAGTTGTGGCTAAGGAGTGAGCTACTTTACTGGATGAGCTGGATTAACCCCACGATCCACATATTTTATCTTGGCACAAGACTTGAGGAGGCAGCTGAAGAAAAATATTGGCGTAAGAGGAAATAGGCAAAGTCTTGCCCTGGTCCTGGCTCTGGGTCTGCCATCAAGCCCAGCTCTCCTTTCTCCCCCACTTCCCATGGCAATGAACTGGACAAAAATGGAGTAACTCCCTTTTCTGATCTCTTTAGGGTTCTCGGGGATTCCCAGGAGAGAAGGTAGGGAGCTATTTCCTCACGCCACGGCGGTGAGCATGAATGTATGGACACATCAGGATCCCCCTCCCTGTTCCCTTTTCCCTCAGTGAGCATTTGCCCTTTACCTCTCTTCCACAGGGTGAACTGGGAGAAATGGGCCTGGATGGTATTGATGGAGAAGAGGTCAGTCATTTTAATTGCTTTGCTCCTTATAACAAGATGATTCAGTGAAGCGTTTAAGGAGCACTTTGGAAGTGGCAAATATGCTAAAATATTTTTCTTTTTTTAGGGAGACAAGGGTTTGCCTGGCTCCTCTGGAGAGAAGGGATACCCCGGCAGGAGGGTAGGCTTTAATCACAGTGGGGCTAAGGGATGGTGTCAAGGTGGATTTGAGCCAGGGGAGGGGGGAAAGCCATCACACTGCCCTCAGGGATGAGGGCCTGATGCTTTTGACAGGCAAGGGCTGCTCTCCCAACCCTCTGTGTCTTCCTGCAGGGTGATAAGGGAGTTAAAGGTGAACGAGGAGAGCGAGGTGACCGCGGGGTCCGTGGAGATCCGGTAAATACTGCTGAGACATCTGCTTGATTTTCCACCCACTCCCCACCACTCCTGGGGGTCATCAGCTCAGGCTTATTAAATGGTGCTTGACAGTGGCAGGTCCAGTGACAGAGCAGAACTGGGAGGTGACATGTGGGCACCACATGCCTCTTGATACCAACCTGTCAATCACTGTTTCACTATATTAAAATCCCCCTTCCTCCCCTTCTTCGGTATTATTACTTCTGCCTTGAAAAGCTGTGTCTGACTGAAAACAGCAATAATACTTCATCTATTTCAGTCAAAAAAGAAAAAAAAAGAAAAGTTGGTCCTGAGCTCTAGCAGAGCAGTTTATGATGCCTGATTTTCATGTCCCATTTACACAGATGTTTCTCATTGCTCTGTTGCTTTCAGGGAGATTCAGGAGCTGATAACACTCAACGGGGATCCAGAGGCCAAAAGGGTGAAATTGGACCAATGGTAAAATTTCTTTGCTGTCTTGTGTTGTTTTTTGTTTTTTACAATAGGATGGGAAAGAGAAAGTATGAAAAAAGGGTGCTGTCAAAACCGTGCAGGTTTTAAACTCATCATGCCTTGTCAGATGGAATGGGGGTTTTTCCACTAGAAAATGTTTCTGGTTTGCAACTTTCTCTGTGAAGATGTCAGTTTAGAAGATGTTTTGTGTAAAAGGTACCTTTTCAAAAAAAATTGTTATTTTACAATGTCTTTTTTGATATTTTCACTGAAAACAACTTTGCATATGGAAATTAACTTCATATGTTCTTGTAGGTCATATACAGAAAAGGAGAACAGTTTAGATGATACCAAATCTGAACCTCCTGATTCACCTGAAACATTGGGAGAAAAAAACCAAAACACACTCTCCTTGGAAAATTTCAAAAACCACCTGTTTTAAAATCAACTCAGAATAAAAATGCACCTTAAAATGTCAGAAGGCACTTCCCAAAGAATGGGGATGTCAAATTGTGCTGGCTCAGAAACTTGATGGAAAGTCTCTGTGACTTGATAGAAGGATTCTCACCAATGCAGGACTATTAAGTAATGTGTGAGAACATGAAAGGATCCAATTTTTGAGCTGAACATATTTTCCCAGTGCCTGCTCATCTCAGGGCTCTCACCTGAGTTTTGTTTTTCCCTTAGGGAGAGCCAGGACCGCCAGGGCTCAGGGGCCAAGACGGTGGAGTTGGGAGGAAGGTGAGCTGCCAGACCCCCAGTCAGCAGGGGCCAAGCTTAGATTGACAAAAACTTTTTCCCTCCTGCCCTTCCATGTACGTTGTTTCACAACCATCAGGGATGCAACCTCAAAAACCAACAAAGCAAAAAAAAAAACAAAACACCCAAGCTCAAAAAGAAAAAGCCTGGGGGGCTTCCTTGCTCGTTGTAGAGATTTTAAAGGTCTAACCCTGAATTTATTCCCATGCAAATAACTCAGTGCTTGGATCAGTGGAGCTAAAACTGATTTCTGTGTAAGGCCAGGCTGGATGGGGCTTGGAGCAACATGGCAGGGGGGAGTGGAATTAGGGTCTTGAAGGTCCCTTCCGACCCAAACCATTCCATGATCCTGTGATTTGCATCTGCATTTGGCTGCTGGTTTTGAAAAGGCAAAAGCCAAACTGGAGCTGGTGTGACTGGAACATCTGGAGATGCCTTCCCTGCTCCCATCCCAGGGATGCTGACACACTCCCGCATACATGAGAGAGCAACACACCTATGTGGTGGAGTGTTGGGGGATGTGAGGAGGGAGAAAACATGCCAAAGTTTGATTAGAGACAGCTGGCCATCCAGACTTCTCTCTTCCTCTCTCCCCAGTAGTTTAAACAATTCAAATTTAATTTTGGACTCAGAACAGCATAGATACATGGACATAAAAGCAACAGAGAACCGTGTGCTTCCATACTCCAGTAACAAGCCTCATTGTTTCTCCGTTCCAGGGTATGACAGGACGAAGGGGACAGATAGGGGTTAAGGTAAGTGGTGATGGGGATAGCACCTTGGGCTCTTGCCACACCATGGACCAGGCAGCCACAGCACCCAAAGACACGTGCCAAGATGGGCCCTCTCTGCCTGCTCTGTCCCCCAGATTTCCCTGCTCCTCCTGCTCAGGCTCATCTCCATGTATGCTTCGAGCTGGACTGGGTGCAGAACCAGCTGTTCTGGGGCTGCCTGTCCTCTGCAGCATTCCCTGGTCAGATGTTTTGTCTCCATGTGCTGCTGGAGCAGTGTAACAGGGTCAAAGCATAAAGGAGGTTGATACCCATTGATTGTAGGGGGGCAAATTACCCCACCCATGCTGTGCTTATTCTCTGCTATAACTATATTCTGAAAAAAGAGCCAAACCCAGAAAAGAAACAAACAACACCCCCCCCCCCCCAAAAATCTGTTCTTCCCTGCTCCTTGTGCAGTTGTAAATGCCCTGAGATCTCCTTTCCCTTTGCATGATGTTGACCATGTCCCCCCATGCCAACTGCACTTTCCTGTTCTGTACTTCCAGGGCACCGCGGGCGCTCCCGGTCAGGCGGGACCGGCTGGAGAACAAGGCATGCGAGGGCCTCAGGTCAGTGAGTCTGCAGCAGAGCAAATGTCTTACCTCATGGTGCTGCTGTGTTGTTTCATCACAACCACTTATCCAAAGAGTCTCATGAGCGGGGACTGTCAGGGTTTGGGTATTTTTGGGTGTGCTGTGTCCTGGCTGTGCTGCCCAGGGACATCAAGCTTGGTGCATTCACACCACCCAAAGTGTGATGAGTTTATAAACCATCTCTCAGGCGCTGCAGCATTTGCTTTCTTTGGGGTCTTGGTGTGTTTCTGCCTGTGTGTGTTGACAGTGTCTCTTTTCTCTCCGTGCAGGGTCCACCTGGCCAGCTTGGCACACCAGGCATAAGAGGAGAGCAGGGTGTTCCTGGACCCAGGGTAAGCCTGCTGCTGCTTCTCAGACATTGACCCAACTATATCCTTGTTGAACTAACAAGATTCAGCCATTGTGTCTTTCCATTCCCTAGGGCTCCAATTCTGTTCCACTCTCTTATAACCCACTCTTCCAGCATGATTCTCCTCTCAACTTACCCTAAAGATTTCTTGATCAAGAGTTATGGAAGAAAAAAGTTAAAAGCCACCACAGAGGGGTTAGGACTTCAGCGTTTGGCCTGTTATGGTTTGCCATTTTAGTTCAAAAACACCCCTGAGTGACTGGCAGGGCATCTTCTGTGACCTTTCACCCTCTGAAGCCAGAGCATAACCATCTCACATGCTTCCTGGGGGACCCTATGTATTTATTTCTCTCTCCTACTACATGGACATAAAGCCAGACAATCCTGCATTTCCCCATGATTTTTCCCCTCCTGCTTTCCCAGGGGGGTTCTCTAAGGACAATATGCTGCTGACATTTTTATTGAACTGAGCTGGACATCCAGCTCTTCCCAACCATGAATTGGACTTCTGAATTTCCTAAGGTGTTTTGAGAGGCACCAGCCCTACTAGTCAATACATGATTTCTGTGGTCACCTCATTCCCTGGTTTCTGGCACTCAAGTTTTCTTGACAACATGCCTCTCCCCATTTCCATTCCAGGCTGGTGGTGGACCTCCAGGAACCCCAGGAGAGCGTGGCAGGATTGGTCCCCTGGGACAGAAGGTATGTCTTCATGAGCACTTGGCATCAGCAACCAAAACAGCATTGAAAAGCTTCTGGATTTTGCATGAGCTTAAAAAAATACATGAGATGAACCTCTTGGGCTTGTCCAGTGTGGAGTGAAGCAAGGTCAGTACTCTGGTTGCCTCATTAGGCTCCTGTTTCATCAAACAGAGAGGCAAAAGTAATCAAGTAACTGGGCAGATTTTCAGATGATGCCCACATGGGAAGGTTGTTGTGCTGGATCTCTCCAGACCCTCCATATGATTTTATCTTTCCTGAAATCACTAAAGGTCCCACTAAAGAGCAAGAATTTGGCAGAATTGCTGGCTGTGTAGGTCCAGCTGTGCCTCTCTGCCACAAGGACCGCTGCAGACTGGTTTGTGTAAAGAAACCAGTGCTGATGGGGTAGGAAAGGCTCAGAGCTGCCTGGAGTTCCAGCACATGCTTTAACAGATGCTCCTGTTCACAGGGTGAGCCTGGAAACCCGGGACTCAAAGGGCCGAATGGACAGCCAGGCCCACGAGGAGAGATGGTAAGTGTGGCCACGCCCTCACACCTTTGAGGACACTTAAAAAACTTTGAGGGACCTTTAAGAGTTTCTCAAAGGCCTGTGCTTGAGTGGGTTCTTTCTATTGATGCTGTTGGACCTGTGGGGTTTCAGCTATTTATATATGACTTCATATTAACAACTTTGGCTTTCCAATTTTAGGGTGATGACGGACGAGATGGAATTGGTGGCCCAGGTCCTAAAGGCAGAAAGGTAGGTGTATGCTCAGCATGCCCAACTCCTTAACAAAGACAAGGGAGTTGCCAAAGACAAGGTCTCCAGTGCAGATGGAGAAGGCCATTTTGTAAAACATATTCAAATAAACCTTTCTGTTGTTTCAGGGAGAACGTGGCTTTGTAGGCTACCCAGGACCCAAGGTAGGGTGCAGCCCATGAGCTATGCAATCCTTTCCCAAGAAATGTAGCCATGATCCTGCAGATTTAGGGCTATAATTTGTGTTTTTCCCCAACCAGGGTGGACCTGGTGACCGTGGTGTTGCTGGAGGCCCCGGCCCAAAGGGAAACAGAGGCCGCAGAGTAAGTTGGATCATGACACAGCTTTTCCCTTCTGCATGAACACCCTGAATAGATGTACACATCTTTTCCCCAAAGTGCTCCTGGCAATCCTGCAGGCGTTCGCAGGTAGAACTTCTCTTCTTTTTGTCTCTAGGGAGATGCAGGAGAACCTGGGGCACCTGGTCAGAAAGGAGAGATTGGATATCCTGGACCATCGGTAAGTGTTCATGGCATTTCTGATGGAGCCTCTGGCTTCACCCTCGGAGAGAATCCTGACTGAGAAATGTGGTGGTCCCTATTGGTACCAGGCACTGAAAAATAAGCCCATCACCTCCTCCTGCTGATTTCAAGTTGGGCAAATCCCTCTTTATTTGTCTTGGATGTGACTCTAAATTTCTAACTAGCTGTTTATCACTGATGAATATTTACCCATCCTCAAACCGAAGGAAAAATTCAAGAGACACATTCTTACCAGGCACTAGGATTTCCCCATGGCAATATGCCCCTTAAAATTCCTTCTAGGACATTCTCAGCTCCTTATTGTTTATCACCCCACAGAGGATATGGTCCATGACCAAACCTGGCTAGCACAGAGCATCCTAAAAAGGCCAAGGTGACTTGAACTTAGAGCATCATAAATTATAGAAACAAAAAGTCATAAAATGGTCTCGGTTGTAAAGGACCTTAAAGGTCATCTAGTTCAAACCCCCCTTTTGGGTTTGGTCTCAGCCATGTTTACTCCCCACATGGGAAAGCACTTCCCCCTGTGCTGGAAACACAGATGAAAACAGACAGGTTTTCCCTTGGCTTCTGCATAACCTGTGGTTAACTAATTATTCTGACAGTGTTCATGTGGCACCCTGAAAATACACACTGCTCTGAATTTATTTTTTTTATTTTTAAACAGGGGCTTAAGGGCGATAAAGGAGAATCCAGAGATGTAAGTGTGGCATAATTTCTCTCTTGTTTTGAAATACTCCTTGGTTGGCTGTGTGACATATCTCCTTTTCCCCCCTTTCTCCCTCTCTTTTATTTTGTGAAGCACTGTGCGCTTGTGCGGAACATCAAAGACAAATGCCGTGAGTACATCAGTGCTCTGCTAAGTCCCTTTCTCTACCCTTCTTTGCCCATCATGTTACATGACTGGCACTGACCATGCTGCTTTTTCTCTCCATCTCTTCCACAGCTTGCTGCTATGGTAAGTCACATTCAGCCCTTTAAACCCCAGGGTGACCGTGTGCCAGAATTGTTGCCCTTCCCACATGCATGGTATGAATGATTTACCCCTGCTGAGGACGTGGTCCTTGCACCCTGACAGCTGTTTGAGGCTTGATTTGTTCCCAATGCACATTCCTGGCAGGTCCCAAGGAGTGCCCTGTGTTCCCAACCGAGCTTGCCTTTGCTATCGACACCTCCTCGGGCGTGGGCAGGGAAGTTTTTAACAGGATGAAGCAAACTGTGCTCAGAGTCGTCAACAACTTAACCATCGCTGAGAGCAACTGTCCTCGTGGTGCCCGGGTGGCTCTGGTCACCTACAACAACGAGGTCACCACAGAAATCCGCTTTGCTGATGCCAGAAAGAAATCCAGCCTCCTCCAGCAGATCCAAAACTTCCAGGCAACCCTGACCACAAAGCCACGCAGCCTGGAGACTGCCATGTCCTTCGTGGCCAGGAACACCTTCAAGCGTGCCCGAAGTGGCTTCCTCATGAGGAAGGTGGCTGTCTTTTTCAGCAACGGGGACACGAGAGCCTCCCCGCAGCTCAACGACGCCGTGCTGAAGCTCTACGATGCTGGGGTCATACCCGTGTTCCTCACCAGCAGGCAGGATGCAGTTCTCAGCAGAGCTCTGGAGGTTTGGGGTCGTTCACCCTTTCTTTCCTTTTCTGCTCATGACCTCAGTCTGGTTTGCAGGGGAGACTGATGGCATTGGATCCTACAGGCAGTGAGGGGTTGGCTTCCACAGGCCTCTCAAGTGCTTCGGCGCTGAGAAAGCATTGCTGGCCAAACTCATCCAGTGTGTCTATTGGGAGAGAAATCCTAATTCCACAGTCACCACAGCGCGTGCTGTGAAACGCTACTGAGGTTATCATGAGTCATTTGTATTCCACACCATGGCTCCAGGGTGCCAGGTGTGGTATGAAACAGAAGGAAGGAGTCTCCATAGAGAGAAAGGTCTGGCAGAAAAGGCAAAGGGTGGGAAGACTGGAAGTACATTAGCATTGTTGGCAGAGGGAGAGTGGACATGCAGAGATTTAAAGCCACAAAAAAGCCCCAGATGAGCCCACTGAGCACTGGTTCAAGCACTTGATCCTTTTCTTGGAGTTTGTGACTCTAAACTAGTCCCACTAACACACGTCAGGGCCATGAGGCTCCTCCAAATGGGATCCACCAAGGCCACTGTGCTGAGCAGACAATCTCTCGGAGTTGTGCATTGCCTTCACTTACTCCAAGCTGAAAACAGGAGAAGGCAGCATTGCTAACACTGTGTTTCTCTGTTTCCATCTAACCAGATCAACAACACAGCAGTTGGCCACGCCATTGTTCTTCCAGCCAGCGGCAGTCAGCTGAATGAAACTATCCAAAGGCTCTTGACTTGTCACATTTGTCTGGGTAAAGCATCCAATTTCTCCTCTAGACAGTGCTAAATCCTTCTGGTCACACAGCAGTCAGTTGTAAGTGGTGCAGAAGGGAAGCCCAGCTGGGAGTCAGCCCTTTTGTTGATGAAGAAAAGGGATTCATGTTCTTGGGTTGAGCAAAAAACATTGGCATTTTTGAACGAGGCACACTGGGGTTTCTCAACTTTGTGAAGAGAAGCTCCTTTTTAGTCTGGTTCCCACTTTAACAGCCCAAATACTGGTAGCAAAATGCTCTCAAAGATGGCCTTCTGCCATTTATGACAGAGTGCTTCAGAGATCCTCTTGGATGCAGGAGCATGTAAAAGTTCTAAGTGCATAACTAAATGTGTTGTGGTGTGAAATGAATTTGGTATCAAGTAACGGACCAGCGAATGTCCATGGCTTGATAGTATTTCATACGATGCAAGAGATTTTTACAAAGATAAAAGAGGGTGATTTTTAGTTCCTTCAGGTGAAACCTACTATATTTCTTCCTTAGATGTGTGTGACCCCAGTCCAATCTGTGGTGCTGTTACCCAGAGACTTGGATTCAGAGACAGAAGGGCAGCCCCAACAGATGTTGACACTGACATAGCCTTCATCATGGATAGCTCAGAGTCCACCACACCTCTGCAGTTCAGTGAGATGAAGAAGTACATTTCCCATCTTGTAAGTAACCTGGAAATCAGCTCAGAGCCAAAAGTATCCCAGCACCACGCAAGAGTGGCAGTTCTCCAGCAAGCTCCTTACGAACACGAAACCAACTCAAGCTTCCCACCAGTAAAAACTGAGTTCTCCCTAACAGATTATGGATCCAAAGAGAAGATCATTAACTACCTTCACAACCAAATGACCCAGCTGCACGGCACGAGGGCTCTGGGCAGCGCGATTGAACACACAATAGCTCATGTTTTCGAGAGCGCACCAAACCGTCGGGATCTAAGAGTCATAGTTCTGATGATGACAGGCAAAGTGAACAAACAAGAACTTGAGTACCTGCAGAGGGTTGTCACCAATGCAAAATGCAAAGGGTACTTCTTTGTTGTCCTGGGCATCGGCAGGAAGGTGGATGCCAAGAATATCTACAGCCTAGCCAGTGAGCCAAGTGACGTGTTCTTCAAGCTGGTCGACAAACCAGGAGAGCTTCATGAAGAGCCCTTGCTGCGTTTTGGCAGATTGCTGCCATCTTTTATCAGAAGTAAGTCTAACATCCTGCAGCCAAAGTGTTATGGAAGGGGCAGCTCAGAGGGGTTAATCTCACAGGTCTGGTCTACCTGCCTGTTGGCAGCAGGGGGTGGCTCCAGCATGGCCATCTCTAAGGGCAGTGGGGCCCACTGAAATTAGTCTCTTTTTATATCTTCTGTACTGTTTGGTGCATTTGTGGCTGCTCATAGGTTTGCCTAGCTGAGTAGGTCTGGGTTTTGTTCACTTTGGACACCCCATCCCATCCCATCCCATCCCACGTTGGCTCACCAAGTAGAGTTTGTACTTCTGTCTGCTTTGACTTGGTCTCCATGGGCTTACCTGTGGGATCTGACCTCATCCTGCATGGCTTGCCACTCACATCTGCAATATGTCCCATAGGGTCTGGTCCTGCTGAGGCTCTTGGCCCTTTGCAGTCTGCCAGCACTTCCTTGGAGCTCCTTGAACACCCAGCGAATCTTTCTTCCCAGTTTCAGCATAAATAACATGTCTAGCAGGCATTTGTATGGCTCAGGCTGAGATCTGGAGTTGCTGCATGCAGATGGACAGGATTCTTTGCTCAAGGATAAACAATGCTGCTGAGTTTGGGATGTGCAGACTATGCCTTGAAAATTTGCATCTCAGCTTAACTGGTGACCCCAGGCTGGATCTCCAGCAGCCAGGGATCTTAAACACACCCAGCCAGCAAGGACAAGAAATGGACCTTCTCTAGGAAAGCTAGTTTTTCTCTAGGAAAACTAGTTAGCAAAAATTCCTGAAAATTAGACTAGTGGGCTGATAAACCACTGATTCAGGAATGTCTTGCACTAAATAGAAAGCAAACATCTGGAAGTAAATGTTTAGGTTTTCTCAGTTTGCTTTTTCCATTAACTGCTTACAGCGGCCCTGGAAACTTCTAACTCTTGAAAAAACATCATCTGTGTGGCTGGAAGTGCCTTGTTTCAAGAAATCTGTTTACACCTGACAGACTAAGACACATAACCCTCTGGTATCTTGTAGCTATGGCTCTCATGTTTGTAAACTGGAATAACAAATCTCCCAGCCCAGGGTGCTGCAGTAGCCACACCAAACATCAAGAGATATTCCATAGCAAGCAAGAACAGAGAAGTTGGGTTTTTTTTAAATGAATAAGAAATATATGTAATGTATTGCTGGTGGGTAACCACCATCCTCAACACCAGTGTTCAATGTCTCTCTCTGTCTCCAGGTGACTTTGCTTTCTACCTGTCTCCAGAGATAAGGAAACAGTGTGAGTGGCTCCAGAATGACCAGCAAGCCAGGAGCCAGCACCCCGTGCACACCGGGCAAAAAGCAGTGTAAGTACTGGTTTGTCTGCCAGACAATAAGTGTTGCTTTTTGTCTTCCTCTTTATCTCAGAGAGAAGCCTTCACTTCACAGTTCCTGTTTGGAAAAAGAAAGCAAAAGCAACTTCAATATCAACAGTCAGGATTATCTTTTAATTAATATAATTTTAATAATATTTTAATTAATTTTAATAGCTCCCTTAGTGCTCCGTCAAAAGAGCAATAGAGATATCTGACAGAGAGGGGTAGACAAGTGCACACATAATTTTAAATTTCGGTTCAATTTCATATTTATATATGTATAAAAATAGGAAGGACGTATATGCTCCTTTGAATGTCTGGGTCAGGAATTCCAGAAATTACAATTAATTTGGGGGTTTCTACTCAACACATTATTTTCAAAGGCTGGGCTGCCCTGGATTATCTGATATAGAGAATCCATCACAGAATGCATCCTAGTATTTTCTGAAGAGAAGTGAAGGCTTGTGTCACCAAGACTCCCTGCTGGCACAGAGCTGTGCTGGCTTTAGAAGGTTGAGCCCCTTGAAATTAGGCATGTTACAGACCTGTCTACTGAATCACAGAACAGTTTGGGTTGGAAGGAACCTGAAAGCTCATTGAGTTTCAAGCCCCTGCCATGGGCAGGGACACCTTCCACTAGACCAGATTGCTCTGAGCCCTGTCCAAGCTGACCTTGAAACACTTGAAACACTCTTATGTGTGTAAAGTTGGTGCACAGATAGACTTGTGCCCTGAGTGACGAGCAGTGCTCTGCAGCGCTTTTCAATGCTTGGTTGTGGGCAAACCTAAAGCTGGCAAAGACTATTGACCTCGGGTGGGTTCTTGCCAGTGTTTTTTATGTCCTGTCCTCTCTGCTTCCAAAATCCTGCTCACAAAAAGAAAAGCCGTCTCAGCTGCTTTTCTTCGGCAGGTACGTGGCACCCAACGCGACCCTGAGCCGGACCCTCGGTGCCAGCACCACGCTCAGCGCGACCATCAAGCCAGCGGCGAGTGCCCGTGCCAGAACCACCACTGCCAGCACCACGGCCCAGAGCAGAGCCAGCGAGCAGAGCACGGCCAGTGCCATGCTGCCAGCAAACACCACCGCTCCCAGCGCAGCCAGCACCACCACCCACGCCAAGGCCACCGCCCGCGCCAGCGCCAACGCCACGGCCGGCGGCAGGAGGAGACAGGGCGGTACGTGAGCAGCTCTCCCCACGCCAGCACTGCCTCCCCCTCGGCTGTGCCACAGGGGCTGTGCCTGTTCTTCCTCCCTGGGAGGATCACACCTATGGGAAACGTCAGTAAGAGGCCAGATTTTGTGCTCGCAGAAACAAGTTTTTAGGTGCAAATCTGGAGATCTGCACTGGGGGGTTGACTTGTCAACTTGTGTTGAGAATTTTGTACAAAAATGATTGGGGGACAGGCTGACCACAGGCAAAACATAAGAAGAACATCTAAACCTGGGGCAATCCATCCAGCAACAGGGAACTTCTCCTTCTAGTGTGACCCTTTTGCTTTCTATGATTTCCTTGCAGCACTACCCCTTGGCCAAGCTTCGCTATTTATGGTGATTCATACAATGGCATTGTTTGAACTCTGTCAGCTAATGCGAATAATTATTTCATCACTGAATTAGTGTGGAGACCTCTTTGGGAACTCTAAAGCTCTTTCATGTGAGCACAGTTCATGTAAAAGAGACTTCCCATGTATTTTTGCAAGGGGGTACAGGCAGATCTGTAGTAGCTGAGCAAGTAACAAGAACATGTGTCAAAGCACAGGGATGCTTATGCAGTCACTGAAGGCATGCCTCTGCATAAATAATGGATAAAAAGCAATACATAAAAGAAATCAGCTTTTGCAAGGTTAATGCTTTCAATAAGCTTGAGGAGAACAAATATTGCTTGGTGTTTCTTGCTCTGCTGCTGCTTTCCAGCAGCATTTATAAAAGTCTCATTCAATACTCTGCCTGAGCAGGAAAACCTTTCCCTAATAGCTTCTTTGATCTGTGTAAGGTTGTGTTAAGCTTATCATCCCTGGAAATGTTGCATGAGTCTTGGAGCAACCTGACAGAATGGAAGATGTCCCTCTCCAGAAGAGGGGTTGGAACGAGATGGCCTTCAAGATCCCTTCCAACCCAAACTATTCTGTGATTCCAGGTTCAATCTTAGGCAGGCTTGGCTTGAAGGTCTTCAGCAGCTGTGAATCCATTGCACCCTAGAGAAGGATCAGACTGGACACATTTACAGTTGTTGGGAAAGTGCTGGGAATTTCAGGCTGTGTAAATATTGTAAAAAAGAAAAAAAAAAACCAAATTTTGATTTGCTAGATTGCAACAGATGATTAGAAATAAATAAATCATCTAGGCTATGGAAAACAAAGCCCCCCTGCAGTGTACTGGGTTGAGCATCTGAGATAGCAAAGTCCCAGCCTTGGTTTCACAGCCTTGGCTGTCAGTGGACTAGGAAGAAGATCCTGCAGCACTGAGGCACTTTTTCCCCGAGACCTTTCCTCCCTCATTCATTGTTTGTTCTGATTTTGCCTTGCAGCAAAGGCCCACGACCTCCAGATCACGGATGTCACCGAGAGCAGTGCCCGGCTGCGCTGGGCCAGCCCCGAGCCACACCAGGCCAGCACGTTCGACATCACCGTCACCCTGGCACACGACCACTCCCTCGTGCAGAAGCAAAACCTGACTGGCACCGAACACGTGATCCGAGGGCTCAGAAGTGGACAAAAATACATCGTCGTCATTACCGGCTACCAGAAATCCCAGCCCAAAGTAACCTACACAGGGACATTCAGCACCAGTGAGTACCTCTTAAAAACACATTTATTTATTTTATTTTTTTTCCATTAAATGGACACAAAAAAATGGGGATAAAAATAAGTAAGGGACAGGGAATCAGTTGGTAGCAACAACCCCAGCCCTGGCAATGCTCAGTTGTGTCACTGCATCTCTGCAATCCTCCAGACCAGCAGCAGGTTATGAGACGGGGCAAATGTGTTTCTTTGAAAAATGCAAGTTAAACTTCAGTGGGCTTGAATTGACACAGACTGTGGGATAATTAAAGGCAGTCCCAGAGTGTGGTTTGTTTGTACGTGCTGGAGGGTTTGTACAACGGTGCAAAAGGTCCTGGTGGGGGTCCAGCCAGCACTGCTGCAATTAATAAGAGTCAAACTGGTAAATTCAGTCCAGCCCGATTGCAAAATAAGCAAGAAAAGCTGCTTCTCCAATTGCCATTTCCATATGCTCCTGTCTACTTCCCATACTATCAAAAAAAACCCCAAACCAAACCACAAAGAAGAAATTAAATGGAGAGTTTAGTCCTTTGGGGATCTAAGCTCCATGTGTACAGATCTCGTGCGAACCTCAGCAACCTGAGCCCTCTGGCATGGCCAAAAGTTGCTGCTTAAGACACAGCCAGTTTTTTTTAATACAGTTTGGCAGAGAGGTGACTTGGCTTGGTGGTATGAAGTTTGTGCTGGTTGTGCCAGTGCTGTGTCTGGCTTCTTCTGGCACTTCAGATCCAGTTTTACTGCCCACAGAGAGCCTTTCCTTTGGCTTCAGTGGGTTTGGACCAGTCTCTTACCTTCACAAGCAATAAGCATACACACAAAAATGTGGAGAAAAGACATCAATGTGGAGAAGTAACATTTGCAAGTGCTGAATTGGAGCTCCTGATGCCTAGGGAAGCTGCATTTCCCATGGAATAAATTTTGAATGGGAACAAATTGAGCAGGCAGTGGTGACACCACATTAGCCCACAGGCTGTGACCTGGATACTGAATAGCATTGTCCCCTTACCCACACCCATGCTGTCCACTAAAGAAAAGCAAATCCAGCCCTTCCTGTGGCTGCAGCCCCTTGCTACACTCCAGCCCCGTGGCAGATGAGCCACAGGAAGGGTCACGATGCAGTGGGGTGCAGCCATGCAGGGCACGTTGCAGTATGAACCGTGTTCTTCCCATCACAAGGATTTTCTCCCCCTGTGACAACCCTCAGTGTAGTTCCTAGTGGAAAGGGAGGCGTGATGGGAAGAGTGTGGTCCAGGAGAGCCATGGAATGTACGAACAGTCCTCGAGGGAACAAGAGAGGACCCATCACGGATTTGCTCGCCTGGAGGATGCCATTTTTATTCTGTTGTCTCTAAGGCCAGAAGAGCAAAGTTAAACTGGCTACAGAGAGGCCACATGCAGCTCCTGAGCCCCCACCCAGTCAGTGCAGTGGGGTGAGCGGGGACCCTCCCCAGCGGTCACGTGGGGCCCTGAGGATACTCTTTGGGATGACCCCTGAGGATGAGCTGGGTTGTGCAGCAGAGCCGCTGGCCGGGAGGGAAGGGAAGCCCTCCAGGCACAGCTGGGCGGTTGTGGATGACTCATCCCATCAGCTGCCTCCAATAAACATTTCTGAAATGTACGTGTAGGGTAAACAGACCCAGACCTGACTCCTGCAACTCATGTGCATCCCCTGTGCCGGAGCTGGGGCCAGGCAGTTTGTTTGTGGCTGAGCTGAGGGCGCTGCTGCAGATGCCCTTCCCTTTGGCTGACCCCCTGCTCCTTCTCCACAGAGGCCTCAGCGCAGACCAAGGTGTCTCTGGCCAACATGATGCTCAACACTGAGCCACTGGAAGGGCCTGACAGTGGTGAGTATAGTGGGAGTGCTGGGCTGGGGGGCTCTGGCAGGATCCCACTGAGAACCAGTCTTCTCCTTGCCTGCTCCTAAATCCGTCCTGTCTCGAAGTGCTCTCGGGACCAGAGGATCTGTAAGTCCTTTGCTTTGCAGAGCCAACAGATCGTGACCTAGATGACATCCTTGGCCATGTGGGTATGAGCCCTGTAGTGGGGTCTCTGCCCCATGAGGGATCCAGAACACCCTGAAGTTGCTGTGGTCTTCATGGGGAACTCAAACCAGGTCCTGTTCCTATAATAAGGATGGGAGATGAGCCACAACCCAAGTGCTGGCCACTCTTGAGGGACAAATTGTGTCCCATGGCCTCCCTGGCATGTGTAGATGTAGCTGTGGATACAGAACATCACCTGATGCTTGCTCATTCCCTACCTCCCCATGTGGGGCAAAAACCAGGTCTCAGCCTCTTGTTTTAACACACAGCTCCCAGTAAGGGCTTGGCCAGACTGGACAGGGCTTGGAGCAGCCTGGTCTAGTGGAAAGTGTCCCTGCCCATGGCAGGGGGTGGAACTGGGTGATCTTTAAGATCCCTTCCAACCCAAAGTGTTCTATGATTCTATGCCCAACAGCCAGAGATTGCCAGGAGTGACATTTGCATAAATTAGACTAACTGGTAGCCTCCCTCCAGTTTCACCCATCTGCCCATCCCTTGTTGCTCTGCCATGGGTGGTGTATGTAGTAAACTGCTAAATGAGTGAGCTGTCAGCTCCTACTCTGTGGTTGACCCCATTAACCTGTGTTAATAACCCACAATCACTGTAGCTGTTAATTGTCATTTCATCGCTTTGGTTGACGTCAAGCTCATTATATCAGCACTATTACACTCAGTTGTACCATCAATGCCAGGCTGCAATTCTTCCTCCAAGGACCTGGAAGGGCTCTCAACCTTCATCAAGCAGCATATCCAACCATGGAACTGTTGTCCAAAATGCATCCCATGTTTTTCTTTAAACATTTTGCTTGCACTGTGGCTCATTTTCTTCCCGCGGAGATGCTGCTGCTCATTGTGCTCAGCCAAGAGCTGTGAAGCTGCTGTTGAGCTCTGGCTGCTGCTCGTGCTGAGTGGGACGGACATGGACCTCATGCCTGGCTGGTGGCACCACTGGAGGGACCGAGGGCTTGTGCCAAGCAGGGACCATCTCGTTTCTGCCTTCCTGCATGACCCATCATCCCACCCTTCCCATATGTTCCTGCTCCTTTGGTCCCTCTCCCTGGCACCGACATCCCCTCAGAAGCCTTGTCCCCACCCTCGTGGCTTCATTTAACCTGTTGTGTGCCAGCCCTTTGGAAATAAGGTTTGTAGGCTTTTCCTTCTCAAAGCCAGATGGATGTGCTTGCCCTGTGCTTCCACACAAACCTCTCATTCTCAGCTCCTCTTGATTACCCACTTGCATCAAACGCCACTGCCCGAGGATTTATGTATCTGACCATTTGGGGGAAATATTCCCCAAGGATGCTAATATGAAGGGTTTCACCAGGCTGAAGACCTTAAAGAGGGCAGGGAATTTGGGAAGGGTTTAGCCAAGTGTCTGTGCAAGAGGAGAGACCCACATGCAAATCTTCTGACAGACGTTGGAGGAAGCCCCAAATTCTGCCCTCCTTATGTAGGTAAAATAGCATGGATGGACTAGCATTGCTAATAAAAACTCTGGGGTATGGACCTAAATTATCTATACTGGGGCCAGGAAAGCAGCATATGTTTAAATCTGCACTAAGCCTTCAAGTCCACCAGGTGCAGCTTGCTTTCAGAGATAAACACACTTAAAGATTCAAAGTTGCAGCCAAGACAAATAGCTTTGAGAATAGAGGAGGGGGAGTTGTGTGAGGGCTCAATCCTGAGTGCACCAGCAGGGAGTAAGGGGCTCCCACCATGCTGCTCCAATTTGGAGTTTGGATGCATGACAAAATCAAGAGCGAGGAGAGGTAAGCTGGAGGCTGAGGAAGGTTTGCATCCAGCAAGAAAAATCACATGAGAAGGAAATGCCACCAGTCCTGTACTGGGCTTTGTTTTCCTTTTTTTTTTTTATTTTTCAATCTCTTTGCTTTTTCAGCTTTTAACCCTTTCAGAGTCACTTAACCTTTGCACCTTTTGACATGCAGATTGGCCAGACCCTTGCTTGCTGGACTTTGACATGGGCATGCAGTGCAAGGACTATCAGATTGTGTGGTTCTTTGACTACAAACACAAGTTCTGCAGCCAGGGTTGGTATGGTGGCTGCGGAGGTAATGCCAATAGATTTGAGGCCGAAGCTGAGTGCATTAGCAAATGCTTAAAGCCATGTAAGTACCACATGGGGATTAATCCTTCTGTATTTTATCCTGTTGTCAAATGATGTTTGGATTGGAGAGAAAACATGGTTTAAAATCCTAACACATGCTCTTTTTCCTCCAGCAGCAGCTGAGAAAGCCATGCAGCAACATGAGAACAGATTATCGCCAGGTAACACCCAAAAAAACCATTACTAATCACAGACCAAGCAAATCCATTCTCTCACCTTGACCATTTCACAGCATGTCCTAGCCTGTCTGGGCTACCACCAGTAATACAGACTTAGTTTTCACTTGCTCCTTGACAAGACCACGCCCAACCATCCGCTTTGCATGAGCAAGCCACCTTTGCATGTGTGTTGTCACAGCAAGACATGCTTTGTTTGCACAACCTGACTGCAAATCACGGCTCTGTGGCAAAACCACTCGGTAGATTTCGTGCAAAACGTGGGGTTGGTGAACTGGAGCTTGGAACGGGCCCAAACCAGTTTCTGTTTTTATTGTGTGACCAACCAATGCCACCACTCTGCTGAGATGCAGAGAGTTCCAAACATTTCGCTGCCAGTAACCAGAACACTTGATGGGAAGTGACTCCAACAGACTCAGGCCTTGCAGGCAGATGTTTTCATTTTGCACCAAAAGATCAAAATCAAGATTGAGGGAGGAGCACGTGGGAAAATGGCAATGACCTCCTCTCCTCAAGGAGCTTCTAAGGTTAAAGGGTTGTGTGCAAACCTCTTCAGGACTTGGGAAGGGAGTAGAGACTTCCAGTCACCACTGTGGTGGTTGAGCAAGGTTGGGATGGGAACCTGATCCCAGCAAAGCCTCTTTATCATAGCAGCCTCCCCCTCCCAGTGGTGTTTCAGGGCCCTCTGCAAAGATGGGAGGAAAACCAAGGAGGGAAGACAGCTCTGGTACCTAACGGCAGGGCATTAGCCCTTGAGGAGTCATGGCAAATTAAGGACCTCTCCCATCTTTTTGATTTTCTTAGGTTTATTTTAGTCTCCTTAAAAGGAGCTTGGGAATTTTAGGCTTGGTAATTTTTGTCACTGGCAGCCCAAGTCCAGCTGTGGTTGCCCCTAAAGAAATGTGCAGGGAAGTAAGGAAGAGGCCACCATCAGCCATGGAGATGTCTGGGATGGAAAAAGGAGATTTGGAGGTGCTTTGGGGATTCAAATGGGCATCCTGAATCCCTTGGCTGCAGTTTGAGGAGTTTTCAGCCAGAGGAAGCAGCGTACAGCCTGTACAGCAGAAACCCATATTCTTCAACCTAGAGCAGGACTGTGCCCTCACAGAGCAGGGAAGCCCCCCTGGTGTGGTTTTCTCCTGAGGGCCCCGCTTTTACCAGCCCCAGCCCATGGGCCAGCCCCTTCTGATCATTGTCACATGCCTTGATGATGTTTCCAGCAAGTGTTGCTGAGGCTAAAATGGTATTTCATCAACTTGGCACCGTTCTGCCCCAGGCAGATAGTCAAGAAAAGCAGCTGAGGGGCCCTGGAGGGACGCTCGTGTCTCTGCCCGCCACGTTCCACTCACCATTTTATCCTCTTCTCTTTTTCTGAAATCCAGAGCTTGAATCCACCATGGAAAAAGAGACACAGGATTCACGTGCAGCTCAGCTTTAAGATGCTGGGCACTGGGTTGGGCTCTCAGTTCAGCCCATACCAGGCACAACACTGTTCTTTCTCAAACCTAAAGGTTCTTGGGGTACAAAAATATGCACAGACCCACCTTCCATTTGAAACCTTTTAAAAGCTGTGATAACCTTTATTTATTGACTTTATATACATATACATATATTTCATGTGTAGATGTGGCACTTGGTGGTGTAGTGGTGGACTTGGCAATGCTGGGGAATGGTTGGACTCAAGGGCTTTTCCAACCTGAATGGTTCTATGATTCATTTATTATTATTTTCATTTTTTTACCATGTGCCACTGAGGAGCCCAGGCACATTTACTCCGTGGGGTGAATTAAAACCCTGGCTTGCCATGGCTCTCCCCATCTTTTGAACTTGCCAAAGCCAGCCACAGCTTAAAACACATTTTAATTCCTTAGTTCTTGCTCTCCATCAGTTATTTGAAATTTTTGAAGAAGCTTTTTCTTTCATTTCAAACTGAAAAAGGGGAAATTTAGGTTAGATAAATAGAAGAAATAAATTCCTGTGAGGGTGGGGAGGCCCTGGCATAGGTTGCCCAGAGAAGCTGTGGCTGCCCCTGGATCCCTGGAAGTGTCCAAGGCCAGGCTGGATGGGGCTTGGAGCAACCTGGGCTAGTGGAAGGTGTCCCTGCCCATGGCAGGGGGTGGGATTGGATGAGCTTTAAGTTTGCAGCCTAAACCATTCTGGGGTTCACTGTGTTTTGGGCTTGGAGTTTTTGGTAGGTTTCAGTTGAAATGCCCTCCAGGGGTTGAGCCACACCCATGGTGATGTGAAACTGGAGAGTGGCACAAGCCACTCATGGGAATATGACAGCAGACAAACTTAAGTGAATTTTCCACAGCTTTCCTGAAACTAGTTCTGCCTCTAAAGTGGTGGTTGAATTTCCCTGTGCATCTGCTGATTCTGAAGGCTGATTCCACCTTCCAAAGGGATGAAGGGGGGCTGGGGGGAAGTTGAGTTGCCTGGACCCCATTTTACAGAGAAAAACTATATTATACTTCCTGAATGTTTTGGTTACTGGTTGGATTTGATTCCTGTGCAGAGTTTGGGGTAGAGTAATTTCTATGTTCACATCTGCTGGATTTCAGAGTTTTGGAATGTGTGGAAGAAGGGAGATGATCTTAGGGAAAAAAAAAATCTGAATATAAAAAAGGCCAAGAGCCTGCCAAAGGCATGGGGAGGCTTTTGGCTGTAGGAGCCCCAAAAGCAAAGCTGAACTGGAAGGTCATACCTGAGGATGGGGGGGTGCAAGGTCTATGACATTCCGGACATTTCCTGTCCATCCCAGGAGCATCCCAGCCTCGCTGCAGCATTCCTGAGCTCTGAGCAGCTGCCAGCACCAGCTGCAATTTCCTTTAAAGTGAACCTGCTGCCCAGGGTCCACTGCCTGACCTACTTTCCAGCTGGGATTTCAGGGATAATCCTCTGCGCCCTTCTTCCTATTAAAATGTTAGAGGGGTTTTGTACACCTTTGCTTTCAACAGGCACTAAAGAAACCTACTGGTAAATGCATCTATATATATATATATATATATATATGTATATATGAATATATGTATATATTCACCCTCTATCTATATAGTCTTTCCTATATTCTTTCGTGTAGCAGAGACCAGGTAAGATCTTTCAGATCCTTGCAAAATGCTTTTCCTTATTGCTTGGGACAGGTTGAGTTAACTCTGCTTTTGGGGGAAAAAAAAAAAAAAGGAAAGAAGGTAAAGGCTTTTTTTTTTTTCTTAAAAAAGGGTCCTGGTTGCAAACACCCCTCTAGCAAGGAACTCACACTTTGTCTGTTGTGACTCCCCCTCATCCAGGATGGGTATGCCCTGCTGAGCAGAGGTGGCACGAGCTCCTGCTGCACCCCTGTGTGCAAGGGAGGTTTGTGACACGGTAAATTAATGGCTAATATCAGATTTCATTTTATTTTTTAAAAGTTATTTGGAAATTTCATTTTAACACATCCAAGTGCTTTGTTATTTTGTTCCCTGCTCACCCAGCAAGGGATGCAGGAAAACGTGGGCAGTGTGTGGTAGATCCAGGAGCATCTTCACATGGAAGATTTCTCTTTTCAGAGGAAGGCAGGCATTTTAACAGGAAAATGATGGTGCCAATACATTTTCCCTTGCAGCCCAGCCAGTCCTCTCCCAGATCTGAGACCTGCCAATCACTTGCTGCAGATCCAGGGGATTTGCAGGCGACTGCTGCTGTGCAGTGCCCCTCCTTCATCTCATCATCACTCCATGGACACATGGCAGCAACGTGGATGAGGGCTTTGGATCAGGGCTGGTGACTTCCAGGGAAAGACCTTCTCTTTGCAAGGAAAGAGATGGGATTTAGTCACAGGAGACTTGCAGAGTCAATGCCGTGGTTGCCCTGCCTGAGCTTGCATGCCAGCCCTGCTCACAGGCATTCTCTGCCGTGCAAACGCGGCCAGGAGAGGCTGCGCTTCACCCAGGAGTGCTATTGCTGACCACTCTTGCTCCTGCTTTTATCTGCAGCCATGGATATCTGCTGGCTGCAGAAGGACGTGGGGACCTGCAGGGAATTTGTGCTGATGTGGTACCACGACCCCAACACCAGGAGCTGCGCCCGGTTCTGGTACGGCGGCTGCGGCGGCAACGAGAACAGATTTCACACGCAGAAAGAATGTGAAAATTTTTGCATCTCTGGTAAGAAGGGGTCAGCCAAATCCCTGGCATTCCCAGTCCCTTGCGTGGCTGTTGTGGGGTTGCTTGTGACGCCAGACTCCTCAGCAAGCCGTGGCAATAAACTCATTTACCTTCCCCCAGTATCCTGCATGGAATAACCTTATTTATTTCCTCTTTCTCCATCAAACCCCTTTCAGGGAACATCAACTCTGGTGTGATGACGACGATAAAAACATAGAGCCCGGGGCTGGCCAACACATACCTCTGAGACAGCCAGGAGCATCACCATTGCCACCTTGCCCCTATAGAAGCTAAGGGTATAGACGACCTTGCACTGTAATATTTCATGCTTTTAACTTCCAAGCAAACCCTGAAGGAAGGGGTTTGCTGCATGACCTATCAATATGGTGCTAAACTGTTTGTGGACTGAGTGCTACACATGCCAGGGTTATATTGTATAGCTTCAAAATTGCCAAATATTTACCTAATTGCAGACTGTTATTGTCTCTCAACGTGTCTCTAAATTACCCTTTTTATCCTGATTTCGGCAGTTTGCCTGTCTAAGGCACCATAAAAATAAGTAAAAAAAAAAAGAATCATAATAATTTCACTGCAACTTGCTACCTGCTTGCTTTGAACCTTCTCATAACTGAGTGTACCTTTACAGGGGAAGCCTTTGTGTAAGAGAGTGGCTGATTCAGATAAACAAGTGGTTCCATTTTCACTCTTCTTCTTTTATTGTTTTTCTCCTTTTGCTGGATTAGATCTCAAACTAGATCTCTTGTATACATTTGTTACACATGTGGCCAACCGAACTAGCAAGGAAAAGGAAGCAAAGTTTCCGAATGCAAATGCACTGCTGGGACCAAGGCCTCAGTTAACAAATTTTTAAATTGTGGTGTAGGATGCCTCTGGCATTCTTCTGATGTTGTATGTTTTATAAAATACGAAGCAAAGCAATCTGGGGAGGGGGGAGTGTTGGGTGGGAGAGGGATTTTATTTTTATTGTGGGTTCTGTGTCAGGAAGTCTATACAAAGAACTTTTAAATAAAGTCTAATGGAGGTTTTGAGAAACTCATGGGTTTGTCTTTGTTAAAGCCACAGTGGGTATCAGTGGAGTAATTTTCCAGGGTTTGGAAAGCAGTTATTTGCTGGGAAATCCCCCTGTCCCTTAAAGGCAAGATGGATGTAGTATGGATATTCAGGGGAGCATCACTGAGATGCTACTGGTAACCTGGAGTTTTCCAGCTTGGAAAAAGGTGGAAACTGAGATGCCTTGGTTGTGAAATCTCCATCCTGGAAGAATTTAAACTCAGCTGGACATGGCATGGAGCAACTTGGCCTCAGCTGGCTTTGAGCAGGGTGTTGGACTTGGATGTCCCTTCAACCTCTGTGACTCAGTGACCCCATAAGTATTTTCATCTGTCTCCTTTGCTGTCCACAGCCATGATTTTGACCTTTGGCTATTCCTGTCCTTATCTGAGTTCAACCAAGGAAGCCAAAATTCCCGGAAACAATGCACATTTCCCTGCCTCTCCAAAAATCCCCCCTGAAAAGCATGAAGCAGATGAACGTGACCGCCCCAGGGCACGGGGCAGCTCTGGGCTCTGGGGCTGATGTTCCTCAGTGTTCCTCAAGCCCACATTGTGGTCTGCAGGTGGGGGTGGATAACATTTCCCATTTTCCTGCTGGAGGTGCCTGGAAGGAAGAAGTGAGCCTTGCAGGCACATTCCATGGAGAGGGCAACTGAACACCAAAAGCAGGGCAGGCCCAAGGGAGAGGGCATTGACTTCTGGAGAACTGGGTTGCATTGGTTAAATTTGGGGAAGGAGACCCAGGGCTTCTTACAATTTAGGGCTTATCCAGTGTTTTCCTCCATGGGTCAGGTGGAACTGTCACAAGGAGAAGGCAACTTGATGCTCTCCCGCTCCACATTTTGAGGTGATACTTTCTGAAGCGCTTTGGGTGGGTGTCCAAGGACCATGACAAGAGACATCCCACGTGTGTTGTATGCGATGCCTTTGGAAGCACCTCCCCAACAGGATGATTTGCCCTCCATAGCACCATTTACAAGACTGAATTTAGCTGGTCCAACGCCTCAGGCTCCCTGTTCAATGCTGCACACGATCAACAGGATTCCGAGAGCCTCACCTGGACTTGTCCAGGTGAGTGGGGCTGCAGGTCCCTATGGATCTGCAATCCAACAGGGGGGGCAAGGAGAGCTCGCAGGGCTGCTCTGGGCTTTGTCCCCGTGGGGCTTTACAGTCTTAAGCACCCCATTCTTGGCACGCAGAGCAGCCCAGATCCCAAAACCTCCAGTCAGTACTAGGCCACTTGAGTGGGGTTAGGGCACAGCAGGACAACGCTCGGCTGGGGATGAGCCGAGCCATGGCAGCTGCACTTGGGAAACTGCACTGTTTATTTGGCACCCTCTCCGAGCACATCACAAGGACTTCATTAAAAAAGAGGGGAATGGGTGAATATTATTTATTTATTCTCGTAACCGGGTCTTGCAGCGGCTGCTCCCGGCTGCGGCTGCTCCCGAGGACACCGCGGTCTGCCCTGCCCCTCACCGTGAACGGAGCCGTGCCCCAAAACCCCTTTTCTGCTCTCACGGGGGATGAAAGCTGCACTGAGGTTAAAGTGATCCTTTCCTTCGTCCTCCCACCCTTCTGCAGCACGGGAGAGGTTTCCCAGTGCCTGTGCCGCCTCCGTTTCCCGGGAAAGCTGCTTTCAATGAACCGTGCAGACCTCCGGGATGCGAAGGCGCAGCCCGGGCTTTCACAACTTACCGGGCGGGGGGAAGGAGGAGGAGGAGGCTTGGGAAGGGGGCCCCTCATTCCCTCCCATGCCTGGGGCGTTGCATCGCCTCTCCCGAGCCTTTTAAGGAAGCACGTTACGCCCCGGGCCCCCGGCCAGCGGCCACGAGGGGCTACACATGGAAGTCATCTGCAGCTGGGAGCGCATCTGCCAGCGTGGCTGCGGGACCAGACCGGGAGTAAAAATAGCTCAGCGTGCTCTGCTCCCGGCTGTCCATGGGGAGCCCCGAGATCCACGCCCTGCTGCTTTTGGGGTGGCCTTAGAATCCCCTCTAAGCAGGATTTCTTACGGAGACATCCTGTCTAAACCTCCCGCATCAAAAGTGGCATTGCTTCACCCCTGCCCAGGGGTGGGACAGCAAAGACACAAAAGTCAGACTCCAGCCTCGAATTTCCCTGCGAGCTGAGGGCACGTTGAGGAATAAAAGAGCTTCGCTGGAATTGCTTTAAATCCCCGGAGTTTTACAGGAACGGGTCAGGGAAACCTTCGCAAGGCTGACGGAGGTTGAGTTGACCCTGACTTGGAGACCTGCATAAAGTCCAAGTGAGCCTTGAATTTAATCCTTTGTCTTCAAATCTGTGTTAATTCTGTCCCAGTCACAGAATCATAAAATGGCCTGGGTTGGAAGGAACCTTTAAAATTAACTCGTTCCACCCCCTTCCACTAGCCCAGGTTGCTCCAAGCCCTGTCCAACCTGGCCTTGGACACTTCTAGGGATGGGGCAGCTGCAGCTTCTCTGGGCAACCTGTGCCAGGGCCTCAGCACCCTCACAGGGAAGGATTTTTTCCTAACACCCAATCTAAACCTACTCTCAGTCAGTTTGAAGCCATCACCCCATCCTGTCCCTTCATGATCTTGTAAATAGTCTCCCTCCATCTGTTTTGTGGGGTCCCTACAGGTACTGAAGGGAGATGAGTGAATTACAATCAGCAAAGCCAGTAGCCCTTCTTTTACTAGTGACCTTTGTCATGGAGTATTTCACAGTAAGGTTGCCCAGAAGAAGCCACAAAATCCTACATCCCCTCCTGCACCCACACCTCCTCCCTAGAGGGAGTTAAACACTGAAAGCAGACCCTTAAATTTAAGACATCATCAGCATTTAATGCTTGGTTTGGTGCCCTTAATGCTGTAGCTTTGCATTTAATCCTGGCCTTCTTGGGAGACCTTTACAAGGAGAGGCAAAGTGGCTTTGACACATTTTATTAGCCAGTATTAAATTTATTACATCAGTAAAGGAAGCCAGTCTAACAGTCCATAGATGCACACGTGTACCTGCCTATCCTGTATCCTTCCAGTTAAAGAGGGTTTTCCAGCAATGCCCTACATGGCAAGTGTTGACATTGCAAGGTCAAGAGTTGAAGGAAAAGGATGTCTTCCACGCTGGGTGTTCCTGGAAATTAGGACTGTATCCAAGTGCTTCAGCATAGATGCAGATAAACTTAAAGCGGTTGAGTCTGGAGAAAAGGATCTTCACATAACTGGGGCAGAAATATGGGCATTTTATTGGCCAGGGGTTTTCTGTGTGGCCACCACCCTACCCTTGGCCCTTCCTTCTGCTTGTGGAATGGAAGTGCTACATCTCCCAACCCTAAAATCATTAAACTTCTGAGTAACAATAAGCTGGGAGAAAGGGATTTGAAAGATCCCAGATTTTCTAGGTGCTCGTTTGCTTTTTGCCTGTGTTTTATAGCCCCATAAGCTCTTCGGGGCAGAGTGGTTTCCCCCTGGGAGCAGCATCTGGCTGCACAAGCAAGCACCATTCCCGCCATCTGAGCTGACCCGAGCCCAGTATCCTGGGTGGCTTTAAATCCTGGGATCATTTTAAACCCACGATAATTTCTCAGCCCTTGCCCAGCAGCTGTGGCTCACTCACAAAATGGCAGGAGGCAGCTTGCTGGAAGCACAGCCTCCCCAAAAGCAAAGCCCGTGGCTAAATCGGACGTGGCGGGACAAACAGCCGCGGGAATGGCCGGGACTGTGCTCCAGCTGTGGGATGATTTATGGGACGGCGGGAGCGTGGCTCTTCCCTCGGCCGAACGGGGCAGATCCGAACCAGATGTCTAACCTTTATCTCGACTGCTGAGGAGACGGAGGAGCAGACAGGGGAAAGAGAAAGACCTTGGAGTTTCCATTAGCTGCCGCTCCGCTGCCTTCCCAAGCCAGCTCAGGAAGAAAAATGAACACCAGGAGCCAGGAAACTTTGCTTTGGTGAACTATATGTTTTGTTTCGCCCTCCGCTGCTATAGCGACCGCGCCGAAATAAAAGTGCGGCCGGCTGGGGTGACCTCATCCTATTGCTCCACCAAAATTGGATATTGTAAAGGTATAACCCGGGCAGAGGACTGAGGACGTGCCCGTCGCTGTGCTCTCCAGGACAGTGGGGCTGGAAAGGGCAGGAATAGGGGGAACAAAGGCAAGAGGTTGAGGATTTTTCCAGTCTAGGGAACAAGAGACATGGGGGAAGATGTGGGAGACTGGTGGGTGCTGCCTTGTGCTCCCAGGGAAGGGGCAGCTTTTGGCCACTGGGGATGAAAAGCTTTTGGGAAGGCTCGGTTGAGGGGGGGGGACGACAAAATGGGGAGTGCTGCATCCAGCTCTGGGGTCCCCCAGCACAGGAAGGACATGGACCTGTTGGAGCGAGTCCAGAAGAGGCCACAGAGATGATCAGAGGGACGAAGCACCTCTGCTCTGAGGAAAGGTCAAGAGAACTGGGATTGTTCAGCCTGGAAAAGAGAAGGCTCCAGGGTGACCTAACTGCAGCCTTCCAGCACCTGAAGGGAGCTTGCAAGAAAGGTGGAGAGGGCATGGAATGACAGGACAAGGGGGAATGGCTTCAAACTGCCAGAGAGGAGGGTTAGATGAGATATTACGAAGAAATCCTTCCCTGGGAGGGTGGGGAGGCCCTGGCACAGGTTGCCCAGAGAAGCTGGGGCTTCCCCATCCCTGGAAGTGTCCAAGGCCAGGTTGGACGGGGCCTGGGGTAACCTGGGCTAGTGGAAGGTGTCCCTGCCCATGGCAGGGAATGGGATTGGATGAGCTTTGAGGTCCCTTCCAACCCAAACCTAGGGATTCTCTGATTTCCAAACTCCTAACTCCATGCCTTGCAGCCAAGGAAATACCCTAGGAATAACATCCAGCTCTCACTCATCGAAAATTAGCTTCCAAACCTGGGATGAAAGCACACCAGTGTGCTGCTGGGGATCCCCTCTGAGATGGGAGTGTCTCAATTTTAGGATATCCCAGTGAGCAAAGGCCAAATAAGCCATTGTTCTTTAAAAAAGGTAGAAATTATTTTAAAGTCTGTGAATTTATATATATATATATATATATATGTATATATATATATATATATATAATATTTAAAGCTTATAAATAGGTTCTGCAAGATGGTGAGCATGGTCAATGAACAGAAGAGGAACCGAAGGCCTGGAGAAAAGGGTTGCTAGGGACAAAATCAGTAGTTTGTTATTTCTAAAATACCCCTCTAGCTTTCCAGCAGTGATTAATTCGGCAGATGGGGAGGTTGCGTTGGAGGTTAATGAAAAAAATGAGCATTGCATTAGACTGACTGGAATATTGCAGAGGGCATGACACAGCCTTTGGAAACAACCGGAGCACTGCGGCCACTCTTCTACAGCGTTTGGATTTCAGGCTCCCCTGCTGCTTCCCTGCTCCAGCCCTGAGGAGATCCTTATATTTATTGATGGCAAATCTCGGATGACAACGTTCCCACTTACTGTCTAGCAGCTAAAAGTTTAAGTGCCATTTGGAAAGGAAAGTTAAATACTCTCACTCACTGCTCACACATTTTTTTCCCAGAAATGTGGCAATTTTGGGGGCAGGAATGATTTTCTAAGGGGAAAGAAAAAAAGAGATAACCAAGGGTTTAAAAGGGAAGTTTTGCAGCAGGAGGATTAGATACGATGAGCCTGACCTTTCCCATCAAAACCCACAGCTCCACAGATCTCATGGCATTGCATTTTGCCCCAGTTCATTTTTTTTTTTAAGGCTGCTAGAGGTGAGAAATGATTCTGGAAAAGCCAGAATCCTGCCCTGGGCGCTGTGCATGGCTCACTGGGTGAAACTCCAGCTCCCAGACTCCCAGCACTTGGAGTTACACAGGGGTGGATTTTGGATAAACTGACTGACAGTTTGACACACAGCAGAAGGTTGCCAGATCCCAAAACCTTTTCCAGAATAATTATTCAAAATCTCCACTTGCATTGTACTCCTTCTTTTCTCTGTGCTTTCTCATCCTTCATCCTTTTCCCTTGGGGTGCAAACCATGGGCAAAGGCACCACAGCTTTGCATCGTCCTCTGTGCCCCCCCAGCAAGAGATGCAGGTGGTCCTGGGCTGGCAGAAGCATTATATTTAGTGCTATTTCTCCCTCAGGATGGATTATTTAATGCTATTTCTCCCCCAGGATGGAGAAAGGCAGAGGGACACCTCCAGAGCAGCCTGGAAGCTGCACCTCCTCTTCCTACCTTGAAAGCCTGTAGGTTGTAGCTGTCAATCTGGGAATAAGGCAGCAGGTTGGCTAATGAGACACCTGAAAATGCAAATGTTACCCTGAAAAACCACAGTGGCCAAGCCCACGAGGTCTATGAGGACAGCACAGCTCCTCACAGAGGTGTTACACAGACTAAGCAGCTTAGGGACCTCTGAACTCATGGCAGCTGCCATGAGTGACATTAGGTGACATCTCCAGATTGCCTGTAATTTTGGGAAACATGTGCTAATTGTCCTAGCAAGCAGAATTAGAATTGTCTTCCCAAGAAAGGCTTTTTCTTGAAGTCAGTCGACTCAGAGCATCTTGGGCCCCTTTATGCCCACTTCCCAGCAGCACGGGGTGGATCAGTTGAGTTTAACACTTAGGTGCAAAAGCCTTGTCAAGTGCTGGAAAAATATCTGCAGTTTGGAAGAGTTTAACAAGCTCCGAAGTACTTGGGATTAAAGCCAGCTTCATCCTGGAAGTGGGAGGGGAGCAAAGAAGGCAGGTGTCAATGCCTGAGAAGGGCACAGGCCCTCAGGGATGGGGTTAGTCCCAGATTAAACACCCTGATGAAAAGACTGAGGAGAGACCTTATAAGGGGCTAAAACTTACTCAGGAGGGGAAGTGAAGGGGCAGGCCCTAATCTCTGCTCTCTGTGAGCAGGGATGGGACCTGAGGGAATGGCTGGAGCTGTGTCAGGAAAGGTTTAGGCTGGATCTCAGGAAAAGGTTCTTCTCCCAGAGGGTGGTTGGGCACTGACATGGCTCCCCAGTGTTTGGTCATGGCCCCAAGGCTGCCAGAGCTCCAGGAGTGTTTGGACAATGCTCTCAGGAACAGGGCATTGTCCTGTTGGGGTGTCCTGGGCAGGGCCAGGAGCTGGACTGGATGGTCCTTGTGGGTCCCTTCCAGCTCAGGTGATTCTAATCTGGGGGCTACATCCAATTTTTAGTGGGTTTTTTCCCCAATCTGAACAAAGCCATATCTGCCCTATTTTCCTGGCCCAGCTCCCTCGGGAAGGGATGTAGGCATAGAAAAAAGGATGGTTACTCTTCCCACCTAGGGCTTGCATCACCCCACAGTTTCAGAAATCATCAACCATCACCTGCATATCTGCATTTAACAACCCAGGTCTTTTTTCACTTTTCCACAGCTTTTTTAATCCCTCATCCATTTGTCTCCCCTCTATTCAAAGCCTCCACTTTGGAGACCCCAGTTCTGCCACAGACATTTGAGCCATTGCTGGACGGGGAAGACTGAAAACGGCACCTCCTTTCCACCCCTCCTCTTCTGCCACTGCAACAGGCAGAGCAGCTGGAACGCTGCATCCTTTTTATAGTTTTTTTGGGGGAATAAAAAGGCATTTTTGTTTGCAGTCCAGAACCAAACTCATTGCAAAAGAGCGGGCTGTACTCTGGTCAGCCCCGTGCATCGTCCCTGCAGCTGCATTCCACCGCAGGGACATGTGATGCTGGTGGTCACGTAAAGATGGGCAGGAGAATATCCCCCTCACAAATTTCCTTTGGCAGCCTGTGCCCGGGAGTGCTAAGCTCTGCTCTTTTCCGAGGGGACTTGAGGATTTCCCGAAGCAGTGCTGTGCTGATCCCTGGATGCCCATGTTACTGGCTCCCCTCCTTGCAGCGCGGGCTCAACACTTTTTCCCAGATGGGTTTCCCTATGTGGGGGTAACTCATCCTGAGTCACAGAATCTCAGAAGGGTTTGGGGTGGAAAGGACCTTAAAGATCATCTTATTCCAACCCTCCTGCCAGAGGGTTTTCCTTTGCTACATGCTCCACAACTGTGCATCCTGCTGAATTCCTCCAGGCCTGCGAGAGGCTGCATGTGATGAGTTTCCCAGCCTCAGCAGCAGCATGGGAGGAGTTGCAGTTCCCAGTTCCCAGTTGCCAAAATCCACTATCTCCCCATGAGTTTTCATCCCACCTTTGCTCCCTTGGCATTTTCAGCAGGCAGGGAGAGGTCCAAGCCCTGTTTGTCAGCCCCCAACCTGCCAGAGGCACGAAGGAGCTGCAGGAACTTGGCACAGCAGTGAATGCTTGAACCTTCCCTCAGTTCTGGGATACCATGGGGGGAACAACCCTTTGGCAGGTACAGAGTAGAGAGGATGAGTAGGAAGGATTTATTTCTGCAGAAGATGCATCTCCCAAATGACTGCCTCCTCCTCCCCAGCCCCAGCTCCCTACACATCTGTCTGCACCAGAAATCTCAGGAATTTCCATGGCACTGCTCTCAGGAAATCTCTGCATTTCTCACAGACATGCCTATGAAGGGACACCGATTGCACAAGATGGTCCCAGCACGGGGGAAGTGAGAGTTCAGAAAAAAAAAAAGAGAGAAAAATCGCAAGCAACAACTGCTCTTGGAAAAAGCAGTCAGAAGTTTGAAGCGCATCCAGACCACTGCTCTGGAAATCAAGTTGAAAAATCTTGTGACATCAGGCTCTCTTAGGGGGTCGCTGCTATTTCCCAGCTGTAAAACCCTGGGAATGTTGCTTGCAGCCCATGGTGGATTTAGAAGAGCTAGAAAGACAATGCTGCAGGGGCCAAGCAGCATCTTATAGAACCATTAAGGTTGGAAAAAGTCATTAAGACTGGAAAACACCTCCAAGATCACCAAGTCCAACCTGACTGATCCCCCATCTTGTCAATTAGACCAGAGTCCAGTTGTTCCTTGAACACGTGCAGGGATGGGGACTCCACCATGGGCAGCCCCTTCCAATGCCTGACCACCCTTTCAGCAAAGAAATTGTCCCTAATATCCAGCCTGACCCTGCCCTGGCACAGCTTGAGGCTTTTCCTCTTGTCCTACCCCTTGTCCCCGGCAAGCAGAGCCCGATTTCCCCCCCCGCTCTCCCCTCCTGTCAGGGAGTTCAGTGGTCATTGAGCACACTGGGGCACCTCTGGCAGCTCAGTTTTGGAAAGCATGAAGCACAAATAACTCTCCATAGGTAGCAAATCTCCATGGGTTTGTTCTGAAGGTCCAGCTGCATCCCGGTTTCACCCACCTCTGGCCTCAGAGAGCCCCAGTGGAAACTTTTGCTGTGAGACAAAATTGGCGCCTCTGGACACCTGATTTCAGGCCAGGCATCTTGAAGGAGACAAATATTTGCATTTTTGAAACGAGCACGCGCTTATTCCAAGAAGTGTAGCTGGAAGTTTATGGATCTATTGGCAAGTCACGTGTAGATGGATGGAGATGGTTATCCCAAAGAAGGCAGCACAATCCTGAATTGGCCAGTGATTGTATCCCCTAGGAATAAGACCCAACTGCCCTGTTTTGGAGGTTGGAAATGGAAAAAAAAAAAAAAAGAAAATTTAACAATTAAATATATAAGAGGAGTTTGTCCTGCTTGCTGAGCAGTGGGAGATGATGGATACACCACGGACACGAGGGATGGAGTGGAAATGGAGCACCGAGAGAGGCGCTGGGCTGAGCTCTGTGGTTGAGCATCGTCTCCCTGCCTCCCACACAGATCCGGGACCCAGCCGTGAGCTGCGTGAGCTCATCGCTGGGGGCGTGCCAGCCTGACCCAGGAGGGAAGGGAAGGAAAGGCAGCACGAGGAAAACGAGGATCAAAAAGAAAAAAGGAAGGAGGGGGTTGGGGTAAGAGAAAAGGAAAATGGAAAATATATGTTTATTTAAAAAACTAAACCAAAGGAAAGAGGAAAAAAGAAAGAGAGAAGGTAAAAAAGGGAAATGGGGAGTATATATACATGAAAAGGGAAAAAGGGGAAATGATAAAGGAAAAAGGGAAAGAAGAAAAGGAAAAAGAAAAAAATAAAGAAAAAAGGAAACAGACAAGAGGAAAAAGGAGAAAGATGAAAGAAAATAAGGAAATAGGAAAAAATAAAATAATAAAAAAGGAAAAAATAAAATAAAAAAAAATAAAAAAAAAAGAAAGAGAAAGGAAAATTAAAAAAGGAAAGAGAAAGAAAAAGAAAAAAAAGGAAAGAAAAAGCTTGAGGCCGAGTCCACATGGACCTACAGCAACTCAGGGAAGGAACAAGAAGTGGGATGGGGACCAGGGCAGGGCCAAGGGAGCTTTTTCCTGCTGAAGACAGCCTCCCTGCCAAACCCAGAAACGGGGGGGAAAATCATCTTAACTTCAATGCCTTTTGAGCCCGTATGAAATGGAGCTTTGAGCCCTGTGTGTATTTAACACACGTACAAGCAGGGAACTCTCCTGGCCTGAGGGGCTGAAAAGGGGCTGGCTTTGGGATTTCACAGACCTCTTTGCTCTCCGTGAGACTGGCAGGGGGCAACAGCCACAGCACACACTCAGACAAGGAGGGGTGCAAGGAAATAACCCTCTCTGTGGAAAGCCAAGTGTTTTTTTGAAGACCCTGCTTGGCTGGTCTCCCCTCTGAGCTGGTTGAGACAAGGGGATGATTTGTGGCCACAAATCCCTGTGTGAGATTTGGAAGAAGTCCCTTGCTGACATTACAGCTGCTGTCTCCTGCTCTAAAGGCCAGGCTGGTGGAAAAAAGGAGAACTTACTTCATCAACAGCCACAGCAACTTTAATACTCGTGCAGTTGCCATCGTCTGCTCTGGTTCCTGCATGACTGGGATTGCACCATGGAGCAGGATCCCATGGGAAAGCCTGTGGGGCAACTCATCCCCTGCCTCTCCAACAATACAACTGCATTTTCCCAAGAAGGTTCTACAAATTCTGCAGAAATGTGCTTCAGCCACAGAGGAGCTCAGTTACAAAACCCCTGTGTACTCACAGAATCACAGACTGGTTTGAGGTGGAAGGGACCTTCAAGATTATCTGCTTCCAACCTCTGCCTTGGGTACTCAAGCAGTCCTCATCTCATCTCACCTCACCTCACAATAAGCCACTGATAAAGCCTCTTAACCGTCCTCTGGGAATCGTAAAAGCACCTTCAAGGCAGCATTTCATTTGTACTGTACCTGTGGGAGCCAGCTTGGAGCACACCCACAGGCTGGCTTGGGCAGCGCCTGGCGATGGAGGGGGTTGTACACCCAAGCTGGCAAACTCTGCCAACAAAATTGATGATGCCATCACTGGAGGACTAAGAAGAACCCAGCCCTCGGGTAGCTGCAACCCACCTGCACTGTGACTTTTCTGGAATTATTTTGTTAGCAAGGCTAAGTGGATAAGAAGACTTTCCTCCCAGTGGCAAATCCAGCCCTGCTGACATCCTGAAGGATGTGAGAAGTGAGTGGGGTTCAAGCATGTTTTAAACTCTTTCCCTTTAGAGTGGGAATCAGAGATGTGCTGTGGGGAGCTCAGGGTGGAGCAGGGGGCTGCTTCTCCATACAATCCTCCTGGGGATGCAATCCTACCCTAAAGTGGGAGATTGGCACCGAATGGGGCCTTTCCATCCTTCTGCAGTAATGACCCTTCTCATTGCAGCCTTTCCCCACATTTTTTTAACCCCCATGTTCTCACACCATCCCAGTCCTTAACCACTAAACAAGCTTTGATACTGGGTGTCCCTTGCAACCCTACCAACATGGCTAATTCCTCAGGACACAGTAAAAACAAGTCAGTAACTCATCCAGTTCTCCAAGTCCTTGGCTTTGCCATTTTTCAGAAACTCAGGGGTGGATACTGGCTGATCCAAGGCAGAAATTCTAGTAATTTCCTCCAATTAGTATCTTTTTCCTTTACTTCACTGACGCAATTTTCTGCCGAGAGCTTTACTGCGTCATGAGGTGTCTCATGTTTTACAGGGACGGCCAAACACCTCCTTGAAACAGCAACTGACTGCCCAAGCTGGGCTTAAAGAAACTTGGTGCTTTCTAGTAGTACTTTAATCTAATAATACCTTAATCTGGGAAAACTTCAAGCTTTGATTTAACTCTGCACCCTCTCATTTCCTGGGGAGTTTACTGTATGAGAAGACAAAACCACTCCTCCGTCCCCCAGTGGCATGGGGTTGGCTGAAAACATGTCCCCAAAAGCTTTGCTATTTAGCTGCTTTCTCCGTAATTTTTTTGGATGAAACAATATTTCTCAGAGAATGAAAGCCAGATGTGAGAGCCCGACATTCCTGGCAGCCACTCGGGGCGGGAAGCTGGCAGGTGACCACACGCTGCTGGGCCACGCTGGAAAAAGTGTCCTTGTCCCACTTCTGATCCCATTCAGAGCTGAAAACCCTGATCATCCCTCTCCTGAAAATCCAGACAGGAGAAAACAAGTTTCTCTATGAAACAGTTTGAAAGAAAGCAAATTAGTGAAAGTCTGAATACCCCACTTCTGACAGGGGCAGGAAAACTCCCAGAGCACAGTGCTGAGCTGGCTGGCAACAAGGTTTCCCAGCTCCTTCCACATACAAGAAACCAGGGAAAACCCAGCACCCAGGGATGTGTTACCAAGGCGATTCCTGCTTTCCTTCTTCATTTTTAATAAAAGTTCATTATTTCTGGAGCATCCATCCTTTGCTGGGGTCAGCAAATGCACAGGGAGAGATGGACTTACTCAGTCTCACCCCTCATTCCTTATCACCCCGCTTTCCCACAGCTCCTTCACTTCCATTATCATCCAACAGCATCAAGGATAAGAATACATTTATTTCCATGATTTTCCTGATGTTATTCTGGCAATCAGTAGGATAAAGATGAGACACCCCAGGGGGGTGATGGTGGAGGGCAGATTTTGGGGTGCGGGAGGAAATCCTGAGATAAAAAAAAAAATGCAGATTTTTGGGGCAAAAAGACAGATTTAGGGGCTTGGGAGAAAATCCTGAGGTAAAAGGGGCAGACTTTGAGGTTAAAAGTGCAGATTTTTGGGTGTGGGGCACATTACGGGGTAAAAAAAAGGTGGAATTGGGGGGGGGGGGGGAAATCCCGGGTAAAAAAAATGTGGGTTTTGCAGTCTGAGGCAGATTTTGGGGTGTGGGGGAAATTTCTGAAGTAAAAAAAAAATAAATGCAGATTTTGGGGTGTGGGGGAAATTTCTGAAGTAAAAAAAAAAATAAATGCAGATTTGGGGGTGAAAAGAGCAAATTTTGGAGCATGGGAGGAAATTTTGAGGTGAAGATGCAGACTTTGGAGGTCTGAGGCAGATTTTGAGGTGTTGAGAGACAATTCTGAGGTAAAAAAAATTCACATTTTGGGGTCCAGGGCAGATTCTGGGGTGAAAAGGCAGATTTATGGGGGCAGGGGGTGGGGAAAATCCTACGGTAAAAAATGCAAATTTGGGGGATCCAGGGCAGATTTGGGGGTAAAAAAAAAGCGTATTTGTGGTTTGTGAGGAAATTTTGATCTAAAAAATGCACTTGGGGATATGAGGCAGATTTTGGAGTGAAAAACTGCTGATTTGGGGATCTGAGGAAGATTTGGGCATTAAAAGCGATTTTGGGGTGCAAAGGGAAATTCTGAGATAAGAAATGCAGATTTTGGGGTCTGGAGGCAGATTTGGGGCTGAAAAGGGTAGATTTTGTGTAGAAGGTGCAGATTGTGGAGCCTGGAGGGATATTTTGAGGTGGGAAAGGCCGATTTGGGGTGAAAAAGGCAGATTTGGGGCTGGGAGATGAGGGCAGAGGTTTCTGGGCCAGCCCAGGAGAAAGGCTGCAAATGCCCTTTGCATCCACCCTTTGCTCTTGCTGTTGCTTCTGACCAGTGCTGGGAAGTGCTGCTGGGTGGTTTGTGCCCCTCAGAGAGAGAAACGTCTTTCTCCTGGATTTTTGCCTGAGGTTGCTCATTTTCATCTGATATGCAAAAATCCCTCCTATTTCAGATGCGAGGCCTCGGTATTTTCTTCAGTCCTGAACCTCTCACATGATTGCACTGGCACAGAAGCCAGAAAAGTTTAGTCATGGCCTGTGTCCCTCCTGTGCCAAGGAGGACAGAAATGAAAACAAGTGCTTTCAAAGACAGTTGATGGACTGAATCCCAGCCCAGAGCTAACGGGCTGGAGACACATTTGTCCCAGGAATCCTGTTAGCCACACACACACCTTCCCAGTCAAAAAAAAAGGAACCTCCCATTCCAAAAACCTGCAGTTTCAGGCCAAAGGATTGAACATAGGAAAAACCCACAAGTTGAAGACTTTGAAAAGAACTTTTTGTTAGAGGGTATTTCCCACCTTTCTCAATTTCCTTGAGCTCTGCCTCAAGGAAATGGCAATGATCCTCCCTTCTCACAGCAGGTGATGCTGGAGACCTCAGATCCCTCTGGTCTCCTGCTCCATCCTTGCCACTGCCCCTAGGGAAGCTATTCTTCCATGTCTGCCTCAGCTCTTCCCAAATAAACTGAGTCAAACCTCAGGAAAATCCTGATGTTACTTTAAATATAGGGTTTTTTAAGGAAAAACTCATGTCGTCTTTCTTTAATTTATTCCCTTCAGTGTTATGGGTTTCATACTGAATCTCATACTGAATTTGATATCTGTGAATCCTTTCCCAGGAAGGACTGGGAACTCCCCATGGGCTGGGATTTCAGGGCAGATCCCAGACCCGTGTATGAAATGTGGATAGCTCCACAATCCCAGTGACTGCTATGGCTTTCACTCTCATTTTTATTTCTTCTGAAAGAAAGAACAAAGCAAAAGAAAAACCCACTCAATGCTTCCCTTGTTTTTAGAGCAGGAATTCCTAGTTGGCCTGCTGACACCACCTGAACCTGTCTCTGCTGCACGTAGTGCTCAAAGGGGCTTGAAATGAAGTCTTGCCCCAGAGCAAGGGCAGCCAAAATTCAGGTTTCCGCACACCAAACTTCATTGCTCTGCCCTTCAGCTCCATGCCCAGGTCACTGTGCTGGAAGACACGGCTGCAGATGTCCATTGCATGGATCAGGGCAGGACTTTGCCCCTTTTTTCTGCTGAAAAACTACACTGACTTTATGTAACATGTATATATCTATCCCTAGAGATACATAACGGGTTAATCCATAGAATGACTTCAGTAATCAGGGTCAGATGTGCATGAATGACTCAACTAATGTGTTCATGGAACAAATATCCCTGTTCCTGATCCCTGGCCTTAAAATAAGTGGAACCATAAAGTGGAAGCAGTCATGTGGTCCCTCTTGGTCCTGACATCTGCTCCTTACCTGCACCCTGCTAGAAGCAGCTCAACTACATTGCTTTAAATTTGCTTGGATTTTGCTCACACATTCAGGACAGGAGTAAATGAGAGCTGTGCAACAGAACAGTGAAACTGGGTGATTTGCTAACTAGCTCTAATTTAGTTGGACATCCATACCTGACATGCCAGAGGACACATCTGTGTGGAAGCATGATGTGCAGTTTGGGCTGGGCTGGTGCCAGATTTGGTTCTGAAACTAAGCTGTGGAGAGAAGCCGTGGACTGGATGCAATTTTCATCAGTTCTGTAAAAACCTCGTTTCTGAAGACTTTTAAAGGTCTTGAAAATCTCCACTGAGCCACATGGGGGGCCAGACCCTAGGAGGGGTATGAGGTGGGTGATAACAAGCAGAGCTGAGACCCTTGAAGGAGTAACAAATATGAAAGGCCAAGCTGAGCTGGACTGTGGGGGCAAGCAGTGAAACTCCACATGGTGCATCCCAAAAGAGAGGAGTTTTGCTCCAGAAAGCCAAGACAATAGGTCCACAGATACCATCAAGGAGCTTTTAGGAAGAAAATGCATGGCAGAGCAAATTCTGGAGTGGTGAGGGGCTGGGCAAGTTGTAACAGGAAAGAACAAATGAATGTGGAAAAAAATTCACTACAAAATAAGAGCTTGCATTGGTCAAATGGCTAAAACTATGGGGAAACTCATATGGAAGGAGAAGTGATTCAAGTCCCTAGTCCTTAAATGGATAAAAATGCTCAGATGTATTGGAAGCAACATCAGGACAAATGCTGTCCACAAGCTCTGGCAGGGCAGAGGCCGCACGATTAATGCACTGTGAGCAAGACACTGCCAGCTTCAAGGACATCTGGAAGGAACTGGTGTCCAGAGCTACTGCTAAACAAATGTGCTATCTGGCTAAATAACTTACCTGGAAACATCTTCGTGATACAATCCTGCTGCAGCCATGTAAGGGGGAGAAAAAAAAAAAAAAGAGGTAAAAATTGTCACAGAAGAACATGAGCAGCACCTCAGGTTTCGGGAAAGTCATGTTGCCCAAAGTCTTGGGGAAGGCTTAAATGGTGAGTGAAGTTAAAATTAAAATCAAAACAAAGCTGCAATCTTAGGATCCCAAACAGAGAGAGGGAGGCTACCTGCTCCTCTGGATGGAATGACGGATCATTCCCAGGGTGAGGAGTCCCACAGTATATTTGGGTTTCCTCCACTGTCACCTACCAGTCATTTTCCCCACACTGCATGGGTGGACCTTGACTGCTCTCCCCTTTCAAGGAACAGTCTTTTGCTGCTTAACTGTGCAAATAAATTCCAAATATAGGATTTTCCAAGTTCCAATTTTAATTTATTGTTCTAACAACGTGCCCAAAACATTTGAGCCCCAGGGAATCTGGGAGCAATATAAGCAGTAACAGACTAACCAGCAAAAAAAACCCCAAACAAACAAACAAACAAAAAAATAACACAGAACAGTGGCTTCTTTTCAAGGAAGATACACTGTTTAGGTTTAAGTCAATTTATTGGCAGTTTCAGGTAAGTTATAGGAATTTTATAGGGTACAAAATGCCCTGGTACTTGTCAGATCTATGGCAAATAGTACTGTTCTCCTCAGCCAGGAACAAAATGTGGGGATATGTCCATTTTAGGAAGTGAGCTGTTATTTCACTTCTTCTGGCCAACAGAAGCCCTTGCACAACACACTTTACTGTCTCCAGTATTTTCAATTTGCAGCAGATCTCCCTGTTCCCTTTATGTTCAGTCATGGTTCCTTAAAAACACTTAAAAAGAGAAAGGCAAGATACGAGGACTGATTCTGGTGGAAGGTGTCCCTGCCCAGGGCAGGGGGGTTGGAACTAAAATGATCTTTACAGATCCCAAACCACTCTGTGATTCTATGATTTCAGAACCATCTCCTTCATAGAGTGAAAAGATACCGTGCAAATGTGAAATACTGCTTCAAATCATTTACTGGCTGGTGACAAGGTTTTGATCTGAGCTGCATAACAAGCAACCACAAGAGGTTGTACAGAGTCCCCCAACAAAGACACAAAACCCCACAGAAGGCTGAGGGACAGTGAATAACACAGGGGCAGGAGGAAATCTGAGTGCCAGTCACAGCAGCTCCAAACTCAGAGATGTAAAAAGCAGGTAAACCATGTGCATGGCCAGTCCAGGTCAGCCCAGCCCCCTACATCCTCACCTCATCAAGGGTGATATGTCAGGCACTCATTTTATTGCACTTCTGCCATGCAGTGCTTCTTCAGTGACAAATCACAATCTTTAAGGTTGGAAAAAATCTCCAAGACCATCAAGTCCGACCATTAACCCAGCACAGCCACGTTCCCACTAAACCATGTGCCCGGGTGCCACATCCACACTCCTTTTGAGCACTTCCAGGGGTGGTGATTCCATCACATCCTGGGCAGCCTGTTCCAGTGCTGGAATATTGGGTCTGGACAGAACTTGCCACCTTGCAGAGACCCCCCCCCAAGGGTGCTGCAGCACACAGCCCTGCTCCCCTGCACAGTCACAGCCCCACACGGACTTTCCTCAGGGACATCAGGAAAGCAGGGGGCTGTGACAAGGGTTTCTGCTTGCAGATGTCACCTACCAAAACCTGGCTTCATGCCAGTGGCTGGACCAAGCTAACATCAGAGCAGTAAACCAACCCCACGGGACAACAAATCTGGCAGAGCCTTCCTAACACACTGGATTAGTTGGGCTGTCCCAAGGCCATCAGTGCTTGGCCACACACCAGCATTTGTCTCCAGAGGAGGCACCTCAGTGAAGAGTGGTAGCACAGCACATGTGGTATGATGGGACCATCAGAGAAGTACTGCCCTTCTTGCTCTCAACATGGAAAGAAAGTCACTCCATCAACCAAAATGGTCCAGCAGCAGATCTGGCTTCCAGGCCAGCGGGACCACGAGGCATTGGAAGATTTGTCCATCACTTAATGCACTGCCACAGTGAGCTCCAGAGAGCCTGTGCTCAGCCCCAGGCCCGTAAGGAGGGAGGAATAAAGGGCTGGGGGCTCAGGGCTCAGGGCTGTTTGGAGGTAGGACACCCACACTTGGCCCAAAGCACTCTCAGGGCAGCTGCTTCGATCTCTCTGTGACTGCATTAATGTGCAGAGCAGAAATATCTGGCGGTCAGCTGGGACAACATACAGCACAGCTGGGGACCCCAGAGGAATCTGAGGCTTTCTGAACTTCTGCAAACACTTCCTTCTTTCTTTTTTTTTTTCTCCCATCCCTTTTCATTTTTCCCTAAAAAAGTGTTTCTTTTCCCAGGGAGAGATATCAAGCTCATGATGTAACAGCTAAAGTGATGGCTGTTCTTTAAGACAGTAGGGATGTGCAGTCACAAAAGTATGAAAAATTGTGAGAAAAGTATCTTTAATAAATCAGCCTCCTCTCATCAGCATACAGAACTGATCTTTAAATCCAAAAACTGCCTTCAGATACACACGTTAACCCCAAATCTCCAAACATCACTTGTATGTGCCCAGATAATTGTGCCTGGCTTAAAACAAGAAGTTTTACTTTTTTTACTCTGTTCTTGCACTGCATTACAGAAGGAGTTCTTCCCTGGGAGAGTGGGGAGGCCCTGGCACAGGTTGCCCAGAGAAGCTGTGGCTGCCCCTGGATCCCTGGAAGTGTCCAAGGCCAGGGTGGACGGGGCTTGGAGCAACCTGGGATAGAGGAAGGTGTGGTAGAAGGGATGAGTTTTCTGGTCCCCTCAAATCCAAACCATTCTATGATTCTGTGATTTATTTTATGATTAAAGCACAAGTCACTGCTCAGCAGCTGGGCTACTACCAACCCACTGAGGTACCACTTGGCAGTGAAGAGACCCATAATGGGTGAATATATTTGCACTTCTGAGACTTGTCACAGATATAACAGGTTTTCCTACAATAACTGAAGACTCCCAAGTCTGGAGTTTCACAAACCAGGGAAGCTTCTACCTGTGCTTCCCTCACAGAGTGGGACTAGTGATACCCAGTGTCCCTGGATGCTCATTTTCCACACATCTACCCCAGTAGCTGTTTTCTTTCCATCCTCACCCACTAAGTTGAGGAGTCTAAAAAGAGCCTGGGCAAGCTCCTAATGCCCTTTACTTCTCTGTGCCTTGTGCTAGGCTGAGCTGAGGCTATGGTTCAGTGTTTCTGAACACCCATTTCACACACTATCTGACTTACAGAGTGCACCAAACCCTCCTGAAAAGAGAAATTAAAACAATGTAGAGTCCTTCAAAAGTCCTCCAAGTTAAATGCTCACCTAAGCTAGGTATGCAGGACTCTGTATCTGATGGAAAGAGAAAGAAGAAGCCTCACAGGGTGAGTCAATCTGTCCAAAGATATGTGGGAGGGATTGAGACAGCCTACCATTCCCTTGGGAAGACAAATCCCACTTTGCAATATTTTGCATTTTTTACCAACAACACAGTAATTTCCAGATGACTTTTGTCCTTCTCTGCAACATCTCCAATGTGTTTGGGAGCCTTCTAGAAGAAAGGGCCTCTTATCCCCATACGCCGTGAGTCATTTGGAGGAAAGGGAAAACCCTTGGAACATGGGGATGTAACTGGTTCACAGGGCTGCTTGGAATTCTGAAAGAGCCGTAGGCGTCTGTGGGCATGGAAATCTCTGCAGGGGTTGGGGGAGGGCTGGGAACAGTGACCAGTTAGGGCCTGAGCCAAACCAGGGCAAGATTTTTGCTCAGTGAGTCTGATGACCGTGTCTGTTCACCAAGGGAGAAATTTGGCAAGAGTGTCACCAGGCTGACAGATATGGAAAGTGTTGGCAAAAGGCACAGAGCCAAAGGAGTGGAAAGAAGGGAGAAGGTCCCACAGAGACTATCCCACGTTCTCTCTTCCCATCAGCCAGTACTTATTGGATATCCAACAGGCTGGGGCCAGCTCGGGGTTTCTGACATCCTCCTTTTCATCTCTAAAGAATACCACAGGCTCCTCTTAATTCAAAGCTCCCTTGATAGAAATTATAAGTTCAGGTTACATAAGAACAGTGGGACAGAGGTTTCAGGGCACCCAGAATCTTGTGTTTTGCCAGGCTGAAGGCCCACATGGCTGACACATTGTCCATGCTGAGGTATTTCAGTTAGAGGCAAGACTTGGAGAGAAAGCCAAATTATTTGGCTCAGTAACCTTGCTGGAGGCCTGAAAAACCTGCAAAGGGCCTCTGCAAGGTCACTTCTGGACACTGGGAGGAGAGAGGAAGTGGCAGGGAACAGTGAGCATTACAGGATTGCTCTGGGTTTGTGGTCACATGAAAAACATCTTTGGCAGGAGATGAGCACATCTCTCCATCACCACTGGCAGTCCCCACACCAAGAAGCAGCTCAAGGCTACTGAGACAAGAGGTGGAGAAACAAACCACAGGGCTGGGTGGGCCATGTCAAATGAGATTTTCAGCCATAGTCATCTTCCTTACCTCCCATCCTGGTGAAAACAAGGTTGTGATGCCATCAGCAAAGGCTTCCCACAATGAGTTGCATTAAGATGGAAGAGGTCATTGCTGTTGGGTACAGCAATGCATGCAGCTCTTCCCATCAGCTAAGGCAGATGCTTCTCTTGGTGGCACCAATCTGAAAACAGGACAGAGGTACAGCTGATTAAAACCTCACAGAAGAGGGGAAGCCAGCCCAGTGGGTAAATCTTACCCCATTCCAAATGTCCAGGGCAGACATCCCAAAGGCAGGCAGCAGCTTTTCCAGATAACCCTCACGTGTGGTGCTCCCATATGAAGGCATAAGTTTTCTGCAAGATGTGGTATTTTGTGTACTGGCATCATCTCAGTTATGTGACTGGCAGGGTGGAAAGTCAGCTAAAAGCACTGGGCCATGTGCAAAAGAAAGTAATAGCATGGATTTGCCTCTGGGGATCAAAAAACCCCAACAAAACCCAGCAGATTTTAGAAACAGAGGTTCCTTGGGTAAAGATAACCCTTGCCAGCTGATATCCTGTGCAAACCCTCACCTCTTCCTCAGAATAAATACCTCTGTTTCTATTCAGAAGTGATATTTGAAGCTAAGAAACACCAAAAAAAGTCGAGGACTTAGGTATGGACTGACCTTCACCTCTGTGTGAAGCTTCAGAAGACCTGCACACCTCTCAAAAGGTTACCAGGTGAAGTTCTTTTAAATTCACTGCATTTCCCTATTGCCCAAACGAGAGCATTTGTATTACCACAAGAACTGCCCAGTGTAAGTTTTTATTATGTGATAAATAAAAACAACGACACATCTCCTGTTACAAATGATTCTGCTACTGACATGCTGAAGCTGTCAAAAGTCTAGAGGTCACCAAAGGATTAAACATAGAGGTTTGGCATCTATTTCTTTTGATGGAAAGGTATATTAAGAAAAAAAAATAGTTGTTCCCAGATACATTTGGGAGCACTGGAAAGATGTGGGTAAGTGTTGCTATGCAATCCACTAGCATGAAGTAGTCCTTTGTGGGCTCAAAGAACAATCTCCATAGTTAAAACTAGTGTTTTTGTCAGGATAAATTCCTCATGCCTTTGAATAGGAGCTCCAAAGAGATGGAAAGGTCTATTTACTTACATCACTCGACCTCTTGTTTCTCCCCAGTTTTATTAACAGAACCCTGCTTCTATGGGTTTACTTTGAACAGCACATCAAAAGCGTTTTTAGTGTAGGAGTTAGAGCTACATTTGGTTGGAGAACCTTGTAACACAAATTGTTTCCTAGAAAGCTCAGAGAATGCTAAAAAAAACAACCAAACAACACAAAGACAGGAGCTGACCTGGCCCAAACATTTGGTAGGTGAGACTTGAAGGAAGCAGCTCCCTGGCAAGCTGCAAGTTATCATGCTGTTTTAAAACAGACTGTTTATTCTAAGCCCAGGTAACCACAATATGAAGAAAAGCTGGAGGATTGACTGTATTTCTCAATATAGAGAAAGGGCAAACCCTTTTCTAAGATCTTTCACTTTAGGATTTGCTTTACATGGAGCATCTAATGCTGCTGAACAAAGGCAAGACATCACAAAGCACAAACGTCAGACTGAAATGTTCCCAGACCCCAGGATTTCCAAGGCAATCTGGAATTTAAACTGGGGAAGCCTCAGGCAGGTTTCCCTGAATAGGGGAATGATTAGAACATTTTGAAAGCTCTACACTCTGCTGCAGGGGAGTTCTGTCTCCAGTCACCCTCTGTGTAAATCTGTCCTAAAGCACTGGCAGTGTTGAGAGTCCAGTGAGTAACTCCCTCTAATTCCTTCCAGGGGACTGAAGGCACAGCTCCGGGGAGGGCAGGAGCTGCAGTCTCCACTTCAAGCCAGACTCCACTGCACCAGATTCCTGCTTGGGCATCCCACAAATATTACAATCCCTACCCTCCCATTGCAATCCCACTGGCCAGCCCCCATTCCATCCAGTTTCACCCCGATGGAGTGAAAAGGCTGCTGGCAGTGGAATCTGGATGTGCAAGGATACACTTCTCTACCTGAGCAGGACCATCAAACCACAATAGGCTGCTTAAGCCCTTTATTACTCTCAAATTCAGTTTTTAAGTTTAGAATAACCCTGGTAAGCTTCTAATTCTGAGTAAATTCAGAAGTATGCATGTCCTAACCATCACTCTTGGGATAACCTTCAGAAAGTAAGAATTTTCGATGGCATGAAGCTGTTGAGAAAACAGTTTTACGCAGGATCATACCAAATAATTTCCTGTGATGCTACAGCTGAAAATACCACAAGTTTAAAAGAGAGGGAGGGAAAATTCTGTTTCCTCAAGGACACAGCACAGTTTAAAACAGGACAGAGTGGATGCTCCTGAAAGAGCTTTACAAGTTCTCTATAGAAGGCTGGGATCTGGATAAAACATTGGCAAGACAGAATGGAAAGCAGAGGTAGGACCTCTTGGAACTGCTGGGGGTCCTGATGCTGCATGGGAGTTCTGGGACAAAGGTTTTATCACCCTTTAATTAAGCTTTGGAAAATAATTGCTCTCTCCATTCCCAGGTTCTCCACATGTAAAATAGGAGGATTAACAATCTGTCTCTGACTCTGTATGGCATTCAGTGAAAACCCCCTGGGTGCTTTTGTAAGTCAAGTATATGTAATAACATATTATAAAATCAGTAATGTTAAATTATTGCAGGTTCTTATTGCCAGACCACATGGATCATGAAATAGGTTTACAAAGGAACTCTCACACCAGTGAAATGAATGCCTGCTTATCCCTACAAAAAGAATCACACTCAGGTGGGCTGGCAGGTGTAGTTTTTGTTCTCTGGAAAACCTCAATATTTTTGTATAAGCTCTTAGAAAGGCAAATTAAATAAAAACAGCATTGTGGAAATTAATTGGTGAATTACTAAAAAAAACCCCAAACAAACCACAAAAAAAAAAAGCCCGAAACCCACCTGAAATATCAATGTAGTTTGTTCTAGCAATGCTGATTTCTTTTTCTGATAGCATAAAATCTCTTCTTCTTAATGATGTAGAGATAATTTGTTGCAATAACAGTAAAACAATAAATCAGACTTAATATACTATAAAAATAGCATGGTCTATAGCATACTGAAGTCAGATTCTAATAAAAGCATCTCCATCAAAAAGGCAAAGCAGCACAGAAAAACGAAATGTTTTGACAATGTCAAAACAAAAACTGTTGTGTCAAAGCCTGGGAAACCCACGCCAGCCTAGGAAAATTAAGCTCCCTTTCCTGGCTGCAGATGAAACATCCAGACAATTTTATCACAAGCCTTTCTGTCTCCCACTTGAGCCAGACTCCTGATCACTGATCCATGAATACAGCCTCATCCTGCCTGTCCCAGAGAAGCCAATGGCTGACGTTGCTTGCCCGTTGCCAAACTACAGCAGCACATCCCAGCTCTCCTCTGAGCACTCTCAGCTGCTTTACAGGCCAGGAAGGATTTGTTTACCAGTGTCTGACAGCAGCACTAAGTGGCCTTGCCCCATACAAGAGCTTCACTAAGGCTTCTGGGGGGATTAGATCCATGGGACCCCCTGTGTTCCTGGTAGGGCCCCACTTTCTGCTTGGAGACCAGCTCTTCCCAACCTCTGAAACGCTCCTCAAAGGGGTAGCGTGAGTATCCCAAAGCAGAGTCATTCCACTCCCTTTGGATCAGATTTGCAGAAAGCAAATGAAATCCAAGGCAAACCCTTGAGCATTTCATGGGAACATTCCCAATGGCTCCAGCAGGGTTTCATTTGGATTTCTGGGCTACAGCCCAAAACACCAAGCTCTCCAGGTAAGTGGTGGGTTTGAGTGCCAGGGTAACACCTTGGAGATCCTTGGCTGCAGGTGGAGGCAATCCCTTCCCAGGGAAGGCACCCCTGCGTGGCACACCAAGGAAAAGGTCACAGACCACTGCGATGTTTTTGCCTTTGTCATGCAAATCCGGCTCATCTCCCCAGCGCTCACAGCCCGGACCAGCTGTGCAGCTTCCTCAGGCAAAACCGCTGGAAGCTGCTCCACTGTAATATTTCATAAAATCCTACACCCTGCTCTGTGTTCTTGCATATGTATGGACAATATTTGTTTGCCCCACATGTCGTATGCTGCAGAAGTATTTTCTATTTCCTGGCAATCCTGGAAATCATTAATGACCTCAGAGCATAACAGATGGTCTTGCCCTGCTTGTAAAAAAAAAAAACAACCAAACACAAAAGGAGGAAAGTTTTCAGGATCTGTTCAGAGTGTCCTACTGCCAAGCCCTGCTAGTGAGAGCCCAGCAGTCCAGAGGGACCCACTGTAGGCTGGGACACAACCTTCAGGGAGCTCCTTCTCAGAGCAGAGACTGTCCCAAGGCTTTTTGTAAATGCCTGGCTAATGTGTGCTGGGCAGCAGCAGGACGTGCAGGAGAAGCTGCCCTGCTCCTCTCCAGCTCAGGCAATGAGTTTGCATGAAGCTGAGCTTTGCTTCGTGCTTTGACAGGTACAGCACATGGTGTGCTTTCACATTGGGACAATTTGGAGATAGGATTTGACTGATGGGAAACCCAAAGGGGAAGATCTAGCTGGTCCTGAGCAGAGAGAGGAGGATGTGTGCTCGTTCTCTCACTGAAAGGGAGCAGCTACAGCCAGGACCAGGAGGTGGAACAACCTCTGTTCTAGAGAGCTGACAATCCAAACAGCTGAAGAGAAAAGTACTACCCCGTTTACTTGCAGGAAAATTGAATCAGAGAGGAGTTTAAAAGGTAGGCTTGAGGTTGCATGGAAAAAACTCTGGCAGACCATGAGCTGAACTTACTGTCCTGAAAGAAACCCACATCCCAGCCCAGCCCTTCACACCATCTCTCTGACCCCCAGCACGACTCCTGCACTGGATCTGTCCTCCAAAGGGTGCCAGCAATCCTGGGGAAAGATTTTCCTGCTGGAGAAGAAATAAAGGGTGGGGTGGGATGAGACTGACTGTGAGGGAATTGGGATTATTTTTATCATTGTGGCGCTTCAGACTTTTTTTTGGTCTCTCTCCATTTTCAGCTTTGCAGATGAAGTAGAAACTATGGTTATCACCACTGAAACTTCTTTCTGGCACTTTGACTACTGCCCTGGTTCTGACCCCTCTTAGAAGCAGAGCGGGGAAGAGAGAGGAGCCAGCAGCTGTGAGCAGCACAGCCGTGCAGCTTCCTGAGCTGCAGCCCGACAGCAGGCAGAAGTTAAGGGCCTCTCTTTCCTCTGTGCCACTGCTATAGGACTTAAAAGGATGCAGTCATCCTTGGTCCTAACTTCTGGAGCAGATTAGCTCCTTTTCACCTCATTAAAACCTTTCTCAGATGGCCAGCTCATTTGAGAAGGCACCTAAAAGCAGTTAGAGGAGCCTTCAGCACCCACATTTGAACAATCCTCCTGTTTGTTGTAGCGTTTCAAATTTTCAACAGCCCCTTTATTTCAGTTTCTCATTTCTTTTATAAGCAGTTTTCTGGGAGCAACAACCTCTCCCTTTGACCTCTCACATAACACTGGGGGCAGTGGGTGCTATGACTGCCCAAACTACTCAAGGAATTCAACAACAGAGCCAATGCCTGCTCTCCCAGATTCAGTCCTGCCTGTCAGAATTGTTGGTTGTTAGGATTGCTGTAAGGCCTCACCACAGAGCTTTTTTACCCCAGGGATGTCACATGGATTCAATCATCTCCCAGTAGCCACCCACAGCTCTCCCAACAGCTGCACAGAGAGAAAAATACCCGCAGCCATGACTCAAAAAGCAATCTCAAAGTCTAAATTTCTCTGTCATTTGGGGCTTTTTTCCCAAGTCTGCTGACTGCCTGGGACTCTTCCCACTGATCTAAAAGGTCAGGGATTGGGTAAATACAGTTAGGCAGGGACTGCATCCCCACTAACTGCTGAAAAGCATCTGTCTGCAAGGTGAACATCTTGCTCACCACATGCCACAGGATTAATTCTTGCTCTCCTTCTCCTCCCCACCTTTCAGACCACGCTGCACAACATAGTCCTGCACCACGGCATTAAACTTCTTCATGAGTTTGTGGTAAAAAAGCCTCAGGAAGGTTTTTGATAGTAGCTTGGGGGTTTTGTTTGGGTTTGGGGATTTTTTTGTTGGTTTTTTGGGGGTTTTTTTTGGGGGGGGGGGTTTCTTGGGAGGGGGTTGTGGTTTTGTTTGTTTGTTCGGGATTTTTTTTGGTGGGTTTTGTTTGTTTGTTTCAATGGGAAAAGCCCTCTGCCAGCATTTCCCCACAATGCTTATGCCCCCTTGGAAAGCAGATTGTGGGACTGTGATGCTCATGGTCCCCTTGGAAAGAAGATTGAGGACCAACCAGCAAGAAGCCGGGTCCAAGTGGCAGGTCCTGTGGAGCTTGGGATCTCACCCAGGGAGCTGGGGAGGTCATCTCTGCCTTTGGCAGTGACGGCAAAGAGCGTCCTCAGGAGAGGTGATTTCAGCTCCTGGCTTGAACACAGGCCTCCTGCCTGACTTGGCCAACTCAGTCTTTTCCCCTTTAATCCAATATTTCTTTTGCTCTGCCTTGTCAATATGTATCACAAGTTTTATGGAGGAAGGGCAGGGTTGGGCATGTGCTTTCTGGGCTTTGCTGAACCTTGGTTGTGACTCCCAGGATCTGCTGGGTACAGTCCCACTGTCTGCCTTCCTGGGAAGCTGTAAATGCCCTTTCAGCCCAAAGAGGACCCTGGCTCTGCTTAGTTTTCTGAAACCCAATTAGTTATTACAGACATGCCTCAGCTATTAGCACATCATTAATCAACATATCACAAATAAAGAAGCTCTTTTGCTATTTCAGGGCGTCCTCCAAGTAACTGTTCTAATTGCTGATAACTGCTCTGCCTGTATTCTTGTGATGTGCTTTCTTGCTGTGCACTTTTGAATGCAGTTTTCTCCCACTCACCTCATGATAAATCTTGGGTTTTTTTCAGAAAAAGAACATGTGCTTTTATTAGAAAGGAATTTATCTACATCAGGGAAGGGTTTTCTTTCAGGTCTGGGATAAATTTTCTAGTTAGGCAAAGGGAGCACGTGCAGTGCTAACCTGAAGAGCAGCATAAATTTTGCTTTATGCATCCAATGACACTGAGAAGCACTTTAAAGAAGGTTTTCCAAACCCCACAAAGAGTTGGGATTGACTCAGATATTGTCTCTAGAGTGCCATTCTCTGCCCACGTTCTCATTTGGGAGAAAAACACGACCTTTCCAGGAATATTTCTGAGATTACTACTACTGTAATGGTACAGAAAAATCTTTTCTACAAGCAAAGCCCCGTTTGGTTCTGATTAGCCTAAATTCTAACAGTGCAATCAAGGCACCATGGCCACTATGGTAAGCCAAGAGGTGCACCCAGAGAGCAGCTCTCAGCATTCCTTCAATGGGAGAAGCAGCCACCACAGAGGGACTTGGGCAGTTAAAGGAATTACAGCAGCTGTGGGGGGAGTTCAGCTCTGTCTCCTGAGGAAGCTGGGGGGGCTCAGCCTGGAGAAAAGGAGACTCAGGGGGGACCTTTTTGCTCTTTCCCACTCCCTGACAGGAGGGGGGAGCTGGGGGGGTTCGGGCTCTGCTCCCAGGGAACAAGGGACAGGAGGAGAGGGAACGGCCTCCAGTTGTGCCAGGGGAGGGTCAGGTTGGACATCAGGAGGGATTTCTCCCTGGAAAGAGTGGTCAGGCCTTGACAGGGGCTGCCCAAGGAGGTGGTGGAGTCCCCACCCCTGGAGGTGTCCAAGGAAGGACTGGAGATGGCACTCAGTGCTCTGGGCTGGGGGACAAGGTGGGAACTGGGCACAGGGGGGATCCATGGGCTGGGAGGGCTTTTCCAACCTCAGTGATTCTGTGATTCTTTACACTAACAGAGGGCGGGTTTAGACTAGATATTACAAAGCAATTCTTCCCTGGGAGGGTGGGAAGGCCCTGGCACATGTTGCCCAGAGAAGCTGTGGCTGCCCCTGGATCCCTGGAAGTGTCCAAGTGCCCAAGGTTGGACGGGGCTTGGAGCAACCTGGGCTAGTGGAAGGTGTCCCTGCCCATGGCAGGGGGTGGAACAAGATGAGATTTCAGGTCCTGCCAACCCAAACCACTCTGTGATGGCTGTGTGACCTTACACCGAGCAAATCCTCCACCTTTCTTTTTGTAAAGATACATTGGGCTCACCAGTGTTCGAGCAGTGCCTCTCCTAGTTTTTCAGCTTTCTCCTCCACTTCAGTGCTAAATCTCTCATGATTAATTTCAGCTGTGACCTAGAAAAGAAGCAGACCTATATTCACTTTTTATGTATTCCTTTCCCTTCTCCTGAGCCAGCAGTCAAAGCTTTATGAGCTGATATTTTCCCCTCCCACCTCCCTCGTGCCCTGACTTTGCAATGAGTATTTGCCTCAGGATTTCACACACTCAGCCCTCAAGAGGTGCCTGGTCTCTTCCACTGTGCACATGATGCTGTCCAGGTTTGCACACTGTGATTCCCTAGGAAAAGGGAGCCAAGAATTGCATCTCAGCTGCTGATAGGAAATCGGTTCCCATCAGTTTTCCAGTGCACATCCCCAGAGAGTAATTCAGGGCTTAAAAACTGACTCCAAAAACCAACAGACAGGAAACAGAAGAGTTTCTATTTAACGAAGCAAATACTCCTGAGACAAACTGGGATGAGGAGGAGGAGGGAAGGGCCTTTCCAAGACTCTACCACGGAAAAGGAAGAACCCGTGGTGTTAACAGGGCTTCCTTTTGTCTCCTTCCCTTATAATTTCTGCAAGTTCTTTTAATAGAGATGAACGTAAGTGCCAGACAGAGCTGAAGGCTCTCTGGCAGCTTTGCTGCCTTCATATTTCTGTTTCCATCACCATAAACCCAAGAAAATCCAGATTTGCACCTTTTCAGCCATGTATACACTATTAACAGGACCTTTGGGATGCACTGCTTCTGCCATGAAAGCAAATGTCATCTTAAGAACAGTTAATTCTGCTGACTAGAAGGAAGTAACAGCACTTATTTTTGTTCCCTGGCAATACCTAAGCCTTTGAATGATATCAGATGGGCAAGAGTCAACAACCCAGCCTGAAAAACGAGCTTCTAGACTGCCTATAAACAGATTTTAGTGTCCCTCTTTTATATACAGCTACACACAGTCCAGGGGTCTGCTGGGGACTGACATGCACATGCCTGGAACAAGGGGGTATTGAAGTAGCTGTAAGTCCCTCTAATCCCTTCCTACCAGAGGAGCCACTGAAAACACAGCAGCCACCAGGATGCTTCAGCTCTCAGGGTGGCTGGGTAGTGCAGGAGCAGGAAACAGCAGCCAAATTCTTCATATCTCCTCAGCCTCAGCTGAAGAAAAGCCCCAAAGCAGACGGTAATTAAGCCCCAAATATTTGCATTAGATTGAAAATATGGTTATTTTTACCACACTGGCATGCAGAGCCAGGAGCACAGACAGGGAGAGGCAGCTCTGTGCTGCCTCCTTACACAGCTGGAGCCCTTCCACCTGGGAGATGGAGAGCTCCAATAAAGGTTGGCTGTAATGGGCTTTTCACTCAGACTTCAGTGTTTTTGTGAAGCCAGATGATGTTGAGGATGCTGAATTTCTTTCATAAGCTACAGGAAAAAGCTGTATTAACTCTTTTTGAGAGGACACAACATTTTCTAGTTGAGACTCGAGGAACAGGCGCCAGGAGCAGTGGAATTGGAGTTCAGTCCTTCTCCAAGAACTGGGCCCATTCAAACACAGCCATGGCCCTCTGGGCCAGGTAGCAGCAAGGAGGTGGTATGACATCATACCCTGCTGGCTGTCCTTCCTCAAGCCAATGGAGAAGACAATTGTAGGCAGATGAGTCAGCCTGGGCTAAAATCTGGTGGGAATTCTAACCCAGTAACCATTTAGGGTCTTATTGTTCAAAAAAATCACGTAATTTTATGCCCCCTCATCACCTCCTTCTTGATCTACTTACATTAGAAATATTTTGGGCAGGAATCACTCACTCCTTTTATCTGCCTGTTTAGGGCTTATCACATCAAGTCTGTCTCACATAGTGTCATTGAAAGAGGTGAAATTCCCAATCTCTTGATTAATAAAAATAAGATAAATGTAACCTACCCACTTCATTTTGGTCATATGTTAAATTTACAGCCTAATGACACCGAATTCTGGGACAGGATAGGAAGAAATTCTTCTCTATGAGGGTGGGGAGGCCCTGGCACAGGTTGCCCAGAGAAGCTGTGGCTGCCCCACCCCTGGAAGTGTCCAAGGCCAGGTTGGACAGGGCTTGGAGCACCCTGGGCTAGTGGAAGGTGTCCTGCCCATGGCAGGGGATGCAACAAGATGGTCTTTAAGGACCCTCCCAACCCAAACCACTCTGTGGTTGTTACTGGTGATAATTTTAGGAGAAACTTGTTCCCCCTGAGAGTAATGTTGCTATCTCTGCTTTAGAGCAGAAGAAGCCTTTCAGAAAATGTCCTGATACCGCAGGACCAAGGCTCATTTAACTCAAGATCACACATTCACATATCTGAAAAGTCCATCTTTTGTTCAGATTATTTCTTTGATATCCATTTTACAGGATAAACAGAGGTAGGAACATTCAGGTGAGCTCACAGGAGCTCTGTGCTCCCATGTTGTGGGCTGAAACACATGGGGAAAATTTTATGTTCCCTTGGGGCTCTTGTTTGGGATTTAATTTCTTGTGTTTAAAGAGAACTCAGGATGGTGAGTGCTGAAAACTTGGCTTAATCTGTCGGATTTTACAAAAATCCTATTGTTGCTCTTCCCCTGGATTCACAGAAATCGAGATCATTCACCACTTATTTCCACAGAAGTGGAGTCCACAGGGTAAGTGCTTTGGAAGAGTCCTGCCTTACATCTCACAGCTGCTAAAGGTTTATGAAAATCTTGTCCCCTGTTGCAGGCCATAAGAGATGAGCTCAGAAGAGATGTTTGAAGAAATGTCCCACAGAACCTGGCAGTAATGATAAGGAGGAGACTGAGATAGGTTAGAATCTGCCCATTCCTCACTGTGCATTGAGGGTAACAAAGGTCCAGCTCACACCACAATGCACAGCAGGGAGTAGAAGCTGTCAGGGAGTTTAACAGGACACGATTTTGCAACATGCTACAAAAAAATTCCCAGTCAGTGAGCCAGCAGGAATCAATCTTTGTGTCACATACTGTATGTATTGGGGCAGGGTGCCCAGCTCAGCTGGGAGTCTAAGTTTGGTGATTGAGTCATCTCAACCTGTTAAATGGGATCCAAAGGTTTTCCTGCTTGGTTTGAGGGAAATAGGCACACAGATAACTCTGATGCCAAGGCAAATTTCCTTCTGTTGCAGCTCAGGCAGGGTCAGGCTGCACCACTGAATGTCAATATCTCTTTACATTTGTGCTTTTTTGCTGCCCACAGAATGAGTCTGAAAAACAAATAAGATTTTCCCCGTGAGTCAAAGATGTCAGCAACTATCTGACAGACCTGCACAATGGCGAATGGCAGCTCAGTGAAACCCAGCTCAGTGAAACCCAGCTCAGTGAAACCCAGCTCTCAGAGGGCTGGGCATAGTTTGTGCACCCAGAATAGACCTGAGCCTTCCATCCAAAAGCAGAGTCATTGCTGCCTGAATATGCTGGGAAATTCCAGAGCAAACAGCAGCCACCCTAGAAAGGGGAAGCCCCACATTGTGGTCCAGCCATAAAAAAGCTAAGAAGTCCTTTGGGAGGTGTGGTTGGCACAGAATTCCTCCCTCTTGTCAGCCCTTAGAACAGAGCTGAAATACAGGAGCATAGACCACTCATGCAATAATATAACATCATCCATGCAGTAACAGTGCTCTGAGACACCACGGATAGCACACGTGCTCCCTCCTGGACCAGATTATCCCACCCTGCCATGGGACAGCCTCTCTCCTGTGATTCAGTGCTACATCCTTGCTGTCCTCCACACTTAGCCCTGACACTGGGCACTGCTTGTCCCTCAGTTATAAATTCAGAGACTAAGGCCAGACAGAAATGTTACATTACCACAATCAAACACTGGTTTTAATCCAATTATCCTTTGTTATGCTTCTCTTTCCATCTTATTTTAAAGCCCACGAGGGGTGAGGAGTACCACTTGGAGAAAAGTGAAATGCAGTACAGTCTAAAGAGTCAAACCAAAAAAAAAGTCAGTAGAAATGTCATCTTGTTTTAATCCAGAGCTAAAATCTTTGTCCTTCCAGAACATTACAAACACACAATTTCCTTTGGAAGCTGTTAATGACTGACTCTGAGACCCACAGACAGAAAGAAAGACTAGACAACATGTCTTTTAAGTACTCCAGAAAGCCTAAAGGAGGAAGTGGGAGACATGTCTGGAGGAGGAGGAAGACACACAGAGCTTTTAGGCACAGCCTGCTGAGAGAGTGGGATGTTTTTGACAAGGAAATTGTTTGTTTCTTTTGGGATCATAGCAACAGGACAACACGGACATGGTGTGCGAGCAAATAATGATTTTTCCAAGGAATACCTCTCTCCAAATAAAGTAATCAATTTCTCATCTTAATGGAAAAAAACAAATCTATACAAACCTGCCAGGCCAGAGAGACAACACTATTCTCCTCCAGCACCTCTTCTGTTTTTCCAAAAACATTTCCCAGCTCTAATTCCAAGGTGGTGAGTCCTCTTATCCAGATAGTTGAGCAGCCTATTCTTGAGAAACACAAATCACAGATAAGGAGGTGACCCAGACGGTTCTCTGAAGCAGTAAAAACCCCGTGTTTGTTTGCTTTCAGCTGCTTCCTCCAGGCCATCCCCATGGCTGCTACTGGGAACAGATCCACCAGTCCCTGACCTGCTTCCAGCTCAATGAGCCACTCTCCCACAGCAGCTTTGCAGGTAGCAGCAATCTTTGCTCTGGTCTCCCTTACCTGTTACAGTCCAGCAAATCCCCAAGCCTAGACTAAGATGGGAGAATTTCAAGAGAAATCTCAAGGGCTCTTCAAGATTTCAAGAATTTCAGGGGCTCTTCTCCAGCCCTTGGCTGGGTTCGGTTTCACAGAATCACGGGAGGGGTCAGGTTGGAAGGGACCCCAGTGGGTCAATGGTCCAACCTCCCTGCTCAAACAGAGTCATCCTGGAGCACACTGCACAGGATTGCACCCAGATGGTTCTGGAGTACCCCCAGTGAGGTGTCACCAACTATCCTGAAGTGGGCTGATAGCAGAAAACATCCCAACGTGAAGAAAGAAGTCACCAGCACCAGTGATCACACTCCTGTATGTCTGTTTGCATTCCTTTTTTCTTTTCCAGCTCTTTTTGGCCTGGCAGACAGGAAGAAACAAATGTTATAGCTATCCCAATCTCTTTTCAAGGAATCATTTCAAATGACTTCTTGAATCACTTCAAGGGCTTGTTTTGGAAGTATTTACAGAGGGGTAAATCCTGCTACAGACTAAACTGCTGGGACCTTGCTATGTGGGAAAACTGAGAGTCACATTAATCGGCAGCTTGACTGAACTCTTCTGCTCAGCCTGGAAATACACACTGTCTCAAGTGCAGCTGTGACACCTGAAAAATTTTAAGGCAGAGACATAGCAAAAAAACCCTGTAAAGAGCTGGAGATAAATAGACTCAGGTAGTGCCTGGGTTGAAAATTGCTAAAGGGCAAAAGAGTGTAAGGGGAAATCACAGAATCACAGGATGGTTTGAGACTGCATCTTTCCATCCCCTGCCATGGGCAGGGACACCTCACACTAGACCACGTTGCTCCAAGCCCCATCCAACGCGGCCTTGAACACTTCCAGGGGTGGGGCAGACACAATCCACAGCATATCAGATGTTAGGAAATAAAATTAAGAACATTATTGCTAATTTTATAGGTGATAAAGACTGTGGAGAGGTAAATTACAGTAAGTACAGATCATTAATACATCACATGTTGAATTATTTTGCGCACTGGTGTTTTGCAGCAGAGCCAGGGTGAAGCTCTTTATCCTGGGACCACAGACACTAAGTGGTGCCTCAGGTTTTATTATTTATAATTATTTAGATTTATTATTATTATTTATTTATTTATTTGTTTGTTTATTTATTTATTTATTCCCACATAGTAATTAAGAAACTGATGCCAATGAAGCCCAAGATGAGTGATGCCCTGAAAACTCAGGGCCACACACACTACTCTGTTTCTTTGCTCCCTGATACTTGAGGAAGCCAAAGGTTGCTTCAAGTGCTCATTGAACAGACAGCACTTTCCAGTTGACCTGCCTAACGCTCAGGATGGTTGTGAATCAATTGTAGAAGTACCAAGTAGGTGCTGAAAAGTGCATACAACTAACAGTCACAATTTAGGGACATTTCCCTAAAGCAATGTAATCTTAACAATATATTTGTATTCCACAATATCAGTTTGATTCTTTCCTCATCTTCCATCCAAATCCAATACATACCTGGTTTAGTGGAGCAAGCCTGGATGATTATATTAGAAAGAGACTTGAAAAAGCTTTTGATTGAGGGTTTCTGTAGTGTATCCAGATTCTTTCATGACTTCATAAACATGACAGAACTCATCCAGCCTCAGCTCTGAATGCCTGTTCTTAACAACATAAAAACTTTGAGGAAATCAGCATCTTAAAGAGAATCTTGATTGCTCTTGGAATACAAACGGAGGCTTTTTTTTTAAGTTTCAAAGCTTCACTTCTGAAAGAAACAGAAAAGACATTTCTCAGTACATAAAAAAGTATTTTTCAAACTAAACATACTGATAAGAATGTGTTCAGAAAAGCAAAACACATGCAGAAGGACTTTTTAATGGCTGCAGTTACTTTGGGAAGGTAAATCCTTTGAGCCCATTTGTTCAGCAACACAGCAACTTGCCACAAACTCTCCATCCTCATTCTTGTACTCAGATGATTTTGGAAAAAAACCAGAGTGCTATCCATTTCAAAGTGTCCTTTACTATTTAGGTACAATCACGGGAAAAAATACGACACTTTTGAACATATAAAAATAATTTCAGTAATCACAAACATTACAGGAGCAGGTTGAAATTACTGACTACATTGCTATTCAAGAGAAAAAGTTTTGAAAGGGGAAGGGAGAGTTCATTTCTAAAGAATTTCAGAAGTCCAAGATGAAAACTATCTCTGGGTGGGGAAGAGCTTGATTAGGAAAACATTTTTTTAACTCTTATCCAGAGCATTACTCCAGTAGGATGCTCAAGTTTATGTCTGACCCTAAACACACGTTGTCACTGGGGCCAAAATCTCCCCTCTGCCCTGAGGGATGTGCTTAAATGCCACGTTAAACTCAAAGGAAAGCTTCCCAGTGGGAATCTATCAGCCTGTTGACTCTGTCCCAGACCTTTACAGCATCCCTGTTCAGCTCCTTCACTGTGGCCCTGTGAAAGCTCAGCATTAACACTGGACAATCCTTATGGACTGCAGGCACCTTTTTCTTTTTTTTTTTTTTTTTTGGCTCAGGAACCAACCTCATTATTTGGCTTGATTTATTCAGCATTCCCACTGTGCAAGGCCAGGGAAGAAGTGTGTTAGCTCTTCCTGCAACAGCTCAGGGGGTCTTTGGTGTCCGAGTCCTGGCTGGTTTGGGACTCTGGTCCGTGTGGGATTACTGACTGGAATTTGGTGGGAGGCTGTATTTAATACCACCCTTCCCTCCAGAGAAACAGGAAGGTAGAGAATTTTTAAGGACCACAGGTGCTTAATAAACTCTTGCCACAACTGCAGGAGTGTAGACAGCAAGAAGACAGACAAATTAGCCAGAAAAGAAGGATTTATGTAGGCAGGATGCCTGTAGTGCTGCACCCCTACTCTGTAACATGCAGAGCTTTGGGCAAGCATCACATCTACAGACCAGCATCTACAGCTGCCCTTTCCTGAGGGACCACTTACAAGAGACCCTGCAGGCACTGGACACACTCACTGCCTTTGGTGCCAGAGGTACCAGTATGGGACAGGATCAGAGGCAGAACACATGTCATACAGCTGGAGCTCTCACTGCTCATCTCCAAGGCCCAATATCAACATACAGACTCCAACCTCAGGGCTTTGGAGAACTAAATAGAAAGGGAAAAAGAAAGCAAGAAGTCAAAAGCATCCTGTCGGGACAACATCAGGGCTAAACATCCAAAAGAGAAAAAAGCCTAAAAAAATCATAACCACGACACTGAGTCAGTAGGGATAGAAGTCACACACATACATGGGCTCTGCTTGCTCTTCCAGCACTCCTGAGATATAAAGCATCTTTCCTTCCCTTCTCCCTGACCACCAGCAAACAGTTTTGCTAAAAGAGTAAGGGTCCTGTAGCAACTCAATCTTTGCCAAATCTTTGCTGTCCTCTAGTGCTGTCACCAGCTTCTCCCAAGTCATTCCAAGCTAAACAGATGAGGATTTTTACTGTCTTTTTACAATCCAGTTTTTCCATCTGAAAGAGGAGGATAACTGTATATAACTTGTTGCTCCACAGGGGCCACTGAAGGCATAGTTATTAATGCTCAGAGATGCCCAGATGTAAGACAGAGAGTGACCCTCAGCCAAAAGTTACCCCAGTCAAAGGAGCATTTTCAGGGAATTTTGTGCTTTTAGTCCCAAAACAGGGGAAAAAGAAACTGGCATCAGCAGTGACACCCCAATGTAGCCTGATGTCATAGAAATCTCCCAGTGACAAAGCTTGTTCAATATTTTAAACAAATTTTAAATTGTGTTTAGTCTGGAAGTGATTATTTTGCTTATTCAGATTGATGTTTAACCACACACTGAAAATATGGTCAGGTGGCCCAGCTCCAACCCAGGAAAATGGATCACAGCACCATAACCAACAGTGCATTACACAGGACTGAATAATACAGATACACCATCATTAAAATCCCACAATTTAAACTCTGGAGCTGAGGTTTTATAGTGGTAGGACAAGCATGATACATGTTCTCCTTTTTCAAATCCTGCAATGTTTCAGGATACATGGGAAAGCAGATGTTTTTAATAGTCTGAACCTTAAATAAGCTTATTCTTCCAAATCAACTGCATGCAGTCAGGAGTGAGACACTGCTGCACGAATGGTCAAAATGTTCCATCTGTCTTGACTCCAGTGGAAAATGTGTATTCTGACCAAAATAGAGATTTTCACAATAAGACTTATTTTTCCCTGAAGTGCCCAAGGACAGGTTGGATGAGGCTTGGAGCAACCTGGTCTAGTGGAAGGTGTCCCTGCCCAAGGCAAGAGGGTAGAATGAGATGATCTTTAAGGTTCCTTCAAAGCCAAACCATTCTGTGATTCTGTGATTCCACCGTCCTTATGCAGAGTAAGTCCATGGAGACTGCTTGGCCATGCACCCACTGTGGTGTCATCTGAGGTGGCAGAGCCAGGCCCAGACTAAGGGGAACCTATGGATGTCCTGAGCACTGACTTAAATGTGCTTGAGAGACATCAGTCACACTGACAACTCGGAGAGGTTCGAGCAAACCTAAGGCTGCCAAAGAGGGTGTTCAGAAAGCAGGAGGACAGAGCACATGCAAATCTAGAAGCAAAACTGGAGAGTAATAACCTCCAAGTTGTTACTTGGAAAGAAGAAAGTCCAGAGGACTCTTATGAAGGATCTCAGGAAGCACCATTTTACAGGCGGGACCACAAACATCTGACACGGGAAAGCTTTCGAAATAAGTGTGGCATGGGTTTAGACCAGAAACTATAAAGCACAGCTGCTCTAATCATCTTACATTATTAAGAGAGAAGTGAGAGGTGTCTGTTGGGAATATTGCTCCTTCTCATGGCCCAGAGGATGCAGGCTGAAGGGATGATCCTCCCCTCCCACTCAGCCCAGAAGGCAGCGACCCCTTGAGTTAAGCCAATAGAGTCATGTCAAGAGCAAGCAGAGAGGAAACCATTCCCAAATGCTACTCACATTAGCTACCCATAGATTTCTCTGTCCACATCTTCCTCCATGCCATACCCCCAACACATCTGTCCCCTGCTCCCTGTGCCAGTCAAAAGCCCTGTCAGGTGAAGATTACAGAATCACAGACTGGTTTGGGTTGGAAAGGACTGTAAAGCCCATGTCATTCCAACCCCCTGCCATGGGCAGGGGCACCTTCCACTAGACCAGGTTGCTCATATATTGTTTGTTCTGTCTTCCTTGAGATCCTCCTGAAGGATTGGAGGTTTGAACCCCACTGAAGGGGTTCAAACACACACAGTAGGAGCATGCAAGCAGCACTCTAAATAGGCTACCACCTAATAATGGGAGGATGCTGTCTTCTCTTAGGCAGATTTGCTGGAGGACCTCAGCCATAAGGTAAATCCTGTGCTCTGGGCTTGCCTTAATGGGTACAGTGAGGGACAGAGGCAGGCTGGGGAGGTTTGGGGCCAGCTCTGCCACGGTTGCACCCAAATCCTTGAACACTGACCTTTCCCAGCAGCAGCCGTGCTGGGCACATGCCACACAAGATGCAGGAGCTGTACCAACATGGAAAGTTGTACTTCTGAGGTGTGGCAGCTCCTGAACAGGATGACTTGATGGGCACCTCAGTTTTGTATCCAGTAACCAAAGACTGTGGTCTAAGTGTTGCAGGCTGCTCACTGGGGAACAACTGTGAATGCCCGCTCAGCCCTGCTCAGAGGAGGGTTTTCCAGGGATTTGTAGGAGCTACACAGCTTAGGTGACACAGGACATCCCTACTCAGAAGTGCTGAGAGGACTCTTCATCATGGGGGCAATACCAGGTTAGAGACATGGCAGGAAGAGAGTAGTGAGCACTGACAGAGAGCAAATCCCATTTATTCCCTTTCACAGGTTCCCACTGAGCTGTCCAGTGCCACACATTAAATATGTGCTTCATTCAGCAGAGCAGCAGCTCAGCAACCTGATTTCCTTAAGCCAGAGGATTTTATATGGAACAAACTGCAGCTGGGCTGCAAAGGCAGAGAGCAACATGCAGCCCTCGGGGGCAGTCCACATCAGATGTAAGCAAGACAGATACCAACAAGGCCTCTGCCTCCCAAACCTCAAGGAAGATGCAGTTGCATCATGTGAAATCCCTTTAAAGACATTCCCTAGCTTTCCTTCACAGTGACAGCAAGGAGGGAGGAACTGGCAGGGTCCCTGCTCCCAGCTGCACGCAACTAATCCACATGAATTTTTTTTCCACCTCGATTCCTGGGAACATTTGCCGTGGAAGAAGCCAAGCCTTTTACTGCTTCCAACTCCAAAGATGCTTCTTCTGCATCATCCATTTTCTACCAGCTGTTTGAGCTCACAACCAGAGTCAGACCAGTCAGAGCAGAGCTGCAGGACCCTGACTCCCTGACCCTCTGATGGAGTACAGGCTGCTCCTCCATCCCAGGTACTTTGGCTTTGCCCTTCTTCTTCTCCACACTGATCAATTCCTGCCTTTCTCTTGTGGGTACTTCCACTCACAAGCATCTGCCAACTGCTCAGAGTTTCCCAGAAAAGCCCTGGCTTCCCTGAAAAGCCTGTCTCCAGCTCAGAAATGTGCTTCCCTGCCTACAGCACAGCAGCATGGGGGAGTATCACCTCACCCTTGGGCAGCCAGAATTGCACAGCAACACCTGTCCTTTCCCTCAGCAACAACATAACTATTGTAGGTACGCTGGGTGCTGCCATAGGTAGAAGGGTCTTTGGGCTTGGTCTGTCAGCCCTGTTTGCTGCCAAAGTAGATGATACCCACCAGGAATGGAACACTGGAATAGAGATGAGGAACAAGGAGTCACCCTGTAACTCAAGCTCTGAGCAGCTGGCTGAGCAAATGGAAAGGTGGACCCTCAAGAGATGTGGGATCTCTTCTCCACATTGCCATGTGCCCCATGAAAGGACTTCAGGAGAAATCATCTCCTTTCTCAGGGCTTCCCTTTCCTCCACTCTCTTGTTGGCATTTCTCCTCTCTTTAGCCATCTTAGAGTAAGGACCATAGAGCAAGATCATAGAATCCTAGAGTGGCTTGAGTTGGAAGGAATCTTAAAGCTCATCTTGTCCCCCACCTCCTGCCATGGCCAGGGATACCTTTCACTAGCCCATGTTGCTCCAAGCCCCATCCAACCTGGCCTTGGACACTTCCAGGGATGGGGCAGCCACAGCTTCTCTTGGCAACCTCTGACAGGGCCTCCCCACCCTCACAGCCAAGAATTGTGTCTGTATATCTAACCTAAATCTACCCTCTTTCAGTTTGAATCCATTCCCTCTTGTCCTGTCACTCCAGTTCCTGATGCAGAGTCCTTCTCCGACTTGGAAGATTGGTCTGAGGTCTCCACACAACCTTCTCTTCTCCAGGATGAACAGCCACAACTTTTTCAGACTGTCTCCACAGGGGAGGTGCTCCAGTCCCCTTAAAAACTTCATGGCCTCCTCTGGACTTGCTCCAACAGTTCCATGTCATTCTTACATTGGGGGCATCAGACCTGTACACAGTATTCCAGGTGGATCTCACCTGAGCAGAGCAGGAGGGGAGAATCCCCTGCTGCTGGGGATGCAGGTATCCAGTGGTTTCATTTCTACCAAGGCAAGCGAAGGTGACATGACAGGCAAATTCCTACCTACATGATCCAAAAACCAGGATTACAGACCAGTTCCCCTGTCTCCCAGATATTCACCCCATTTGCTAAATGAAACCTTAAGTACCAAGGCGTATTTTCCAGACTGCAACCACTTTCCCCTCACTAATCAAATCCAAATAATAACAGTATGAATTATTTTTCTCCTCCCCCCCCCGACTCCTGAATTCCCACGCCATAGCTCCTCATTAGGCCTGGTGTTAATTAGAATGGACTGTGAAGTTCACAACATCTGTGCAAAATAGTGGGGGTGGACAGGCACATGATCTGAGCTCTTGTGAAACCTCCAGGTCCCAAAAAATGACCCAAATAATGGTGATAGCTTCTTCAGTAATGTCTTTTGATATTTATGTTCCCATGAATTTTAGTAAAAGAAAAATAGAGAGGAGCTCACAAAAAAGTAACCTCAAGCGCTTTGAGGAGGAGGGAGTTATTTTGCTCAAAAGCCTTTCATTAATAATCCCCTTAATAACAGGTTTTATTAGCTTGTAAACGTTTCCTTTTGCTCAATCATTTGATGGTATCCTTGGCAGCAACACCCCATAATTCTTCTTAGCGTGTGTGTCAGCCTGCTGTTTAAAGTTTAAATTAAAGCAAGGCTTGTGGTTGAGGCTCTAGTGCACAAAAAGGAAAGGAAAGCATCAGACTTTAAAGTAACAGTGTTCCTATTAGCATGGTAGCTCCCCAGGACAGGAAAATCCTGGAATACACCCTCTCAAGCAATGGATTCAAACTCTGAACCAAAGACCTTTCCATCCCTTCAGATCTGCATCCTGACCCACTCTTCCATTGAAAAATCCTAAGCACTGAAACAACTGTAAAATCAGGCTGGGAAGTAAATGTATCTGCCTCTAAAAGAGGGGCTGTAAAACAGGGCAATAAACAGAGCTGATTTCACAGAATTACACCAGAAAAGAGCAGTATGCAGGGCTTCTGGGAATCCTACCTGGAGTTCTTTGAATCATATCACAGTTTGGATAGAGAGGAAAAACAGCCTTTCTACCTGGATCCTGCTGACCTCTCTGGATCACAGAATACCACAATGGTTTGGGTTGGAAAGGACCCGAAAGCTCATCCAGCTCCAGCCCCTGCCATGGGCAGGGACACCTTCCACTAGCCCAGGTTGCTCCGAGCCCCGTCCAACCTGGCCTTGGGCACTTCCAGGGATGGGACAACCTGTGCTAGGGCCTCCCCACCCTCACAGGGAAGAGTTTTTTCCTAATGTCCCATCTAAACCTATTCTCTGTAAATTTGATGCACTAAAATTGGTGAACTGCATCTCACACACTGGTCAGTTTGGTGCTTGGACTCTCTCTGGTCTCCCAAAGGCCCCACGGAAACTTTGTGGTGCAAACAAGAATGGAAGCTGTAGAACTTTGGACCAGCTCCTGATGTCTCTCCCATTTCTCTCTTGGCTTGGCTACCATGGAGGATTCTGGAGAAAAGTGGCAGGACACTGAATTAATATTCTCAGCCAAAAAAATGAGTAGGAGGCCTGGCAAGTAAGTTTTCACTCTCCCCATGATTCACCAGGAAGTCAGACAAGGAATGTCTCCACCAGGAGAAAAATAGGCTCAGCTTAATGGCATCTTTAATGGTGATATATTTCTTTATGAACTGCCAGTTAGTTCCTGGAACAACCTCAGCACAGAACAAGAGTGACTTCTAGTGCAGTCCAGGAATGTGGCAAGTGTTATTGCTTGGCATTATCCCTTCATGTGTTTGAGTTCATCAGCCTGTGCTGCCTAATGCAAACTAGGCTTGGTCTGGACTGCAAAGTGCCTGCAAAAGTGACGGGGATGTGGTGGCCCTGGTGAAAGCAAAAGCCTTGTCTTGTTCCATCTTACAGACACGGAAAGCCATCCCAGGAAACTTCATAAAGCAACAGTGCACACATGGCTGCTGGTGGCAGCAAACTGCATTTCCTGAATGCAAACTTTTCAACTACAGTGGTGTAGTTACCTCACTGACCAGTTTGAGGGCTAGAGTGCTGCCTGCATGATATTCCTGAGGGAGGCTGAAGCATCTTCTCTCCACCTCCCTCACCGACCCTTCAGAGCCACTCTGGCACTCTCTCCAAATCTCTACCCCTGGACCGTGCTAGGAACGAGATGCCCAGATGTCAGATCTGACCCAGCAGAGCCATGCTTATGCTCTTAAGTATAGAAGAGTTTCTGTTTTCACCTGTTACTTCTTCACACTAACTTTGCTTTGCCATTTTTGAACCTGACTAATGACATTCACACGCAGCCTGGGCAAATGAATCTATCCCTGCCCAAGCTGAGATCTGCAGGCTTCCATTGATATCCCACTGCACTCAGACAGGACTGTGCTACCAGCTCTGCAGAAAGCCATGGGACACCAGATGTTCCTGGCTGTGTGGAGCATTGATCCCTCTCTGGCTGCTGGGACACGAGAGACAATCCATCAGGAATTTTTAGTCACCTCCTTTGCTGTGTGACCAAATTTGTCTCACAGCATACATCGTGTCACACAGGGTCCTGCTTCTGTCTCTTGCTCAATGGTGACCTGGTGGAAGTCAGACAGATGACAACGGCCTGGTTGGTCTAAAACTTTAAAGAACCAGAGCCCCACCATGCCCAGCACCCCCTTTCAGAGTCCTGTTCTCTCTGCTTGTATTTTTTGTAGTTTTACACTGTCTTCAACTAATGGCAAGTAAAAACAAGCCCCTGGTATGCTTCTACTGAAAGTGTTTTATATAAAACTGTAGACAGAGAGGAACAGAAAATGATAAAATTGAAATATGAGAGTGGGGGGAAAATAAATGGTTAATGCGGTTCCTACGTGGTGCTGCCTTCGTGCAAACACGATGTCAGCTGAAAACTGCTGGCAAGTGAAAGCAAGAGGGATGGATCTCAGCTGAACAGCATATATTCCCTGGGAAAGAGAACACAGAAGTTGCCCATAACTGCACATGGCTATCCTGTTTGTACAAGATCAAATTCTTTCCTGTGCACGTAGCAGCCTTTCCAGAATCCCAGTCCATGACGTCACCCAGTGCCAAACGCCTTCCTCGTGGCTCTGCTTTTAACACTGGAGCCCCCAAAACAACTGGAGAATATCACACACAGTCACTGTAGGTGAAACCCTACAGTGACTCATCACGGAATCACAGAATGGTTTGGGTTGGAGGGGACCTTAAAGATCATCCTGTTCCCCACCCCCTGCCATGGCCAGGGACACCTTCTGCTAGCCCAGCTTGCTCCAAGTCCCATCCAACCCAGGTCCTGAACCCTTCCAGGGATGGGGCAGCCACAGCTTCTCTGGGCAACCTGTGCCAGGGCCTCACCCTCCTCACAGAGAAGAACTTCTTCCTAATACCTGATCTCAACCTACTGTCTGAGTTTGAAGCCATTCCCCCTTTTTCTATCACTCCATGCCTTTCAAAAATTGTCTCTCTGTCTTTCTTGCAGGCTTCCTTCAGGTACTGGAAGGTCTTCACTTCTGCAAGCCAGGATTTCACAGGGAGATTATCACGTCCCACCCATTTAGGGATCCAATGAAGCCAGCCAGATCATCCTCCAATCACCTTCCAAGAGGACCAGGCACCACAGAAACCTACTCAAAATGCTCCAAATTGCCCCAGTCAGGACCCTTTCCCCACCCCAGCCTGAAGTGCCTCGGAGACCTGAGCATAAGTGATGGGAAAGATTGATCAAGTTCTGATATCCAACTATTCAAAGCCCATCAGCAAACTCTGGTATGTTTACAGCCAGATACTCAAAGCCAGAAGGAAAACCACAAAGCACCGAGCCTTCAGCATGTTGATCTCTTCAGTCCCAAGCATCAACCTGCTGATCAGAATGCCTGAATATGTTTTTGAACTTTAGGTGCTCTCCACTGCAAACATACCCTGACATATCTTCTCCCTCCATAGAAAATATCCTTTGAACAACAGTTGGTTTGAATGCAGGGAAGAGACACTTCTGTCAGTTATTTAGAAATATTTCACTAGAACACTGGAGCAAACAGAGACCTCATTGAAAATGAGAATGTTCATAGGGAAGAGTGATTCCATATGAGTTTTAAGTTTCGAATTTCACAAAATGTTTTGCTGTAACATTTTTCAAGGGAAAAGTTCCAAGTTTAGAGCCTGAAATGGTTTCATTTAAAACAATGTCTCTTTCTTCTACAGATTTCTGTTTCCAAGCTGGGCTGTTGAAGATGGACTGAAATGTAAGACATTTTTCATGTCCTCAACAGGTCCAATAATATACTTTTCTCTTTTTATTAGAGGTGTGATTTCTACCCTGTCAGATTCCAAATGGAAAAAGAGATACAGCTCATCTTTCTCATTCCTATTTAAAAAACTCCCCCACCACCCTGACGCAGTGAAAAGAAAAAAGCCAAAATAGCTTGTTCTAGGTGTGTTTGTGCCTCTGTCTCCCAGATAAAAAAGCCCAGAGTGCCTCAGGCTTCCTAACTCAAGTGTATGACTTTTCCTGGAGCAGTGGAGCACATTCAGTTTGGAGAGCAGAGATTTAAGGCTAATAAGAAGCTGGTTTGGTTTAGACAAAAGCTGCATCATTCACCCATGGCTCTGTTGAGTTCTCTGCTACCAGAAAAGCTCCAGCAATCACTGGAAGACAGTCTCAAAGACTTTCCTGCAATGTCCATAAGAAATGGCTTTAATACCACACCCAGCATAAGAACTTGCTGTATGTTCCAGGCTGCTGACTCTCTTTCCTGCATCTTTAGTTCCTGGGCAAAGCTGTATTTCTAATCTGTACATAATGTTCAGCTTCATCTCTTGCAGTTTATGAACTTGAACACAAAGGCAATTCTCATTGCCACTGGAAGGAGTGAATCTCCCCTCATTCCCTGGAAAAGGAAAAACAGCATCTGCCAAGGCAGACACTCCAGCCTAAACTTCTCATATAACACAAGGAAAAACACCTCTATAACTTCCTTACAGTTGATGACAACCAAGTCACTGGAGACATGGGGTTTATTTCTAGCTCTGACACAGACACCTGGTGTGAACTTGCACATCCTTGAAGACCTGTCTCTGGCTGAACCAACTCTTTAAAATCTGAGTAACTCACCACATTGAATAAATCTGTAAGGAATATAAAATGCTACTCTGTGCCTGAGGAAAAGTCAGAACCACATCCCAAAAATTCTCTGTAGCTCAGTGCTCAACAAAATAAGCATCTTGACTCTTTGTTTCCTAATACCAAATTTATTTCCAAAACAAATGTTCCTAATCCTTAGTGCCAGCCCAACTTGTGAGTGGTTTATCTCCGAGTCAGAGAGAAGCTGCCTCTCACCATGGCCAAGATTCAACCCAGCTAATGGCAGGCACTGAGCTCCTTGAGTCTTTATGTGCTTAATGAAGGGACAGACAATGTCGTAAAGCAGTTCAGATGTTGATAGAGCTGAGTCACCCCTTCTCTGTAACCTGAACATGCCAGACATGACTATAAAGAAAATAGTAACCACTATTTTGGGGGCAAAAGCCAACTTTTCACATCCATCAATCACTAGAAGGCCACACTAGCCAGACTAAACTCACTGCTGTGCTTTATTAAAGACCTGAACGCAGTAGGAGTGCAAGAATGTTTCTATGCCTGAAGCCTCAGCCAGAGCCAACCCAGCTAAATTTTCCATGGAAAGCTTTAGCTTGAGGGAGGAGAGCAGGGTGGAGGTAATAGTATCAGTCACTTAGTGACAAAGTCCTGCCTGGCATTGCCTCCTCAAGGAATGAGCCAGCTGCAGTCACTGCTGCCAACCTTCAACCTCATCAACCAGCTGAAGGGGCCCTATTCATATCTGAGCAATACTTATTTTAGCCAGGAGATTCGGCCCTGGGAATCTCTTTGAGGACAAGATAAGCCTAGTGGGATTTGGCCAGTTAATGCCTATCCATATCACTCGGTATCCAAACACCAGCTCAAAGTACAGGACTAATATCCTTCCATTACACCTAGGAAGAAGAACAGGCAAGAGATTGCCCTTATTTCATGGATATGGAAAAAGAAAGAGAAGGACTGTGGCAAGAACACCACTCTTACTACTCCAACATAAGGGCAATCAATACCTGTACCTTCATGATTAATGTTCCCATTATAGGGTGGTTTGCTTTTACCACTTCACATTAGCAAGAAAATCACAATCCTCTCCTTTCCAGGCTCTGCTAATATCCTAAAATCACAAGAGCTTTAGGTGTTGCCTGACACTCACACCCAGGTCCTTCAAATGCTCCATGCCAATAACAACACCATTACCTGACTCTTCTCTACACAGTGAGCTCATAAATATTTATGGACAGAACAGAGTATCTGGCTTGATAATCCCTATTTTCTGAGGCTGAGCTTCCAGCCCATGAAACATCACGGCTCACACTGGTGCCATGCCCTGACATTGCCAGAATATGCTTTGTGTCTGCCCCAGCAGAAGGGTTCAGATCCACCTTTGTAGCTTCAGGCTTGGTGTTTCCAGATTGGGGTCTCCACACGTTGCCTCCACCCTGGACCTTGTGCTGCTCCCTCAAATCTCAGCAGTACCAACAGCACCCAACTCATCCCCTTCGCTTCCCCAGGGGCCACAGAAGAAGCTGTGCTGAACAGTCTCACTTCTGATAGCCAGTTCTGTGCAGGCCAAGGAGACTTTCCTTTCAGAGCTGTCCTGCCTTTAAGAAGCCCAGATTTTAACCACTCACACAAGGAGTACAAACAGTACAATCTATTTCACTGAGTATCGTTTTGCCACTGTCTAAGAGTTCAGACAAATGATTGAACAGGTCCTATCTGGCAACAACACACACAAAACCTAAAATCAAGCTATTTTAGAGTGTCTTACACATGCTTTTAGGTGCTTAAAATAGGCCACACTGCAACAAATCCCTGCTACTAGCTAAGTGTAAGTAATTCTCCTTTTTGGCTTACTATCAAATATACATCCGATGAAAGATGAGCACAGTCCCACAGGAAGGTATCAGAGCTGAGAAAGCTCCTCAGGCACCCACTTGAGAAATTGATACTTTTTCTTGCCAAGTTGTGAGATACAGGCAAACTGATGGGTAACTCTGACACCTTTCTGCTGTCTCCCCTGAGTTGGTGTTGACAGCAGGAACAGGAGAGAACAGAAGTCACTGAGGTAACTCGAGTACCTGATGCGGGCACACACGTATTTACTGCTTCAGCTCAGCTGCCTGTCTTTTCAGAGAAGTCCTAGAGTCTCTCATGTCCTTTTCTTCATGCATGGCAACCTGCAGGACAGATGGAAAAGCTTCTGGAGAAAAGGTGGTATTTGGTGTGAGTAAGAGTGAAAGTATTTTGGCTGGGAATGAGTGGGTATGCAAAGGCGTGGGAGTTGTGATTCATGAAATGCTTCCCTTCCCCAGCAGTTCCCCACCTTGCAAAGAGCAAGTCGCTGGCGCTGGGGAGCAGGAACTCAGTGGCCAGGCATTTGGCAGGAATGTTTCTGGGTCAAGAGCCAAGGCTCGAGCTGCGTGTCAGCCAGAGCGTCTCCTCAGAGCAGCTCTGATGGAGCATCACCAGGAACAAAGCAACACTTCCTGAAACTCCTGCAAGGGAAGATCGGAAATTCAGCCAGCCCTCAATCCAAGAGGGCGTCAAATGCACAAGGATCACGTTTTCTCTCCGGTTCCAAATAAAATCCCCAGTATACATATGCTGAATGGTCCCAAGGAGAAAATTCAGCAGTGGCTGGGCCTGAGAGATCACAAGCACTGGAAAACTGGAGTGCAAGCTGAGCTGCAGTGGCACAGGATTTCTCTCTCCCTGATGCCATGGGCTATTGTAGCTGTACGTGCCCCTGATGTAACCCTGGAAATGGTCTCTTCCAAGCACACTGGTGCTTGTCCTGACCTCTGCTCCCCTGCTGGGGGATGCACAGGCAAGGGGGATGCTCCGTGTGCTCCACACAGAGCCTAGATTTTAAATGCTGGAAACCTCAGAGCAGGGTTATCCTATCTGCCTCAAATCCAGCCCAAGTACTCTCCTCTTGTGAAGACAACTTGAGGATGAGCACATCAATATTTTAATCAGACTCTCAGCAATATTCAAGACCAGTGAAATGTTTAAAATTGGCACAGAGAACAAACCAGCAATGGCCCACATAACATTGTCAACTCTTGGAATACGCAATATTTTATTCAAAATGCTGCTCTGGGAATCATTTTGTTGAAAAAAAGAACAAATTTCAGGAAGGCCTGGGGAATAGGAACTAACAAGCCCAAAAGGTCTAGAAATAGAAGAGGCAGAAAAAGGAATTTTCTGTTTTTCAGTCTTTGATGTCCTGACTTAACTGTCCATAAACCACAAGGGACCAATAATACTTACTTAAGGCCTTGTTTGATTAGAAAAGTATCAAAAGCAATGCTAAAGTTAAAATATCAGGAGTCAGTGTTAATTGTTCCTAAAAGGAAACTTCAAGACTAGGCAAAAAAAAAAATCAGTTTCCTTATTAACTATGGCAGTTACCCCTTTAAGCATTAATAACTTTGCAGAACAGAACACAAAGCAGTGAAACCAAACAGTTTGGACTGGGAACGACATGATATGCACTACTTAGCATGGTTTCAGATGTAGTCAGATCTCAAAGTGTAGGCGAAATACAGACAAATTAGAAGTGCAAAGTTCTCTTGCCTGCCTCGGAAAGGAAATATGTACCTGCTGCTCTACAAAGAAACAAGATTCCTGCAAAACAAGAGTTCACATCCATGCACAAGTACCAAGCTCCATTCTCTTCAGCCACTGGCAAAAGGACTAACCTTCCACGCTCAAATTAACATTTCCACTCTTCCAGTCCAGCACACAAGTGGGAAAGCCACAGACTTACAGTCAAAACCAGAAACCATAGATTCATCTACAGAAATTACAGCTCCTGACACCATGAAATTATCTGGGAACCAATTGATCTCTGGCATTCCAAGAAAAGGGGATGGTACCACTCTCTCCTGAGCCATCAAGGGCTGCTGTGGAGACAATTTTCCTTCCTGGTACTCTGGCAAAGCAAGTGTAAGAGCAATCACAGCTGTGTCTGAGGACAGGACACTACTCTTAGCCAAAGTATTACTAATGCAAGTGTGCTGAGCAACCACAGGCCTATGTGGGTATGGATTTGTGGGTGGGCAGTTGCTGGAGGAAACATTCATCTCTGTGGGGTGGAAAGAGCAGCAAAAATGTCCTAAGGGCAGGGAAGATCAAACAGGAGTAAAAGTACTTATTCATGGCTTCTCTTGTTTGCTTCCATTTGTAGTTGAGCTGCTAAAGCCAGAAGAAAGATCTCAGAAAAAGAACCTTTTGTTTCTTCCCAACCACTGACAAAAGGGTTTGCTGAATAATAAAGTATTTATGTATAAAGTAGAGTTGAAATACCATTATGACCACGGATGGCTCAAATACAGCAGATGGAATTTGATGCTGGTTGAAAGAGCAGAGAGGGGATGGAGGTGGAGCCTTCCCTTCTCATCCCCTTGTAATTCAGAGGTCTGTGTGACATGGGAGACCTCCAAAAAGCAAACTCCTCCTCAACCTGACGTAAGCAAAACCTCCAGCTGGATCCTGTGTGTCCTAGAAGGGCTGCTCACACATCTGAGATTCTGTCCTGGGCCTCTTTCCACAGCTCCTGGTTGTATACAATATAAAAAGCCAAAAATAGCTATCAAAACAAGATTTGGAAGCTTCCATATCCCGGGATAATATTTAACTAGTAGGTTAAAGAGAGCAGTGGCACCTTCTTTAATGAATTATGGGCTTTGCTTTTAGCTGATATACTCAGAATGGCTAAGTCATCCCTTTAAGTGCTGGGGAAGAATTTAGTTCAGTCAAGACACAAAAGTTCAGCAGCCACCACCACCTGCTCCTCGTGACTGTGAGCAAACCTGCTGCTCATAAGGCACTTGGCAGTTTATTGGTCCAAAATATGAACATAAATAGAAGCATTAAATAAGTCTCATCTCCCTGACCTGTTCCCTCTGCTGTTTTTACACCACAGAAAGGCGAGAGTAAGCTTGCCAGTGAATTCATCATAGTACCCATAGAATTGCTAGGAAACGGGCCCACTAAGACTGCCACAGTCACTGGCAATCAACCTTGGGAGTAGAAGGTTTAATCCTCTCTCCTCTGAAGCCACTGGGTGGATGACTCACAGTAGACTGGTGTTGCAAAGTTCCCAGTTTCTCTTCAAATTGAGCGGTTGAGCTTCCCACTGCTCCAGAAGCAAAGCAAAGCCAGAGCCAAAGACCACACACTAATGGATTTTTCCACATGCTGAGACCCAAGAGTTTTAAGGGGCTGGGAGAGCTCCTAGAAATAGAAAGCTTCGTTACCTGCCTTGGAAAACTTTGCTCTGTGCTCTGCAGTACAGTCCTGCCCGTGTTTGTGAGGACGCTTGAGGTCATGAATGAAAAACATCAATGCACATTTCTGCTCAATTCTGTGAGGCCTGTGAGGAAGGAGACAGGAGTGTTTAAAGCAGATTCGTAAAAAGAGTATCACACGATCCCTGTGACAATCCTACCAGGGCAGAGTACTTCCCACAGAGTAAGGTGGACAGAATATATTCAGCAATAACAACAATTAAGTGTCTTTTATATAAGGTCTTTCATTCAACAGTCCCAAAGTGCTCAATAAATTTAACAAACCATTAATACTCAGCAGATGTATCACTTCACAGATTTAAAGAGGCCACATACTTCTCCAGGATCCTCCACATTCCCACAGATGGTAGGTACTATAACTACCATAAGTATCTATCAGTTTGCAGAGAAGTTGAATTAGGAGATGGCAAAGGCCACAGTGCATTTTGCTGATAACAAAAAGGTTTAAACAGAGTTCCTGGCTCTTTGTTCCCATGTGAGCAGAAAACCACCCTGCCTCCAGAAATTCACACCACTGTGTATCCAGAACACTGAACTGAAAAGCAAGGATGTATTCTCACACTGCATGAAAACCCCACTGGTTAAAGTGAGCCAAGTCCAAGCAACGAGAATTTTTTCACTGGGACAACTTAAACTCATTAAAATTGAATTTAGTGGCCCAAGCAGGACATTGAGAGAAGTCCAATAGTCACCAAGGAACTGTAACCTTTCCCATACATGCCAATGGAGGGTAGAAGAGCAGAATTTCCCCTAACAAAACAAATCATGGAATCTAATGCTTGAAAGAATAAGTCTTTCCACAACAGCAATGCCATCTTTACAACACCTAGATTAGACACCCATTAGCTCATAATATACCCAAAATGCACTCAGGCAGCTGGTGATGAGAGCCAACAGCACAAAATGAAGCATCCACAGGATAAAATGGATCCAGACAAGGAAGGACTTTGTCCTGCCTCCTGTCCATATCCCATGGCTGACACAAGCAGAGTGCAACTGCTCAAGGGTTGTACCTGTGTCTGAGCCAGCAGCCAGAGCACAGCAGCACCACCCAGGCTGCCCACATCACCTTCTCAGCTCTGCAGCCACCTGCTGCTTTGACTTTCTGCACTGGCTGAGTGGTCAGGGCTGGGAATTGGGCATTCCTGCTCTTCCACAGGCTTCAGCAGATTGACCCAAGCAACATGAGAGCAGCCCTGCACAGAGGGATTGGGGGTGCTGGTGGGGGAGAGGCTGGACATGCCCCAGCCCAGAAACCCCTCATGCCCTGGGCTGGTCCCCCAGCGTGGGCAGCAGGGCAGGGGGGATCCTGCCTCTCTGCCCCTCAGCTGAGACCCCCCTGCAGAGCTGCTCCAGCCCTGGGGAACAGCACAAGGACGTGGAGCTGCTGGAGAGTCCAGAGCAGGCCCCAGAGATGCTCCCAGGGCTGGAGCCCCTCTGCTCTGGAACCAGGCTGGGAGAGCTGGGGGGGTTCACCTGGAGAAGAGAAGGCACCAGGGAGACCTGAGAGCCCCTTGCAGGGCCTAAAGGGGCTCCAGGAGAGCTGGAGAGGGACTTTGGACAAGGGATGGAGAGACAGGACAAGGGGGAATGGCTTCCCAGTGCCTGAGGGCAGGGATAGATGGGATATTGGGAAGGAATTGCTGGCTGTGAAGGTGGGGAGGCCCTGGCACAGGTTGTCCCAAAAAGCTGTGGCTGCCCCATTCCTAGAAGTGTTCAAGGCCAGGTTGAATGGGGCTCAGAGGAACTTGGTCTAGTGGAAGGTGTCCCTGCCCATGGTAGGGGGTTGAAATTATGCAGTCTTTAAGGTCCTTTCCAATCCAGGCCATTCTAGAACTCTATGAACCCAGCATCCCTGGAAGCATGAAAGCCTTCTCTGTGAGTCTGCACCTGTGGAGTTATTCCTGACATGAAATCTTCTGAGAGACAGTAGCCAGACTTCAAGATTCCAGCTAGTTAGCTGCTGTATAACTAGGCCATGTTTCTAACTCATCAACATGGCATCACCCGGAACATCCTAATATTCAGTGGCCAAACAATCAGGTTCCACTGTCCCAACAACTTACCTCCCCACCTGTAAAACCACAGTAGCTGAGCAGCCGTGCCCAGGCTGCACAAAACATCAGGAACAGGCTTTGGCTAAGGCACAGCTCACACAATTATCAACTGTGAGGGTGTGCAAGAGCAGCAGTGATTCTTCCAGCTGTGTCTGAGCCTCAGTGTAAAGCAAAACATTTCTTATTCTTTCTTAGTCATAGAATCGTAGAATACCCCGAGTTGGAAGAGACCCATAAGGATCACTAAGTCCAATTTAACACTTCTTGACAGTTTGTTTACCTTCTACTCCTACTATACCACTGCTCCCAAAGGCAGTTCAAGCTCTGCCACTCTACTTGAATTATACTGCATTTGTTCCTCTTTCAGGCAAATAGAGGCATTTTCAGAAATCTCAGATAGTTTGAGACCATGTCACAGTAATATAAACTGCAACTTAACTGTGTATCCCCATTCATAGTTGTAATAATTAGAGGTTTGAGTGGGTTTTGCCCAGAGTTTATCTACTTATGAAGAAAACTGCACTGGTCTAACACCACATCACAATCACTTTGTAACACATCATACAACAAAGTCCGGTCCTTAACTATTGCACCTTCTGCTGGACACAGTGAGAATATTCACATCCTCTCCTAAGCTTCCTCACCTCTAATTGTCTGATCTACTTCTCCTGTTGATATCTTACACTCTGGATTTGAAACAGGAGTTAGAAGTGGGAACCGTAGCTATTGGAAGTGCTTCCTTCTCTATTTTCTACCAAGCATACCTTGGATAACTGATCAGCAATGCAACCAGCTGAGAGAACAACCCAAGGGAGACATTGCCAAGCTCTTCTCAGCTGAATTAGAATAACAGAGAATAAGTAACCTGGACTGTATTTAGAAAGTCACAAGTCCACTGCTTGGCCTGACTGTGGGTGAGAAGAAGCCCCATCCAAGGTGACACCCAATTCTTCTCAGCTGAAATAAACTGAATTTTTACCAATGGGAGCCAGGTTTCACAAGCTACAACAGGGAAAGCATTCACTGGACAGAGACTGTGTGAGCACACATGAGAGACAAGACTGGGGCCCATTTTTCATCATGTGGAAATGTAACAGCTTTTTACTCTCTTCCATGAGTCAGTGTTCCCAGCGGAGAGAGCACACACGTCATGGTTTGGCACTGCACCCCACTCCACTTCCTACCAGCCCCATCCCACGATGAATCCAGGACAGCCATTTGGTTAACCTCTTCAAGGAGGGGTTTGTGGCAGTGGTGGTCTCCAGGAGCAGGAGGGGTGGCAAGGCAGAGATGTGTCTCCCCTTGCAGTCCATGCAGCATAAACCACTGCTGTAAGGAAAACAAATGAGCCCAGAAAGCAGTCAGGAAACTGGAGAGAAAGGTCTCCTCCTGGCATGAGTCAAGCTCCAAAACAGGTCAAAGAGCTATTTGGGTTTGCAATGGGTACAAATTGTCCACCAGAACCTATGACAGTTTTCTCCCCACTGATTCATTCCCAAGTATGTCACTGGGCTAATGGACACAAGGATGCCGTGGCTGCTCCCACTCACTGCAGGACACAGGGTTTTCAACAGAAGGTTGCCTTTCATAGTCCTTCATGTCTCACTAACATGGCAAAGTATCCCTGAGCTGCTAAACTGGGAGGGTTTCTATTTTGGCCACAATATGCATCTGGGAGGGCTGCAAAACTGTCTAAGTGCTCATGGCCTAATTAAAAAATAAAAATAAAAATCAAAGGAACCAGCTTTACACTCAATTTCAAACCTAATACAAGCCTTTGTTGAGTTAATAATCTTGCCAAGAGGTCTCTGGATCCATGTTGCCTTATATTCTCTCAATCCTAAACTCCTTTCCCAGGGTCTTTTGAATAAATCCATCTCACCTATTATCTCAGGTGCATCCTTCCATAGGGTCTAGAGCGACTAGGCACACAAAAACATCACATATCACATGTGAGGGAAGTGCTCCAAACTATGGGATTTCTTAACATTTCCTTTTCTGCCTCTTTCCCCCATGAGTATATTCACAACACTCATGTTGTGAATATACTACTAAATATCACAGTTTATCCTTGAAGTCTCTTTGGGCTGCCTGAATAAACAATTTTCCAGGCCAAAATATTAAAACTTTAAAGCCATAAACGCGATAACTTGATTTTCCCCAAATTATTCCTCCTGCTGACTGATTGTGGTGCTATAGAGCTGACCACTCCACACATGACAGTGCAGATTCTGCAGTAGCAAGGGCTGATATCAACTCCACCAGCAAACACAGAATATAAACAGCAAAAAACCCAGTAGGCTTCAAACATTAATGGTGAATGACACCAAATTCTATTACATATACTACAGGGACAAGAAGCTACAAGTTGTTAAGGGATTTCCAGCTACATCTGTCATATACAAGGAAAGTCCTCAAGTAACTCTGAGTAGGAAGACCTCTTTTTGAATCAAAAGCTTTGGTTTTTAAGTCACCCTTCCCCCTGCATGACTGCTGCCCAAGAAGGCTATTACTTGGAAAAGTATCATTTGAAATTGTGTGGGATACAACACTACCAGAAGAAAGTGGTCCTGAGGTGTGCTGTTAAATTGATCAGACTAGATATGCTGGTATTTCTGGAATTCAGCCTCTAAGTGGTAAATTTAATCATTTAGTAGAATCTAACTTCTGTGCTAGGTGCCTAAAGACAGCATGAAATTTAGAAGTAGAAGGGAAAGCAGCACCGCTTTCTCCGTCATATAAAATATACTGAGAGAAATAAATTTGAATTTAAGGTTAAACATGTCCATATCTGTTTATTTTTCCTTCCCCCTCTCTGCTTTACACAGAGAGCTTCCTATGCTTTACAGTCTGGTTCTCAGTGGCTTCCTAACAGAGCCTGCAAAATTCCTTATCACAGTTCTCCTCTTCCCATCTGGCCAGATGTGTTCTCCAGAGGTTGTGCTGGACTTGAGGTGGGATCCTTGTCCCTTCTGAAGCCAGTGGAAGGTTTCTCCTGGGCTTCTGTGAGAACAGGACTCCGTCTTTTGTCACATGCTCTCCAAGATGCAACAAGATGCTCTCTAGGATGTGACATCCTGGAGATGTTCCTATTATCTGGACTCAAAAATCTAGATGGTGAAGCCAACTCCCAGTTCCCATGCTCTTCTCAAAAAGAGGTGCAAAATGAAGCACATCTATCACAAATGTCATAGCTTAAGTAAACAATGGATCTTTTTTTCTGAAGTGTAGGTATGCTGGGCACCCAAATAGCTAAATATATAATCCTTAATTCCTGCCTAGAAGGAATAGGATTTGGTTTATATCCATGCATAAATCAGGACATGGCTCCTTATACTTACCTTGACTGTTTTAACGTGGGGGTTTTTTTAAAAAAAAAAAAAAAGCTTTGAGCTAATGTTTCCTTGACATTTGTTTATCATAGCCTAGATCCCTGAAAAAGAGACTGGAGTAAATCCATGCTTTCAACAGCACACATCTTACAAAAGCCTGGGAACTCTTAACTATGGGAAAAATGACAAGGCTTCAGATGACTCATCGTTATTTGCAAAGATGTTGGAAGAAACTGGGGAACAAAGACTAATTAATGTATTTCCCACTCTTTCATAGATTTCCATCTGCTCTGCCTCACTTTCTGAAGGCCTCAGCACACACAGAAGTGTTTCTCTGCCTGCAGACAGGCTGCATGGGCAGGACTGGGGCTGCTCTCAGGCCTGCCCTCTGGACTATCTACAAGAGCTTGTAGTCCAGGACAAGGGGGAATGGCTTCACACCGACAGAGGGCAGGGGGGCTGGAACCAGATGAGCTTTGAGGTCCCTTCCAATCCAAACCGTTCGAGATTCCTGTGAAACCAAAACAGCCTGAGGTCGCCTGGGGAGGTGGGGAATGCCCACCCTTCTGGTACAGGTAGTGCAACCAAGGAACCTTAGTGCTTTCCAGGTAAGGCACCAGGGCACACCTGGGGCCACAGCCTCCCTCTTTGAACTCTCAAACACAGCTCCTTGCTAAATGCAGCACATTCCCACCATAACTGTGTCTTTCTGCTCTCAGGACACAGGCACAGCAACCTGGCAAACAGCTGAAGGGCGGGACACTGGAGCCAGAGGCAGGAGTGCTCCACCTGGAGCAGACACCCCCCAGCTGCCCCCAGTGACCCTGCAACTCACGGCTGGCAGCTCTGTGCACTTCACCAGTCAGTGCCATACAAGATAAAGCTCCTTAGGTGAGTGCTGGAAAGGAGCAAGGATGTTTTTCAGTGAAGCTGGATCCGGAGAAGCAGGCACAAGTGCAGATTGACCTGCACCTTATTAGCTGGTCTTCAAGACCTTCTTTGGAATACTACTAACCCCTTGATCTCAAAGGAATTCATCAGACATATTTGGAGGATCTCCCAACTTCTTCAGACAAATCAGCTCTGCAATGACCTTCCTCCAGCCTGGTATTCTGAGTACTAACTATGGAAGACAGGTAAGTTGAAAATAAACTGGAAATTCTTTCTAAATGTCTTTTTCTTGAGACTATAAGAACATTTTTGCAAATGCTGCAAAGAGTCATGTTCTAGTGAAGAATGCTTCATTAAAAGCTCTTGGGAGACCAACAAAGACACGAAAATTGGATAAGTACAATTTACAGTAAGAATTTTCTAAAAAGGGAAAGAACTTTTCCCTCAGCTTGATCAGGGTTCCACATCCTCCCCAGCTTGTCGGCTCTGGAGCAGTGTCTCATAGGGAGGACATCCAACACCCTGGAATTTTCTCTTCCCTAGTGAAAGTTAGGGAGTGAATCTCTTATTAAAAAAAAAAAAATTAAAAATTGTAGTAACAGTTTCGTACCTTTCTATGGAAAAAACCAAAACAGTCCCAGCGGACTAAACCAAGAATCTGCTCATCTGTCGCTTTTAATGACAAAAAACTGCCAACATTGAAACTTATAATTTCAGAGTCAATATTACTGCTCATCTTTGCAGGAGATGGAAGAAAAAAATCCATGTTATTTGCTACAGCAGAGCCCACAGGGCCCTTGTTTTGAAGTGTTACTTAGTCAGTTCTACTAACCTTATCCACACTTAAAATCACTGTATCTTGATCCAAATCAACTTGAAGTCAGAAGACTTGTAACTGATACAGTGGGAACTGAACGAAACCCTGGAGAGAGAAAGTGAGTGGGAAATGGGTTTTAAAGAGAGACCTCTTGCCCCCAAGGCGAGACAGTCCTAGGAAACTACAGTAACACATTGTTCTTGTTGAGCCTTTTGCCAAGGCCAAGAGATTTAAAACAAACATAGCTCTAAGACAGCAAAGGCAAAGATTTCCATTTTTCCCCCAGACATTAGCTCAGCTGCAGTATCCTATTGACTTTCTGCTATCTCTGCAGAGTATTTCCGGCTTCAGCTGGTGGCACAGAAGAAATGAAAACTTGCATTTTGCAGCTTCTCTGAAAATGAAACCCCTAAGGCTCTATGTGAAACAGTTACTCACAAGACAAAAGGTTTCAAACCTCTCAAACATCCACTTGGCTCTTGCATTACATTGTGAGGAATTATCTTCATTTAGAAAAATCGGAAGACTTCTAAGTTCATGAGAACAAAAAGAGGGTTTCCACCAACACAGTGACAACAAAATCTCCACGTAAATACAAAGAGATTTCTCAAAACAGAAGTAAAAGCCATGCAGATTTGAGAGCACAAATATTTCCTATTTCTCAAGAAAAACAAGTGTTCAACACACTAACTCTGAACAAGACAAGCAGTGAAGCTGCTCTCCAAAGAACTCCAGAAATACTGAATATTCATTTTGCTGACATGAATCTCACAAAGCATAGAAAAAAAATCTCACAGGACCCTGCCTTCCTATCTGCACAAGAGCAGGGACAATCTGAGCAAATGACATTTCCCTATGCTAGGGAAGCAAGCTTAGGTCTTGCTTCTGTAAGTAAACTGCAATCCCAGAGCCACACTATAATGTACTGATCTGCTGTTCAGTCTTTTCCACTCAACAACGTGTTTTCATCTCTCATTCAAGTCAAGATCTCCCTTGGGGAAGTCTGCTTCCCCAAGCTGGGCATTGTTTTCTTTTAAATCAGCGTCTCTTCTTGCTGTGTGAATGCCCAGGCTGAAAAACAGATGAGGACTCAGAAAGATCTGGCTGCCTGTAAAATTTTTCAGAGGAAAGACTAAGTCAGGTGCTTGTGGTAAACTCACCATCTTCAGACAAAATATTTGAGGACCTGTGTAACAGTTGGTTAGGATACATGCCCAGAATAAAGACAAGTGCAACAAACATTCAAACACACAAAGTATCTTTTTATTACAGTGAGAATAATAATAATAAACTTAGCAAAGAGAAACAAAAAAGAATACAAAATAACTACCTTATCGGGTGGCATTAAAACAAATACTACTAACAGCATTTAATACAGTATAATATTAACTAGTAAAAAGGGAATTAAAGGGTTACCAAAAAAGGATCTTAACACAATATTACAGATACCTATTAACACAATATTGGTTAGTAAAAAGGGAAATTAAAGGGAAATACTATGGACAACTTATTTATGTAACAATATTCAAAAATAAAAGGGGAATTAAAGGGACACTAAAAAGGGACATTAAAAAATTTGCTTTCTCAGTTGCTTCCTATCAATAAACTGTGCTGACCCACACAGACAGGCCAGGGCTGCCGGGATCTGCAGCAGTTGGTGATGCCTGAGTGGCAGCCAAACCCCACCTGTTCATCACCTGATGGCAACAGTCTGTGCATGCCCTGCTGTAGGGCAGGGGGTGAGTGACCCCTGCCCACATAATCTTCCTCTCACCATCATCTTTCTCACCCCTATGTACACCCTCTACCACTGTGTTTCAAGGGTAGATGTATCTATCTTGCAGTATGTAGCAAAACCAAGGAAGAACTCAGCCCTGATAATAGGGGATATCAAGCTGACTTGCTAAAAAGCACAGTGGACCTTACAGTTAACTTGTGCCATGAAGTTGCATTGTACAATACTCTAGCTGGTTTCACATCCTAATATGATTTCTTTCTCACGCCTCTATGCTCCATTAATCATCTAATTCAAAAATAGCCCCCTTTCAACCTGTTCTCCATGGAGCTAAACATAAGTATTCTGAAAAAGGGCTGCTTGAGGGAACAGGTGGAATTTTGAACAAAACAATAGGTGACATTCCTCCCCTCTCTGATCATGAGGATACACACTCTCCTATGTCTTCCCTTTTCAGGTTCACAAACTGCACCATGACTTTTCTCTTTTAGCAGCATGTGTGGGAAATAGGGCCTAGAAAGAAACCGTACATTTGCAGAGAACGGAGCGGCTCATTACAGGGGTGAGCTGCAGCTCCTAAAACTGCCATTTCAGCTGCTGTTCCAACTGCCCTGACAGGTAGTAGCCAATCAGATGCTGCAGTCACAGCTTTTACCTTAAAAGGTATGACTGTCTGTTGGTGTTGGGTTATAAAAGGAGGGCTGAGACTCCAATAAACTTGTCTCAGCTTCACCCCCCTGAGTCTGTGCCTCAATGCACCACAGCATGCAGGTGAAACACTGAACTCTCTACCACCACTAAATATCTTCTTGCTTTCTTGGCTCTTTTACATTCCAGTTGCTCAGAAAGTCTTGTCAGCTTGCAAATCCCACCCGTGCCTTCCTGCAAATCCTTTCCAGCCATGTCTTCACATCCAACAGTATAAGCTGTTGTGCTTATACTGATCATTGTCAGCACTCAGCTTGTTCCCAGGAAAGGAGGAGTCCAAAAAGGGAGAGCAATAATCCATAACAGTTTGTCTGCACAAGTAGCTTTGCAAGAGAGATTTTGCCTGCTGATAGCAATCCTTCGGTCCACACAAAAAAAATCACTGCTCGTGGGACAAAGAGCCACCACAGAACCTTCTTCTGTTCCTATATCACATAAACAAAAATGGGACTGGCGGTCACCCGTGGTCTCTTATTATGAGAGCACCTACACTCACTCAGATCCCAAAGGGAAGAAAAGAGTTGTGTTGTATCCTGAGGAGGAATAAACTGCTTGGGATCAAAAAAAAAACCATAAAATCACACAACCAGTGGCTTATCTCTTCTTCTGGCATGCACCATTTTCCACACCAAGTCCAGCAGCACTGGTTGTGTCACTGCACATCTACAGAACACACACTCACAGCTCTACCGTTACAATAAGTTCTCAGTAGATTTCACTGCTGAGGGAGAAAAGCCCCATCAACCACATTACATCTCAAGCCTGCTTCCACTGACTAGGTCTGGTTGTTGCTGGTTCTGCCTTCTTTCTCCTCTTTGCTCATAAACTGGACCATCTTTGCAGCAGACACCAAAGGATTGACTTCCCTCCATCCCTGAACATCACCAGAGGAGGCCCTGTTTCAGCTTCTTCTGCTTCTTCCCTCCACTCCAGAAAGGCCTGCATTTCGAGTTCAGAAGCCCATGCCTGTGTTTTTAAGGTGCCTGCCTGGAGGAGAGGTTGAGCAGCTGCACCCCCAGGCTCCTGTGCCATGGCAGTCTCTAAGGATGGCCCCAGCGCCACTGCCTTGGGACGCCCTGAGCGTGGAAGGGGAGTCTGCCCTCAGGGACGGCCATGGAAGTCAGTCAGGAGGACAGGCTGCCCCTGAAGCTGCCAAGTGTTGCTGTGAGGCTGGGCAGTCAATAGAAAGGCCTCGTGGTCCCTTTTCCTGAAGCCTTTGGCCAAAGCCGGTGCAATTGTGCCCACAGCATGCCCGCTTTTGGCATGCTGGCCGGTGTGGGTGCCGCAGTGGATTGTGGAAAGAACGACGTGACAAACTCAAGGGGTTCCAGCAGAGTGGGGGTTAGCTCAGAGCCATCGCAACTTATTGGGGGGGACTAGCTCTATTTATAGGGTAGGTAGGGAAGGTTCTGGAAAACAGGGAGGAGCATGGGACTGACAGGGGTGATAACCAACCGGGGAAGGAAGGAGGGAACATGGGATGAGCAAGGACCAATGAGGGAAACATCTGCAATGCAGCAAACTTGGACCAATAGGAAAATGGGGATTAAACATGAGGGGAAAAATACAATAAAACTTGAAAAATCCAGGGCACAACCATTTTAACACAGGCACTAACAATATTAAAACTGCCTTTCCCATCTGTCTTTCTATGTCCAATGTCACAGTGTTTCAGTTCCTGGCAGGAGTTCAGCCCTCACTGTCTCTCTGAGCTTCCTTCCATGTGCCTGCCGCCTGTGGGTGCCTGGCTGAGGAGGCCCAGGCCTTGTGGCTGCTGCTGTGCACAGCCTGCTGCTCTTGTCTGTGGCTTGGGCAGCAGTGACTGAGCGGCCCTGCCCGAGGAGCCCCGCGCCCTCCCCATGCTGGCAGCACCTCTGCGGGCCCAGAGCTCCGGCTCAGCGGGCTCTGGGACACAGCCCCATGGGCTGGGCAGCCGCGGGGGCCCGGGCTGGCCCCCAGCTCTGCCTGTGCCCCTGCCCCTGGCTGGCACCCAAAAAAAGCTCCTGGGCCAATGTGGATGACAAGATTTTTTTAATATTTCTACACTGGGGTAGAAGGAAGAGCTTGCAGAGAAGAGGCGTCTTCCCCACAGGCTCAGGTGGCCCCCACAGACAGAGCTGCCTGCATCAGCTCTCCACACAGCTACAGCAGCACAGGCACACACAGCCCCACAGAGAAGGCCGGGTACTCCATGCCCTGCAGAGCTGGTCTCGGAGCTGCTGGAACCTGGGGTAGGGAGCTCTCTGTACAGCTCCAACAAAGGAGATGGTTTCAAGCGCCAGCTTGGAGACAGTGGGGCTGCTGTCATCTCTCATGGCTTGAAGAGCTGGAACAGAGAGAAACAGAGACAAGGTCAGAGCCCGGATGGGTGGGGACCCGAGGAGCCCCTCCTGCCAGGGCCATCCCACCCAGCCCCTGCCTTTGACAGGAGGGAGCAGGGCCCAGCGGGATCAGCTGGAAGGCGCTGGCCACCAATCCCCCCTGTGCCCCTGAAATCTCTCCCTGCTCTGCCCACGCTGCCCCTCGTCCGTGCAGGGAGCAGAGCCCTGCGCAGCCAGAGCAGGATTGCAGCTCCCTGCCCAGGGTTTGTGCTCCCCTCACCAGCCCCACTGCCCTCACTCACCATCGATGATGAGCTGCAGCTCTTTGTACTGTCCCCTCAGGTACCTGCCGGCCATCCCTGAGAACACAGATGCTGTCAGGGCCCCAGCGGCACAGCTCCCCCCCAGTGGCACTGCCGGCCTGGCCACGCACCCTCCTGCCCTGGCAGGGCTGAGCCCGGGGCCTTCCCGCCTCGGGACTCCCCAGGGCTGGGCTGGCACAGGGCGGCAGCAGCCACCAGGGCACTCGGGGCTCCCCAGCACATCCCTGGGCCGCATCCTGCTGCCGCTGCAGCAGCCGGGGCTGGGGCCGAGCTGCAGCGGGGCGGGGAGGGACCTTGTGGCTCACCCATGAACTTGACGGCCGCCTCTCGCAGGGGCTGCTGTGGGCTCCACAGGTACGGCAGGGCCTGGTGCACGTACTTGGCCACTCGGCTCCGGTCCTTTTCCAGCTGCAGAGATCGGCAGGGCACGGAGGGAAGGGTTGGCTGGGGCTCTGCCCCTTGGCCGGGCGCTGCCTGCGCCCAGCACTGGCCTCCCCTGCCCGCAGAGCCCTGAGGCCCGGGCAGCAGCCGCTGGGGCCGGCTTTGGAGGGAGCAGAGGGCTGGCTGCTCCCCGGCAGCCGCGGGGCCGCCCTGCCCCACAGCCCAGCTGGGCCGGGGCTCCAGCGGCCCCCTGGCTCGGGGGCAGAGCAGCCTGCAGAGGAGCCCGCACGCCCCGGGCAAGGCAGCAGCGGGTGGGGCGCAGGCTGCTGTCCCGCGGGCGGCTGCAGCAGTGGGCAGGGGCACAGTGCCAGCCCCGCACTCTGGGCATCGGGGACTGCGGCTTTGGGGTCGTCCTTACCAGGCACTCGCCGAAACACCATGGCTCCTCTGTGTTGACCAGGCGCCCAAGATCCCTCCTCTTCAGGAACCTGGTCACAGCCAGCAGTGCTTTCCGAGAGGCCTGCAGAGCAGCAGAGACCAGGACATGGCACCACAGCCCAGGGCACGGGACCCGTGTCCTGGACCAAGGCCAGGAGGAGGCTGGAGCCCACGATTGTGCCAGGCCAGGAGGCAGCCCAGCCCCCTCCCATGGGACACCAGAGCCCACGAGTCCTCACCTTTTTCACAACCGGGTTCTCATCGTGCCGGTGGAAGTAGAGCGGGAGCAGGCTCAGGCACACGTGTGGCTTCAGGGGTCTCTTTCCCGCTCTCTCTATGAGTTTCATCACACGTGTGAAGATGACCATGGAGCCCTCCCGCACACTGCTGTCAGCCTGGTGGACAGAAAGAGGAAAAGACCTCAGCACCAGTTTCTCCAGGCCCCATGGGGCACAGACCTGAAAATCCACAGGGCACAAGTTTCCCAGCAGTACCAGAGTCCATGGGGGGGCACAGAGCCTTACGTGGTCAAAGAGTGGCCGGAGCGCCTCAGCCAACTGCAGGCCGGTGGCGGTGGATATTAGAGGGTCTTTGCTGTGGACCCTCTTCTGGAGCTGTGTCCAGACCACTGCTCCAGAGCACGTTGTCAAGCACAGAGAGGGTCATCCAAACCGTATCTCTGTCCTCATCCCCAGGAGCTGCCCCAGGCTATCCAACAGGCTCCAGATGCTCTTGTCCTGTGAGGAACACAAGGTTGTGCTGTGAAGCCATGAACGGCTGCAGCCCCAAACCCTCTCCGGCGGGGCAGCCCCACGTGCTGCGGTGGAGCCCAGAGGCCAAAGGCCTGTGCCGAGGGACTCGGGGCAGCCTGAACAGGGAGGCAGCAGAGCTGGGGAGCAGCTGCACAGCTCCCGAAGCCCAACCAAGCCCAAGTGCTGCACTCCCCAGCCCCAGGATTCCAGCACGGCTTCAGCCAACTGCCCCTTCTCACCATCTCAGGATCCTGGCTGAGTGCTATGAGCACTCTGAGCCCCAGATGACGACACTTTTTGTCTGTGCTCCCCAGGTTCCTTGAGAGGATCTCCAGGACCCTGTCACCGCATTCTCTGGTGTCCAGGCAGTCCAGGACCTGAAAGGCACGGAGCAGTGACGGGGTGCCCGGCCGACAGGAGCCCAGACCTGCACAGGGCTGGGCCCTCCAAGAGGCCAGAGAGCTGGAGGCAGCTCGGTGAGGCAGCGCTCACTGTCAGGCTCACCTCCACGAGGAATGCCATGGCAGGGAGGTCCCAGCACGGCTCCTCCCTGCTCAGCAGCTCCAGCAGGTGGAGTGTGATGCGGGAACACAAGGGGCTGGAGACACGGCGCATCTCCCTGCCAGGGGGAAAAAGGCACCACTGACCCCAAGCCGGGTGGGCCAACCTTTCCCAGGACAGATTCACAGAGCCCTGGTCTTTCCCCACCAGCCCAGGAGGGATGGAGGGCCCTCTGGGAGGCAGAAAGGACAAGCAGAAAGGACAGGGGTAGCGGGGCCAAGGGGGTCTCACCTGGCCAGCAGACCCACTGCGTAGCGGCGGCTGCGAGCATTGAGGAGCCTCGCCCAGCCACGATTGTGTTCCACTGAACACACCACATCCTCACAGTGCAGGCAGCAGAGCAGGGCCTTCATGCTCAGCACTGCAAATCTGTGTGCAGAGCAAAGCCCAGGTCATGCTGGGAACCCTGGCCCCAGCCTCGAGGGCATGGGAGGGAGGGGAGGACTGGGATGGAGCACCTGTTGGGGTCAGTGGGAAGGTCGTGTCCTCCCGGCATCCCCTCCAGAAGCTGTCGACCTCCCGGACATCTGCTCTGTGGTGATGAAAACTGGAAGAGCAGAGCCACGAGGAGATGGGGGCCATACTCCATCAATGGCCCTGGGCACTGGGGCTCCTGGACAATCGTCCACAGTGCCAGAGTTGCCTGCAAAAGGACAAACCACCCAGACACACGCTCAGTGCCAAGACATCCATGTGGCAGGGCCCGAGCGTGGCAGGGCTCCCCCTGCCAGGGGAGGACTCGAGGGGAGCGCCCGGCCTGGTGCCCCTGAACCTGCTGCTAACCCACATTTCCAGCCCAGTGCCTGCAGGGAGATGGGCAGGGAGATGCCGTGCTGGGGGAGGATGGAGAGCTGCCAGAGAGGGGATTTGGGGGCAAGCAAAGCTTCCAGAAACTCACAGCAGGGCAAAGAATCTGTGTTGTCCCCATCGGAGGTGCAGGTGCTGTGCCCTGGCCAGTCCTCCATCACAGAGAGCAGCACTGGCAGCACCTTCTCCAGGGTGGTTCCCGACGAGGCGATGGTCCTCCACATGACTGCAGCAGCTCTGTGGAGTCAGAGCTCTGCGTCAGGGGGCTCTCGAGCACAGCACCCTGACCTGGGCAGCTGCAGGGGCCGGGTGACAGAGCCACAGTGCTTTCAGGGGCAGGGGGGGTGATGGGCTCTAAAGGCTGGTGAGCCCTCAAGGCAGGTGGGGCCCGTACCTGTAACACGAGGGGGCACAGCGCAGGAGGCTGATGGCGACATCCGCGGGGTGTGCCTGGGTCAGTGCTAGAAGGGTGTTATCCAGCACGTGCCAGCAGACACGTGGCAGTCAGCCACCAGTGGATGGACTCACCACAGCTGGCACCTGGAGGGGACACAGGGGAGAGTTGGAGAGCTGCCAGAGGGAGCAACTTCCCCACCTTCCCCCAAAAGTGCTTCCCTTCCCACCACACTGTGCCAGCCTTAAAGGTTGAGGGGGCCAGCAGACCCAACTTGAGGGGCCACACAGTCCCTGCCCACAGGCTGCTTACTTGAGCAGAGACAACTCCTCATCAAGAAAGGCCAAACTGGGAACATCGGGCAGGCTCTGAATGGGTGTCCTGTCAGTGTCTGCGATGCCCTCAGTCGTTGCACTGTCAGCCTTGGCCTTGAGCTCGGTTGGGATGGGCTCAGGCTGCGCCCGTGACCTTGGATGGTGAGGGTCCTGGCCTTTCTACGCCGAACGGGCTTGGATTTCCGCACCCTCTGCAGGAGAACGAAGGGCAGGGAAGAGAGGGATGTGCCATGGAGAGCTCCGACAGCGGTGCCAGGCTGAGCAGGGACAGCAGGCCCAGCCAGGAGGACGTGGCTGCAGGTACCTGTGCTGCCCTGCGGAAGCGGCCACAGGCACGGTCCTGTTCTTGTGTCCGGTCCCGTCCTGGATCTGGCCAAAGAGCGAGCGCGGTCAGAGCTGAGGGGCTGCGGGACAGGCCGCAGAACCGGCCAAGCCCTGCGCTCTACCGGCAGGGCCAGCCCTGGGATGCCCAGTGCATGGAGCTGCCAGGGAACCAGTCCAAGCCCTCTTCCCCCCCTCCCTTTCCCTGGCCATGTCCACAGGAAATGGATGAGAGAAGCCCATCCTGGCTGCAGCCACCAGCCCTGTGGCCCAGCTCTGCCACTCACCCTCCTGCAGGGGCTGGAACTGCTCCACCTCCTCAGGGTGCTGTGCCGGGGGTACTCCAGGGCTTTCCTCCTCCTTCTTCACCCACGCCAGCTTCGGCACCCTGGGGGGTCTCCGCTCCATGCCTCTCTCTGCCTTTATGGCGACCTGCAGGAGAGGTGGCACAGAAAAGCTCTGGGTCACCTAAGAAGTACCTTGAAGGCACCTGCAACAAAGGAGTCTTGGGAATGCTCTGGGTCATCAAATCCACAGTCTGGCCTGGAGGGGACATGGGGCAGTTCAAGAGCTGCCAGAAGGAGCAATTGCTCACTTTCCCCAGAGAAGTGCTTCCCTTCCCACCACACTGTGCTGCCTCAAGGATGGAAGTGAAAGGGGCCCAGCCGACCCAGCTTGGGGGGCCCCACACAAACCTGCCTACAGGTGCTTACTTGAGCAGAGATGAGTCCCTCAGCAAGAAATTCCACACTGGGTCATCGGGCAGGCACTGAGCGGGTGTTGTGTCAGTGTCTGTGATGCCCCCAGTCTGTGTGGTGTCAGCCTGGCCCTTGAGCACAGCTGGGTCAGGGTCAGGCTGTGCCATGGCCTGCTTGGTGAGGTCCTGGAATTCCTAGACGAACACGATCGGATTTCGGCACCCTCTGAGGAGACAAAGGGCAGGGAGAGAGAGATGTGCCAGGAGAGCTCGACAGTAATGCCAGGCTGCGTAGGGACAGCAGGCCAGCGCAAGGGGCTTGTGGCTGCAGGTACCTGATCAGCTCTACGGAAGCGGCCTGGGCACGGTCCTGCTCCTGTGTCGGTCCTCGCCTGGATCTGGCAAAGACGCGAGCGCGGTCAGAGCTGAGGGGCTGCGGGACCGGTTGGAGAAACGGCCCAGCCCTGGGATGCCCAGTGCATGGATCAGCCCAGGGCCCTCTTCCCCCTCTCCTTTCCCTGGCCATGTCACAGGAAATGGGATGAGAAGCAGCCCATCTGGCTGCAGCCACCAGCCCTGTGGCCAGCTCTGCCACTCACCCTCCTGCAGGGGCTGAACTGCTCCACCTCCTCAGGGTGCTGTGCCGGGGGTACCTCCAGGCTTCCTCCTCCTTCTTCACCCACGCCAGCTTCGGCACCCTGGGGGGTCTCCTGCTCCATGCCTCGTCTCCCCATGGCTACCCTGCAGGAGACCATGGCACGGAAAAAAGCTCTGGGTCACCGAAGAAGTATGTTGAAGGCACCTGCAACAAAGGAGTCTTGGGAATGCTCTGGTCATCAAGTCCCACAGTCTGGCCTGGACGGGGACATGGGGCAGTTCAAAAGCTGTCAGAAGGAGCAACTTGCCCACTTTCCCCAGAGAAGTGTTTCCCTTCCCACCACACTGTGCCAGCCTCAAAGGCTCATGGGGGACCAGCAGACCCAGCTCGAGGGGCCCTCACAATCCCTGCCCACAGGCTGCTTACTTCCACAGAGATAACTCCTTCGTCAAGAACCTCCACACTGAGAGCATCGGGCAGGCACTGAACAGGTGTGCTCTCGGTGTCCTGCGATGCCCTCAGTCGTTGCACCGTCAGCCTCCGTGGTGAGCTCAGGCAGGGCGGGTGTTTGGAGTTTGTCCCATCATCAGTCACCACGGTGTCACAGTTTGCTGTGCCGTCACTCAACGTGGTGCCGACATCAGGGTGCGCCTTGAGCTCACTCAGCGTGGGGTCAGGCTGTGCCGTGACCTCGGCTGGCGTGATCCTGTACTGTTCACGCCGAACACCCACGAATTCAGAAAGGCCTGCTGGAGAACAGAGAGCAGGGAGAGAGGGATGTGCCATGGAGAGCTCCAACAGCGGTGCCAGGCTGAGCAGGGACAGCAGGCCCAGCCCAGGAGGCCGTGGCTGCAGGTACCTGTGCTGCCCTGCGGAAGCGGCCACGGGCACGGTCGTGTTCTTGTGTCCGGTCCCGTCCTGGATCTGGCAAAGAGCGAGCACGGTCAGAGCTGAGGGGCTGCGGGACAGGCCGCAGAACACGGCCCAGCCCTGCGCTCCACAGGCAGGGCCAGCCCCGGCATGCCAGTGCATGGAGCTGCCGGGAGAACAGGCCTGAGCCCCCTTCCCCCCTCCCTTTCCCTGGCCATGTCCACAGGAGATGGGATGGGATGAGCCCATCTGGCTGCAGCCACCAGCCCTGTGGCCCAACTCTGCCACTCACCCTCCTGCAGGGGCTGGAACTGCTCCACCTCCTCAGGCTGCTGTGCTGGGGCTGGCCCAGGGTCTTCCTTCTTTTTCTTCCTCCTCAGCAGCCTGGTCACACTGAAGCGTCTCTCCGCCATCCTACAGTCGGGCCTCGAGGGCACCTGCTGCAGGGTTGGAGACGCCAGGGAAAAGCTCCGGGCACAAAGCCTCAAGAATGACCTCGAGGGCACCTGCCGCAGGGCCTGGAGACTCCCGCCAAAGCTCCGGGTGACCAAGTCCTGCGGTCTGGCCTCAAGGGCACCTGAAAGACAGAAAAGCCTACAGAACACGAGTCCTGCAGTGCAGCCTCAAGGGCAGCTGCCGCAGGGATTGGGGACACCTCGCAAAAGCTCCGTGTCACCGAGTCCCGCGGTCTGGCCTCGAGGTCGCTCGCACAAAGGAAAATCCACCAAAACGCTCCGGTCAGAAAGGAACGAGTTGGCTGCACGGGGGCTCCGCACAGCACCGCTCTGTCCCGTCTGTACCGTCGCACGCTCCGAGGAGCACTGAGGCGTTGCCACCTCACCACCACTACTATGTCCTCACGTGTCACAAAGGGCCCTGTGACACCCTGCCCCGTGCCATCCCATCGTGTCACAAAGGGCCCTGTGACACACTGCCATGTGCCCTGGGGACTCCCCCAGCCCGAACAACCTGCCCCAGGTGGGAAGGAGTCCGTTCTCCAAAGCACCCAAGACAGCTGGACATGAACTTTAGGCACAGCTGAAAAACTAAGCAAACCCTCCCCTGCTGTGCCTGCCCACGGCAGCAGAAGGAGACCCCTCAGCTGCCGACGCAGCCGCAGCGCCAAAGCCACGGGGCCTCCACACAAGCTGGCACGGGCTCCTTGGGAGAAGTGTCGGCTTGTGGCCCTCCCGAACTCAGGGCTGTGACACACAGAAGGAACGTGGGGGCGAGGGCACCAATGCTGCTCCCACCCCGTTGCCTGGGGCTGCACCAAAATCAGCAGCTCTGGCAAGTCCTCGCCCAAGGAGACCTGCCACCGCCCCCAGTCCTGGCAGGGCTGGTGCCCCTCTCCTGCCCCACACAGCTGTGTCCCCGGGGCACTTCTCTGCCACAGGGCAGCCAAAGCCCACGGCACTGATGTCTGTGCTCTTGCAGGGGGCTGTTGGGAGCGGCAGCTGGAGCAACTGGTGGCCGTGCTCGGCAGCTGTCAGAAGGCAGGAGTTGTTGCTCCTTCCAGGAATGATTTTTCCATGCAAGTGATGACCTGCAGCACAATAACATCTTTGCTGAGAAAGCACAGAAGAATCTGGTATTTAATAATCCTAAATTCAAGAAATCAGGAATGCACATTACTTTTCATTGCTCTACACAAGTAGTTTAAAAGCAAGTTGCAAACTTCCCAGGTTAATTGGCATGACCTGCCTGTAAAATTTTTCAGAGGAAAGACTAAGTCAGGTGCTTGTGGTAAACTCACCATCTCCCGACAAATATCTGAGGACCTGCATAACAGTTGGTTAGGATACATGCCCAGAATAAAGACAAGTGCAACAAACATTCAAACACACAGAATATCTTTTTATTACAGTGAGAATAATAATAATAATAAACTTAGCAAAGAGAAACAAAAACAAAAAGAATACAAAATAACTACCTTATCGGGTGGCATTAAAACTAATACTACTAACAGCATTTTAATACAGTATTAACTAGTAAAAGGGAATTAAAGGGTACCAAAACGGATCTTAACACAATATTACGGATAACTATTAACACGATATGGTTAGTAAAAAGGGAAATTAAAGGGAAATACTATGGACAACTTATTTATGTAACAATATTCAAAATAAAAAGGGAATTAAAGGGACACTAAAAGGGACATTACAAAATTTGCTTTCTCAGTTGCTTCCTATCAATAAACTGTGCTGACCCACACAGACAGGCAGGGCTGCCGGGATCTGTCAGCAGTTGGTGATGCCCTGAGTGGCAGCCAAACCCCACCTGTTAATCACCTGATGGCAACAGTCTGTGCATGCCCTGCCTGTAGGGCAGGGGGTGAGTGACCCCTGCCACATAATCTTCCTCTCACATCATCTTTCTCACCCCTATGTACACCCTCTACCACTGTGTTTCAAGGGTAGATGTATCTATCTTGCAGTATGTAGCCAAAACCAAGGAAGAACTCAGCCCTGATAATAGGGGATATCAGCTGACTTGCTAAAAAGCACAGTGGACCTTACAGTTAAATTGTGCCATGAAGTTGCATTGTACAATACTCTAGGGTTTCACATCCTAATATGATTTCTTCTCACGCCTCTATGCTCCATTAATCATCTAATTCAAAAATAGCCCCTTTTCAACCTGTTCTCCCTGGAGCTAAACATAAGTATTCTGAAAAAGGGCTGCTGAGGGAACAGGTGAATTTTGAACAAAACAATAGGTGACATTCCTCCCCTCTCTGATCATGAGGATACACACTCTCCTATGTCTTCCCTTTTCAGGTTCACAAACTGCACCATGACTTTTCGTCTTTTAGCAGCATTGTGTGGAAATAGGGCCTAGAAAGAAACCGTCCATTTGCAGAGAACGGAGCGGCTCATTACAGGGGTGAGCTGCAGCTCCTAAAAACTGCCATTTCAGCTGCTGTTCCAACTGCCCTGACAGGTAGTAGCCAATCAGATGCTGCAGTCACAGCTTTACCTTTAAAAGGTATGACTGTCTGTGGTGTTGGGTTATAAAGGAGGGCTGAGACTCAATAAACTTGTCTCAGCTTCACCCCCTGAGTCTGTGCCTCAATGCACCACAGCATGCAGGTGAAACACTGAACTCTCTACCACCACTAAATATCTCTTGCTTTCTTGGCTCTTTTACATTCCGGTTGCTCAGAAAGTCTTGTCAGCTTGCAAATCCCCACCCGTGCCTTCCTGCAAATCCTTTCCAGCCATGTCTTCACATCCAACAGTATAAGCTGTTGTGCTTATACTGATCATTGTCCGCACTCAGCTTGTTCCCAGGAAAGGAGGAGTCCAAAAAGGGGAGAGCAATAATCCATAACAGTTTGTCTGCACAAGTAGCTTTGCAAGAGAGATTTTGCCTGCTGATAGCAATCCTTCGGTCCACACAAAAAAATCACTGCTCGTGGGACAAGAGCCACCACAGAACCTTCTTCTGTTCCTATATCACATAACAAAAATGGGACTGGCCGGTCACCTGTGGTCTCCTTATATGAGAGCACCTACACTCACTCAGATCCCAAAGGGAAGAAAAGCGTTTGTTGTATCCTGAGGAGAATAAACTGCTTTGGATCAAAAAAAAAACCATAAAATCACACAACCAGCTGGCTTATCTCTTTCTTCTGGCATTGCACCATTTTCCACACCAAGTCCAGCAGCACTGGTTGTGTCACTGAACATCTACAGAACACACACTCACAGCTCTACGTACAATAAGTTCTCAGTAGATTTCACGGAGGGAGAAAAGCCCCATCAACACACATTACATCTCAGCATGCTTCCACTGACTAGGTTGGTTGTTGCTGGTCTGCCTTCTTTCTCCTCTTGCTCATAAACTGGACCATCTTTGCAGCAGACAACCAAAGGATTGACTTCCCTCCATCCCTGAACATCACCAGAGGAGGTCCTGTTTCAGCTTCTTCTGCTTCTTCCTCCACTCCAGAAAGGCCGCATTTCGAGTTCAGAAGCCATGCCTGTGTTTTTAAGGCTGCCTGCCCTGGAGGAGAGGTTGAGCAGCTGCACCCCAGGTCCTGTGCCATGGCAGTCTCTAAGGATGGCCCCAGCGCCACTGCCTTGGGACGCCCTGAGCGTGGAAGGGGAGTCTGCCCTCAGGGTACGGCCATGGAAGTCAGTCAGGGGACAGGCTGCCCCTGAAGCTGCCAAGTGTTGGCTGTGAGGCTGGGCAGTCAATAGAAAGGCCTCGTGGTCCTTTTCCTGAAGCCTTTGGCCAAAGCCGGTGCAATTGTGCCCACAGCATGCCCGCTTTTGGCATGCTGGCCGGTGTGGGTGCCGCATGGATTGTGGAAAGAACGACGTGACAAACTCAAGGGGTTCCAGCAGAGTGGGGGTTAGCTCAGAGCCATCGCAACTTATTGGGGGGGGACTAGCTCTATTTATAGGGTAGGTAGGGGTTCTGGAAACAGGGAGAGCATGGGACTGACAGGGTGATAACCAATCGGGGAAGGAAGGAGGGAACATGGGATGAGCAAGGACCAATGAGGGAAACATCTGCAATGCAGCAAACTTGGACCAATAGGAAAATGGGAATTAAACATGAGGGAAAAAACAATAAAACTTGAAAAATCCAGGGCACAACCATTTTAACACAGGCACTAACAATATTAAACTGCCTTTCCCATCTGTCTTTCTATGTCCAGTGTCACAGTGTTTCAGTTCCTGGCAGGAGTTCAGCCCTCACTGTCTCTCTGAGCTTCCTTCCATGTGCCTGCCGCCTGTGGGTGCCTGGCTGAGGAGGCCCAGGCCTTGTGGCTGCTGCTGTGGCACAGCCTGCTGCTCTTGTCTGTGGCTTGGGCAGCAGTGACTGAGCGGCCCTGCCCAAGGAGCCCCGCGCCCTCCCCATGCTGGCAGCACCTCTGCGGCCCAGAGCTCCGGCTCAGCGGGCTCTGGGACACAGCCCCATGGGCTGGGCAGCCGCGGGGGCCCGGGCTGGCCCCCAGCTCTGCCTGTGCCCCTGCCCCTGGCTGGCACCCAAAAAAGCTCCTGGGCCAATGTGGATGACAAGATTTTTTTAATATTTCTACACTGGGGTAGAAGGAAGAGCTTGCAGAGAAGAGGCGTCTTCCCCACAGGCTCAGGTGGCCCCCACAGACAGAGCTGCCTGCATCAGCTCTCCACACAGCTACAGCAGCACAGGCACACACAGCCCCACAGAGCGGGTACTCCATGCCCGCAGAGCTGGTCTCGGAGCTGCTGGAACCTGGGTAGGGAGCTCTCTGTACAGCTCCAACAAAGGAGATGGTTTCAAGCGCCAGCTTGGAGACAGTGGCTGGCTGTCATCTCTCATGGCTTGAAGAGCTGGAACAGAGAGAACAGAGACAAGTCAGAGCCCGGATGGTTGGGGACCCGAGGAGCCCCTCCTGCCAGGCCATCCCACCCAGCTCTTGCCTTTGCCAGGAGGGAGCAGGGCCCAGTGGATCAGCTGGAAGGCGCTGGCCACCAATTCCCCCTGTGCCCCTGAATTTCTCCCTCTCTGCCCACACTGCCCCCTCGTCCAGGCTGTGAAGCAGAGCCCTGCGCAGCCAGAGCAGGATTGCAGCTCCCTGCCCAGGGTTTGTGCTCCCCTCACCAGCCCCACTGCCCTCACTCCCATCGATGATGAGCTGCAGCTCTTTGTACTGTCCCTCAGGTACCTCCCGGCCATCCCTGGGAACACAGAGCTGTCAGGGCCCCAGTGGCACAGCTCCCCCCAGTGGCACTGCCGGCACTGGCCACGCACCCTCCTGCCCTGGCAGGGCTGAGCCCGGGGCCTTCCCGCCTCGGGACTCCCCAGGGCTGGGCTGGCACAGGGCGGCAGCAGCCACCAGGGCACTCGGGGCCCCAGCACATCCCTGGGCCGCATCCTGCTGCCGCTGCAGCAGCCGGGGCTGGGGCCGAGCTGCAGCGGGGCGGGGAGGGACCTTGTGGCTCACCCATGAACTTGACGGCCGCCTCTCGCAGGGGCTGCTGTGGGCTCCACAGGTACGGCAGGGCCTGGTGCACGTACTTCGCCACTCGGCTCCGGTCCTTTTCCAGCGGAGAGAGCAGGGCAGAGGGAAGGGTTGGCTGGGGCTCTGCCCCTTGGCCGGGCGCTGCCTGCGCCCAGCACTGGCCTCCCCTGCCAGCAGAGCCCTGAGGCCCGGGCAGCAGCCGCTGGGGCCGGCTTTGGAGGGAGCAGAGGGCTGGCTGCTCCCGGCAGCCGCGGGGCCGCCCTGCCCCACAGCCCAGCTGGGCCGGGGCTCCAGCGGCCCCTGGCTCGGGGGCAGAGCAGCCTGCAGAGGAGCCCGCACGCCCCGGGCAAGGCAGCAGCGGGTGGGGCGCAGGCTGCTGTCCCGCGGGCGGCTGCAGCAGTGGGCAGGGGCACAGTGCCAGCCCCGCACTCTGGGCATCGGGGACTGCGGCTTTGGGGTCGTCCTTACCAGGCACTCGCCGAAACACCATGGCTCCTCTGTGTTGACCAGGCGCCCAAGATCCCTCCTCTTCAGGAACCTGGTCACAGCCAGCAGTGCTTTCCGAGAGGCCTGCAGAGCAGCAGAGACCAGGACATGGCACCACAGCCCAGGGCACGGGACCCGTGTCCCTGGACCAAGGCCAGGAGGAGGCTGGAGCCCACGATGTGCCAGGCCAGGAGGAGCCCAGCCCCCTCCCATGGGACACCAGAGCCCACGAGTCCTCACCTTTTCACAACCGGGTTCTCATCGTGCCGGTGGAAGTAGAGCGGGAGCAGGCTCAGGCACACGTGTGGCTTCAGGGGTCTTTCCCGCTCTCTATGAGTTTCATCACACGTGTGAAGATGACCATGGAGCCCTCCCGCACACTGCTGTCAGCCTGGTGGACAGAAAGAGGAAAAGACCTCAGCACCAGTTTCTCCAGGCCCCGGGGCACAGACCTGAAAATCCACAGGGCACAAAGTTTCCCAGCAGTACCCAGAGTCCATGGGGGGGCACAGAGCCTTACGTGGTCAAAGAGTGGCCGGAGTGCCTCAGCCAACTGCAGGCCGGTGGCGGTGGATATTAGAGGGTCTTTGCTGTGGACCCTCTTCTGGAGCTGTGTCCAGACACTGCTCCAGAGCACGTTGTCAAGCACAGAGAGGGTCATCCAAACCGTATCTCTGTCCTCATCCCCCAGGAGCTGCACCAGGCTATCCAACAGGCTCCAGATGCTCTTGTCCTGTGAGGAACACAAGGTTGTGCTGTGAAGCCATGAACGGCTGCAGCCCCAACCCTCTCGGCGAGGCAGCCCCACGTGCTGAGTGGAGCCCAGAGGCCAAAGGCCTGTGCCGAGGGACTCGGGCAGCTGAACAGGGAGGCAGCAGAGCTGGGAGCAGCTGCCACAGCTCCCGAAGCCCAACCAAGCCCAAGTGCTGCACTCCCCAGCCCCAGGATTCCAGCACGGCTTCAGCCAACTGCCCCTTCTCACCATCTCAGGATCCTGGCTGAGTGCTATGAGCACTCTGAGCCCCAGATGACGCCACTTTTTGTCTGTGCTCCCAGGTCCTTGAGAGGATCTCCAGGACCCTGTCACCGCTCTGGTGTCCAGGCAGTCCAGGACCTGAAAGGCACGGAGCAGTGACGGGGTGCCCGGCCGACAGGAGCCCAGACTGCACAGGGCTGGGCCCTCCAAGAGGCCAGAGAGCTGGAGGCAGCTCGGTGAGGCAGCGCTCACTGTCAGGCTCACCTCCACAGGAATGCCATGGCAGGGAGGTCCCAGCACGGCTCCTCCCTGCTCAGCAGCTCCAGCAGGGGGAGTGTGATGCGGGAACACAAGGGGCTGGAGACACGGCGCATCTCCCTGCCAGGGGGAAAAAAGGCACCACTGACCCCAAGCCGGGTGGGCCAACCTTTCCCAGGACAGATTCACAGAGCCCTGGTCTTTCCCCACCAGCCCAGGGGGGGGAGGGCCCTCTGGGAGGCAGAAAGGACAAGCAGAAAGGACAGGGGTAGCGGGGCCAAGGGGGTCTCACCTGGCCAGCAGACCCACTGCGTAGGGCGGGCTGCGAGCATTGAGGAGCCTCGCCCAGCCACGATTGTGTTCCACTGAACACCACATCCTCACAGTGCAGGCAGCAGAGCAGGGCCTTCATGCTCAGCACTGCAAATCTGTGTGCAGAGCAAAGCCCAGGTCATGCTGGGAACCCTGGCCCAGCCTCGAGGGCATGGGAGGGAGGGGAGGACTGGGATGGAGCACCTGTTGGGGTCAGTGGGAAGGTCGTGTTCCTCGGCATCCCCTCCAGAAGCTGTCGACCTCCTCGGACATCTGCTCTGTGGTGATGAAAACTTGGAAGAGCAGAGCCACGAGGAGATGGGGGCCATACTCATCAATGGCCTGGGCACTGGGGCTCCTGGACAATCGTCCACAGTGCCAGAGTTGCCTGCAAAAGACAAACCACCCAGACACAGCGCTCAGTGCCAAGACATCCATGTGGCAGGGCCGAGCGTGGCAGGGCTCCCCCTGCCAGGGGAGACTCGAGGGGAGCGCCCGGCCTGGTCCCCTGAACCTGCTGCTAACCCACATTTCAGCCCAGTGCCTGCAGGGAGATGGGCAGGGAGATGCCGTGCTGGGGGAGGATGGAGAGCTGCCAGAGGGGATTTGGGGGCAAGCGCTTCCAGAAACTCACAGCCAGGGCAAAGACATCTGGTTGTCCCCATCGGAGGTGCAGGTGCTGTGCCATGGCCAGTCCTCCATCACAGAGAGCAGCACTGGCAGCACTTCTCCAGGGTGGTTCCCGACGAGGCGATGGTCCTCACATGACTGCAGCAGCTCTGTGGAGTCAGAGCTCGTCAGGGGGCTCTCGAGCACAGCACCCTGACCTGGGCAGCTGCAGGGGCCGGGTGACAGAGCCACAGTGCTTTCAGGGGCAGGGGGGTGATGGGCTCTAAAGGCTGGTGGCCCTCAAGGCAGGTGGGGCCGACCTGTCACCGAGGGGGCACAGCGCAGGAGGCTGATGGCGACATCCGCAGGGTGTGCCTGGGCAGTGCTAGAAGGGTGTATCCAGCACGTGCCCAGCAGACACGTTGGCAGTCAGCCACCAGTGGATGGACCTCACCACAGCTGGCACTGGAGGGGACACAGGGGAGAGTTGGAGAGCTGCCAGAGGGAGCAATTCCCCCACCTTCCCCACAAGTGCTTCCCTTCCCACCACTGTACCAGCCTCAAGGTTGAGGGGGCCCAGCAGACCCAACTTGAGGGGCCACACAGTCCCTGCCCACAGGTTGCTTACTTGAGCAGAGACAACTCCCTCATCAAGAAAGGCCAACTGGGAAACATCGGGCAGGCTCTGAATGGGTGTCCTGTCAGTGTCTGCGATGCCCTCAGTCGTTGCACTGTCAGCCTTGGCCTTGAGCTCGGTGGGATGGGCTCAGGCTGCGCCGTGACCTTGGATGGTGGGTCCTGGCCTTTCTACGCCGAACGGGCTTGGATTTCCGCACCCTCTGCAGGAGAACGAAGGGCAGGGAAGAGAGGGATGTGCCATGGAGAGCTCCGACAGCGGTGCCAGGTGAGCAGGGACAGCAGGCCAGCCCAGGAGGCCGTGCTGCAGGTACCGTGCTGCCCTGCGGAAGCGGCCCGGGCACGGTCTGTTCTTGTGTCCGGTCCCGTCCTGGATCTGGCAAGAGCGAGCGCGGTCAGAGCTGAGGGGCTGAGGGACAGGCCGGAAACACGGCCCAGCCTGCGCTCCACAGCAGGGCCAGCCCTGGGATGCCCAGTGCATGGAGCTGCCAGGGAAACAGTCCCAAGCCCTCTTCCCCCCCTGCCCTTCACCCCTCTCCCGTGGGGAGAGTCGTGTCCGCCCCCGCCTGCCCCCCCTCCCTTCCCTCCCCCCCTCCCTTGGCCTGTCCCTGGCCATGTCCACAGGAAATGGGATGAGAAGAAGCCCATCTGGCTGCAGCCACCAGCCCTGTGGCCCAGCTCTGCCACTCACCCTCCTGCAGGGGCTGGAACTGTTCCACCTCCTCAGGGTGCTGTGCCGGGGGTACTCCAGGGCTTTCCTCCTCCTTCTTCACCCACGCCAGCTTCGGCACCCTGGGGGGTCTCCGCTCCATGCCTCTCTCTGCCTTTATGGCGACCTGCAGGAGAGGTGGCACAGAAAAGCTCTGGGTCACCTAAGAAGTACCTTGAAGGCACCTGCAACAAAGGAGTCTTGGGAATGCTCTGGGTCATCAAATCCCACAGTCTGGCCTGGAGGGGACATGGGGCAGTTCAAGAGCTGCCAGAAGGAGCAACTTGCTCACTTTCCCCAGAGAAGTGTTTCCCTTCCCACCACACTGTGCTGCCCTCAAGGATGGAGGATGAAGGGGCCCAGCAGACCCAGCTTGAGGGCCCACACAATCCCTGCCCACAGGTTGCTTACTTGAGCAGAGATGAGTCCCTCAGCAAGAAATTCCACACTGGGATCATCGGGCAGGCACTGAGCGGGTGTTGTGTCAGTGTCTTTGATGCCCTCAATCTGTGGGGTGTCAGCCTTGGCCTTGAGCACAGCTGGGTCAGGGTCAGGCTGTGCCATGGCCTTGCTTGGTGAGGTCCTGGAATTTCTAGACCGAACACGATCGGATTTCGGCACCCTCTGCAGGAGAACAAAGGGCAGGGAAGAGAGAGATGTGCCATGGAGAGCTCCGACAGTAATGCCAGGCTGAGTAGGGACAGCAGGCCCAGCGCAAGGGGCTGTGGCTGCAGGTACCTGATCAGCTCTACAGAAGCGGCCACGGCCACGGTCCTGCTCCTCTGTCCGGTCCTCGCCTGGATCTGGCAAAGAGCGAGCGCGGTCAGAGCTGAAGGGCTGCGGGACAGGCTGGAGAACACGGCCCAGCCCTGCGCTCTACAGGCAGGGCCAGCCCTGCGATGCCCAGTGCATGGATCAGCCCTGGGCCCTCTTCCTCCCTCCCTTTCCCTGGCCATGTCCACAGGAAATGGGATGGGATGAGGCCCATCTGGCTGCAGCCACCAGCCCTGGGGCCCAGCTCTGCCACTCACCCTCCTGCAGGGGCTGGAACTGCTCCACCTCCTCAGGGTGCTGTGCCAGGGGTATTCCAGGGCTTTCCTCCTCCTTCTTCACCCACGCCAGCTTCGGCACCCTGGGGGTCTCTGCTCCATGCCTCCGTCTGCCTCCATGGCTACCTGCAGGAGACACGGCACGGAAAAAGCTCTGGGTCACTGAAGAAGTATGTTGAAGACACCTGCGACAAAGGAGTCTTGGGAATGCTCTGGGTCATCAAGTCCCACAGTCTGGCCTGGAGGGGACATGGGGCAGTTCAAAAGCTGTCAGAAGGAGCAACTTGCCCACTTTCCCCAGAGAAGTGTTTCCCTTCCCACCACACTGTGCCAGCCTCAAAGGCTCAGGGGGACCAGCAGACCCAGCTCGAGGGGCCTCACAATCCCTGCCCACAGGCCGCTTACTTCCACAGAGATAACTCCTTCGTCAAGAACCTCCACACTGAGAGCATCGGGCAGGCACTGAACAGGTGTGCTCTCGGTGTCTGCGATGCCCTCAGTCGTTGCACCGTCAGCCTCCGTGGTGAGCTCAGGCAGGGCGGTGTTGGAGTTTGTCCCATCATCGGTCACCGCGCTGTCACAGTTTGCTGTGCCGTCACTCAACGTGGTGCCGACATCAGGGTGCGCCTTGAGCTCACTCAGCGTGGGGTCAGGCTGTGCCGTGACCTCGGCTGGCGTGATCCTGTACTGTTCACGCCGAACACCCACGAATTTCAGAAAGGCCTGCTGGAGAACAGAGAGCAGGGAAGAGAGGGATGTGCCATGGAGAGCTCCAACAGCGGTGCCAGGCTGAGCAGGGACAGCAGGCCCAGCCCAGGAGGCCGTGGCTGCAGGTACCTGTGCTGCCCTGCGGAAGCGGCCACGGGCACGGTCCTGTTCTTGTGACCGGTCCCGTCCTGGATCTGGCAAAGAGCGAGCGCGGTCAGAGCTGAGGGGCTGCGGGACAGGCCGCAGAACACGGCCCAGCCCTGCACTCCACAGGCAGGGCCGGCCCCGGCATGCCCAGTGCATGGAGCTGCCGGGAGAACAGGCCTGAGCCCCCTTCCCCCCTCCCTTTCCCTGGCCATGTCCACAGGAGATGGGGGATGAGGCCCATCTGGCTGCAGCCACCAGCCCTGTGGCCCAGCTCTGCCACTCACCCTCCTGCAGGGGCTGGAACTGCTCCACCTCCTCAGGCTGCTGTGCTGGGGCAGGCCCAGGGTCTTCCTTCTTTTTCTTCCTCCTCAGCAGCCTGGTCACACTGAAGCGTCTCTCCGCCATCCTACAGTCGGGCCTCGAGGGCACCTGCTGCAGGGATTGGAGACGCCAGGGAAAAGCTCCAGGGCACGAAGCCCCAGAAAATTGCCTCGAGGGCACCTGCCGCAGGGCCTGGAGACTCCTCGCCGAAGCTCCGGGTCACCAAGTCCTGCGGTCTGGCCTCAAGGGCACCTGAAAGACAGAAAAGCCTACAGAACACGAGTCCTGCAGTGCGGCCACAAGGGCAGCTGCCGCAGGGATTGGGGACACCTCGCCAAAAGCTCCGTGTCACCGAGTCCCGCGGTCTGGCCTCGAGGACGCTCGCACAAAGGAAAATCCACCAAAACGCTTCGGTCAGAAAGGAACGAGTTGGCTGCACGGGGGCTCCGCACAGCACCGCTCTGTCCCGTCTGTACCGTCGCACACTCCGAGGAGCACTGAGGCGTTGCCACCTCACCACCACTACTATGTCCTCACGTGTCACAAAGGGCCCTGTGACACCCTGCCCCGTGCCATCCCATCGTGTCACAAAGGGCCCTGTGACACACTGCCATGTGCCCTGGGGACTCCCCCAGCCCGAACAACCTGCCCCAGGTGGGAAAGAGTCCGTTCTCCAAAGTATCCAAGACAGCTGGACATGAACTTCAGGCACAGCTGAAAACTAAGCAAACCCTCCCCTGCTGTGCCTGCCCACGGCAGCAGAAGGAGACCCTCAGCTGCCGACGCAGCGCGCGAAGGCCACGGGGCCTCCACACAAGCTGGCACGGGCTCCTTGGGAGAAGTGTCGGCTTGTGGCCCTCCCGAACTCAGGGCTGTGACACACAGAAGGAACGTGGGGGCGAGGGCACCAATGCTGCTCCCACCCCGTTGCCTGGGGCTGCACCAAAATCAGCAGCTCTGGCAAGTCCTCGCCCAAGGAGACCTGCCACCGCCCCCAGTCCTGGCAGGGCTGGTGCCCCTCTGCCCCACACAGCTGTGTCCCCGGGGCACTTCTCTGCCACAGGGCAGCCAAAGCCCACGGGCACTGATGTCTGTGCTCTTGCAGGGGGCTGTTGGGAGCGGCAGCTGGAGCAATTGGTGGCCGTGCTCGGCAGCTGTCAGAAGGCAGGAGTTGTTGCTCCTTCCAGGAATGATTTTTCCATGCAAGTGATGACCTGCAGCACAATAACATCTTTGCTGAGAAAGCACAGAAGAATCTGGCATTTAATAATCCTAAATTCAAGAAATCAGGAATGCACATTACTTTTCATTGCTCTACACAAGTAGTTTAAAAGCAAGTTGCAAACTTCCCAGGTTAATTGGCATGACCTGAGAATGTAACGTATTTGGAAGTTTGCTTCCCATTCCAAATCAGCAACTCTTTTGTCTTAACAGGGTCCACTGAGAGTGAATTGCAAAAAATAAACACTAAACAGAGAGAAAAAAAAATAAGAATTGGGCATTGTTTGGTTTTCAAACACTTTTCTGTTAAGGGCTAATGATATAATATTCTATTAAGGTATAAAAGCTCTCAAGGAAGTTCACACAGTGTTGCAAAAGCAACCCAAGCAAATAAGGATATTTCAAAAAGCACCTATCTGTACCAGAGAGAGGATTAGTAAGTGGTCAATAAAGTACAGCTCTCCCCTCTTCTGCCCTGCATGACAGCCAGCACCAGTAATAAAAATAGAAAAGTCATAAATATTCTTTCTGCCCTCCAACTTGCCACCTTCCCCTCTTCACGGCCTCAGCTGCAGCCTTCTGGCAAGTCAAGCAAACAATTCGCTCTTACACGTCTTAAAAACGAACTTTCCACTCCAGCCAAAATTTGGAAGTGATACCTCCAATCCCTGTCCACATTTCCCCCTGAAAGCCCCTCCTCTCTCTCATTCTCAGCCCCTGTTCTTCACCTCTGCCTGCACCGCTCTTTGCACCTGCTTCTGCTCGTGCAGCAACGTCCCCAGAGCCAGTCTCTCCTCCTTTTCTAATACCATCACAAAAGGGTCATCCTCCTTTCTTTCTCTCTGCAAAAACAAGAATAGTCTAAACAGGATCCTGGCCTGTAGAGAGCAGAAGAAACTTGTCTCTGTAATAATAACTCAAAACCCAACAGGTACTTATAGAAGATGCACAACTACACAGCCTGACCAGTGAAAAGCAAAATTTGTATTCATGCAAAGCTGTTCTCGAACTAAGCAATTTCCTTCACCAAAAGCTACCTTCTTATAAATGCTAATATAATACACAAAATACAAGCAAAGCACACCTACCCTGCACAGAAGTAACTATTTGTCTCAACAATCTGACGTACTTTGGGCCTTTTAAAGTTAGCAGTAGAGAAACATGGTTAATTTGCACTGTCCAAATTGTACTTCACCTTCAAAAAGACAATGATTATAGTTGCATTAAGACCTCGTATCTGCTTAAACAGCCAATAATTTCAGACTTTTCCAGGGGACACCTGGAAAGAACTAGATAAACTTTACAATGCATAGTTTAATGAGATGTTTAATGTACTTTACATACACTTTCAGTAAGAAGACTGAACTTAACTTCATTTTCCTTTAAACAGACAGCTCCGGTGCTTCCTCTGGGGCAAAAGCCCATCAGCCCTACTGCTTAATTCCTTCATGGACACAATACTGAGGGTGGCTGCAAACAAACATTTAATACACCTCTAACAGTCTGAATTCACAACAAATACACAACTGACCACAGGCATCTCTGTATATGCACACTCTTATTAACACACATCCACTAATTCCAGGGTCAAGAGGATTTAGAGAAGCTCACTCGACACACAAGTTGATCAGTGTTCAGCAGCTTTTCTTTTTATTGACAGCACTGGAGAAGTATTGGGGATAATCCTCCATAAATGCTTCCCATGGAATTACAAAAGCAAAACTATATGTTATATTTTCAAAGGTCATTGCACATTCATGTTAAATCCCACCTTTCTATGCCTCCTCACTTTGTAAGTCCTTTGTTTCTGGTCCAGAAAAATCCTTTGTATGATGTGTCCTTTTCATCTTCAATGAATTATTTCCCAACCTTGAATGTCCAATGCTGATTGCATACTTGTCAGTTGAAGAGACGTATCCTTTCTACTTGCAGAAGTTCTTTTTCCAGTCTGTCTTTACTTGCATATCTCTTATGTAAAAGTTAAAAAATTCTCAGCAAGTTAAGCAAAAATGCAAGGTTCTTATTACATTAGAAGTGCACATGACTTTGGCCTAAAATAACTCTACATTAGTTCTTTATTAACTATTTTCTATTGAAGTGTTACTTTATTAAAATCTTAAAAATTAGAACTTCAAAGGAAAAACTTGTCCATACTAAGAAATCCAGGCTGAACTGGGAGCATACACGATTTAGCAGCTTTTTCAAGGTACAGTATTTAACGACTCCCTTTCACTTATCAAGTCCCACAGCCTGTCCTGGAGGGGCAGCTGGAGAGCTGCCTAGAGAGAGAGAGCAACCTGCCCAGTTTCCCCCGAGAAGTGCTTCCCTTCCCACCACACTGTGCTGGCCAGCCTGGCCACACTCCATCCTGCCCAGGGGTGCCCCAGGGCTGAGCTGGGCAAATACACAGCAGGTTTTATATAAGAAAGGAACGAACTAAAAGCACAATCTCCACATCCAAGCTATATGACTGATGTGGGAAAAATAATTTCTAGAAAGGAAACTTATCTCAGGAGTTTATGATGCACGCTAACTGCCATGGGAGACAATGAAAGTCTGGTCCTTTGGAAACTTTTTAGCAGGAATACACCACTATTATCACATGGAAACAAGTAACACTGCTATTGGTAGTGCTGTCTGCCTCAGGATCGTGTAATGGACAGCACAGTACAGTTAGGTCATGAGATGCAGGAAGGACAGAGCAGTAACCTTTCTGATAATATAACAAGGATATAAATATCATAAGGATATAAAGCTATTAGAGAGCATCCAAAGAAGGCCCTGAAGATGAGGAAAGGACAAGAGGGGAAACAGTATGAGGAACAGTTGAGGTCAATTGGTTTGTTCAGTCTGGGGAAGAGGAGACTGAGGTCAGACCTCACCAGGGTCTGCAGTTTCCTCGCTGGGAAGCAGAGGGACAGCTCTGATCTCTGCTCTCTGTGAGCAGGGACAGGACCCCAGGGAATGGCTGGAGCTGTGTCAGGGCAGGGTTACAATGGATATCAGGAAAAGGTTCTTCCCCCAGAGTGTGGTGGGGCACTGAACAGTCTCCCCAGGGCAGTGGGCACGGCCCCAAAGCTACCAGAGCTCAAGGAATGTTTGGACAACACTCCCAGGGATGGGATGAGATTGCTGGGGTCTCCTGGGCAGGGCCAGGAGTTGGACTGCATGGTCCTTGTGGATAGCCTCCAATTCTGGGTATTCTGTAATTCTATGATTCCTAGACACTGGGAATGAAGATGGATACAATGCTTTGCCAGGAAAATAAATGCCATTTGAAGTGCCTTGAGTCGGTTGTGCACCCAATTATACTGCACAAAATGAGACAAAATTCAGCTGCTCCTTTAGACAGAAAGCACAAAGAGCCATCTCCCCACATGAAGCAGCACAATATCAAAAGCTGGCCCACAAGCTCTTCTCCATCTCCAAATGCAAACATCAGCAAACAGATGTTTGCTAAAGTCAAATGAATTGCAAGGCTCCCAGGATACAAATTACCACTAAGGAAACAAGCCAGGCCTTTGGAAACACTTCCTAGATGAATAAAAGTCTCTGCCATATAGGGTTGTAATAACTGAGCTTCCACACTGCTGCACAGCCCAGGGAGAGCAGGGAGAACTCCACAGTGCTCATGTACAGTCCAGAAGGTGGATACAGGGTTGGACCAAAGGCTTTCCACAGGGGGATGATGCTAAAATGCACTGTATTCTGGCACATCAGTACTGCAGACCTCAGCAGGTCTGACAGACAGAGCATGCAAAGAACAACCTACATCTGGCTATGACACAGAGGAATGGGAAGGGACACTGATTCCTTATGACAAGCAATTAGTGGCTAAAGGAAACCCAAGAACATGCCCCTTTGAGTGAAATGGAAAAGCAAAGTGATTTTGGCAACAGCAGCAGAACTCTGGGAATTAGGAGCGCTTTGTAACAGCAGCTGACAAGGACTAATTGCTGCCACTGGACTTGGGGGAAGATGAGAAAAAGGAGAGTTTGGGTAACATGGGAGTCCTGCAAGTACATAAACAGTCATCTCATGCTTTACCATCACCTTGCAACAAGCACAGAGGGCTGTTTTGTCAAAAAAAGTAAAAACAGCAAGAAAATCGTAGTGACTCCTGCCGAGACACTGCTGCTCTGGTGGAGCAGTTCCCTCCTGCTTGGTGGTTACTGCCAGCTCAGAGAAATCACTCTTCAGGAACTGGTACCTGTGTGAGAACAGAAGCAACGTCAGAGCAGAGCCCCCAGCCCACCTCAGTGCTTTGCTTTCCTCCTCCTGACATCAGCTCTGATAACTGGATGCCTTGTGCAGCACTCGGGCTCAAAGAGCTCATTGCAGCCCCCATCCAGCACACGGTGTCTTGGTGCAGAAGCAGAGACTAATTATCAGAAGTGACAGCAAAAGAAACACCTGCAGGCAAAGCACCTGTACAGGTCAATCTTCTCTGGCAGGATGGGGAGGCCCTGCCTGGCACAGGTTGCCCAGAGAAGCTGTGGCTGCCCCTGGATCCCTGGGAGTGTCCAAGGCCAGGTTGGACGGGGCTTGGAGCAACCTGGGCTAGTGGAAGGTGTCCCTGCCCATGGCAAGAGGTGGGACTGGATGGGCTTAAAGAAACAGAAACGAGGAAGAGAATTTGGTCCATATTCCTTTTCCAATATTAGACAATACAAATACAAGCATCAGTAAATAATACTAACTCTTCTTCCAGAGACACAACTATTTGACATCACAAACACTTACAGATCTTATTCAAGTCAGAGAATGGATTTCAAGAGGGCTTACTCTGCTCACGTAGCTGCTCTGGGATTTCAGTTGCATTCATTTGATTTTGCTAGAAATCTCTTTCAGAAGGCCTTTCAAATCAGACAGCTCCACAAAAAAAAAAAAAAAAAAAAAAAAAAAGGTTATTTATGTAAAGTCAATCTAGCTCCAAGAAAGCAATGCTCATGAGTCATGTGAGTAACAAGAAATTGCCTCTCCAAATATTACACTAAATGCAACAGTGCTTGAAAGGACACATTCCATTAGAGTCTTCATCAGGGCAATTAATGCAGTGAGCCCTGATGCAGATGTATTTCAGCTGGTTAACAAGAACAAAAGCACAATATGGATATTACTTTTCAGTAGAGAATTAAGGTTATCACATCTCCTTTCACTTTCAAGAAGAGCATCACTAGCCACAGACTTGCTCACCATTTCCATTTCAGTCTGGAAAGTAAGCTATTATTTTGCAGTTTAAATTATCTGAGAGCAACAAAAGATTTATTTTGAAGTATTATGTGGGTCTTTTGGACTTCTAAAAAGTCTGTTCTGCATGGCACAGCAACTCCCTGCTTCAGAAGCCAAATACACAATTCAATCAAGCCTCAGAAAATACCCCTTGGGAAGGTCTTTTCAGTTTCACAGTCATAAAAATTATACCTGTATGACAATTCTGATAATGATGTGCTCTCTAGTAGACTCGTAGCTTTACATTGCTTAATTACTTCATGCCTTCAGCACTAGAAGCTAAATCTGACAGACATGTTTGGGAAGGGAACACTTAATTACTTAATCACTATAAACTTTCTTTGTAGTCATGATTAGATGCATTGCCAAGTGTATCCTTTCATAAACCACTGCTTCTTTTGTTATTCTTTGCAGTAAACTTAGACACCCGTTCTTTGAAGGTAATGTCTGTGTTCCTTAAATTCATCCTCATTCCGAGGGTAAAACAGGCTGGCAAAACAGTGACTTTACCAGAGACAATCACACTTCCCAGAGCAATTTGAAGCGCAAGTACCTTTGCATCCAGTTGTCTAAATCGATGCACCATCCTGAAAGCAGGAGGAGAACACGGAGGAAAAGGCTGAGTGCAGGTATTAGAGAAACCTTTGCTAACCACCACACTCCCCCCCAGTGCTCCATCCTCCCAAGGAGGTGGAGCTGCAGGTGATTGGCATTGCTTTTATGACAAGTCAATGAACTAACATATGAACTACTATTAATAGGATGCTGTTCCATTTTCCTTCTCAAGACACTTCTGCTTACAATACAAAAGCTACTTTTTGGGCATTTGTTTGGCTTCTTATGCAATGCTGGGTTACCTCTGGGTAGTCTTAACTTAAACACTTATCTGTGGACAGCAGTGTCCATGTGCAGGGGCACAGAAGAGTCTGGTCTGTCTTGCCCATTCTGATCAGCTCTTCCCTGCCATTTGATTTAGGGAAATACTCAAGCTGCTGGAAGTTAGCAACCAAGTTAAGCCATCACACAGAGCAGGTTACTGTTCTGTTTTCTAGCTTTGTTTATGTTTTTTTTTTCCTCTTAGACTATTACTCTGAAAACACTGAGACAGATCCCAAAGATAGTGTGTCACAAGCTGGAAGTTGCCGCATAATCCAAGTCCCCAGACTTCTAATACCATCATTCCAAAGAGGCATCCTCCTCTCTCCCAGAGGTCTTTCCTACTCATGTACTAAGCACAGATCTCCATACAGACTTAATGTTGTGGGAATGTTTGATATTCCAGGTGTAATGCTAAGTATTCTCTGCTAACTGTGTCACAGAATTATTTAGGTTGGAAAAGATCATCGAGTTCAACCCTTACCCAGCACTGCCAAGGCCACATCAAACCATGTCCCCAAGTGCCATATCCACATGGCTTTCCATCCCCCAGGGATGGGGACTCCACCAGTGCTCTGGGCAGCTGTGCCAGGGCTGGACAACCCTTTCAGTGAAGAAATTCTTCCTAATATCCAACCTGAACTTCTAATGTTACAAGAAAATAGTCAGCAATAGCACTGCTTTCCACGATGAGATCTCAAAACACCACAGGAAGACATTCTCTTCTCTGCAGCACATAAAAAAAGCCACCATTTCATTTCAAAAATTAAAAATAAAAAGCACATTTACACTGAGTTTATTTACTTACTCATTAGTTTGTAAACATTTAGAGCTGCTGAAAACTTGCCTTCACTAGAAATATTCAACAGAAAATTAAGAGAAGGAAGACAAAGAAGGGCAGACGTACTCTTCTGATGAATCATTTGCTTTGGTATTGATTTTGACAAGGTAATTCTCCTTCATGACAGCTTCCCATGCCAGAATTTCATTGTCCTCGTTTCTTGAGCCTGAGAAATGTATTGGAAAAAAAAAAAAAAGGTAAATTTGTCTCTCCGATGCTAAGATGCAAAAAGGCTGGGTCAGTGCTTGCACTCAGAGGTTGATGACTCCCTTTCTCCACATCCTGAGCACTCACAGCCCCACTTCCCTCTTCCCTTCCTGCTCACTCTGGCCACCAGAGTTGGCTAAAAAGAGAAATATGGAGTTTAAAACACAACAACAAAAAAACAAACACAAAAAAACCCCCCAAACAAAAACACAAACAACCAACCAACCAAAAAAAACAAACAAACAAAAAAAAAACAACAAAAAAAAAGAAACACCACACTTAAAAGTTCCAAAAGTCTTTCTGGATATTTTTTTTTGAGTCTAGTTAACACAGGTACCACTCCTTCAACAGGTATAGGACATTCCAGAAGCTTCCTATGTGGATTTGAGCTTTCCGTTTGTTTCCACACTATCCCAATTGGAAGTTAAGAGTGAAATATGTTAAGAATCATGACTTTTCATTGAACTTTTCATATTTCAAAAGATGAAGCAGTGTCTTCTCTAAAAAGCATCTCCGGGTTATGCTGTAAATTCAACAGTGACACAGAGCAACCCACTTGGAGGCAGCAAAGCCCTCCAGGATAACACTCCAGCATTAGTCCTGTTCCATTTGGACAGCACAAACCACATGGGTTTTATTACAAAAATAAATTAACTGAGACAAAAGAAGTCCAGAGCTGGAAAATGGATGAAGTTTCATTTCCTCCAACCTCACCCAGCCCCTACTTGTTCTCCCAGATACCGACAAGCATTCAAACACCCAAATCCCAACCATTTCCATAAGAGTTAAGTGGGGAAGGCAGGATTTGGAAGCAGTCTAGACATTAATGTGCTCTCTCCGTGCAGGTCTCAGCTCCTGTCATCAGCAAAATCCTGATGACATTCTGGCTCTAATTAACTCTTCCGTTTGCTTTCAGAACTGCAACATCAGCTGTGCATCCTTTGAGCAGAAATACCTGCTATCAAACACCCTCCCCTGCAAGGAAACCACCCAGTGATTTGGGCAGCCAAAATGATTTAGTCAGTGCTAAGGAACTTCATATCCCAAAGCAGGCTCTTCCTCCTAAACTAATAACAAATCCAGCCTGCGCTGCAGGGAACAGGCAGGTTGCTGATGGGAGGGAATAAGCCTGTCAATTAATTCAACTTATCTTCTCCCAGCTGCTTCTGAATGGCACTTATGAAGAAAAAAGAAAACACTCCATTTCTTGGGGGAAAAAGCTGTTAAAACAATTCCTATCTGTGCCTCTGACAGAGGGACACGAGGGAGAAATAGCTAAAGGACTGACTCGCCACATTTTTGAGGTCCTCTGCCCATTTGGCCACATCCAGAGGGCCAGGAAACTCTTTATTCTCTTTCTGTCACTCTCTAGCAAACAGAACAAATTAAAAGAAACACAAAACCACAACCCTGCAAAGCTGGAAAGCAGCACAGGCAGCCCTAAACTGATAGGATGAATCTGAAGTCTTCACTGATTTACACAGGAGGTAATTCTACCTCGAAATGCCTTGGACAAGAAGGTACTGGATAACTCTGACTTGAAGATTTGAATCTTACCCAAGACATTTTCAGCAACACAGAGGGTTTGCTTATGACAGACAACATGAATGAGCTGTTTCTCCTTTCCAGCACAACCAGCTCCTCCAGGGTCTACAGTACCCTTGGAAATTTTCACCCAAACGACCAACTGCCTGGATTAGGCACAGAATGCCAAGGAGGAACTGCGATGCACCTGCCAGAGAGATGACTTCTGGGCAATAAGGACAAATCCAACTCACAACAAATGGATGGCTCTTTGCTTTCTTTCTTACAGCAGCACTTGAAACATTTCCTCATCACCATGAACATGTAGGCAAAGATGACGAAAGGGAAGGGGATAGTCAGGCGACTGCAGTATTCCTGGACCAGGAAGTAACGCTGGAACTTCCACACCTGGTCGTGTTCTCTTGCACTGATCCAACCGTGTAAACTAATGGGTGAAGAAAGAGAAAATACCCCCAGGATTAGATATTCAAAGAGCCCCATCAGAGCCAAGGAATACAGCACGTCTGTGCTGCACCAGGGCAGGTTTTATAAAGCCACGGAATCTCAGACTGGTTTGGGTGGGAGGCACCTTAAAGCTCATCCAGTGCCATCCCCTGCCACAGGCAGGGACACCTTCCACTACCCCAGGTTGCTCCAAGCCCCATCCAACCTGGCCTTGGACACTTCCAGGGATCCAGGGGCAGCCACAGTTTCTCTGGGTAACCTGTGCCAGGGCCTCACACCCTCACAGGGAAGAATTCCTTCCCAATATCCATCTATCCCTGCCCTCTGGCAGTGGGAAGCCATTCCCCCCTGTCCTGTCCCTCCATCCCTTGTCCCCCAGTCCCTCTCCAGCTCTCCTGGAGCCCCTTTAGGCCCTGCAAGGGGCTCTCAGGTCTCCCTGGAGCCTTCTCCTCTCCAGGGGAACCCCCTCAGCTCTCCCAGCCTGGCCCCAGAGCAGAGGGGCTCCAGCCCTCAGAGCATCTCCATGGCCTCCTCTGAACTTGCTTCAGCAGTTCCACATTCTTCTGCTGGGGGCCCCAGTCATCCTGGAGCTGGTAATTTTTACTGACTAAGAGGTTATTTACTTCAGTTTTCCTTTTTAGAGAGAAACTTGCAAATGTGAGGAACTAAACAGCAGAAGGAAAAAACCCTGAAATTACAACTAAACTGGAAAAAATAGGAGGAGGGAGAAAATACTCCATGTACTTTTACTATCTCAGCTTTAGGCAATTTTCTTCCAGCCTAGACACATGAGAACAGGATGCTTCCTCCAAGATACTGCGCCTCACTAATTCATCAGCTAAGTTGCTAGGGGAAAAAAAAGAAAAAAAAAGACTAAAAATAGAACATTTACCAAAAAATGAAAAGCTCTTGAGATTTTTAGTAGAGGCACTATGGACACTCCAGGAATGGATCAACCTACTGCACTAAGCACTGTATGAACCCAGCAATGCAACAAACCCGGGAGGCAAACAGCTCACAGGCTGCCTGACCTTCAGTGTGACATTAAATGACAGATGAATGCTCTCATAATGTCTGTGCTGAGATCCCAATGGACCTTTCTTGAGATAAGCCAAAACCTTCCTTGCTGGAAATTCTCTTTTGGTTTAGAAGATAAATACAACTGGCAAAAACTAGGGTTTTTTTTTTACTGGTATAACAGTATAAAGTAGAGCATTTACCACTAGGTGCTGCTAAAGTGAGTGTTCTAACAAATATCAGAGGTTTCTAAGGAAGACCTGGATTACTGCTACACTTTATAAACATGAGTGGCTTCACCCTTCTAAGGAGCATAAACACTGTTGTCTGTCACCAGGTCCTTGCAGGTTAGGACAACACACAGATGTGCTACACTGGTCCCGGCTGCATTGCCAAAAATCACATTTCTGACTGTCTTTAGAGTCCAGCTCAAACCTGGGCAGAAAGGTTTGTTGCTGAGGGGAGCACAGATCCTAAAGCTGGGGTGTTCTCAACTCACCACACTCACACATCTCATCCCAGGCCAGGAAACATTGGCAGTGTCATTCAGAAAGGAGATCCTCTTGAGGAACACAAAGAGTCCTCAGCAGCTCCTGTAAATACTCTTGTTGCCAAAGGAAATCCCTGCCAAGATCGTCACTGCCAAGGTACCATCAGAACACAAAAACAAACCTAGTGGTCCTTGAGAACGATGCCCAGGGTTGTGGTGCTTTAGTTATGCTGTAAGGGAGTGTAAAGCAGAAAAGGAGCAGGGTTGGGAAGTGGAACAGAGCCACAGCACCAATCCAACTACATGCTCAAGTGAGACCAGAGGGCCACACACTCCCCAAGTCTGATATGAAGGACTTCCCATGATTAACTCAACTCTGTGTCAGAGCCTGCAGTGGAAACAACAAAGATTTCTGGAAGAAGCTGAGGCAAATGTTGCCTGCTCTTGCCGGTCTAGAGGTGATGGCACTTTTCAAGACAAAGTCCTTTTACACATCCCAAGGGGAGGGGGCCCACCGCCTGTGGTGTAAGTCTGAACAATAAAGAGCAGGCCCACCAGAGCAGTAACAGGCCCATGCTCACCACACAGCAGTTCTGGTTAATAAAACCAGGGTCCTAAAAAGATGGTGATAACTCACTTACTCAGTCTAGCGAGGTCAGCTGAGCAGAAACTCACACTGGTAAGGCACTGACCCAGGTACCACCCCCTGTGTGAACCATGGGGGTTTGTACCAAGCCACTGTGCACAGGACAGGCAGCAACCCCTCCCCAGGACACTGCACCAGCTTCCATCAGGCTGCTGTGAGAAATGCAGAGCCCAAGGGCTGGCTTCCTGCTGTTTTCCAGGACTCCATTCCCTCTCCCAGAGATACACTGGTCCAGAGATCCCAAGGAAGCCATCGCTCCTTTATTACGTACCCGAACATGGCCACGAGCAGGTTCACGAGGAGGATGTTGGTTGAGAGCATGTAAATGCAGACAAGGGGAATGGTGATCCACTCGGGAAAGCGGGGCTGGTTGTTGGCATCCAGCTCCACACACAGGGGCTTGGACTCGTTCCCAGAAAAGGTGCAGCGGTCAAAGTTGTAGGTGGTACCTCAGAGGGTGAGAGGGGAGAGCAAACTGTGAGTGCCCTCCTCCTCCTTCTGCTGGGCTCTGCTCTGACCACAGTTAGTGTGGCCTCCTCCCTCCCTGCCTTCCCATCAGACCTGGAGGCAAAGGGTCAACATGCAGATCAACATAGGCCTGGACAACCTCTAGAAGGACAGAGCCTTCCACCCACCCAGCAGAGACCCCCCCAGGGGATAATTACCATCCACATCATCAGGGTACTGGCCAAACATGGCCAGGTAGGGCTCGTAGATGACCGATCGGAAGATCCACTCCCAGCGGTGCTCGTTCTTCCTCAGGATGCCTTGCCTGGCCACTCCAAAGGCCACCATCCACACAGCAAAGAGGAAGAGGAAGAAGAAGACGTCTATCATCTGAAAAAGGACAACAAGCATCGCTGCCCCACCGCACGTCTGTTCCAAGCCACGTGTGGCTTTTTGCTCCCACTTTCACCAACACACAGCCACAAATAACTGACCATTCCCACTCAGGGAACTTCAAAAAATGGACAGCAAACCATAAAGGCATGGCATGTTTTCAAATACAGGATATCCCCCTGGCACCAGACAGGCTCCACAAGAGCCAGAATCACATACAAGGGCTGTGGCTGCAGCCTCAGGAGCCCCATGTCAGGTGAAAGCAGCCACTCTTCCTGGAAACACCCTTCTGGATGGTTTAAACCAGCATTTATAGCTCATACACCCTGGCTAACAGTTTCTTGAATTTCTAGCTCTTAACAATGCACAGAGAACTGAAGGTTGGTAATACTCCAGCTGAGCTTCCCCAGTTACTACAGATCCACCTCCAGATCTGTCTTCCACTAGCCCCAAGCACCCTTCTTATTAGACTTCTTCAAAACTACTGTATCAGAGACTCCTCACCACCCTCTTCTCCAGGCATTTGTGTGGTGGATGCAGTGGAAGACCAAAATCCTCTTCCTGTACCATTCAGCATCACTGTCTTGTGTGGGGAACACCCATGTGGGCAACAGGAGTGATGGGATACACCACTGAAACATCTGAGACATGGAAGCTACCAGGAACAAAATCTCCTCTTCTGTTCTTCAGCCTGATCCTTATTCTTTCCCTTTGCACAGAAAAAAGCCCTGCTCTTAATTATGTCCTATTCAAACCTCAATACATCCTGTTCAGCAGAGCTAACTTGCTGCCATCACCAGAACACAGTGATTTCACTCTTGAGGGGGAAAAAAAAAACGAAAGCTGTTGCATCATTTACTTAGACTCTCTTGAATAGCTGCCAGAATCTTACCATCCTCTGCAGCATAATAATTTTGGGTCCTAGATTCCTGCTAACTGTGAAAATATGGATCAGCCTCAGAGTAAAAACTATGTAGTCCAAACAGAAAATGACTCTCCCGGAATACCAAGAGCTTTCATCAGAGTGAAGCCTGACGGAGACAGTAAAAGAAAATGAAGACAAGTGTTGGGTGAAACATGCAGAAATCAGGTAGAAACACAAGGAAACACTGAAATGGAGAGCGAAAAGTGAGTTAATTGGAAAGCAGAGCCCTCTCCCACATGATGACAGAAGTGTTTAATGCACACCTTGTTTACACCCTTCCAGCCTTCCCTGAATCATCCCTGCAGCTCCTCTTACATTCAAAACTGGTAACAGCAAAGAAATTTGTACCTTTAGCTACTCCCACAGCCCTCCAAAACCACCACAGTGCAACGACCCCTCTGCTGCACTGAGGTACCAGCAACAGCCTACAGCTGAATGAACAATTAGCCTGGAAAAAGTGTTTGCATCATTTCTTTGCCATGGTTGTTAACTCATCCCATCATGTAAGACAGCTTCTGGGAGATAACAACATTCTTAGACTGTTGGAGGGACAGTCACAGTCCCCTTAAATACAGCACACTGAAGCTCAAAGAGTCCAGACTGCCAGACTAAGTAGTCAGAAACAGAAGCCAGGGAAAGTCCCAAAGATATCCTGACTTTTTTTTTTTGAGTTAAGACTTGGCAGTATTTGGAGCCTTCATAAAGAACAGGGAGTTTCACAAACACATTGTTCCCCAAAATCTCATTACACGTAGTCAACACCCACAGAGGAAGCAAAGCCATAACACAGCCACAAGAAAAGGTACCACTCACCTGAACACAATCCCTGCTATGAAGTAGAAGATTGCCAGCGTATCCATAACATTCCACAGATCTGAGAAATACTTACTGCCATTCATGTACCACTGGGAAGGAAAAAGAACAGAAAGTAACCCCCAAACAACACAATTTCCTTGCCCAATTTTTTTTTATTTGGTCACACAATAGGTGCACCAGAGTTCAGATTGTTTTTAATTTCCCCAATAAGAGGGGGTTTTATATATCCAGCAATGCCAGAAATTACTGGCCACCTGTTTTCAGAATCTGGGTGTGACCCATCAAGAGCAATGAAACACTGAGGGGACACAGGGGGGTCACTTCAGGGTAGCTGATGAATTCTGGCTTCTCTTCTTTCACAGAGGTCATTCAGGAACCTGTCCCTGGCTACATGCACATGCTTTGGATCAAAGATGCAGACTGAATTTATTCCTTTCATGACCTGACTCTCCATTTTTGACTTGCAAGTCTAGTGAGAATCTCTGCCCACTCCCAGACTAACTGGCACTGCAGCCTGGATCCAAAGTTTCTGCAAGAACCAACGTCCTGAATTAGTTCAGAGGTGACTCATGAGGAAAAGAAGTTTAATCAGGAGAAAGCTCTGCCAGGTTTGTAGAAATAAACTGTGTCCCTGATCATAATTCCTTTTAATCTTTATTGAAATGATTAAGAGAGTACTGGTCAGTGAATCTAACTGGCATATCCAAGGAAAGCGATTCTGCTCCCAGTACCACTATGGGACACAGAGATCAAGAGGAGTGTTCTCCTAGGTGGAAAAGAAGCTGTAAGTAGAAAGTCCCACCTTACTATTCCAATTGCACAATTGCATTTCCTTCACGTGATGGGATGCACAGCTAAAATGGACAGGGTGGCAGCTGCCAGGGTGCCAGGCTCAGGAAATACCTTTGAAATTCATGCCAGGCAGTATTTCAGCATCTCAGGGGACACACAGCCCTTTCTTACTACTTAAGGCACCAAAGGCTGAGCACTGAGTGGGGACAGCATGTCTCACACCCGTGACATCAGGCTGTCTCTGCCCAGTAACTCCCTAAATCAAGCAGAACAACCGAGACTGCGCTGCAGGTCAGTCCTCAAATTCCAAGCAGTTCCCACTGCTGGGGCTTCACATGCACGGAGGTTCTGCCCAGACTCCTCCTCTGCCTGAGAAAATGGAGCTTTCCTGCACACCCCACCAGTCTACCCACTCACCTGGCTGGAGGTTAAATCCATGTGGCTACAGGCACGGCAAGGAAAAGGCCCCTCCGATCCCACTATGGCCGTGACAGCTCTAAACGGGACATGAGAGAGCAGCTCCAGCCAGTTACTCATCTCTGGGACCAGCAGAACTGAAAACAGGGCTGAGCCAGCGGCTCACGGTTCAGATACGGTTCAGTTCTCCTGCTTTAAGTCTGGAACCATGTCTAGTAGCTGTCACTTCCACAGCCACCCCGCTCTCTGACCAGAGGGCTGATTTCTCCCCAAAACTGGTTATCCAACTGCAGCAGCTACAGTGGGAACCCAACCAACATTACTCTTACTTTTCCTTGGATGTGAAAACAAAATTTGGCACATCCCTAGCTTTTCTTTTTTTCTTTTAAATATTAAGGACACAGATACTATTTTGATACAGAGTTAGACTAATCCACACACAACATATCTTGGAGGAAGCCAGGGAGAAATTTCCCTGAGAAGCATAGAGGATTGAAACACTTTTCTGTGTTCTGCTCCTTGGCAGAACATCTTTGAAGTCAGGACACTGGTTTGAGATAACTAAACCTTCACCAAAGTCTCTGTTTTAGCTGCTTCTGCTCCCAAGCCAAATTGGCCACAAGTTACTAATAGGATTACTGAGATCTGCAGCTGTTCTACCTGCTCAGGGTGGCAAGACAAAGGGACATTGGTAGGAATTTAAGGTTTCTATCCCTAAGGTATTTCCCCAGGACTTTTGCTGGGTACACACAGGAAGTGCAAGGACAGGTCCAGAGACACCAGAACCTAAATCAGCAGAAACAAACACTCCATTAGTGTTTTCATTGCAAAAGAGTCTTGTACTTCTCCCCCACTTTCCTTAGCAAGTAAACTTGACATAAACAAGGTTCCACCTTAACTATTAAAAAGGGAAAAGACCACAATAACATCAACATCAGAAATGTCATCTGAGCTCATGTAAAAAGTGTTATTGCAGGGTGGGAGGATCCAGCAGATCACCCACAAACACTCGTGCCTTACAGGAGTCAGAAAACAGCACTGCACCAAACCACACACCCACCCACTGCTCTTCTGATTTCCCCTGCACGTTCCCACTGCTCTGAACACTGACTGGCAGAGACCAGCTTGCCCAAAACCCAACCATTTCATGTGTCCCCTTACATATGAATCGAGAAGATACCAGTATGTGGTTGGCTATAAAGGTTGTCCTGCATGCTGTTCCCATACCACAGCTAATCTGGTCCTATATCAAACTAGTAATAACTGTACAGATGATTAAAAGCTAAACAGAAATACGTAAGGGGGTGGGATGTGGAGAAGGGAAGCTGGGATCACTTGATCTAGAGGTATGCACCCGGATAAATGTGCTAAATCTAACCCTTTATTCTCAACTGCTTTGGCGAGCCAAGCATTCCTGAGAAATATCTGCACTGGCATCGGCTTATCCACACACTCCTCCTGGTGCATGGACACTGCAGCCACTGGGGTACAAATAGAAATTAAATATGAGAGGAAAAAAAAAATATTCATTGAGCCTTGAGCTGCCTGAACACCACCCCAACCCCCCCCCCCAGAAGTCCCCCTGTCCCTGAGCACCAGCCTGTGCTGCCTTACACTACTCAGAGGGGGGAAAACCACAGGCCTTGGCTCTAACACTGAACACTTGGGTTGCAAGCGCTGCCTACTTGTCTCACTTCATCACAAAGCAGAATGAAGACCAGCACGTAAAGGACGATCTCCAGGGCAGTGGGTTCCTTCTGGAAATCCATAAGCAACACGTAGGCGAAGAGCAACAGGAAAGCGATGTAGAAGATGACATTCCAGGAGAAGACCACGAAGGGGGAGGTGAAGAAAGACACGTAATACAAGAAGAGCTTCTTACTCCTCTCCACAGGCTTTTTTCTGAGGGATTAAAAGAGGGAAAAGGTCTCAAAGCATAGCTTTTATGCCTGGGAACACTTGCGTTCTTCAAAGCAAAAATGAGAAAGGTGCAAAGTCTAGCACAGGATGTTACTTTAGAGTGAAGCCATCCTGCATCCACTGACCTCAGGCACTCCAGGAAACTGGTACATCTTCCAGGCCAGGCTGGAGGGCCTTGGAGCAACCTGGGCTACTGGAAGGTGTCCCTGCCCATGGCAGGAGGTGAAACGAGATGGGCTTTAAAGTCCCTTCCCACCCAAACCAGTCTGGGATTTTGCAGTCTTAACTCCAAGATCAGAATGAAGACAAGCTGTTAAAAGATCATTCAGCCTTTTAATATCTTTGAGACTGACTGAACACTAGAACAGGTTTTTCAGGGGGACTGTGGAGTCTCTGTCCCTGCAGATACTCAAAACCCAACTGGACACAGTCCTGGGCAACCTGTTCCAGCTGACCCAGTTTGAGCACAGGGTTGGACTGGGTGATCTCCTTCCAGCCTGAACTGCCCTAGGATTCTACAATTAATTGACTCACTTGCTTTCTGCTAATGAGAAGCCAGTTAATTACCTGAACGAGATGAAACCACAGCCTATTAAAGGGAAAAAGAACAGGCACAGTATGATCTTCCAGTTCTTAGTGTCTCTTGAAATCTCTCCGTACCACTGCTTGGAAAGGAAATTCTGCAGGGAGGAAGAAAACGTTCTCATTAGTTCTAACAGCAACAAAACAACCTAGAAGTGCTATTAAAAAACATCTGATTTAGTAAAAAAACCCCAAACTTTGAGTTTTCATCAAAATACTTGAGATTTCTGTTTCAACAATAAAGAAAGTTATCTGCACTAGTAACCATGTGCCAGGTCCAGCCGTTCTCCATCTGTGTGATGAGGAGTTAAAAGTGAGGCTGAGAGCAGGACTGGACCTGATTGATAAGACATATATAAATCATGACCTTTTATGTAATGCCCATCCACACCAGGCATTAAATCCACACTTTGCACACAGAGCTGTGCCAAGGCAGAAATCACTTCAGGCAGTCTCTGCCCTCCAGCTCATTATGATTTACAACTTTAAATCAAGATTCTTCCCTCCTGACTTAGCACTTGTGGGTAAATCAGCCCCCTCCTATTTCCACAGGAGGAGCCACACCCGCAGTCAGGTCCCAGGAGTTACAGCCACCTGAGCACCTCCTGTGCACTGCCATTACCTGCACACCTGGCTGGGCAATGAACTGCTGGTCTCTGGCTTCCACTGCCAGTTCCAGACAGTTGCTCTCTCCCCAGGCTTCACAGGAATAAGTCAGCAGCTGCTCGGCCAGATCTTCATCGCTGCTGTAGCACTCGGTGAACAGCTCTGCAGGGAACAGGCAGCCCCACACTGAGATCCAGCTTCCATTTCCCACCAACTTGGGTGCAACTGTCTTCAGTATAACATTTGCAGTATCAGAGCATGCAGACACAAGAACTCCTTTCACGTTTTCACCACTGTAGAACGACGTGTGCATTGCTTTACAAACCCACTTGCACATGTGTGGATGGAAAACTGTAACACAATTAGCTCACACAAAAGACAGCATTAGGTTGAGATCTGCACTAAAAAATAGAGTAAAAAGTACAACCTTCTCCTTAAATGACTTGGTATGTCTACCTATTTCATCTTCTTTTCTTAAATTCCATTTGGCACTGATCTAATGAATTACAGTCACTCCCATATTAAGGGCTGGAAAAGGTCAGAATCTGATGCTTTTTCACTGGGAAATGCTTTGTTCACCCGTTCACTCCTCAGTGTCTTGTTAAATCAGACCTGAGGGATGTAGATACCTGCAAGAAAGTCTGTTTAAGCAGGTTTTGTCCTGTGGAGTAGGAGATATTTTCTAGTAATGAGTAAAATATTTTCAGTGTGGCCTTGTGCCACTCCTTATAGAATCACAGAACCATTCAGGTTGGAAAAGCAGCTTTTATTACCCCACAAAAGAAATTCTTTACCCCCAAAAACCCCACCCCTCAACACCCACTTTTGGAGGCAAGCTGTTCAGACAGGACACACAGTTTCTACTGAGAACAGACGGTGTAGAAGAGATTTCCAAGCAACAGAAACACGTGTTGACACTGAAGAAAAATATTTAATGTTGGATATCTAGTTTTCAATTCCCTGATCTCTGACCTCTCCTACTAAATTTCTAAAGAAATTAGAGAGAAAAGGCACTTACCCACTGCTCTTGTCTCATATTCATTAGCGAGTTCCTCAGACTCACCAGCAGCATTTATATCATTCTTCACCTTGGCCAAGCTTTTCAGGAGCTTGCTGGCCCCAAGGGCTGCCAAAGTGCAGCCTCTGGTCTGTGGAGAGAGAGAGAGTCAATTCATGCAAATCCCTCTGTGAAGGAAACATGGTCATAGAATCATAGAACCAGAGTGGTTTGGGTTGGAAAGGACATTAATGACCATCTCGTCCCAACCCCCTGCCATGGCCAGGGTCACCTTTCTCTAAACCAGGTGGTCTGTGATTCTGTGATCATTAAATATCCTGTCTAATCCAAATTAGAAATGGATTTCAATCGAACACCTGGAACCAGAACCCACCCATGTTGGTGGGAACTCGGCATCCAAGCTTGAGCACAGATGAGGACATACAACTGGTTTGGCCTGCTGACTCACACATGACCCTAAGAAATGACCACACCAAACTCAAAATGGGCAATATTAAACCAACTTAGAGTCACCTAGCAATTATGTCTTCTGGTTTTGTGTTTGAAGATGGATCCAGAGCCTTCAGAGGCCTATAAACCAAAGACAGAGAACTCCACTGTAAGGAATACAGGAGAATCCAACTTACTTGCTCCCAAATGACTTTAGACAACTCTTTCTTGTTCTGAAGGACTGACCAAATAAACAGAGCTTGTAATGGGTGCCTTGTGATAGGACACTCCTCCTGAAAGAGAGAGCAACAATCCCGCTCACCAAACTGTTCTCAGCTGGAACAAATCCAAGCCTGCCACTCTCTTGTTTTCACATTTTCTTCCTTTTACAGCCAGCCCACCGACCCCCTCTCTCAGCTCTCTGCCACTTGTCACACACTGCTGTGAGTTAGGTTACATTTGGTATTTATAATAAAGCCTTAAATCAGTCTCCCTGTTTTCCCAAAGGTGGCATTAAAGGACATTTGAGTCAGAGTCACTTCCTGCAGTAACCAATGCAGTTGAGATAACCTCATTCCCAGTGGGATCCACCACTTACTGAGAGGTGTATCTCCATCTCATCCTTGCTGTTTTTGTAATCCCTCTTGACCCCTCTTCGGAAGTCCTCAACCATCTTCCACACGAAGGTGAGGAGGGCATCGTTGTAGGAGTTCTTGGCGATCTGCAGGTTCTTGAACACCAGGCTGCTGAAGTTGTTGGTGTACAGCTCTCTCAGGACCTCTGTGGTGAGGAACTTGCGCAGATTCAAGCCGTTTTCCAGGAACAGCCGGACAAATTTGGGCCTGTCCTTCACTAGGGCCGTGAACATCACGTCCTGTAGGTCAGCAGACTAGGAGGAAATGGGAAAGCAATATTAGGGAGCATGTGAGCCATGCAAAGCTCACCTAAGGCCTGGCACGTGGTTTACTCATCTTTTCAACAGAACCAGTTTTTTTCTGCATGCTATTGCCTTTGTTGGATGGCCCAGAGCACTTTTGGCATGGGCAGATCACCTTCGCAAACAGTGACCATAGAATCCATAGAATAGGATACCCTGAGCTAAAAGGGACCCTCGAGGATTGAGTCCAACCCTTAGCTCTGTCCAGGACACCCCAAGAACCCCACGCTGCACCTGAGAGCGTTGTCCAAACGCCCCTTGAGCTCTGGCAGCCTTGGGATGCCCCTCTTCCCACAGCCCCCTGTCCCACTCCCTGTACTCACACAGGAGGGGTTTGTACCTCCCAGTTCCGGTCGTTGGTGAAGATCTCATCGCTGGCCAGGTCCAGCTGGTTCCACTCCAGCAGCAGCTTCAGCTGCCCATTCCAGTTATCCCTGTCGTGTTCGTTGGTGCTGAAAGCTGCAGAGGGGGAACGACCTCTAGGTAAAGACCAGAGAGCTTCCTGGCATGATTACCTCTGCTTCTCATGCCACCTGACAAGACTGTTTCCAAGTGTCTTTCCCGTCTTCCTGAAAGGCTTTCAGAGGATGCTGGAGACTCAGAGACATACATATGGCCCAACACAGGCCACAGAAGAGCTGCCAGGAACACTTTATAACCAAAATCAACACAAGTGTCGTGCAGGACACAAGGAGTCTCCTTCAGGTTCCTCAGTGTCCTGCAAAAGGATTCCCAATGGGGCCCTACCAGCATCCCCAGAGCTCTCCTAAATCCCTTCCCAATTACCTGGCTTGGATCTCACCCACACTAACAGATCCCACCATGTTGCTGTAGCCTGCCCACACCACTCCAGATGAAGACAAGCAGGAGCGTAGAGAGATGGCACTGCTCTAAGGAAAACTGTTCTAGAAAATAAATAACCATCTTTTCCCATTTATTTTAAAAACCCAAACAAACTCCAAACAGGAAAAACAATTACTTGCCTTTGTACAGAGCAAAGGAAATGGCATTGCTCACAATTTCATCTCCAGCTTCTTCTATTTTGATCACTGTCAGTAAATGAGGGCTCTCAAGGACTTCTTTGATCTACAAAAAGAAAAAGTTCCATTTCAAAGCAATCAAGGCTGTCTAGTAGTTGATCCCCTAGAGCATTTTAAAAAGAAATTTCCCACCACATTCTGGCAAAGCTGCTTCTCATCAGTCTCATTTCCACCAATAGTTAAAATTTAAATAAGCCCAAATACAAGTAGATAATGAGATTTATTTTAAAGTCACCAAAGTACAAGATTAATTATCCTCTGAACATACAGCAAATAACTGATTCCCCTATGCAGAACAAAAAGATATAATCTCAGTAATTAGAAGCTACTTATAAAGTAAAAAAAAAAAGATTGTGAAGCACAAGTTTCAACAAATGTCAAACAATTTGTTAGATACCAGTCTCTACCTCCTCGTGCTTTGTCAAAAACAGAGATAATTTCTCACATAATGAAGCTTTATGGAGTTACTTCCATTCTAGCACACAGACAAAAAGTCTTGACCACTCCTGACTGTAGGAGTAGTGCTTTAGGAAGAGTTTGTAACGGGATAGCTGGAAACTGTTTTCTGTCTAAAAGGTAACTCTTCCTCAAAGGCAGTTTCAATGCTGAAAGCAGCCTCAGATTTTTCAGGAGCTGCACTTTCTTCTGTCCCTATTAAGGAGGGCAGAAGTGTAAGAACAGGTCCACCTGAGGGTCAGGTAACCAGAGGCACAACAGGTTCCTGAGACTGGGCCAAGCAACCCAAAGCAGCAGGTGCTCTCCTCACTTCTCCAGTCTTCCCAGCCTCCAGAAAACACTTGTGATAAACAGTTACACGTGGGATCACAATGGTGACTACATCCTAAAGGCTCTACCTCTGGTCCAAGAGGCAAAAAAAGGGCAAAAGAAGAATGTTTTGGTGTATATTCAGTGATGTGTCTTCAACTGCGTTCCATGTACACAGAGCCAGTAAATCAACCTAAGAGTCACAGTGGAGATGTGGTGAAACACTGCCCCAGTAAGCCTCTAGCCCTGAACATCCCACTCCTGGTGGGAAATGCCTCCTGCCCCATGGCTTTCTTCCTGCATGCCTTAACAAAGGAGCTTAGGGAAGAAATGACAGAATCCTGAAGTAGAATCACTGCAATTTGAAAGCCTGTGCAGCAGCAGCAACAACCCTTTCTCTCCGAGCAATTGTGGAACTGCAACACCAACCAGTTCATCAGCCAGGAGACACATCCAGCAGCCAGTGCTTCAGAGGAATCACAAGCGTCCAGGAGCAGACAGTCACAAAACATCTGGTCTTAGCTCTCCTGGGTCTAGACATGTGCTGACTTTCCAAAAGACTGGGGCCCCCCACCTCCTTGTATCCTGATCCCTGAGAGAGTTTGGAATTTTCCTTTTTTTTTAAATCCCCGTGGACATAACATGGCAGGGAGCCCTGCACATCCCACAGGTATCACCAGATATCCCTGGATCCGTCTACCCTTCTCCCGCTCTCAGCTCCCACAGTCCCACTCACTTACCCACTTGATCCAGCTTTCAGTCTCCTCTTCCGAGAGCCTGGAGATGGTGCGGGGCAGGAACCTGAGCAAGCTCTCCTTGACACAGGAGGAAGCAGGAGTGCCTTCTGCCTCCACCAGGCTCGCAATGACATCGGCGATCCGGCCAGAGCCTTCCACCACCACACAGGGAATCTTACTCTTGATGGCCACGTTGATGGACTAGGGAGGCAGAGAGGGAGAGGGGATCACCTGAAGCACAACTGTGTTATTAGAGCCTGCTATTGAGTAAGAAAGCCTGGAGAGCAACAGAAACCCACAGTCCAGAAGAGTATTTTTATTGCTGTCCACTCATACATTACCAATGACAAGTCTTTAAAACATCACCTATCTAATGACAAAGGGCTGCAAGAAGTCCCACAGAAACTGAGGGGCAGACATCACCATCTGCCAGATTTTCATAGAGTCACAGGATGTTTTGAGTTGGAAGGGACCCTGAAGACCTCATTCCAACTCCTGCCATGGGCAGGGACACCTTCCACTAGACCAGGTTGCTCAGCTTTTGAGTTGATGGGCAAATCAGGACAACTGACAAGTGGAAATGGCAGTCAGGTCACATAACACTGGCCAGCTCCAGTCACTGCTGGTTATGGCACAGCACTGGTGAGGTAACACCACAGCTGAGAGAAAGAGCTCTGGATTTACCTGCAGCAGCGTTTACAGAGCGCTACTTCTGTAGCACCAACAGAACATGGAACTCTGATGTTACTGAAAGTCTCCAAGTAGCCACTTGTGTGATTTCTCACACAGCAGTGCTGTACATGGACTAACAGTAAAAAAAAAAACTTGTTGAAATCACGATGGAAGGACCCTTATCCCTGTTGCAAAGACCACAATGGCAAACATTGATTTCATTTGCGTCACTACAGTGAAAACAGACTCACTGTCTGCCAGCAAACTGTACAAGGGGAGTCCATGCAAGTTATCATCAAGCACTGGAAAGACACATTAGCAATGAGACAGTTTTCTGGGAATTAAAAAAAAAAATAAAAAAATCAACTTGTAGTCATCAAAACCACAGGCAAGTTCCTCCTGTCAGGTGAGGAGCAGGTCTGTGACAAAGGCAAGGTGTTTTTTCTTACCAACTACATCAGAGTGGTTTTCTAAAGAAGGGTTCAGCTAAAGTGCACGTTTTACATCACAGGGAGTTTAAAACAGAAGCTTGGAACAGTTTTATTTCTCCTCTGCTGAAGTTGATTCTTGTCATCATTCACAGAAGCTGAGAAAGAGGGAGCCTTTCCCGGCCAGCACTGCTAAGTTTGAGGCCTGGCTAGGACAGACCCCCACAGCATGGAGCCTGCTGTGTCATTTGGGCTGATCACAGACCCAATTTCCTCCTTCAGAAAAGGTCTTCACCTACAAATGAGCAAGAAGGCAGGCACGGGTGTCTCAGTGCACTTAGTGCCACTGAGAAATAGAACTCAGGATGAGAGGACACAGCCTCACGTTGCACCAGGGGAGGATGAGGCTGGACATTAGGAAAACATTCTTCACTGAAAGGGCTGTCAAGCACTGGAACAGGCTGCTTAGGGAAGTGGCAGAGTCACCATCCCTGGAAGTGTTCAAAACTGTGTGGATATGGCACGTGAGGATATGGTTTGGTGGTGAACACGACGGTGCTACATTGTTGGACTTGATGATCTCAGAGGTCTTTTCCAACCGTGATTCTATTAAATAGCCAAGAGACTGGCATGGGTACTTAATTGAATCATCATACAGTTACTTTCCAGAGGAACCTCTTGCTAGGAATGATGCATTTGATTTAACAAGGCTTTCACTCATTCTGACCAGCCACTAAGTCTGTGTTACATGTCATTGCCTAACAGTGGGTCTGAGGTCTCTTTATAACATGTGTAATTCCATGGCACATAGAGTCAGTTCCTTCAGTGATGGCCAAATCCTCTCTTTAAACATCAGCAATTTAGAGCTAAAAGAAGATGGACACATTCAACACATCCTTTTGAGGACAGCTTTCCCCTAAAACCCGAATGGATCCTTCATTTCCTCTCAGGACCTCTGAATAACACTCTGCATCCACATTCCCCTACAACCTATCTGTGGGAAAGCAAAAATTAACCATGTGAATGGAACCAGAACACCCAGGAAACGTACAGGAAGGGCTGGGATAACTGAAATTTCTCACTGTGGTTCAGACTAATTGATTAACATCAGCAGTGAAGTGGTAGCACACCTGCCAAGCAAAATAGTTTGATTAACTTCAATATTAACAGGAGAATAGAAAAGTACCAAGATCACCTCTTTGAACAAAAAAAAATTCATAAATATAAATATCACTGCTTTAATTTTGCTTTCTTCACGGGAAAAAAGTAAAAGAAATAAACTTACTTTCAAAGTCTCTTTCCCTCCACCTTGGGCAAAACACACAATTGGAATCTTCCCACCATAATTAGATTCTGTGAAACAGGCCAAAAGTAAAACGAAGGACAAGGGTTAAATCTATTAATGCAGAACAATTTCTCTTTCCTGAGTACAATGAAAGAAGTTCCAAGCAGTTCATGCAAAAACTAGTTTGACATTGATTTTGCCACAGTTATTAACAGTTTTTCCTGTTTTTAAGGAAAACTCAGTTTTGACTAACACTCTGCATAGCTGGCTTCAGACACACTTTTACAACAGAAGCTTTTTCCTGCTAGAAATCAAAATTTTTTCCTCCAAAACTTGATTTTATTGTATTTTCCTACTGCTTTGACCATTTTGAGTCTCAGTGAAAGGTGAGCTCAGAGGACTGTATCTTGAACTTGTGATAAGAACATTTTCAGTTGTAAAGGAAAGCTAAGAATCCCGTAACTTTAGGAGCTACTGTTTGAGAGACATTCCAAAAAAACCCCAAACCCAAACAAGAAACCCCCCCAAAGAAAAAAACTCTTTAACTGAGAATTTCCTGCCAAGGCCTTTGATTTTTTGCTTCATTTTGGTAAAGAGGGGGGTGAAAGACAAATTCTTTAGGAGCAGGTTGCAGATGGTTCAATCACCCTCACACATAAACATTTTGGGAAAAGCCTAATTTCAGCTCCTGCGTAGTTGTTCTTCAGCTACCCAGAATTCAGTGCCAGGTGGGATGTGTGTAGAAGGGTCAGCTTCCAACAGGAGGTGAGGGAAGGGCTGTGTGGCTGGAATGGAGCATTTGTTGTGACATCAAGAAAGCAATATGAGGGGGAGGTGTTGCTCTGAAAAGGTCTGGCAGCTCCTGAGAGCGCTCAAGATGGAACGCAGCACACACACACACATCCCTTCCATGCTGCCACCGCTTTGTCATTCCCAGGAAATCGCTGTGCATCCCCCCCCAGCATGCAAGGACGAGCAGGAGGAGGTGTGCACCCCAGCCCCCACACGAACCTGGGATAACCCGCTCCGAAATGTACTTTTCCAGCTGGGTCCGTACTTTGGCCTCCGTGGTCGGGTGCCCGTGGGTGCCATTGTCCACCAGCAGGAGATGGGTGTGGTTGTTATCCAGGCAATACAGTGGGTCTCTCTTGAGGTCATCCATGATGTAGTGGGCCAAGTAGTTCCCCTAGGAGCACAAGCACAGTGTTGAGAGAGACCCAGGGACAGGGAACACAGAGACCTCCCAGGACAAGGACACATCGCTGGGAGGGTGTGAGGCCCTGGCACAGGTTGCCCAGAGAAGCTGTGGCTGCCCCATCCCTGAAGTGTCCAAGACCAGGCCGGACAGGGCTTAGAGCAACGTGGGCTAGTGGACGGTGTCTCTGCCCATGGCAGGGCATGGAACAAGATGGGCTTTAAGTCCCTTCCAACCCAAACCATTTTATGATTCTATGACAAGCTATGACAGCTGAACCCCAAGCCACCAGCTACTCCTCATTAGTTGGGAGCCCGAATTTCCTGACTCAGGACACTGCTCACTGGCAGTACCAACAGCAGCAGAAGGCAGTGAGAGAAACTAGCACAGGAGCACAGCATAAATATTTGCAGAGAAAGTTTTTCTTTACAAGAGCTGCCTGATTTGTGATGATCCTCCCGTAACTCCACCTCAGCCAAAAGAACAGTCAAAGTTATTTGCAACAGTTTAGTCCCTTCAGAGACCCAGTTAAATTTATGCTTCCTTCAGCCACCAAAAACATTACATCTGTGGTATACTTAGTTTCACAGAATCACAGAATATGCCAAATTGGAAGGGACCCACAAAGATTATCGAGTCCAACTCCTGGCCCTGCACATGACCATCCCCAAGACTCACCTCATTTCAACACCTCACAGAATTTTTTAGGTTGGAAGAGACCCTCCTGAGATCATCTAGTTCAACCCTCGAACATCTTTGGAGCCCTCAACAAACTGATCTGCTGTTATTTATCTAGTAGGATGGTTTTTTAGACATGTTCTGTAACGTCTAGTGGACAAGAGACAAGGGGAGCTATGCAAAGTTGGATGACAGTATCAATGAAGATCCTTAACAACAGCAGTAGCAGGTACAACCTGTCTAGGCCGGTGGGAATCCTCACTCTGGTTGAGTGCATAGGGATTTTCCTGGAGCTAGAATAACCATGGAAGAGGTCATTCCCTAATGCAACACCAGACATGGAATTAGGGCTGCTGAACCTCCACACAGACGTGCTCAAATCTGGCACAGCTGAAACCCTCCCCACCAGGCCTGACTGTCTTGGACACTTCAGCTTCCTCCTGTTCTGGGAAGAGCACTTGATGTTTTAAGGCCAAGCCTCCTCTTTCTTTTCCCACCACCCCATCCACGTGGCACTTGGGGGGACATGGTTAGGTGGTGAACATGGTGGTTGTGCTGGTCTGGTGGTTGGACTTGATAAAGATCTATTCCAACCTTAACCGCTCCACGATCCCCGTTCCTTACGTCGCTGTCGGCGGCGCGGATGAGGGTGTCCCGGTTGGAAATCATGCCCCAGGCCGCTATGCCAATGGCCACCACGTTCTCCTCGGAGCTGCGACTGATGGTGTTGTCTCTGACCACCTCCCCAATGTACTTCATCAGCCCGTAGTGAGTGCCCCCAGTGAAAATCCAGGCCCCTGCAACAACACCCAGTGACCCGGGGGAACGCAGGGAAACGCCTGCGCTCCCCCTGCCTTCAGACACAACCACCCAACCCCCTCTCACGACCTTAGAGGAGGTGCTTGTGTTTCAATTAAACACAAAAGATGTGCTACACGACTCACCTTATGCTACCCCGGGCACCCCACGACTAACTCTCAACCCTGTTACTTCCAAACCGCGGGGTCACACATGCCCCAAACACACCAGCCAGGCAGCAGCAAACAGAATGCTCTGCTTTCCTCCTCACCCTTTGAGCTGCTGCCTCTCCGACACTATCCTGCAGCCATCGACCACCACAGGCACAAAAGCAGGTCCTTACCCTTGGACTGGGCGATGTAGATCAACCTGCTGAATATCTTGCGCATCCGGGGCTTGAGCGCGAAGTTCTTGGCTCCCCCAGTGACAGAGATGACGAGGTTTGGGGTTTTCAGGTGCCAGTGCTGGGTCATGAGGTCGTAGAGTGTTTCGGAGTCTGTGTCGCACGACAGGCGGATGTACTTGGGTGAGAGGAGAGAGAGAACAGCAGGATGACCAAATATCCCAGTCCCGGCCGGGGACAGAGCGGGGATCGCGCTTTCTTCTCTAGTGCACGGCCTCATTCCAACAGCCAGCAGGGATGAGGATGAAATCCTTGTTTCCTCCTCCAAAACACCTTTATCCTTCCCCTGCAACCAGGCTCCCAACCCACCTTCCTCTAGAGAAGGCAGAAGCACTGACCCCGGGGTTCAGAGGAACACTGCAGGGATGAGCACACCACCAGCATGACAATTCCCACTGTAACAATGCTATTTATAACTTACATCACAAATCAGTGCAAGCACCATTGCAAGGGAACTAATAATAATGACAGTTGTGTTTTGATTTAATTTAATGAACTACAAATTCCAGGCTCCATGTGTGAGGTGCCCCTGTCACAACACACACCCATAGCAGCATTTCAAGCATAACACGTAACTGTATCAAACATGCAGTACAGCTTGAACTCTGGCTTTGTCCTGCTTTGCTATTCAAGAGCCCCTTCACAATTCCATCACTGGTGGGATGGACTTCTGGCAAACAGTCACGGCTACACAGCCCATATGGGGGATGAAAGGGAGCAGCTCAGACTTGAATCATGGAGGATCTTGTACAGATTGCCCAGTATTTACAGGAGAGCGAAACCAAAGGATTCGATTGAGGAAGAAAAGTCTCTGAGACGCTGAACTTGAATGAAAGAACATATGCCCGTGTTCCAGGACAGGTTCCCAGGAGGAGTGAAGGTATTTGGCTCAGAACAGAACATCACAGAGGATGACTGGCAGGCTGCAGCACCTACCTAGGAGAGCTAAGGGCCTCCCTCAGCTTCTGCTCTGAGAAGCTTCAGCCACATAAAGCTTTGGGTGTTTTTCAGGAGAGGGTTCCCCCTAGGAGAGTGGAGGCTACCAGTATATTTAACTGGTGAGCCAGTAAACTACGCCCAAGGCAAACCTCATTAGAGCCCCTGGGCTGAGCCACTCCCCTTCTCCACAGTGCAACGGTGCCATCTCCTGGTGCTGCTGGATCCTGCTCCTGAACATGGTCACGATTCAGAGAAGCCTTCTGGGGACTGACAGTTCCCAGAACATAAAACACAGCAACTGTGATGTCCCTGGGTGTTACAGGGTTCAAGCAGCACAGCAGGAACAAGGAGCTCAAAGCAGGACTTACTGAGGGTAGAGATTTTATAGAATCTCAGGATAGTTTGGGTTGGAAGGGACCTGAAAGCACATCTTGTTCCATCCCCCTGCCATGGGCAGGGACACCTTCCACTAGCCCAGGTTGCTCCAAGCCCCATCCAACCTGGTCTGGGACACTTTTGGGGATGGGGCAGCCACAGCTTTTCTGGGCAACCTGTGCCAGGGTGTCCCCACCCTCCCAGGGAAGAATTCTTTCCCACTATCCCATCTATCCCTGCCCTCTGGCAGTGGGAAGCCATTCCCCCTTGTCCTGTCCCTCCATCCCTTGTCCCCAGTCCCTCTCCATCTTTCTTGGAGCCCCTTTAGGCCCTGGAAGGGGTTCCAAGGTCTCCCTGGAGCCTTCTCTTCTCCAGGTTGAACAATCCCAGCTCTCTCAGCCTGTCCTCAAACCTGTTTATGAGTCTGTGGGCATCTGATTTCTAATCAGAATTTTTTAGGACTCATCTCTCCTAAAAAGCACCAGTCAGGCTATAAAACTTCCCATCCCTCACTGATCATTGACAACAATTCTTAGGTCACCTTGGGGTTGAAGTTCTGCCCACTGTGCAGGAGATCAACAAGAAATACTTTGCAATCTCTAAGAGTAGCAGGTGCCTTGCTAGGTAGGGAATGAAAACAGGGAATGTGACTCCAGCCAACGTGTTGATGGGATGGATTTGGAGACAAAAGCCTTGAACAAAGTGTGCTCTGAAACGTGCACAGTGGCCTTGGGAGTCCTCATGAAACAACTGTGGACACACAAACTGATTTCTGAGGTTGGAAGGGGGGACACAACCTAAGGAAAGAACATTTAAGCTTTGAGAACTCTGAAATACTGCAATAGGACGACACATTTCTTCTTCCAGTAAAGTCACACAGCAGCTTAGAACACAGTATTGAAGCTAAAATATGCATATCAAAAAATATTTGAAGTATTCAGCTCTAAGCGTGATTCAAAACTCTCAGTCTTATTTCCCACTGAAATGCCTCCTATTTCTGCTACTTTGCATAAAACAAACCCAATTAATTTACACAGTGGGCTCTGATTTTCCTCATTTATTTTCAGTGTCTCAAGCAAGTTGCACTGGTGGGAAGTATCAGTCTTTTAGGAGGCAGATGAGCTCACCCACATGTGACTCCTCACACAGTATCAGCATAAATCATGACAAACAGCAACACCAGCTCCTTTCTCCTTTCCACCCCTCTCACTCCTTTCCACTGTCTCCACTCCAAGCAAAAACACAGAGGAAAAAAACAACAAACAGAATAAAACCTCTCAAGTTCCACTGATTTCTTGCATCCCTCCAGAATTTACTGTTACTGTTGGATCTCCACCCTGGGAAATACTCCACATTCAATTGTTTACAGGCCTGAGCAAACTGGTCCATGTGGATGTAAAGTAATACTAGAGCATCACCCTCATTCACCCCTTCTCCTGCCGTGCCCAGCAACGGATAATTTCTTTTCACTCCAATCACCAGCCTAGGCAACAAATAGCACAGAAGAAGTTATTCTTTATTACCTTTTCTCAGGGCTTGAGAAACCAGCTTGTCTCCTTTGCAGCCTAACTCCTTCCATTAGGCTAAAACCCACTTCACCTTCCTTGCTTTCCTGGGGCTTCCACTGGCACCCAACAGTGGCCTCATGGGCACCCCTAATACACCCACTTACCTTGCCTCTTTTTCCCAAGTTTTCAAACTGAATGTCCCCAAAGGCATCGGTAGGAAGCTCCTTCGTGTGCTTCTTGTAGTTCCATTTCTCACTGGTGTTAACCTGAGTGCCCTCTATGTGTTGGTTTTCAGGGTATCCACATTTACATAAGTTTCCCCTGAAAAAGAGGGAATAGCCAGGAAATCACAGTTATCCTGAGCACAGAGAAGTGAGCTCTGGCAGCAAGGAAAGCAACAGGCAGAGCTACAGAACCACTTGTAGCTACTGGGATTTGCCACCTGACAAAGCACCTAATCCTGCTTCCTTCCCCATAGCCTGCTTCTGCCCAGCACTGGGAAGTGTGGACTAGTTGTGCAGGACTAGTTGGGAAAGCTAGGAGAACTCTTCCTAGGAAAAGCTGCACCGCCATCCGTGAAATGCTCTGCACATCCCTGCTCCCTCGGAGGGCACGGACAAGGGGGCATTGCCTCTCTCCTTCAGAGGCTTCCTGCACTCTGCTGCAAATCAAACCAGCTCACCTTAAAAATACACAGACAAAAATAAACCAGCAAGTTCTGCAACCCTTTCCCTGTGGGCTTGGAGGAAGAGAAGCTGGGAGGAACCAGCTCCTCCATCCTTCCTTGGTCCTTTGCCAGACACCCCATTTTAGGTGGCAGAGGAGGACCCTAAGTAAGATTTTCTGAAATGAGACTAATTTCCCTCGCTCTCTCCGAGGCATTTTTCCTCTTAGCTTCAGAGCAGAATGGGGTTAGAGAGCTCTCAGAGCTCTATATTAGGACTTCTGCAGCTGTATTAGTTTGATCACTTTTCTCTTGAGACTATAAAAAAAAAACCAAAAACAAAAAAACCCAAAAAAACCCTGAAAGCAATGTCATGGTCCCCAAACTTGCATTGCATAGGTACCTGCAGCTGAAAATGGAGCCAGGATAATATCCTGTCTTAAGAGAACATCAGCCTGAGCAAAACCTAGTGAGTGACTGTCTTTGCTGTAAAGGCTTGTGCACGAAATTTGTGATTTGTCTTTAAAAGGAAAACGTAAAATTATGCAAACCTCTGATACATACATACATTGTTACAGACCAATAGTGGTACTGCACCCTTAAAAAGACATTGCTACAGTTATGCTTCAAATAGGGTATTTGATATTAAACCCTGTGACAAAGCTGCTGGAAGGTCAGACCCATAGTTTTGTATCAAGTTGTTTATGGAGTAACTCAGAGGAACCAGACCAAGGTGTGGTTGCACTGCTGAATTCACTTCTCAACAAAAAAAAGCCAGCAGTTTACTCCCTGCCTTAGCAGACAGAGACATCCTCGGCTCCCGGCCCCCCAGCCTTGCAAAACAATTGAAAAGTATCTCCTTACATTGACTTGGAGTCTTTTGTAAAAAAGACACATTCTCTCTTCTTAAAGTTTTCTTGGATGAAGTTGGCCAAATCCTGGAAAATAATTTTTAAAAGTTTCTTTCTGATAACTCACAGAACACAAGAAACCTCAGTAGCAGCATAGTCAGTTTAAACCAAGATACTACTTTAAACAGTACAGCAAACACTGGTTCTTCCCAAGAGTAAAAAAATAAAAGAAAAAAAAAGAGACAAGGTTTTCCAGGGTAGAGGCTATTTTAATTCAACACATTAAGACTCCCCCGAAGGAGACCTGAACAACTTCAAGTCATGCTTTATGGGAGCTCAGTGGAATACAAAGCCTCTCCAGCTTGTTTAACCATTAACTCTCCTATTAAACCTTGAAACTCCAGGAGCCCAGGGGAAGCTTTCACACTTGGGGAATGCAAATTCATCCCTAACCTGCCTCTGCAAGCTACCAAAGCAAAGAGAAATTCTAACTTGCTGATAAAGGCTTGGGGGCTGTTTGTTTTCAGGCACTGCTTGGATTTGCAAGGCAAGATTTAGCTCAGGACAAAGAGGGAAGACATGAAGCTACAGTTAAGTTTACCAATTTGACACAACACTTGTGGGTAAACAGCAACTAGAGGAAGCTATTCCAAGTGGAAAAAAAACATGAGAAGTATAATATCCAAAACAAAGAAAATTGAAAGGAACGTATTTAACCAGTAGAAGTCACAACGGTGCAAGACCAAAAAGATAAAAGGAAGGGGGAGGCACTTGCTAAAGCCCCAAGAATCAGCCATTAGGCTTCTTGCAAGCCGGTCAGGAGCAGGGAATCTGTCAGACAATTGCTGCCATCAGCAAATCATTCAGGCATAAAGGGGTGTTTAAGGTAATTCTGTGTTGTCTGCCTTGGCCAGCAAGCTGCTCAGGAGGTCGGCGTGGTTCTTGGGACAGATTTATCTCTCTGAAACACCAGAAAAGATTTAAAACCAGGAGGGACTAAGGATGTACAATAAAGAGTTACAGGGATCAAAAGGAATGCAATACCTCCTTAAGAGATTCACCATGTCAGCCAAATCACTGCTCCTGCTCTAAGGGCACTGGCTGGGAAACCTCTCCACAAAGGGAGAAGTGACAAACCCATGGTCCTGCTCCTGACACGACCCCAGTCACAGCCACAGCGTCCCACTCCCAGGACAGCAGAGGTCCCAGGTACTCACGGCATCGCTGCAGGCCACGTCTATGCTGCGGGACATGCTGGAATACAGGAGCCTGGAATTCTCGAAATTGCCATTTCTCCGGTGCCTCATGGTGCCCATGGAAACCCGGAGGAGCACAGCACGGCAGAGGGGGGGACGGAGGAGCAGATTTCTATCACCAGACACCAGCAAGGACACTTGGTGCCCTGGGAAGGCAAGGCAGAGGTTATTTCAATCCAGCATACAGAATTAGGAAGTACATCAATCCTTAAAACACAAAGCATTCCAAACCAATCTTTTCTGTTATTTCATACCTCAGAGAGACTTCCTTCTTTCTTTCCCCACTCCAAGGCAACATCCTTTGAGAGAGGAACACACCTTATATGCCACCCCACTCAATTCATGCCCAAATCTCAACTCTGTCTCTGATGGGATGCTCAGGACCTGGCTGTTCAGGGCTCATGCACCTGAGTAGTACCTAACCCGGCGTATTTACAAATGAAAGGGGATTTTCGGGTACATTTGGAGTACAAAGACAACAAACTGCAGTGTTGAAGCACCTGGCCTAGCAGTGACCCGGGAGCTTCCAGTAGCACCTGAGCAGCGATCCCACAGGTCTGTCCAGCCTGGAACAACCACAGTCAACACGTGCACTCCTGAGAGTGAGTGGACTGGATACTGGATCCAAGAGTTAGGAAGTCACCCTTGGGAGCAAATTGATTTCAGGTGCCCTCTAATACATCCCTGTATTAAACTCACCGTTTTTGAAGGAGCATCACTGCATTTGCACCAAAGCACAGAACAAGGCTGTACTTATTCTACTGCAAATATTTCCATTCCCTTCATGCTGCTTTCTGAATAATACTGGAAAAAGCCTTTTCCTGAAAGGAGAGCTGCCAGCCAGCTTACATTAAGAACTCAGAGTCCACCTGTCCTTCCAACACTGTTTTCTCTCCTGCCTTTACCTCTGGCAGTGTGCTCTGGGGTGATCCTGCACTGCACGGCACAAAGCATCCCTCCCAGACACAGAAATACTCGTCCTGCCGCCCTGCTGAGCCATCCCCCTGTAAACACGTAACTTTTGAGAGCCAAGAACCGGCAAGTGTGAAACAATTTCCTTAGGGCGCCTGACACAGCGGGAATGGCTCAGGCTGCGGAAGCTGCAGTTGTAAATAAGATGATGGGAGTGTGATGTGGGCAACCCCCAAAGCAGAAAGAAAAGGCAAGATTCCACAAAACGACATATATTTATATTTTACAGTTATTTTAAAAATCCTTTGAAAATCATGTTGTGCTGAGGAGGAGCATGACTGACTCGTTGTTTACTGTGCATGGCAGAAGCCCTCACCTACTTCCCCCAAATTCTGCAGCATGCCTGGGATCTCCATCATTGCTAAGTGATGGGAAAAACCCCTCTTCTTCCTTCCCGACTTCTGCACAGGATAGGAGTGATTTAAACCCAAGAAAAGGCAAAAGGTTGAAAGTGAAGAGATGGATGGCTGCGCCCAGAGAGGCTCCAACCTGGCAATGAAGCATCGTGGACATAAAGACGTGAAAAAAACCACCTTGTCAGGCACAGTTTGCAAGAAACCCCAGGAAACTGGGACTTGGCAGCTGATAGGGATGGAAACCTGAGATTGGAGGATACTGGCAACTGTGCACAGGGAGACATTTTTCCTAATAACCCAGAAAGCAATTCTTATCATTTCATATGATTAATGTTCACTGTAAAGATGTTTTCAAAGCTGTAATTCCAGATAAAAGCTCCGTGGAGGGAAATTACGCTTTGGTCGTGATCTGTGGAACTTATTTATTGACAGTTTTACTTGCATTGTTGGTTTGTTTAATAAGTTTAACACCAGGAATCTGGCTACGGACACAACCGTACAGAGAAGATTAAAAGGAAAGAGTTTTAAATCATTAATTCCAAAGACTACAGGATTGCAAGTTTGCCTCGCTGCAGAATTGATAGGAATGAACATGCTGCAAATAAAAAAAACGTGAGATGGCAAAGGAGCCCTGAAAACGTGGGATTTAATTTTAAATTCAAGTTCTGAAGAGCATCACTGATAGCTCAGTGTTTGGCTGGTATCAGGGAGCGACGCCCACAAGTGTTAGAGATAACGCAGCAATTACACACATCTTAAAAGATGTGACACAGCTGCAGCCCACAGAACAGGCAAACAGTTCATTTTCTATCACATTTCCAACCCATTGAATTAAATATATAAGATATTTAACGGATTAAAGCATAACTTTATGAAGTAACACATATTGAGAGTAATAGCCACTAGATAAACACCAGAATAATCCTCTAAAACGTAAAGGCTAATACTATGACTTCCACAGCACTTGAAGGAGCATATTCCAAGGAAATCTTCAGCTTGGAGGTGACTAAAAAGAAAGAGAAGTAACAAAAAATAGCTAGTTCTAAAGAGACTTTTAAATAGGCTTTTAAAAACTTGTCCGCAACTGAAAAAGCAACACCAGCCTCCATTCCCAGGCAGCTTCCAGATAAATGGAACCACTATTTGCGTTTAACATAATCCCACAACTGGCTTCCTGTGAAAGCTCTCAGAAAGCAGAGGATGTTACCAAACTCCAGCTGCAGCGCTACCCCAAATCCAGCAAACTCAAAGTCTCTACTCATAAGGACAGAAAACAAACCAATGTCTAATCGCGTACCACAGACTCACCAAAGCCCCCAGGATGTGCCCCAGCGATCCTACTGCAGTCATGCCTTCAGGAGGCAGCTTTTGATATACTTCAGCTGGCAAAGCCCCACCTTTATCTGTGTCACGCCCTCCTTTTGAGGGAGGGAGGGACCGGCAGCAAGGAACGGCAGGATTGCTCACCAATTAGTAACAGAAGCCGCCTAATTGCAGCGGGCTGCAGGAGATGACAGCTGCAGGTTATTTGTGAGAGCAGCAGTGCTGCTGTCCCACCTGCTGCCCATGCACTGCAGCTCCATGTCAGTAACAGCACTACTAAAAAGCCAGAGGTATAAGAAAATGCTTGGGGGAATAAACAATTAGATTTTAAGGCAGCAGAAGATAGTGGAGGGCTTGTAAAATCAACACCCATTAATCTAATTTTCTACAAGGTTGTTGAAGCACTGGTGAATGCAACAGAGGATTATACTAGTGATGTTTTGACCCCAAAAAATATTAGTCAGTGTCTTAATTTTCTATTTGACACTCAGCTGGTTTTCTCTCGCCTTTAAGTTAAAGCTTTTCACTTTGGTCAGAGCAATTCCTATTGCGGTGATATTCAGCGAGTCCTTGGAGAGACTGATTATCCCCAGTCCACTCCCCTTTCAGAAAGCAGAGCTATACCAAGTGCTGCTGGAGAACCTTCTACAGCCCCGTTTGAACCACTCAGTTTGAACCCACTTCAGGCCAGGTTGGACAGGGCTTGGAGCAACCTGGGCTAGTGGAAGGTGTCCCTGCCCGTGGCAGGGGGTGGCACTGGGTGATGTTTAAGATTCCCTCCAACCAAAACCATTCCTGGATTCTAAGTCTCAGAGTGACCTTTCCTTCTGTGACGGAGTGTAGCTTTATTATCCCAAATCTCACATTACCTTGGCATATACACATTAGGGGCTTCACTTCACACGGCAGCATCCAAGAGCTCCCTACCACCTGCGGGTGTTCAGCCCAAAGTTCACATCCAGGTGATCCACTGCCCCTAAGGAGTGCACAGAAAACACAGATACCAAAGACAAGCAGCTAAACCTGAGAGGGAGCTAAATGGCTCCTGTGCATGCTCTGGCCCCCTGTTTCCCAAGAGCAGAGTTTTCATGGACAGCAGCATGTTCCTGTCCATGTGGTCGTGCATCAACATCCCTGAAGTGCTGAACGTGAATCTTGACACCTGCAGCAATTCCCTCAGCAGCTGTCCTGGGAACCAGCCCGACAACAGATCACAAGAAAAGAAACTACTGAGTGCAGGGATGGGGAACTCAATGATCCCCTTAAAACCATAGCTGCAGAGCTGGGGAACAGCCCTTCTGCCTGGTCCTCTCAGGCAGAGCAGGCCTAGAGAGCAGACGGATTTTTGGGGCCACTTAATTGTTCTCAAGTGCAGCAAATCCCCGCGTACCTCAAGCAAGAAACCGGGCACACCAAGCACAATTCAGAAACGCTCTCTGAACGGGTCAGGAAGTTTTTAGGGCCAAGATAATCAATATTTTCCAAAGACAAGAGCTCCTCCATGGGCAATAATTCACACTTGCCAGCATTCCTGCATTCTTGGTCTGAGAATACATATACAGATATTCCAAATCTACAGTAATATGCTAATATATTTGCTGTATTCCAGCAAATCAGGTCCGACTGCAGCAGAGAGATTTCAGTGAGAATTTGCCAAACTGCACAGCATTTCCTGTCTTCTCTAATTCACAGAAGTTATATTACTCTGGTTTTGGACTAAAAAGAGGTATTTGTGAACAATCAAATGGAGTTGTCATGGATCCTGGCCCAAGAGCTGTTTCTATGATGAGTGAAGTAAAAGCTGTCAGCCTCAGCATCAGCACTGTTGTTATTGATGCAGGAATCAAAACGGAGCAAGCACTATTATTACAAAGAAATGGAAATTCATGTAGATATAAAAGCATTTTCCATTGTACTGAGAGCAGAGAAGAAACTGTAAGGAAGAAAGATGCTTCTGCATGTGAATAAACCTTATGATCATTTTTTAATAAGCATAAAGCCAGAAAACAGATTTAAGGAAAATGGTGCCTGAAGAGCTACAGAGATTTGAGCCCTGCTGCCCCCACTGTGCAGAAAAATAGGTCCAATAGGATTTAATTCCATGGCTGGTAGAAAATCACCTTTTATCCCAGGACCTGTGAGAGCTTGAGAGGGGTTTTTTGTGGGTGAAGGCAGAATTGATGGTGCCCCTGTGAAGTTAAATGATATCACATAATTCCAAGGTGTTTTGGGTTGGAAGGCACCTTAAAGATCATCCTGTTCCACCTCCTGCTGTGGACAGGGACACCTTCCACTAGCCCAGGTTGCTCCAACCTGGCCTTGGACACTTGCAGGGATGGGGCAACCACAGCTTCTCTGGGCAACCTGTGCCAGGGCCTCCCCACCCTCCCAGGGAACAATTTCTTCCCAATATCAAACCTAAAACTCTCCTCTTTTAGTTTAAAACCATTTCCCCTTGTCCTTTCACTCTCTGCCTTTGTAATACATATTCATTCTCTTGTAAAATTTATTTTGGGGGGGAGTTTTGTGGGTTTTGTTTTTTAAACTACTTTAGTCTCAGTTCACCACAGCAAGGAAAATTCTTAGTGCCAAGGAGACTGTCATGGGCTGACAGCATTAAAGTCACCACTACTGACCAAGAAACCCTTGTTTAGGAACAAGGCTGTTTTGGCTAAGCTTTGAGCCACACATTTTATAACAGCCTGGTCTAGTGGATGTCAAGTGGAAGGTGTCCCTGCCCATGGCAGGGGTTGCAATGAGATGAACTTTAAAGTCCCTTCCAACCCAAACCATCCTGGGATTCTGTGATTATTAGGCCACTGTTTCAAGACATCTTACTGGAAATTTGTATACAGGGTTTCAAAGCTCAGGCTCCACAGAAGCCATTGGTTAATCTTTTGATGGATCAGACGGGCAAGAAAGTGAAATACTTCCTCTGTTGGGTGCTAATCACCACCATTCCCTTGGCTAAATTCTCCCGGTGGATCACCAGAGAGACCAAAGTGTCAAACACTGTCACAGAACAGCCAGACTAATTACAGAAGCTCAAATAAAGTGTTCCATGGAGATTCACAAAGAGCATTCCCATCCCAGAAACCCCTCTGGATTTCCTTTGCTTTGGCTGCAAGCTGTTAACACTGCTCCTGTTTCTGAGCAGGACACAGGCACTGATGCAGCTGCAAACAGAATTCCACTTGCTGTGCGTGACCTGCCCACTGTATCCCATTTATTACTCAGGTAACAATCCACTTCTCTTTTTGCCCAAACTGCAGAAACTCCCCTTGAACAGGGGAACAGCTTGTGTGTGGCTTCTCACCCTTTTCATGTTGTGATTTTGGATCTGTAACCCCCGGGGAGAACTGTTCTGTCACATTGCCAATTGAGACACTCCATTTCTCAACAGCATTAGAAGCAGAGGAGGAAGCAATGAAAATTATTAAATGGGAACTATGAGATAATACTTGAGCACTTCCATCCTCAAAAGCACCCTGAACATAATGAACACAAAAAACAGAGAGAGAAATAGAGAACTTTTGCCATTTCAACTCCATGCCCTTTGTCTCTCTACCTCACCTGGCTCCTTAAATGCTCAGCTTTGCTGAGACCAACTGGCAAGTTCCCTGTTTGTGTCTTTTACAATTTCCCAGCCCTGGACAAGAATACCTGAGGCTGCTACACGGATGGCAGGTCAATAGTCTAGCAGTGGCAGGTCAATATTCTGGCAACAGGCACCCCCCAAAAGCATTAAGAGAGAGCAAAGGAAACTTAAACAAGAGGAAAAGGATAAACTTCCCCCAGCTTTGTGTTTCTTGGGGTTTTTTGGCAGTGAGAGATCTGACTCCTGTTTCTGTGTGTGTGGACCACTGGGATGCACATACCAGCCACCAGAATAAGTCTCCGATAATACAGTCAATTGGTTGCCTTAATTTTGGGTTATATTAAAGCTCAGTAAAATGAGGAGCAACAGAAGGGATTCACTGCAAGAAAGGTCAATAGAACTATTCACACTATAGCAGAGTCCTGTCTGAAAAGCACAGGTGTGGAAAGTCCCTTCATGATACAACTATGGCAACAAAAACACAGCAGAACTTTCTGAAAACCCAAACCATCTTAGAAAAGCCTAAAGAGCACAGTTCTGTGAACAGGCAACACCTGGACTCCTCAGCTTTTCCTGTATTTGGGAAGAAAGGTGCACTGCTGAGGATAAACCAAGTTTCACAAAAGATCCCGGTGCCAGTGATCCCTCTACTCTTGGTGAATGGAAACCCTTTTAAAATGGCATGTTTCTGGGTGGCTGCTCAAGTCACAGGGATTTCAGATTCATTACTGAAAGCAATTTTGTAATTTTTAGCTGTTTGCCTAAAGATGAAACAGAACATTCCATCAAGCCTACAATGACACACTAAGGGGCACAGCAGAGGGAACACACTCTACTGCAAAATGGCAATATTTTGGTAACTCCTGATATTTGAACTGTTCAAAAAAAAAAAAAAAGGATTATTGATGGAATTTAAAACTATTTGAAGCACTTCTTACTAATCTGAGCGTAGAGCTACTCTCACTGAAGGAGGACAGTCTCCTGGACAAATGTAAGTATGACCTTGCAAAGAGAAAGTCCTGCTGTTATGGGACCTCGAACCAGAGCAGAGAGCTCTGGTTCAGCCCTCTCTCATCACCCATCCTGCTGTCCACAAGCATTTTAAACCCTATTTAACAATTTACGTTCCTAAATGCAGACACTTGGATTTCCTCTAAGTGTGAGAGTGCATTGCATTTGAAGAACAATGAAGTCATGCCCATGTGCATGTCAGCCCAGAAAGCTTTAAAAGTGCATTTTGGTGTGAAATATTAATAGGTATGAACAGAACACTGGCAGATTCTTTCTGTAAAAGCCCTAAAAATAATTTAAAAAGAAATCCACCAAAAATAATTACATAATTTTCAGCTTATCAATGTTGAGTGACTAGAAATTGGTCACCTCAGGCTTTTATGCACTTAATTTGATGGAAGTGTTCTGAGAAAGTTTCATCAAGCTTTAAAAATGACGAGGGGAGAGGAAAAGCTTTGGATGCTTGAGATCAGATTAAAAAAAACCAAAACCTAAACTAAAAGGAACAAGAAACCTTTAGTCAACACACTAGAGTTGGAGACTCACTCCCACCAGTTTCAATGCACAGCTTAGCTCCAGCTCCATGGGTTTCTCAGAATTGAGCTGGAATTAAAATAAAAATGTGCATTAACACAGAATAATCCCATTGATGACAATCACAGGGAAGTGACAGCATTGACACAGCACTTCTTGAAGATATGGACTCACAAAGGAAAATTGTCAAAACTAAAAAACTTTGAATTTTAAAGTAGCAATACATTCTCTTCACATTTGCACCAAATCTAAGCTTCATCAAAACCACCTTCCTTAAAAAGGGGGGAGGGGTTTAAATATATCTGAATATACACAGAGTATTTAAGAAAATTATCAAGCAAAACACTTCAGTCTCATTGAACTGAGACAATGCATAATATTCATATTCCTATTTTGCATGCCTCAGATCACATACAGAAATCAAAGCAAAGTGACACAAAGACAAGTGGTAACACCAAAGAAAATGCTCTCCAATTGTAATTTAATCCAAAGAAACTGCTCCAGTGAAGAAGTACATCTGCTTTTACAGAGCCATGGTATTAAAACACACTGTCAAATTCATCCAATATTCAGTGCAAATGAACACATGCTTGGGACTGTTTCAGCCCCCCTTCTCTGGAACTGGGTGTAACACACACACCTTGCACATTTACTCCAATTTCACACCCCTACATGGGGTAACAGTGTGTGTCAACATCCCCCATAAAAGGGTGCAGTTAATCAGATATCCAAATGTATCTTGGGTAAAATGCCTTTAATCCATGGAAATCAGAATGAGTCGTGTAATGGGAAGGTACCTCGAGAGACCCAAGTCAGTCAGAACTAAACTCCACATAGTTCAATAGCTCAGAGGACATCAATCCTATAACCTGTCCAGACCCTCTTCTTGTGTTTGAACATCCTCAGGCTGATTTTTTTTTCTACTATCAGAGAATCCCAGAGTGGTTTGGGTTGGAAAGGACCTTAAAGTTCATCTTGTCGTGGTCAGGGACACCTTCCAGCAAAAAAGACTGGCTGCTTCCTACTTGAGATTTCCTTTAATCCAGCTTGTGTCCACTGCCCCGTTCCCACGCACCTCTGAGAAGATTGGATCCATTTCCTCTCCACCTTCCCATGTCAGGCAGTTCCAGATACCATTAAGATCCCACAGCACCTTCTTATCTCAACCTCTTGTCGTCCACTGGGGTGGGGGAAATACATGGTTCAGGTTGGAAGGGACCTTAAATATCACGGAGGGGGATTCTCTCCAACACAGCCCAGGCCAGCACTGGCCTCTTGCTGCCAGGGAACTGTGCTGACACATATTCAACTTCATCCCACAGATCCAATTAATGACATTTTTATTAACCCAGGACAGGCTTTACCAGGGAGGGGACCAGAAACATGTAGTCAGGCAATTACAAACTGCTAGCTGAGCTAGGAACAAACCTGGCAGCTCCTGGGAATGTGCTACCAGTTCCCAATCCCTGAGCAGGTCGACCAGAGGTAACTTGTCCAAGTCCTGTTTGCTTTCTGTTTGTTTTCCCGCTGCCAGAGAAGAAAAAGGGACAGCAATCATCAATCCCTTGGAGGTAATGTTAAGAAAGTACCAGGAGAAGTGTTCAGCTGGAAAGTGAGGGTAGAAACCAAACTCAGCTGTGACAGTCACCCCAGATCACTCTGAGTGACTCGTTTTCTAAAAGCAGAGTGGTGAGAGGCCAAGGACACCTTCATGTATTGAAATAAAGCTGGATTCATTAAAACTTGCTGAAACAGGGAGCAATGACAGAATAGATGTCAGGGAATGCAGAGACAACAAGCAGAACACAACAACCATTGCCAAATTCACAGGAAAAAAATAAAAATAGCCGCACTTCAGGCTTGAGGTGGGAAAGTTTCAGTGCTCTTCACACAGAAGACCCGACTCCTTGAGGCCTCTAAAATGCTTTGTATTACTTAGTACTTTGTTCTCAGCACAGCTGCTGCTGGAAAGTCAGTTGGAGAAAAGTAGGAGGGTGAGGGGAAACTGCTTCCAAGAAATTTAGCTCAGGTCAGTCAGCAAGAACTGCCCCTCTCCCACCCCCCTCCCAAGGGAGGAACGTTCAGAAAAAGTTTTGAGCTAAAAAGAGTCTTTGAAAAAGAACCACTAAAGGCAACATTAATAGACAGAGGCAGCAGCTCTGACAAGAATTTCAGCACACAGGGAGAGGCAAGGAAGAAGAGAGGGAATCAGTGGAAAAAAGTCCCCTGGAGGCTGAGGTCAGACGGATTAAGACACTGTTTCAGTCAATATCCGCTGAAAACCATAGCTGAAAGCAAACAAACACCAAATATACTTTTTCAGAGTCTTACAAGGAAAAGACTCTCATAGAAAATGTATGAAGAAGCTTCCAAGTAATTATAGGTTAGCAAAGGTATATTTCTTTCATTGACCATTATTTTAATTAATAATTAATCAGCTGCTGCTGTCAAGCCCATGTGCTTAAAAACACTAAGTATTGTGTTCTTTATAAGGGGCAGTTTGTCAATTTGATTTTATGTCCATCACGCAACATTAAAATGAAAGACAAGTGATTTAGAGTAAACCATGAAGTTGATCCACTCACTTATACATTTCATTGCTGTCCCAAGCCCATGAGGAGTTGGTGTCTGGGGAGGTGGGGGGTTGGATCAACTTTAAGGGGAAGAACAGCACGAGCCCAAGGTCAGGCCCAAAGGGAAGGTGCACGACTTACCTGCAGTTACACTTCTGGAGAGCTTCTGCTTCTGTGGGCACTGCTGCTTCCCAGACATCCCCAGATTTCACAGCCAGGACTGGAGGATAGAGAGCAGCACTTGCACCAAAGCTGGAGTCTCTACCTGCAGACACAACCAGCAGCAAAGAGGGGACCAGACACACCCCTCCTGCCCCCCCTGCCCCAACAGATACCACTGATGTGGACACTGAATGGCTCTAGAGCCCATTAGCATTGCATACAAAATACACTTTTCTGGTGAGGTTGGTACTTTCTCCAAGCCTGGTCCCACTTGCCTTTCTTCCAGTACATCCTTAGCACGTCAGCAGCACAAAGCATCCACTCATCCTTTCTCCAAGACGCTTCATTCACAAGGCTGAAGACCACTCAAAGGCCCAGGACCAGAAGTGCAGGTGAGAGGGTGAGAATGTTTAATCCAGGAAGGTTGACTGGGGACCCTGTCAGTTGGGAACTCAAGGGATAAAGGGGGAAACCATAAAAAAAAACCCAACAAAACCACTGTGGAGACACTGATAAGGGACAAAGCTCACCAGAGCCACCAAGTGATGGGCTGCCCAGAGACCACAGGCAGCACTGCCAGCAAGGTCAGCAGGAGGCAGAAATGGTACGTGTCCCAAAAAACAGCTACTGGGGGAGACCAGTGGGAACGAGGAGCATCAGAAAAATGGCAGAAAGAAACATGTTATAAATTAAAAATAAAGTTGGCAAAAAGTTTGCAGGGATTAACTTCTCTCCCCATAATACCAAGCATTAAGGCCTTTAGGCTTGGCCTTAGTCTGCCTGAGGTAAATATCTATCTGATCACCCACAGTGGATCTCCCTGCTTCCCACTGGTGCTGTGGGCTCTGCAGGCAGTGAAGTCATTCTGCCAGTTCCTTGTTCCTCCCCCTTTGCAAAGTGGAAGCTGCTGCAGGTCTTAAGATGGAGAAAAGTCAAACATACCCCTAAACCAAACTCTTGCACTTCTCTGAGCAGTGTTAAGTCATGGAGAGAGCAACAGCAGCAATAATTCTTCCAAGACTTGCAAGTTTTCAAGTTATTGGCACTGGTAACGTGCTTTGGTCTCAGACTCTCACCAGAACACACACCCTAAAGACATGGCCCTGAATTTGATGAACTAATGCAATTATTGCTAATTAACAGTCCCTTAGGAATCAGGGCTGTGAGTACCCTGACAGAGGAACACCAGAGACATCCTACTCTGAGCTGTGGAAGGAAATGAGAAGGGTAGGGAATATTGTTAAAATATAAAAAGGATATTAAAGCCAGCTTCAAATACCTAGATTACAAATGCATATCCCATCTGCTAGTAATTTTTTGCATCTCAAAAGGAGTCTCAAGCAAGTCAGCACCATTCAGCTTTTCTCACTGCAAGTGGCAGTATTAGAAAGATCTGTTCTAAACTTCCCCATCATCCCCAACTCTCCAGCTTCTCCCTCCTACCAGATGGCTGAAACCACAAAAGTAAAGCATGTGTCTGAAACTGCTGCTCCCTAATTTAGGGGAGAACACATTCTTCATCAACTGAAAAAAATTAATGAAAACATTTATGATTTCCAGCTTCTCTGAAGCTGCAGAGAAAGGTTTTCACTCTGACAGCTTGGCCTGGAATCTGCAGGCAGCAACATTTAAGAAGCAATTTGAAACTGCAAGAGCACTTTTGGGGAAAGTGTCTCAAATGTCAGATAGATCTATTAAAACAGCTCTTGACAGACTAATCTATAAGCCTTTCTCTTCTAGTGTGAGATTTGTATCGATTTTTAAAATAGCAATCCCATTACTACACATTAACAGCATGGATAAACATCTCTCCGAGTATTTAGGATTGCAACAGGACAAAGAGAGAATATGAGGGCAGTAATTTTCCATCACATAGAAGGTGAGGTTAAATGGAAAAAGGACCAGCTTAACACTTGGTGTCTGAAAATCAAATCCATCCCTAAAGCAAGTTTTCAGCACAGCAAGGGCTCTGCTGACCTCTTTTGTTGCCCAAATCTACTCCATACATCTCTGATCCACTCCCAGCAGTCACCTCCAAATCCCTCACTTACCACACTGCCTCTCCCACTGCCCACCATGGAAAATCCCCTTCTCAGGTGTCCAATTTTCACAATTTTAGGGGTAATTGAGGAAAACCAGGAGCAAGTGCACATACTCATGTGGCTCAATCAGCATGAATGCAGAAAACAGACTCATCTCAGAGATCTTCCAACCTAAATGATTCTGTGAGAAGAGACAGAAGAGAAATGGGAGAGGCAGCATTTCTCTTCACAGCAGTTTGGATTCCCAGAGTCAGAGAGACCAGCTCCTCCCCTCCCTGAGCCCATCAGCTGCTCTACAGACTTGTCCCCTCATCAGAACCTGTAAGGCTGATCAGATTCCCACTGTCACAGCCCAGACAAACCAGTGCTACTGCACTAAATCCTGCTGTTCCCCAGCCCAGAGGCTCCTCGAGCTCAGCAGGCTGCTGTGTGCATTGCTCTGATCAGAGATCAGGAAATCACAGCATGGTTTGGGTTGGAAGGCACCTTAAAGATCATCTCCTCCAGTCCCACCCCCTGCCATGGGCAGGGACACCTTCCACTAGCCAGGTTGCTCCAACCTGGCCTTGAACTCTTCCAGGGATGGGGCAGCCACAGCTTCTCTGGGCAACCTGTGCCAGGGCCTCCCCATCCTCCCAGGGAAGGATTCCTTCCCAATATCCAACATAAACCTTCCCTCTGGCAGTGGGAAGCCATTCCCCCTTCTCCTGTCACTCCAGGCCCTTGTAAATAGTCCCTTTCCATCGCTCTTTCAGGCTCCCTTCAGGTCCTGGAAGGGCCAATTTGGTCACACCAAAGCTTCTCTTCTCCAGGCTGAACAATCCCAATTCCCTCAGCCTTTCCTTTTGTCTCCACCAGTTGCCAGAGTCATGCAACAACCAGTGACCTTGCTTATATCCTGGATCCCAGGTATGGAATAAGCTACAGGAATTTCCAGGTTGCCTTCTCAAAACCCAGTGGTTTTGCCTCTCATACAGACTTGCCCCAGCTCACACACATTTAGGAGCTCATTTCCAAATGAAGCCTCACAACCACAGTTTGTGCTATCTTCAAACACGTCCTGCAGACATTCCTGGCCCTCAGCACTCTGGACAACAGCAGCATGCTCAGAGGGGCCCAGCACCTCTTCAACTCATCCAAGCTTTTGGTCTTTCAACTACCAAAAGTGATCCATCCCAGAATCTCACGTGGAACCTGAGCCTCCCACCCACTGCCACCATTTATTGTGCACCACCTCAGTGGGGAGGAGCAGCCATGGGCTTCTGGCAGGCAGAAAGCTGGTTTTTTTCCTAGTGTAGGGTGCACAACAGTGGTTTGGAGTTCACACCTCAACCTCTAGACAGCCAGGCTTGGAGCAGAACAGCTGTGCTGCACCAGGCCTGAGTTATCCAGAGGCAAAAGTGTCACACACCCCCCTTCCCATCACCATCAATTACACAAACTGCAAGCCAACATTTTCCTGCCAGGATGAAAAAAAAGCTGCTATTCCTGATGTCCTTTCCCAGCTGAACATGGAGCAAACTCTGCAAGCACGAGGAATACACCTAAGGAGGTGATTTCACCCACTGAGCCCCAGGCAGTCCTGGCTCCTACAAGCCTGCTGCCTCCAGGCACATTTCTTTTCCATGTGTTGTTCCCTCTCTTCCGCCTCAGACAACCCCTGCTCACATCCTGCAATTGCTTTTTCCAAGTCCCTTCTTATAGAAAGAGTCACAAGAATGGACCTAATTGTTGCTCCAGCTTCTCTTAGGTGGCAAATAGCCCTGAGTTAGGCTGGAGATAGCTTCACACATGGACATCCTGCCTGGCACAGCTCCAGAACATCCCACCTTGTTCCTGCACAGTTTAGCAACCAGTGATAGTAGTGGACCTTGGACAGTTTAGCAACCAGTGATAGTAGTGGACCTTGGACCACATCCACCTGGAGTGGCTGGGTCACCTCAGAACCAGGACACCTGACCAAAGGGACAGCCCACACAACATAGCACCATGCTCACAAAGAGAAAGGGAATCTTTGGGTCTTTTCTGTTTTGTTCCCCACTCTGCTGGGGGTGAGAGGGAGTCAGGGGTAGTGCCACAAGAGAGCATCCCAGGGCTCCCAGGTCTTCCATGCTCTCTGAAGAGGTCACCCAGCATCCAAGAGCCCGGGTGTTACCTGGCACCTGCTGGTTGCAGAGCCTTGACCTTTCTTCAGACTCTGAAGTGCAGAAATCTACTGACAGAACTCAGACATTTCAGCTAATCTTTCCATTAAGGCCCTGCTACACAAACCCCCAAAACTTAGTGCCAGAGGAATATCAATTTGCTTTTTAAATGGATTCTGTGCCCTTAAGTCTGCAGAATATAATAGAAACAAAAAAAACCCCAAAACAAAACCACACCAAACCTCAAAGAGATCATGTACTAGAAAGGTGATAAAACCCACACCATTAAAGCAGAGATTTAAAGGCAGGTGCATTTTTCTGTACAAATCTGATCCTGCTGCAAAATATCCGTGGCTGTTACAGAAGTTCACATTAGCCCATCAGCTCCATCAAAGAAGGTTTCCATGGGCTTTGCCAAGAAGAGAGACAAGTTTAAAGAACAAAAGTAAAGAGAAAAAAGAAGAACATTCTATTTCCACAGTTACTCTTGCAGAGCCAGTGGAATGGAACAGCACAAAAATGCCCAGGAAAGTGGCTGCTGTGCAAGAAGCTCACTGCCACACAGAGCCCAGGGCTGCTGCCCTTTAGGAAACACCTGGTGCCCATTATTTGGGCTGTGCTACACCCCTCCCTGGCCTGGAGAGGGCAAAACAGAAGGGAAAAGGGGGCTGTCCCACCCCATGTCAATACCTGATAAAAGCCTGAGCTGCTTCCTGCAGAGTATCCCCAGCACAGCACACCAAGAACCCTGCAGGTGTAGCAAGACCAATGCACAAAACGTCTTTTCCTGCCCCCCACTGCCCTACTCACCTGTATTCCCACATGTTGGGAATTCCTGGCTGGCAGCCAGGCTGAGGTCTGCTCCAGCTGCTGTGGAGCCCCACATCTGCTCTGAGAAACTCTGGGACAACAGCAGGATACTCCAGAGAGAGAAACACCATCCAGGGCAAATAAGAGGTATGAACAGCTTCTGGGAGGAGCAGTTGGGTGTCATAAAAGAGACCCAGGTCAGCTGGAACAGAGAACAGTCTTACTCAGGTAAAACTTTTCTTGAGGCTATTTCTCAACAGAGTAACACTACCCACAAACTGCCTTTGTGACTGAGAGCCCAAACTGTTTTCAAATATCAATATTTAAAAAAACCCCACAATTCTTTCAACTTCAAACCAACATAAAGAGGAAAAAGAGTTTGAGTGTTGGGGTTTTTTTTTTCAAACAAGAACCACACTCTAAAATAACATTTTGTATTCAAAGATCCAGACTCCTTTCTGCCACTAGATGTCCCACAAGTAAGAGGAGAATCCAGATGGAAGCCCTGTGAGCTAATTTGGATTTTTATTCGAGCTGCTTTGAACTCTTAAGTTATTATTCAACTCCGTAAAAGCTTTCTCAAATTTTGATAAAAATCAACAAAAGATTCTTGCTGTATTGATATACTCATTTCACTGTCATTTTTGTGGCGTATTAGATGGTAATCCCATATTCAGGTTGTTTCTGTGCTTTAGTTCTGTAAGTTTTAACAATAATACAACTCCAGCAGGGAAGCACTCTAGGGAAGGTATTTCTCCCGTGGCGACACTTCTGTTGATGTTTACTTCAACATTAAAATAAACTGTCAGGGGCTAGAACTGTAAGGTATCACTTAAAAACTACTTATTACAGCTAACATTCTGAGGAGAAAATAGTGCAGATAATTTTATGTCCCGTTAGATGCTGGGAACTGCAGATGGTGGAGCATCAAAGACGGCGCCAAGCCATGTGCTGAGAGCTGAGCAGACCCCATCCATATAAGATATGGTCCCACTGCAGTTATTTGAGGTAGAATAAGATTTTCTTACAAGAAAATAACTTCTTGTTGTTTCTACAGTTGGCCAGAAGTGACAGCTGCATGAGAACTCCTTGCTGCACCAGGAGATTTGACCCTCCCCTGGCACAGCCTGAGGCAGTTCCCTCTCCTCCTGTCCCTTGTTCCCTGGGAGCAGAGCCCGACCCCCCCCGGCTCCCCCCTCCTGTCAGGGAGTTGCAGAGCCAGAAGGTCCCCCCTGAGCCTCCTTTGCTCCAGGCTGAGCCCCCCCAGCTCCCTCAGCTGCTCTCACAGGACTGGCTCTAGACCTTCCACCAGTCCTTCACCTTCCTTTTGTTGCCCCTCTAAGACCCTGCTCTACCATCAGCCTTAACCACAGTGACCAGTCCCTTTCCCAGGGTCTTCCCTCATCCACCATGACGACTTTGCTTCCTTCCATGGGACTGGAAAGCTCTGAAGCCTGACTTGAACTGTCAGCCTGTCAGAAGGTAACAGGATTACATGCACCACTGGCACAGCCCTGTATGCAACAGATATTTCCTGCTACAAGGAGGACGTGATTTCAGCCCAGTGTGGACACCAACCATTTGAGAGCCATATAAATAAACCCTGTTTTTATTTTGCAGAACAGTTTCCTGACTTTCTGTTACCACTCATGTCTCGGCACACAAGCCCCATAAATAAACCAAGGCAGGGGATATTTTATTCATGAGCACAAAGCCCAGCTGAGTTCTGAGAAAGCTTATTGTTGCTTTTAAGGTGTCTCATCTCCAGGCACGGAGCTGTGCAGTGCAGCACATGGGAAGTGCCACAAGTCCCCAGCATAACAAGCTCGGCAGAAGATACACAGCCAGTGTGTGATCTACTGTCAGGTTGGAATTTGGTCTCAGCTCTGATCTGTGCATTCTGGCTGCTTGATCTAATTATAAGAAGCCTTATAGTGACTAGCTAAGGATTAATATGAGAAAGGGGCCAGGGAAGTGACTTTGGCCCAGGAGTCAGCTGACAGATGCCAAATTCCACAGCACAATGTCCTTGGTAAGCCTGGATTTATTTCTGTGACAATTCTCCTCAGCCACAGCAGATCAACAACTCAACAGCACCTTCAGCTCAGGAGCTTTGCCCTCAAGACTGTCAAAACACAGCTAAGCTCAGAGAAATCTTCAGCTTCACTCAAAGGGGTGCTGACCTGTGGAAGCCACAGAGGAGGCTGCCTGTTGGATTTGTCCCTGCTTTTTCAAGGGATACTGAAATGTATTCACTCGAATGTGCAAAGTCAGAAACTGGGATTCATTGCCTGATCAATACCTGTCCATGAAAACACTTCCTGTTCTTACAGACTTGGGGAGCAAACATTCCAGGCAGCATCAGCACAGGGGAAAAAAAAAAATCAATGAACAGGCAGCTGGAAGGAAGAGGCTGCTGGAGTGCAGAGCCACAAACCCCAGCTCACCAGCAGGACCCCCCATGGCACCAATAGTCCCCAGCCACCCTGAGCAGTCTCCCCAAAGGCCTCTACCTGCAGTCCTGCCCAGAGCATCCCTTCCAGCTCCATGCTGGGCACCCAGTCCTGGGCTGAGATAGAGGAGAGATAGGGCTGGGGTCAGGTCCATCTCTCAGGTGACCCCTTGGACCCTCTCTGCAACCTTCCTACAGCCCCTGCTCCTGTCTGGACCCCTGGATGGACCCTGGTCCAACCCCTCATTTGGAGCAAGGCGTCCCATTGACCCTTTTACCTGCCCTGAGCTCTGCTGCTGCATCCTCATGGGCCTGAGGAAAAGAGGGAAAGGTTTCAAATGCCAAACACCACCAGGACCATGGTTTTAAGGCATTTAGTGGCTGTGCCAGTGGATGGATTGCACAGGACACTGGCAGCTGTATTTAACAGCCTTCAGTGCCTTGACTGCTCAGAATTTTCACAGACACAGGTCACAGGCACAACACCTGTGGAATCAGCCTTCAGGGAAGTCAGGCTTCCAAAGGACAGGAAAGAGGTTTCACTTTGCTATCAGCACTAGGAAGTCCCTGTTAAGCACTTCTATTAAGGCCCTCAAGCTTTAATTTATTGTACAATCCTGCTATAGCAGCTTTTGGTATCCCGCTGCCTCCCCTTCCTGATGCTCCTGCCCTTTGGAGAGCCACAGCAATCCTCCTGCTGGGACTCAGCTGGAGGCAGGATTTGGCCCCGTTTCACCCCCACAGGCACCCCCCAGGTGACTGCAATAGCTCCCTGCTGACATGCAGACCTGTTCTCTCCCCAAACAGCCCTCTGGAGGGTCTGCACAGGTGTCACCAACCACTGCCCTTGGACACATCTCATGCTCTCAGAAGTCACTTTGTAGTATTTGCTGTTCCAAAGCCAACGGACATGGGACAGCCAGACACAGAGCCAGCCCTGGGAGCAGCCTGTTCATCCAAATTCCCCCTGGCACCGTGTGAGAGCAAGAGACAAGGCACTGGCCAACATGTGGAGCTCCAACACCAGGCTGCAGGACAGCTCCTTGAAAACTGGCTGGGTTTGTTTGAACTGTTTGTAAGCACTGGGTCAGACACAACAAACACACTGCAGTCGGTATTAAGAGGAGACTGAACACATATTTCAATTATGCCTCCCCTGCAAGCTGGCAGTGAATGCTTTGATAAATATTCTAAAGGTTGTACCAACACAATCTGATGCAACACAAATAGGAAAAAAGTACGTACTTGGCACTATTACTTCCTTATGAATTAGGACAAGAGGACCACAGATTGCTAGTTGGACTCTTTGAATAGTGTTATTTATATTAAGTGCTCCAGTTCCCAAAGTGTTTTACACACACTTAACTCTCACCACACACATACACTCGTATTTTAATGAATAATTTCTTCAATAGATTATTCTCCCTTTTAAGACAGCACTGTCAGGGAAGGTCACTGGTTTGGTAGTCCTTAAGCTTAATTCCCTTTAACCCACCAGTCCCAAACCTTATTTTTCCGATTTGTCTGAAGGTGGAGCTGTCGGGGTGCATGTGCTGACTCGCCTGTGAAAGCAGATGGTGCTTTCCTTCCCCAGCGGAGACAAAGGCATTCCCAGAGCAATGAAAACCCTTTCACACCGCCATCCTCTGGCAAAATATGCATTTGCAATATTAATGATAGTTATTTTTGTCCTGTGGTGCACTCAGTCCTAGAAGAATAGTGGGAATCTTTCCCTAGTTCTTGAAAAATCTTTATGGGAAAAGATGCAGCGAGTCTTATTAAAATAGAAAGAGGGGTGTTTCCCCCATCCAAGTGCATCTTTTTGTACTATTTTTAGAAAAATGAACATACAGTTCAGATGTATTCAGATACATACACTTATACCAGGATATAAGGCCAACACTATTAGAATGTATGCTTTTCAAGCTCAGAAGCTACAGGAGGGGGAAAAAAAGAAAAAAGGTCAAAGCAGACTTAACACAGTTGGCTTTTGGGATGTCTGACTAGAGCCAGACACTGGATGACTGATCATGGCTGGAGGTCTGTCCCGTACAAGAATGAGAAGCAACTTAGGACCTGCCAGAAATTTTTGGTACTTTCATGGTTACCCAAAGTACCTGGACTCAAAGGAGATCCTGGCATTGCTGGCTGAAGTTACAGCTCTAATCCAGGTCATCAGCAGGAAACTACAGGTCTTACCTGTGGCAAACAAAGAAAGCAATTCCTCAATCACAAACACAAAACACCAGGAGTTTCTGTCAAGCCAGTACAGCAAACATTCATTCCCAGTATCCCTTCTTCCTCCTATCCAATCTAAGGCTGGTGTAAATACCCCTGCAGAGCCCTCACGTTCAGAAATCCCAGCAGGCACTGCTTTAATGAAGATAAAAGTTACCCCAGGACTGTGTCCAGCCCATTCTCTCTGCTATGGACCTCAGCCACAACATGAAAACAGAGCAAAGAAACAAACTGCCCAGTGCCATGAGGGTGCAGTGAGAACTGTACAAGGGGCCATCAGCCAAATAATCCTCCACAGCAAACAACAAGCACACAAAGACCTCACCGAGGATTAAAAACTTGGCTTTAAGCAACACATAGAAGGTGATAACCCAGGTGTCACAGGGCAACAGTGCATGAACTGGAGATAATGTGGTCCAAAAGGCTGATGGAAAGGTGATGCAGGGACTGCTCTCTCATTAACTCTCTGGTGTCAGTGCCAGAATTCAGGAGCAGTCTGTTGGCACTCCCCCCGACCCCTCCAGGCTGGCAGCCTGTTGCCAAGGCTCACAAAGAGCAGCTCCAGGAGCCTGGAACAACTGAAAGCCACAAGATGTACAGTTTACAATGCCAGTCACACTGTGACAGCAGTGCCACCCCCTTCTGCTCAGGTCTGGTGCAGGAGGAGCAATTCACCTTCTCCTCGCCACCAAATCTCAATACAGAGCCTAATGATTCCCCAGGCTTCTGGCTCCCATTGATCCCACCTGCAAATACAGCTCTAATCCCAGGATGCACACACCAGATAAAGCCTGGGGACTACTCAGGGAAGCCTAGACCCCCACACTTAGTGTCCAGCACCCACTTGCAAATTCAGCTTCATTCAGGAGCTGAGACCTTAATCTGGCATTTCACTCTGCTGCCTTTGCCTGGGTAGTTTTCCTATTACTGTTGTGAATGGCATCTGGGCTCCTCCATAATTAACAGCAGCATAATGCCTACTGAGTGCTTCTAATTTGCTAGGCTGCCTTTTCATGCAAGTGAAAAAAATGTAAGCAGACATGAGCACGGGAGAGGTACAACCCCACACGCTGCTGGGGGAGCAATCATGAGTTCCTGCTTTAAGCAGAGACCTGAAAGGGTGAGACTCTCCACCAAAACAGTATAAAAAAGCAAGAACCAACTGGTATCAGGGGATTTCTTTGCACTGAAAGGTCAGTCCCTCCTCCCATGGAAAGAAAGCACGAGTGTGGTCCAGCCTCCAGTTTTGAGACTGAGATACAGAGACTTAAAATGAACTGAGCTACAGACACATGTCCCACAAGTATCAGGTATCCTGTCTGTCATCTTCTGCCCCACAAAGGCCCCCCCAGCACTGTCCAGTGTCTAACACTCACCCAGGCACTGCAGCAACTCCTGTTTCTCCAAATTAAAAGAAAAAAACCAACGGATTCAACCTCCCAGCCTTGGGGTTGTTCTCTCCCCCAAGTACTGCATACAAATCCTCCCATGAAATAATCTCCTCTTAGTCTCCCTCCTCCTGAGCCTCTTTCATAAGCCATTCACTTATCACAATCCTTTCTATCTTTGCTTTTTTTTGGTCCACCTTTTCTCCCTTCCTTCCGCCCCCCCCTTTTTTTTTTCTTACATGAAAAAAATGTTCTTATGTAGAGCTGATGCTTCAGCAGTGCAGCTCCATTTAACTAAGGGTTTGGAATTCTGCAGGATGCCCTGGGTTGCTGTGGACAGCATACCAACCAAGCCTCCAAAAAGCTACAGGAAGAGCCACCCACAGCCCCTGGATATCACTGCCTCAGGTCATTCCCACCTACCAGCTGGTGTAGCTGGTGTCCTGATGCAGAGGTGATTTTCCCTCTGCCTGGGAAAGGGAAGCAGCTACTGCTGTGTGTTTATCTTTTGGCAAATGCTCGTTCCCTTCAGTCTCCAACACGCCTCCTTTTAACTTCCCTGATAACGAGCACGTTGTTTACAGCAAACATTCACACAGAAGAGCGGCTGGTAGCCGAGGTCAGGCTCTGGGAGATGTTCCTTAGCACAGCTGAAAGCAGCTGAAGGGATGCACAGCAGGTAATTCTGCCTCTGTTTGTCTCTAGTATCAAAGAAGCACTATGGAACTACAGATTTTTAGATGCAAGGTTTCGTGTTGTTCCCTGTGAAAGTGAGTTTTACCTGAACATCCCCCTCCTACTTTCCATTAGCTCCTAATGCTAAGCACAATATCACAGAATCCCAGGATGGTTTGGGTTGGAAGGCACCTTAAAGCCCCTCTTGTTCCACCCCCTGCCATGGGCAGGGACACCTTCCACTAGCCCAGGTTGCTCCAAGCCCCATCCAACCTGGCCTTGGACACTTCCAGGGATCCAGGGGCAGCCACAGCTTCTCTGGGCACCTGATACAATCCCCATCCAGCATGGCACATCTCTCTGGTTGGTTCAGGTCAGGTGTCCTGGTTGTGCCCTGTCCCTGTTCCTCACCCAGCACAGCTCAGCATTAGCCAAAACACCACTGTCTTACCAACACTGCCTCAGCCACAAATCCCAAACAGCACCATACAGGCTGCTGGGAAGATAATTAACTGTCCCATCCAAACTAGTACAATAAGACAAGCATCGTTACCTTCCTTTTATATCCTTTAAAAGAAGCCAGTCTAGTCCCACCATTAATTTTATATGGAAATCCTGAGCTTTCCAAATGAATATTGGTACAACAGTAGTCTGAAAAAAAATCCATTTCAGAAAACAATTATTTAAAGAAAACCCAAGACAGTAGTCTTCAGCACTGATTTTTCAAGCTCACTGCAGCTGCAGCAGGAGTTTCCCTGCATGGCAGTGCTTCTGTGCTGCCCCTTTGGGAATCAGCCTGTCCCTGAAGAATTGACACAGCAGTAGGGACCTTCCTCACCCCGGGGGAGGTTCAGTAACCAAAAACAATGAGCATTTAGTGCAGTGTCAGCCCTCAGTGGCCTGAGCAGCCCCACCTGGGACCCCCCAAACAGACCAGGACGTCCTCTGAAAGCAGGACACAGTCCTGGTTACAGCAAAGGAGTGCCTGTCTCCAGCACATCTCCTGGATGAATCTCTTAGACCCACACTGTCTCTTCACCTCCAGCCCTGGCTCTGGCCCCATCTCCAGACCATCCTAAACGAAACCTTTCACTTTGCCACAGCAGTGATGCCTGGACTAAAGCATCCTTTCCATCTGATAAACTCTGGTCCATCTCCACACATGTTGTTTAGGGGCTGATGGGGCCAAAAGCTCAGGATTGCTTCTTAAGCAAAGGGTTGTAAAGCATTGGAATGTGGTGCCCAGGGCAGTGGAGTTGCCATCCCTGAAAGTGTTCAAAACACACGTGGATGTGGCCCTTGATGACAGGATTAGCAAGGTGGCAGTTGTGTGTTGATGGTTGCACTTAGTGATCTTAAAGGTTTTTTCCCACCTTAATGACTCATTCTCAGGCATGCTTCCCGGGAAGTGCTCTAGCTCCTGAGGGGAACAGAGTGAGGTTGTGTTCACGTGCCTTGGTGGGACCATCTTACTGCTGATCTCTCCAGCTCAGTGATCCATCTCCCCTGAGGCACTCTGGTGCCACAGCCAGCTAAATCCCTGGAGCAGTGCTCCTCCTGGCCAGGATCAGCTGGCAGGCAGCCTGCCAGCCTAGCAGGGATTTACCTTCATGCCTTCCCATCCCACTAATGGAAGAGTTGTGAAATCAAAGGGGATGTGCCAGGGATGGCTCCAACAGGTTCAGCTCGAGGCTTGTCCAAGGATCTCTGACATCAGGCAGAGGAGGGGATTTCAATCATTACAGTGAAGCAGAGCCCACTCCAACGGGACTCTTTCACCCCCCGAACCTTATCACAAGAGCTCTTTAACTATACACCCCTCCTTCTCCAGCAGGCTGGATACCCCCATGCACTGCAGACCAAACTTAAGCCAAATTAAATTCTGTCATGAGTAAAAGTAGCCACAAAATTAACCCCCTGTTACTGTTCAATATGTTCCTCCCTGCTCCTCAGCAGCTTTCTCCCAGTGAATATCCACGTCTGGGACCCTCCTGGCTTTAACAAACAGATAAAGCCTTGAAGCAAGGCCACTGCACAGCACCCACCCCTGGGAAGAGGATGGAAGGACAAACAGCATGTGACAGATATCCCTCAGTCACGTCACACATCGCTGGGAGGGCACAGGGACACTGCAGCAGCCACACAGCCAAAAATTGTGTGAAACGAGCAGTTTTGCTGCTCCTTTCCTTCCCCAGCTGCACAAGAGACATCGGGATCTCCAGGACTCAAATGTGTCCCTGCAGCAAAGATCAGGAACATCTCTGCCTGAGCAATTACAGAGACCCCCCCAAGTGAAAATGTATCTTCAGCCACTGCGTTCACATGACACCAGGTGTTCAACCAGGTAATTAGAGCTTAATCTTTGACGTGGCAGGGAAAACAATCCCCCTCCCTGCCAAGCTAACAGGCTTCCTCAGCCAAACGCGCCTGAAACTCTTAATTACGGTTTCAAAGTGCTGAGGGCACAGGTTTAGCCGCTCCCCTCCAGGCTGGGAAGTGCTGGCATACCTTTTTTCGCCATTAAGTGTCTACATTTGCAAACAAATCCAGGGCAGAGCCCCAGCACCTGCTGTTTGATGCCTTTCACTGGAGTCAAACAGAGGAACCACAGGGTATTAGCGCCTCGGTTTAACAAAGCCCAGCTACAAACCAGCTGACACGCTGCTGTCAGCACACTCCTCACACTTCAGAGGGGGAAGCACAGTTATTTTTGTAGAATAAAAACCATACAACATACTATGGATAGACTTGAGTGAGGACTGAAGATAAAAAGAGGACTACAGCTTAAGGGAAGCTGGCACCCAGCTGGGGAGCAGCCTGGACCTTCCTGCCATGCTCCACCACCACGACACAGCTCAGCATCTCACGGGGTTGGATTTGTGTCCATAGAATCCCACACTGGTTTGGGTTGGAAGGGATCTTAAAGCCCATCCAGTCCCACCCCCTGCCATGGGCAGGGACACCTTCCACCAGCCCAGGTTGCTCCAAGCCCCGTCCAACCTGGCCTTGGACACTTCCAGGGATCCAGGGGCAGCCACAGCTTCTCTGGGCAACCTGTGCCAGGGCCTCCCCACCCTCAGAGTCAAGAATTCCTTCCCAATATCCCATCCAATCCCACCCTCTGGCAGTTTAAAAACATCACCCCTTGTCACTATCTGCCGGTTTACTTTGGAAACACTACAAGTTGAAACCTCCTGTTAACATTCCAAGCTCACACACCATCCCCTCCCATAGGCCCAAATTCTTCACACAGATCGGTCTGTGCTTGTTCTCACCTTGTTTGCCCCACAGGTGCCACTATCTTTGTTCTCCTTCACTATGTCCCTCCTCTTTTAGCCAGTTTATTCAAAGCTTTAGTTAAACAGTGTCACATAGAACCATCAAATCACCAAGGTTGGGAAAGACCTCCATGATCATCAAGTTCATGCCTTGAGGAGAACAGGTCATCTCCTATGCCAAGGTGCCTTGAATTCAGAACTGCCAATGAAGCATTGCCAGAAGCCACTTCAGAAAGGTTTTCCCTGTGGAAAGATGTTTTCTTCTCCACTGAGATCAGCCTAAGTGTTCTGGTCCAGAACAACAATTCCCACCTGGAAAGAGGCTTCCTTTCCAGGTTTCAAATCCCAAGTCAGGGCTGTTCAACTAGTCCTGAAAGAGAACCAATCCCTTTTTGTCTCCACCTGTACTGCCCCCAGCATCCCCTTGCAATGTAACACCAGAGTAGATTCTCTGCTTTCCTTATCCTCTGCCTTCCTTAGAAATCCAATTAAAGTTTTTCTTTGTACATCCCAGGAACAGCAAATGAAAGTCACAACAAATCTGTATGAGCAACCACTTGCATTTCCTTCTAATCCTTTGTTTTATTCTGAGCCTTGTGGAGGACACGTGTCACCAGATGGACACCACTGCCCAAACAGCTTGTCCAGCTGGCAGCAGGGCCTCCCTCACAGCTCCCCAGGAGAAGAGTGAAAACATCTCAAATCCCTTCCACTTCAGCACATTAACGCTTTCTGCTATGCTAAACATTTACACTTGGTAGGAGAGAGGAATCCAGGTGGGAATCCTGCACAAACACAGGACAGGAGTTCCCCAGCACTTCAGCTGTGAGCTCAAGGAGGAGCAAGAGGCAGAGCCCAGACTGGAAGCAAGTTCTTGTATTTTGTCACTGTCATAGCCACTAAAAACTAAACCTGCTGACACCCAGCAGAGCAGTGTCCCAGCTCCTCCAGTATGCCACTGGCTCAAGTCATTCCACCAAAAGCAGTTATTTGTTATTACTACTAGAGAGTGCCAAAACAGACTAAAGAGCTTGGTAGAGTTGTCATATCCATGTGCTCTGGCTCAAGTGAGGAGCTCAGTCTCCTATGGAAAAACACATTAAGACTGACAGCTCGTTCCTATTCACAGGAAGAGATCCAACTTAAATCCTAAGAACTGAGTTTACTGACACAGGCTACAACAGATCCAGCTACTGCCTGTGCTAAAGTACAAATTCATTGGGTATGATCAGTGCTGAGCACAGGATGGCCAGAACAGAGCTTGGCTTTCCCCTTTATTCCTCCCCTTCTTTCCTCACCTTATTTTCCCCCTATAGGCACATACCAGAGTCCCACTGAACACTCCATTCCCCTTCTGCAGGCTAAGGGATCGTGGCCAATGTATAATAGGGAAAGGCTTTCGTGTCTAAAAGCAGATTAAAAGTCTCTCCTTCTCTCTGGCTTGGGCACACCACTAATCAGAGCTCACTGTCCCTGCCTCGTTTATTAACCATTAGTGCCAGCTTGGCCACCATTACTTATAACAATTCAGGCCCATAAAAGTTAAAAAAAGGGTTTATGCTTGCCTGGGTGCAGAGGTTAAGTGATACAGTACTGAGCCCTGCTCACAACACATCTGACACAGGGCTTAAAAGTATTTCAGCACTGAACTCCAAATCTGAGCTGTGCCAGTGCTGGCCAAATCCTCCTAAGCCAGCTGGAAGTCAGTCTCTAGGTTTAGCAAAGGGTTAGTGAGGCTTCACAAAATAATGGCCATAAGTTTAACTGAACAAAACATATGGACTTAAAAAACCAGCACAAAATAATCCAATAATTACATCCCAGCAGGGAAAGATGTAATTTAATTCTGTTTGCACTGTTGAGAAATGAAAGCCTCAGCCTTTCTTGTTGACCTGATGATTCTGATTTAAAATCCACTTACTGAATACAATTAGTGAGACTACTGGGCACACTGGATGAGGTTTGATCAATACTTGCAACTTGTAATCAAGTGCTTGTACCCAGTTACTGGGGCCAATTCAATGATATGCCTGATACCACATTGTCAGCTAAGGAAAATTATTTGGTATTTAGACAAAAAATCTAAGAGCTGGGAGCCATTTGGGCTATAGTGCAATGGAGCACCTGCTCTGGTTGGGTTCATGGTGCTCATTGCAGGTATGGACACGTGTCACTTCAGTGCCTAAAGGGGCTCCAGGAGAGCTGGAGAGGGACTGGGACAAGGGCCTGGAGGGACAGGACAAGGGGGAATGGCTTCCCACTGACAAACAGGATATTGGGAAGGAATTCTTGACTGTGAGGGTGGGGAGGGGCTGGGATGGAATTCCCAGAGGAGCTGTGGCTGCCCCATCCCTGCAAGTGTCCAAGGCCAGGCTGGAGCAACCTGGGCTAGTGGAAGGTGTCCCTGCTTATAGCAGGGAGTGGTACTGGGTGATCTTTAAGGTCCCTTCCAACCCAAACCATCCTGTGATTCTCTAAGCACAGTAACTGCATGCTGTGCAACCTGATTAAAGTGCAGCTGCTTTTGCTGACAAATCCTGTACCTCAGCTCACAAATGCTGTGTATTTCTTATTTTTGTAAGTCTCTTGTTTAGATATATAGCTTAAGGATAATGCTTTTTGTTGAAGGATTTATTCTGAGCTCATCTTTCCTATTCTCAGTTAAAGAAAAAAATACTCCCGTAATTCTAATTGAGCTACATTAACCTCAAATTTTAAACTGCTTCAGATCACTATTCCTCAACAAGCATGTCATTAACACAGAGGCAACATGAGACTTTTCCATGGGATCATAGATTGGCTTGGTTTGGAAGGGACCTTAAAGCCCATCTCATTCCACCCCCTGCCATGGGCAGGGACACCTTCCCCTTTTGTTTTCTGTCAGCTGAAAAAAGCCCTACTCAGTTAAATTATGTTGTAAACCTTTCCCAAAAAGGTTTAATAATTTTTGAGAGCAAGAGGAAGCAAATAACAAACCTACCCTATCTTAGTCTAGGTTTACACACTTATCCTGCTTCAAAACCAACTCACCTCCGGGGAGCAAATCCCTGGGAATGGAGCAAGACCTAATTTTCAAATTCACTCCATCAGCAGCTTCTGTTCTGCGCTCGTAAAACAGAAACAGTTTTGGGGCAAAATAGATACCCAAGCTCCTTAGTATTTCAATGATTTCTGAGTAGCACTTGCAGACTCATCAGCTGGGTGCCATATGAATTGCAAATGACTGGGGGAAGGTGAGGAGGGAGGAATATAAATCCTGTTTCAAAGGTGTTCAGCCCCAATCCCCACTGAAGGCTTACAAAAATTGTTTGATTCAGCTGCACATGACCTATTTAATATGTTAATATTTGGGACCAGAATGGAGGTGGTATCACAGCTGATATAACACCCCTTTATCCTAAATATGAAGGGGGCTCTTCAGATGCTTAAAACAAAGTTTCTTTTCTGTATTTTACATCAGGCAAAAGCAGGGATTACAAAAATAGTAAGGCCAGGTTGTTCTCTGTGGTTGAAATCTCATGTAGAAAGGCAAAGATACTCCCTCCATGCCAAGGCAGTACCTGAGCACTTCCTGGGAAAGTGACCACACAGTAAGGAATTTTCCTGACACACATTCCCAGGAAGGTTCAGCTTTGAAGTGCAGCCTCCTTGCTGCAGAGATGCTGATGGATGACTATGTTAGTGAGGACCACAGAGCACACACCAGGCAACAGAGACACGAGGAGACACAGGCCTGACTCAAACTCCTCACCCTGCAGAAAAGGAACTTTGTGCAAACACAGATGTGGAAGAGCCATTCCAGCCCACAGTGACCAGCTGTCCAGGAACAACTGGGGAGGACTCACAGAACCATCATCTCCAACACAAGCACAGCAGACACAGACAGACCTAGGACACGCATAAAATCAGGCCACCCAGGTTCTCTCCCTAATGCTAGAAGTCCCCATGGAGCCTTACCTTCCCAGTTATTTCACTGCAAACCGCCACACTCATATTCCAGATATTTAAGTCATGCCAACACTGATTACGTTGGACCACCAGCTTCTTCCTGAAAGAAACCTGCAGGAAGTTTTAGATCCTAAGAAAGCAATCAAGGCAAACATTGCGACTGTGGAGATATAACTGCATCACTTCCATAGGGAAGGCATCCAGGAATAATTTCCCCAGGTCAGAAAGGTGCAGTCCTGCAGCTGCACACTATTACACTGATATCAACTACAGCAACATGCAATTAAGAGGAGAAGAGGTAAAAAAAAAAAAAGCTCTTGCTTAATAGGTTCACACCGATATTATTTACAAGTTATGTGGAAAGTTTATAAAAATAACTTGTATAAGTGAATTTGGGAAAGCTTGATCCTCTTACTGGAGGCAGGAGGTGGAATGATGACAAACAGCAGGATGCAAGGAACAAAATGAGCACAAGTGCAAAGCCAACAGCTGTTTGTTTCTTGCTCCTCTCCCCAGGACAGAAAATCGAGCTCATACCGTAAACAGAAAATGCTGAATGACAGAAAGGAGCACCACAGGCTGGAGCCCTATCCCAGGACAGCTGACCAGAACAGCCAGGCCCCTGCAATCACTCCAGCATTCCCAATCCTCTCTGAAGGCAGTGCTGTTCATAGCATAGCGTTTACTACAGCAAATATGTTGTGGGAAGGCTGCTGTTGAAATCAAGTCTTCAGTCTCAGAGGGAACAGACAAATGATTGTTTGGGAGATGCTATCTACCCCCTCTTCCCACCAGTTTCACCCTTGGGTGAAAAAAATTCCTTTTTCCCTCGGCTTGAGCCCACCAGTGAGTGGATCATCTGGTGTTAAATAGCTGCTGTTCTCTGCCACTCCCACACAGACTGACAATCACAGCGCAGAAAAGTCACCGCGGAACCTGTGACTGTCCCACCACTGGCAGAACACCCAGTCCTCAAAGCCAGAGATGAACAGAGATAATCCCTTCTCCGAGAAAAGGACACGGAACCGCAGGTGCCAGGTGCTCGCACAGGCTCAGAGCGCTCTTCACCTGAAAGGCGCTGTTTGAGTCACTTCTGGTAACCAGCTGTAATTAATTGTGGCCAATACAGACCCCGGCGAGTGTAAATGAGCCCTCCTAGCAGCATTTCACACTTCAGACCGGTAGCTTAGCAACAGGGGTAGAAGAGGAGTGAAAAACCGGAGATTATTGGTTTATTCAAGTATTGGGGAAGAGCCTCACGTGTTAACTGGTTGTTAACTGGGGAAAAAAAATAAACTCTGTCCTCATAGTTTCTAAATGGGGAGTGGGGGCAAAAATTTAGTTTGTTATTATGCTACTCTGTTTTTAATTGGCAATAAATTAATATTCCCCAAGGCAAGTCTGTTTTGCCCATGACTGATGGGTGAGGGATCTCCCTGCTCTTATCTGGACCCACAAGGTTTTTCACCTTGTTTTTTCTCCCCTGTCCTGCTCAGGGCAGAGAGTGACTGGCTTGGTGGGCACCCGGTGGCCAGCCAGGGTTCATCCAGCCCTGGTGAAAAGGAGGCTGCAGCAGATCAGAAACCAGATATTTTGCCTGGTACATTGGTTTATCAGCAAAATGGGCACTACTCCTACATCTGTAAGGGATTACCTGCCTCTCCTCAAAGGGCAGCTCATTGCACAAGAGAAGAGTTCGGCTAAAGATAAAAAAGCAGCTGCTTCCCCAGCCCTGGGGCAAGTCCTTGGCTGTGTTGGCAGCTCAGCATCCTACAGGGCTCATCTCCTGCAAGATTTGTACAGGAGATGCTGGGTTAGCAAAGTGCAGAGCTGTGCTGTGCCAACAGGGACAGACCAGCTGTGTGTGTCTCCCGGGGCAGAATCCCACACTGGGAAGCAAGTCTCAAAAAAAATGAAAATGATTAAAAGGAAAGGATAAAGGTATTTAAGCCCTGCTGTTTCATTTATAACAGACAAAAATCAGGGTACAGGGAAGATGGAAAACAGAGAGTAACTGGCCTGGCAAGGGTAAAATGCAGGAAAATAGTGTGCAAGGATCCCTGGCTATCAACTACCCTGCTCCAAACAGCCACCAGGACACTGAGCTTGGGACTTGCATGTCATTATCTGCCTGGTGCCTGAGCTGAGAATAAAAACTTACCAAAAATGCTCAGCTGCAGCCAAGTCTGAGCAAAGCCACTGCCCTGGCAGTGCAGTGTCAGAGCAATTCCATGTGTTTGTGAGGAGCCCTTTGTCCTCTTCACAGCCAGTTTCACCCTTTGTGCAGAGCAGTGAACCAAAGCCCACAGACAAATTTAATGCAGGACGAAAACGTGTTTGCCTGCGTGGTTTAGTCAGACTTCATTGCATCGTGTTTGGTTCCACTGGAGACAGAAGGATGCACTTGAGCTCCATCCAGTGTCTTCAGTTTTGCTAAATTTGGGAATACATGGCAAGAGTAGCATTTGTGCATCAGCACAAGCAAAAACCCAGAGATTCATTTTTCCTGAAACAGCTTGCATTGGTACAATATGTGCCACGAAAATACAGAAGGATGAAAATAATCTTAATTCCAGGAATTGTGCTACTCAGAAAGCCTTTCTCAGGCAATGTGCAATCACCCATCATACAGTCCTTGCTGCACGAGGTCTTGCCAAGTGGGTGCCTTTCCTCTTTGAGCTTATTTCCTCAGCCAGGGACCTCTGGGACTGATTTCCTCTGCTATCACCAGGGCAGCAAGGGCAAGCACTGCTGTTTTAGTGTTTTAGCATTTAGACAGCCTTCAGGGTTATTTTGTTGTCTCTACAATGCAGTCCAACTCTCTGAAAACACCTTAAAAAGAAATGCACACCCAGTGACAAAGCAGAGGATCTGTCACAAAACTGTTAGAGCAGGGGAGTCAGGCACGTAGTAAGTTATGAGTAAACATCCTGGAGCAAAAGGAAACCAACCACCCAACACAAACACTTTTGAATTGTGAACCAGCTTTAATGATACCTAAGTTATTCTGCTTCCAAACTTCCATCTGCAAGCAACTGGATGCTACAGTGCTCAGCACACTCAGCCATCAGTAGCTCTTCATCCACATCATCTGTGTTCAAGTTTCCAGTGCTACAAACCCTCACACTTTTTACAGCAAAAGATTCAAAACCTTTTGTTGCCCCTCTGGGGTCATGACCTGTTTGTGAAAGTAATTAATACAAAGGTCATCTCCAGAGATGTTTTGTCCTCTTAGGGTAAATTAGATTTTTGGAAGTGCCCCAGCAAAGCTACTGGAGGGGGGAAGGAATTGCAAAGTCACTACTCCTGTGTGCACAGTGAGGTGCCAACACTGAACTGAACCTCCATCCTTTCAACAACAGGATTCCTGACCAGTCCTTTCTTTCCTGACCAGCACACACTAAGCACCTCGAAACACACACTGGGACCAAAACACTCCTACAAGTCCTTCAGCCTGTTTGTCAGTACCACAGAAGCCCAGAACTGGGTTGGAAGGGGCCTTAAAAGATCTTCCAGTCCCACCCTGCCATGGGCAGGGACACCTTCCACTAGCCCAGATTGCTCCAAGCCCCATCCAACCTGGCCTTGGACACTTCCAGGGATCCAGGGGCAGCCACAGCTTCTCTGGACAACCTGTGCCAGGGCCTCACCACCCTCCCAGGGAAGGATTTCTTCCCAATAACCCATCTAAATCTACCCTTCTTCAGCTTGAAGCTATTCCTCCTTGTCCTACCATGATGCCCAATGCATTTCTGCACCAGCAAATTTTGCAAGCATGATGAGGATCATTAAATACCTTACCACAAGCAACCAGTGTAATTCCCAGAATATTGACTGGATGATGAAGTAGCATTATTACAGGAGACCTTAAACACAGGAAAATTAAAACATTGGACGGCTGTGAGAGACTCCTGTCATTAAAGGGCTTAGCAAGAACATCTATAGCACTTCTAAAATATGCTTACATGCCATAAATCACTGCCCCACAATGATACATGCACATTATATTCATAACAGCATAATTACAAGGCAATTACCATACAGCAGTAATTAAGGGGAAACCCTGTGTGCCATCCAAGGCAGCTACTTTGAAAGGGACTAAATATACAAGGAAAATATAATTAAGCAACAGAAGGTGAGTTGTTTCCTGATGATAATTACATTACTGGCTGTATTTTCAAGTAGGTCACTTCTAAAACAGACCAGTTCAGGGGAAGCTGAACTTGGGCAGGATTTTGACAGCCACATGAATCCTGGGGCCCAGGTGGTCATGGACTTACCAATCTCATTTGTTAAAAGCTTTAATGGCAAGTAGGTTTTGCCCCTTGGCAGACTTTTGGGCAGCTGCCTAATTTCTGTAATGGCCTAACACAGACCTCAGCCAAAAGCAGGACTCATTCCACATGGCTGAAGAGAACATCCAGCCCAGCAGAGTTGAACAGTACATGTAATTTTTTTCAGCTGAAGCAAAAGCTAATAGAGGTGAGAGGTGGCTACCTTTCTACACCTGACAATAAAACACACCTCAAATAAAATGTATTGAGGAGTAACCCATCAGCAGTGAGAGGAGAGGAGGGGTAGGGAAGTGTGTGTGCAGGGCTCAGGGTGGGTTTACACACAGCTCGAGCTGTGAGGATCTGCTCACTGGGGACACAGAGCCTGCCTGGGGACCACAGCTGAGCTCTCCAGCACTGGCATCAGAGGCACTGAAGAATTTAAGGACTTCACTTGGGACAACTCTCTTAAATGCCTTGGACTCCACCGAGCCTGGAGGTGGGGGAATGCAGTAATGAACCTGATTTCTCAGGTCATTCCTGTTACAGAAGCATTTTAACCTCTTTGGAGAAGCTGCAGCAACTGGTGAACTCCAAAGCTGAGCCTACAGCTCTATGGCTGGAGAGGGCTGACTGCTATTTTTATACTTGTTTTCCTGGGAAAAGCCATCATTTCACAAACAAGTTCAGCTAGAGCAATCATTGTATATTCATTCCCTGCTCCCTCAGAGGACACAGCTTCCAGGATCCTTCCCAAGAACAGCTCCAGCAAAGCACAGATGGGTGGCTCTGGAGTTACCCTTCCCCAGGCTGTCCAAGGCAGTGAGTTATCAAACACTAGTTGTTCTCTTCACTGTTATCACCTGATGGGTCACAGATGGCACAAAACATTATGGCATCCTGAATTTTGTGTGCCTTCATGCTGTTGTTTGTTCAAAAAAATTAATCTCAAAGGCTGCCAACCCCTGTCTTGCTCAGAATCACCTTTTCACCTTCTCACCATCTGCTGTCAGACCTCGAGGGCGAGTCCCAGTCTCAGCTGCAACTCACTGGGTTGCATCAAATTCGAAATCCTCCAGCACAAAATGTACCTCATTGCCACTGACACCTCCAGGAGAGGCAGCTCTTCACTGTCCTACCCACCACTTCCAGGAACATTGCAAAGAGAACATATTGCAGAGGTCTGTGTCCCTGGCCTGAGTCCACCTGCCATAAAGCCCAATCCATTAAAGTCTTTAAATTACAGTGGAAAATGTCCATTATCACCTGCATGTTCCACCCAGCCTGCCCTTGTTTGCTTTCCATGGCATCACAGGAATACAAAGCCACAAGAAATATCCCAAACATCCAGTCCAGACTCACCTGATCCACTGGCTCCCGAAAAGCTCATCAGGCAAGCTCAATCATTCCCCATTTCTCATTTAGTACCTCTTTGCTAGCACAGAAGACCCATCTCATTTATTTTGGGCCTCTGCAACTTGAAGAGCCACTTCAAATTCCCCTCTAGCCTCCAATACTTTTTTCATGCCAGTTAGACCAAAAAGAAACATTTATTGCATGCTAAATCAACAGAAAAAGGGGTGAAAGAAGAGATCTCAGCCCAGATTTCAGCACTGAACATGTCTTACATGGCCTTTTCTGTACAAAAAGCCCAGATAAACCCAAAAATCTGATTATGTAGATTATTCTCTCACGTCACACTCTCATACTCTTATGCATTTTAAGGCTTCCAACGTGCCTTTCAGAGAGCAAGGCTTGCATGAGTCCCTTGAGGGAGAGCTAGGAAGGAGGGGGGGAAAAAAACATGGATTTATCCTATCATTCATCAACCACCACAACCCCAGCAGGAAGCTGGGGGAGCCTGGCATTCTGCCACAAGACAGAGCCCAAAGAAAGCTGCTCTGCTTTTAAGCCAGCCACGTGGAAATTAAGCCTGAAACTGCAGTATGGTGAAAGCTGCTCTCTCAGCCCTGTTGCTCTGCTCTTAGAGCAGACCTGCTACACCGGGCTCCGAGGGGCCGGGGCACAGCTGGGGGGGGGCTCCTTGTGCCTGCTGAGAAATCACCCTGAACAGCAAGTCTGCCTGAAAATAGAGCTGATCACCCAAAAGGGAAACATGTGAAGCTGCAGCCAGACTAAGCAGCAGTATCACCTCCCCTGGATCCTGCAGGTGACACCTGAAGGACGGGGCCAGCCGGGAGCACCCGGACAAGCTCCAGTGGTGGGTCCATGGGAATCTCAGGAGGTTTAATGAGGCCAAGTGCTGGTGCTGAACCTGGGTCAGGACAACCCCTGGGATTAATCCAGGCTGGGGATGAACAGATGGAGAGCAGCCCTGAGGAGAAGGACTTGGGGGTACTGGTAGGTGAGAGGACAAGGACAGTTTGACAGAGGGCAGGGTTAGATGGGATAGTGGGAAGGAATTCTTCCCTGGGAGGGTGGGGAGGCCCTGGCACAGGTTGCCCAGAGAAGCTGTGGCTGCCCCTGGATCCCTGGAAGTGTCCAAGGCCAGGTTGGACGGGGCTTGGAGCAACTTGGGCTAGTGGAAGGTGTCCCTGTCCATGGCAGGGGGTTGGAATGGGATGGGTTTTAAGGTCCCTCCCAACCCAAACCATCTGTGATTACATGTGTGCTCCTCACTGTTCTCCAGCTGGCAGCTTCCCTGGTCTGTATTCAAGCTCCCAGGACCAGCTCTTAGAGCCTTCTCAGGTCTTACCAACTGGTCATTAGTACCCTTGGGACAGCTGAAAAGCCAGGTCCCTTCTCCCAAAGTGATGTGACACTCAGCAGCTTCACCAACACAGCAAAGGCCCAGTACCCTTGGACTTATAAGCATCGGCCTTGACTTTCTCCAGCCCTCAGTAAAAATATGGGAAACTGGTTTAGCCCTTTCTTACTAAGGACTTAGCAGTACTTGGCTGGCAGAATGAAATTCAGAGGCACATGAAATTCTGAGAATCCTTGGAAGAAAAATTTGTCTTTTCTAACGAGTCACTGGTCTGTTACCATTGCCAAAGGAAAGAAAGGGTGAGCCAAGTGCTGCTGTTACCCAGGACTACCCAAACAGCCCTGGGTTTGTAACCAAGGGGAGATCCAGCTGCACTGGAGGGGCTGCACTGCAGCACAGCAAAACCCAGCCCTGTCTGAACAACCACTCAGCCCCAGCCCCATTAGCACCTCAAATCTCAGGTAAAAGCCATGTCTCTGTGGTTAGGTGCTGGCTGGGGCACAGGACCCCACATTGGGAACCTACTTCAAGCACTGTGGAAAAGCTGAGCCAGGCATTTCTGTGCTCCACCTTCTTGTGGTTCAAGAGGGGGGAGAAATAACTCCCTTCCTGGAAGGTGAGAGCCATTAGCAACTGCAGGGACTGACTGCACCCACAGCAGTGTGACAGAGTGGGACTGCAGAGTACCTACTGCACTACCCTAATAGACATGAACAACGTTTCCCCCCATTTTTCTATACTTTTGTTCACACTTTGAACTCCCTCCAATCCTTCAAAGTTGCAGTTGAGTCACTTGTAGCAGTGAAAAAGTGACCTGAGCCTGAACACTTCTGCGCAGTGCCTTTAAGACTGATTTGTTTACCTGAAGCTGCCTTAAACTATGCAGGGTTCAACTTCAATTTGTTAGACTTGGCTAAAAGCCACCCTGTTCGCTATTGAAAGCAGGAGTGCTATAGAAAGTAAATGCCATCCTATTGTCTCCAGGGCTCTGCTAATCTCTTACCGAAAAAAAAAAAAGTTAAATAAGGAAAGAAATTGTATTTGCCAGTTACCTTCATACAGTGACATACTGTAACACCCGGGCTGCACTAAGGATTAAAACACTATTGCCAGGGACAATTTAGAGCACCACTGCACAATCAAAATAGGAGCACGGTGAAATAGGAGGATCGTGCCTAGAGGATTCTCACACACCTGTTTATTACTCTTTGTTTCCTGCAAAGGGAGGAGATCTCAGGGTGTCCTCCGGGTTTCACAGCCCCTCGTTTATGAAAGGCTCATGCTTTAAGCGGCATTTGGCACTGATTTCACTCGCTTCCTCCTCGTCCCCCTTGCCTTTTCCCTTGGATTGTTACTGCAGACTGAAAGGAGCGCAATCCCTGCCTTTTCCCAGAGCGTGTTCGCTGTTCAGACTGCCCGGCCCTCCCCCCTACTCAGCCCTTGCTCCGCGGAGCATCCCCCGCACCGCGATCCAAGCGCCGGGCTCTTTGCTGCTGCTTTCTCATCTTCCCACGCCGCGGGCTGCTATTGCATCTCCCCGGCCGGCTCCTCCTCTCCTCTTCTCACTCCCGTCCCTCTTTAAATTCACTTCAAGGCCAGCTTCCCTTCCTCGCTGCTGGGCTCACACAGCTGGGAGTGCAGTAAAGCAGGGGGAGGGAGCGGAGCAGGGAGCTTTTATTCAGCGATGCTTCCTTAACCAAGCAGCTGCTTTGAAGCCCCAAGGTCCAATTTCAGCTGCTGAAGTTGCCAGTAATAAAAAAACAGCTAAATATAACACTGCTTTCAGCTGGCAGGTTTGAGATAGGGGACTCCACGGTTAAAGCTCTTCAGCTGAAACCTGATCGGAATCTGTAAACACGTAACTCGGATGGAATAGTCAATAAGCACTTGCTGGGACACAGATTAGCAAGAAATTCGAGACCCCCGAGGAATCCCCCTCCTCTCCCTGGGGTACTCCAAGCCCTGTGCAAGGTGCCGTGGGTGGAGCCCAGGTGAGCAGCAGGGAGAGGGACACGGCTCGGAGCACCCTCAGCTCTGCTCCCCAGTGCCTGCTGGGTGTTCTGAGGGCTCACACACCTCCTGAGGGCAACATGGGGCATTTCAGAGAATCCCAGACTGCTTTGGGTTGGAAGGATCCCAAAGCTCAGCTCATTCTACCCCCTGCCATGGGCAGGGACACCTCCCACTAGCCCAGGTTGCTCCAAGCCCCGTCCAGCCTGACCTTGGACACTTCCAGGGATCCAGGGGCAGCCACAGCTTCTCTGAGCAACCTGTGCCAGGGCCTCCCCACCCTGTTCTGATGGGGAAAAATACAGCGGTACTGACTCCCCCAAGGCTTTTTAAAACCTAATCCCCCTTTTCCTCAGGTCTGTGAGCTCTCAGATGCTCTATACTAGGGTTTGGTCACAGGTCTGAGTTGGGGTAAAGGGTCAGGTAAAGTCCTTCCCCCAAAGACCTGGCTGTGGGTCTTGTGAAATGCAACTCTGCAAAGAAAGTTTGAGTGCCATGTCTTTGACAGCTATCAAAAAAAAACCCCAAAAAACAAACACCACACCTCCAGGTCACTACAGGCAAAATATCCCACTGAGATAAAAAACTAAACAGGAATAACAACTCTAAAAATAGCAATATTCAAGTTTACACTGTTGAACAACAGTATTTTCCACCCATTTAGGCAGAACAAATTCCCACCCTATCCAGTGTCCGAATTTACAGTTCCTGGTGGCCATTGATTCATCCAGCACTCCTCTTCCCTACTGCCTTCTCCTGGCCATTTCCTCGGAAAACAAATGTATTCTGCCCTGCTACAGCCCATCACTGGAACACACCACTCACAAAACATGCACTCAGTAGTTTCCTCTCTCCCTCTCTTTGCATGCACTCTCCTGACATGAGAAGGCTCTTTATGCATTAAAATGTTCTTAACACCATATCCAAGCTGCTTTGCAAACAATGCTTTTTATATAACTGGGGCTTGTCTTTTTTTCCTTGTTATTCCTAATGACTGCCGTGGTTGTAACTGGAAGGTACCATTTCATTCCTTTTCTGAAGAGACTGAAGGAGGCAGAGGGAGCTGATCCTTCCTCTCTGTTCAGTACCAGTGAGGCTACATCTGGAGAACTATTGGCTGTGGGCTCCCCTGTGCAAGATGCAGGTTAATGGGAGTAAATCCAGTTCAGGGCCAAAAAAATAAGGGAGGGACACGAGCATGTCTCGTATGAGAAGAGGCAGAGAGAGCTGGGGCAGGAGGGAACAGCTGGCAAACCTCACCCAAGCCCTCACCCAGCCCTCTCTGGGGCTGGAAATGCCAATAACATGGAGTTTATCTCCTCCTCCTCACTGGACTGGAATGCTGATTATCTGCAGCTTGTGATGTGCATTTCTCAGAGCTCCAACACATCCCTCCCCAAAGAGCTGGGGGAAAGGGATAAGTCAGCTTGCCTTGAGCAGCATCTGGATCAGCTCTGGACACGTGTGTGTGGGCAGAGATGATGCTGCACACTGGCTCAATTCATAAAGAAATGTGATTTAAATGACCTGAAAAGATGCTGGCCATAAACACGCCCTCGTTTGAAGGGGGAAGATTTGATGTGTCTGAAGGACAAATCCTTTCTCATTCCTGTTCCTTTCCAAATGCTGCCTGTGGCTGGTTCAGCTCTCCAGCTCAGCAGTGCTGGACCTGTGCCAGGTGTCACAGCAAGTGAGCTCAGCACCTGACCCAACTGCAGCTTCCTTCACTGCCTGGTGCAGGGGACACCATCTGAGCCTTCCACACGGTCTGGCTTGGCTTCATCAGTCTTATCTTACAGGTCCTGACCAGTAGCTTTGACCATTCAAGTGCTGCATTCTCACACCAGTCACTGCACTCCTGGAGCCAGTAGAGCTCACTAAGCTCTTTTTTTAAAGCTGAATAGAAGCAGCACAAAAAATATCCCCTTTTACTGGGAGTTGAAATTAAAGGTGTTCATCACATAGTCACGAAACGCAGTCAACTGACTGACAGTCGAGTGAAAAAATAAAATCAGTTTGGCTTTAAATCACAATTTAAAACCACTTTTTACCTAGGAGAGGTTTGAAAACACAAAAATTGGACTAATGTTACATCAGGAACCCCCATGATAAACAAAAGTTTAATTATGAAGAACAGAAAAAAATTGACTGTTGCTACTGCCAGATGCCACCCTTCCCAGTGCGTGACCAAACCAAAGGCCTGACAGCACCAACCTGCCATGAGAGATGATTCCTCTTCACAACTCTTATGATAAATCCAAATTATTAATTTCATCCAGAATGTAACACTGAGGGTTGTAAAGCATTGGAACACACTGCCCTCTGGGCAACAGCAGAATGGGTTAAGTACCAAGTGAATGTCCCAACAAGGATGGATTATTCAGCAAGGACCAAGTTAAACCTCTATTCACAGACTCCCCAACCCACAGCAGTTGAACTCAAATACATAAGAGCTCCAGCTGTCCCTTTAGGACATGACAACATCTCCTTGCTGGGAAAGGATGGCAAGCCCACCTTCCCTCAAACTGCAAGCAGTAGCCAGTCTTAAAGCCCCAATATGCTGCTGACCCTGGAAATAGGAGAGTCAGCTTGTCTTCTGTTCTGCCTGTTGCTGCACAGAGCTTGGAAGATTTATTCTCCGCAATAATGAACACAAACACAGCCCTCACTGCTTTCTTGGCAGCTTTATTAAAGCATTGCATGATTAAGTTAAACCATTTCATGTCAAGATTTACACCAACCCTAAAATAAGTAGTTTTGCTATGTATGACTTTTACCAAGCTTGGGGGAAACGTTCCCTAACCTGTAAACACAACTGCAGTTCAGAGCTCAGCGCTCACAGCCTCTGAACAGCAGAGGCTTGGCACCCCCGGGAGAGGGCTCTGCTTGGGGGTCTGGAAAAGCCATGTCCTAACAGATTGATTTCCAGAAGGGTTGTCTGACAGCTTCCCAACTCGGCTGTCCAGCTGAGTCCTTCTCCCCGCTCCTTCCTGCCCAGCTGCACTCTGGGCAGCAGTGACCGTGTGGCAACACCACAGCCCCTGGACCCGCTCGACGTTCTTGCCTCCAAGATGTCCATTTCTAGTCACAGAAATCCAAATCCAACCCAGGGTTTTTTTGGCCTCAGGATGATCCTGGAAGTCTTTGTTAGACTAACTTGAGCTTAGTTCCTAAGGCAAGCTCTAATGGGACATTCCAGGTACCCAAAAGCCAAGCAATGCCAGCTGGCACCTGGTTCTTCTCTGCGTCAAAAGAACCAGCCAAGTGAAAAACCAATGGCCAAGGCAAAGACAGGTTATTAGACCTTGTTAGATTATTGCACTGCCAGTCCCTTGAGTTCCCATGTGATTATTTTACAAGCTGAAACATCCAGGCACCAATAATTCTCCAAAAACAATTAGAGAGGCCTAGACTCAGCAGGAGGAAGTGACTTGTTTTCTTAAGCAGTTTTTAAAGGTACAGTCCATCTCTCGCAGGGATCTTTTCCCCTCCCTGTAGCTCAGAAGCTCAAGCTGCCCTTACAGATATCTCTGCTCAAGACTTTTCAGGTTACTTTACACATGGCAAGATTTTGCTCCTGCCACAGACAAGGAAACCAAACTTTGAGGTTACAGGTGAAAAACACCGGTTAAAGACACACCTCAAACTTTACTGAGCAAAAAAACTTCCAATAAGGAAAGGAAAAATCACAAATACTAGTCAGTGATTACCTGATTCAAAGGACGAAGGAACTTTGTTTGCCTGTGGAGAATATTCCAGAGCAAGAAACGTAAGGAGCTTATATTGGTCCCTTCTCACTGTGCAATGCCAGCAGAACAACCCTCACAAATGAGGCTGAACCCCCTCTCACCATCATTTCCAAATTACACACATGGCAAAGCAATGGGTAATTAATTAACTTATGTTTCAGAAACAGAAAATCCACCATGGCACCTACATCCAACTTCTTACCTCGGTGCGCTGATTAAAGAGCTGAGAGCTGTTTCCATCAGGTGTTTCATCATTCCAGCAATGCCATACTAGTGGTGTACGGGGAGGTGGAAAAGCTGATGGATCACAGGAGAAGGAAAACACAGCTCCCGGTGCTGTGGCCAAGTTCCCCAGGTTCCAATGCTGCAGGAGGTGCAGTGCCTCTTCCAGGAGGGCATTCCTGGCCAAAGCAGGCAAAACCAAGCAGACTTCAACAAAACAGGCTAAACCCTTCCAAGGCACTGAGCAGTCTTGCAGCTCTGAGGCTCAGAACGAGACACAAACCTGCCTTCCCGTCTGCACACTCCAGGCTGAATCAGAAATATCAAAGCAACTTCCAGTAGGGTCACTGGATCACCCCAAGAGCCTGGAGCCCTTCAGCACAGAGACCAAGGGAGCCCAGTATCTGGCCAGGGATGCCTCCAGCAGCATCCTGGAACAGCAGGCACAGGAAACCCATCCTCAGGCTCCTGTGCAGCACAGGAGGCAAACAAAGACATCAAACGGCCACATCCAGGTTTCAGGATGAGTAGCCCCCACTCCCCCCTTCATATCCCTGCCCAGATCTCAGCCCCATGCACCCTCTCAGCCCTATTTGATAGCCCTGCAGGGAGCCAGGCCCAGCTGGGGCAGAGCTGTGTCCTCAGAGCTGTGTCCTCAGAGCTGCCTTCCCCAGGGAGCTGTATCAGGAGCATCCCCCCAGGAGCACCAAGAGCCATCAGGTTCACTCTGGCTCCAGCAGGGAAGTGCCAAGAGAATATGGGAGCTGGATAAGCATAGCACCCACCACAACCATGGCAAGGGGACCTGGGGCAACCTTAGGTGGGTTGTTTCATTGGAGCATCTGGTTCCCAGCTTTGGAATAGTCTAACAGCAGTGCAGGGGCTGAGGGGACAGCTGGAGCTGTGTTGGGGGGGTTAGGTTGGGTATCAGGGAAAGGTTCTTCCCCCAGAGGGTGGTTGGCACTGACCAGGCTCCCCAGGGTTTGGTCACGGCCCCAAGGCTGCCAGAGCTCCAGGAGGGTTTGGACAACACCCTCAGGGACAGGGTGGGATTGTTGGGATGTCCTGGGCAGGGCCAGGAGCTGGACTGGTGATCCTTGTGGGTCCCTTCAGCTCAGGATATTCTGTGATTCCCTGATTCATTGACATATGAGCTTTGTGAGCAAAAAACAAATCAGTGCTCAGCACCCAAACTCCGTCATAAAAAAAGTGAAAATACAATTCTGCCTTTCAGATCTAATCTGCTCTTAACACAACCACTTCCTAACTTAATATTTGATAGCTTATGTTCCAAGAGAAGGACATGAAGAATCCTTGGGATTACACTGAGCTACGGTAATAACTTTTATTTAATAAATTCCCAATGAGCAACCCTACTGCAAGGTTCTTTTTATAGTTGTTGGCATTAAACATGTATGACCTGTCACCTCTGCAGTCAGTCTCAGTGTTATCTCTTTGCAGAGAAACACAATGGAGAACAACAACATTCCCTCTTCCACAGCCAAATAATTTTTAATCACCTTATCCGCAGGACCCCCATTGGTAATCTGTCCTCTGGGCCCTCCTGGTTCTTAAAGCAGAAGCTGATAGAGAATTCAATTAAAGTGCCCCCTAAGGATAACACATTCAATCACACTAAGTGAGGACAAGCATGCTCAGATGAAAAAGAAATTCCAGCCCCAAACTTCCAGTGGAAAGCCTTTGTCCTGGTGAGCAGAATACCACCAGTCTCATGAAGGAAAGAAAGGCTTTGGGTCTGGCCTTGGCAACAAAAAGCTGCGTTTGCAGGGCTTTGTTGTTGCTGAGTTTTCTTCCTTTTAGGATGACCTGCCACCTTAATCCAGGGAAGCCCAAAGGAGTCCTCGGGGTCAAACCTGCAGAAGATCAGTGCTGGGTCTGTTGCGCTGATTTGGTTTTCACCATCTGCTGAAGAATATGTAAATCCTGTATTCCACCACTTCCACTGCTCAGCTGCATCAAACATCATCCAGTTAGCACAGAAAAAAGCGTGGATTAAATTCCAACCCCTTTCGAAGGGCAAAATTCTCAAAGGAAAACTGTATTCAGACTAAGGCAAGTTGGGATTTTCTACTGTAGTAAGGCATTTATCATGGGGTCATAGAACATCCTGAGCTGGAAGGGACCAACAAGGATCATCCAGTCCAGCTCCTGGCCCTGCCCAGGACACCCCAGCAATCCCACTCTGTCCCTGAGGATGTTGTCCAAACACTCCTGGAGCTCTGGCAGCCTTGGAGCCGTGACCAAACCCTGGGGAGCCTGGTCAGTGCCAACCACCCTCTGGGGGAAGAACCTTTTCCTAATATCTACCCTAAACCTGCCCTGACACAGCTCCAGCCATTCAGCTCAGCTTCACCACTTCATCCTCAAGCACACGTTTAAAATACATTTTATCCTGTCACACCAACCTAAAATATGCAGGTGCTGGGTTAGAAACCCATCTTCCCAGACCATCGTGCTGTCAGCAGCTTCCATGCTGCATAAACACACCCAGGGACAACTGCTGAGTCACAGCAGCAGCATGAGATTATCCAAGGTTTGAGAAATCTGGATTTCAGAAGAGAAACCACTGCCTTGCTGTCAGTTATCAGGGGAAACAAAACACAGCATTGAGGGGAAAAAAAAAAAAAAGACAACAAAGCTAAACTGTTGGCTATGTTGGGTAACTTTTCCAGTCTTCCCAGCTTGTGATAGTGGCAGATGGCCCAGTCTGTAAATTAGCAGCTACCAGATGGGCCCCTTAAGTAGCTTTACTGCAGTAAATTGATTTGTTCGTGGATTTGGTATTAAAATGTCCTTCACTGTCTGGGTACTGTTTGGCCACAGAGCTGCAATTTCCACTTGACTGCAGGGAAGGCCAGAACCCCAAACACTCCTACTGGGCAGCTGCTTCTGCTCCATGTGGTGGCTGCTGGTGAGTCCCAGGCACCAGCTGGGTGAAGGTACTGGAGGTACTTGGGTGTGCCAGCAAGAGCCAGCACAGGCCAGAGAGGGCACAGGAGCTGGACTTGATGATCCTTGTGAGTCCCTTCCAGCTCAGATATTCTGTGATTCTACCACTTAATTCTGGCCACGGATGACAAATACAGACAACTTTGCAGTGAGGAGCTGGGGAAGGACACCCTGACCTGTTGGGGAAATGTCTGTTGGGTGGACACAACTATTTCAGGACAAAGTACTCATCGTTGTGGCTGAAAATGGGGGAGGAATTCAGCTTATCAGATACTTCAGGGCCACCCTTCTGTCTCTCTCCTTCTCCCCTCTATACCTTTCGCCTCTCCTCCGGCTATTTTCATGGAATCCCAAAATAGTTGGGGTTGGAAGGGACCTCTGGAGATCACCCAGTCCAACCCCCTGCCCAGGCAGGGGCACCTGGAGCAGGTGACACGTGTCCAGGTGGGTTTGGGATGTCTCCAGAGAGGGAGACTGCACACCCTCCCTGGGCAGCTGTTCCAGGGCTCTGCCACCTCCATGGGAAGAAGTTCTGCCTCGTGTTGAGGTGGAATTTGTTGTGTTTTAGTTTATGGCCACTGGTCCTCATCCTGTCACACTGGGCCACACGGAAAAGAGTCTGGCACCATCCTCTGATACCCCTTGGAGATATTTGTATGGATTGATGGATCCCCTCTTGGTCTTCCCTTCTCCAGACTAACCAGGCCCAGCTCCCTCAGTCTCTCCTCATAGAAGAGATGCTCCAGTCCCTCAACCATCTTGTGGCCTTTGTTGGACCCTCTCCAGTAGCTCCTTGTCTTTCCTGAGCTGTGCAGACCAGAACTGAACACAACACTGCAGATGTGGCCCCAGAGCCTTTGCTGAAGGTGCTTATGAACAGCATTTGCAGAGTTTTGACCTCTACTGTCTGTTTTGCTTTCACTTGTGTAGGGAGCACCCTGTGGCAGTATGTGCTGCCTCATTATTTGGGGTGAACTTTGCGCCCTGAAAGATGCCTTTATTTTGTACAACTAACCAGGATTTCTGCTTCTGTGTCAATATCTCAAAGATGATGGAATGACTGGAAAGAAAAGAAGGTCAATATGTGATTTTCCTCCATTTCATGACAGAGGCTGATAGCCAACATTTTCTAGGTTGGTTGTTATCCTTCCAGACCTCTGCTCAAGTAAGAGGAAATTGTCTCAGCAGTAGTGAGCCAGAAGCTAGAGACTGACATTTATTGAAATGAAATATTCCACATTCCTTACATTTCTTAATAAAACCACAAGCACTTCCATCTTCCTAGAGCTCCTTTGGCATGTCTTGGCATGATATCCTGTAAGACTCAGTCCCAAAAGCCTTTGCATACATTTTAGTTTGTGTCAAAGACTGGCAAACCATGACTTAATCCTCCCAATGGCCCTCTGCATCTGCAAGGGCTATAAAGTCACCAGGGAGGAGTGACAAGCAAAAAGAAATTACATTTCTGCAAGAGTACTGTCACCTGATGGTTTATAGTTCTAATATCTAGATATTATATATATAGCTGGCAAAAGAAACCAAAGTTTTCCTTCTCGAGCCTGGATAGTTAAATCATTTGTCAGCCTGAACGCTCAGCTTTCCTCAAGTTGCATTGCTGACAACAAGCAATGGAGGACATTGTTCCATCTCCCTTTTCCCTCCCTTTCCATTTCTCTTATTGTTTCAAAATAACTGCAAGTTAGATCTCCTGCCAAAGGTATGAGCAAATATTATTGTTCTTAATTATTATTAAATTCACTCAAACATCTTCACATGCCGTCCTCGGTCCTTAGTCCAACACTTACTGGTCAAACCCCTGAAAACACATGGAGGGAGCATCGATGTTGGGCATCAATGTCCACAAGATAGTTTTTGTTTTAGTGCCTGTGAATACATTTATAACCGAGGCAGGCAGCATCCAAACCCACTGCTGTGCTACAGACCATTACTGCTGGATTTTGTGTTTTTCTGCTGGAAGTGAGGCAAAAAGGTCATTTCTGAACAAGGTTTTTCCACGGGAATGTGCGGTGTAAAGGGCTTTGCACTCCAGCTGACGAGACCATTCAAATTCAGTGAGTCATGACTATTATACCCAAGCTAACACACAACTATTGCTCTCCAAAAAAGCCAGGTTTACAGCAAGATCAGTCCAAGGAAACCACGGGGTGCAAAGCCTGCTACATCAAGAGATGGAGGAAGTAAACCTTGGGCTCAGGGGAGCTCTGGGAATGACAAACAGCTCTCTCCCTTTTCTTCTTCAGCACTTCACCCAGTGTCTGCATATCTGGCACGTCACATCTTCCCCAGAGAACCAGTTGTTTTCTTTATTATCCCAGCAAATGGAGTTCTACCCTGAGAACCAAGACAGCTATTCCTACTGGAATGCAAAACAATCTGGCATTTTTCAGGATAAGGTTTATTGTTGGAGCTTCATTTCCTGTTGGTTATCCTGTTGGTTCCTTCTCCAGCTTTCCTCCTCTGATTCTCAGTTTGTCTTCAGCTTTTACCCATGACCTGGGCTGACCTGCCTTCTAACCCCTGTCTCTCAAACTGCTTGATAGTCGTGTCCTCCCGCTCACAAAGCTCAGGTCTCTTGGCAATGAAGCACACCAATTTGCATTTAACAATTTAAATAGCAGGAACAGAAGTCCGTGTTCCAGGAAATCTGTCTCTGCTGCTTGGGGCCCTGTCCCTGTCCTCATACAGACGAGTTTCTGCCTGCACTGCTCCTCCAGCGACAGCTCAGCTTTCTGCTGCCTTCCAGACCATCAATGCCTTTGCCACGGGAGCCTAAACTGATTTTTCTAGATACTTTTGTCAGCCAAGTGGCTTATCTGTGTGCTCTTACCCATCAGCTCACATGCCCAGGAGCTGCAGAGGGCAAGAAGTGGAGGGACGTGTTCCAGTCCCTCTTCATTGAAATAAAATACTGTATATGAGTAAATAAGTAACTGATATGCAGTGAAATAATCAATTATTGTTCAAAAAGGAAAGACTGCCCTTTAAACCTGACCAGTGCTCGTTATCCCACCTCACTGACAGCAACTGCCTATTCCTTCCTCCCCTTTCCCAGACACCAAAACCCCAGAATGCCCTTTTAGATGTTTTCAGAGCCAATAATTCTTCCCAATTCAAATCCTTCCTGAAGAGATAGAAGCAAAACCCTGCTGATAAGATTGCAGTCCAACCTGAGCACTCAGCTTAATCTCATTTGGGGATGCTCCCTCCATTTACCATCCACTCCACTTTGTTAGTGGGACGGTGACCTCCCCTTCCTGGGCCATGATTGAGATCATGGCTAGTCTGTCTTGAGAGCAAGGACAATACATTTATTCTTCTGTTCCCTGTTTTATTCTTGTCAAAACCCTTTCCCTCTGCATGCTGCACCATACAGGACTGTGGGACTTTGGTCCCTGGCAGTGTTTTCACTGGGAATCCACAAGGGCAATCCTTTATACACATTCCCAGTTTGCACAGACTTGGATTGGAAAGCCTACTTCACCCTTTGTTGCACTTTGAAGTGCAAGTAGCAAAAGGTACCCATGGAAGTGTTCTCTTCTTTATACCTCATCCTCCTGCAGCAGGTACAAAGTGTTGGAAAGCAGGCTTTGGCTTTTTCTGGTTTTGTGAATATTCTTTCTTTCTTCTTCTCATTTCCAGGCAGGTCAAACAGCTGAACAGCTTCTGGATTGTTATTTGTGCCAGGAGCAAGGGCTGTATGGACTCCTGCAGTTCATATACTGGACTGTTAAAGTGCATCACGAGAGCATGTTACACAAGCACACCTAGAAAGCCACTGATTGTGCACAGACAGGAGATAAAACCAGCCTGCACAGTGGGGCTGTGAACTGTGCCGGCGGGGTCACCCCACCCTGAACTGTGCAGCTTCTCTGAACCCCCAATGCCTGACCACCCTTTCCAGGAAGACATTGGCTTGAGGTGGTTTCCTCCTGTCCCTTGTTCCCTGGGAGCAGAGCCCAACCCTCCCTGGCTCCCCTCTCCTGTCAGGGAGTTGGGGAGAGTGAGAAGGTCCCCCCTGAGCCTCCTTTTCTCCAGATTTTCTTTCACCCTGGCTGAAGCCAGTGGTGCCTGTGGGGCTGGAAGCTGCACACCACATCCTAACCTTTGGCACAGCTTTGTCCTGTATGGCATTAGTGTCACTTGCACTAGTGAGAATGCTGGAGCTTGTGCAGAATTATCCATAAACTAATGCAGAATTGATCCCTGTTAAGTATCAACTCACAGCATTTAGGAGTATACAAAAAAATAAAGCACAATAGCCAAGTCACTTATTCTTCTCCTGCATAACCTACAAACTGCTTGATTCTGCTCTCCCAATGCCAAAGAAAGAGAAAATGTGTATCAGTGCATCTCCCCTCTGCAGAGGGAAGGGACAAAACATGAGCTATGAAAGTTATTATGAAGTTTGTAGTGTACTGAGCACTCCAGCTAAATAGCTCAACTGTTCAGTTACATTTCAACCCATTTTACTGCACTTTTTTCCCTTTTTTTTTTTTGAACAGTGAAGCAATCAAGGCTTCAATAAGGCCTGGTCCCACCCTGAACTGATTCCCAGAGCCCAAGTATTTGGTTCACTCCTAGGCCAGGCCTGGGTTTGGCTCTGAGCTGTCAGAGGGCACTCAGAGCTGTGTCCCAGCCTCCAGCTGCAGGGGTAGGAGCTCTGTCCACCCGTGGCACACACACAGCACTGCAGAAAGAGGCCTTTCCGTGGAAAAGAGAAGGAAGCTGCTGTGGGAGAGCAAAGGAAGAGCAAAGAGAAGCCCATGCAGAGAGGTGGTGGTGATGGATGATCACAGAAGCAGAACAGAGCACGGCTCTGTCACGTTACCAATAAGCTACGACTGTGAGAAGGCTGGTTCTCTTTGCATGTTCCAGCTGCAGATCACTTGGGGACCCTTGGGTTCAGAAGCCTTAGTCACTCAGCTTTGCACTGCAAAGCTTACTACTGGTAATCGAGAAAAAACTTACTTAAAACTCTTGTTCTGTTCACCAAAGTGACATTTTCACGCCGGCTTTGCCTTTGGAGAAGGAAGTTTTCCTCACTGACCTTCCCTCAGACTGCAAACCTGCAACCAAGAGTCCAAAAGTTGAGCTGAGAGCAGAGTAAGTGCTAACCCTTAGTCATGAACACACGGCAGGTCCTGTTCAGAGCAAGGAAAAGCACCTTCATGTGAGGATCAGGGAGTGTGGGACACTTTAAAAACTTCAAGATAACAGTCTTGTGGTTAAATCAATACTCCCAAGCCTGGTGCACTGATAGTCACCTCTGCCAAGAAGACTATTCAAAGTTCTGCAAGATACTCAAATAGTAACCCTCGAGAAACATTGCACACCTTCAGGGGCTCACATTCTATTCAGTCACGAGTCTTCCATTTTTTCAAGGAGCCCCTCCAGGTCAGACATGTAGGGCAGAGCTGCACAGCCAGGATTACACAAGGGCACTAAAGGTTTACACTGCCCAGTCCAAGTAGGGTAAACTTATTACACCAGCTCAGGTGTTCCAGGAAAAATGCTGCAAAACATACACTGACTTCAACCAGCAACCTCTGCCACAGAGGGGGTCTTGACTCTCATGATTTGGCTGGAAGCAGCAAGGAGGCTTTACTTGGTAACTAGTTATTGGCATCCATTAACCAGTTTTTAGTCATATTCTTTATCCAGTTTAGCTTCTGTGCATGCTTAGAAAAAAGCTCAGAGTGAAACCCTGAGTCAGTCCCCTTCTAGTCGAAAATATTCTTTCCATACTGGTTTTTTCCATCCTACAAATAGTTAAGGTCCAGTTTTAGTATGTTGCCCTTACCACCTGAAGTGCTGCTTTGGCTTCTGGAGAGCCCAGGGTGTTGTCAGCTAAGCAAACAACACCCTCTCTCCCTCAGTGTGTTGGGGAAGGGTTCAGCCAGTGCTCTGTTGCACCATACACCATCTTCTTCCACAGCATTTGAAAACTGAAAAGCTTCTGCAGGGTAAAAAGAGACAAACCTCTGACTAAACTTCCAGTTCCAACTAAAAAAGGAGAAAAAGCACATAAAAGTGTGGAATAGTAAAGAAGAATCAAAAAGAAGCATCAAAAGCAGTGTGGGCAGAGGGCAGGGGGGGATTCTGCTCCTCTGCCCTGCTCAGGTGAGACCCCCCTGCAGAGCTGACTCCAACCCTGGGGAACAGCACAGGAGGGACATGGAGCTGCTGGAGAGAGTCCAGAGGAGACACCAAGATGAGCAGAGGGCTGGAGCAGCTCTGCTGGGAGGAGAGGCTGGGAGAGTTGGGATTGTTCAGGCTGGAGAAGGGAAACTTTGGGGTCACCTAATTGGGGCCTTCCAGTGCCTGAAAGAGCTGACAAGAAAGATGGAGAGAGACTATTGACAAGGGCCTGGAGGGACAGGACAAGGGGTAATGGCTTCAAACTGCCAGAGGGCAGGGATAGATGAGATATTGGGAAGGAAGTATCCCCTGGGAGGGTGGGGAGGCCCTGGCACAGGTTGCCCAGAGAAGCTGTGGCTGCCCCATCCCTGGAAGTGTCCAAGACCAGGTTGGACAGGGCTTGGAGCAACCTGGGACAGTGGAAGGTGTCTCTACCCATGGCAGAGGGGTGGAAGGAGATGAGCTTTCATATCCCTTCCAGCCCAAACCATTGTAGGATTCTATGGTTCTATGATTTCTGGAGGCATAAGACTGTCTGTAATATAAATGCTCAGTATCATATAAAGCCAACAAGTTACTCAAGCTCCCAGGCATTTATCACCAGATTTTTTATCCCTGCTGGGTACTAGTTCCAAAACATCAGCTGTCACTCCAGGGCTGCTCCCCGAGACTGACTGATAACCAGGCAGTTGCCCTTTAGCCATATCCATATTCCTCTGTTGACAAGGAACAGCAGGCAAGAGAGGAGCTCTTGACACTCGTGCCCTGACTCCTCCTGCTTTGCACAACTCCTCCTGCTTTGCATAAATCTGTGTATCACACAGATGGGAGGGGCAGCAGCCTGGAAGCTGTGACAGGACAGATTTTGGAACCTGCTGTATATCCACTTTCACTTAAAGCTTGAAGTTCTCAGGGCAAATAATGGGAGCTCCTTAGAGGTCACACTGAGTCGTTTCTCCCCTGCAGAAGACAGCTAAAGCATGGGTTTATGTTTAGTGACATTCTGTTTTTCATTAAAACCCAAATGAGTCTTAGTTTTCTTCTGTCAGATTGGGTAAGAAATACTCCCTGCTTCTTCCAGGCAAAGTAGTCATGCTGCCAGATTTAAGCCTTTCTTAATCTTCTCTGGGAATGAATTATACTGAGGAACCACTTGAACTCCTCTGAAACTACAATTTCCTTGCGTGGCAAGCAGCCCAATTCTATAAAAAGTATCAGTGTAAAGACAAATGCATTTGATGAAGGCTCCTGCTGATGTCAACGTGAGACACCAGCAAGGCTGACGGGTAAAAACCTGCCTGTGCAGCTGGAAATAAAGCCAGTTCTGTGTGGGATGAGTGTACAAAACCATGAAATACTGCCAGCTCCTCAGTGCTGTTTGCATCAGTTTAGTTTTCCACATAAGGCATTGACATTCTTCGTTTCAAAGTGATTTATAGCAGCATTAAGAATTTTTTTCACTGCTCTGTTTTGTTTGGAGCTTTTTGTTATCAGGGTTGGCACAGGATGCTTTCTGTGGGCTGGCAGACTTCTCCTCGCATTTAGGAGACGGAAACGCTTGGGAACACCTGGGAACAAGTTTCCTCTAGTCTTGAAAGAAAGAAGCATCATTTGGAGTGGTTTTAGGTAGATAAATGACGGTTTGGAGCCTTATTTCTCAGGCTGACCATCAGAGCATGTTTTGTCTGGAGTCAGGGACCCATCAGTGCAGGAATCACATCAGGGTCTGCCTGTGACAAGGCTTGTTGGTGGCAGTCTGTGCTTCCAGCTAACCTTTCAGCTGTGAAAGCATCTGCAGCTCCACTTCTCCCTCTCAGTAATGTGAGACTGATCTTCTCTTCATTCTCACACACATTTAAGGTAGCACATAGTCTGCAGTCCACGCCAAAACCAAAATAAATCTGTCAAAAAAATGGATGCCTTACAGCCCAGCAGTCTGGGTTTTCAGACTCTGATCAACATTCCAGTGAATCCCATTGCAAATGGAGATGTTAGCATTGGAATACTCAGGTTCCTGAACCACATTTTGAGAGGTTTGGTGGCACAAAACTCTGCAGGGCAGGGTTTAGCTGAACTGCTGTGGTTTTCATGAATCACGGTGCTGCCTCACCAACCAAGAATTCGAGCCAACCTCAGCTTCCCAAAGGGTTGCTAAAATGCTGGTTAGCATATTTAATAAAAGAAAAATACACCCTCAGGGGTCCTGAGCAACAGTCAATAACACCCACTGACAGTAACTGAGTGGCATTAGAGATCTTTTGGTCAAGGAACTCAACTAATGGCATTGACCACAGCAGGCAGAGGCTGCTGGGAGCTGCATTTGAGGGGAGCCTGGTAATGGAATCTTCAATGATTCTGCAATTGCTAAGGAAACACAAGCACTGAGTGATAAACCCTCTGAACTGAGTCAGTGTTTATGGCTCCCTGTACGAGAGAAAAAAGGACACACAGGAAATAGCCCTTATTTTGATAATAATGAAGGGTACAGTGGCATCCTAAACCTTACAAGAAGTCCAATGTGTTTCTTGACTTCAGCTTCAGGTAGAAGGGTTTCTGTACCTGAGGGTACCAGTGCAATTAAAGAAAATCTAGTTTGAAACTCTTTTGGCCATGACCTCCAGCAACTATGAACTCAAGCATGGTGATGTTGCACCACGTGAAAATAACTTGTTGCACCTTGTGAAACAACTTGTTCCGTCCAGTAAAACAACAATTAATATTACTGGAAGTGAAAACTCAGCTTTCTTGATATGCTGGCACTGAAAGCTGCTCTAGAAGGGCAGCATGTCATGGAGGCAATGCTTGACCTTAGAGCCTTCCTCTGAGTCAAACCTCACTGAGAAAAAAAGCCTGCAGAAGGCACAGATACACACACACACATAGAAGGAGGGTGCTAAAACCAGAATTAAGATGGCAGTTTTGCTCATTCAGAAATGCTGCCCAGGCTTGGTCCTTCCTTTCCCTCATTTCTCTCTGTCTCTCATCCCCCCTCCTTTGCCCATTCCGAGGGGCATTGTCAGCCTTGGGACAGCACTGACCATCCCCTCCACTGAGCTGCAGCTGCCACTCCCAGGCTACCTGGGGGCATTCCAGCAGCCACGGAGCCACATCCACACCAGGAGCTCCAGCTGCAGGAAGGGGTTCCAGCTTCCTTCCACACGACTTTCTGCAGAGACATCCTTGCTCCAGCAGCCCCGTGGCTGTGGTGGAAATCAGGGAGGGCTCTGCGTGGCCATAAACCCAATAAAATCCATCTGGGCATAAGTTCATATTTATTAGCATATCCAGAGCACAGTGGTACTTTAATTCCCTGATGGCTCCCAGGCTGCTGCATCTCACTGATGCATAAGCAGGCTTTCTGCTGCTATTATAAAACAAATTACCTCATGCATGAGCGGCCTTAATATCAGTTCACGCTCCAAGCTGTTCTGCTGTGCTGACATATGTACCCCCCTTCACCCTGCCTGCAAAAGGCACGCTGCCTTCGGAGGCCAGGGATCTGATAAAGCAGGAAAGGGATGACAAAACAGAGTGTACAACTTCAGCACTGATACATTGCCCATATTCTGCTCCCTTTGCTGTGGGAAACCCTGGTGTAAAAGGGGTTACTGGGCAAGCAAAAAGGCTTCAGTATCCCTCCTCCTGCTTTCCCATCCCACCCTCACATGGCAGGTGTTCCTCTGAGGCTGCATAGCTCTCTTCCCATTAAGACAGTTGTATCTGCAGAGGTAAATTTTGACCTGAGCAGCACTGGACACCTCAGCCAGTAAATAACCATGTCACAGAAGCACCAGCCACTGAAAGGGGAATATTATAAATAGAAATATTCCCTATAAGCGGCTTGTGACTAAGCTCACTTTTGAGCTAATAACTTCCCATGGAGATGAACTCTGCAGGAAAGCTCACAGAGCTATAAATACTCAGAATTCATTAACAGATCTTTTTTGTTGCAAACGTTCTTTTCTGGCTGTACATCGTGACACTGGTGCTCCCGACCCCTTCTCTCTTCAAAAGCTGCAATTGTCTAACCCCCACATCCGGCTGCTCTCCGAAATCCACGGGAAGAAAACATTGGGGCAGTTTGGAATATTAAGACCTTGTTCGAGCGCCAAAAAGAGGGAGAAAAAGAAAAATATGACAAGGAACAGATATTACGTCATGAGCATGTCTAAAGTTTCACACTCTTCATAAGTTTTCATATTTTCCTAATCTATGAAGGAAAAGGAATATGTTTTAAGGACCTGTGATTTTATTCTATAGGTTCTGAGGTAATGAGAACTGTGGATTTGTATTCCATTCCTGTCCCTACTGCCTGCCCAGATCCATTTCCCAGCACTGCTGAAGAGTCTGAGTGCTGACCAACGGGGATCATGGCAGGGGCAGATCCTACATGGAGATATTTTTGCTTCCAGGTGGTTACCCAGCATCAGGGATGCACATCAACGTTTAAATTTTTATTTAAATCACAGCAATATTTGCAACAGAATAGGCTCTCACTTGCAGGTATTCTCTTGCATCCCACACAGTGATGCTCCCTTGAGCAAGAGTTTGGCTTATCCTAGGCCAGCTTAAATCCTTTTAATTTTGTTACATAGGCATGACTCACAAGATCCTAAGATTTATTTTCTTATATTGTAAAAGCAGAGCAGGCCAATATCTTTTCCCCTGGCTGTCCAACCACTGTTCAAAATCACAAAGCAGTTTCTTCTGTCCCTGTTTATTTTTTTAATTCACTTCACTTACTGAAGGCTGGCAATGAGACCCATCCCTGCTGCCCCTGTTGCCATGTAGGTGTTTGGCAACAGCTCCCACACAGGGATTGTGGTATAATATTAATGAGCCCTTTATCATTCAGCTATAAAATCAGGGGCTTCGTGGTTGCTTGATAGCAGGGCAAATTTATGGACTCATGGAATGGTTTGGGTTGGGAGGGACATTAAAGCCCATCTTGTTCCACCCCTTGCCATGGGCAGGGGCACTTCCACTGGCCCAGGTTGCTCCAAGCCCCGAATTCTGCTCTTGCTTCACCCCTAAGAATAGTGCTGGTACAAAGGGAGGGCAGGAGTTCAGCTGTGCAATCCAAACTACTCAGGAGTCTCGTGGCATCCTAATATCTGCCCTTTTGCCGCACAGCATAATGTTTCCTACAGCTGTCTGCTCCAGACAAGACCAGCAGCTGTGGCTTGGCCATTTTCTCAGCTCAGGGAAACAACCTCCAGCCTGTCTTGTCCCTGACTCTGTTCCCAGTCAGCTGGGCTTTTCCCAGCCAGCTCCATCCCTGACTTGTAAATTTTAGTTCAGAAGTGCCAGTGCCACAGAATTTTAATTTGATCAGGCAGCACTTCAGCGCAGCCTGCTAGCACCTAAAGGTAAGGACAAGCTGCCAGATATCAGGCTAATTTTCAGGCATCTTTACTCTTGCTAAATAGGACACGTGTCGTAACATGAGCTTTAAGACTGGAATTCTTGGGATGTAAATGCATTAGCCAGTCCCAGGGCTGACAACCAGGGGTAAATCATGGTGAGGAGAGTCAGCAGCACGCTCTGAGCTGCTGCTTTGTTGAGCTATTACCCACCAAGGGAAGAGCATAATTATTTTTCCAGGCTTTCATGAAGCGAAGGCTGGATTTTTCCACCTTATCTAAAGGCTCATGCCTGTACTGTAACACGAACACAGGAACTACCAGACCTCTGTGTCCTGTGAGGCCTCTTCCTTTCATATATGTGACTTATTTCAGGACTGTAGGTGATGAGTGCTGCCCATGTTTGCCTGTCACTGTGTGTGTGAGCACAACAGGCAACTCACCAGGTAGCACTCACCCTCTTCTCTCTCTTTGCTTTGCAAAATCTACTTTTGCTTTCCAACCTGCTCATCGAATTTCAAATTTTAATTTAATTTCAAGCTCCTGCCATGGTTTGCACCCTCCTGCCATTGCCCAGGCTCGTAGCACTTGTGCACAGGGCAGGCACCTTGGCAGCTACAGCCCTGCAATTTGCCACAGATTGTCCTCCAGCCTCTAACCTGCCCTGGCATCTTTGAATACAACCAGCTTTTCCTCCTCCTGGAAAAAAAAAAAAAAAAAGGTCTGTGCAAACAATCTGCTCTTGGAACAGCTAATTTTCAACACTACTCTGGAACAGCTCTACAAAATTATCTTGGGCTCATGTGCCTCTTTGTGTCACCTACAATTATATTTATATTCCTTTTATATCCTCTCCTCATCAGCATCCAGTTGGTGGTACAGCACCCGTGGTTATCCTGATGTTTTCTGGTGATTCTTTCAGCAAATGTATCTCAAGTAAAGGCTGCCAGTTTGGAGGTGCTGTGATTTCATCTGGGACACACAGTCCCTCCTCACATGCTGAGCTGTTTTGTTTGCATCGTTCCACCCGCTCAGCACACAAACCAAGGTTCAAAATCAGTGGGGGACAGTAGAGAGTTGGTTGTCTCAGCTGCTAAAGGTGGGAGGTTTTCCCTAAAATCTGATCAAGTGCAGGTAGGGGCACTTGCAAGACCACCAAGGTCATTTTTAGAAGCATTGTGCAAGTACCCACCTAGCAAAGCTTTGGGTAAAGCTCGTGGCTGAACTCCTGCTCACTGGTTTACAACTCCCAGGGTGGTGAGTTAGGCAAGCTCACACCATCCCACTTTATTCCCTATTCTTTTTGGCCCTTGGCTTAAGTTATGGAAGTGCCATTACCTGAATACTGGTTTTACTAAAAACTCCTCCCAGTTCCAGCAGCTCTTCAGCTCTCAGCCTGTGCCTCCCTCCAGCTCCTGGCAGCCTCTCCGTGGTAAATTCAATTTGTCTGCGCCTTTCAGATGCTCAGGATTTCACTTCTCAAATCGTGCTCAGCACTGAGGATAAGAGGATGTTACAGACATTTCTCACTGAAGGTTTAACTTCAACAAAAGACTCGCTTCTATCCGTCTCTAATCAGGTTTTTGAAAACTATCTTTCAGGAGCGAGAAGCAGCTCTTTGAATTATCTTTTTTACAGTGGGAAGTTAATGAAAGTCCAAAATGTTCCCACTCATTTCATTATAGGAGCCTTCATTTGCATTCCATTGAGCTGAATCATAACTGAGCCTTACCCCCACACTGGGCATGCAGCCTACACAATTTACATGTGTGTTGGTAAAAGGCAAAAAAACCTTTGCCAGGCAAGTTTCCCAATTCATTTCTCATAATCTCTTCCTCAAGCGTCCAGTTTTTTCTGTGGCAGGTTAAAGGTAAAGGCTAATTTAGAATTACAGCTCACAAAGGCACAGGTTAAGGCAGTCAAACCTGGCTTTTTAAATTATTATTAGGTTTTAATGGGGAAAATAGGCATAATTACCCTCTACAGTTGTTCAGCCACACGTGGAAATGCTTTGCAAAAGTGGATGTCTAACTCTGCATGCAATTATACACTTAAATTTCCTCCAGTAATAATCACAGAATCATGGAATCACTGATTTGGGTTGGAAGGGACCTTAAAGCTCATCTTGTCCATGGGCAGGGACACCTTCCACCAGCCCAGGTTGCTCCAAGCCCCATCCAGCCTGGCCTTGGACACTTCCAGGGATCCAGGGGCAGCCACAGCTTCTCTGGGCAACCTGTGCCAGGGCCTCCCCACCCTCCCAGGGAAGAATCCCTTCCCAATATCCCACCTAACCCTGCCCCCCTTCATCTTAAGCCCATTCCAACAGGGCAATGATTGCTCAGCTCCAGGCTTCCTACCCAGTTTGAGGACCTGAAATGTTTAGCTGCGACTCCCAGCTCTGCACACGCTGTCTCAGATCCAATACTCCAAATTCTAATCCTTGTATAAATATCCATGGGCAGCAGCCAACTGGATTGTCACAGGAACAGACAGTGATGGAGGTGAGCCAGTTTTGAGATGTACCTGTGCCCGTACAGTCCAAGAGAAATCTTGAAAGATTTCTCTGGAGATGTTATTGATGCATCACAGAAAAAGTGATTCCAATTGTACAGCTTGAGCATCCCATAACCTGGTTTGGAAAATGACAGTTCTTGAAAATATATGTTGGGGAAGGACTTCAATGTCTCCATTTTTGAGCTCAGTCATGCAAAGCAGATACATGTAGAAATTTGTCAGGGCAATAAGCAGGTTTTGTAGGGGCTTTCAAGGATCTGTTTATGGATCTGGATTAGAAGCAGGTGCTTGTCACAGCCAATACTTAAATCTCAGCAGGTCAAACTTCCCTTTTTCCTTCCGAGTTTAGCAATGTTCCCCAAGGAAACAGAAGCATGACCCACACCCAAAGGCAGGATCCCTCTGTGACACATTAAGTGAGAAAATGAAGCAGGCTGTGATTTCTGGCTCCTGGAAGTACTGCCCATCTTCCCAAGTTAGGCATCATTGCACTAAAGATTCAGCTGTCAACAATGGTTAAACACTGAGAAAGAATTTGATCTTCTACAGCGGCTTTCACTTTTTACTGTTAATTATCAGCCTTTCTAATAATTGCCCCCCCCCCCCCCCAATAAGAGCATCTTCCCCCTCAGCCATACACAAAGCTTCCCACACCCAGGTCTGGAGAGCCCTTTCAGTCAGGGCTGGCCCTCTGGACCACTTATAATTTACAAGCTGCTGATGCCTCGTGGAGGGGTTACTAGAGGCCATCTGCCTAAAGAATTCCTGTTTATATTCCTCTTGCTTTATCCTTAGGAAAAACAGTTGCATAGAGGCAGAGGTATTTAAAGCTTGACCCATCCTCCCTCGTCCTGCTGGGAGCCATAATCTGTCTGTGCTATCTCAACTGATATTTGTGTAGCTGATTATGTCGTCCAAACAAGGGATTAGGGCCCTGGTTTGGGGAGGGAGCAGCACGAACAGAGGGTGTCTGAAGGGACAAGCTTTTTTTTGTTCCCAGTCAAATTCCCTGAACAAAAGGGAGAGAGAAGAAATGCATCTTGTATAAAGGGCAATTGTTTCCCAATGGAACATTTCATGTTTTTCCATTAAGCCTGAGCTGCTCTGGTTGTTATGGAATATTTTATGCACAGGTCCGTTAATGCCATGCCCAGCTCCAGCACTGTCTGCTCCAGGGAAACAAAGCCAGCACAGGCCAACCTTCTGGGGTTTGATCTTCTCCTTTCTCACACACAGGATGAGTCAGAATATTATCTTTTAGTTTTTATGGCTAATTTTGTGGAATATTCCCGTGTCTCTTGCCTGAAAGACAATTTCTCATATGAACTCCTTCAAATAAAGGGTGAAATGTGCCAGGCTTGGCTTCCTGGGCACTGACCCAAGGAATACCCTTTGGTCCATGACATAACCTTTGTCACACAACTTTAAAGTCTTTGGAAGACCAGACAGATTCAGGGAAAATATTATCTGACCCTATGGAGAAGGTAGGACAGGAAACATGCTCGTGGTCCACAAAGTCCCATGTGGCATTTAGGGTATTTATGGGAGGCAGAAGGGCCTCCCAGGAAACAAGCAGCTCCCATGAAAACTGGAGGTGGCAGCTGGCACAGCGCAGACGAGCTGCAGAACACTTTGCTCCAAAATGATGGGCAACAGAAGTTTTTATGTTCAAAAAAAGGCCACGGATAAATTCGTAGAAGAGAATTAGGACATGAAGGGCTTCTGAAGACAGACCTGTACATCTGGTTCAGGAATAGGACAATCCAAGGTTACTGCAGGGCAGGAGGGACCTTTGGAGGCCACCTGGGCCAAGGAGCCTCGCTCCCTGCCCAAGGCCAGGCCAGTTTCCAAGTTAGATTGAATTACTCAGGACTTGATCTGGTTTGAATTCTGAGCATCTCCAAGGATGGAGATTTCAGAGCCTCTCTCAGAAACTGACTGGGGCTTTGACCACTCCCTTTAGGAAGAACTCGTTTCTTTTTCCTATCCTTGTGGTCTTTGTACTCTCCAGCTGGCCAATGTCCTGGGGAGCTCTAGCACCCTTGATTTAACAAGAAGGCCATCCCAGTGTTCCTAACTATTGGAATTTCTGAGGCACTACACCATTTCAGTCATGTACCTCTGTTTCCTCCCAGGAAAGGATAAAATATGGGCTGTAGTTAATTCAGATTTGACTTAGGTAGTAATGCCAGAAGATTTCGTGCTGGAGTCTTTTAATGCCCTGTGTATACTGGCAAGTTATTCCAAATACTTGCTGCAGGAAGAAGTGAAACAAGAGATTTTTGACTCTTTAGGTCTGTTCAGCAAATTCAGTGGTGCAAGTTTGCCTGACAAAGCTGAAGTGGGATTCTCACTTACAAAGCATTTCTCTCGAGGTTCACATTACATGATAGCTGATACCACAAGTATTAGAGAATAAAAGCTGTGTTTTAGAAGTAATGATTTTTTGCCTTGAATGTTAATTAGTCCTGTTGTAGACACTGTAGCTCCAAGCAGAGTCTGTCTCCAACAGGATCCAGTGCAAACTCCCAGTTTGTCTCCAGAGTCAGCTGCTGGAATTGCTGCCCCAATGCTTGGAGTCCCAGTGCTTGGGGCATTATCACAACCCCCAAAGTATCAGCTCTGGCTACAAAACCTATTTTTCACGGCTTCTTAATCTACAGCTCTGGGTCAGAGAGGAGAGAAGCCAAGCCATTTCTCAGCTCTGCAAATGGACTGATTTAGGTCTATTTGAAGGCCTGCTGTGATTCTAAGAGGGACCAAATCCATTTCAAATTTAACCTTGCTGAAGCTGAAGTCCTTTTGGCCCAGAGTAGAGCTACCAGAGGGGGTTGTGGACTGTCCTGCTGAAATAGATAAGAAGGAAAATGAATGATGCTGTTTGGTAAGATATATTTTTAATTCCTTCTGAGTCCAAAACTACACAGTTGAAATGCAAGAAAATAATTTGAAAGAATGAAAAATTCAAGGCCAGGTTGGACGGGGCTTGGAGCAACCTGGGACAGTGGGAGGTGTCCCTGCCCATGGCAGGGGGTGGAATGAGATGGTCTTCAAGGTCCCTTACAACCCAAACTATTTTGTGCCTCTGTTGTTCTAATATTTGATCTCAGTCTTAGGTGGCTACAGCACGCTGAGAGAGGTTGGACTCCTCATGTTTTTTCTGGCATCAGGATCCCATAATGTTTTGCTCAGGATGGAGGTGTTATTTAACAGGACTGTGTGCCCTGCTGCTCTTTTCAAGGACAACAGCAGAACACAAGGCGAGTGAGGCATTATTGATGGTGTAAATCTTTATACAATCTGCAGATATTAAAACATCTACTTCCCACCAAGGAATTATAAAGTTCTTTTTTTACAATGCTGAGCTGCAACCAATTTAAGGCTCACCATAACAAGCTTGAATAATTAATTTCTTGCACACATCTCTAATGGGATGTTGCAAGTCTCAGATACACAGTTCACTATATCCCAGTAAGAAGGGCAAACAGGGAAAGTCATGGCAAGCCATTGCCCAAATCCATTGCATTAGTCACCACCGGTACCTAAATTTTAGGAAACCCAGGCTAATTGGGGTGGAACCAGTGCTGCTGTTACTGCCAACCCCCTCTGGCTTCATCTGCTCTAGGGTTTTTTTCTGGTTTTTAATCAATCAGTTGCGCAACAATCTCAAAGAAGCTGCACAATTTTGTGTTGCCCTCAGCTAAATGCACCTCCATGAGCTGTGTATCCTCAGAGCTGAGCTGACTGTGTCTCTGCTGCTGAGAAACCACTTGCAATCCTGAGCTTCCTGTGCTAATGCAACAGGCATGGTCCTGTAATTAAAAGGACATGCTGTCCAAAAACCAAATTACAGTGTGTTTGAGCTGTACTATTAGAAAACTCAGCAAGCCATTTGCACTGGAGATTAAAAACATTGCAGTTGTGGGAAAAAAAGCGTCCCAAAATGTATATTTGCCTGGAGATTTGAGATTCTGCCTTGTGCAGAATCAGCATCAGCATAATCCACCTAAACACAGTGAGCTCACCACTGGAAGTATCAACTCTCCACCACACAGTATTAACCCAGTGCCTGGAAATCTTATCAAATTAATTGCAAATCCACTGCTACACCACTGTATTTCCTCTCTTTTTAGACTTTCCCATGTTCTTGATTTCACAGGATTTGTCTAATGCTCTTGTGTTATGCTTCAGTCTCACAGAATTGCAACAGAATAATTCACTGGCAGCCAGATCCAACCACCAGATAAAGTCAATGCCAAGGAAGTATAAAGGTTTCTTTAGCAAACAGTTTCTGGTGAAGGGTCTTGGCTCTAATCGAGGCTTGAATCGGTTCTCCTTGCCTTTTAAGAGCCAGTCCGTTTTAGTCTAGAACAAATGCTTTCTTCGTCTTTGAGCTCAAACAACCACACAACAGAGAGGCAAGAGTGGAGCAGAGGCCAGTGTTACACTTGTGAAGGTACTTTGGGCACCAGGGTTGATTATATTATGAAAAACACAGTAACACGTTCAACCAAGTGCAGTGAAGTGACATTTATGTCACACAGGCTTTAGGCTGCCCCCACAGCCACTGGACCATGACTTCCCATGGCTGAGGAAGCCCCTTTTATAGGGAAAAGCAATGCCTTGGCACTGTATCTAATCAGGTGGGAAAGAGGCATGTGAAAGTTCTGCCTGCCAAAGTGGGAGAGGAGCCTGCAGGGAACGCTAAGAGACAGGTTGGCAAAGCACAGGGAGGGACTTGTTTGGCCTTGTGCTGCACCATCTGCTCAGCCTCCCAGAATAACAAAAAATCAGCTGCTCCTTTTCAGCCAGCAGTGTTCCCTCAGGTCACACTTCAGGTGTCACCTCAGCCACCTTTCCTACAGGAAAAGAGGTGCTCTGGTGTAACTGCAGAAAGCAGGCTCTGCACAGCAGCCAATAAAGGCATTGTGCAGCTTTGTCAGAAACCTCCCAGCCTGGCCACAGTAAATCCAGCACTTCAGTTATCACAGGGTTCAATTTAGCAATTACAGTCAGTGCAGCTGAAAAGGTTTGAGCAGATATGATTGTGCTTTTCCACTCCAAACACCAAAGTCAGGGAAACAGGGGAAGCCTTTAGTGAATGCTCAGCACTGAAAAATACTGGTTCTGCTCCCCAGGCAAACCTGCTCCTGCTCCATGGACTTGAATTTGGAATATGAACCCAAGTAAACATTTCACCACATCACTGTTTGCAAGGAAAAGCAGGGCAGAGACTGTGTATCTTCTTTTAAATGATTTCACTGGCAAAGGATGAGCAGTAGATTGGAAGATGTACCAAGTATGTGGCTGCAGCAGCCTTGAGTGGGAATCCCTGGAGCTCAGAGAAGGGAAGGGAATCCCCTGTTAGATGGGACCAAGCTGCAGTGCACAAACACAGCTGCAATGGCAGCTTATTGCACCTTCTGTCCAAAGAATGGAACGAGCTGAAAACTTCCTGATATGACCAAGTCAAATCATGAACATCTGAACCACCACTCCTAATTCTGTGTCTGATGGATCAAGTCTGTCCTGCTCCTACCTGACATTTATTCCAGTCACTTAGCTAAGACTAACCTTTCAGAAGCAGAACCATCCCAAATAGCAGACAATTACAGAAGAGGTTGTTTATACTGATTAGCAAAATATAACAACACACATCTTATAAGAATGAGCAGCCATCCAGCCTTTTCAGCAATAGAAATAATCACTGATTTGTGACTGAGCTGGCTTTGATGCTTCATTAACATATATGTGCCAGCTATGCATTTAATAGTTACTATAGAAGAGATAAGAAAAGCTGGTGGCTTTTTTGCAGTGAAGTGAAGGCTTTACTCACCAGAAAGATGTCACACTTGTACAGAAGCAAGTCTTGTCCTTCAAATACATTTAAATCAAAGTTAAAAGTTAAAGATTTTTTTTTTCTTGTTGCAATTCCATCACATCTATCCTCAGCTTTATCAGCTTATTTACCTTCATTACCCTGGGGCCACATACAGGTCAAACTCCTGGAGCCTGTGAAAGTACTGGAACAGACTTGTCAGGCATAAAAAGTTTGCAGTCTGCACTACCACAGCAGGACACCTGGAAAGGAGTATCCTGAGAGTGTCCAGCAAGGTGAAGTCACTCCCTGCTAGGGCACCAAGCTGCCTTCCTCACCTGCACAGTCCTCACAGATCTGCTCTGGCTTTACTTTATATTAAATTGTATTGTCTCTCTCATCTACTTCTCCTGCTTGTTGCTCCCTTAGTTTTAACACACATAATTCCTGCATCTTCCCAACTCACAACTGGGCCTTCTTGAAGGTTGCCCAGGGAAGCTGTGGCTGCCCCATCCCTGGAAGTGTCCAAGGCCAGGTTGGACGGGGCTTGGAGCAATCTGGGCTGGTGGAAGGTGTCCCTGCCCATGGCAGGGGGTGGCACTGGATGGGCTTTAAGGTCCTTCCAACCCAAACCAGTCTGGGATTCTGTGAGTCTATGAAGTCCCAAGGATCTGTGTGCAGACAACGTGCTTCATCCTGGTACCACTTCCATGATTAGGCAGTCCTGAGGATCAGGGGAAGGGGGGTGGCAAAGCTCACATCCTGCTTCCCAAAACCTGCTCTGCAGAGTCAGCAGCACCTCCAACTCGGAGGGAAACTGCCACAGTTGTGTTATCCAGCTTGGTGCCATGGTACATGAGTTTGTTGTATTGTAGCAGTGGCACCAGGGGAGGTGGAAAACGCAGCATTGCCATGAGGAGCCAACCGCCACATCCCACGAGCTCACGGGATCCTCTCCCATGCAGAAGGCAGGAAGGAGTGGGCAGAGGAATTTATGATGACGGATGACACTGAACAACTTCGAGTTGTTTCGAGTATGTTGCCTTTCCAAGTCCCCAAAGTGGCTGCACCTCCTACAGCTTCCCCGAGCCGGAATGCTGGGGTTCAGGAGTTCTTAGAAAATAGCAGTATTTGTGACAATCAGTCATATTAAATAAAAATACAACACCTGCATACATCTGCTTTTTAAGCACCACTCATAAGATCAAAGTGAATGGATGTTTCTGGTATGCCAGTTTTTCCATATGGAGATGGACAGTATATTCCTTTTAATTAAGCCTCGGGAGAAAAGCTGGTGAGGAACTCTGAGCACAGCTGAAGAGCAGCACTGCTATTTCGCTTCTAAAATCATCATCCATCACGCTGTTGCTCCATGTAAAAGCATTATGCTTAGCCATAGCTAAACTCATAAAATCCTTAATGGAATCTGCACAAAACGCCTTGTGCCTTTGAGAGAGTTCCTTTTTCAGTCTAATCAGTTTGGTTTGCTTATCCTTAAATTCAAATTTCAGTAACACGTTTATATTATATTTCTTCATGCATTTGAATCTGGCTCTAAAATATCATGCTCAGAAGTTTGCAAAGCTCATTGACATCAAATAGTAAATAAATCTTATTATACAGAGACAAATTAGTGTTGCTTTTCCCTAGCCAACACCAGCTTGGGGGGGAGTCTGCAATAGCTCAGTCCATTATTTCCAGAGTTCAGAGAGGACATCGAAGGTACAACACACCTACTATGTAAAATATTCTTAGAAACCTCTTGCTGCCACCACAGCTCCCACTATGAGGATATTCCTTTCATGTACATCCAGCAGGTAACACCAACAGTTGGTCTAAGCTTGACCTGAAAACATGCACGTGGAAATAAATATTAAGGGGAGTTGGTGTGAGAGAGTGGAAGAAAATACGGGCTGAGTCAGTCATTACAAAATTATTTGAGCTTTGTGGCATTTCCCCACATCAGCTCTAAACTCGTCAGTCAGGGTGGGATAATGCAAATTTGGAAGAAGGGCTCTCCCAGTGTGAGGGTCCCATAACAAACACATGCCTGATGGGATAAAAATATTGACTTCTCTCTGCCTCAAGCCTCTGCTGGAGTGGCTGAAGCTCAGCTGCTGCAGTGTTCTGGTGCTGCCTCTCGAGAATGAGATGCAGCCACATGAAATCAGGCAGCAACAGACCCAGGGGACTGTGCTGCACTTCACTTCCCAAATTGGGACCACCATCACCAAAATTATGCAGCAGTTTCCATCATTTATCACAGACAGGCATCTTCCTGGTTGTGTCAGAGGCTCATTGCAGTTTTCTTCTTCCTCGTGTTCTGGCCTTTCAGTCAGTGAATTTCTCAGAAAGGAGCTCGTGTGTTTTCTGCTGATGTAACAAATCCGTGGCAGTGGTATTTGCTGGGATAGTACATGGCAGGTTCTCAGCTGCCTGTGAGAAGGAAAGCCCCCCCGAGAATAGAGGTTAAATCCTCATGACAACCATATGGTTGTGGGAAATGACTTAAAAGTGTCTGAAGAGCAGGGGAGAGGTTTCACAGGCAGGGCTGTCAGCTGTGACAGTCCCATTCAGAGAGAGAAGAGTCACTGATTCCCAGACAAATAAATAGACAATACCCAGCATTTCAGGGGGAAACGGCCAGAAAAGACAGAATTTCTTCAATTCCTCAGTCCACCAAGACTCGGCCCATTTCATTCAAAAAGTGTCCTTTGAACTGTGATCGAAAGAGTCTGAGTGAAATTGTGACTAAATAAGTGATTGCTATGAATGGCTGCTTTGGTGTACAGTTAGACTGAAGCTGGCAGGTCCATTCCCAACAGAGTTTGTTAGAAATGGGTATTGCCAACATCCAGAAGAAAAAGGCAACTGCACTCAGGCAGAGTGGCCCCTGATGTGGATGACAGGTGTGCTCTTGAAACACGGTCATTTCTCATAAAGTTTTGAGTGCATGAATATACCCTGAGTAGCTTTACTTGTTAATCTGTCTTTAAAAGTGAGAGAAACTAGCCCTGCTTAGGAGACAGGCCTGCCAGCCAGGTTTAAGCCATGCTGACCACACCACAGCATTCCCATACGGCACATCAGACCCTGCTCACACCTCTCAAGCATCTTTATGGAACACAACACTGTTTCCTGACTCCCAAGAATAAACATTACTTCACTTAAATTAATAGATTCCTGTCTCCCTTTGAAGCCAGGGCAGACCTCTACTTGGGATATTCTATATGCATTGACTATTTAGAAATGAATTTCTGGGGTCCCCCCAGCAGGAAAGTCTCTCCTTCTGAAAAGGCACCAGCTGCACCATAAGTCAGCCCTTCCAGGGAACACAACAGCAGTCAAAACTCAGCTAAATGCAAACTAGACACCTAAAGAGAATGGAAACAAGGAGCAGGGTCAGAGGCTGAAGGAAGAGGTTTCCTTGTTCTGTAAGGACAGGGGAGTGGTTGTGCTTGAACAGTGAAAAGCAATTTTGAGCATAGCATGAAAGCTGATCAGCTGTTTTTTTTCCAGCACGCAGTATCCCATTCCATCTTCCAATCTGATGCTTCAGCAAACATAACTGGTGCTCCTAAATGTGTGGAAGTTTGTGCTTTACTGCTTCCCTACGTGGATGATCCACCCCAGGGGCAATCCTCTGGTGCCAATCAGATCTCTGATGTTCACATGCAGTAATGCAGCACGCCTAAATTTTCCTCAGGAATGCTGCAAAGGGCACAGGCACAGAGTAGTCTGGGATTCATGGGAGCATCCCTGCCCAGGGTGAGAGGTTGGAGTAAGGTGATCTTTAAAGATGGGCCCCTCCCAACCCCAACCATTCCATGATTCCATGATGATTCTCTGATCTTTCCTGCATCTGCAGTAGGCCATGGTGCAGTTTCAGCTGTGACATCCCAAGGCTGGGCACAGCAAACCCCTGACAGAGCACATCCAGATTTTGCTGATGGGCTCAGTGTGGGTAACAATCCCAGCTACATCAAAGGAATGTCATACCCAGGTTTCTCTCTGCAGCACTGCAGGTCACGCCCCACATTAGGGATCAGGATGAGCTCCATCGTGCTCTCTCAGTGTGGCAGATGGCTTTTTGGGAAGTGCTGGCGAGCTGCTTCTCTGTGAGAGCCAGCATCACAAACTAGTACCAGCTTTCCTTCCCTCTTTGTGAACAGCTTTTTAAGATTCTGCTTGGTAGCAAGTGTTAAATCACACCCTGTATGAATTTCCATAGGTCTGATGTGAGCAACTGCTCTGAGCCACAAGCTTGTTACCCGTCATATGTCTGCAGTGCCATTGCCTCCTGCTCCATCATATTGTGCCAAATGCCAGGGCTCAGTCCAAACACAACACCTTTCAGGCAGAGCAGTGTGGACTACGCTGGTTTTTGTCCTGGAAAGCCTTTCCCCAGCAGTCACCTTTTGAATTTCACATACTGTGACTCAAGTCAGGGCTTGGTGGAGTCTGTCAGAAGCAGAAACTAAGCCCTGAGCAGAACTGCAACAGGCACACGGCACAGGGAAACATATTGGGGAAGTCTGGTGTTTGCTCTCACACCTAAAAAACACTTCTTCATGCACCAGATTGGTGAAGAGTTACATCAACAGCAGAACTGGGAGGGAGAGGGGTGAGACAAAGAGTGGCACAGCTATGAGGATACACCCGTTTTTCTCCACACTTGCATTCCTAATGGAGTGTGACTGTGCCTTAATTTTGAGTCTTATGATTTTTCTGAACTCTCCTTCTGTTTTGCTCTTAAGTCCAAGAGCATGTATATGAGTACAAGATGTGTGCTTACAGCTGGCATTCACACTAATCTGTTCGAGTGTTTAATTGCTCCTGTGCTACTTCCACAGCCTCAGCCACCTTCATATTATGTTCATCAACTTGGAAACTGTTCGTCACTGTCATCTTGGACAGGGGTACTTTTTACTTTTCCAGGAGATATAGCCTTGAAAAACCTCCAAGTCTGTTGGATATACGATCAATAACCACCAGGCAATCTGGGCAGATTGCACCCATGATAAAGGATGAAATGTTAAGACATCTTGCAGTCAGGGTCTTGAAAAATGAACCTGGCATTTGTCTGGCTGTCTAGACAGCTGGGACAAAAAGGAGGAAAAAAAGAAAAGATTATCCCTTTGCATACAGCAAATCCTCCGTCTCCTCTTTGCATTTAGCCGTCCTTTGCGAGCTGATAATGGCCAAGGTGCTGGATAAATGGGACTTTATTACTGCCCTGCTTTCTCACTTCGGGGGTTCAGCTTTCACAGCCGTTGGCACAATGGGGCTCTGACACCGCGGGGTGAGGAGCTGCACCGAGCGCTCGGGGCTCGCTCCGGGCTGCCCGTGGAGACAGGGTGGTGGTGACAGGGACCTGCAACTGTAGCTATCAATTACTGATGAGGTTTCTGCTCACTTTTTGTCATGCTCATTTAGACCGGAGAGTGGAGGACCTGGATCATCTTACAAGGTACAGATGACTTGATTAATCCCCCGGCAGACTCGTGCAAACATTTTGCAGCACTCTGGCGTTCCTGTTCCTCTCCCAAGGCTGTGTCCTTACATTATCACACTTTTTGTCAGAGCAGCGGGGAGCTCACTGCATTCCTGGACATCACTGCATTCAGTCATTCACCCAGCTTGGATAATGATTTAGCTGTCCCAGTCAAAAAAGAACGAGGTGTGTAGGAACCAGAGTCCCAGTTCTTGCAGAGACCTGAGGAAAGAGCGGGTGTGTTTCTCAAAGGACAGCACCTAATTAAACTCCCGTGGAGATCCTCGTGTCCAGCGCACTGTTTGCCCGGGGACCTGTGTTTGGAAGCAGGTTATTAAGCTGAGGCACCTCTCAGTGAGGCAGGAAGGGCCGAGTACTGCTCCTTCTCAGAGTTTGCTCTTACCTGTGCTGAGCCCACTGCCTCCTGCAAGCCAGGCAGTCTCATTAAATGACATGCAGTGTTTGGTTAAGCACAAAAGCCACACGGCACTTCCCACGTTCAGGGCAGTGTAACTTAGATCAGGAGCAAGTCAGGGAACCTTCTAGAAGCAGCTCCACAGTCCGGTTGGCAGGATCCAGGCAGGTGCCCTCTGAAGGGGCAGAGTCACACGGCGTGTTAAGGACTGCAGTCAGCTCCTGGCCTTGTGGCACAGGGGAATCCTTGCTCCAGTACTGACACTAAATCCCACTCAAGAGAGCCATGGGAAGGGGTGGCAGCTTTACAGAACCTGGGTATCAGTTTGGAAAAGGCACCTGGGGTGGATTAAAGTACCACAAAGCATCAACATCTCTGGAGGGATTCAACAGAAGGACAGATTTTTCTGTACAAATCCCAGGCCATCCAGCACACGGAAAGGATGAGTCATTCTGACCTCCTACCCAGCATATTAAATATGTTCAGCCAGAGAATGAAAGCTCATTTCTTTTATCCATTCACCCCTCCAACTGACAAGGTCAGTCAAATGTCACTGTATGCTTCATCAGACAGAATGAGTTTAGCACAGTGCTGGAGTCCAAGTGTATATTTTTTATGTAGTGCATGCTTTTCTCTTTGGATGAGTTTAGAGTTCTGTTTTCAGCAAATTAGTACATCCTCCTGATTAGTGATGGCAAGCTGCATGTTGTAAAGCTTTAAACAGGCAAGGCTGTCCATTCTCTTGACCAATCCAAATTAATCAGCACCCAGCTTAACACTAAGACTGAGGAATAGTCATTGTCTTACAATGCCTTGGACATGCTCAGCAGCATTTCACTGCAACACCCACCACCTGGCCAGATCACAGAAAAGGTTAGTTCAGCCTAACAGCCTGCTTTGGTATGGCCAAAAGAAGTTGTCTAGCTAAGGGCACAAAAAGAATCACATCATGACAGCCCCAGCCACAACCAGCTTCAATTTATATACAGTTTTTGTTGGTATTTAGTGATTTACCTAAGAAATCTATGTGTGAAACAGCAACAAAAAAAGAAGCAGATCTACAGCTTTGCTTATCCTTCTTCTGAGCCCTTTCCATTCCTGCCATTGGATAGACATGTGATATTCAAATGTCCATGGACTCTGGATTTATGCAAAGCAGCACAGTATTTTGTTCAATTCCCTTTTCATGCTTGGTTGTCAGAGAGCTCACGTTTCCATAGAACTGCCCAACAGCTCATTTCAGGAGGCTAAATTGTCTGAAGGGAGCTCATTACATGAGAAGATTAAGAGCAGGTAAAGAAAGGAGGTGACCACACCAACAGATTGACCATGATTAGTGTAGGTTCAGCCTAATTGCCCACACGAACCAATTTTACCTATTTTCTAACGAAAACATTGGAATTTCTTCAGTTACTTGGCAGGAAATTTGCAACTGGGCTGCAGCACCAGGACTGCCAGTGCTAAGCAGACAAATGTAATGCCTGGTTAAAACCAACCAGAGCCTTCACTGACTAAGTTTAGGCCATGTTTAGAGAAAACTTTCTCTGGCAAAGTTTCAACAGTCTCCAAATCCACTGCTTTCAGGCTTAAAATTGTGTCCTCCCAACAGACTTTCCTGCAACAAAATCTACCTGTAAAAAAGCACCTGAGCATGTGGAACTCTCAAATAGCTTCTCCAGTTATTTTATTTCCTTTTTCATCCTTGCAAGGATATTGTACACCAGCTACCTGCAAGCAGTTTGCATGAGACGAGAAACTGTCCCAGAGCAAGAGCTCATGTGAAATACTGGGATGTTTTCTTTCTTTCAGCTGAGAGAGTTGAAGTCTAAAGTCTAATTCACCCAGATAAGGACTGGCCTGCAGGAGTTCATCATTAGCTTGTTTAGACCTGAGCCAGTCAACTTTTAACACATTTTTATGGTTTATTCTGACCAGTCAAATGCTGAAGTGAATGTCACCCCCCCGACTCTCCAGAAGATGCACCAGTGAAGCTTCTGCTGGGATTGGTCATACCCACTGGCACTAAGAACTCGAGTGTATTCTTTCTTCAAACAGCAGGTTAAAATGATGGAAAGAGGGTGGTGAGACACAGAAGCTGCTCTTCCATCATATGCATTGTGCCAAACTATTACAAATTTTCAGATGATTAATGAAGCCTGAGATCTGTGACCAACCCATAATTCTGTTACATCTTATTACATCATGGATAGGCAGGACTAAAAGTAGACCATTACTTTATGTCAGCATCAGTCATTCCCCAATATCTCTGTTAACCTCTGCTGCCAAATGACCTCTTCCTGGAAAATTAACCTCTTTGGAGCAAAAAGTCTTGTTCAGCCACATGCACAGTGAATTGTTCCCTGCCTCACACTTCTTTGGCCCCTCCTTTTCCCTTGCATGCCTTGCAAAGCACAGTTTGGCCATTGCTGGGACAGTGTCCTTTGTATCAATGCCCTGTTTCTGGTGCTGTTACACAGGTGCTTTGGAGCAGCTGAGGGAAGCTCAGAGCCCTTTTAGCAGGTTCAGAACAGTTCAGCAACAGGTCAAATGCACTTCTATACCACAGACGTCTCGAGTTTGGCTTTCCTTACACACAAAACATTTTACAGTGTTTTCCCTTTTTACATAGGGAAAACCCTGCTGTTACCCAGCAGTCCAGCAAAAGAAGACAACTCATCTTCCAGAATGAGACAACTCATCTTCCAGAGCCCAGTGCTCTGTGCCAGTGGCCATAACAGGCCAGACTCCCATGTGCCAGGTGATCCATAGCCTTGTGCAATGCAGGTTCCTAACCACTGGAATGCTGCAAGTTCATGTGTGCCGTGTTTTGTCCTTGCAAGCCCCAAACTGACCAATTTATGGCACAGCTTTGTCCTGAACACTTCCCAGAAACATCTGAAGTCCCTTTGAAAGGCTTCTATGCAGTTTAGAGGAACCAACAACTCCACTACATCTTTGTTTTAGTTACTGAAATAAGGGAACTCCAAGTCACCCCAAGACTGCTCACTCTTGCTTTCATAAATGAATTCACTGTTACAGAGGGACATTTTTCTGGGAAGTGACTCTTCCCTGTATTTCTTTGAAATGCTGTAATGCTGTTTTGATAATGGAGTTGCTTCACTTACTAAGTCCTTCCCAGTTGTTTCCCCATTTTCACTTAGAGGCACACTTCCTCTTGGTCTTGTTTTCACAAGATTTGAGATGCTACACTGTGCTTTCTGCTTCAGATTAGGCACCCAAAAAAGATCCGGCTGCCCTGACTACTGTACCATTTGAGGGATCCCACCCACAACCCTAGAGAAAAGGTTAGATCCTTCACTCTGCCCTGAACAGTCCATTTATCCACAGAATGCAGAACTCATGTGCAGTTGTTATCACTGCTGAGGCTGCTGATCCCTACATGCACCAGCCCAGCTAGAACTTTGGCCCCTGTCCCCCAAAGGTGGGCTCTCAGGACAGGAAAGCAATTTTTTCCATCCATGTAGGTTGTTCAGGTTGGCATCAGACAACCAAGTTTATGGGCAGGACTCGTACACCCTGGGAGCATGTTCTTAACTGAACTCACAAGTTTATTTGGACGTGAGAGCCATGAAGCAAAGCTCTCGATATGTGCAATTTAGCTTGGCATTGATAACCAGCATCCTGAAGGCCTTTTGCTTGAGATTTTACCTCTGTTAATTCCAACAACCCATGACTTGCACCTACATGATTTACACCGTTCCTAAAACCCAGTAATATTTATGTTCTTTAGAGCAAGATGCTTCTAACAAAACTACTGTCTTCCAATTAAACCTGTCTCTCTTCAGGAACAAAGTACAAAGATGAAATTAGCTTTTGAGGCTTCTGCCAAGTATTTCACGTTAGATAACCATTCCCCATCCATATTTCATGTTCTGCAAGGCAAAAGCAATTCCAGGTCTGTTTGGCATGCACAGCTCCAGCAGATGTGGACATGTGTTTGTCAGCTGTACGAGGAATGAGATTTCTTTCCTGTTTTCCAGGCTAAGACACAGAACTGCTGCTGCAATAGTTTATCTCAGCTTTCAGAGTACTCTGCCCCAATAGATACTTAACACTACAGGCCCCCCAAATTCTTCAGGGAATATTTAAAAGTCTGCTACACCTTTTTTTTATATCCAGTAGTGAAGAGATAAAACACAAATAAGCATTTACAGTTCTCAAGACAGTACATCTGAAGTGGTGCTACTGGAGACCACAGCAGAATGTTTTTCAATTCCTTTATTAGATTTTATGGTGGTTGATTTGACTTTAAACCTTTTTGGTGCAACCAGGAGTCTGCAGCCTTGTCTGGAGCAGGGAGGAGTCTGCAGTGGCAGCTTTAAACACTTCCCACACAGGTCATCAAAATTCAGCTGAGGGCCCAAGGGCAGTGAGGGTCGTACTTGTGACAGCTCAGATGGTTGAAAAGGAGCAAGGAAGAATCCATGCCTTACTTTCATCTTACTGCATCCAGCCCACTCTTTGGAAAACTAGTGCCAAACTCCCCTGTTTTTTGACCCTTCAGATCTGGGCTGTTGCATTCTGGATTGAACTGAGGCCCAAGGGCAGGGACTTGCCTCCATCCCAGCTCCCTGCCTGCAAAATGCAGCTCCACCATGCCTGTACTCTCCTCAAGTCGGTTGAGTTCAAGGAGACCTCAGTGTACATTTTATCTTGCATTTCAAAGTAGCGACACAAGTTGAAACTGTGGGCAGAGCTGAGGCTGAGCTTTGAGGCGTTGGGGCTTTGCAGGCTTTGAAAGCAGAGCATTCTGCACTGCAGACACGTGGTGGTTCCCTGCCTCAGGAACACTGTCAGGGACACGGGAGCTGTCCTGAAAGTGAGAACTTGGCGTTCTTTGAAGAGTGTTGCACCTCAGACTTCGACTTTAAATGAAGTGTTGTGCTTAAAATACCCAAGGCCTCTTCTGAAAGCTACTGAACCGCACTTGACCTCTTTTTTTTCACACTGTCCACCTTCAGATGTTGGCCAAGGGACCAGCTCGTCCCTCTCCAGGTGTCAGGAAAGCTGTAACAAATAACTCAAGGGCAGCAGGAGGGATGTAAGCAGCCTCTGCAAAGCAGAGGAAATCTTTTTCCGTCAGATAAAATACATCTGAGCCCATACATCTGAGTCCTGACACCAGTCTACAGATGCTTATTTTGGGAAAAAAATATATTAATCTTTGGTAACAGAAGGCTTTAAAATCTCATCCTCCAGCTTGCTTCAATGGTTGCACATGAGCTGATGAACAACAAGGATGCTGCTGAGAGGTCAGAACTGGGTGTAAATGACTTTATGCATTGGGTTTTGAAGAGAAGGATATAAATTATGCAGGGCAGGATCCATTGTAACTTCCAGCCACTTACATCCATGTGAAGAAGTGCTGTTTGCACAGAATTTCTGGCCTTTGCCAGAATGCCAATTCATTGTGGGTTGAATTAGTCTTCAGTGACATCAGACCTACACCTCAGGCTGAGCACCTTGACTAGGAGCATCCTACCCTCCCCAGACTGCAGCATGTCAGGAAGGCCCTCCTCACTCACCAGGGCAGGTGCCCAGCAGCTCCCAGCCTGAGCTCTCCCTACACCAGCTCGTGGCCTCAGCTCCACATTTCCCAGTGAGCTGGAAACAAGTGCAGCTGACACAGATCGGTCCAGGAAATCCCAAAGGAACCAGCACAGCAACTGCCATGCCAGAAGGAGGTTCCTCTACAGTTCACGTACTCAGTAGCTAATTTAAGCACATGAATATTTGTTCCAGGGGAACTCAAACCTCTTGTTTTTTCATAAAACAGTGAAATCAATAGGTTTTACAGCAGCCTCCTGCTCTCTCTCTGCTAAAGATGTGTGATTTAGGTACCCTTGGTTCAACCAAAGGTTGCCTCTTTGTTAGTGCTGACAATTCTCCCTGTCTCTAATAATTGCTGAACACTCTCCCAGAGCCTCACGGTGTTCAAAATATTACTGGGCATCAAGTTTCATTTCATGACACTTGTTCTCAAATTCTTCTTTTGCAAGTGATGGAAAGTTACACTGGAATGAAAAATCACACCCAGCTTAGTAAAAACAATCCCTAAAAAGCTTCGTTTTGTTCTGTGATAATGGGTCTGCAATGGGTACACAGGAAGGAGATTTTCCAGCTCAGTCTGCACTCAGAAGCAGGCAGCTGATGAGCAGGGTCCCATGGTGCCCTCGTGCTATGGAATACAAGTCTCGCCACCATAAGAAGATTGTTCAAAGCTTAGAATCCCAGAGAACATGTTTTTTTTATGTTAATGTTATGATACATAGCTGGTGAAGGGCTTTTGAACTGCAATTAATTACTGCAGAGGGAATAGCCTGGCTTTAGCAGCTGGGAATGTTTCCAGGACTCCACCATTAAGCCCAGTTTATGAACAGAACTAGGTCAGACAAACCTGGTCAAACCGTAAGCAAATGCGATGGTGGAAATGTGCCAGGAGCCCTTCCTCGTCTCCAGACAAAGAGCCCATGGGGTTTTATTACATTTTTATGAGGAAGCCGAAGCTACAGAAAGGGGGCATGCAAGGTGATGCACACGAGCAGTGAGTAGCAGGGCCTTTCCAGGGAATTCTTCCTGGGCTGTTGGCACAGCCTGCGCTGCAGCGGGGCCCTGCCTCTGCCGCGCTCCTCCAGCTGCACAAACGTGCCTTGTTATCAACCAGCTGTTAAGCAGCTCAAAGAACTGACACAGACACACAGTAAATCCCACCAGTTTCTATGGTGACCGTGTCCTAGATGTCCCCTTTGGGGACCCCCTTCTGACACAGCCATCAGGAATACTGCCCGCTGGGGACAAGGGGCTGATGGTGCTGCAAGTCATGCCAGGGGGAATTCCTCACTTGGGAAATCTGAGGGCATGGAGTTACTGCACCAGGTAAATCCCACCGATTTTGAAGCTAAAAGTTCCAAAGGAAAGCAAACTTGGGTGGTGCTGATGTCAAACACACGCAGGGAAATGCACCTTCAATAGAACTGCTGCCTTTGGTGTCCGGCGTGTCCGGCCAGGCCTGTTTGTAAGAAGGAGCAGGGCTGTGCTCCAGGTGTTCCTGCTGGGAGCCCGAGGGAACAGGCACTAAAGTGAGCAATTCTACATAGCCACAGAATTTGGTGATGCCTGGCAGCACTTTTCTTCTTGGACAGGCTGCCTATTGCACAGCTACAGTCAGTGCCAGCTGTTCTCTTCTCTGTAGCCAACAGGACCAGGGAAGTGATTGTCCCACTGCTGAGGCCCCTCCAGGGCTGTGTCCAGTTCTGGGCCCTCATGACAAGGACACGGAGGGGCTGGAGCATGTCCAGAGAAGGGAAGGGAGCTGGGAAGGGGCTGGAGCAGCAGGAGCAGCTGAGGGAGCTGGGGGGGCTCAGCCTGGAGCAAAGGAGGCTCAGGGGGGACCTTCTGGCTCTGCAACCCCCTGACAGGAGGGGGGAGCCAGGGGGGGTCGGGCTCTGCTGCCAGGGAACAAGGGACAGGAGGAGAGGGAACGGCCTCCAGCTGTGCTGGGGGGTTTAGATTGGATATCAGGAGGAATTTCTCCCTGGAAAGGGTGGTCAGGCCTTGGCAGGAGCTGCCCAGGGAGGTTTGGAGTGCTCATCCCTGGAGGTGTCCAAGGAAGGCCTGGCCGTGGCACTCAGTGCTCTGGGCTGGGGGACGAGGTGGGGATGGGGCACAGGTTGGACTTGATGATCCTGGAGGGCTTTTCCAACCTCAGTGATTCTGTGGCTCAGTGATTCTCCAGCTGCAGTCTGGCTGTGTTTCTGATGCACACACACACACATAAGTGCCAAGGGCAAAAGGAACAGGATTTCTCATCTGAAATGTAGGAAAGTACCATGATCAGCCGTGACTACCATCCTCAGCTTTGTTTCCAAGCTCTTTTACATCCCTTCACTGATTAGGAGTGGTTCACACCCCTCCTAACACCAAAGAAAACATTTTGCTTTCTTACCAGACAAATGATTTCAAGTTGCTATTTAAACTGTGCAATCTGTCACCAAAAATTCACTTTTTAGGGGATGCTGAGTTAGACAATTGTACAATGTCGTGCTCCTAAAATAAGTCACATGGGATCTTCACCAGCAAAGGTTTTCCCAACTGAGTTGTTTCGAGGTTACTGTGTCAATTTCTTGTCCTGTTTCCTCCTTCCTTGTCACTGGATGTCATAGCATACAACAGTGTTATTAGACATTAAGGTAATTGTTCTAAAGATGAGTTTGAATTAATCCAGAGTGACCTCCCCTGTGGCTTTTCTGCATTAAATCAATACCTCATGCCTGAAAGTTCAAAGGTAAGAATTGAGCCTACAATTTTCCATAACTTTTCAAGCCCTGTCAGCGTGCCACAGCTGAAGTGAGACCTGAGCTTAACATGGAATTATGTGGTGAATCAAATATTGATTCTCCGTCAAGAAGGTGACAACGGCAACAAGCTTAGAGACACCTTGAGTGTAATCATATTTAGCCATGATAAGAGCTCAATAAAGTGCTGAGTACCTTGGAACTGGCATATGAAGCTGTCACTGGATTTGCTCTGCTATAAAATTCAGGATGTTACTGAGCCCTGACTCAGGGGTACCAACTGAACAGGTCTTTTTAGTGTATATGAGTCGAGCCTTTGCTGCTATGAACCTGTCTGAGCCTTGGATAGCTTGGATAGAACTTAGGTCCTAAAACCGTCATCTGAAGGCGTTTATTTTAATTGTAAACGCTTTAAGTCTCTGCTTTAAAGTTAGCACACAGACTGTTATCAGCCTGAGCAAAGCCACAGCACAACTCCAGACCTGAACAATGACTTTGGTTTAATGCAAATCTGTCAGTATCGTAAATGGTTTTACAGTGGAACTTAGATCAACAAGGAGCCAAAACTTGGGCAGTTCGAGAGGTGGTTCATTTGAACATTTCAGAAAGTTTCTGGTTAGTGGAAATTCAAGTCCCTGGGGCTAGAATTGAGAAGTGACTCTAGGATTCCTTTCCCCATATGGTGAACACATAGTTACTGCTGGCTCACTGCTCTGCAGCACGGTGCCAGTATGTACCTCACTTCTGATTAGAAGACCCTCAAAGTAGGATAATTTGACCTTGCAAGGGATTTGATCTGTGCTCCCACCTCCAGAAAAGCAGGTTGCTTTTGCCATGCCACCTTTTTTTGAGCAGGTTTGGTGCAGAGCAGCATTTTCCCAGTTCTGACAGGAGCACTGGGGAATGAGCTCCAGCTTCCACAGCCGCTTGTTGTTGTGAGTCCATAATTAGTATTGTTTGAACTAGTTGGCATTTCTCCTAGAACAGATTTCACACTCCCTGAATGAGGTTAATTCATTAGTTACATTTGTTTCAAAGCCTCTTGAGCAATCTAATCACTCTGTAATAGTAACTGACTGACCCAAATATTTACCCAGTAAAATAACAGAATTTCATCCCAATTTGTTACAAGGGGAAGCTTAACCTATTTAAGTTTTTATATTCTCTACAGAGTATGGTAAAGATAATTCAGGAAAACTCGATGTTTCCATATGGGTTTGATTTCAGTTTTTATGGCAATATCAGTATTAGTAGGCACAAAGATGCATCTCTAACACTCTCTCTCCTGTATTTTTCCAGACACTCCCTGCATATTAAACAAAGCACTGCTCACACCAACAGTAATCACAGGAACAGCCAGGCCTTGGGACTGTGAACAGATACAGGAGCAGTCCCAGTTAAGTGAATTGTTGCTCACAACCATCAGCTATACTTCTCTTTTAACTTCCCCTGGATGGTTCAGGAGTCCTTATGTCCTCAGTTTTCCCAGTTAACCCCTTTCCTGTTAGGTCTCCAAATGAGCCCATGTGTTAAACTGCCTGTGATGTTTAATTTATATTAAATCCAGGCACAGATTGATGTGTGAATATTCAAGGATGCTTGAATATTTATTTTATTTCCCCCCCCCCTTCAACATTTCAGCTACTGGACTGGTAATTAAAGCTAGTGCTGCCTAATTCAGCTGAACATTTCATTCAGCCTTCCCATTCCAGCAATCAGGAAACAAGCTCCACTGTGTCCTACCACAGCATTAGAGGAAGGTACAGTGAGTGTTTAAATAGAATTCCATGAGAGTTCTCCATTCCCAAGACCTGTGCTTATGCATCACCTTAATGGATTGTGAACCCCGCCCTCAACTTCTCTGTGGAACTTTTGTACAGTCATATTTCCAGTAAGGTCAAACTCTGCTGCTTGTTTTCACTGACCCAGTTCCAAAAGCAGGATGTAATGGTCCATATGCCTTGAGTCCAAGTGCATCAATTGAGACTCCTCAGAATTCCTTCTGTAGAGTTTGGTGGGCAGACTGGGAATAGCGGGAAGAGGATAAGCCCTGTCATCTGATGGGAGCTAGGGCTGCTCAAGATGCTGATTCAGTGCTGCCTTCCAGTCACTGATACCTTCAAGGAACAGAGCACTGAAAGCAGAGGGAACCCATCCAGACTGGCTTTCTGTAGTCATGGCAGTGAGAGGATTTGCCAGCTGGGGAGGAGGAGGAGGAGGAAGCAGCACAGATGGAACTTGGCTACAGACCTGAGCACAGAACCAACCGCACAGGATCGTGCTGGGAACCTTCACCCTGGAAAGCTCAGAGAGGCAAACCAGTGACAGGAGGCTGTGTGGCACTGGGACCACTCTGTGCTTTACTGGAAGCCCATCAGCCCTTCCATCCTTGTGAAGCTGTCTGAGTTTCACGACCTCTCCAGATGAGCAGCAGTTTCGGCGTTCCCCTGGGCAGTGCCTGAGGTACCCATGTCCCAGACCAAAGAAAAACAAATCCAAATTCCTTACTGCTCACAGTAAAAGCCATTCCCTGCCAGTTCACATTAAGGCTGATGGAACACTTCAGATGCCAGACTCTCCTGAACAGAGTTTGAGAGCAAAGAGGTGTATCCAGCACTGCTCTGCACACCACCAGCAGCATTTCAGGCTAATCTCAGCTGCAAGCACAGCAAAATGCCACTTACTGTTACAGACTTATACGAGAATTCTACGTGAGCTGCAACAGTAGCTCATATTTGGCTGTGATTTTACAGAGCTTACATGAAAACTATTATGCAACAAAAAATCGGGGTAGAAAAAGCTTCACAGGAGGATGATAGATCAAAATATTACAAAAAGGCTTTATATTAATACAGGGGTTTAATGCTTCAGTTACTTGTGTGCTAGTAGGTGCATTCATTTGCAGTTGAGGCTACTCTGTGAGCTATTTTCCATGAATGTTAGAGCTGGAAGAACACAAAGCATATGGCAGCAGTGGAAACAATCAGCCCCACATACAGCAGAGGCTGCTGCCTGACTCTTGGCTCTGCTGCTCACTTTGGCATTTTCTGAAAAGAGAAGTAATATGAGATAGTGCCTCTGCTCCAGATCAGGATAGAGGGAGGAAAAGGGGAGAATTACACCTTTCATCCAGCTTTCTGCATATCTTTAGCTTATCCAAACAGTTTAGGTAAATGAAAGCAAAAATCCTCTTACGTTTCATAAATTTTTGTCATCAACATTAACACCCTAAATAGCACTTGCTAGTGGAAGCAGGGACTATATTATTCCTGCTATTTTTTTCCTTTATCCACTCAAGAGTTTCCTACCAGAATTAGAAAATAAAAATGAGAAAGCTAATACAAATTATACCAATTCCTGATGGGAAGGAAGAGGGAAGAAGACACAGGTATCTATGACCATGTCACCCTGAACTGTTTGAATGAGCAGAAGACAACTCTTGCAGAAGACAGCGTCCAGCACTGAGGAAGCTTCAGTCCCTCAGCTGGAATTAAACACTTCCCTGTCTGATGATCAGAATGGGAAGGTTTGCACTGATTATCTAGGGGAAAGTAAGCTCCTTTTGGTACCTCAAACAATCAGCTCCACTTTTGCTGGTTGCAGCTCTCCCCCCTGCAAGGGGAATTCCCCCTGAGGCCACCCCACACTGCTGACGCCCTGGGCTTGTGGTGACAGGATACTGTGTCGTGTCCTCCTTCCCCTCTGCTGTGTTCCACTGCCAAGGGCAGGGACACCTTCCCCTAGCCCAGGTTGTTCCAAGCCCTGTCCAGCCTGGCCTTGGACACTTTCAGGAAGAAGCTTAATGTCTGAGTGTCACTGGGACTATTTAAATATCAGGTACGAGTCACTGTGTGTTGCGTACACTGGCAGAAGCTGCTTCCCTCAGGCATAATGGCCCATGGAACACATGACAGAATTCTCTGGAGGTGACCAGTGGACACAGAACCACAGCCATTAACTGAGGGACCTGCCTGCAGCCTCCATTCAGCTCTGTTGGGTCACCATGGGCTTGCAAGGAAGACCTGGAACAGAGCATCAGCAGACGAGCCAGGGAGCAAGAGACCCCAAGTGCTGTTGCTCATGGCACAGTTAAGCAGTGTTTTTCATGATACTCCCGTTCTTCCTCTCCCCACCAAGCTGTTTAGGTTCAGTCATAGTTACCAGTTATAGCAGCAGAGCAGCTGTTTCCACCCTGGAGATCACATGATGGCATCACTCGCATTCCCAGACCTTCTTAAATAGAAACAAAACAAAGCCGTTCGGATTTTTTAATACAGATCAATGAATTTGATAATCACAGAATACCAGAATGGTTTGGGTTGGGAGGGACCTGAAAGCCCATCTCATTCCACCCCCTGCCACGGCCAGGGACACCTTTCACTAGCTCAGGTTGCTCCAAGCCCTGTCCAGCCTGGCCTTGGACACTTCCAGAGATTCCAGGGGCAGCCACAGCTTCTCTGGGCAACCTGTGCCAGGGCTCCCCTACCCTCACAGCCAGGAATTCCTTCCCAATATCCCATCTAAATCTACCCTCCTTCAGCTTAAAGCCATCCCCCCTGTCCTGTCCTGATGCCCAATTGCATTAAGTTTCCAAAAAGCTTTCCTACCCCTTCTGTCCTTCCCATCATTTCCAAGTAGCCAAGACTCAAGAAAAAGTACTCAAAATGATAAAATATTTTAAATCCACAAAAATGTAGTTAAGATAACATCAAATAAACAATTGAACTGAGAAAGGAGTGCAGTTGGTTGTCAGCCCTATCAGGCCAGAGCTCTATATCCAGTTAGGGATATCCAGCTGGGGGGGGAAATTATTGAAAGTATTGCATTCCTTGCTGTGCTGTCTGTCAGTAGAATGGGTGGATGCAGTTTTCCTGAGGCTGTCTTGGATCAAGCTGTTGCTATGCTGTTTGCTATATCGAAGTTTGCTCCACGTTTTACAGCTTGGGAGGTTAAATCCATAAAATATCGATCCTAAAGACGGGTTAATGGAGGTCAGTGCCTGACTCTGTGCACAGCTGGCTTGCAAAGGATACATCAACCCTGGCTCGTGCAATGACAAAAGTGCTTCTTACACCATGAGATAAACGAGGTATTTCTGACAATTTATGGAATTACAGCCTGGTTTGTGTTGGAAGGGACCTCAAAGATCATGCAATTCCAACCCCCCCTGCCATGGGCAGGGACACCTCCCACTAGCCCAGGTTGCTCAGAGCCCTCTCCAACCTGGCTTTGGACACTTCCAGGGATGGGGTGTCCATTCCAGGTATGGATAGCACACTTTGGGCACAATTCTCCTCACAGGGTCACTCACAGGGCTCCAGTGGACCCTGAGGGGGTAGATTCAGATGCTGCTTTCTCAGTGCAGTTGTTTATTTGATATTACCTGTAACCACATTTGATATTACCTGTAACCACATTTGATATTACCTGTAACCAACTGCACTCCTTTCTCAGTTCAATTGTTTATTTGATGTTATCTTAACTACGTTTTTGTGGGTTTAAAATATTTTATCATTTTGAGTACTTTTTCTTGAGTCTTGGCTACTTGGAAATGATGGGAAGGACAGAAGGGGTAGGAAAGCTTTTTGGAAACTTAATGCAATTGGGCATCAGGACAGGACAGGGGGGATGGCTTTAAGCTGAAGGAGGGTAGATTTAGATGGGATATTGGGAAGGAATTCTTGGCTGTGAGGGTAGGGGAGCCCTGGCACAGGTTGCCCAGAGAAGCTGTGGCTGCCCCTGGAATCTCTGGAAGTGTCCCAGGCCAGGTTGGACGGGGCTTGGAGCAACCTGGGCTGGTGGAAGGTGTCCCTGCCCATGGCAGGGGGTGGAATGAGATGAGCTTTCAGGTCCCTCCTAACCCAAACCATTCTGGGATTCCGTGATTATCAAATTCATTGGTCCGTATTAAAAAATCCGAACGGCTTTGTTTTGCTTCTGTTTAAGAAGGTCCTGCCGTCCCCTGGGGTTCCCCGGGGCGGGGTCGGTGTTTCCCACCCCGCCCCGCTCCTCTCCGAGACTACATTTCCCGGCGTGCCGCGGGCCTTGCGCGGTGACGTCACCTGGCGGTGGCGGGGGGCGTGGCCCGCGCGAGCGTGGAGCGGGGCGAGCGGGGAAGGACGCGGGGCGAGCGCGCGGGGGGCGCGAGGCCGAGGGGGGGCCCGGCCGGGCGGGGGGAGCGGGAGCGGGACCGGGAACGGGAACGGGACAGGGACAGGGACAGGGACGGGGAGCCGCGGGGGGCTGAGGAGGCGGCGGCCAGAGCTGGAGCGGGCGCGGGTCCGGGAGTGCGTCCTCGCTCCGTCCATGGGGCGGGGGGCGGCCGTGCCCCGCCCCGCCGGGCAGTGACAGCGGGCGGCGAGGCCGGGCCGCCGGGGCGGGGGGGTCCGGGCTCGCCCCCGGCCGCGGAGGGGCCGCGGCGGCCGCGCCATGAACTACCAGCAGCAGCTGGCGAACTCGGCCGCCATCCGCGCCGAGATCCAGCGCTTCGAGTCCGTGCACCCCAACATCTACTCCATCTACGAGCTGCTGGAGCGCGTGGAGGAGCCCGTGCTGCAGAACCAGATCCGCGAGCATGTCATCGCCATCGAAGGTGAGACGCGCCGGGGACGGGGGGCGAGCGGCGGGGGGTGCGCTGTGCCCCCCAAACCTTCCCCAGCCCGTGGGTCTGTTCCCCCAAACCTTCCCCAGCCCGTGGGTCTGTTCCCCCAAACCTCCCCCAGCCCGTGGGTCTGTTCCCCCAAACCTCCCCCAGCCCGTGGGTCTGTTCCCCCAAACCTCCCCCAGCCCGTGGGTCTGTTCCCCCAAACCTTCCCCAGCCCGTGGGTCTGTTCCCCCAAACCTTCCCCAGCCCGTGGGTCTGTTCCCCCAAACCTTCCCCAGCCCGTGGGTCTGTTCCCCCAAACCTTCCCCAGCCCGTGGGTCTGTCCCTTCCCAAACCTCTCCCAGTTCATGGTTCTGTCCCTTCCCAAACCTCTCCCAGTTCATGGTTCTGTCCCTTCCCAAACCTCTCCCAGTTCATGGTTCTGTCCCTTCCCAAACCTCTCCCAGCCCGTGGTTCTGTCCCTTCCCGAACCTCCCCCAGCCCGTGGTTCTGTCCCTTCCCGAACCTCTCCCAGCCCGTGGTTCTGTCCCTTCCCGAACCTCTCCCAGCCCGTGGTTCTGTCCCTTCCCGAACCTCTCCCAGCCCGTGGTTCTGTCCCTTCCCGAACCTCTCCCAGCCCATGGTTCTGTCCCTTCCCGAACCTCCCCCAGCCCGTGGTTCTGTTCCCCCCAAACCTTCCCCGGCCCGTGGTTCTGTTCCCCCCAAACCTTCCTCGGCCCGTGGTTCTGTTCCCCCCAAACCTCCCCCAGCCCGTGGTTCTGTTCCCCCCAAACCTCCCCCAGCCCGTGGTTCTGTTCCCCAAAACCTCCTCAAACAGCCCCTGGTTCTGTTACTTCCAAAGCCTCCCCCCACCCCATGGCCCTGCTCCCCCCCAGACCTTTCCCAGCCCCATGGCCCTTCTCCCCCCCGAAACCTCCTGCAGCCCGTGACCCTGCAACCCCCCAAACCTCCTCCAGCCCAAGGCTCTGCTCCCCCCTTCCCCACTATGTTCCTGCTTCTTCCCAGCCCACGGTTCTGTTTCTCCCCAAAACCTCCCCCAGCACATGTTCCCTGCACCCCTCTAAACCTCCCCCAGCCTGTGGTTCTGTGCCCCCCCAACCCCTTCCCAGCCCGTGGTTCTGTTCCCCCCCCAAACCCTTCCCAGCCCGTGGTTCTGTGTCCCCCCAAACCCTTCCCAGCCCGTGGTTCTGTGTCCCCCCAAACCCTTCCCAGCCCGTGGTTCTGTGTCCCCCCAAACCCTTCCCAGCCCGTGGTTCTGTGTCCCCCCAAACCCTTCCCAGCCCGTGGTTCTGTGTCCCCCCAAACCCTTCCCAGCCCGTGGTTCTGTGTCCCCCCAAACCCTTCCCAGCCCGTGGTTCTGTGTCCCCCCAAACCCTTCCCAGCCCGTGGTTCTGTGTCCCCCCAAACCCTTCCCAGCCCGTGGTTCTGTGTCCCCCCAAACCCTTCCCAGCCCGTGGTTCTGTGTCCCCCCAAGCCCTTCCCAGCCCGTGGTTCTGTGTCCCCCCAAACCCTTCCCAGCCCGTGGTTCTGTGTCCCCCCAAACCCTTCCCAGCCCGTGGTTCTGTGTCCCCCCAAGCCCTTCCCAGCCCGTGGTTCTGTGTCCCCCCAACCCCTTCCCAGCCCGTGGTTCTGTTCCCCTCCAAGCCCCCCGGGCCCGTGGCTCTGCTCTCTCCCCCGACCCCCTCGTTGGGAGCAGCCCCCGCTCGGGGCCACCCTCCCTTCCTCCACCCCCGTGGATTTTTCGGGGCCCGGGGGCTGTCTGAGCTCGGTGCCGTCGTTTCCCCGGCGCTGAATGCCCGGCGTGGCCCCTGGGTTGGGCTTTGCGGGATGCAGGAGTTGTGTTGGTACTTGCCCGCTGCCGCCGTGCGGGAGAGCCCTGGGCTGCTCCGAGCCGGGGCACGGGGAGAGAGAGGGTCGATGCTGGCTTTGCCTGCGGGAGGGCTCGGGAAAAGGCGGTTCTCCTCGGTGCTCCCTGCGGCATGTGATGGAGACGGCGTGGGTTGTGGCTCAGGGGTGTGCGGTGGGTAAACACGACGTGCAGCTGGGTTACAGAGCCCTGGCGGTGTGTGCAGTGGTGTAAAAACAGCTCGGGAGGCAAGATGGAGATAACAGCCTGTGAGCTCGGATTTATGAGCATCTATCCCCGCAGGAGCACCACGGAGGCTTGAACGGCTTAGGATGTGCAAAACGAGGGGAAAACCATCCGTGTAGGGGACTCTGCAGATATTTATCCTTAACTGTCGGTGCAGTTGAAAAGGGCAAACAGTATTGGCCAAGAACATGTGCTTTAAGGAGAAATTTCAGAGTTATTTTGCACGATAGCTCGCTGAGGTTCACATCGTGTGCTTTCCCAGTCGGAATATCCTGCTGCTGTTTTGGAAGGGATTCAGGGCAGCAGAGTACGAGGTACAGCAGCTGAAACAGAGCTGCCTAAACCATCTTGCGTTGGTGGCCTGGCTGGTCCTTAAATTATACGTAATCAAAAAGCCCTGATGGAAAAGCTGCTATGGAGATGTTTACTTGAAAGATTTGTTTGTGTGCCTCTTGAGCAGTGCAGCTTGAATAGACAGACAGCATGTTTATTGCTGGTAACATTTTGGGTTCAGTGTGTTTGTGGCGAGTCACTGAGGCTGGCAGTGCCTGTCACTTATTAAAGAACACAGTCCCCAGCTAAGCATCCACATCTGATCAAGTGTGGGGTAGAGATTTGTGCATGTTCTCTGTTTTAGTAGTCCCTACTGGAATTATGGTGTATGGGGTTTGGGAGAGTGCTTTGCCTTTTCTCCCTTCTTCTAAAGAGATAAAAACTTATGAATATGTATTGTGGCACGGGCACTGTACCTGTCTCTGTGCTGCTAGTGTTTGGATTTCTGCAGGATAGATGATGCCTTCAGCAGGACATTTTTTAAAGTGGTAATTGATACATGTTCATGTGGTAAAAATATGTTTCTTGAATAAGATGCTTGGGCTGTAGTGATGTGCCAAGTTTGTGTGGCAGTGGGAGGAGGATGTGAAGCACTGTATGTAGTTATCTCCTTAGCATGTGACTTGTGTTAGTCTTTCCATGTAGTGATGATTTCTGTTACCTAACTGTGGCTCAGCTCATTTATCAATCACAAAGACTTGAAAACCAAAATAGCAGCCTGCAAATGTTTCAAAAGCAGAACTGATGAGTAAAATCTTCACAGACAATTTGCTGTCTAACTTACATTGGACACTGAGTCGTGAGAGCAGGAGGAGCTCTGATTGATGGCAAAGATTTATCTAGAAAAGGAGTATATATTATGTCTTTTCTGTTCTGAGGGTTCTTCAACTAGCTCTTAAATATTAAAAGCTGCATGTAGTAAAAGCAACAACTCCTCATTCCTTTAGATTATAACTCCACCAGGTTGTATTTTTGATAAACCTCCTTTATCCAACTGTTTCTCACTGATGGCAGCTTTTAAATCTGTGTGCTAGTGCTGTTTAGTAAAAACAGACATTTGCTTAGCGGTGGTTGCATTCCGATTCTGCTGCAAAGAATTTAGTGTTGTTCTCACTCTCCCCAAATCACAAAACCTCTTGGACTCAAGGTGATTTAGGTTCCCTGGCAGGGAGGAATCACGGTGTGATTGGTGTGTGGCTGGTGTGAGAAAATATGGAGTAAGTTTTTGCTGAAATAGCTCCTTCCAGCACAAGGAGAGCTGTGCCCTGCAAAGAACAGAATGTAGTCTTGTTAGTTCAGGCTGCTTAAAACCCAAACTCCAACCAACACGTGCTCCTTGATCAGCTCACATTTAGCTCTCCTGCTTAGGAGAGGTTTGACAGCTCTGGAGAAGAACATGCTTGGAATCTAAAGAAATTTGGGACTCTTTCAGTGAAGGAGAGATGCTATTAATGCTTCTCAGAATTTTCTTTCCAGTGCAGAGTGGCACTCTCTTCCCGGCACTTTGGATTTTAATGGCCAGGAAAACCCTCTTTAGGTCTGGAATTCTGCTATAGCAGTGTCTGGACACCCTTGCTGGACCAATGAATATTAAAATAATGTGAAATTAAAACTCCCCTTTCAGCAGCAGCAGCAGTTCTTTATGTTCAAGTACACGAGTTCTGTCTAATCTGAAGAGAGCAACTGCTAAATTGGGTCTTAAATTGACATGTCGATATTTATTGCACAGAAGTTGCTTGCCTTGTATTCTTCTAATTTTCCTGTGATACTGGGTGAAACAGTTCTGGGTGATATTTTACTTCAGTAGTTTTTCCTCAGTGAATAAAAATGCTAAAAATCAGTTACTTTCAGGTTCTTGTCTGTCAGAGTTGCAAAGTCAGCAGTTTAAAAGCATATACTTCTGTGCTGTATTTTTTTATATGAAATTCATACTAAGTAGCCAAGCAGTTTTAGATGCTGTTATTCAGACTGTTATATTGGTTTTAGAACAGAGTAACTAATGTTACTAGTCTGTTGTACAGCCTTAACTGCAGTAAAATCTACCTTCACGTGGTCTGTTGTTCACAACATCAGTACTTCATCAACACAAAACATTGCTTATATCAAGTGTGTTGTGTGCTTAGGAACAGGGAGTGGAAAATAAGAATTGCTTTCAGTGGTTTTTAAGTTGGTGAAAGTATCTTGGGGTTTCCAGGTGTGATGGTCTGTAAGGGGAGGTAAAAGTCAGTTCCAGATTCTGTCATCCAGGCTGAGACCAGCACTGTATTGTTATGAAACTTTAAGAGTGATGGAAGACCAAGGAAAAAGGGTGAAAAAATTTAATTTTTAGTCCTTCATGAAAGGATTTTAAAACACTTTAGCCAAGATGACATCGACATTATTAGCAGTCTGTACTAATATACTTATTGCTAACATGCTGGTGCAGCAGGTGTTGAGCATCTGAAGTAGTTTGCTGTCCTCCACAGTGGCAAGCCCATCAAAATGGGAAATATCTTGGATCCTCTATGAGTAAAATAAAGTTTAAACAATCAGACTTAAGATACTGGCTTCATTTTGCCTTGTGAGCAATTTGAAGATGTTTCCTGTAGTGTCTGTGGGTCATTTTTATTCCCCCTCTCTAAATGAATAGGAAATCCGATTGTATGTATTTATTTATTAATTTAAGGGGAGGTTGTTGCTTTAATTGCTCTACCAGACATCCTGTAGTTGTGAGTTGCTGTGTGCATTTTGTGATTTTTGTACTTGTTCTTCTGTTAATAAAAAAAGGGTGTTGTAAATGGTAGTTTGAATTTTGAAATGATGATTATTAAGTGGGACTCAAGAAATAATCTAAGTCTTAGGGAAAATAAGGGATTGTACATTTGGAAGGTATTGCTCAGGGCGGTGCAAAGGTGCACTGGGGGAGTGGGTGGGTGGGAGAAAATGGCAGAAGGTACAAAGTGATTCTCCAAACATCCCTCTTGTTTCAGATTTCGGGAAGAGCACAACAGAACATGAGAATGTGCTTTTTTTTTTTTGTTTGTTTGTTTTTATGTTGGTTTACTGGGGGATTAAATTTGTGTGATTCAGACATAGGGAATCTGGCCACATTCCTGGAGCATCAGTGGCTAATATCAAAATGGAAAGACATTTCCTTTTAACTGGGAAGACAGTGTGTGAGTAAGCACCAAGACTCAAATGCTTGAGATTAACTGTTCTTGCACATTAAACTAAAAGTTCGGTTGGATAGTTGTGTCTTCTTACTTTTATCTTACCCAAGTTGAAGTGACTGTGCTTTCTGGCTTTAACTTATGTGTTTTGTTGCTATTTCTGCAAAAGCTGCAGGATAAAGTATCAGATGCTTTTGAGTGAGCGCATGAGAGTTACAGCTCAAGAGGAAAGCCTTGAGCCCTTAACTTCTGAGGAGAACAACTAATTCCCCCAGGCAAAGAAGGAGACCTGCTGTGGATCAGCTGATGTTGTTGGAACAACTGTGTTGTGAGGCTTTAGGTTTTCCAGGGAGTGTGCCGGGCTTCTCCCGGCGTTTGCTTTGGGGGATTAGCTGAGAGCAGCAATGCTGATCCCAGAGCCCAGGCTGCTGTGTATACACACCACTGCTCTGGTTTCTCTTCCAACTGGCAAATGGGTCTTACTCCCCAGGAAGAGGGGGCACTTGGCAATCCAGTGGATTGGCCCCTGGATTTGCTTTGGCTCAGCTCAGGCACTTGGGAGAAGGAAACACTTTGGAACACGGGTTACTGTGTTCATGTTGTGTGTTGTCCTGAGCTAAGTACAAGGTGGCAGTTGTGGCTTCTGGAAGGTGGTGCTCGAGCTGAGCGTCTTCACAAGACCTATTTTCCAGTTAGGTATCTTATCCAGCACTGGAGGTAGACCTGGTCTCAGTCTCAACTTGCCACCTGAAGGAAGAGATTTGTGTCTTGGATCATGTTGTGAAAACTGATATGGGAATATGAGATATGTCATTAATAGCTAATATTTAAGGGATGAACTTTTAACTGTCAGGCTCCAGGATGCTTGTAAGTGAAATAAAAAAAAAAAAAACCCACTTCTTTTTTGGCTAATGATAGGGGTTTGGAGTAATGCCAGGCAGTTGAACAGCTTCTCCCCAGACCTCAGGAATACTCTGTTCTCCACTGCATCACCGCTGGGAGTTGGATTTGTCCTTACCAATAAGCAAGGTGAATGGCAGTGCTGATATTTTTGGCAAGTCTTTGAAGAAAAGATAATGTAAGCTACAAAAAATCTCAGAACTCAGTTGCATCTCAACTGTGTGACCTTTTGCTGACAGTGCATTTCAGACCTCTCTTTCTGCAGTTGTTAGTTTTTGTGTGAAGGGTTTCCTTCGTGACCTTCGTACGCACGGCTTTCCATCGCTTGTGGAACAAATCTGAAATGATTGCTTAGTAATCTGCAGTGGATAAAGTTTTCTGTCCTGAGAGAGAAAGCATTGTATTAAATAGTTTTGGTAATCCTGACGTCTGTGGGAGTAAGAGATTTGTCTTCTGTTATTAGTTTTTGTCCTTGACTGCCTCCAAGCACTGTTTGTACTTCATGTCACCTGTGCTGGAGGGCAGCTGTGGCTCAACTTCTCTTTTGTATTACTGGTCCTCACACCATGAAATAGTTGAGCACAGACAGTGCCAGATATGGACAAGTGGAGATGCTGCTGATGTTGGATGTACAGACTTTTGTGATTTCTGTACCCTCAGGATTTAAATTCAGTTTCCTGGGTATCATCTCTGTGTGGAGAGAGAGGTACTCGTGGAGCACTGTGGGGAGGGTGAGCAGGTACCCTGCCCGAGCCAGGAGAACAGAGGGTGAAGGGCAAAGATCCCAAGCACTGGAGCACTGTCTCGAAGTCTCAGTTTGGTTTGGGAGTGGTGTGGTGGTACTGGGAGCATCCCTTTCCCAGCTGAGAGCACTGGTGTGATGAGTTGTACCTCTCTGGGAGAGCAGCTTGGCCTAGGTTCCTCCCCCTGTGCCTGGCCTTCACGGGGTGTAGATTTTTTTATTTGTTCTGGTTTTGTTTTCCTTTCTAAAGTCTAAATTCCTCCCTGGCACTGGTGAGGGCACCCGAAGTGCTCTGTGCAGCCCTGGGCTCCCCAGGACAAGGGAGACATGGGCATAGTTGAGAGAGCCCAACAGAGAGTCAAAACAAGAGTGGTTTGAACTTGGGGTTCTCTTATGTCTGTAAGGAAAGACTTTTCAACTACTTCTTAGTCCTCTGGACAGAGCTTTGGATCCGAAGTTGTTTGCAATTAATTTGTGCTGCTGTTGCAATAGTGACAAGGCTATAAATGCTGCATGAATCTTGTGACACACATTAGCAATCAGGTAACAGTGCTGTCTATGATTTCTTAGAAAGTTTGTCTTAAATTCCTAGTTCCAAGGTGGAAACAGCGAGGTTGTCAGGTTTCCTTGTTGGTAGCAAGTCTATTGTGGGCAACTGGCAGTTCCAAAGCCCTCTGGAAGTATTTAATATCTTTTTTTTTTTAAGTGGATGGAAGCAGATGTGTTACTTAATCAGTATGTGCACATTCAACCTCATTAATGCCATTTCAGGGTTCTGACTAATATATTTGGAGCCTGTGTAATGGTACAGATGAAAGGCTGTTAAGATGGCAGTGCATTTCTAAGCCAGGGAATGACTTGTTCTTTCACTTTTCTTTTTTATTGCTTAAAGAAGCTTCATTTAACCACTTCAGGAAGCAAGTACTAAAACCACAGGGTTGATGTGTGTGAAATGTGTAAATTTCAGTGTCTCCTCTAGTAACTTCATTAGTTTACATATTTGGATAAAGAATGTAAACGTTATGTTTAGACAGCTATTTTGTTTGGTAATTTCCCCTTCTGTGTGAAGAAAGATCCAGGCAAGCAAAGGGCCTCTGGAGGACACTGGATTTGAATGTGTAGCTTTAGCTGTATTGCTTTGTATTTGTGTTTGTCTGTGAGAAGCTTAAATATTTGATTTTTTTTGTTGTTGTTGTTATTTGTAAAGGGATTGAAGACCTGTTCATAGCCCAGACCAAATCAGTGCTCAACACAATTTAACTTGAAGCCTTGACTTGAACTCGGTAGTGCTTACATTTTCTATTAAACTAAAGCTGCAGGTGAAGTTCTTCCTGTTAGTAAATCTTCTGTTAATTTATGCCACTGTTTCTGTACTTTGCAACTGTATTTTTCAGTGACATAACCAGAAGAGCACAGACACAGCAAGCAGTCACTGGTGTGGGGTTTTATAGCATCACTGCTTTGTTACACAGATACAATGGGTTCCAATGTGAGATATCCAATCTCTTACAGTTCCAGCTTCCTGTGCTCAGGAGAGCAGCCAGGAATCCTGTCTTTGAGGTATCACAGCAACTGTGCTCTCCAGAGGAAATATGCTGAAAGCCTGGCAGGGGGGTGCCCAGGCAGCACTGGGGTAAATGGATCCCATTAACCTGGGAAGTGCTGGTGTGCCCAAGTTAACGCCTTGGGAACCAGGAGCTTTCTGCAGCCCTTGGTCCAACACCCAGGACAGGTGTCCCAGGGCCTTCCACCAGGAGGTGGCTGGCGTGGGAATTTGTAGGAACATGGAAAGCAAGCATAGCAGGATGATGGATTAGATGTTAGACTGCAGCTGCCTGTCTGAATAACTGGCTTTGCATATTTATGGATCTTACGAAATGTTTCATATTTGAAAGATAACTTGCACACAGAATATAGAATCATCAATATGCTTCTGTATTTTGTGCTGTCAGAGCCTGTTCCTCTCCATGGAGTCAGAGTTAGGTGGAGTGCAAGCCTTGAGGCCTGGAATAGTTAACAGGCATCTCTGATCAAACCTGCTTTGCTGGGATAATGAAGTTGATGAACTGAAGATACCCTCATTGATATGTATGTACCCAAAGGATGGAGTGGGGATGGCCAGTGTGTGGACAGATGGGGAATTTTGTGCCTGCTTAGAGTAATCTGGTTTTGGACTTGAAAGTTTCAGTGTGCATGTTGAAGAGATGTTATATATTTTCCTTTTTTTTTTTTTACCCCAGGATCCATGGAACCCTTTGTTACAGCTTCTCTGACAGCATGGAGCTGTGCCAGGGCAGGGTTAGGCTGGGTAGCATGGAAAGGTTCTTCCCCCAGAGTGTGGTTGGCACTGACCAGGCTCCTCAGGGTTTGGTCATTGCCCCAAGGCTGCCAGAGCTCCAGGAGCATTTGGACAACATCCTCAGGGACAGGATGGGATTGTTGGGGTGTCCTGGGCAGGGCCAGGAGTTGGACTGGATGGTCCCTTCCAGCTCAAGATATTCTGTGGTTCAGGAGGGTGACCTTGCTGCAAATGATCAGTGTTTTGATAGCTGCCATTTTTCATCCAGCAGTGAATTTCCTCAGAGATACCAGGCAAACTCAGGGAAACTCTCCTTAACTGAGGAAGTGTGGAAAGAGATTGAAATATCTGAGGCTGTGAAAAACACGACGTTGAAATACATCTCCAGGTCCAGGAAAGAATCTTAAATATACTTGCCCAGATCCTTAGTGAGCGAAATGTTGGAGCTTCGTAACTCCACAATGGAAAGGATCTAAGAGTCTTCTCAAAGCATAGAAACAATTGTGGCTTTACAGCTTAGATCTGCTGCTTTGAACTGGGTTAGCAGGTGCAAGTTGATGGAATGGCCCTTTTTCTGCCTGCCCTCTACACTGTTACAGCCAGGGTTAGTCATTCAGGGAAATTCCTGGAGGTGGTTTGAAGCTTGATGGTAATTTTAATGTCACAAAGGCAAAAATCAGGTCATCCATCAGCCTTCAAGTGGCAGCTGTAACACCAATGCAGTGAAGACAACCAACTATTGCAGTAGGAACTGATGGCACTTCTTGCCATGGACTAGGCTTAACAAATTACCTGTGTTGCCTGAAGAAGTTGAGCTGACTGCAGGATGCAAAGGATCTTGGCAACTAAGCCTTTAGTAGTGCTGGAATGGTAAGAAGGAGCAGTTGAGCTGCCACTGGATTCTTAGGTTTGAATATTGATGTCTTGTCTTTTGTAAACTTAATGTAATGGTATGAGTTTGGCTCCAGTTACCAAGTGCTTTGTGATGAGGAGAGAGGAGATAATAACTGATGCTTATGTCCTGTTAAACTTATGGTCGTTGTACAGCTCATCTGTAGAGCTTGAAGATGTTTATAATCAGGTAGAGGTGACAGGACATGACAAATTTAACCGGATAAGAACTAAGCAAAAGTCAGAGATGGGAGCAGTGCACGATCACTCAAGTGACACAGGGCTCAATATCTGCTGCTGTGGCTGCGGGGGGAGCTGGGTTATAAAGCAGGTGTGGAGATTTGAGAGAAAGATGGGCTCTGTATCTCTGGTTTGGATCACTCTTCAGCACTAAAACCAGAATGATAGAGTGGAAAATCCTAACAGATGCGGGCATTTGATTGTGAGAATTGTGATAAAACAGCTACAAATCATTTTGTTATGAATTGTACCATCTCTGTGTCTGGCCAGATGATGTTATTGGTTGTACTGCCAAGGGTACAATTGTCAACTATCAAAGCTAATAAATAATGACAGTGAAGGAAAATAATGTTCCTTTGCTGTCATGAACATAAAATCGATGATATAGTAGAGTTTAAAAATGCTTTTGTAGTAAAGCTTTGTTAGTATTTTCAATACACGCTAAAGAATTAATAGGATTATTTTCTTTCTACTGTGGATAAAGCTGAGTAATAGTTTTCCTTCAGCAAATTTGGTTTGGATTGCTGTTCAGGCTTGGGGTTGAAAGACTTCTGTGGGTTCCTGGGCCAGCTTCTGAGCCCCTGCACAGGGTGGTGACACGAACGATGGATGATGAAACTGTAAGAATGGACAGTGCTGCTGGTGTGCTCCGAATCCCACAAGGATCTGTGGCCGCGGGATCTATGGCCGCAGGATCTGCGGTGCAGCCTGAGTGCACGTGGGGCTTTGCTACTGTCCTTTATCACTTTTCCGTTCCCTGAACGTGAATCCCTCGTTTCACCCTTGGAGCTGACGAAATGCAAGCAGGGAGGAGCCCAAACAAGCCGTGGAGAACGATCCCTATACCCCGAGGCGACTCATCTATTTAGTCCCATTTCGTTACTTTTCTCATGCAAAATAAGAGGCTAATTTTAACCTGCATTAATTAAGCTTCAAAAGTGCCTCACCGCTCTGAGGTGTCAGCATTTAAGAGCACAGAGATGTGTATCAGTACGTGAGTTTATGGGTGGAGGGACCTGGCTGTTGACCTACCTTGAAAAATGACTTTAAGTAGGGATGTCGGTTGGTATGGGGGTGACAGTGGCAGCCAGGTGGCCAATATTTACAGCAGACGACTACCTTGATAACTACTTAATGCACATTAAAACTGGTATTTTAGCTGAGGGCAGGAGCCCTATGTCACTTCCAAAAAGACGTTACTTCTCTGGGAATATTTTCCTTACTGGAACATCTTTCTTGCTGCATAATAGGATTCAGTCAGAGGGTTGCTGGTTTGATTTATGATGCTAATTGGTGTGGTAGTTGATGTGAACTGCATGTACTAATTGCTCACTTGCTAATCCCCTCCAACTTATCTGACAAAAGCTTTTAACATGGAGCATTATATGTGTTTTAAAACAAACAACTGGAGGCCCCTCTTTAAGTGCCTAATCCAAGTGCCTGTCCATTTCAGTCACTGAAACGTTAAAGGGAAAATTCAGTGGCTTTCATGTAGTCTCATTGTTGTTCTTTTTGGTGTTTAAACAACTGCTGGAAAAATATTTTTCCAGAGCATGCTTTTTTTTTCCCCCCCTTAAGCTGGAAAATTACCGTTATCTATATGGTAATAATTTTTACATTGCTGTTTTCTATATGTGTGATAGTTGTCTGTGCAGTTTTAGATAATGAAAGACTTGCTGTGCCATTTGAATTGGTGTTGGTGGGAGTGCGGCAGAAACTACAGTGGGAAAACATAGGGAAAATAAAATAGGGACAATTCTTGCAGTGATGCTGAGATAATAATAAAGGTATTTTTACTGTCTGTGATCCTGGTAAAGGAAATGAGCATTGAGTATTTTACTTACTGTGCAAACCAATGAACTTTAATGTAAACCAGAGGGCTTTTATTTCTGGGCTGATAGGAAAAATCCTAATGTTAGATTATGGAATGCAATAGCCTAAAGAGATGACGTTTACCTTTCCTTAAATAAGGCAAGAGCTGTTCCAGGAGGAAGCTGATTATTCAGTTGTGCAGGCTCTGTGTGAGTGGGGAGGTTCTCTTTGCTTCTGTAACATTACATTAGACAAAATGAACATTAATCTATCTCCAAGTTAATATTTCAAGGTGATTTAGACCCTTTAATCATATCAGGTTTTCCAATTTGAGCCTTACTGGTTTACTTTCACAGCAAGTGCTGAAATGAGACTACAGACAGCTGAAAGAAATTAGTCAATTTGGAAGAAAAAACCCATTTAAATACAGGTGTTTGGCTGTGATTTGAACGTAGGCTGTCAACAGCAAGAGGCAAAATACCTCAGTGACCTAAAAAGTGCAAGTATGTCCCTTTAGGGATTACTTGATGTTAGGTAATGACACGCTATTAAAATTAAAGCTCACATCTATATCCCTTGATTTGCTAACTAGGCCAGAAGCTTTTTAAAAACTCGGCAGATAAATGGGGAAAATGAATTTTGCCAGAATTTATAGGGAGCAAGGTAGCCTACTGGTGGTGTTTCAGGTTATTGTTGTTTAAATTGGTATGTTAATAAGGTGTTGTACTCAGGCTGAGCCAGCTACCTGCTAGAAACTTGAGTACAAATATCATCGTCTCGGAAGAAAGCAACGCTGAAGCATCTTAGAAGTTGTCTGGTATCCCTTAATTCCAGTGCAAGGTGCAGTCAGAGGAGCCCTGTGCAGTGCTGAGCTGTTTGCCCTGGGCTCTCTGCCATTCTGCAGCTGCTCTGGGGTGGTTTTCATCCTGTTTCCCTCCTCAGCACAGGGGAACATTGCCTGCAAGGTGAGTGGTGATATTTGATAAAAGCTGTTGAGTGATGACACGTCAGGTGAATGAAACATGGATAAATAGTTCCAATTACAAACAGGGTAGATCTTTTGAAAACAAGACCATTGAGGCTGTAATTAAAAAAAAAACACAACCAAAAACAATTACCTGCTACAAACAGGTGTGGAATAGCTGTATAAATCTGTTTTTTGTGAATAATATGAGCTGTCTTACTGCCTCAGCACCAGTCTGTTTGCCTCTGTGAATATGTTGATCACATCAATCAAAAGGCTGTTCCTAAGTAGGTATGTGAGCTGAGACAGGACATTTATTGTCCTCGGGGGAACATATTCCCTGGACAGTGGTTTAGATGCAGGTTTCACTGGGAATAGTGTGTGGAGAACACTGCAGGGTGCCAGGAAAGCCCTCTGCTACCCTGTGACTCTGTGTAGTCAGGCTGATTCTTTTGTCCTTGGGGTGTCTGTTGGCTAATTCTAGTCCAGTCTTTTAAAGCAGAACATGAAATCTGGTCTTAGAAGATAGTGCAGAAGATAGTGCAACATCTGGAAGATGTTGCCTCTGCACTAGTGCTCGTGGCTCATTTGTTGGCATCCAGGGTGGGGTTTGTGTGTTGGATGCTGTGGCCAAGCTATTGCAGAAGCCATTCTACATCACATAGAGTGAGCTGAGAGCTCAGTGTGGTTGCTGCTGGTGCTGCAGTTAAATCAGTTACTAAACCAGTTTATATCCAGTGGGCTTGTCCTGAGCACAAAAAGCCAGAGTGGTTCCATTCCCAGGTGGAATTTGAATACATGGGAGCAGTCTGTGACAGAACTGTATTAGGTTTCATCCTCTCCTTGGGAAGGTGGACAAGCAGGAGCTTTGCTGATGAGTGATGTGAGATGCAAAATCATCACCTTGGGACAGAGTGTGGGATTTGGTTTTTAACCGTAACAGCTTGTAAGTAGTTCCTGTGAAGCTGTAAAAATGGATTTTAACGGTCAAGATAGCTACATACACTTGAGGTGAGGGGTAGTCAGGGGTTTCCTTACTTGCAAGAACCATTTTGTGCTGTGTTTGCCTCCAAGCAGCCCAAACAGGCCATTGAAACATTAGAATATAAAGGCTTCAGTGTACTTTGCTCTTATTCTAATAAACTTCTGGAGTGGTTGCAGGCTGTTGGCTTTTGGAAGTAAAAAGAAGCCAAATTCTCATAATACTCAAAGACCAGCAGCTGTTCTGGGAGACTTTGAGATATCTACTAAAGTGACATAACTGGAGAGAATTTTGAAGGCTTCTGGATTATCACTTCCATCTGCTGGGATGGGCTTTGATGCTGGACCTGGTTCTGCTTCTTGTTCTCTGTGACTGCCAATTTTCAGGCTGATTTCTGTATTTAGGCAGTTCTCTGAACTCTGTTAATAATGAGCAGCTGATTTAAAAGCAGAGATTTTTAACTACAAGTAAACTATGGCACTTGTTTGTGTCTTCCATCCACTTGTCAGGAAACGTATGAATTTGCAGTGAACTTTTAAGTGTTTAAATTAACAAGTAATGTATTTTCTGAAAAGAACCGTAAATCAAGTTATTTGTATTTATGTTGCAGTCAAGTGACAGGGGAGTATTTATTAGAAGGAATAGGTAAAGTACCTTGCTAATGACAAATTGTGATGTAAGATGAAATAACTGAGGTACAAAATCAGATCTGTAACATGGTGTTTCTCATGCAGTGTCTCAACTAGCTTGCATAAAAGGAAACAAACTGCTGTAACTTGTGCTGTGTGTTTACTCTTCAGGAGATGAGAGCTTTATGTTGACAAAGGACACAGGATTTGCTGTCATCTTCTAACATGTGGCTGATTACTAATCTTATGGAAATGATGTATGGAGCAGATGAGACCTGATTAATAATAAATAAAGTTGCTGCGGAGTCTTTTTGGGGAACAAAACTAAGCTTTTATTTGAATTCTCTTTAAACCCCTGCAGAGTAAAGCCTCCAAGTTAGTCAGGTAAGCAAAGCCTGTAACCTGAGGGTTATATTTCTCTGCTTCTTTGTGCCTCAGAATTACTGCAAACTCCATTCAACTGGAATTCAAAATGAGGTGATGTGCTGCTTGATTCCCAGGTTGGATTTAGCTGAAAATAGTACTAGAAAGTGAAAGGCTTGTGATAAAATGGAGCCACAGAGTATAAACTTGCTAAAAACAGGTTTAGATCTTGATGATCTTCTGAGAGTGTAGCTTTGGAGTGGGTGAGTCTGTGAGACTGCATGTGCTGTTGCAAAGCTGGTAGGTGTTGGAGGGCTGTTGGCTCCAGTCAGAGAGTTGCTGTCTTACACCTAAACCTCCTTTTCCTTAAGGAACAGCAGAAAGGTGGGAGGATGCACGGGAGCTCTTGCTCCTGAACTGCTCAACAGGCTATCAAATAACTTGCAGGCTCTAACAAACCTGAACCAGTTTCTCTGGGAGGGGTGTGTGTGTTCCCTTTATCTGCAGCTAATGCTGAAATGGAGTTGCTTGTGTGATCAGCAGTGGAAGGTTTTAATTCACCTTGCCAAAATGCTCTTATGTATCGTCTTTATGGCAGCTTTTCCTTTCTGTGCAAGTCCCAGCACCATTAGGGTTGTACTGCACACAAGGCCTGCAGCTCAACACCACTTTTGTTTTCAGCAGGAAGAAATTTATCATGCAAGAAAGTGCTGAATGAGGACACAGCACGGTCTGTTTGGTCTGGTTGGACGTGTGGGGGTCTGAGCTGAGCACAGTGGGGCACAGTTGCAGGTACTGCTCACTGCAGTGTCTGTGGCTTCCATAAGTATCCGTTGGTGTCTGCAGTTACTCAAAGGGAAAAGCAAGTTGGAGGTTGACTTTTGGGAAGGGTATATAGTGATAGGACAAGGGGGGATGGTATTAAAGAGGGTAGCTTTAGTTTTAAGGAAGAAGTTTTTTTACAGTGAGGGTGGGGAGGCCCTGGCACAGGTTGCCCAGAGAAGCTGTGGCTGCCCCTGGATCCCTGGAAGTGTCCAAGGCCAGGTTGGACGGGGCTTGGAGCAACCTGGGCTGGTGGAAGGTGTCCCTGCCCATGGCAGGGGGTGGAACGGGATGATGTTTTAAGATTCCCTCCAACCAAAACCATTCTGTGATATTAAGGAAAGGAAATCTGGTCTTCATTCTGATCTTGTGATTGACTCTCCAGAGTTGTTTCTTTTTTGGAAGATGGTGAAGTTGTCTGTTGGAGACTTGAGTGAAAGGGACAGTTTGTTGCAACTCGAGCCCCACTATAGTGGAGAATGAGGAATTTGTATAACTTGGTAAATATGAACTGTGTCCTAGGCTCGAGAGAAATGAGACAGACTTTGCTGAAGTCAAATTGTTTTATGCTGTTTGGTGTTGGCCACTTTGTATGGTATAATGTAAGTAATTTTACAATTAACGAATGACTGTGGCAATCTCTTTATGTTGAGATAATTGCAGCACTTACAGGAGCAATTTCTGGGGAAAGCATTCAATTAAGTTTTGCATTGGACAGTTGGCATTTTCTGGAAAAACAGTTCCTTTATCCCAGAGTTCAGGAGCGCTTGAGTCCCAAGTACATTTGACTGGGTCTCCCTCCCTGCACTCAATCCCTCCTCCCCTTGTTTGTCTGCACTACAAAATCCAACTGCTCTCTGTCTGCTGCTTTGCATCAGTGAGTGTGGAAAACCACACTGTGCTATGGAGAGGAGAATTCTGCCAACATAAACTTTCAATGGAGACATTTATCAGGAAATTTCATTGAATGAAAAAATAAGCTAATGGGGCAGCAGAGATCAGCCTTCTCATGTTGTCCTAATGCTTCCTTTTCCCTGGCTGCCCTGATGCCCAAGTGTTTGGGTAGTCTGATAACTGATGGCTGCAGATATGTTCCAATTAGAGCAGTAACCCTGCTCCAAACATACTCTTAAGGTTTTAGGAAATGTGATCTTGTATGTCAGTGAATAACACAGGATTTATATTTTCCGGTTTTCAGTACAAGTTAAATTTGCATCACAACTTGAAGCATTAAGTGCTTGTGAACAGAACGTGAGCAGAATGTCCAGTCAATAGGATGGCAGGGTAAATCCATGGGTTTTCTTTGCTGTAAAGGTAGTGGTGCTTAGAAGTTTGATTTTTACCTTATTCTCTCAATATTCAGGGTTCAAATCACTGAGTTTTTTTTTTAACTGTAAAAGTGCTCAGTGGAGATAAATGGTATAACTAACTGTAATATGCCTGCTCCAAATACTGTGCTGCATTTCTGTGAAGTCTCTTTCCATCTGGTTGTCTGGCTTTAGCCCTCGTAAAACTGGTGGTTTTCATGTTGTACTCTAAAATTCTAAATTCTAAACTCTCAGACAAATGTTGCAATGGTGAAAGACTTGTAAATTTTGACCAGAGTTCTCTGTGTTGCCAAACACAAGGTAATCTCATCTCTGACGTGGTGCTGTTGGATATTCAGAGTGTGCAAACAGGAGGAAGTTTTCTCTTGCAGAGTTTGTGTCCCTTGGAGCGTGAGTGACATCTGAGACAGATCTGTGGATACGATGTTATTGACTTTCTTCCGGGTAGCTGTTTAGTGTTTTGTTTTGTTGGGGGTTTTTTGAGAGCTGCTGTGGCTGTACCAGTTTTAAAAGCAGCTTTCAAGTTGTTCATTTAGATTTTCTGGCTTATATTGGTACTTTTTGCCTAGTACCTTCTGGAAATGGAAAACTGGCTTGGAGGTGTGAGTGGAACACCACGTGTGCTGCTTTGACAGTGCTGGGGAAGCCTCACTAAAGCAGTAACTTCATCAGTCTGTGTGTATCTTGAGTGATGAGCGTTGTTAGACATCAGTATCACTCCTCAGCAGTTCAGTAAAAAATGCTCTTCCCTATTAAATTTAACCGTCATCCAGAAGACTTAGGTGAGGTTTAATGAGAACACACTCTGACTTGCTGCTGGGGAGTGCTGGCCTTTTTTAAATGCATGCTGCTAGCAGCTCCTGCTAATTTTAGATCGCGTGTTCTTGAAATGCCAGTAGTAGCTGCATACTTACTAACACTGAAAATAAAGGGACTTTTCACTCCCTGGAAGATGTGTAAAAGCCATGGTATTATGCAGAAGTTCTGTGTTGAATTCTACCGTGGTCAAGGCTCAGGAATTCTTGACTGACTTGCCCTTGGGTTCAGTTTCAGTAACTGCCCAGGCTGTGCAAACTTCCAGCAGTGTAGCTGTGCCTGAATGTGTATTAAATGCAGCTCCTAATCCCGTGGGACAAGGGATCAGCACGTCAGAAGTGAACTCTGTGCTGGCATCCAGATGAAAATGTAGTGGGAATTAGTCTAACAAGTGAGTACGTCCTGGAAGTTGAACCATCTCACTGAAAGCTTATTTCAGGTCACAATAACTCACTGTTTGCCTGAAAGAATTTAGACTTTCATTTGTCTTGAACCACAGTGAAGAATTACATAGCAGGTTGCTATTGGTTTATGTCTGAAAAGAATTTTGAATGATTCCTGCTTGGGTGATGACACTGTTAGTGTGTAATGTGGCTAAAACAACTGTTGTCCGCATTACTACAGTTGCAGAACTTGACAGCTTTGCAGGGGGAGTATTTAATTTTTTTATTTTGTTTTTAGTGGAGACTTCTATTTCAAGACTGATAGTGAACAGGAAAGGATTGATGTCAAGAACAGAGCCACTGATAATGTCACTGAATAATTTGAAAGGGTGACAACAAGACAAGCTTGGTGAAAGGCCAACACAGTGGATTTGGAGCGTGTTTGCATGTCTTTTAGATCTCTTAATTCTGTGAGCTTGAGATGATACCAGGATGAACCCCTGCTCTGCTGTCCTGCAGGGGATAAGCAGCTGTGCACTCAAGGCTTGATCTTGATGGCAAGATCAAGAGCAGCTCAGTGCTACAACACCAGGTGACCATCATCTCTGGCACATGTATCAGTGTGACCTTGATAAGGGGAAGCCTTCTGGGGCTTTATACTGGAAGAGAGTAGGTTTAGATTGGATATTAGGAAGGAATTCTTGCCTGTGATAGGGTGCTGAGGCCCTAGCACAGGTTGCCCAGAGAAGCTGTGGCTACCCCATCCCTGGAAGTGTTCAAGGCCAGGTTGGACGGGGCTTGGAGCAACCTGGGCTAGTGGAAGGTGTCCCTGCCCATGGCAGAGGGGTGAAACTGGATGGGCTTTAAGGTCCCTTCCAACCCAAACCATTCTAGGATTAAGGTTTGCTCATCCCTATAATTGTGCTGTCTTCATTTGCCTTAAGGGGTCTCTGTGCTGGGCTTGTGGTAGGCCCAGGCTGTTTGCATGGGGGCAATGCCTGGAACCCCTCACCTTTCTCCAAGCTGAGCATTAAAGCCTTTATTAAACAAAAAACAAAAGCAAAAACTTGGAGCTGTTTTCAAAGGTTTTCTGCAAAGTGGGGATAATGCTCATAATCTTTATCTTGTGTGACAGAAATGTACCTGCTTGAAAAAGGAACTTGCTGCCTGTGTGGGGACGAGAAACGGGGGTAGCTGGGCTGCTTTCAGGAAGCCTTGGAAATTACGTTGTTCTCCTCATGGCAGGAGCTGAAGTGTCACTGTTTCTCCTGGTTTAAGTGGGATGTGGGTGGCAGCCCAGGCTGTTTGAGGACAGGGTGGGTAGGGCAGAGTGCTGCTCCTCAGAGCCAGGGCTGCAGCTGGGGGCCACTGCCTCTGATAATAGTCCTTATTTGTCACAGCGTTTAAGGTAAAGCTTTTCCTCAAGTTACATAAAAAGAAACACTTGCTGTTCAGAACTGTTTTTTATTCTTTTCTGTCCAGGACACAACAGAAGATTATCACCAGGTGTTTGTAAATAGACAGGCAGTGTGTACTGAATGCCTAAGTCTGATCAAGTGCTTGATCCTGTAATCACTTGCTGTGATTATCTTTACAAACAAATCTGCCAAATACCACGTTATTTCCTAGAAATACATAGCAAGCTATTGTGCTGGGCTGATGCTTGTTTGTCAACAGGAAAGGAAGTGTTTTCTCGTGGAAATATTTGATTTGGGCTGGAGGCCTGGTTGGGTTTGGTTGGTCTGTGGGCTTAGCCAGGTAGTCAGGGCACAGGAAGAGCTCTGGCTCATGTTCTGGCTGAGCTCTAGCACTGCAGAAGGCACCGTGTGTGGCTCAGGGCTGGAGCCGAGTTGGACACCTCCAGAAGCCTGTTGAGAAGGCAGAGGGGGCTCTGAGCTGTGTGTGCTGATCAGGGCAGCCATCGATCTCCCTCGGCTGCTGCTGCTACTCCGAGCTCATCTTTGTCTCCTCAGGTTTTGTGGATCTGCAGAATTCCTTCGCTCTTGAGCCATGTCTGAGATCGATTGTGACTGAGTCGCTTGGAGAAGGGTTTAAGCCAAACAGTGGTACTTCTTAGGACTTGGTCAGATGCCTGCTTGGCTGTAACTGTTGCAAGATGATAACTGCAATAATAAATATTTCAAAGAAACTGGATCTTACTGCGTTCTCTGAGCAGTTGTTATGAGAATGACTTAATTAGATTTCTGGGAATGAGATGACTTTGAGCAATTGAAGTGAAATATAATAAGTCACAATATCAGGAAAGTCCTGTACTGCTGTAACTGACTGGACTCGGAGGGGTTTATTTGTTTGTGTACCTTTCAGGAACGACAGAATCAGGCTAATATTTATTAAACCTTGGCCTAAGAGCAGTGGGAAGTACTATGGAAGAATGTCAGATGCATCCTTTAAACACTGGTTAATGCAATATAAGAAATGAGCCACGGGGCTGATACTCATATCTGAGTTAGTGTTTTCAGCTTATGCTTAGTATTAAAAAAGGAGTAACTGAGTGCCACTACCTTAATGATTGCTCTTTCCTGCTTGGAGGAACCTTCTAATGAGTTGCCTACCTCCTTAGCACTAATGGCTACTGATGGAGATGGACTGAGGTTCTCCAAAAGATCTCGAGGATGTTTTGGGCTTTTATTAGTGTTTATTTGCATGGAAGGGCAGATGATGAGCAGAGGACTCAAGTGGAGGTGGGTGGCTGTCCAAGCTAATAAACACACTTGGGAAAGTCATTAGGGTTTGTATGGGAGGGGGAAAGTGGGGTGCATCTGCAGCCACTGGCTAAGGAGTTTATTTAGTGTGAGAGATTAATTATTGAAGACAGATGTTCTTAGAGCATTGCAGCTCTATGCTAATGGAACAGGGGATGATTAACGTTTGTGTGTGGGTGGGGAGGAAATGCAAAAAACATCTTAAACTACTGGGAATTGTTGCTCCTGAGAGTAGGTTCCAGTGAGGGGAGCCTTCAGTTCAGCTTCAGTTTACCTTAAATTGAACAACCCAGTTGAATTCAGCCTTTGCTCGTCTTTTTGTGCCTCTCCTGCCTTTTTTTTGTTAGTGAATTTGTCATTCCTAACTAGAGACATCATGGAGTTGATCCAATATCTTCTCCAGATATGAACTCTGTTACAGGGAATTCCCCACGTTAGGATGGGGGAAGCACTATGAGGCGTGGGCTGTGGAAGCTATAATTGGCTGTGCTGAATTGAATATGGACCAATTAATCAAATACAATAATTTCACGAATTTCCAAATCCTTTCTCTGGCAAATTCCTGAATTTTGCATTTTGGTAGGTTTTGGAAATAGCAGCATTTATTATATTTCATAATAAACTAGATCTATCTCACTAGTTTGTTCTCATATTAAAAAACCAAAATGATATAAACTCCTTTTTGGATATCTCTTTATTCATGTTGGGGGTGAATTTCTTTGACAGGCTGCTTTGAGTGAGATGTGCTCTGGCAGGCAACTTCAAAAATAGAGCTCTGCTAACACCCAGGTTTTAGCATAACAATGGCTGATGGATGAGGACTGTGGTGAAACATTGACATGAAGCATAAGCCAGGATGGTGAGGAAAGAATCTATAGCATGTATAGATGTAAAGCAAGGGGGTTTAAGATGTAAAGAAAAATAATACAATTTCATGGAATCGTAGAATGTGAAGGGCTTGGAAGGGACCTTAAAGTTCATGCAGTGCCACCCCCTGCCATGGGCAGGGACACCTCTCACTAGCCCAGGTTGCCCCAAGCCCTGTGCAGCCTGGCCTTGGACGCTTCCAGGGCTGGGGCAACCACAGCTTCTCTGGGCAACCTGTGTTGTGTTGTGTGTGGAATAACACACAAGGAGATATCTATCTGTATATCTGCTATACCTGCTAAGCTTTTAGAAGGTCAGATGGGAGCTTTGGTAGTAAAAAGATAAAGACACAAAGTGAATTGTGTTGAGCAGTAGCCTAAGGCCCACAGGGACAGGGGCTCTGGAGGTTGCTCATTTTTGCCAGTGTGGTTGATTTAGGTCACTGTGAAAACCTGCAGTATTTTGAGGAGAAGCTGCCCAGTTCATGGCTGTGCGTTCTGTGGTTTGCCTCATATCCAAGGCCTCTGTGGGAATGAGGGTTGGAGATGTTGGCTACAAAAGCACTTGGAAAGTAGATCTCCAGACAAGCCCGTGGTTTCACTTTCACTCTGACTGATCTTTGGGGCTATAATGGCCCAGTGCAGCTACCTGTTCACTTGAACTGTGTGTTGTTTGAGCAGTGGGGGCACAGTTGATGTGAAAAAGCAAGATAATTTAAAATTTGAAATAGTTCATCCAGAATTCTTTCCTCGGAGGCCCTGGCACATGTTACCCAGAGAAGCTGTGGCTGCCCCTGGATCCCTGGAAGTGTCCAAGGCCAGGTTGGACAGGGCTTGGAGCAACCTGGGCTAGTGGAAGGTGTCCCTGCCCATGGCAGGGTGGGGGGAGCTTTAAGGTCCCTTCCAGTCCAAACCATTCGGGGATTCTGTGATAAATTGTCTGTCATAATTTGTGTGCTGAAAATGGAACAGAAAGCTTTGCTGTGAGGTGGGGAATGGGGAAGAACTGAAGCTGTTGCTCAAGGATTAGCCCTGCAGGTGTTTTCCTGTTGCTTAAACTGATCATCTGCTGCATCACCAACACTCAGCAAGCAGCCAAAGCAGTTAATATGCAATGCTGAGTAATAGATGAATTACATTTATCACATTAGAATAACGGGAAAACCTTTTAAGTAATGATGAAGACTTAATTCCATTGGGTTGGTTGAGAGCATAATGTTGGAACTATCAGCTATAAAATAATTCCAGCACGTAGGAATTAACTTCCTTAACTGATAATTAGTAACTAATGCTGGGAGAAATCGCTGTCTCATGCTTGCAAAAGTACAAATGGTTTACTTAAGTACTTAACAGATATAACTGAAAAAAATGTGTAGAGTGTTTAGACCTAGACCTCAAACAATTGTAAACTCTTCCATAGTTGATCATGACTATTTAAAATACATTAAGCTACATACTCATGGTGTTGCTAAACCCTTGCTAAAGGGTTCAAAGTTAACCAAATGGTGATAATTGTAGAGTAAATTGAAAATCCTCAAGTGGGTGAAAACACAGCATTTGCAGAACAGTTTCATCTGGAAATAGGTAGTAGCTCTGAGTCAATAAATATATTGACATGACTCTTATACTGCAGAAACTAAAAAGCCAAACTTGAACTATTAACCCTTGAATAAGGAGAAACTGAATGAGAGGGAAAAGGCTGTAGAATTATGTTAAGCTTATCTTCTTCTGTAAGTTGGCATATTCAGTGTCATCTGATTTATTTAACAAATATAGGTGTTCTGTACTTAAAGCTTCAGAAATGGCAGGCAATAAGAGTATTTCTTGGCTGGTATATTTTTTAAAAAACATGTAAATAGAGACTGCAGTCAGTCGTTGTGGAGTGGTACTGGATAATGTTGGTTATGCTGAAAAGAATCTGTGAGGCATTTGTAATCTGAGGAGTAAGTAAACAGAAGGCTAAACTCTGTGGGATCTCTGTATTAATTTTCTGATTGCAACAGGTAGATAACTTATAGCCTTGTGCAGTTGTAAGTAACTGAGGTCCAATTTTACCTTCTTGCTGTATATTACAGAATTAGTTCATAAAGTAGGATGCATGCATTTTCAAACTGAGCTCAAATCCCCACGAGCATCGTGCTGAGAATTAGAGGGAGAAGGGAATAGAAGAAAGCACCTAGGTAAGAGATTTTTGTAAGAAATAATAGAATATGGCTTTTGCTTTAGGTTATGTTGTGCTTTTAATGCTTTGCAGTTAGTCCTGTTTCTGGTCCCCTGTGTTCCACTTCAGAACATCTCAGGCATGCATAGGTTAAGCCCAGAAAGATGGAAGGAGCAATCAAGTTCTCTCCATGAGGAAGGACAAAGTGCAGGTGGTAAAAGTAGAGAAAATGCAATTCAGGAAGAGACTTGGCTTGATCTGCATTTTGCAGCCAAACCAATTAGTGCTGAATGTTAATGAAGCATCCCTGTTAACATCAATACAGTGTGGCTGATGCACAGTGAGCCTCAGTGATCCTGACTTTAGTAGCTGCTTCCATTTGCTCTTCAGAAAACTGGAAGACCCGGGCTTGGCTTGCCTGTTAGAGCTTTGGAAATGTGAGACTTTGCAAATATCAGTGGCTGTTCCAGTAAGGAGGAGGCTGTAATTACTTGAATGAAACTTGACCGACATATGAAGAAGAAGTGTCTGTTGAGGGCCTGTTGCCAAGTGTGGATTTGTACTTAAGCGGATATAATTACGTGGACTTTGTACTGGATTGTTTGACAGATTAAATTTCTATGATAGCGCGAGATAACAGGAGGTCACAGTCCAAGAATAAGGTTCTGGAGAATATGTATTCACAGCTGGGGTGCTAATCTGATTAATTGAAAGCAGACTCCATTCATGACAAATTCATGTTGTTGGATACAAGTGTCAGTGCCAGTTGTGAAGGCGGTGTGAGGTCTGTGCACTGAGAATGGTCTTTCGCAGCGGTGCTGGGAAAACTGAGTGGGGTCTCCACTTCCCAACATGCTTGGCTGCTTCTCCAAGCCTGAAACAGCCTCCTCAGTGTCTGATGGAGCCACAGCTGCCATGCAGTGTTTGGCTCAGGGGTTTGTGTGGGATTCTTTCCCCCTGTTATCGGGCTGAGAGCTCCATTGATCCCCGCAGCCCTTGGGCAGAGATGGAGTGCGGTGTAAATCTGTCTGGCCATGGCATTAAGGAAATAGGAGGTCTCACACGTGGGCTGTGGTCAGTGGTGCTGGGTATGGAGCACATGGACTCCCAGAGCAGCTGGTGTTCTATTTTCAGAAGCCCTGAGGAGCCGTGATCCCAAAGTGTTGATCTGCTGCCTCTTAGGTCAGCTCATGGGAGAACCCGGCGTGGGCACGGGGCAGCTGCAGCCTCTTCCTGCACACTGTGTGGAAACTCTGGCAACTGGGAGTTGTGCCTGTTATGTAAGAGGAACAAATGACTGCCTGGGATGATGTAAAAGGAGCTGTGTGTCTCGGGATGGCTGAAGGAGTCACCTCCAAGAGCTCCGCTCCTCTCTGACCCGAGTCCTGACGATGTGTTTGGACCAGCATCGATACATATAAGTGATTCCTGCACTTTGCTTTTTTGGAAAGGATGTTATTTGCTGCAAAGGAACTGGAAGGAGATGGCATTTCAGAAATAGGTATGATGATGTTTTCCAGCTTTCAGTGCAGTTTCTGTTCTGGAATAATGTCTTCGAGTGCTTTACCTATTTAGGAACAGGCATCTTATGACTGATTTTTAAGTAAGGCACTAATGAGGGATTGCTTGCAACACAAACAAGTCAATCTTGTCAGAATTATTCAGACAGGTACCTTGCAGCTGTATCTGAAGAAAATTCAGTCCTCTCTGTAGGTATTCAGCTCATGCCATTTGAAAGGGAGAAGTGTTTGGCGGAAAGAGATTTAATTTAAGAAACCTCATTAAGTGTATTGTGGGGTAGATGCAGTAATTCAATAAGCTGAAGTGATTCATGTGCATTCCTGATAATTTTTAAGAAGCTCTTGATGCAGTGCATGTAATTTTTTTTGTGTATAAGGTTTTGCTTGTGTAATTGATAACCTGGGGATGTGGCTGACGTGCAGACTGGACTCAGAGGCTTTCTGAAAAGCTTCAATGAGTATTGCTTTAGGTTGTGCACAAAGCAGTAGGGTTCTGTAAAGTCTTCTGAAAGCCTGGATAAGCAAACACTATTATAGTTATAGAGAAGCTCTGGAATGAAAACCCTGGAGGAACAGACTAATTTTCTATTAAAAACATCTGAAGGAAGGTAATGATCTGTAGAAGTGGAGTGTTTGGAAACAGTTAATTTAATTAATTAATGTGTCCTCTTTGCTCATCTGAAAAAAGCTTTTAGAAAGGACTGCAGACATCTGCAGTGCTTTTTAATATTTGATGGGCTGTACAGTTCCTTACAGAAAATTCATGACCCGCTCTATTTCTGTGAGGCTGATTCGGGGAGAGCATCAGTGAAAGAAGTCGGGTGGATTCCTTATCTTCCTATTACAATAGAGATACTGAAAGATTAGATCTGCTGCAGATTTACTTACTGTTTTCTTCTCATGTCTGTGAGCTCTGCATCAACAGATAATTTTTGGGGCTCTGGAACTGAATCATTGTTACCCAGGATGATTGTTCTGCTTATGTCTGGAATAAACACACTGGTAAGGCAGAGATTCACTGCTTGATGCCCTTGGGATTCCTGTTGCCAAAGGAAATATTGTAGGCCTTTAGCAAACATCCGAGGAGCAGCTCAGCATGACTTGTATATACAGGAAGAATTTCAGTGCAAGCAGATGCAACAAAATGAGTGCTGAATCTGGAAGATGCTTCAAAACAGGCTGCTTTCAGTTTGAGATGATCCTGGCAACCTGACCTTGTCTCAGTCCCTGGGTCCTGTAAGCTGCCCAGTTCCCTTGCCTTTCCTTGCCCTCTGGCAAAGGGGTCTTTATTAACAGTTGGTTTGTCCTCCTCACATTGACAAAACTACTTAGAAAAAGGTCAGATTCGAGTGGTGGCAGGGAGCTGTAGGAGCCCCCTGAAGACACTGTGATACGCTTTGGAAAAAAGAGAACACGCATTACCTGCTGAAATGTTTAAAAAAAGCTGTTTGTCCATGGAATTTTTTTTTCCCCTGAGTGAATATTAAGTTTCCACAGTAAAATCCTCACTTCTCAAAGCTGCTTAGTTGTTTTTGGTCCCCTGTTTATGGGTCTCTTGTGTAAACTGCTGTCACAAGATGCAATAAAGTTTTAGTTGTGGGGAATGTGAATTTTTGGCATTTCACATGACTGTGATATATCCTAGCTCAGTATATGGAGCTGTATTTCACTATTTTAAACTACCCAAAATCTTGTTAGTTTTAATTGTGTAGCTGGTGATGTCAGTTTTCCAATGCCTAACCAGTTGTCCATAGTCAGTTATGGAGAGTCATGAAAATGGGTTGTTTCTCCTCAGGCTGAGGTTTGGGAACATCAGCTGAGCATTCCTGGAGTTGTTCTGGTGAAGGTGTTCACAGAGCCATTGCAGAACTGCAGGATGGATTGCATTGGAAGGGACCTTACAGCCCATCCAGTCCCACCCCCTGCCATGGGCAGGAACACCTGCCACTATCCCAGGTTGCTCCAGCCTGGCCTTGGACACTCCCAGGGATCCAGGGGCAGTCACAGCTGCTCTGGGGAACCTGGGCCAGGGCCTCCCCACCCTCATGGGGAAGAATTCCTTCCCAGTATCCCATCCCATCCTGTTCCCTTTGTCCTGTCCCTCCATCCCTTTTCCAAAGTCCCTCTCCAGCTCTCTTGGAACCCCTTTAGGCACTGGAAGGGGCTCTGAGGTCACCCTGGAGCCTTCTCTTCTCCAGGCTGAACACCCCAATTCTGTAAGAAATCCTTGGAAGCTAAGTGTATGGATTCATGGCACAGCTGTAATGGCAGCAGCTTCTTCCCCTGACAGAGCCAAAATGAGCACATGGAATAGATCAGAATCTGGTAAACATATTTTTTTAGAGGAGAGGGGGTTACCAAAGTTTAGCAGGTTAAAGAACTGTGTTTGCAATGAAGAGTTCAAGCCCTGGTGTTACTCGTATGGTCTAAATGACTCTGAATTCAATTAATATCCTTATATTTTGCCATTAGGTAGGTAGGAAACAGCAAATCAAAACACTCTGCTGGCAGAACTGAGTGCTGGGGTTTCACTGTTCCTTCTCATGGAGTCAGTAAGGTTGGAAAAGACCTCCAAGACCATCAAGTCCAGTGTTTGGACCAAACACCACCTTGTCAGCTAGACCAGAGCATGAAGTGCCACGTCCAGAGGCAGTCTGACAAACTGGCATCAGTTTGAGCTTCTGTTTAGAAATCTTCTGTATGGAAAATGTCTGAAAATATAGTGGCAATAGTTAAGACTCTGTAATGCCTGAATGTTTGCTTAAATTAGTGGATAATAATGAAGATGAGATGTGATAGAAAGTTTGACATTAATGATGAATAAACTCCATCTTATATAATGAAAAAAACTGATGTCTCTGCTCTTGAGCATCTTAACTTGAGGTTTTTTCCTTTATGGAGTATCCACATTAAGAAATTGCATTTTTTGGGAGTTCAGATGTGTTGTAAGCCTCAGGCATATTGTTGTTATCTCAGGAGCAATGGGTGGAAATAAATGCAAGGGTGGTGATAATGAGCAGTGCTTGCTGTCTGCTGAGGGAGCTGATAATACACAAAATTCACCATTTGCTTCAAGTAGTCTCTTTGTGAAGACAAAGACATGGAAAGCTTTTATAAAACCAAAACAACAGCAGCAACAACTATTAAATAAATCTTACCCCCAGACTGCTCCATTTTCTGCTCTTGGCATTAAGCACTAATTAACTTCTGCACAATGTTAACTCAGCTGAGCTTGGTACCAGTCAAAACATGTTAGTTGTGTATCATTAATAACGTAAGAAAAAATTAGGCTCTTGGTAAATATAAATACATGCTGATAGCACTTCCTGTGTTTGGAAACACAGCCAATGTGATCCAGTGTCAGCTTTTATAAAAGTATGAGATATGGGGCTGGAGGATTTGCCTGATGCTCACCAGCTTCTTGTCAGTAAATGGAGCATTTTGTTTTTGCAGGGACTTTGGGGATTAACTGGAAGTGCTCATGTGCTGAGAACTGTGCATTAAGCTAAAGAAAGAGGAGGAGCTCTTCAATGAGAGAAACCACCTTCCAGTTTCATCAGTGTTTTTAATAAGCATGCTTAATGTTTAAAAGAAAATATAATTCTCATTGCTTGCGTGAATATAGAGGAAACTGCATACTTAGGGATGGAGCAGGATTGTTTCTACTGTGATTAGCAATATTCATAATGCTCTTACAAGGAGACTGGCAAGTGATTGATGGATTGATGGATATTTTCCTTCACCTGGACAGTATTTCTGTGAGCAGTGTCCATTGGCAGAACAGAGCAGTGAGATAAACACTGTGCAGTGGGCAGGTCATTCTGGATTAGTCGGTTCTACCTGTGCAGGGGAGAAGATGTAGATGTTGTTCAGGATCTCTAAAGGTGAAATGTTGATTCCTGTTTTGAATCATCTCCTTACCTGAGGGATAATGATGTCAGTTTGAGGATCTTTGCCTAAAGAGCATTTACCCCTGCTGCTCTCAGGACCTGAGCTAATAACGTGTTAAGAAAGTGAACACTTGGCCTTATTCTGTGTTCATTTTCAGTTGATCATGTGGGGTTTTACCTTTGCAGTACCCTCAGGTATGACCTTCTGTAAACAGGGATATGGCAAGTTAATGAACATTCACAGCTCGTGTACCAATAAAGGCAGGTTTGGGCGGTACATGAGGACTTCAAACTCCAATAATTCTGGTGACTTTTGGAAGCAGAAGGATGTTGAGGTGGGAGTTTGCTGTGCCACGTGTAAAAGGGAAGAAAAATCCATCTGAGTCCTGATTGTGAACTCCCAGCATGTTAAAAATGTGGGGTTTTGGGGAAAAAATGTGTACTTTAGTCAGAAGATGATGGCCATGTTGGTACTTTGATAAATGAAGAAATGGAAGCTGTTGAGTTGTGTTTAAAGTGAAGCAGATATTCCATGTATCTACAGATGAGGGGCTACTTCAGCTAAAAATCAAGCCATAATTCAGCAGCCAATTAATATATGACTGTAGAAATAATTACATCTTCAATTTATTTTAGAATAAGATAAATTGAAAGCTTTATTTTATTAATAAGCACCCACCTTCTAAATTTTCAGACTGCGTGAATGTTTTGCTTAAAGCAGCTTCTGCACAGGAAATGCATTTCTGGGAAAACCTCTGAGAGGGATCATACACATCCAAAACAGAGCTGTTTGATCTTGGTTCATGAGCTTTTTGATCTTGGTTCATGAGCTTTTTGCTGTGTGAGCTTTGATTCCCTAAAATAGCTGCATAATTAGTCGGCACTAAAGGGCAGCTTATCTGGACATACTGGAAAAAATGTGACACATCGTGTCCCCAACTCTTGGTATTTGTGAGTTGGTATAAAAGTGCAGTTTGTACTCAGTTTCCTCCGAGATTAGTGGGGATAAATCAGCCTGGGACTGAATATTTCAACCAGTATTAGTAAATCGGTGCGGCCTTTCCACTTCTTCTATGACTTTACTTTTTTCTCCTTTTTTTTTTTTGATTATGTTCCTCTTGTGAAATTTTTAATTTTTTCTTTGAGTGAATCTTAATTGTGAAGTAAAATTTCGTTTTTGTTTTTTTTTTTTAATGTCATACCTTGAAAATATTTTACTGCGTTTTAAAACTCAAATGCATCTGTGAAACGGGGGGGAATTTTAGAGACATCAGCCTGACTTACACAGTAAGTACTTAGTTCTCACAGAAACTGGGCTTAAATTTTGGAAAATCCTGATACTCGTCACATCCTCGCACCCAGATCAATCCAAGCTGGAAATATTTCCTTTTTTTTCGTTTGTTTGTTTTGTTTGGGTTTTTTTTTTGTTTGCTTGTTTTGGTTTTGCTTGGGTTTTGTTTGTTTGTTTTTGTTTAAATGCAGCCTGTTGGCATCCACATAAGGAAACTCAGACCTCTCTGGGGAATCCCAGGTTTCACTGACAACATTCAGATTTTCTCTTGAAAGCGGATTTCCATGATGGTAACGTTTCCCTCCGCTCCCCAAATTAAAAAACACAATTCAAAAGCCAGAGGAGCAGTTTGCCATGGTTCTCCACAGTGTTGTTCTGGATGTTGTTCAGTCCTGAGGCATCACTGCACCAGCAGTGTCTCAGAGAATTTTGTGGTGAACAGTGAACTGTCTTGGCTGGATCAGAGCATGTTTCCCTTGCTGGATTTCGAAGAACAGCTAAACCCCTGTTATTTATCATGAGATGAAAAGGTTTTGCATTTCATTTTGCCTTTAATGTCCAAGTTAAGTATGTTGCATGGAAAAAATAAGCTTATTCTGGGGCAGCTGTGCAAACTGAGTCAAATTTTGGAACTCAGTATGGTAAATCATCTGAAAATGCTTCAGAAAAGGTGTGATTTCTAAATTCAGTGCATGAAACACTGGAAGTTAACAGTAGTGTTTGTTCAGTTGTGTTCAGACTGAACCTTCATAGCACCACACCACAGAGAAATACTTGATTCACTGCTTACAAAAAGTGTTCTCATCAAATCACTCGTGGAAATCCTTGAAGCTGTAAGTTGAAAGAAGAAATGGAAATCTGCCTTGTAATATTACAAGTGAGGAGCTTTGAGACAACGTGGTGATTCTGAGTTGGTAAGAGTAAACATGTCAAGTAGCTCAGCATTGGCACTTGGTAAAATTGGTGGTGTTTTGCATACGATTTAAAATGTTGCCCCCTTCTGGTTACTGACAATTCTGAGAGCTGGGTATGGGGAGGACCACACTAAATTACATAAAAAGGACTACAAAAAAATACATAAATTACTGGGGAAAAAAGGAAGCATGGATTTTATTTTGCATTAGAATATAGTTTTGATGTCTTAAAATAATGTAATACTTTAAAAAGAAGAGCTGAATATAAGGGAAGTTTCCAGGCACATATAAAGATGACACCTAGTAAGAATTAATGTGGGGAAAGCAAGATTTAGGAGACTACCAGCTTCATTTAGTATTAAACATGTATTTTAATTTGTCTGACTTGTAGTGGGTTGTTTATTTTGTTGTTAACTTCTTTTAAAGGACTGTTTTGCAGGAGGAGTTGTGGCCGTGTGCAGGAATAGAGGCTGTGAGTGTGCTCCTGAGAGCTGGGATGCTGGTGCCAGTCCCGGAATTTTTTGAAATGGAAGCTGTTATTGCTCCTCTTACTGTTCTGCCCAATCCCTGGAAATGTCCAAGGCCAGGTTGGACAGGGCTTGGAGCAACCTGGTCTAGTGGAAGGTGTCCCTGCCCATGGCAGGGGGTGGAATGAGGTGGTTTGGGTCCTTCCAACCCAAACCAATCTGTGATTCCATGATTCTCCATAGGTAGCACTTGGCATTAAGTGTGTTCCTAGCCAGTGCTGGTTGTTGATGAAAATGTAAAGCTTTGCCTCACAGTCTACCCTAATACACATCTAGGATTGAGTGGAAATATCCAGCATAGTAAGGAAGGTGCCTGAACAGCTGTTCACAGCCAGACCCGGGCTTTGAATTAAGCAAGATAAATAAGGTGATGCTTGCTTGCAGATTATTAAAAAAATATATATATTTTGCAATAGCTCGTTTTTATGTCATAGCTTTTATGTTATAGCTGTAAAACTGCCTATGATTTCAGTTCCCAGGCAGAGAACTCCCAGCTGTAATTGGCAGTGCTGACATGGAGCTACACTGACTGGGTATCCCTACTCGGCAGTAGCAGCACCAGCAGCTTGGCAGGCTGGGGTTCATTTAGTGGGCTTTGGTCCTCACTTTGGGAAATGCAGCATCCAGAATTAAAAGGCCTAAGTCCTGAGTAAGGTCAGTAACATAAACTATATGTGCATTAGCAGGTAAGAACTTTGAAGGCTAATTGTGCTTTCCTGTTGGAAAATGAATGGAGGCTTAAGTGGTAAGAGAAGCTGTGGCTGCCCCTGGATCCTTGGAAGTGTCCAAGGCCAGGTTGGACGGGGCTTGGAACAACCTGGGCTAGTGGGAGGTGTCCCTGCCCGTGGCAGGGAGTGGAATGAGATGGGCTTTAAGGTCCCTTCCAACCCAAACCACTGTGATTCCATGATTTTATGTCCACTGTGTTACCACTAAAGGCTGAGGAGCCTCATATGAAATCACACTGATCTCTTAAGCTGATCTCTTACACTAAAAGCAAGTAGGAGAAGGTACCTCAGGCAGACTCCTGCTGTTAAGTTTCAATCCAAAGATAAATTTCATACACTGATAGGGAGGAATAAACTGTGGACATCAGGAAATAGTGGTGTGAGGTCTATAATGTGGTCAGTACCTTCAGCTGTTTGGAGTTGAATTGTTTGTGTTCTCTCACTTACTTAAATACCAATATTTCTGAAATTAACTTCTTTTAAAAAATGCTAATGAACGTGAAGTAGGTATGGAGGGTTTTCACATACAAGCAGCAGCTCTTGCCAGTAGATGGAGGTAATGAGATACACAACTCCAGATTCTCCAGTCCTTTGAAGGGGAGATAAAAGCCAAGTGATCCGCAGCAGAAGGAACAACTTGTAGTTTGCTTTTGCATTTTGTGGGACTTGTAGAAGAGATTAAGAAAGCCTGTTTCTAACAGGACCTGAACTCAGAAAACTACTGTGCAAGTATTCCTGCATCAGAGGGATTTTTCTGTTCTTTCTCCATTCTCTGCATGGTTTATGCGAGTAATTAGTATTCTTTCTAGAAGAGTGTTTTGGGGCTCTTCTAACAGTATGAGTCGTGATGAGAATTGATTCTCTCACAGCAGTTTTCTAGTTTACCTTTTGGTTTATAACATTTCATCCTGGTTTTTTAAATTAGATGAAGGAAGCTGGTTTGACTGAATCCAGGCTCCTGGTGTGCATGTCTGAGATTTGTGAGGGTCGATCTTGTGGGACAAGACTCAGAGACTTCTTTGCTGTGTCAAATCCTCCTGTTAACCTCAGAACCTACAAATTATAACCCCCTTTTGATAGCTGGCCATTATTAATCTAGCAAATGATAGTATTTGCAGGAGCATAGTGCTGCCCTTTGTCTACAGAGTATTACACTGTTTTTAAAGTCGGTTTTGAGAATGCCCCTATAAATTAAGTTTGCATGTTGCCATTCCCATGGCTGCTTTATATCCAAGAACATACTTGCAATCAGTTCTGTAACTGAAGAATTTTAAGTTGCATAGTTTTAGGAAGGCTTTCAAAGGGACCATAAGGCAACCTGATGCATAACAACTCTTCCATGTGCTGCACTGCTGGTTTTGGATTGGAAACCCTGAGATAATTCCACACTCACCTTGTCTTGCTACTGCACGGGATGAAACTTGAGCTTCTGAATCTCTCAGCCACTCGTTTTAATTAGAAAATTGCCCAGAGGTGTCAGAAATAGTGGTATTGAGTAAGTACCTGTTGCAGGACTTTAGCTTTGTGCTGTGTGAATGCGGTGGAGAGAGAGCTCAGATCCCTGTGCTCCAACTTTTAAACATCTCCATGAGAAGAACTGTGGAAGGTGTGGCTGACACTTAAAGCTTGCAGGCCAAGGTTGAACAAAACCAAAACAGAAACCCAGAGCTGGGAGATTTCAGGCAGCACCAGTGCAGTATGTTTGAACATTCCCAGCATGTTTTTGCTTAGTGAGATATGTGTGAGTTCAGAGGGCCTTTCTTAAAGGAAAAGTGCCTGGCTAAGGAAGTGTCATTTTTCCTGGAACTGTCACAAATTTCAGAGATGTTGGCACTAATTCTTTTTTCCTTATGTGCAAAAGTAGAACTTGCAGTAAACTCACTGTCATAGGGCCTTGTGGAAAGTTAGGACTCAAGGTGAACTGTTTCATGGCAATTATGCACTGCCTGTGGAATAAATGAACTTAATATAAGCAGTTTATGGGTCTGTATTTCTCCTATCCTCCTGTTTCCCATCAGTGGAAATAACTGTGAGCTTTCCAGAAGCTTGTTTGTGCAGAGCCATATGGAAAACAATGCCCTGGAAGGAGTGCTTGCTGATATGGAAATAGCATCTGGAGTCATTAGTTTGTGTGAGTAACTTTAACCCAGCAGGAAAAGATGTAATTGTGACTTGAGGATGCTGCTCTCTTGTCCTCTGTGTGTGTGTCAGGATGCTGGTGATGCTCGTGTTCTGTGGGTGTCTGGGGTTGCTGAAGCAAAGATACCTGTCTGACTTGCCTCTTTACATCAAAACCCAGAGCTGAAATGGATATTGTCAAAATAACCTCAGCTTCTGTATTTTGGGCTTGTTCCAGCTTCAGACATTCTATGAACAGCAATTTCATCCGCAAGACTTGTGTGCTTACAGTACCTATTAAACTTGTGAATTTGCAGTGATGAATTAGAAATGCAGAGTGTGTTGCCCATTGGTCTGAGACTGGCTAAGCCTGGTAGCAAATTGTATTTCTCGTGGCTGCTGAACAGTGCTGAGAAGCTCGTTGAAACGGCCCCTTGAATTTTAAACCCACGCTCTTTGATTCACACAAGGCCAGCAGTGAACTGCAAAGATCCAGCCCTGGACAGATGCAGGAGCTGAGCTCAATGGTTCTCTTCTCCTGCCTGGAGAGCGACAGGCAGCGTGTGCCATGGGAACAGTTGTGCCAATGTACCTTCCAGATCCGGCATTCCAGCCCCTGGTGTGTGCCAGGATTGTCAGCCGGATGTGCTGGGTCCTTTCTCCTCGGATTTGGGGGGGGAAGCTTGGAGAAGACAAATGGTGGCTGTTTGCAGGAGAGGATGTAATAGAACAGTCTCAAGGGAAGGGTCTTTGGCACACTGGTTTTAAAGGAAACCTGGTGTTTGGGGATGTGCTCAAGGATGTAAATGGTGGGAATGGGAAGATTTGGAAGACAGAAGGCAAAAAGGGGGAAGATTTGGGTTATGGCATTGGTTTCAAGTGCACTCCTGGTTTTTGGTGGCAGAGCAGGGACCTTGGCTTCTTTTGCATTTGCACCAACAGTTTTAAAAACGTTGTTTTGCTTATGTTTGCAAACTAATTTTCTTTGTGGCTGCTTGGCATGTGAATGCATATTTGAGTGATTTAGGGGACAACAGATCTCAGCTCCAATAAACCTGGAAAGTGAGCTGGCAGGGGTCAGTGCTGGTTTGCTCCCAGGTGCCAGCACTGTTGTGCTCACTGCAGACAGGAGGTAACCCCAGCTGTTATTCCCTGGCTATATCCTATTTCCCTTTGGCTGATATTTCCAGCCTGTATGTAGCTTTTCAGAAGGGCTGGTGGACATCAAATCCCAGTGCTTTTCAGAGATCCCCTGTGAGAAGTGTAGTTTGGTGGTTAAAATTACCAGTGTAGGATGTTTACAGATCCCTGGAGGACACGTTTTTGTTTCTTGTTGGCCTGGTAACTGCTCCTTGCTGGTTCTGGTTATAAATATCTCCAGGTTGGTGAGAGACAGGTGCTGTAAACAGATGTTCCTCCTTAACCATGGTTAAACAACCTTTACCTTCTCCCTCTAAAAAAAACCCCACTGTGTGTTTGCTGTGAAGAACAATGGGAAGAAATGTAAATATGCACTGAATGTATCGAAATTCTTCCTGAGGTGGAGTTGTGCTTTAAAATAGGCCTTGGGAGCAGAGCTGCTCTTTGTGTATATTAGATGTGTGATTCCTACCTTCAGGTCAGTGCTTGTTGATTAAAAAAGGGATAAGGACTTGGAGCACAAGGAAGAAGAATTCCCTGTATAGCAGGGCATAAGGGTTCATGCTGTATATATGAGAATAAAGAGATAAAAAATTGTGCAAAGAGTAGTTGCCTCCAAACCCTAGGTTTTGAGGCAAGAGATACTGTCCTGTGTCTAAGGGCTGGTTGTAATTTATTTTATTTGTTGCAGTAACTTCAGAAATTTCCGTAACTTTCAGTCAACTCAGATGTGTGAAAACTCCCTTGTGGTACCTTAAATCAGCTTATGAAGGGATGGGAATGAGCACCCCAATATTGGTGTGATAATCCTTATCCATTTTCCATCAGGAATGTCTTGTCTTCTGCGTCCTTGGGTTGGTGTTCAGTATTTGTAACCAGTGTTACAAATACTCCTGTTACCTGAAAATAATTCTATAGACACTTAAGGCTGGATTTAATACTAAAATGGAAAATACCATCTGCCTGCTTGGCAGGCACCTTCCTGGCTGTTGTGGGCATCAGTGTGAAGACACCTGTTGAGTTTGATGTTACTGACACTGGAGTATGAAATGGATCTTTGTTATGGTGTGGTGTTAGAGAAGGAGCAAGAGAGGTTTCACTCAGTTTTGATGAAGCTGTGGTTTCATCACTCAGGGCTGCTTTCTGTGGGGGAAGAAGGAGAAGAGATGGGGGAACCCCCCCTGCTGCAGTTTGGATGCTGCAGTTGGTGTGTTTGTCCAGGTGGGTGTTGGGTTTCCTGTTGCAGTCCCACTGCAGAGGACAGAAACAGGTCCAAAGCAGATGGGCATGGCAGGACTGTGTTCTGCTGTCCTTGTGTCTCCCATGTGCTGTCACTCAGGAACTCAAATGGGGATTAAGACCAAGAATTTTCTTTTCTGTCAGTGTGTCAAAAGAAAAGGAAGAAAAATGCCTGTATTCTCCAGGCTGTTACCATTTACCTTCAGGTTGTGTTGAAAGCATCTGTGTGCTATTACATGTGATGGGCAAACTTAGCAGCCAAGAGCTGCATCTTGTCCTGTGCAATGAGTGTTAGATTCGAGCTCAGTTCCTGCCTTTGTTTCCATGTGGTGGTTTTAAAACTGGGGCACAGATGCACCTTCAGCACATAATGCATATGCATAATCAAAAGCACTGGTTTGCAGTAAATAATTCATGTCAGCTGGGCCACTTGGTTCTGATAATGAGATCTCAGGGGCTCGGCTCTTTCCAGATGATATATGAAATATTTGCTGTTAGTCATTCACACTGACAACTACTTAGTTGCTAAAAGGATTTGTGTGTTGAAGGGAAGGAAATTCCTTAAGTTTTCTAGTTGTTTCTGTACTTTCTTGATGTCTCTTTTCCCTGTCTGCCTGAGCTCTGAGCAGCTCTGACTGGTAAGACTTGGAAGGATGAATGACTGCCACCCCTGAGTGAAAATCTCTAGGAACTGACACAGGTAGGGATATAAATCTAAATCATGCTGTTATTGACAACCTGCTCCTTACAAAATCCTTTTGGAAATCGTCTTTGAGAGGGAGGAAAGTTGATAGATATGTGGAAGGATGTTGGTATTTCATTACTTTCAGAGGGTCACAGAAATTTTGATGGAAAAACATGTGTTTACACACCCATTGAACCTTTTAGCAATATGGAGATTTGGTTAACTTTGTTCTTCCCTTTAGGCAAACTTCAGCAGGACAAATAAAGTCATGTGTGTGGGTCCCTTCCAACCCAGACCATCACAGAATTCTGCCCTAAGCCAGGATGGACTGGGTTGACCACTGCTACTGCTGCCTTGCACAATGAATGTCAGATTCTGTGGGTAGAATAGCAAACAGAACTGCTGTAGGTGCCCCACCCTATTATTTTGGTCACTAAAAATGCTATATTTTTATCAAAAGCTGTTATTAGTCAAAAATCTTCCTTAATGATGTGTTTTCTGGCACCCTTCCTTAGTGCACAGTGCTGCAGGAATCCTGACAGCTTCTGTAATTAATAGCAAATTAGCATATGACAGTGCGTTCTGCTGAACCTTAAACCATCTGCTCATGGCTCTTGGCTTGTCAGTCTCCTGTGCAGGGATCTGGGAGGGCATTCCAGAGGAGTTCTGTGGTTTTCCCTTCCAAAATGTTTAAAATTTACACCTCGTGAGGGGGCAGGGAGGTCAGTGTGGGGAAACCAGCTCTGGGGTTTGACCTGATAAGCAAAGGTGAGGTTCTGGAGGCTTCAAAGGTGGAGAGAACAAAACTGGTTTTGTTACAGATGCCAAGAGAGGTTGAGGATGTTCCATCCCTGGAAGTGTCCAAGGCCAGGTTGGACAGGGCTTGGAGCAACCTGGGCTAGTGGGAGGTGTCCCTGCCCGTGGCAGGGGGTGGAAAGAGATGGTCTTTAAGGTCCTTTCCAACCCAAACCGTTCTAGGGTTCTGTGACGTGCAGGATATTTGAGGGGACTCTGCTCAGCACCTGTAACTTGAAGGAGAAAAGCTGAAAACACACTTGATATGTCAGATTCACCTGTGCTGTAAAAAGATAAATTGCTTTTCTTGAATTTGGACATACCTTATGAGCTCCTCTGCTGCTTGTGTGCAGGTGGCTGCGTGGTTTGGCTTTTATAATGGTAAAAAATGAGCTGGAGGAGGGGTTGCTTCAGGAATAAAGACAAAGCTGGATGTGAAGGGGTAGCTCAATATATGTAAATATCTCATCTTTATTCTCGTAATTCAGTTAACTTGATAAGCTTCCATATTCTCCAAAGCCTTTATCAGTATTCCATATGTATGCTGATGATTATTCACTGTAAGTGTTGCTTTTGCAGCAGAGTAAGCCTGGTGGGAATGGTACAGGCACTGCTGCTAGAGAGAGGATTTTATCTGTGCTTCTGGCTTGAAAAAATTCCTGATTTTTATTTTCTTTTATTCCACATTCTTCCATTAAGACCTGTGCTATGGTAATTTCTGTATGAAAAATAATAATCCTTTAAAATACCTATATTTTTTTTACCAGAGCGAACTCTGGTGAGCGTGTACAGCAAGTGAAGCAAATTCAAAATCCCTCTGGTTCAGCTGTTTCCTACAGAGAATAAATTAAGAGAATAGGAACATGTTCTGTTTTCATGTGAGCTTAACATGGAGTGGTCATATGGGTTCCTGCAGAAGTGGGTCAAAGCTATTTTTGCTCTTTGCCTCCAGCCATTAAGAGAAAATATTGGACACCTGGCTCTGCAGTAGGCCAGGCATTCTCTGTCCATTTTAGTGTGCCTTCACCACCAGAAAATAAAAGCCCTTTCAGCTGCTGTCCTCATCTTGGAAGGACTGCAGCTTTAAAAACTGACGGACATGTTTGCACAAGCTGGTTTCTGCTTCAGTTAATGATGAAAATAAATTTTACTCCTAAGAGATAAGTGATAATTGAATTCATGGGTATTTTAGCTAAGGCTAAAAAAACATTCTAGGGATTTGGAAGTGGTATTTAGATTTAACATACAGCTGTGCTTACAGAGCAGGCACCCTGTGGAATATGCACACGACCTCAGAGCAGAACTAGGAGAACCTGAGCAAAATCATGTCAAGACTGTGACAGGAGCTCAATTGAGTTTTGTTAACATAACTTAAAATACAGCACAAGGCACTTGACTTCTGGCCATTCAGACTGGAACCAGACTCATCACCATGGAGGTCACCTGTGGTTTGGAAAGGGGCTGAGGGGTAACAGCACTTCAGCAGGAAATTTAAATGAAGACCACAGGCTTGCATGATGAGTATCCGAAGGGAATCTCCCAGATGGTTTTTGTTCTCTTTCCCCCCGCTGTTGGAATGATCCCTCAGCTTTGCATGGTTACACAGCCCATGTGCTGCAGCCATGTGGAGTCAGGGAATCGTTAAGGTTGGAAAAGCCCTCTAAGATCATCCAGGCCAACCCCTAACCCAGCACTGCCAAGGCCACCGCTGAGCCCTGTCCCCAAGAGCCACATCCACACGGCTTTGAAATCCCTCCAGGAGATTTAGGGCCTGTTGTTTCCCCCAGGAAATATGGTAACAATAGCGCATCCTACCTCAGAGGTAAATTCTGTTAGGAAGCAAATAGGTGTTAGTTTTTTTAATAACTCAAGCCTGTGGGATGAAACGACAGACCTGTGTTGTCTGATCCCTGCTTGGCCGTTCCCTGACCCTCTCCTGCAAGCACAATCTCCCACCATCTCTTACACTGACTTATTTGAACTCTGTTCACCTCCTGAGGTGCTCTGTGTGTTCCTTTGGATTGAATGCTCCTTTTCCACTGGTGTGGGCTGTTTAGGCTTGTTTTCCAAAAGCATAAAAATACAGAGAGTGTAAGTAATGTGGGAGGCTTACAAGCAGCACTGATAAATTGTATTATTCTTAACTTGTAAAGTTATAGTTGAATTCATGTGTAATTTTCAGAGGTTTTTGTACTTCTGTTGCTATGAAAGAACTATCAAGATGTAATTGCAATAAAAGCATTTATATTATCTTTAAGTACTGTCCACTTCAGGAGGTCAGCTGCTCATAGCAGTAATATTAGTCTGAAATAACTGGTTTAAAATCCAAGCTGTGCTGTGCTGCGCTGCTTTGCTTCCAAGCGTGTGTTCTCCAAGACACAGTGGATGTTTTATTTCACACATGACCCTCTGCATCCTGTCAGTGAATGTTCTATTCTGCCTCTATAGGAAAAGGGCTTGGATTTTCCAGATCTGGTTTTTCAGTTGATGTTTATTTCCCTTGATAGTCCTTTTCCTTTTGATAAGGTCATACACAGGGGTAATTTTTATTACAAAAAGTAGTTCTGTGGTGGTTCAGCTCTTGGGCCTCATGTTTTGTTTCTGAGGCACCTGTAGTTTGCCTCACTGACCTTCCAAACCTCAAGGTACCTTTTCGTTTCTTTTCTGTGGCAAGTAGTAAGACCTGTAGCAAACAAATCGGGAGTTCCTGGCACAGGGAGTCAGCTTTTGACCTTTGCAAGGTCGTGGTGATTCTTATTCAACTGAACAGATAGGACTGGAATTTTGTAGGGCCCCTGAAGTCTCCCTGGTTTGCAGTGGGTGATAGCAACTGCTTGGACCCAGAAAGGGAAAGTTACTCTTTATTCAGATGCCTGTGGGAAGATGTACATGTTAAATAAAAAGTGTGTTGATGCTCCCTGTACAGTTTTAATTTTACATTTTATATCCCGGGTTGAATTAAGGAGGGATTTTGGGTTTTGCTGGTTTTTTTGGAGTGACTATCCTGTGTTTTCTGTGTGACTATGGTTGTGTGGTTTTTTACATTTGAAGTCATTTCAGGAAGGAATTGGTCTGAACCACGTTTCCTTTGTTCTGTAGCAGGTATTAATTCCTGCATTATTCCACACTGGCAAATGCTTTAGTGGTATTAGGATGGGGGGAATGTTGTATTTAAATCCCATCTGGTGCTGAGCCGAGTGTGGCGAGGAAGGTCATTTTAGGTAACCCAAGGCACACATCCTACGCAGGATAAATGGTGCTGGTGACATGTTTTTTCCTTGTTGATGGTACTGTATCCTGGAAAGATGATAGCGGGTTTTATTTGGAAAGGGAAAGCACAGAAATGGCCGAGGTCCAAGGACAATTACAGCTGCAGAGGCATTTTAGTCTGCCAGTGGAATGAAATATTAGGAAGTCACGTTTGTTCTGGGAGCTGACCCCAGTTTGTTGGGGTGAGGAGTGTGTCTGCTCCGAGGGGGCTGGCAGGGGTGGGACTCACGCCCAGCACGGTGTCCACGGTGCAATTATTGCAGGTGTAAAGGCACGGGTTTGAAGGACTGGCTTTGATAATTGATGTTTTTAGCTCTTCAGTCTCTGGTGGCTCTGTGTAAACAGTGATTTGTCACAGTGCTGGGAGAAAATCCAGAGCAAAGCGTGAAGGCTGGGTCCTTCCCAGGCTGCTGTTGATATCCCAGCATGGATCAGCTGAACCTGACGGGGGGCTGGCAAAGTGTCTGGGCCACTGTGAATCAGAGCTTTGGAAGTAATCAGCTTTTCCTTACCTAGAAAACAGTGAAAAGTGTGAAATACAGCCTTTTCATGAGCCCAAATGTAGGCTTTCCAAAGCAGGAGCCCACATTCTCTTGGAACATACCTCCAAGTGTTGCACCACGCACTTTGGGCAGTTGTATTGCATTTAACTACGGTTTGGCCTGAATTTTACATGAACTGCTGTTGTTTCAGTGCAGAGGGGTTTTGGAGTCTGTCTGTTATTTGAGGCTATTTATTATTTGACAGTGACTTCTGAAACACAGGGTTCTATCTCCCCTCTCTAAGTGCACGTGCTTGGTTTGCCCATAATGCCCCCAATGTTAATGCTGCCCGTGTTTACAGCAGGGTGTTGGGGGAGTGTAAATAATTTTGAAGCAGCAGGAGTGACCTACTTCTTAGAAGCATTTGCCTTCTGGCTGTTTTGTGGGGTCTGTGGATTCCTAGATCCCTTCCATGGAAAGGCAATCTTCTTTCAGGTTTAATGCTGTACAAATGTAAAGAGAAGCGTAATTTCAAATGTTACGCAACTAAAATGCCGCTTGTTGGTACAGTTATTATTGTACAGAAGCAAGTGTGGCCTGAGTAATAACTGTGTAAACTGTGGGAATTACTTCTGTGAGCACAGGGAATAATTATAACCAAAATCTTTGTAGGGTAATATTTTCTTTACTGCTGCATTAGGTCACCACCATTTCTGTTTAAGAAAAGTGAGTTTCTATTTATTGCTTATTTGATGATATCTTTGCCAACACTATATTTCATGGCACAGACTTAGGACTTGCCTGGGCTGGATTATCAGAAAACACAGTTTTGGGTGGAGGTGATGTGTGATTCCCAGTTCTGTCAAAGCTCTGCTCTTCTTTCCCTCCATTAGTTCTTGCTTATCATCACTTCTTCCTGAGTTCATGCCATCGTTTCTGGGGATACTTTGCTATTTCATGTTTTAATGTGACTTTAGGTATGTTGTTCCTGGTGGGTTTAAGTGCGTAAGAAATTCCTGGGGTAGTCACCCATCCCTTCCACAACATTGTGGTCTGACAATGTGGATATTTGGTGAGTTTAAGAAGCTTGTATTTTAATAAGGATAACATTTTTTTTAAGAATGTAATTTACCAGGTTAAACTAGTGTAAGGGATGGAATGAGGACAGAATGAGGTGTTTGTCTAATGTAAAGCAATGGGGTTGAGGTACAAATTCCTGGTGTGTTAGAGGTTTAATTATATAGTAAAGAGATGGATAACGCTCAGTACACCTCAGAGTGCTGAGGTACATGGCTGAAATTGTGAAGTTGCCCTGAACAGGTCTCAAAGGGATAATTGTTTTTACTTGGATGAAACCTCAAACCATTAGCTCAAAGCAGGAGACAAGGTGAAGAGACTTTGTTAGCAAATCAGCCCCATGGGAGCAAGTCTTTGGCTTGGCTGTGGTTAGAATGATTTTCATTGCTGGGCATTAGAGACCATCTCCTTCCAGAAGGTGATGGGGTGGATGTCTTTGTCCAGGATGTGTTCAGGAAAGGGAAGGTCCCGATCTGGGTGTGCTGCCGCCATCCCTGCCATCTACTTTGTTCCCTGGGACCGTGGGGATTGCTGTGCTGCAGACCTGTGACACTCCAGCGCTGCTCCGGAGAGGGATGGGCTCCTTTCCAAGCTCGTTAGAGGAGCAGTACAGCTCTGCTCAGCTCTGCTCAGCTCTGCTCATTGAGGAGTCATATCCTTTCACCAGGACTCCCAGGAGGATGAAATCCTTCGAGACAGGGAAGCTCCCTGGATTACGATGATGCTTCTGATCTTTGAAATGGTGTGTTCCTGTACTCTTCAATATCTTAAATGGGTTTGAAGTGGGTCTGTTGACTCAATTTGCTTCTGAAAAATGGATCCCGTTTGTACCTTGTCTCCTCACAGTGACACCTCAGAAGGCACTGCAGCCTCAGCAGTGGGCAGGGGAACAAGGACATGACTTTGCATTCCTTCCAGGAGCAGAGTCTGAGGGCAGTTTTGTGGCATGACCTCTGTGCTGAGTCTGCCCCTGTGCCTGCTCTCTGTCTGTGGGTGTTCAGGGGGGTTGTTAAAGGTGATCTTTATGAGTCTCTTCAGATCTTTGGGCACAGGAGGCCAATCTTATCAGCCCTTGTTTTGCTTCCTTCCCTCCTGGCCCTCCCTCCAGTGCTGACCCAGGGCCTCCCAGCAGCAGCTCCTCCTTGTTTTCCCAGACTGGTGCATTTGTAATTGAATGTCTGAAGCAGAATTATGTGTTGCTCTGCTTTGCAATTGCTCCAGTATCATTTTCCTCTTGTTTTTCTCTAGTAAACAGTAAGAAAATCCATTTTTCTCAGTTTTTGGTGCCAGCTGTCTCCTGGTGGCTCAAAACTGTACTTGGAATTTATCTGGTTTGTGTATTGTCACGTAATTTTAACACTTAGATCTTTGCTATGCAGCACATCTCAAATCCTGGAATGCATCCTGGCCTAATAAATTGTTCCCTCAGTGATGTAGGAATATCTGGGACCCTTAACCATTGTTCATCACCTCATCTTGACATCTGTGTGTGGCCACGGGCACAGGGGAATATTTATTTTGGCCGACAGATCCTCAGATTTGCCTCCCAGCAAGTGCATGGCTTGGGCAAGCTTTTTATTCCTGATCAGTGTTTATCAACAGACATCAAATTCAATTGTCTTGCCTGTAGACAATGGAAGTGTCACTTTTGTCCCTTGTGGCTGAAGGAAGAGCCTTTCTGGAGGTACTGGAACGAATTAAAGAAACCCACCCAACTTCTGTTTGTTTGGTTTTTTTTTTTCCTACTTGAACATTTTGAGGATTTTATATCTTTAAGAAAGAACCATGATATTTTCCCTGCAGTTTGTTTTCTGCCTCTGCAAATACTTTAAAAATTAGCTTCGGACAGTGGGGATGTAGGTCTTGGAAAAAAAATAATTGCGGTGTTAGGTGACCATTTCTCTTCTGTCTGTGGGTATTATGAACAAAATGGGAAGCCAATCCATTAACCTTCAGTTAATGTTAGTTAAATTAGTTTAGTTATGGGAAGGGGAACCTGCAGAAATTAACTGTAGTAGAAAAGGCTTCTGAAGGGCTGGCTGGAAGGACAGGAAAAAAAATCGTTAATTTAGCTTAAAGTAGTTAAAATACCTGAAAATGAAATGAATGCTCCTGGACTTGGAAGTGGATAAGGAAGTGAAGAATTGGTTTCTGTTTGAACAATGGACAAGTAACTGAGGAAGTAATTTTATGGAGCTGATCTGTTCATCTGGCCTTGGTGGCTGTGGAATATTGTCACAAAATACCTGTGGGTGGGGAGGTCACAGTGCTCGTTGGTATTCCAGCAGGCACCTCAGTGCATCTGCCCTGCCCCTCACGTTGGCTGTAGCAGTGTTGGAACTGGAGGAGAATCTCAATTACTGTGCTGTTCTGGCATTGCAAAAACCTGCCTGGAAGGGGCTGATGGCGCAAAATGAAATACAAATCACTTTTACTGCCTGCTTTAAAAAAAATCCCGTAAGACTGGAAGTATTCCACTGTACCTGTGACCAAGTGATGCACTGGAACACGGTCCGGGGGGTGCTGGGTAAAATCATGGAATATTGCCAAAGAAATGAGGGTCGGATGGCAGGAGGTGCTGTAACAACCTTGGCAAGGATGGTTTAATGGGTGTTACCGTAGGGAAATAGTGAACAGAGGAAAACACGGGGGTCGGTGTTGCCCTGAGGAGGTAGTTTGAGTCACTTGGGAAATAGATTTTTCCATCTTTAACCAAACAGTCATATTTTGTTGTATACATTGCCTGGGAAAGTGGACCAGCAGTCGTTGTACCACTGATATAAATTGCTCCCAGTCATAGCAATCTTTGCTGCTTTAGAGTCTCTGATGCCTAAATTGAAAAACATAAACTAGAGGAATTTTTGCCTCAGCAGGTATATTACCAATTTGAAGGAAATAGATGCTTGGGTTGAAGCAGTTCCTTGCTAAGAGGCTTTTCTGTGTATCAAATACTGGAAACAAATACTTCCTGCAGTGGATTTCCTGGGAGACGAGCACGGTTCGATGTCACTGTGCTTGCACAGGGGTTTGACTTTACAGATGGATGTTTGGAGGGAGAGCACACAGAATACCTGCAGTATCTGTAGACATGCAGCTCTACAGCAGTGCTGGGTTAATGGCTGGGATCAGTCTGAGAGGTCTTTTCCAACCTTAATGATTCCAGGATTACAGAAGTACCTCGTGTAAAGCTTGGAAGGGGATTTTCAAGTGATGTCTTTTTCAGATAAATATAAACCGTGTTCTTGTGCTTTTCTGTGCTAAATATTGGTCAGAAATACTTAACTGTGATTATAGCTTTTCAGCAAGGTCAAGGTACACGATTTACACTCCACATGGGGGTTCAGTTGGTCTCTCTTGCTGCCTCAGCCAATCATTTTATTATCAGGGACCTGAAGCTGCTCACCAGGCAGTTGAGACACACTTGTCAGGTAAGTAAGGTCATCGTTCCTTAGTGTGACAGTGCAGCTTCCCAATATCCTGTTAATGAGGTGTTTCTGGAAAGGTTTGAGCCAACCCATGTCCTGCCCTGGGGGATTGATACAGCCTGAAGCTGCCATGCTCTGGCTGAAGACAGTCAAAAACCAGAACACGGCTGAAGCTTTTGGGTACATTTCTCCCAGTGATCACAGTGCTGTTGACAGTGTTAACAATGTGTGTCCAAAGCCTGTGTAACGCTGGTGGTTGCCCCCAAAATTCTGTGTGTGAGCAAACAAGTCTTACCTAGAAGCTGTCCAGTGCTATAGGGCTCCCATTTTCCTCTAAAAAGCTACAGGTGTTAGTGAGCCCCAGTAGTAAATATGATACAAGTGGTTTATGTTCCTGTCATGCCTTTGCCTCAACCCTTACATTCCTTTTTGTTTAATAATACTGCTTCTGCTGAGAACTTCAATAGCTTAGTCTTTCCAGCTCAGCCTGGGGAAAAAAGGTGCTTGAGGTATTTTGGTTTGCTTTCTGTCAATTATATTAATATCACTAATATCATCATACCAGAGAAGCTGTGGCTGCCCCATCCCTGGAAGTGCCCAAGGCCAGGTTGGACAGGGCTTGGAGCAGCCTGGGCTGGTGGAAGGTGTCCCTGCCCATGGCAGGGGGTGGAACTGGATGGGCTTCAACGTCCCTTCCAGCCCAAATCATTATTAATACTGTATTTTTTTTTAATTTATATATATCTGTGTATATATATACACATATGTATGTGTGTGTATATATATTTATATATATAAAAACTAATATTAATACTGACACAGATCATGTTTGATCTGGATCACTTGTTTAATTTTGGAACAACCAAAACATATTAATAGATTGGGCTGAAAGCAAGATTTGCCCAAATAAAACTCCAGCAGGAGTAGTGTGAACCCAGGGTTGCTTTGTTTTAGCCAGTAAAATTGCACGTTCTTCTTATGAGACATGAGGATGTGTTTTGTGTTGCCTTAAACATTTTTATGTGTCATACTGCAGCCATGTCATGAATCCTTGAATATTCCAAGTCAGCAGCTTTTTAACAAATGGTATCAGGCTTTTTGTAACACCTTACTTTCTCTTATATTTTAAATAAACCTGCAAATAGTTTTCCTTTTGAAGGAACTTGGGTTTTGCCCTCTTCACACACACTGTCTTGGTGAAGGGCTCTTCTGCCCTGCTGGGTTGCAGAGTAGCTTAAAAATGTCTTAGGACATGCTGGAGCCACAGAGGGATTTAGGACTGGTTTAGAGGGTATCCCGTCGTTAGCAGGATCTGGCTTTAATATGAAAACCCCTAAATGAATATCTAATCCTCTTCTTTTGGGGGATAGATGTTTTATCCTCGTTTTGAAACCCAGCCTCCCGCTATTGCAAATAACTGGGAAGTGATTTGCATGTGGAGCTGGATGCCTGCCAGGCATGGATCCAGGGATATACATTTCATTTTGGCAATTGGAAAACGCTGAGCTGGAGCCAGAGGGAACTTCCGAGTGCTTGGAGTTAGCAACGTGTGTTCTGATAATGTTAGTGTGGGTTTGCCTAAGTGAGGTCTTTTATTGTTAGTTCTCATGCTGAGTGAAACAAGATCTGCCAAGTACAAGAGGTTACATTCAGCAGCATAAAGGAAAATTCTCCTGGAAACAGGAAGTGTCTGTGGTCCCTCACCTCAGCCTGGGATTGCTCCTTCCTAGTGGCTGTGAGAACTGAAAGGCATGATTTCATTACTGCCAGAGGGCAGGTTAGATGGGATATTGGGAAGGAATTCTTCCCTGTGAGGGTGGGGAGGCCCTGGCACAGGTTGCCCAGAGAAACTGTGGCTGCCCCATCCCTGGAAGTGTCCAGAGGCAGGTTGGACGGGGCTTGGAGCAACCTGGGATTGTGGAAGGTTGCTCCGTGGCAGGGGGGTGGGACTAAATGATCTTTAAGGTCTCTTCCAACCCAAACCAGTTTCGGAAGTGATTCCTTTTCTGAAGGAAGACTGAAGGAGGCAGAGGAAGCTGATCCATCCTTCCTCTCTCCCCAGTACTAATGAGGCCACATCTGGAGTCCTGCCATTAATTGTGGGCTGCTTTGTGCAAGGGAGATATGGATTTCCTGGGACGGATTTGGTGCAGGACCAAAAGATGATGAAGAGAATGGAGCATCTTTCATGTGAGGAAAGGCTGAGAATGCTGAGACTGCTCAGCCTGGAGGAGAGAAGGCTTGGATTAGGAAACTCATCCACTTTAAGTTTCATTTACCTGTGAAATGTTCTGCTGGTTAGAAGCCAGAGTAAGTGTTCTGTTTATCACTTAAGCTTAAACACCTCAATGTATTTTTGACTAATAAAAGTTTATTTTGAAGCTTGTCACAAGAATCATGTGTTGATAGGAAGTGTGTATGTTTAGTTAATGCTCACCTCAGTGCTTGGGCACGTTAGGAGTGCCTTGAGTGCTTTCCAGTGTTATGTGCTACAGCCCTCAGAGTTGGTGTTTCTCCTCTGTACACAGTTAAACTGGAGGCTGATTCACAGTTTTTCCCAGATGGATAAGTGTGGTGGGAAATTCTGTGGGCTGGAGCAGATTGGAAAGATAAACTTCCTGGGTATCTCCTCTTGAGAAAAGTTTCCTTCTAAGTGAACATCTGTTCCCTGTCTCAACATTAACCTTTAGCATTGTATTTGCTGAGCAGTTAAATCATGAATAAGTCAAAACTACAAGATTTTTTCAGTCTTTCCATTGTGAATATAAATACTTAAAGCAATAGATGAACAAGGTTATAATTTGCTGTGAAGTAGGAATGTATATATTCAGTAACATTTTAGGCTCGATCTCTATATCTTGGAAAACACATGAGCTCTTGAAAGGAGCAGTGAACACTTCATCAGGTGTTTTTAAGCACCTGTGTAAAACCCTTCATGAATCAGCATTTTCAATACAGGAGAACTGCCAGTTGTGAGCCTCAGCTTTCACTCTGTCAGCAGGTCATTGAGGCCTGTGTGAAGAACAAACTCTGTGTTAAGCAACTGAAAGAATGTAAATATTTAGACAAATCACTTATTTTGCGTCCAGTTCTGTGGGCTCACAAAAATCTTCACGTTCTCAAGTTGGAGAGCAGTTTCACTTCCTGAAATTCCACTACCAAATGCGTGAAGTTGGGGAATCTCCATACTTAGAGATGTTTCAGACTGGAGGGAGTGTGGCCCGGGCCAGGCTGCCATGGTTGGAGCTGCTTGGAGCAGGGAAGGAGGTTTGATGGTGTTCAGAGGTCCTGTCCAACCTCACCTTCTCTGACTGTGTCAGAGGGGAGATGGTGGGCACAGCTTGTCTTTTAACTGGCTGGATCATGATATATTCTGCCAGGTGTCTTTAAAATTTTGGATATCAAGCCAGCAAGACTTAATGGCTTAATAAACAAAAGGTTAATTGGTATTAAGATGGCCCTTTGCCAACATAGCTGTGTGAAAACTTGTGGCACAGGGATTTGATGGTAATATTAGATCAACAGTTTTAGGTCTGATTAGGTAAATTTTTAGGAGTAACTCTGAGTTTATTCTGGGAATTGTCTTTGGGGTCTGTAGTGCTGATTGGAATAAGTGTTAGAAAATCCTAAGTCGATCTGTTTTTAAAATGAAACGGTCTTGTGGCATCCTCACAAAATAATGGTGCACAAGGGGAGTGACCTGGAAGTGCTGGTAGTTGTATGAACCTGATTTTTCTTGTGACTCACAGTCACAATTCATGTTTTACTTGGAAAGTACTTGAAACTTCAACTAGTTAAGGAAAGCTGTCGTGGAACTTGTTGCAGGGATACAAGCTTGGCAGTCCCTGAGGTTGCAGTGTTGGGGATGATCAATACCTTAGGTTTATTAATTTTGCTAATGGATGAGTTATGTCTTGGAATTACTCCTTGTGTGATACAACTGAAACTGCTTTTTGTGGAAGGATGACTCTTTTACGTGGTTCTGTTCCCTAGTGATTAAACAAGCCAGTGCATCACAGGGGAGTGTCCAAGCTTTTTCACAGTAGGAACTGGTTTTCTTTGCAGAAAATGGTGCAGCTGAGTAATTAGGATTTTTCTGTGGGCAAATAGAAGAGAGTAAAGGGGGTAGGCTGCTTTGAAGCATGAGGGCATACCTGTGTTACATGTTCAGTCAAACCCAGGCGTGGTGTCCCTGCTCCAGAGCTGGTCTAACACTTGTGTTTTCTGGGGAGAAATGGAGAGAGATCAGGCACAGAGGGGGACGAGAGAAGTACTCCGTGAAAACTGGAACAGTTTGGGGGTTACCTGTAGCCAAAACACTCGGTACTGGTGTTCCAAAGCTAAGGGATGCAAGTTCTCCCTTTCTCAGTGCTTTGCTCACTGGGAGGTGCTGGGAACTCAACCCAGGAGCCTTTCACATGGGGAGCACATGGAGTGACCTCTGATTCCACACAGTAATATCTGGGGTTTGATGTAAAGCCCCTTTAGTTCTGCTACCCAGCAGTTGTTTGTTTTTGCTTCCAAAATATTTAAAGAAGACGGTTCAGTGTCTTTTAAGAATGTTATTTTGAACATGGTTCTTCTCCTCTGTAAGTGATATTCCAGTATAAAATATGATTTAGGCTTATTAATGTATGATTACTTGTATCAGGAGGCATTGTTTAAATATCACTACGGCTTCAATGGGATTTTTTTCATGTAACATTAATATGTTATGAATAGTCCTGTTTTGTTTTCTTAAGCTTGAACCTTCATCCAGTGTGGCCTTGTTATGAGGGGGAAAGTCTCTCCAATTGCTTTATTCTCTTTGGAAGATTTTGCACTTTGTTGTACCACAGAGAATGTTAAGAAGGGGGCAGGTACGAGTTTCTTTTCCTTATATAAATACTCAAATTTTGAGGCATTTTCATTTGATATGAAACTTAGAATAGCAAAACTATATTTGACCAATTCTGAAACCTTCACCTGCACAGGAAGATTCAGGTAGGGGAGCCTGCAGGAGGTTATCTAGTGTAGCCTCCTGCACAAGGCAAGGTCAGGCCGAAACCTGTGTAAAACCTGTGCTATTTGTGACCTACAGCTGGAAAAAACCCCTGAGTCATCTTTGACACAGTTTTCTGGAATTGATTTTCCACCCTCTAGCCTTCCTCTGCTCTCACCCCATCCCTGGTGTTTTGCAAGCAGAAAGCTGCTTCAGGTTTTCCCTCCCATGCATAAACAGGGATCTCCATGAAAACTGAGGCTGGAGGAGGAATGAAACCCCCGTGAGGTCCAGCTGGCCCAGGCAGGAGCTGGAGACTGAGCTGTAGGTTTGACACTGAAGGACTGCCAAGGTACCTCTCCCTGTCTGTTTTCCTGACTCCTTTGAATGGGATCCTTATCTCCCCTGAGAGCAGCTGGAGGCAAGGAAGGGGGGATTGCTGGGGATTTCCCAGCCTTTTCTGCCTCGGCCACCAGGTGCTTCTTCCCAGTTGCTCCAGGAAAAGCCCCATCTGTCAGTGGGGGGTCAGAGGTGACAGGTCCAGGGTGACAGCAAAGCCTGTGACTCCCCACACCCACTGAGCATCTTGGCAACTCGGACCTGCCAAATTCAGTCAAAGACTGGGCAGGGATTGTTTTCCCAATACTCCCAAGTACTACCTGGCTTTTCACCAAGGCTGAAGGTCCCTGGATTTGTTACTGTCTCCATTTCTGAGGGCCAGTCTTTGCCCACCTGATGTTTTGGCCTCTGCCTGGCAGATGAGTCCCTACATCTCTTGCTGAGCAGAACATCTGCTGCAGGTGACTGTCTGCCTTCAGCGTGATCTCCCCCCTCTGCTTCCAACCAAACTCACCTCAAAGACGAATTTTCACCTTAAAAAATGCCAAATACACTGTGTGGTTTGGGTAATCTCAGCAGCAGCTTATTGAATCCTGATTAATCAGTCCTGCTTTTTGTGCTCTTTAGCTCCTCCAGTCAGAGGAGCTGCAGCCACCAACCTGGCTGTAAAATCCAAATTTTAGATCACCCTCTTGAGAGCACATAATGTTTTTCTTTGGTATTAATTGCAAAGACAGGTTTGCTTCAGGTTCTTCACGTTAAGGACATTGTGGCTGGTGAAGAAATACCAGGGAAACTAATGTGGTTAAAGCAGTTTTGCACAGAAAAATTGCTTCTTACCAAGGTGCAGTCGGCAGCCTTCTGTATCCTCACTCTTTTTTGGACAGAAGGACATAATTCAGTCAATTTTCTTTCCATTACATGAAACCAGAATTGTTTTAACTTGTAAAATATCCCAAATCCAGTTGGAACTCTTCACCTGGCAGTTTCCTCCTTGATGTGCAGCTGTCACAGTCTTTCTCTCCTGAGAATATTCCTCATGGTATTGCCTTCCCAGTTCCAGTGAACAAGGAAAAGGCACAGGTCAGAATTATTTATGCCAACTGTTCAAACTGAGTGTTCTGGAACTCAATATTTCTTCAGAAGATCTATGTCTCCTACTTTAATACTAATTCCCCTAGTCCACTGAATTTCAGATCACGTCCCAGTTTGAATTAAGAAGAGTTTTTGACAGGTAAAACATGCTTTTAAATATACCTCTGCTTGATAACCTTTCTTAGGGCATTTGGGTCTCAAACATTATTCAAAAGCATTCTGATCATAGAACTCGTAACTTTGCAAGTTAATTGAAATACCAAACATCTTTAAGTGTCCAAATAGAAGAAACTGATAAATCTTCAAACAAATTTACCCAGTTAATCTATTTTTCACTGAGCTAGTGAAGACTGGTGATATATTTTTTCTTCTTTTTTTTTTCCTTCCTAGAAATCTTGTTTTGAATACTTTTTTTTAGATACTTGCAATTAGGAAGGGAAAAGGGGAAGTTTTATCAGTGCTTCCCCATTCTGGCTGTGCATACAGCCCAAATCTGAGACTTGATAATATTTCATAGGGAATCTTAGAATTCCAGAAAGGTCTGAGTGGAAAGGGACCTGAAAGCTCATCCAGTTCTACCCCCTGCCACGGGCAGGGACACCTTCCCCTGTCCCAGGGTGCTCCAAGCCCTGTCCAGCCTGGCCTTGGACACTTCCAGGGATCCAGGGGCAGCCACAGCTTCTCTGGGCAACCTGTGCCAGGGCCTCAGCACCCTCACAGCCAGCAGTTCCTTCCCAATATCCCATCTAACTCTGCCCTCTGGCAGTGAGAAGCCATTCCCCCTTGTCCTGTCCCTCCCTCCCTTGTCCCCAGTCCCTCTCCAGCTCTCCTGGAGCCCCTTTAGGCCCTGGAAGGGGCTCTCAGCTCTCCCTGGAGCCTTCTCTTCTCCAGGTGAACCCCCCCAGCTCTCCCAGCCTGGCTCCAGAGCAGAGGGGCTCCAGCCCTGGGAGCATCTCCAGGGCCTCCTCTGGACTCTCCAGCAGCTCCACATCCCTGTAATGCTGGAGGTCAGCACTGCAGGTGGGGCCTTCAACACGTTTTACAGTCTCTGCTGTTAACACAGCTCTCTGTACTAAGCACCCTGAATAAGCTGGCATAACCTATGAACTATTAATGCAGCGTGAGATGAGTCTGAGAGTGACTGTAGAAGGCATGGAGAGGAGTGTGCTGCATATTTGGGTCAGAAGTAGTTACTGACTGTCTCTCGTGGCATTCCCTGGTGAAGTAACAGCATCTAATGTTCATGTGCTAAACTTCTGCCTGCCTAGTTGTAAGGTATAATCCTGGGAAGTTGGGCTGTATAATAAAAAATGGGAATCGTAGTGCAAGCAGTTGTGTGTGATTTAACATTTCTACAGAATGGTTATTGGGATCAAGAGGGTATAAATAGTCCAATTAAGAATTTCCTCTGGCAGTCATTAGCTGCCAGTATTTGGTTTCACATGTGCCAAGACCCAGCTATTTGACTTGGACATGAAAGCCATTGTAGAATTTGAAGGAGCATACTCAAAAATCCCTTTCTGATAAGAAAGGAAGGGAAAATAAAGCCATTCATTGTATTGCAAGGTGGACACGACTTGAATCTCTGAATAAATTTTTGACCCAGTGCATTCTCTCTGCTCAGGAAGGCAAACACATCATCTGTTCAGCTTTCATCTGTTATGACTAATCTTAATTTTTAAAGCAGCCTTTTAATCTTCAGCTTCAAAACCTGTGTTCTCTTTGTTTTCTCATACTTGCAGGATCTTCAGGACTCAGGTTCACAAAGCTTGTTCCACACTGAGGTCATTAATTCAAGAGACTGTAAGACAGAATTAATTTCTGCTAAATAATCCAAATCATTAGCAAATGCTGTGACTTCAAGCTGAAAGAAGAGTTCAAAATAGGAGCAGCAGAGTATTTCAGTTTTCCACAATTCTTTGTTTTGATAAGAAATTTCCTCCACCCCCCTGTCTTGGGGTATAAATGGAAGGATGCACTGGTAGCATCATCCTCATGCAGAGATTTGTATAAGCCAGTCTTCAAATATACATTGAGGGCAGTGGTCTGAGGCACCAAATATAGATAGTGGTGGTCATTAGCATGTTTTTCTAATCATAGTGGAATCACAGCATCATTTAAGGTTGGAAAAGTGCTCTAAGGTCAGGGTTGGTTCTGTACAACCCTGTCCTCCAGCAAGTAGGAACCAACAGGTAACACAGACTAAACTGGCCTTTACTGGGAACTGAGACATCATTCAATAGTTAGATGCTCACTAAATCTGAAGGAACATTCCTTTGTTTCTGTGGCATTTGCTGGAACGGAGTTTGGATATGGCACTGCTTTTTCACTCAAGGGTTTTTGCATCATCAGCTTTACCTCTGCCTGGTCTGTGTCAGGACTTACAGGCAGTGCTGGGAGAACCATTCCAGCTATAATTCAGTTTACATGGCAGAATTTCAAAGTTCTATTAAATCAAAGTATTTGTCACATGGAATTACAGAATTTCCACATAAAACCAGAGGTGTTCTGGGAAATTTCCTCATCGTGGCTGTAGGGGAGAGCCTGGAGCAGCTGTAGGAACTCTGGCATTGTCAAATTGTTCATCACTGTCAGCTGACTGAGAGAAACCTCCATGGTATTCAAGTATTTACAACAAAATAGGCTGAAGTTGCCCTTTAAAATAGTCAGTGTATTTTGTGTGTTGTCAGCAGATGTGTCAGTAAAAGAATCCAGGATGAAATCAGTCACAAAATGAGTAGGCTTTGCTATTTGGAAGTAATCTTTAACTACAGCCTTTCCTTCTCCTCATTTGGTCTGGAATAGATACAATATCTAGAGAACAGTACTGTTATGTCAGGTGTTAATAACAAAAAATAGCTCCTGGCTTCCTGTTGGAATTCCTCTAATTCGGTTCCTTTCTGTGTGATTTCTTCTTTTTGGAGTGATTTTGATGGTGTGCCCGAGGCCTGAGGGATGGGGCTGAGCAGTGTCTGTAAGGGCCGCTCATTGCTGGGCTGTTTGCAGCATGTGAGACTTTGACAGCAACCTCGATTGATTCTTCCATGTTCAATAATGTGTTCATTCCAATGGTATTTCCTGAGCAGCTGGGCTTGCTTAGCTTTGGAGCTAAAACAGCAACAGCAAGGAAGTGAATTTTCCAGCCCCTTTCCCCCCCCCTTTATTTTTTTTTGCGTGTTAGAAAATTATGTTAATTTTTTTCTGTTCTGTTAATGGAATGGCATGGAAACCATTGGAATAACAGGGGAGGGCAGGAGCAGAAGTGGAGGACAGAGAGGAAACGGCACGTTTTGTACTCCTGTGTGTGGTGAAAGGGCTGGTTTCCGGAATTAGCTTCTCCTTTCAGAACCAGTCTAATCAAAATTCATATAGAGCTGCGTTTCCTGCTGGTCTCTGAGTTAATAAGTGCTTCTGTTTCAGGCAGATCTCCTCAAGTGGCAAAGGATGAGTTTTCTGCCTTAGAACTATTGGGTAGTTCTTCAGATAAGAGCCACACTGTCCATTGAAATGCTCCTTAACAGAAATGTGATGTAAAAAATGTATGTGAGATGGTGTATCTGTAAGGGAGGATTTGTGTGCTGTCTTAGTGCATTCAGACAAACCTACAGATTTCAAAAGGTGCTGTAGGAAATGTCTTCCATCAATGGAAAATGCTGTTCTTCAGATTTAAATCATGTGTTCAAGTAGTGTCTTTGTCAATTGATTAGAGACAGGCTGAACATACAGAAGTTTGGCACATGGAAGGAATCCTTCCCTGGGAGGGTGGGGAGGCCCTGGCACAGGTTGCCCAGAGAAGCTGTGGCTGCCCCTGGATCCCTGGAAGTGTCCAAGGCCAGGTTGGACGGGGCTTGGAGCAACCTGGGCTGGTGGAAGGTGTCCCTGTCCATGGCAGGGGATGAGACTGGATGAGATTTAAGGTCCCTTCCAATGCAAACCAGTCTGGGATTCTGTGATTCTAAATCTGTCCTGAGTGCTGGTATTTAATATCATTTCCCAGCTGATCAAAACTGGTGGTTTGGATCTGTGCCTCCTGCACCCATCACCTGCTTAACAGTCCTGCAGAAATGGGGGGAAAGAGCTGAGCCCCTGCACCTTCCCTGACTGCTGTCTCCTGTTGCACCTTGGTAGTTGCTTGTACATCCAAGTAGCAGTAATCTGCAACAGGAATTAATTTCTGGTCTAATTCCAGCCTCCCCTTCTCTTCCCTTCTTCCCCATGCACGGTGGTGCATCCATTCTGCAGGCAGGTGTGCAGGTGTAGCTGTTGGGTGAAGACAGGCTGGAGCAACCTGGGTAGGAACTGAACCTGTTTGGGTTTGCTGCTTTACAGGGTTTGTTTTACTGTTTGTCCTTAGTGCCCCTTGGGTCAGTATGTTGTTTGCAGGAAAGTAACTACCCAAAACTAAGGTCTTTATATTCGTTAAGCTTTTTTGGCTTCTTATCTTGAGGATGACTTGAAAACACTGAATAGTTTTTCACATCACATCATCTTTACTCCTGTACTGCGTTTTTGAAGAGAGAAGCTTTAAGAAGTTTGGGTGTTGCTTAAAAGCTTTTACAGACGTCAGGATTTGTTCAGTTCCAAAGGCACTGAGCAGCCTTTCAATGCAAGGATTGCATAAGATGGGGGGGCTTATTGAGTGCAGCACCTGGGGGGCAGAGCTCGGAGCAGTTTCCATCTGCTTTGTGCTGAATCAGAAATGCTTGTGTAACTCCAGACAAAGTCAGAGGCCTGGCATGACCTTGATTTATACCTGCAAAACACACCATAGAGATGGTCTGTGTAACTGGAGAGAGAAATAGTTCTGGAGATTATCACAGAATCTCAGCCTGGTTTGAATGGGAAAGAACCCCAGAGCTCATCCTGTTCCACCCCCTGCCATGGGCAGGGACACCTTCCACTAACCCAGGTTGCTCCAAGCCCTGTCCAGCCTGGCCTTGGACACTTCCAGGGATCCAGGGGCAGCCACAGCTTCTCTGGGTGACCTGTGCCAGGGCCTCCCCACCCTCCCAGCGAAGGAATTCCTTCCCAATATCCCATCTAACCCTGCCCTCTGGCAGTGGGAAGCCATTCCCCCTTGTCCCGTCACTCCAGGCCCTTGTCCCAAGTCCCTCTCCAGCTTTCCTAAAGCCCCTTTAGGCACTGGAAGGGGCTCTCAGATATCCCTGGAGCCTTCTTATGTTTGAGTGAAAGGAGCTCTCCCTTTCTGAAGCTGTAAAAGGGAGTGGAAATCTGTACCGCAGGCTTCTCTTCCCTGGGGTATGTTCAGTGTGGGACTGTGGAACGCTGTGTCCAGGACAGTACCTGCAGTCAAACACCAGAGCTGAGAGTCGTCCATCTGTTATCCACCTCTAGATGAGAGCACACCATCCTCCCCTTTCTGTCCCTGTTCCTTCCTTCCTTCATTTTCTTGCCTGCAGGTAAAAACTCAAACACATGATCCATGTCATGACACCTGCCTTTGCAGAGCAGTGCTGAAGTGAGGCACACCCTGGTGCAGTGTGTGTCACTGGCCAGCACTGCAGCACTGCTCACTTCATAGATGGCTGTGGCAGTACCAGAGGTCATGGCACATCCCTCTTTCTTACGCTGGTGGGCTGAAGTTCATGCTTTTACAGTAGTCCATAAAGACATAAACCTCTGAATCCACAGCACTCCAGCGTGCCCAGGCTGGGTGCAGATTGTACCCTGACCGTAAACACTCACCCGGGTTTTGTTAATGACAAACTCACAGCCCTCCAGTATTTGTGAGCTGAAAGTTTAGCCCAAAGTGGGGGTTTCTTTTGAGCTCTGATGTGCTGTTTGCCTCACTGCAGTGCAGTCTCTTCCAGTGTGTAAGTGATCTGAGGTGAAAAACAACCTGCCTAAAAATGAGGAACGCTGGGAGAGCTGTCAGGCATCTGGGAATCTTCCTGCTTGGGGGGTGCTGAAATACTGTAGGTAATGAGCAAAATCCTGAGGCTGAGGGACTGGAAGTGTGTATTTGTGCTGCCTGTCAGAGTATTTTACTGTGCACGAGAAGGGGATTAATGGAAATGTGCGATAGCCTGAGTTAGAGAGCACTTAGCTTGTAGAAAAAAAGGAAAAATATCCAAAATGAGGATTTCTTGAAACTTGTCCTGCTTCCTATCAAGACAAACATGGCTTTATGTTACTATTATTATACACATATTTATTATTTATTAATAAGTATGTGTATTTAAAATGAGATTCTGAAGTGCCATTGTATACAAACTGAAGTGACACAATATACAGACTTAGTCCCCTTCACTTAAAATGGGAAGATTAATCTCACAGACTTAATACTCTGGATTCCTCTTTGTTTAGTGAGAAGAAAACTTAGGACAGTTCTGGTAATTGAGTAGAAATTCAGCTGCAGTCAGGTGTGTTGTTTTGTTTTTAAGGTTAGGAGCACATATTATATTAATTTTAACAGCTCCATCAGCTTGGGAGCAGAAATCAAAAGGATGATCTTAGTCACACAGAAAAACTCAAGACTTTCTATGCTCTTTCCCTTTAAAATATGGGGTTTGTTCTGTTCTTTAAATTGCAGTGATGAAATCTGCTATGCTTGGGCATCAGAAATATGTTGTTAATTATATGCAACTTGGAATTTGCTTGAAGTTGTCCAGTAAGAGAATTTTTTTAAAATAGTGTTTTAGGCATGTATTAGGGTACAAAAAAATCATAATTGATTGAAGTCTGATTTTACCATTTGCTGTTCACTCATCTCTAATGAATGGATATGAGTCAAAAGGTATTTCATTCTTGTATTTATATTCTAAAATAATATATCCTCATGAAATGAGAGCCTTATAGGCTATGAAGGACATAACTGATGTGAAAGGAAGGACTGTAATCTGTGCTTAGAAATGAAAGTATTGTGAACTGAACTATCCCATGTGCTGTAAAATATCCCTGGCACTAAGGCACGTGGCCTTCCTGGAGCAGCAATGCCAACCTTTGGAGGCATAATCTTTAAGGTCCCCTCCAACCCAACCCATCCTGTGCTTCTGTGGGGATATTTCAGTGTTAGGGGCTTTGACTGACCTGTCTGTGACCTCATTTCCCCCTGACGTGTAAATATTTTGTATCTCTCCCGGTGAAAGAAAAACAAACAATTGAGTTGCATGTTTACTACACATCCCATCGCCCTCATTCCCTTCCTGCTCGGCATCCAGTGGTTTTAGGACAGGAGTGTGATTTCCTTGTGCTGACAGTAAGATCATTATTGATGGCAAATGCTGACTTCTTGCTGGTAGCCCCTATTCTGTGCTTTGTTGTGAGATGTCTTAGCAAAGATTTGCCTGCAGTGAATTCAGGCCTGTGTAATGGACGAGTGCAGAGTGACAGAAGAACACAGATCAGTGGCTTAATGCAAACCCCGTGGCTTGAGAGAGCCCTGGAGTTTGGGCTCTGTGTTGCTGGTCCCCTCCAGCACAATGTTGTTCTGGTCCAGATGCCTTCCCTTGTTTGCTGGTTGAACACTGATGTGTGATGACAAACAGCGGATGGAGCTCGGTCTCTCTGGTAGGGAAAAGTGAAATCACGTCCAAAGTGCTGTAAGAATCGCTCAGGTGACCTGGTTTTGTCTTCCACAATCAGTTTGTCAAAGGCACAACTACTTGGAGTGATACTGTGTGTCTGGAATTCAACCTGCAGTGACTTTAAGGTCTGCTTTTCTTACAGAGGAAAAAAAAAAAAGACATCGAGGGCAGTGAAGATTTGAGTGACTTGTTGTCAGGTAAAAACCCAAACAGGAATTGTGTGCCCCTAAAGGTTTTGGCAAACCTGTCTAGGCTGTCTCAGGATGGAAATTTTAATGCTGAGATGCGACTGATGTATTTGAGGCATTTCATAGAATTTTTAAGGTCGGAAAAGACCTTTAAGATTATCAAGTCCTCCTTGTCTGGGCTTTTATATTTGAATAGTGACCATGTTGGATCTGCTGGTGAAATGTGAAACTCTGCCAAGGAATTAAGAAACAGGAATTAAAGAATTATTGAAGAGTCTTTTTGCAAAGAGTTCTTGGGAAAAGAGAAAATGCAAAGCCTTTTTTTTCCATCACTTGGAACGACAGAAATAGCCTTTGCTCTATTAAATCAGTACCAGTAATATCAGTGGCTCACAGTGACCTTGCTTTAAAGTTGTTGGAGGGCAGGAATGTTTTCTCCGCCAGCGTGGCCATTTCTGCAGTTGTTCACATTGAGCAGGCAGTGCTGTGTGCTGGGGATGTGTCAGCAGTGATGTGAAACTCAGCTCAAGAACATCACTCAGGATGGGCATCAGTGAATGTTGCACTTGCTGGGCTCCCTGTGCACTTGTTCTGTTCATATGAGTTTTGCTTGAAGCATTTTAAAGATGTATTTGAGACGCCCGTGTTTCACCGTGTTGATTAAATGATGGGGTTCATTGCTGAGAATTGTGAGCCTCTAAATTTTCGTAGAGGGCTTTTCCTGTGTGGAATGTCTGTGCATTTTCAGGCATCAGGCTGGGTTGTGCTAGTTTGCTGGCAGCGTTGAGCTCCCTGCGTGAAAAATCAAAATGCTACATTCCAAAAATCAAAATATTTTATTCCACATATTGAATTGGCTTTACGTTGTCTCTAGAGGTGCACTGGGATCTGGTTTGTTGCTGATGAAGGTCTTCCAAGTAGTGTAAATAGGCTTGACCTCGGCAGTGGAGTAAAAAGTGGCAAGTCTGACCCTTTAATGGCCACGTGGATGGAGGATTTCCATGGTTCCACTTTTCAGTGTGGCTGCCTCGGAGGGACAGTAAGACTTTGTCAAGGAAAATACTTTGGGGGCATTTCATGCACCTGGCAGAAGTCACAGAGCACTGAGCAGTTCTGGAGGTGGGGGGGATGAGTGGAGGGTATAACCTGTGTCAGAGCCTTTCAGGGCCCCGTATTTATTGTGCACGGGTGTCCTGCTCTGCCTCCAGTGCCTGCGGAGTGAAAGGTGAGCGGGAGCCGCTGCCGAGGGCCCTTCAGGACACATGGCGTGGGCTTGGAGCCAAAGGACTTGTTTGGGTTGGCTGCCGTGGCTTCTGGCTGCTCTTGTCCCAGGGCCTGAGGGACTTCTCCTGTTCTGGGAGCGGATCTGTGCTAATTGCAGGACGGGAGGAGCGGCCGGGCCGGAGGGAGCTGCTGGATCCTTGGATCCCAGCCCGGCCGGGGTGGGCGCAGTCGAGCGATGCTGCCCTGGGCTGCGGGCACAGCCCCGGCAGCTCAGGAATTCCACGGGCATCTGGGAGCTCTGAGGGAACACTAAACACCGCATCCCTTACTGCGAGTTCTGTCCCTGCTCCGAGATAACCCGGGGTTATTTGAACAACGAACGGCAGGTTTGGTTTCTTAGGGCTGGTGTAGCTCCTCTGTCCAGGAGTGAAGAGGGGTGGCCTTTGGACCACCAGGGGATGATGGTCTTTGGACCACCAGGGGATGATGGTCTTTGGACCACCAGGGGATGATGGTCTTTGGACCGGGAGCACAGGCGGCTGCGTTACAACCAGTCCCCTTCACAAGAAGCCCGAGAAGAAGTTGCAGGGTGGTAAGCTGTGCTGAGTAGCAGCAGAGCGACCTCGGAGCCCGCCTTGCTCCCCGCAGGAGAGCTGCTGCAGCATCTGGAGGCGGTGCCGGGTGTCCGCGCTCCCAGCGCGGCGTGAGCGGGGCGGGATGCGGGCAAGGGGGTGGGATGCTCCAGAGAGGGCCGGAGGAATGTGCCGGCGATTTGTCTGCGCTTAAAAGTGGCTCCTCTGGAGGGGTCTGTCATCCCGGGAGGATGAAAAATGGTTGATCCCGCTCCGGGTGAGGAGCCTGCGCTCCCCGCGCGGCGCGCTGGAAAGCGCGGCCTGGATCGGGATGCGGGATGCGATCGGCGAGCCCGCGCACCGCCCTGCCTGTGGGGGCCGAGGGCTGCTGGGTTTGCGGATTTGACTCTTAGGAATAAATTGTTGTTCCTGTTATCCTCATTAGACTCTTTTTTGATAACAAATCTTCCCTCCCGCCCTCCCTTTCCCCCCTGCCTCCCCTTTGGAAATACCTATTGGAAACTACCTTTTGCATGTGAGAGGAATGGAAAAATCTGCTAACATTCTGTGATAGGAAACAAGCATTTAGAAAGAGCTGGAAGCTGTTTTCAGGATGGTCAGGTGAGACCTCGTAGAATCCCAGACTGATTTGGGTTGGAAGGGCCATTAAAGATCATGTCATTCCATCCCCCTGCCATAGGCAGGGACACCTTCCACTAGAACATGTTGTTCCAAGCTCTGTGTTCTTAAGACTTTCTCTCCAGAGCTGGCCTTGGTCAGGTATGTGCTGGAGATACATGTACAAATCCATTCCATGATGAATAGAGTAATGATGAATAATCAATGTTAATTAGTCGGTGTTAAAGACAACAGCATCTGTCATCTGGAGGAATGAGTTAAATCGGGAATTCCCGGTGTTCCAACTGGTAATGGAACAGTGGTGTGTGTCGTGGGAATCCAGTGTCATCAGCCAACTAATGTGTGTAGGGGCTGGCACCCAGAGCATCCTTCCTGTGAGAGTACAACCTCCCACCTGGAAATGCTCCTGAGGGCATGTCCTGCCCAGCTCATGGTCTGGAGCTGTTCTTCTCTGGAGGGCTGGCCAGTCCCTGGCACAGCTGCCCAGGGCAGTGGTGGAGTCACCAGCCCTGGGGGATTTCAAACATGTAGATGTGGCACTTGGGGCCATGGGTTAGTGGTGGCCTTGGCAGTGCTTTCCTTTTTACCCCTTTATTGCTTCTGGCCCTCACTGGCACTGTTGGAGGGTGTTTGCCTGTAGGCTTGGAAGGGGTGTGCGAGGCAGCCGAAGGGAGTTTTTGAATCTTGACTTTGAAAAGGATGTTACGTGTGGAAACTACAAACCTTATTCCTAATGTTGCTTGACTTCTGTCTGCCATCCTGGCTTACAAATGACTTTATTTTAGTGGACATTTACTGGTTGATCACTACCTGAGCATCCCTGGAACTGGCCTGTAGAGAACTGGCAAGCTGGGTGTGATAGGAGTGTGTGTCACACCCTCTTCCAGCTGTGTACAAGAGCCAGGTTCTGATGAAACCACTGCTTGGGAAGGGTACAGCAGGTTGGTTTTTGCATGACTAACCATGTACTAATGTGGCTTTTTAATTGTGCAAGGTGTTTGTGGTGAAAACAGTTGTTAAGGATGGTCACAGACCAAAAAATGAATCAATTCTGGGTAATTTTGACTATTTTTAAGGAGGGAGTGTGACCTCAGTTCATCCTGCATGCAGAATCTGAGCCTCAAACCCCAGGTTGGTCTGAGTCTTGGTCCGAGTTGGTGGGCACTGTGTGCTTTGCCTGTTTGTGGGTCTGGATCAATCCTGGATCTTGTTAGTGCATATAAATACCTCAGAGAGGTCAGAGGATGGTGCCAGACTCTTTTCTGTGGGGCCCAGTGATAGGACGAGGAGCAATGGCCATAAACTAAAACACAAAAAGTTCCACCTCAACAGGAGGAAGAACTTCTTTCCATGGAGGTGGCAAAGCCCTGGAACAGCTTTCCCACGGAGAGTGTGGAGTCTCCTCTCTGGAGACATCCCAAACCCACCTGGACATGCTCCGGCGCCACCTGCTCCAGGTGTCCCTGCCTTGGCAGGGGCATTGATGATCTCCAGAGGTCCCTTCCAGCCGTATCGGTTCTGTGGCTGCGCTGCTGCGGGGCAGGGCGAGGTGCTGCTGCGGGGCAGGGCGAGGTGCTGCTGCGGGGCAGGGCGAGGTGCAGCCCCAGCGCTGCCCCTCAGCCGGTGGATGCAGCAGAGGGACTCCGCGGGCGCCTTTTCCCGGTGCCGGGAGCGCGCCCTCCTCCCGCTCCCGGCGGGCGGGACTCCAGTCCGGCGCTTGGGCGGTCCCGGCTGGCGCGGCCGAGCCGAGCCCCGCCGAGCCGAGCTGAGCCGAGCCGATCCGCGCTGGCCGCCCCGGGGCGTGCGCCGGGCGCTCGGGCACCGCCGGCACCGCTGCGAGCGGACCTGCCCGCCCGGCCCGGGCTGCTGGGAACGGCGCCGATGGGAATCGGATTTACCCGGCGGAGCGGCGAGCACCAGGAGGCGAGATCCGCAGCCGAGCCGCCGCGCCGTAAACAATGAGCTCGGCGGCGGCGGCTGCGGCTCCCGTGCCGTGAGCGCCGAGCCGGGACCCGCGGGCGGAGGATGCGCGCCTGGATGGGAGCCGTGCCCGGGAGGGCGCTGCCAGGGGCGCCGGCCGGCGGGGAGCGCAGCCGGAGCCCGGCCTGACCCCGCCGCAGAGCGGGGTGTGACACCGGAGCGTCTTTTATTTATTTATTTTATTATTTTTTAATCGGGTTGCAGTGGTTGGTGGCTCCGCGTTCCCAGCCGCCTGCGTCTCTCCATCCATCCGCCCCTCCATTCATCCATCCGTCCGCCCATCCATCCCTGCGGTGATGCCCGCGGTGGCCGCCGCCGCCTGAAGGGCAGAGCCATGTACCTCCTGGACAGCAACGAGCCGCCGGCCGCCGCCTCCTCCCCCGAGAGGATGCAGCGGGGCACCCCGCAGAGGAAGACGGTGTACCGCATCTCCGTGACCATGGTGAAGAAGGAGCTGCTGGGGCCGGAGAGCGGCCGCGCCGGCCCCGAGCTGCCCCGGCGCGGGAGGAGCCGCCCGCCCGGCTCCTCCAGCCTCACCAGGGCCGGGCTGCTGCTGCTGGAGGAGGAGGAGGACGAGGAGGAGGAGGGCGGCGAGGAGCGCGACAGGGTCCCGAGCCCCTGCGGCTTCCGCACCTTCCGGACGCTGAGCACGGGGCAGCTGGAGCTGGGCCGGCTCAAGGTGCCGCGGAGAGCGGGGCCGCCCGTGCCCGGGGGACCGCCTGTGCTCGGGGGCCCGCGGGGCAGCGCCGCGCCCGGAGCAGCCGCGGCCGCATCCCCCGGCGGGCAGCAGCAGCAGCAGCAGGAGGAGGAGGAGGGCGAGAAGGACGGGCGGCCCGGGGAGAAGGCGGCGGGGGAGCGGGGGCACAGCCCGCGGCGGCAGCCGGGGCTGCTGCGGCGGAGCTTCAGCTTCAGGCACTGGAGCGGCGCGGGGGAGCCGGCCCGGGTGCGGCGGCACAGCAGCTCCGGGAGCCTGCCCGGGCCGCCGCCGCCCTCCCCGCCCGCCGCGCTGCCCGCAGAGCCCCCCGAGAAGCGCAACACGCTGGACGTGGGCGAGGTGCTGAGCCAGGGGGACCCGCTGTCCCGGCTGGAGCGCTGGGAGCGCAGCAAGAGCAAGAACCGGACCCTGGATAACAGCGACCTGCAGCGGCTCTCGGAGCGCCTGGGCCGGGAGGGCCCGGCCGCCGGCACCGAGCACCGGCTCCTGCGCTTCTTCAGCGGCATCTTCGCCCGCAGGGACGGCCCCGCCGCGCTCTTCGGCAGCCCCCACGGCCGCTCCCCCCGCAGCAGCTTCTCCCGGTCCAGGGCTTACTTTAGCAGCCTCAGGAGAGCCGCCGTGGACATGCAGTCCAGCTCCGAGAGCATCAACGGGTCCCCCCACAAAGGTGCCCGTCCCTGTCTCACCTGGGTGGTTGGGCAGCTCGGGGAGTGGGTGATGGGGTCAAGGGGCCGTGGTGTGAGAGGAGAGGGAGGGAGATGCACTAGGGTATGTGAGGGTGGGGAGGCCTTGGCACAGGTTGCCCAGAGAAGCTGTGGCTGCCCCTGGATCCCTGGAAGTGTCCAAGGCCAGGTTGGACGGGGCTTGGAGCAACCTGGGCTAGTGGAAGGTGTCCCTGCCCATGGCAGGGGGTGGAACGGGATGCGCTTTCAGGTTCCTTCCCACCCAAAACATTCCATGATTCTATGGCTTTATGGGCACAATGTGTTTTGGAGCCCATGGTAGCGCAGCTCTGCTGAGGGCAGATCAGGCTGTGTGAGCCTCCTGGACCAAAAATCCTTCTCTGGGTTATTGAGTGTGTGTTCCAGGACAGCTGAGTGAGACAAGTGTAGCTCTCTTAATTACAGAATAGAAGCTGAACTCCAGTGCTGCTGTATATATAGGTCACTGGGTGGCCCAGTGCAGCGCAGCACTGAGACCTTCTCCTTTTGGAAAGACTTCTGTAATCCAAAAAATGGGTTATGTTGGTCTGAAATGTGCCTGCTGGAGAAGTAAGTGACTACTGGTGTAAATGTCTTATGAATTGTAAACCTTTATTGCAGCAAAAGAGCTTAAACTGAGTTTGATATTTTTAAAAAAGCACAAAAACCTAGAAGCCACGGTCTTGGAGTTATTTTATTATTTGAGTTATCTTATGTAGCTGTGAACTGATCTTTGACTAGCCAAGGCATTGCTAGTGCAAGGTGGGAATCAGACTGGGAATTCTAGGGTTTGTGAATCCCTCAGACACAAGAAAAACTTGAAAAATAACCTTACTGTGGGCTGGAAGTGAAGAGCTGACGAGCTGCTTTCTGTAAGGATGTGGAAGGATCACGGTATCGCTGACTGGGACGTGTCAAACCAGAAATGCTGGTTGTGGAGCTCCAGTGAGAGACGGCGCTTTCTCGTAGCTGTGCTTTCACATCTTTAATAGGCATCTGTGATGAAACGTTTAACTGGCAATTACAGTCGCCTTTGAGCACCCAGCGCTTATCAGGTGGCAAATGATCTGTAAGTCGCTGCTTTTCTAAAAATACAGCTCTCAATTAGAAAGATTAAGCTTTTCTGAAGGCACAGGTAGAGCCGAGGATGGTGTGGAGCTGGGCCCAGGTGGTTTGCTGGAGGAAGCAGAAGCCAGCCCCTGACAGATCCAGGGCTCCTGCTGCGAGTGGAGCGTGCCCGGAGTTTGAGGCACAAGGAGCAGAGCCAAATATTTAGCCCTGGTAACTGAGGACTGGAAGGTTTTATTGATGCAGAGGCATTCATGTGGGCTTATAATAATCTTGACGGAAATTGTGGTCTGACCTTGGGTAAAGTTCAAGGTAACCACAACAGAGAATTACTTCACAGGACTCCTTATGCCTGTCCTGTGCCAACTCAGACTGTTCCTCTCCTCCAAGAGCACCAGGTCAGGTACTCACACAGTATCCCCCAGTCCTATCAGCCTGGGAGGAGGCTTCAGTTAATCAGTAACTGTTGGTACACAGCAGTAAGATGGGCCTGAGAGGTTCTTTCTGTACATGGCAGTACCAAATTTGTCTGGTGCAAGGAAGCTTTGAGGCTTGTGTTCCAGAAAATGCCTGCTGGGACCAGCAGTGTGGCTGCAGGTTGACAGCAGCGTTGCAGGCTTGTGTTCTGGGTTAGCAGGCCTGGCTGCTCTGCTTCCTTCTCCTTTTCTGCAGAAAATCACGGCTTAGAAAAATGCCTGTGCACAGTTCCAGCTGCTGCTCGTTGGTGACCTTCACAAAGCCAACCTTAAACTAATTTAATTTCTTCTATTATGTCTTAAGAAAAAAGTTTAATTAGATAATCACAGGCACACAGGTGGAACCTTACCTTCATCATGTTGAACAGTTTCACCTGTGTAACCAGATGAAAAAAGATTTGCTACTTGAAGCTCCCCCTGAGCTGGTGAGGCCCTGGCACAGGTTGCCCGGAGAAGCTGTGGCTGCCCCATCCCTGGAAGAGTTCAAGGCCAGGTTAGATGGGGCTTGGAGCAACCTGGGCTAGTGGAAGGTGTCCCTGCCCATGGCAGGGGGTGGAATGAGATGAGTTTTAAGGTTTCTTCCAACCCAAATCATCAGTGATTCTGAACTTATTTCCCTTCTGCTGTTGGTATTCTGCATGTTTGGTGCTCTGCACGAGTTACTTGAGTTTGTACTTTACATATAAAACCTGCCCAAAGTCTGCAGAGAAAGTAGAAGTTTTAAAAAATGTAGCTTATTGCCTTTTCAACTTGAAACATTCACCCAGATATTGCAGTATCTGCTTGTGTGATATTTCCTGAAAAGGAAATACCTACCCCAGTCAGGTGCAGTATACTTTTGAACAAGCTGAAGTTACGGGGCTTTTAAGCAGATGAGTAAGAATTTTTCAACCTACATGTTTTTGATGTTACTGAATTTGACTTGGACTGTGAAGTGGGTGAAGGTTGATTTGGGGTGGAATTATTCCTCATACTGTCTAGTAAACCACCTCTGGTCATCAGGCATTTTCCTTTTCCACTTGCAAAGCCCATTTGCTCTGGCCTTGTTGTCTTGAGTCCCTTGCAAGCAGCAGTTCCCAAAAGCTTTGCAAGGGGAAGCAAGGGATTCATCTATTTGAATGAAGAAAGTTTTTCTATATCCGCCGCCATCATCCCCAAAGGCAAAAAGAGAAATTTCCATAAAATTCAAGTCAGAGAAGATTTTTGCCTTAAACTGTTTAGGAGAACTCGTCAAGGGAATTGTTGTTCCTCATCTAGACTCTTTTCTCCTCCAAGTCTTTGTGATTCTTTCATGGTGAGAGGAACTCTTGGTGCTCTGGAAGAAGAGGAGGAGGATGTCTTTGGGCTGGTGGGATGTGTTAAAATAGTTTCTTTTTCAGTGGTTCTCAGTTGTTGCTTTTGTTTTGAGATAAGTTTGTATGAATAACCCCTCTTTAGGATATACTAAGCAGATCTGGGTATCAAAACTGTTGACTACCAAAAGAGTATCATCATCATATGATAAACTCCTCTTTTGAGGTTTTTTCCCCTGAGGTTTTAGAGGAGTTGGTTTTAAGCTCTTATCTCAAATTCTTTGCAGCTCAGAGCTGTGGGAAGCAGGGGGAAGCTGCTGAGTGATCTCTGTTGGAGGCCTCCAGCCTTCCCTTGCAAAGCTTCGCTTGAGATAATTCCTGTTAGTTCTGTGTCATCTGCCCTGGTCACTGCTGTGCTCCTGGCATTCCCAGGGCAGCCCAGGAAGCTTGCTGTGCACTCATGTGGACGAGTGGGCACAGACTTGGAGCACATGGAACTGGAGCAGTAAGATGCAAATGTGTTGGAACTGGTCCTGTGGGGTTCCCTGTTCGGTAGCTGAAGGTTTTATCATGAGAAGAGTTGGAAGAGTCTCTTTCAACACTGGAGAGTCCCTTTTTTTCATGGACTGAAAACGGGCTAGGACTTGTTTAGCCCTTGCAACTGTTGTGAGTGTTGTCCAGAGGTTGTTATGAAGATAAAACCTAGCAGATAAATAGATTGCAGTTGGGGTTAAGCATTTTCAAGCATTGTCTAAGAGGGTTTTTTACCATTATTTATTGGGTAGGTCTTGTGTCAAGCCAAATGAATGCCAGCTGTACTCACAGAGCCAGATGATTAAGATCTGCACTGGTATTAAGGTCACTGGCTGAATTAGAGAATGAGATGGATTAATGTTTGCACAATATTGAAGTGTGTGCCAGCTGCCAGCAGCCGGGGTCTTTGTTGTTCTCTTAAAATTGAAAAGAAATGTAGAATTTTAATGTTTCTATAAAATTGACAGTTAAATGCCTGATGGCAGTAATGGGTAACTTCCTTGGGAAGTATCACTGAATACTTCTGTGGAGTGTTGTGCGGGCGTTCATCTCCATTGCCTCTCAAACTAAACTCTGTAAATTAAATTAGTTTACTCTTGTTTTGCCAGAGTTACTGGGTTTACCACTGGGGTAACGATGTGTTTATCTAATGAGGCTTATGCAGATGACCAAGGCAGGAGTGGAGCCAGGTGGGGGTCTGCTCCCAGGGAACAAGGGACAGGAGGAGAGGGAATGGCCTCAAGCTGTGCCGAGGGAGGTCAGGTTGGACATCAGGAAGAATTTCTCTCTGGAAAGGGTGGTCAGGCCTTGGCAGGGGCTGCCCAGGGAGGTTTGGAGTCCCCATCCCTGGAGGTGTCCAAGGAAGGACTGGACATAGCACTCAGTACCCTGGGCTGGGGGATGAGGTGGGCACTGGGCACAGGTTGATCTTGGAGGTCTTTTCCAACCTTAATCGTTCTGCAATTCTAAGAAGGACAGAATTACTCTGGAATTGTTTCCTAATCCTGGTGAGTCTAGAGTTAATGATGGAGCAGCATCTGGTTTCCCAGAGGTGGAGTCTGTATGTGGTGTGGGAGATGAGCTTTTTCCTCAGACCAAAGGAAGATTTTAAGTTGCTCATAGCTGCTGCATGACTTTACTGCGCTTCTTTACTGGATGTAGTGGTCACTTTGCCCTAGAAAATAAAATCACTGGCACCAGATACTGAACTCTTACTCTTTCTAGTAGTTAAGGAGCCAGAACTTGTTGTCACTGTATTTCACAAAGCACAATTTCCAAGCAGCATAAGCTCGTTAGCAGGGCTGCATCCAGACCTTGGATTCCTGGATCACCTCTGAGGAACCACTTGGGTGTATTTGCATGAGCAGTTTGGCTCTTTGCTGCAGAGCAGGGCTGATTTCAATACTACAGCTCTGGTGACCACCAGTAGTGGAGCACTGATTGCCCAAGTGCAACTCTGCAGTTGCCAAATGAGGGGTGTGAAATGCTGGTGAAATGGCGTGTGCTGGGGTTTGCTTTGGCACGGCCAGAACCTTAGAAATCGATACTTGGAAAGCAGAGAACACGTGTTTTAAATGCCTGCATATTCCTTTCCACTTGGAGCTGCATAGGATTTAACAAGAAATCATTAATGCAGACTGTGAACGTCCTGGTGTTGCTTTTGATAAGTGGTGTTGGGATTTCCCCATGGCAACTGCAGTAAACACACAGTGACAGGCGGTGTCTGCCAGGAACCACAGAATGGCTTGTTTCATGTGCGAGGAGAAAGAAATGTCAGGATATTGAACTGTGCAACTGTCATCTATTTTGTTCATGAAAAGCATCCAACATAAAGCTATTATTTTGATGGAAGTTGAAAATGGGGCGTTTGATGATTTTGATGTTTCAGGCTGGAACGTAATGACAGTGTGTGACAAATACTGGTGCTTTATTGACAAAATAATACCAAATGTTTCCTTACAGCAATGCAGGCGACTGATGCCAGCACGAGAATCAGCAGACAGTGCACTGCAGCTTCTCATAATCTTTCTTTTACTAATCACAGAAGACATTAATGGTGGGCCTTGCTATTTGTTGTTCTTCATTGGTTCCCTCTGGGGATAAGGAGGGAGGCGAGGCAGAGGGACCTGTGCTGCAGCTGTTGGGCTGCAGGAACAGCTGGAATGGCTTTGGAAGGGGCGGGAGGGACTCAGGGACATGTTTGTCCTGAGAGTCAGTTTGTGCATCAGTTTGCAAACCTCCATGGGAGTCGTTTGGAGGGATATTTATGCAGTGGGTTCACTTACATCAATGTTTAACCCCATGGTACTTGTTCTCCCGTGTTCTGGGTTACTCTGGGGCTGCCCAGACGAAGATGTAAAGGTCACTTGTCTGAAGTGATAACCCAGAGTAAATCTCTCTGTGCATTGAGATGTTACAGCAAAGCCCTTGTGAGGATCTGGCTGTAATGTCAGATACAGTCCCTGGGATTTATGAGGTAGGCACAGCTGTATTTCCTGGCTGTAAATGTTCCATGTGGGTGGTATCCAAAGTGTATCTCATTGCTTTAAGGGATGTTACATCTAAATTATCTGAGACCCATTATTTGTACCTTCATTTTCGCGAGCTTATAGATAGAATTATTAAATTAAATATAAAGACTCAGCAATGTCAGTTCTAGTAACTTTGTTTTTTAGATGAGTTGATGTCGTCTCTCAACTCCTGAGCTTGGGGAGGTTCATTTCAGCCCTAGAGACACTTGTTAAGAAATAAATTCGAAGTTCCTTGGGAAGGTCCCAGTGTTAGCAAAGGGTTCTTGTTCTTCACAGCTCCCATTTTGTGAATGAAGCCTCACAGCAGAGGCTTCCTCCTTGGAAGTGTTAGATGCTCATGTTTTGCAATATAGATATGAGGGGAGCTGAAATACTGTGCTGACTGCTGCCAGCTCCTGGTGCTTCCGAGTTATTTATAATCCCTCTTTATTTGTTTGCATGTATTTGTCAGCTTGTCTGGCTGGTTTGATAGAGAATCTGGCTTCCTAAAAAGACTGTTTTGCTTGTGTTGGACTTGGTGTGTACATAAATATACATGTGTGGGGTTTGAGAAGAGGATTCTTCATCTTACTGCCATGTATTAAACATGAGGGAAAACTCTCCTAGAAGTGGGTGCTGAACCACTCGGTGCAGTTGTATTGCATTTTACTTATAGGGATGTGTAAGGCATCTATGGAGCTACCTCACTCCTGAGTCTCTCTGCTGCTTCTGTGGGTGCAGGTGTTGTTTGGGTGTTGAAGTCAATGAGTTACTCTTTCACTACTAAGTGGCACTGCTTTTTTTGGAGGTTGAACCCTGAAAAGTCAGCAGGGGCCCTTAACCCTGCTAAATGCTGCTGTTAGGAGCATTCTTGCAGAGGTGATGCTCTCCCTCCTCCCCACACTAAAGGCTCCCAAAGCCTTCTTTGGGATGAGCATTGGAATGACACAGTGCCTGAAGCATCTCCTGCTCTTCCAGGGCTGGTGCTGGGTTTGTGTCCGGGGTGAATTGCCTGGGAAACTGGGATGTTGACCCAACTGTTCCTGAAGCAGCATCCTAATTCAGAAGCTCCTCTGTTCAGAGATACAGAAATATTTGTGTTGGCAAGGCAACAGCTTTTCTGTCTCGACCTCTGCGTCCTGCAGGGAAAAATCTGATTTTGTGCTTGCAGAGGATACAAGGTTTAACTTTTCTGCAGTCTTAATTTCTGTAGCTCTTAAGATTGACTGTGCATGCTCTTCACAGTTTTCAGGGGATTTTGCTTAGGCCTTGGAGAGAAATTTTAATTTTATTTTTTCTTCCTAACCCTATTTGGGGTGAATAATCACCTATTTTGCCACGTCCTTGGCTGCAGATTGTTGGTATCCTTGCTCAGGCTGCTCTTTCTTTTGGTCCAGTATGGCAGGTCCTTACTGGCTGTCACTGGTATCCTTCTCACTGTGAGGATCCTCTTGTCCCCTCCTCTTTGGCTGGCCCGTGTCTCCATTAAAGTGCTTACTTATGATTCCTGTCTTAAAGTTTACTTCTGGTTTTCTTTCTAGTCCTTTACAGAGGACCTTGTCGTCCCAAGTATTGCCATGGTAGAACATAAATAGAGAAAGTAATTTTTTCCAGCCATTCCCATGATTTTGTACACTGACTCACATTTCCATTCCTTGAAGATGAAAGTGTTGTTTCTCACTAAACAGCTGAAGGAACCAAAGTCTTGTTATCCAGTGACAATGCTCAGGAAGGGACAGCAGGTTGTCCTACCTGTTTCTGGAGGTGCTTCAAGTTTCAGTGACTCCAAATCTGTCCAACCTGGCCTTGGACACTTCCAGGGATGGGGCAGCCACAGCTTCTTGGGGCAACCTGTGCCAGGGCCTCCTGACCCTCCCAGGGAAGGATTCCTTCCCAGTATCCAATGGAAATCTCTCCTGTTTCCGTTTAAAACTGTTCCCTCTTGTCCCATCACACTCTACCCACGTAAAAAGTTACTCTCCCTTTTTTTGTAAGCCCCCTTTAAATACTGAAAGGCTGCAATGAGGTATCCCCAGACCCTTCTTTCATCCTTGCTTGTTCAATTTGTCAGTGAAGACTTTGTTTTAATAAGATGCTGTTCATTTCTGCCCTCAGTAGAAGGTGTTATTGTTGGTTCTGTGGCGTTGGCCACGAAGTTCCTCAGATTCCCAGCATGGTGTTGGGCAGACTTGCACTATTCAGGAGTTAACTAGAGGAGTTTCCAATTCCACCTGGGGTTATGCAGGGTTGTTTCCCAAGGGTCAAAGGAAGAAGAAAACACTAAAAGACTCTTTCTGAAAAACGTGTTTTAAAAACTGTGGTTGAAAGTCCCGGGGAGTGAAGGGCCTCTTTCAGCTTCTCAGTGCACTGTCTCTGTGGGGTCACCTGGGTGTCACTGAAATGCTTTTAAATGCGAGCAGTTCTGGCCAAAATATGTTATTTTTGTACCTGATTTTAATCTCTGAAAAGTATCTGAGCATGTCTTGTGTCTGCAAAATTCTGAGCTGTTTTTGAGTTAGCTGAAAAGTCAGTGTTTAGGGCAGATGATGGTATTTGAGATTAGAATGTGTCTTTGGATGAAGAGCTGAACCTCAGGTTCTGGGTGAGGTGGGGATGGGGCCTTTAGGAGGGGACTGAAGTTCTCTGAAAAAAATCCTGATTTTCACTTTAGATACCTGCAGAGCTTCCTGGGTGATTCAGGGTGAGGTTATTTGAGCATGATAGGCTCTGAAAAGAGCAGGTCGAGATCAGATTAGGGAGATCTATGTTTGACTGTGTGTGAGGATGTGTAAGCAGCTTGATTCTTGCTGTACTGTACCAGAGGCATGGAAGTGCTGGGGGTGTGTTCAGCTGCACTGAGAACTTGTGGGAATCCTTCCCTTTTGCCCCTTCTTATCTCCTGGTCTTGTGAACATAAAGGGTGGGGAGTGAAAAGCGAAATCCTGGAGTTGATTTGCTTTATGTTCAGACTTAAACATTCCTGAGATTATTGCTACCTTTTAGTATTTCCACCTGCTTTACCTCTTCACTCCCTGCAGAGCCTCAGGTGTGCCTTGGACTGCTGTCTGAGAGTGAATCACCTGCTAATGCAGTTGACCTCCAGCCCTTTGAACTCACTCTATTTTTAACCTGAAGCAGGAGGAGAATTCATGCTAAGCAGAGGCTGATCAGACAGTTGTCTAAAGACTTGTTTGTCTAACAGCTCTCTTCCTTCAGGAGCTGATACCGTGGAAGGGCTCCTTCTGAAAAGCACTGCCAGAGATTGCCAATTAAAAAATTAAATATTTATGTATATTGTGTGTATGTATATATTATATTCATGTATATAGTCATGGAATCTAAATTTTTTTTGGCTCAGTTGTGCCTGTCACATAAAAGCGCAGTGGCTGCTGGTTTATAATGATGCTGTAAAACTGTATATTTTCTAGTTTGACAGGTGGCTTCCCTCAGTTTAACTGTGATTTAGCTATCAGAGGTCCTGGACAGACGTGCTGCTTCTGTCCTAAGTTGGCTGTGCTGTGTCTCCTTGCCCTCAGTTCTGTGTGTTTCTGCCTCAATGGCCAAGTTACACTTCAGTGGTTGAGCTAAAATCAAGAGATCTCTGCAGGGGTTCTCTCAGTCCATGTAAGGCCAGTTCATAACCCCACATGCCCTTCCCAGCCTCACAGCTTACTGGCAGAAACAAATAATCTGCCCTTCAAGGGCAGTGGGGATTAAAGTACAGGCCTGTGTTTGTGAGCATCTTTCAGTAGGTGCTTCTTGATGTGCATAGAGGTTTCTTAGACTCAGAGCATTCCTGAGCCAGATCCTCTTGGGCAGATAAGCAGGATGCCAGTACCACTCATGATTTTTTTTCCAGATTCTCCCAGCAAGTGTAGCAGCAATATTTTTATTGTCCTTTATTTAAGGAGAGAACCTTTCTGTTGGATGTCTTTCACCGAGCTGTCCGTGGGCAGTGTTCAGCTGATCCATTTGGAACCCATCCTGATTTGGATGTGGTGAAACAGCAGTGCTTGACTGGAGGGACCTTTGTGTCCTTCTGAATCCAGTCTGAGGGTTTACAGGGAATGAGGAGCTGCTGATGTTTGCCTGGAGACTGGACAACCTGTTAGTTCTGTTTATTATCCCTTTCCTTCCACTTCTTCCCAGCCCAGTTCCATAACTGAGCTGTCCATCCCTGTTGGCAGCAGGAAGAAGGTGATGCTGATGTCCCTGCCTCACACAACCACTGCAACATCTGCAGAACACACGTGACTGTTCCTCACTGCCCTCAGGGCTCCTGGTGGTACATGGGAACATCTGGGAAGCAGGACTTCTCTGGGATCAGTTGGTAGGGGGAATGTAGAGCTGCATTTAAAATGAGAGGCTCCTGAACAAAGTGGGATTTAGTTGCTGTGTTAATTACAGTTTTGCTCTGGGTAACTGCTAAGTGATGCTCTGTCAACTCCTTTCTATGATTCTTTATGATTCTGTCTCTTCTTTCTTTGTGCCTTTTCTCATCAAAATGGAGGTGCCATTGTGCTTGTGGATCACAGACTTCCAGTCACAGGTGTTGGTATTTCACACTGGATCACTGCAACATTACTGGGTCAGCATTAAATCCCTGCAGGCCCTGCATGTGCCTGTGGGCACATTGTGGGCTGTCACCTGGAATCCTTTAGTTCAGGTGACTTGGAAGAGAAATGAGCACACTGAAGGAAATGGTTCTTGGAGTCTCTCCTGGAAGTTTCTTTAGCAGGAGCACAGGCCACGCATGTTGGGGATGGCTGTAGTAACCAAGAAGGGGTGTTGGGGTGAAGCCCCTCTTCTTTCTACTTGGAGTGTGCTCCTGTCACAGCTTGCCTTAACCTCTACCCTTGCAAAGTATGTAAGGAATTGACTGATAACAAATCCCTTTCCATCCCCAAATAAAGAAGAAATCGAGTGTGATCTGAGTGTGCAGGCTCTAGCTTGTATTTTTCGGGTGCCCAGGTTAAGGATCAGTTGTAGTCAGTGCAGTGTTGCCTATATATAGTCCAGATGAAGTGTGGAGACACACTGGTTTTGTGTGGAAGTACTGCTGATGGAAAACTGCTTTGGTGTTGGGGATTTGACAGCGTGTGGTGGTGATGGAGCTGGTTACTGTGTAGTGGTGACCTGCAGGATGTGTGTGATGCTGTTTGCACGAGCACAAGGCCTCAGACCCCTTTGCTGTGCTGTGGTTTCCCCCAGGCCGGTGTCTGTCCCCGAACGCTGCGCTGCTGGTGAGGTTGTGCTGCAGGGGTGTGCTGGGGCTCCTGACTGGGCTCTGAGTGTCTCCTACTCCCTCTCGGCTTCTCCAGCCCTATCTGTGTCCAGCCTCCTTCACCAGCCCACTCAGGGCTGCCACTGCTGCAGCTGGGGAATAAAACAAGAGGAGTTTAACTCTTCCTTCCCTCGGGCAGCAGAGAGAGGGATGCGTTGCCAGCCACGCCCGAGTGAGCTCTGCAGACCCTGTGACAGCAGGGTTACGTGGCTCAGGCTCCAAATAAAAAGCTCATTTCTCTCTGGACTCGATCCGAGTTCCTTTCCTGCAGAATAATCCCAGGAATGTGTCACTGCAGTCGTCACAAACGCTGCTGGCCTTTGCTGTTTACATGTGCTGGCCCCTGTCCTCCAGCTCCAGCAGCACCATCGGCCCTCGGGGGAGGAGGCTGGGAGGGTTTCTTGCAGTAAAAACTGAGCAGAAATCACAGCAAAACCATGAAATATATATTTTCCCTATTAAAGTTAATAAAAATGGAATGCTGTATATTTTTTTCAGTCATTCACAGGGTGAGCTTTAATAAAGGCTTGACTAACAAGCTGTGGGTGCTGGGAGGGAGCTCAAGGAGCTTCATGTAACCTCCACATGGGGCTTCCCAGGTACACCAGGGCTCACACTACTGTAGTTTAGCTTATCTTGTCAGCTCTTTACAGCCAACCTCAGAGGATGTTTTTTAGTGAATTCCCTTTTTTCAATGTTCTGGCATTTTTGGGGGGGTTACGTATGATTTACTTACATATATATTAGAACGTAGTTTTTATATGATGTATAAATACATTAAAATGAAGTCTGGTTGTAGTGTCTTTGTTTCAGGCACATTCCTGTGCGTATTTAATAATTTTATGGATGTGTCTGGGCTGGTGAGCTGTGTGATAGGAGTTCAGAATCAGGCTGTGCCCTCTCTCTCTCTCTCTCTCTCTGGGCTGGGTAGATTTGAGTTAAAAAAGCGCTTGTGTTTAATTCCAACTCATGAAATCACTTACAGTGAATTTCACCACCTTTATTTCTTAATGTTTGCTTAGTGGAATATGCACCCAGCAGGCCAAACCTAGGAAAATGTGATTGCAGAAGCAATAAGATCAGCTGGGTGTTGGAATAAGCAGCCTTGTAGCACACTCACTTCTTTTTCACTTTAATGTCTTGTTTTTTCCAGTGTATGACTTGTGCTCAAAACCTTGGGCCTCAAGTGGTTGTGAGGCTTTTGCTGTTTTGTTGGGGGTTTCAGGAGTGTCTCTGGGATGCTGCAACTGGGATGTGAGCTGGAGACTGTTTGTGTAAATGCAGTTGGAATGGCAGACCTGCTTTTGAAGTCTTTGAGTTTCTGGTCACCTGAATTTTCAGGAATGAATTAGGATTGTTCAGCCTGGAGAGGAGAAGGCTTCAGGGAGACCTGAGAGTCCCTTCCAGTGCCTAAAGGGGCTCCAAGAGAGCTGGAGAGGGACTGGGGACAAGGGATGGAGAGACAGGACAAGGGGGAATGGCTTCCCACTGCCAGAGGGCAGGGATAGATGGGATAGTGGGAAGGAATTCTTCCCTGGGAGGGTGGGGAGGCCCTGGCACAGGTTGCCCAGAGAAGCTGTGGCTGCCCCTGGATCCCTGGAAGTGTCCAAGGCCAGGCTGGACAGGGCTTGGAGCAACCTGGGATGATGGGAGGTGTCCCTGCCCATGGCAGGGGGTGGGACTGGGTGTTCTTTAAGGTCCCTTTAAGGTGCTTTCTGCAGCTCCAGGAGGTTTCCAGCCCTGTGGGGGCTTCCCACTAATTGACATCCCAGCCATCTCACTGGAGCTGTACAGATGTGTCCAGCATGTTCTAGCCCTGCTCTTAGGACAGCAAATGTGAAGAAGGAAACCCAAAATTCAAGTTCTCAGTAGACTCTTGAGCTGTTTGTAGTTTTTCTACCTCAGCATGCTATGAATCACTTCTGGGAATAATTTGGGAATTACTGAGAAGAACTTCAACAGCCCTGAAATTGCTGCAAGGAGAAAACATACTGTGCTGAAGGAGCCTTGAAAGAATGGCATCGTGTTTCTCATTTATTGGTGCTGTGTTTGGGGGAAGGTGGGGGATTTTGTGGTGTGTTGTTCCTCAGCTCAGGTTTAGGTATTGCTCAAGAATCTGCTGTAACAGCTCCAGGGGCTCGCTCTGACTGGGATTTTCTGGCCTGGGACTTTTCCTGCAGCGTTATGGCATCTTTAATGTGAGTGTTTGTCCATAATGCCAGAAGATGTTCATGTTTTGGGATGGATGGTCAACTTTGTGAGGATCTCATTGACAAATGCTTCATGGTAACTTCAATATGCTTAATGCTCACTGTGTATCTCTGTTAGGTGTGACACTAATTACAGGGTTTTGAATGCAGTGTCTGCATCAAAGTGTTGGAGACTTCTATTGCTTGTTCTTTGGCTTATGCAGAAAATCTTGTAATTGCTAATCTGATTCATCTTGGACATTTTATTCCCCAAAGTTCCAATTCTTAAACTGTGATTTCCAACAGTTCCTTTTGAAATTCAGCAGAAAACTTCATTTTAAAAAAAATATTAAGGACTGTAGTGACTTTTCTATATAATTTAAACGATGAAGTGCCTGACTCTGCAGAGTTTAGCTGTCTGAATTCAGCTTTCAACTTCAATATGGTTTCTTTTTTCTCCAGGTGGAAACTCTCCCTTCTTTAGTTGCATCAGCTGCCCTTGGGCTGCAGGTCTCCCATCATTCTGGAGGCAAATTTTTCTTGTAGCATCCTTTTAGATGCATGGGAACATGGTGGCAGAACTGGAGTTTTTGTGTTGTTTGTTGTTTTCTCTCCCTGTCTTCTGTCATAACTTCCACTCATATTTCTCTGGGCTTCATGAGCAGTGAAGGTGCAAGTCCAGGCCTGATGGGCAGCAGGAGATGGTGAGGCCTGAAGGTACCAGGAGAGCACAGTGATCTGTATTTACCAGTGTCCTGTGTGCTGCCATGCTCAGGGCATTCCCCCAGGGAGCTGTTGGTGCAGGAACAGGAGCCTTGGTGGTGGTGGGAACGAGCACAACAGGTGGGGAATGCTTGGGAAGGACGGAGGGACAGGCTTTGGGAACCAGGGCATCTGAAGAGATGATCAAACCTGGGGGTACTTGAAGGGCAGATGAAACCCTGGTGGGCAGGCAAGTCAGATATTTTAAGGTTTCAGTGCTACAGCACTTGGAGTGGTCAGAGATTTTCAGTTCTTGGTGTTAGGTGTGACCTTGAGGTGTTTAATTCAGAGGTGCAATTTTCAGCATGAAATCCATGGTGGGTTTCTTATGGCATTTATCTCAGGCTTTTCCTTTGTGGAGACTGCTCTGGACAGAGATTTTTTCATTCAGTAATTCTTTAAGAGCCCTCTTAGTGCCTCCTGGCTTTTTTAGTGGGCAAAAGCTCATCTAAAAAACCCATAATGTAACTCTTCCCAAGATAATTTTGTTATTCTTCTTGTGTATCACGATGCCTAAAGCCATTTAATAGTTAACATAGTTTGAGTTATTTCTTTTCCAGCATAGCCTTGGTATAATTTCCCATGATAATTGCTTGGCTGTTACAGAGGACAGACACGTCTGGTTGTAAATAGACACCTTGCTTAGCTGGGTAGGGTAGGGTTGGATGGCATCTTGGAGGTCTTTTCCAATGGTTCTGTGATTCCAGCAGCTCTGCAGGCATTTGGTGACGTGTCTTCAGGGGGTTTGGGGTGGAACAGGGCTCGCTGAACGTGCCCAGGTGTGATGCTGAGCAGGGTCAGTTGGGAGTCACCCTACAAGAAGCACCTGGGCAGTGTTGGCCTCCGGCTGGGGAGGCAGCATTTCGGGGGCCTGGAGGCAGCAGGGATGCAAGGGCTGCATGGAGGAGGGCAGCTTGATCCCAGGAAAGGTAATGATTCCAGTTCTTTCATGAAAACATCTGTTTTCTTTTATGAAAGTGATGTTTTCTTCTATAAAAGCTTGTGTTCGGACTTTAATTTTGTAATGCAAGCTGGCAAGGTGGGTCCTGTGTCAGACTGCTGTGAGCCATTTCACCCTGTTCTTGGCCTCATATGGGTTCTGTAGGTGCTCCCAGAGGGAAGGGCAGCATGGTGTGATATCCTTATTCCATTAGGTTTCCCAATGAATGCACCAGTCCCAAGTGATATGTAAATGCTGTGCCCTTGCACTGGAGGCTGGCACAAGGCAGATAAAGTGAGCAAATAGTCCTGGGATATTCATCTTACTGTCTGAGTAAGAGGAAAATGAATTGGACAATAGGGATTATCTGAAATCCATATTCTTTTACCTTTTTCATTGTATGTTTTGGAGGAATAGTTTGGGTGGGGCTCTGAGCAACCTGGACTGGTGGAAGGTGTCCCTGCCCCTGGCAGGGGCTTGGAATTGGTTGATCTTTAAGGTCCTTTGCAACACAAAAATAACTGGAAGTTGTTAAGCTGGAACTGTGTTTTTAGATAAATAAGAGCTCCTAGAACTATTCATCCTGCTGTTACTTTATAGTGGATATTCTGTTGTATACTCAGGTGGACCTTGTCAGATCCTTAACTGTGCTCTCCAATTTGCACGATGTGGTGGAACCCCTTGGGTGAGTCAGCAGAGATGTGGGTGGTTCTGGGCCTGGGAGGAGACACTTCCACAGGTGATAAAGGTGAAGTGTTAGTTGGAGGCAGCTGATTTGTATCAGGAGTTACCTCTGGCCTGCATTACATGGGCTGGAGACTTGGATTTCAGGTGTTGGGGATCACCCAAATCACCTATTACAGAACGAGTTGGGTTTTCTTGGCTGCCTTTTGTTGGTTTTTAGGATATTAAATGTTTTATTTATCTATAAATGTGGAAAAGCATTACAGTGTTGTGGAATAGGGAGATTTCACTGCTGGGAATACCTTAATTCTGCCATATACAAAGGTCTGTCCCCTTATTCTCCTGCATATAATAAGCACATCTGCTTAATCTGAAGATTTCTGTATTAAACTGGCTTTGGATTTCCCTAAACACAATATACAGAGCAAGAGACACCTCAGTTTCCCAGCTCTGCTCTCCCTGAGGAACAATTTGATGCCATTTTGCTAATCCTGGGCTTAGATGACTTGAGCACTAGAGGAGAAGGAAATCTGGAATGTGGTTGGAACAGCGTTACAGGCGTGATCTTGGACTGAGTTTCAAGCAGGAACTTGTTGGCTTCTTAGAAAAGCAGTGAACTCTCACCAGGGAAGTGAGATTTTCATACCTTTGAGAACACGGTTTCCTAGAGCAAGGTGAAGACAGTTAACTTGGAAATACTTGTTTTTCTTTTGGCTTCAGACCCTTTCCCTTTCCCCTGTGTCTGTCCCTGCTAAGTTCCAGCTTTTATTTTATAAACAGTATTATTTGTTGACAGGTAAACCCCCCTCACCAAGTGGAAAGGTCAGCAGAGGCTGGTTAAAATGAGCCAGGTTTATTAAAATAAGATACATCTATTGAAGCTGTTCCATCCCTGGAAGTGTCCAAGGCCAGGTTGGACGGGGCTTGGAGCAACCTGGGCTATGGAAGGTGTCCCTGCCCATGGCAGGGGGTGGGATGAGATGGGCTTTAAGGTCCCTTCCAACCCCCAAACCAGTCTGTGGTGACTGTGAAAATTCACTGGCTGCTCAACAGGGAATGAAAACCTTGGTCATGGAATAGAAATTCCAGTGTTGCTGAGATTTCATTTATGCAAATGTCCTGTGATATTTCAAATAAAGTTATGCAAAGAAACCCCCTTCCTGGACAGAGCTTATAATGATGCTTTAAGGGTAGTTGGTTTTCCTTGCTCGGCCTCAGTACAAATGTTGGAAGGACTGAGGGCTAAAAATACCTTGTTAACCCACAGCAGTGGCTTGTGTTGGCCTTCCTGGAGCAACGAATCCCTTTAATTAGTAAGACACTGAAGTTTATTTTGGGGTTTGCTTTGTTTTCACTCTGGGATGTGAACTCTTATGTACTGTAGCTTAAAAAAATTCAAATCCTGTAGCTCTGCCGGGGTTGGCTCCAGCTGTTGGCAGCAGCTGCAGCCTGCACTGGGAAAAGCTAAAGCCCTTTAAACGGGGAGGAGGAGCCAGGAATTGTTTTGATGTGCAGCAGTAGCTGCCTCGATGTGCTGGCCACACGTCTGTGTATGTGGGATCCCAAAGGCAGCTCGAGTTCCCCTCGGAGAGCAGCTTTTGGGAGCACCGTGGGAGGTGGGACAGGAATTGTCAGCCTTGTTTTCACAGTGAAAAATCAGCAGAAAATTGGGGTCAATATGCTGAGCCCAATGTCATCGTTGCTGTGCCTGACAGAAAGGGTGGTCAAAATATTGGACACCCCTGATCTCAAATTGCTGTGGTTTAAGCTCTCCTGTGCCCTGCTCTGCTCTGCCAGAGGGTGGTGTGGGGGGACCCCAGGGCGTTTTCACAGCACAGGTGTGGTTTGCAGAATCTGAGGGAAGTCTCCAGGTGGAAAAAATGGAGAAATTGCCATTTTTGCACCCAGAAGATGAAGCTTGCAGCGTGTCTGGTTGGTTGGCACGGCCATGGCCATCACAAGGCTCCAAAGAACAGCTTCACACGGGGGCAGAGCTGATCAGGGGATAACTGGCCTCTAGAATTCCTTTCTCACCTTGTGAAAAGGCAGTAGGAGGTTATGGCATTAAAAGGGAACAGGATTTGAAGAGAGAGAAATTCTTTAAGTGTTTAGATGCAGGGATTTAGCAGGAGTCTGTTTTCAGCCTGGCTTCTAGAGTATGTTGTAGGTCAGGATGCACAAGAGAACTTGTGCAAAAATAGATTATTCCTTTCCAAATTCTCCTTTAATAAGGGTAATTTGCATGTTGTACAGTAGTGAGTGCAACAAGCATCAGAGCCAGGACTGTAGGAAAGAGGTGCTGGTCTCTTAGGTGAGCAAAATAGTTTTCTGATTCTTGAGCTGTGCGTGGGCTTCTCTAAAGATACCATTTCTAGTGCAGTGCTTTGAGTGTAAAGTACGTGCCTGAGGTGATGGGAACCTGATGAAGCTTGGAAAACACACTTAAGTTTCTTGGCTTGTCCCAGGAAACACAAATAAGAACGTAGCCAGAGGGCAGGATTTTTGCAGAGACCCACAACAGTTTGATTCCTGAATGAGTGTTTTTAAAAAATGTTGTATTACCAGTTTTAGCAAAGCTAAAGGTTCAGCTTTATAAGCCTCAAATGGAGAAGGATTAGTAAGGTGGTGCTTGCAATGGTTCTGTCTCGATTTAGATCTCAGATGTTGCACTGATTGTTGAGGGGGTGTAGGATGGACTGTGAGGCCTCTCCAGGAGGGTGGAGGGTGAGCTGGGACACACTTCCAGGAGGGCAAAGGTGAAGGAGCGAGAGCTGCCGCACCTTGGGATCCCAGAGGTTGATTTCCTCACTTCTGGCTTCCTACAAACTTGCAGCTTTATCTGCCAGTGAGAGTTGTTGAAAGAGGCTTTGTGTTACAGTCACTGAGTCTAAAGTTCATCTGACCAATATTTTGAGTTTCCAAAATAAATACTTGCACGGGTCCAGTGTTTTTTGAAATGCCTGGTGATAGCAGGTGCTTTTTAAATAGGAAGTTGGGGAAGGAAACTCTTTGCTAATGGAGCATTTAGTCACACATTACCTTTATGAACTGTTATGTTTTAGGCAGTTTTCATGTAAAAGGTGCTGCCAGCCCTGAGCCCTTCCCTCCTTGCTTGACTTTCTCTCAGCTCCAGGACCTGGTCCCTTGCTCAGCTGTGCAGTGATAATTCCCAGGTTTTTAGGGGTGCTCTAATGGATCTGTGATGGTTTAATGTTTTGATGGATAACACTCTCTTAAGCAGCGTGTTCAATCCTTATTACAGGAAACTAAAAACTAATTGGGCAGGTGAAGCACCTGAGCTGAGTGTCTGCACTGTTTTGTGTGCTGCCAAAGCTGAGTCTGGGCATTCCCATGGGGAAGGAGACAGGGCAGGGAGAGCATCCAGGGCATCTACCTGTACTGGGAAGTGCCAGGGGACCCTCTCCTCACCCGTGAGGTCAGAGAGACAGTCCCATCCACACAGACACAGAGCAGGTGTTCCCAGGACCTGCTCCCACCCCAGTTTCCCGCTCCAGGTTCTCCATCTTGGCCCCCAGGGAATAAACCTTTCTCTCTTAGCAGGTCTGTGCACCCTGGAAATAAAGTGGGGCCCCTTTGCAGTGTTTCCTTGTTGCTGTAACCAAGGCTTGTGTGTTGGTTGCAGCTCAGCATTAATTCCCTTGGAGAGCAAGCCTTGGATTGCAGGAACTTTTTTTTGACGTTTGACAAAAGCCTTGTTTAAACAAGTTAGATGTGCATCAGGCTAATAAATATAAACCTTCTCAGATTATTCCTGCTGGGCCGTTCTCTGGAGAACAGTGTCTCATTTGTGTGTTTTCCACTGATCATCTCCAAATCTTGCATGGGTGATATCAAGTTAGGGAAAGTGGATTTAGGATTGCATATGGTATAGTCAGGGAAAAAGAGGCTCTGTTTTGACAACCAGCATAGCAATCTGGGAGACATGACTCCAGTTCTAAAAAATGTTTTCAGAAATGTGTTGCATAAACAAGTCATCATTTCCCTTGTGGAGAGGGGAGCTGTTTTTGGAGATGTACTTCTGTACAAACACGCTGGGCCCGCTCTCTGGAGCCTCAAATAAAAGCCCATCTGAATGATCAGATGATGCCAGAGCACAGCTTTTGGTGGACAAGCAAGGAAGTTAGGCCACGAGTGGATGTGTAAGTCACTGAAGTTGGATACTGTCTGTTTTGGCACCTGTGTGCTGTGGCTGCACCACATGGTCCAGGGCAGCAAGGAATAAAGAATCCTCAGTCACACCATCACCTGTGGTCTCATGCGCAGGTTCCCTGAGAAGGGAGAGCATTTAGGGATGGGGAGAGTATGGGTTTAACTGAGTTACTGGATCACACCCATTAAACTGCACTGACTTCATCGTGGCTGCTGGGGTGTGATGAGAGGCAGAGTTTGCCTCTGTCCACATTAATCACACTCAGAGTGTGCAAGCACCAAGCTGGAATGGAGAGTAATAATCCCCATCTGTAGATGGATGGGTAAATGAGGCACTGAGGAAGGGCAGGCTCTGCTTTTATGGGGGAAATCATACCTCTTGTTTAATGGAGTTCTGTAGGGGAAATCTGTTCATTTTGGTGACTGCGAGAATTTCTCTACCTGAAGACTTGAGCTGAGCTGCCATCAGATAAGAGGGAGGGTCCTCTTGTGTATAAAACCTTTTTAAAATAAGAAAATCATATATAGGAATAAATGATTTTTCCCATTGAAAAAAACCCCAGCAGCAAACCTTGGAGGAATCTGCTGCAGCCTCTTCAGGTTAAGATATTGATAAATGCCCTGGGAAACTGAAAAGCAGATTGTGCAGAGCTCCAGGCGAACCTTAGGGTGGTTGGTGATGGATATCCTGGAGGATTGAACTTGCTGGGGGTGGCTGGGGAGGGTGGCACGGGCAGAGGACAGGCCTGACTCGTGTCACAGCTCTGAATGAGCTGTAAGTGTGGGCAGAGATCTTGGCTCTGCAGGGCTCAAAGCAGAGAGGAGAGAACAGAGTGAGTTGTCCTGTCTCTTAGTGCTCTGATCTAGTTGACAAGGAGGTGATCAGTCAAAGGTTGGACTTGGTGATCTAAGAGGTCTTTTCCAAACTAAAGGATTCTGTGATCCTGTTTCCATTAAAAAGGCCTAGTGTGGCCATCTCAGGAGGCTTTGGGGGGTGATGGTGGACCTCACATCTGGAAATAAGTATAGGAGAGCAAAAAGGGGTGTTAGAAAGACAGTGTTTGGTCCAGGCAGGAGCCTCCCACTGAGCAGTGGGGCAGCCTGGGGAGGGAAAGGCGAGAGGGGTCATCGTGAGAGAGGAGGAGAAGGTAAAGATGGAGTCACTCTGGTTTATCCCTTCCTGCCTAAGGATTAAGAAGTGTGTTGTGAAACTAGTAAGAGGCAGATTGAAACCCAGCCCAATAGTTTTCCCCTTTGTTATAATCCGAAAGACAACTGAGCTGTGAGTCCCTGCAGGACCCTGGCAGTGTGAGCCCTGAGCAGGGAGCACAGCAGGGAGTGCAGTACTGGGGGGTTGTGTCTGTGGGGAAGGGCTGCTCCTGCCTGAACTGAACTGCTTGTTCACTCACAGCGTGGTTGGACTTGGAAGGGACCTTAAAGCTCATCTCATTCCACCCTCCTGCCGTGGGCAGGGACACCTTCCACCAGCCCAGGTTGCTCCAAGCCCCATCCAGTGTGGCCCTGGACACTTCCAGGGATGGGGCAGCCACAGCTTCTCTGGGAATTCCATCCCAGTCCCTCCCCACCCTCCCAGGGAAGAATTCCTTCCCAATATCCCATCTAACCTTGCCCTCTGGCAGTGGAAAGCCTTGTCCTATTACTGCAGGTCCCTGTAAATTTTTAGTCTGGGGTTTGGTGTTTGCCAGTCTTAAGAGTTTGTGCTTTTGTCACCGTTTTATGAAGCGTGACTTGATAGTCCCTTTATCTCCTTTCCCCCCAGAGCTTGCTGTGGTTTTGCTCATTTACCACAACCTGCTTCACGTTCTGCTGATTAAATTTGGGTGATGCTCAGGTGTTACCCCAGCACAGACCCTTCTGTGCAGTCCCAGTGGTGGAAATCCTGAGCAGGCTGACTCACGGTATACTTGGGTTTTATTGAGTATTGTTACTAAAGCTGTGTCAGGGAAGTTTTGTTGGATCTCAGGCAAAGGTTCTTCCCCCAGAGGGTGGTTGGGCACTGACCAGGCTCCCCAGGGCAGTGGGCACAGCCCAAAGGCTGCCAGAGCTCAGGGAGCATTTGGATGATCCTCTTGGGTGCACGGTGTGACTCTGGGGGATGGGCCTGGGCAGGGCCAGGAGCTGGACTGGATGGTCTTTGTGGGTCCCTTCCAGCTCAGGATATTCCCTGATACTGTGTTCTTCTCAGCTAAGTAGGCACCGAGTTCCCCTTGTTAATTTTTTGCCTATCTGAAAAGATGAAAGTCTTTTCAGCCTGTCGAGCAAAGAGTCTCAGTCACTTTTTTGCATCTCTGCTGTGACTTTGTGACTTTTCTTTCTGCCTTGCCAGACAAAATCTGTTTCCATATTGGTTTAAAATTTTCTTTTTCCTCCAATTCATCTTTTTTAATTTGTCCTTTGCCACCGATTCTTCTTGTGCCAGCTGTAGGAGCTGTCCCTTTTCATCTTTGATGCTTCACAGGAAGGTTCCTCATTAATATTCAGTTTTGGATAAGAAAGGCTAATTCCCTGTTTGTCCCTGTGGTTGGGAAACGCAGCGTGGGCTACGATTGCTCTCATTTTGGGTGCTTTGGACATCTTTGCTGGGACACGGTTCACTCCTGGGTTTTCCCTCCTGCTGTTCTGAGTGTGGCTGGAACAGCTCAAACTCTTATCTCCAGGTTTTCACTGAGTTACACAGGGATAATCTTTCCTGTGCTGGCACTGCCCTTCCCCTGGGACAGGAGGTGGTGGAAAACAGACCTCACCTTTGACACTGCCCTGCTTTTAGGTAGACCCACCAAAACAAGGCATTTACTAAACATTACATCTCCAATGCCTTCTTTTTCTTCCTGGACTCCAACACTGCTGTAATTGTGTGTTTACCTCCATTTCTCTGAGGCTTTGGTGCTTACAAAAATGCAGTTTATTGCCTGAAAAAAAGATGCGTTATTCCATTGCACGGCAGAGATGATAATTTCCTTCCCCAGTTTTATTGGAGCAGGGGGCAGTTTTATTACAGTGATGCTTTCATTTTCTCTGTGTCAGCTTTCTGTATTCCTTTCAAGCTCTTGGTGGGGTTGGCATTGCCCTGTTGGAAAAGGGGTGTCACTTTTCTCCTGGGGGTGAGGATGAGTATTAAGAAATGTGCACTGTACTGGAATTGAGCTGGAATCCTGATGGTCCCACTCAGAACATCCCTTGTTGATGTGTATTTTGCTTCTCCCAACGAGAGTTGTCTCAAGAGAAAACTGTGTTTCATCTCTGGGATAATAATTTCTCTTACACCAACTCTGTGTCAGCTCCAGGACCCGACCCGCTGGGAAAACACAGGGAAGGGGAAGGTTTTCTTATTAAGTATGTAATTTATTTTTCCTTGTAAACCACTTAGAGCTGAAATAATAGTGTGTTTGGTTTTGGGATTTTTGAGGGGCTGTTTTGGGGGGGTGGGGAGGGCTAAGATGACAAGTCGTGGTTGGAGCTACATTATATTTACGGACAAAACAAATAATTTGGTGGTGTTAGATGTAAAACTTCAAACATGAGACTGGTCTTGGGAGTATACTTGCATACGTTATCCATCATTCTGTGCTGTTTTAGGGAGTGTGGGGTTACCCCAGCTCTGGGAGCTGAGGAAATAACGCCTCTGCACCCACCCAAAAACTATGTTGAACAGTGTTGAGTGAGTGTGGCTGTGAGAGAGATGAGGGGCAATACTGGCAGCAGCTAAAACCCTCTCAATATCAGCAATTTAAAAGTTCCAGACAGAACCCAAGTGCCGTGTGAGAGCCCAGCAGTGAATTTTGGGAAAGGCTGGCTCCTGGCTGTGGAGGGTGTGCAGCTCTTTGCATCCTGGTCCTCCCTTTGTTTCCATGGCAGCACAAAGGATAACGCTGCTGCAGCTGCCAGCTGCTGTTGGAACAGAGATTAGGGGTTTGACCTAAATATCTGTTTAATACAGGTCTCAGTTACAGGGGAAGGTTTTTCAGATGTCAGAGATCTGCAGGGCTCTGACGAGGCTGGGCTGAGGTGCCTGATGCCCTAAAGGTGCTGAGCTTAAAGCTGTTCTCCCGTTTACAGTTAGCAGGTGGGGATGGCCAGGAATAAATCTGTCCAGTGTCAAACATTTATGTTGGAACTGCGGGATTTTATCCATCCTGACAACGTTGGGAGGGAGGGGAGGAGCCTTAAACTGGCAGCTGCCCCAATCCCTCTACCTTTAAAGCTGTAGCTGAGTTGCTCCGTGGCAGTTTTTGTGACTCCTCTGCAGTGTGTGTGCATTAATGCTGGTAACCAGGTGTAAACACAGTGCTGGGCAGTGCTGGGATGTGATTCCCAGAGCCTGGCTGGGGCTCCCACCCGGAGCTGGAGGGAGGAGGGCTTGGAGGGGACAGGGCCACCCTGCAGTGCTGCTTTTTGCTTAAACCGCCTTAGAATTATAAATGACAGCTGCAATTCAAGAAAGAAAAAGGGGACTGTTAGGAATTACTGCTGCAACTACCCATCTCCTAACTGGCATACGGTGTGAAGCCAGATAATCCATAATTCTAATCAAACTGAGTGAGGAAGGAAGAAACCTTAAATTATCCTGATACTGCTGAATTGCTTTTCTAAGTGTTTTGTTTGTTATTGCTTTGTAGCTATTGTTTGGTGTAATAGAACATATAAACAGGGAGAATCCATATGAAAAACTGGGGGTTTTGTTTTTGTTTTTTTTAAACAGGTCTGAGATAAATGAGAAAATTTACAGAATCCCAGAATGGTTTGGTTTGGAAGGGACCTTAAAGCTCATCCCATTCCACCCCCTGCCTTGGGCAGGGACACCTTCCACTGGAGCAGGTTGCTCAGAGCCCCATATAAGATACAAAAAGGGCCTTTTGGAATGTGGCACACTCTTCCAAATAATATTTTATGCAAAACTTAGAAATAAACATGTCGGGATGTTTTTCTGCTGTTTTCTGTTGGAACTGAGTCGGTGCTTTGACTTGGAGTGAAGGGGGCTGGGTTGGGAGGATGTGCTGTGAGATTACCCCTCCTGAAAAATGCATGTTTGAGGAGTATCACAAGTCTCAACCCAAAAGCTGCATATTTCCCTCTTTGCTAAGAAAATTAGCACAGGAGCTCTGGGAAGTATGTCCTGAAAGTGCTGCTTTGATACGGCTCCAAGAAAGACGTGTGGCCCCGTGTGCATCCTCATGGGCAAGTGGGAGCTTGTAGGAATATTTTCTGTACCTTTTCACTCTCAGGTTTTTATTTCAAAGTCAGAAGTAACTCTAAATATTGCTTGTAATGCAGAAATTATTGAAGGGGGAGCAGGGTGTGATGTGGCTGTTGGTACTTTTAACTTCATTCATGTGTTTTTGAGGGCTCCCGTTCTTAGCAAAAAGGATCTTTTGCTGAGTGTTTCCAGAGAAATCCCATGGCTTTCCTATTTTTTATTTATTTATAGCTTTTCCTCATTTAAAAGGACAGCAAAGGAATGTTGGGATTGCCTGAGGGAAGCTCTTGCTAAGAAGCTTTCCAAGAATTGTGGAAGATTTCAATCTTTTCATGTTGTCCTGCAGAGACATCTGCCCGCCCTTCCCTCATCCCTCCTTTTGGTCAGGTTTGCCACTGGGTTTTCATCTGGATCAGAGGCAGAGAAAGCTGTGAGAGATTTGGGGGGAAAAAAAGGGCGAAACGAGGTTAGTGGCACAAGGGCTGGTGGGGGAGAGGCTGCTGTGCTGGCACTGCCCATGGGGGGCTGCTGGGATGGTTTTGAGCCAGCTTAGGCTCTCCTAAAATATTAATCAACAGACAGACTATTGGCTTGCGGGGGTTCTTTGAGCAGAGGGGCCTGAAGGCTGGAGAGGGTGACGTAAATCTAATTGGCCCCAGTTAAGACTGTTGACTCTGAGGTCTGATTAACTGCCTTGCTGCAACTGCCCGTGGCAGGAAAGTGAGTTGATTTAGGAGAGGGCTTCCAGCATTCAAATTCAAGGATAGGATGAAATGGACTGCTGGACACTGGGCAGGCTGGGGCTGTGGTTATTTCCAGAAAGGCTGTGAAACCCCTCCAGTTTTCATGTGTGACTTCGCTCCCCTCTTCCAAATGATGGGCGTTGTCTCTCTTTAACTTTGTTCTGCGAATATTTAGTTTTTAGTGATAATTCCTGGCTTTGAAGAAGTAAATTTTTCTGTTTGAAAATTTTGAGGAGGGCTTTTCTGGAAGCTATCTGCTGTTCTGTGCCTTGGAGTGCATAGACCTGGCCAAGAATGGCCACCAACCCCTGAGATTTTACCCCAACACGTGTTACCCCATCCCTGGAAGTGTCCAAGGCCAGGTTGAACGGGGCTTGGAACAACCTGAATAGTGGAAGGTGTCCCTGCCCATGGCAGAGGTGGAATGGGATGAACTTTAAGGTCCCTGCCAACCTTCTGGGATTCATGGGGAACCAAAATAGAGCATACATCTCATTCTTAGTACTGGAACTGAGATAGAAGGTTCCTCTGGGTGGAGCTGAGTTACTAAACTGAGGTTTTAAAATAACCAAGGATCTTGTTGGAGTTTGTGCTTTAATGCAGTGATGTGGAAGTGGAACTGAGAAGCTCTGAATGTGGTGGTGGACATGAAAAAAAAACAAAGACCATGTTGGGGAAAAGTAAACCTGGCAAGGAGAATGCAATTTAAATGATCTTGGTGCCTGCTTTAAAAAGACACGAGTGACACTGTGAGTGTGTGGTGCTTTTGATCACTGATGCAGAAGTTAAATGAGCAGCACATGCAACTGTGATTAATTATTGACAGAAGTCATTCCTTTCATATGTACAGTCTGGAGTGAGACATGAAGGTTGAGTTCTCTTGAATTCCAGAGTTGGGCAGTAATGCAAACAGTCAACTTCATACATGTGGTTCTATTTATTATGCAAATCTCTTCCAATATGTTTAAATCCACATGTGGTAGTTGGGGGTAGTTTGGTGCTTCAGCAGAGGATTTTTGTGGACTTCACGATTTGGGCTTTGCCTGCTCCAGTGTGAGGGATCCAGTGTTTGGGTCATGCTGTAGCTGTAAGTTAATTTCCTTTATTTAGGAAGAAAAGGCACTTCCCTGGGCTTGTTTGTGATGTTCTGTCTATAAGTATTTGACCTTTTCACCTGAACTTCCATGGGGTTTGGGATTAATTTGGAATAAATCACTCCTTCCTGAGGAATTCCTCTGAGAACTAGCTTGGTCAGTGGGTAGTTCAGTGTCCATCCCAGTGAGGGCACACAAACCTCATTGTGTTTCATTGCCTCTCCTCCCTGACTTGTGCTTTGGGAATGTACACATCTTCCAAAATAATATTTAAAGTGTCAGGGCTTCTGATATTCTTGTCACCTTTGTGCATCTGCCCCTTTGCCTTGGGAGATGTTTCTGCACTTCTCCCAAGTTGGTAGCAGCTCCTCATCTATTTTGAATTTTCTGTGGTGATGAAATCCAGTGCTCCTTTTTTATTGAAGCTTGTTGACATTAATAGAGGGCTCTCATTTTGTTTCACACACATAAACCTCCACGAGTCAGGGATAATACTTGCCCTGAGACTGATGGTTTTCCTTGACTCCTGAGAATCTGCAGAGGAGCTGAAACCTCCTTGTGTTGTTTGGCCTTGGCTGGTCCTCCCACTGCTTAGTCTTGCAGATAAAATGGGATTTTTCTGTTTATCCATCTTTTGCAGTAATGAGGGAAGGAATGATGCATGCACGGGTATGGGGGAAGGAGAAACAGGTCTGTTCAAATCATGCCATGTGGACATATTGATATATAAAAATGTTTAGTTCTAGAATTGTCAGGAAAAACTGTTTTGGAACAGAGCTGTGGAATGTAAATGGTAGTTGGGGTTATGAAGAGGAATGCAGGGTAGAATCATGGAATCATGGGATGGTTTGGGGTGGAAGGGACGTTAAAGGGACCATCTCATCCCACCCCCTGCCATGGGCAGGGACACTTCCCACTAGCCCAGGCTGCTCCAAGCCCCGTCCAACCTGGCCTTGGACACTTCCAGGGATCTGGGGGCAGCCACAGCTTCCCAAATCCACAGTAGCTCAGGACAAACCAGGAGGAAGAGTAGTTCCTGTCAGGACCTAATAGCCAATCTAAAGCTCCCCAGTCCACTGCCCACTGTAAGGAAAAATATTCCTTCCCTCAGGAAGGGAGGAAAACATCTCGCCCAAGCTGTGTCCCTTTGGATGCCCGAGTCCTGAGGCTCCTACAGCAGGTCCCACTGCAGTGTTCCCAAATGGAAATTGCTGCTTGTTTGTGATTTTCACCTGGGCATGGTACAGAAAGAATCTTCCCGTGGCCTCAGGTTCTGATGGAATGGGATATTTCAGGTCATGGAACAGGAGCCAAATGACCCCAAGTGTCTTGTCTTGCACCTGGGATGCCAGAGGTTAACCTGAGTCTTCAGAGCATTTTAATCTGAGCCTTTGGTTTTCCTTCTCCTTCCAGTGGGTGTGTGGGAGGCAGCTCCAATCTGCAATCCACCAAAAATGCTGATTATTTTCCCTGTGTTTTCATACAAACATACATGTCCCACTGTACAGCGTCAGTTCACAGCTGAAATACAAAGCCATGTGTTAAATATAACTGGGGAAGGCTTCCAAATTCCTGGCTGATGGGTCTTTTTGTAATATTGAAGCAAAAGTAATTTATTTATTAATAGAAATAGACTGGAAAATACAGGTTTGCTTTGAGATTGTTTTCAGTTGGTCACTGGGAAAGCTTGGATAGTCTTTTAAGTTAGGATAGGGAATTGCCTCCAGATTCTTTATTCTCCAGATGAAAAGATCAAATGAAAGAGCCTTTTCCCTCAGCTGATGGGTGTGTTGGAGGGGGAGCAGTGACTTGCAGAACCTTTGCTCCCCTGAGGACAGCGTGGCCAGTTGTAGCTTTCTGCCTGTTACTTCCTGTGGCATTAGGAATTGTTTGGAATGCCAGGACTCTCTGTGCTGTTTAATTCCTGTACAGTGGGAGCTGTTTTGCTGTTTAATTCCTGTACAGTGGGAGCTGTTTTGCTGTTTAATTCCTGTACAGTGGGAGCTGTTTTGCTGTTTAATTCCTGTACAGTGGGAGCTGTTTTGCTGTTTAATTCCTGTACAGTGGGAGCTGTTTTGCTGTTTAATTCCTGAACAGTGGGAGCTGTTTTGCTGTTTAATTCCTGTACAGTGGGAGCTGTTCTGCTGTTTAATTCCTGAACAGTGGGAGCTGTTTTGCTGTTTAATTCCTGTACAGTGGGAGCTGTTCTGCTGTTTAATTCCTGTACAGTGGGAGCTGTTCTGCTGTTTTATTCCTGTACAGTTGGAGCTGTTCTACTGTTTAATTCCTGTACAGTTGGAGCTGTTCTACTGTTTAATTCCTGTACAGTGGGAGATGTTTTGCTGTTTAATTCCTGTACAGTTGGAGCTGTTCTGCTCGGGAGGAGCATCCTGTGTGTGTGGCACAGACACTCAGCTGGTTTGCCTGGCTCTGGGGGGGCTTTGATCAATATTCAGATTGGATTTGTATCAGAAACACCAGACTCTGTTTGCTTGCAGTTGGCCAGACCTTTATGGAAGGAGCAAAATGATGTTTGGAGCTAGAAAAATAGAGCCTTATTTCTGTCCTCCCTGTGGGATTGCCAGTGAGGCTGGACCTGGGTGCAACCCTAAGGAATTGATTTCTGTTGGGAGAAGCGATGAACTTAATTCACCATTCTTCAAGAAATCAACCCCTGCCCCCAGTAGTTCTGATTGAATTCTAAAGTAAATGGCTCTGTGGTTTATTTCTGTCTGGGTTGTACTACAGAAAAATAGCCTGGTTTATGAATAAAGAGATGTTTTCCCCTCCCTGGGCAGGGATGTTCCCAGCGACTCTGCTGGCTGCAGTTGTTGACATTAAGTGTGATGTGCAGTAGAAAATAACATGTTTTAGAACCAGCAAATTTTCTCATTTACCTGTGGAGAGGATGGTGGCAGCTGCAGTCGCTGATGTTTAAGTGTGACAAGGAGCCCAAGGCTTTTCCTGTAGGGAAGGAATGTGTCGAGGTGGATGGGAAATGGTTTAACCCTGGATACACTGGAAGAGTCTTTGTGGAACCCCGAAGGCCTGGAAGCAGTTTGGGCTTGCAAATGCTGGGGCACATGAGACAGGTGGACTCACTGCTGAGGGCAGGTCTGTGTGGAATGGGCACTTCTGGGATTCTGGATTTTTTTATATGATTTGTCCAAACCCCTGGTGTTTGTCAAGTTGGACTGTCAAGTCTCCTGAGATCAGGGTGAATTTTGGTCAGCCAGAGCCTTGGCATAAAATTGTGTGCAGCAGACCACTAAATGTCATTATCCTGACATTGAGAATGTTCTCCTCTTTCACAGATGCCTTTGTAAATAGCCAGGAATGGACACTGAGCCGATCCGTCCCGGAGCTGAAAGTGGTGAGTTTGTGTTTACTTCTGGCTTGGAAAACATCCTGAAAATGTTACACACAAGTGTGAATCTTCCACACTTCATTAAATCTACTGTTGGGGAAAAAACATAGAAAGGAATTTTAATCAGTAAAGCATTTTTCTTCTACACAAATATGATAAAATCCCGGGATGGTTTGGGTTGGAAGGGACCTTAAAAATCATCTTGTTCCACCGGCAGGGACACCCTCCACTAGCCCAGATTGCTCCAAGCCCTGTCCAGCCTGGCCTTGGACACTTCCAGGGAAGGGTCTGTCTTTATGTATCTTCAGTTTTTATAATCACACTTCAAAGATCTCTCTGTATTTTATTGCTGTTGCAACTTGTCTGGCTCCATGAACCAGCTTCCAGGGGAGGTCTGACACGTCTGTAAGAGGGGGGTGGAAGTTTGCAGCTGATACATAAAGGTCCTTTTGTCTTACCGTAATAATTTTTCATCATTTTTTCAAGGGCCAAATGTCTTCTCTCCCTCTCTTGAAAGACTTTACCTGAATTAATACCGAATTTAAAAAAAAAAAATATTTTGAAGGTTCATTTAGTGAATCAAAACCTACATTTTACTGTAACAGTGAGCAGTGATTTAATAGCTACTTACAATAACTTCCCTGGGCTGAGCTGTTTTCATGTAGGTGAAAGAAAAGGCAAAAATAACACAGGCAGACTGGGGGAGTTTCTCAGATTTGCCCTTTTAAGAGAAGTGAACATGGAGGCTGAGATGAGACCTCCTGGTAGTGGGAATTAAACCAGCAGCTCAGAGCTACTGAGGCTCCATCACTGGGGTGTAATTTTGAAGACAAACACGTCCCTAAATACCTCACAGAAGTAAAACTCTAAAGAATTTGGGACTAGAAGGTGTTGGTTGGGTAGGAGTCCAGCACTGTGGTGGCTTATTCTGAGGAGGATCTACAGAGGATTTCCTTGCAAATCCCTTCCCCTTCTCTGAGCCCTGCTAACTCACAGCACGCCCCAAGGCACCTGGGCTTGCAGGTGGGACCCAAGCTGTGTTACTGCCTGTTGTAACACAACACAAACAAGTCCCAGGCACCAGATGATGGTCTCAGGGTATGTTTTTCTCTTGTGACAGCCTGGCTGCATCGAGTACTTGTCCTGGGTATTTTGCCCCCGTGGTGTCTGAAGCAGGGGTAGGAAAACAGATTGCAGCTGCCGAGAATTGATTAGCAGTGGTCAGCATGCACAGGATGGCTGTGCCAGGGTGAAAGCAGAACTCTGACCATTACAGAAGTCATAATTGGATTAGAGCACTGCAAATTGTGCATTCCAGCAGCACCAGCTGTGCTCCAGCAGGGAGGGCAGATTGGGAACTCCAGCTGAAACGTGCTCTGCCTTTGCTGCCCGTCTGTCCTTGGGGAGCAGTCGTGGCTGTGAGTCCATCTCTGGGTCATTCCCTGCCTTCCAACCTCATTCTGGGAGCTCACTGATGGCTGAGGAAGGAAAGGGCCATGTGAAAGCCAGACCTGCTGCTCCAGCAGTGCAGGTGTGGGGATCAGACTTGGTATGGCAGGGTTAGGAAGGAGCCCCAGCTTTCCCCTCTTGAGCAGGATGTGGGGAATAGCTCACTGGGAGAGGTGGTCTTCTCTGCAGAGGCTGGGAGGTCCTGAAGTTGAGGGGTTGGTTGATTTTTATTTTTGAGTTATTTATACAGTGGCTGCTGTTGTACACTTTGGGCTCTGCAGAATTTTAAAGGGAATAGAAACTGCTCTGGGAGAGCAGGGGAAGCACCCAGGGCTGCAATAAAGGAAGGATTATATTTCAACATGTCTTTGAGCAAAGAACACCAGTCTTTGCCTCTGCCTCCTGTTTTAGCAATACACTCAGGGCTTGGTTTCTTTCCAGTGTTCAGAAGGATTTTCAAGGTCAGGTTGGACGGGGCTTGGAGCAACCTGGGCTAGTGGGAGGTGTCCCTGCCCCTGGCAGGGGGTGGCACTGGGTGGGCTTTAAGGTCTCTTCCAACCCAACCCATTCTGGGATCCTGTGGTTGGTTTGTGCTGATCAGATACTTCCATGGAGTTTTACCAAGGATTTTGATGCTTCTCTGATGGTCAAGAGCGTGGGGAGAACCCAGTACCTTTGGTATTCCTGGATCCCATGTATCCAAAAGTAAGATAGGGATATGTTAAGGGATAGGAATAAATATGAGGGGTCTTTCTGGATAAAATCACTTAATATCTTGCAAAAAAGTACACAAAGTGCAGTCAGGGCAGCTTTCAAATGCCAAGTGCTGTCAGTATGTTTAAGCTTTTTTCCCAACAGGCTTTAGTAGGATGTGGGCACAGTGGTTTGGCTTCGTTTTACAGCGTGTCTGGCACTTGCAGATAAATGATTCAGTGTTGCACAAGTCATAAGTGACAAGAGCACTGAGTTGTAGCTGAATTTTCTCCTTTCTGAACTGGGTTAGGGTGGTATTTTTGTGCCCTAACATGCTTGTCATAACTTTGTGCATTTCAGACATATCCATAAATAAATAGAGATGACTGAGGGGGGGTGTGTGTATAAAATATGGGAGAGGGGAATATGACTGCTGTGAAAACATGCTGGCATGTTTGTCATACTGTGGGGGATCAGCCTTAAGTATTAATACTGATGAAGAGAGAAACTGGATTAGAAGTCGGATTTTTTTTCTGGTGTAAAACTTATTGCTCCTGGTTTTTAGGAGCAATTGACTGGGAGACCTGGAGCTGTGATGCCAAGCCCTGCACTGAACAAGAGAAGGACAGTTCTCTTAGATTTTCATGTCATGTACCGGTTTGATCCCTGGTAGGAAAGAGGTGGTGCCTTGTAGGTTCTGAGGTGGGATCTGAAGGAATCCTGTTTTGCCAGGTGAGGAGAAGGCAGATCTCACCTGAGTGCTTTCTGAAGGAGCTGTCTAGGGAGAAAATAAAACTGTTGATGCAAATGTAGATTTTACAGATGTGTTTGCAACCTGGTCTAGTGGAAGGTGTCCCTGCCCATGGCAGGGGAGTAGAATGGGAGGAGTTTTAAGGTCTCTTCCAACCCAAACCAGTCTGGGATTCTGTATGAAATAGTGTTTTTTTCACTGAAATACATGTTCCTCCTCCTGATCACAGTGCTTTTGGCATCATTTTGCAGCATTATAATATCCAAATGCTCTTGTGGCCAGGCATTGTGGATCCCTATGAGGAGGAATGTATCAGAGAACCCGAAGTGATGTAAAATGATGTATTCTGATGGGACCTTTGGGATACTTAAAAGAAAAAGAAAAGTTGTATTCTCAAATCAGTTGATGTCTTTCAAATATTTGGGGTCTCTCAATAGAATAAGTTACTCCCATCCATGGCCAAAGTATGTAGGTTGTTCACTCTCACTGGACCCCAAGTTGATGCTTTTCTGTTTTTCCTGGCAGTTAAAATTTTGACCCAAGTCTAATATAAAATAATGTTAATTTCCATACACACGGGACTTGTAAGCGATTTTTGATATGAAGGGTGTTCTTAGGGTTTAGAATTAAGGAAATGGAGTAGAGACTGTGCAATAATGTGTAACTTGTTCCTGCTGCCTCGGTCAGTTTGGCAATCTTGGGCCCATCAGCAGAGTTCATCTTGTCTCCAGGGATCTTATGTTCTGAACCTTTGGGGAGGGTCAAGTAAACATGTGAGAACAGAGTAGGCTTGGTTTGTTTTACAGGGTGAAGTAAGTTCCCATCTCCTCCCCCAGAAACCGAGTGTCCTCAGCACTGTGTGCCCTTTTATAGCAACAGAAAATGCAAATCTCCACATCTTTTGGAATATGAGCACCTCCAGGAGGAAAACTCCTGTGCTGTTGGGCTGCTTTCTGTTAGTTCTGCCTGGGTTTGAAAAACAAATGCCAGTGAACCAGCTCAGCAGAAAACTCCTGTGAGCTTTTAGGGTCAAGTGCTGCTGGTGGTTGTCAGATGTTCCCAGGCAAGTGTTGGGCGTGGATGGTTTGAGTTGGGAACGTCTTGGGTAGAGTCAGGAACTTCAACACATCCTGGTGGAGACCTGAGAGCCCCTTCCAGTGCCTAAAGGGGCTCCAAGAGAGCTGGAGAGGGGCTTGGGACAAGGGATGCAGTGATAGGACAAGGGGGAATAGCTTCCCAGTGCCAGAGGGCAGGGATAGATGGGATAGTGGGAAGGAATTCCTCCCTGTGAGGGTGGGGAGGGCCTGGGCTGGAATTCCCAAAGAAACTGTGGCTTCCCCTGGATCCCTGGAAGTGTCCAAGGCCAGGTTGGAGCTACCTGGGCTAGTGGGAGGTGTCCCTGCCCATGGCAGGGGGTGGGATGGATGATATTTAAGGTCTCTTCCAGCCCAAACCATCCTGTGCTGGTGGATGTGCCAAGATGAGTCTGCCCACAGCCACAGATATCCCGTGTGCTTAGTGGTGAGTCAGTGGGAATCACAGTGTGCAGCCTCCAGGGGTGTTCCCAGCGTGAAAGCTCAGTGCTGTGTTTGTTTCCCAGTGAAGAGGTGCCAGGCTCCTCCCTGAGGTCTCTGTGTTCCCTGGTGTCTCGTGGGCAGCTGAGCACAGGAGTGCTGTGGGCAGAGTTCCCGTGTCAGCTTTGCTGTAAACTCTGTCTTGCCATCTGTGGGACTGTTCCAGTGGTGTGGGCTTTCTCCTCGAGCGCTGAGATGTTATTTCAAGGTTCTCATGGAACGTTCTGCATTTCCCAGGGATTAATGCACTGGGTTTCTGTTCCCTCTGTGTCTCCAGGGGATCGTGGGTAACCTGGCCAGCGGCAAGTCCGCGCTCGTGCACCGGTACCTGACGGGCACCTACGTCCAGGAGGAGTCACCCGAAGGTACGTGCTCTGCACACCTCACCTCTGCTCTGCCCCCACGGGCTGCATCTGTACCCATTTTAATCATGCAGAAATGAATTAGCAAAGGATCTCATTTGCTGTTTCAGAATTCATGGAGATTTCTCCTGTAGTTCTCCAGACTGAGCTCAGTGTGCACGATGATATAATCGGAGCTGTTCCATGGCTCCGGAGCATCCTTAAATGCTTTGGCCCCCAGGATGTGTCCTTATGGGAAACTCGGTCCTGGTGGAGAGGAGCTGACTGCTCTCAGTGGTGCTGCTGCTTTCAGTAGGGCTGTTGAGAGCCACAGTCACTGTCTGTAGTACAGGATTTCTGCAGAATTGGGATTTGGGGAGAATAAAACAACTTCACGAGCTTAAACTAAAGATATAATTTGTTCCTTGTTTAATGTATTAAGTATTTAGTCTTTTTTTTAATGTTCTCATAGCATAGTAAATGAATTTGTACGCTGTAGTGTTTAACATTAATCCAAAAATATCAAAGCATAGCACCTTATCAAGGTGTGTCTTACAATAAATACTTTTTTTTGATTATTTTTCTTTATCTGTTCTCCTTATGAACTTTTAAATCCAACTCTGAGACACTGAATTTCTGGTTCCTTCTTTTCCTTACTGGCTGTTCCATTCTTTGCAGATATGGATGCAGGTAACTATACATTGTCTCCATGGCAGCTCTCCTTTGGAAGGGACAGACGGTGGTTTCTGTACTAGAGCATTTTCCCCTTGTTTTGTGTATCATTTTGAGTTGTTTCCTTTTGATTTCAAGTCTTTAGTACATCTCACTGTTTTTGTCTCTTGCTGTAGTTGTCTCCTCAGCAGTAGTTTGTAGCCTCATGCATCTCTGATAACATTTGTTCCTAATTAACTCTTACCAAAGGAAGCTGTTCAGCTCAACAGTTGACGTTTTAACAGCCTGGAATTGTAGTTAAAGTGGGAGGAGAGGGAAAGGGAGGGATGGACAAGGCTTTTCTGTGTGGTATTGCAGCAACAGTGAAGGCTTCCAGTTTCTAAGTTTGCCTGAAATGCTTTTGCTGCTTTGTAGCTAGAACTGATAATTGATAATGATTGATAATAATAATGGAGCCTCTCCCCAAAGCTACGTGTAGATCCTGGTTCTGGATGCTGAGAGTGAGAAATGGTGATGTGAGGGGCAGATCCACCCATTTACAGGGACCCTTCAGCAAAAATCACTATCTCAGTGTCTCTGCACGAACAGAAAATATTTTGGGCTGTTTTCTCCTTGCAAGACTCCGATCTATTGGCTGTTCCCAGGGCTGGCAGTCCTCTCCTCCTGTAGGATGAATATTTTGGGTGGTATTCCTTGGGAGTGTTGCCATCTGTCCTCTTTGTCTTGAAGGATTTTTATTTACAGTGACGTTCTGACTGTTTTTCCTGGAAGGATTAGATGACAAAAGCAGTGTCAAATCATTTCTTTGCACGTAAGTGTAGCTGACAAGCCTCACTAATGACACTGCTGCATTTCATTAGCAGGAGGAAAACTGGAATAATTAAGAGCTTTAATTCGCCTTGTGTGAGGGATAAGGGAAGATTTTGTAATCAAGTTAATACTGAAGGAGATGCAACCCGTATAAACCATCCTTAGTATTACCTGTAGTGGTGATTTGTGAGTGTTTTCGTTCTTTGTCATAGAATCTCAGGATGGTGTGGGTTTGGAAGGACCTTAAAGCCCCCCCAGTCCCACCCCCTGCCCTGGGCAGGGACACCCTCCCTAGATCAGGTTGCTCCAAGCCCTGTCCAGCCTGGCCTTGGACACTTGCAGGTCATCCAGGCACAGTCCCACACAGCATGCAAAGTGTCATCCTTTACCTTGGAGACCCCCCTTTTCCTCCTCTGAGGGATGGTAAATGTGCTGGGTTGTTCAGCTGCTAAAGAAGGGATGGATATGGGACATTGAGGTGTCAGCTGCTTGATTAGGGAAGAAAACCCCAAGTTCCCTGACTGTGACTGGCTTCCTGACAGCTCAGTTTGTCAGGGCATCATGCAGTGAGTACCCCGTGGGTAAAGTCATGGCTCTTGCTCCACGTGGAGGTGGTAATTAGGGTCAGGGACTGCTCTTTGTGCTCTCCTTGGCTCCAGTTGCCATGAAACCGTCCCTCAACCAGCCAGGTCCCAGGTCTCCTGGAGCCCTTGGAGGCAGCTGCAGCGTTCCAGTAAATGAATTTTATGTGAAAGTGGTTTCAAGTTTCCTGCAGCTCTTTAAGGTGAGATATTTCTCTTGCTGCCCGACACCACCTCCCCTCCAAGAGGAGGACTCAGTTAAGGGGTAAAGCAGTTTTCTCTCACTGTCTGGCCTAACTTTGATTTCTGTTCAGAACTTCTGTTCTGTTAGTCCCTGGTGTGTTCATAGCATGAAAACCTTTGTTGTCTCAAAGTATAAGAGTTTGTTAGGAAGAAAGTTTGCTTTTAGACTCTTGCTTTGCATATTTAGGATGCAAATAACTGTACTCCTGTGTGACACATTTAAAATCAGATGGATTTGGATGTAAGGAACGAAGTGATGTGTTACCCTGCAGTGAGTGGGAATCTCAGGAGTCTGGGACTTCCAGGTTTTTTTCTGTGATGGTACAACAAGGAAGTGATGGGAAATAGGGAATCCTAGTGACTTGTTATCTTCCAAGTATCTTCCAAGTGATTGGAACAAACACTCCTGCTGCTGTGTGTGTGACATGCTGAAACAAGAGATGGTGTGTGAAGCCTGGGGTCTTTCTTTTCCCCCAACTAAAATGGAATTGTGCCTGTAGGAACAGAGTGAACCCAGGGCCAGGTGTGGAATTTGAGGCTGGGTTCTTTGCAGACCAAGGTGAGCTGAAGTTGACAGGAATAGGGAGTGTCAGGAGATTCTGTTGCTCTTTGGGCTTTGTTTCCAAAAAGCCACCGAGGTGTGAAACATGACTTAAAGGCTTTTCCACACCTCTGCTATGTCTGTGAATATGTTAAGTTGTATTATTATTATCTCAGTACTTTTTTTCCAGTGAGTGTAATAAAAAAAAAAAGGCAAATAAATTGTCCAAGATGTCTCAGCTGGGATGAGGAAAAAGGAGGGGTTTTTTCCCTTCATGTACTTTGGGGTATATTTAAGATTTATTTTTTTTTCCTTGTGGAGTAAATAGGTTCTGTGTTTCCAAAGGCATAAAACCCATCCAGCATCCTGACTCGAGGCAGCAAGTAGCTGTTGCAGTCAGTGAGGTTTCATCTCCTGTGTGTGTGGAGGAACTTGTAATAAAAATTAAATTTTCCCCCAGTAAGAGGTACAAAATAAAGCCTTTAATGGTGTTCTCCAGAAAGCTGTGAGCATTTACTTTCTCTCCAAATTTGACCTAAAGATAATTTTATACTATTGCAGCTTTCACCAAATAACTTTTTTCAGTAGCACAGTGAACAGTGTATCACTTGAATAGCAGGAATGGTTGTGAAATGGTCATAAAATAGCAGGAATGGTCATGGTGGTTATTATTAAAATGCTAAACCAAGTGTCACCTTCAGCCTTCCCTTTGAAGAATGTAGTGGAAGCATCACGAAAACAAGTTCCCAGCCTGTAACAAAAACATGTATCAACAATCTTAGAGGTCTTTTCCAACCTAAAGGATTCTGATTCTACATAGAAATTACATCTTGGGGGATGGATGTCCATGTCTTTCAATTTATTGTCTCTAGTAACTATTTCTGTGCCATTCTTCCCCAGCAAAGGGTAATTATGCAAGGAGGATCGAGGCAGACTGCTTTAAAATTTCAGCTGCTTTCTTCCCATCCTCTTAAGAGATTTTGTCTGGTTACAGACTCTTACACAATATCTGTGCAGAAAGTTCAAGCACAATCTATTAACTGGGATGACCCTCCAGGTGGCTTCAGCCAGGTCTGATGCTTCCCTTGCTGGGGTGAATCCAAGAATGGAGCTGCTTCTGGGAAAAAAGAAATGTTAAAAAAGGACCAGGCCCAGCTGGACAGGGCTTGGTGCAACGTGGGATAGTAGGAGGTCCCTTCCAAGCCAAACCCTTTGGGATTCTGAGATCCCTTGGGCCTCCCAGTTTGGTGTTTTGGGATGAATAGAACATGGGAGCTGCAGCAGAATTGGGCAGTTTTCCCTTCTGTAGCTCTGGCTCTTGTTCCCTTCTCCCTGTGATTCATGTAATCCTTCCTGCTGGGAACAATTAGGTTCCTAAGGTTGCCAGTCTCTTTACAGAAGCCACTGGCTATTTTTATCCAGTTAATATTTTTTCAAATAAGTAGGAAGGCCATATTTAGTAAACACCCCAATTTGATCTCTCCTGAATAAAGAGAGGATGTGCCCCAGACTAATCTGTGCTCTCTGTTCTCAGCAAGCAGCTGGCTGAAATGCAAATGAAGAGCAGGGAAATGTGTCCCCTGAGGGTGTATTTAGGTGCTTTTCTTGGAAACTCTTGCTCTTTCATTCATGATTTTTTGGAATTCCAGAAAATGACCATCATCCACGGTTATATACTGACATCATGCCTGTTTATGTGCTTGTACAGGGAGATTTTGCAAGAATGCCAAGTGCATATGAGTTCAAAAAAACCACATTAACCTTAAAGTCACGTTTTGAAGTTCTTGAGCTACAAAACACAGGGAAGCTGGAATTTTCCACTTTGATTTCAGTGTTTACAAGCGTTTTGTTTACAGATCCTTTCAATGTTTCACGAGCTCCTGCAGCACTTTGAGGCAGCTGAAGGTACCTGAGTAGTTTTCCTGTGTGTAAACCCAGACATGTGCAGGGGACAGGGATGACTTGAGACACGTGTTTCAAAATTACCTATTTCCAGTTCTTTGTCTTCCATTCTTTTCAAACGGGATTGGCTGATTATTTTTATTTGGCATTTCATGCTGACACCCAGATATAAAACAACACTTGTCTCTTTTTGATCCTTTTAAAGTGCTGCTGCAGTGGGCTCTCCTGGGCTTTTGGAGCCTTTCAGGCTTAGCATAAAAGACACAAAATGTTTATGTATTCTGCCCCCTCCCCTCTGGAGCCCTTCCCTCTCCCCCTCTTCCTCCTGGGACTGCCTGTGTGGGTTGGAGAATCCTTTGAAAACCTCTCTGTTCCAGCCATGGGGTTGGCAACTGTTTCAAGTGTCACACAAATAAGGAACTCTGGTAATTAAAGGAAGAACTCAAGAATTTGCTCTTTTCCTGGGCAGAAGGTGCTGAAGAAGCAGTTTCCTACAAGGGGCTTCCCTTTTTGAGCTCCTTAAGGTGATGTCTTTAACATGTTGCACCTTGAATACTCCAAGGTTTGGATGAGTGACGTCTTTAGGATTTGTGCCCTTCTCCTAAAAGGCTTCTTGGAATGTTGTGTCCCCGGTTAAAACTGTAATGCAGATTTGTAGCTGCTCTTAATAGCAGTATAAGTGGCTTCTCCCAAGTAACAAGCAATAGGACAAGGGGAAATGTCCTCAACCTGTGCCAGGGAAGGTTAAATTGGATATTAGGGGAAATTTCTTCACCAAAAGTGTTGTCGAGCATCAGAACAGGCTGCCCAGGGCAGGGGTGGAGTCACCATCCCTGGAAGTGTTCCAAAAACGTGGATGTGGCACTTGGGGACATGGTTTAGTGGTGGCTTTGGCAGTGCTGGGTCAGTTGTTGGACTTAATCTTGGAAGGCTTCTCCAACCTCACTGAGTGTGTGATTCCAAGATTCCAGCTCTCCAGTTTTCCCTGCTTTCTGCTGCTGAGTCAGCAGCCAGTTTGGAGTGGCTGTTGCTGGAAGAAGGACCTCCCTCCCACTTTATTTTTCAAATATTACTCCTGGGTGTATTTCTGAATGTAGCCCATTATATCACTCTTGATCCCAAAGCCAAATCTTAGTGTGTTCTTTGAACATGTTTCTTGTTCAGCTTGTATTTAATTTCTCAGTTAAATGAATTAAATTTCCGCCTTCCTTTAAATCTGTTGTTGTTTTGGGAGGTTGTATCAGAAGACAGGGAATGGGAGGGAGCTCATTTTATTCACAGTGTGATGAATTCTCATGATGTCACTGTGTTAGTACCCATTTTAGGGAGGACAGATTATAGTATGATCACAGCTAAGTCCAGTTCTAACTTCAGGTTACTATTTGTGATGTGAAACTGTAATGAAAGGACAGTATTACAGAAGCTGGCTATAAACTATGTATAAAAAGCAAAGAGATATTTAAAAAAAGAGAGGTAAAAAAGGGCTTGGAATCTGTGGTTCAGTGCTTTTAGGAGTTAAGTTTTTGGCCTATCTTGGTTATGCTGTTTAGGGTTCGTTAGTAATTAGGTTAAAATCTTTGAAATTATGTTGGAAGTTTGTGAAGTCAAGCAGAAATTTTGAGCAGCTGAATTATGTGTTAGATTAAAAAGGTGTAGGGTGGGTTTTTCTGGAAGATGAAATGTGTGATAAGGCAACTTTTAAAGAACTGCAGCAAAAAAGAGCACGGGGCTGACTCTGTGAGGAGCTTTGTTTGGAAAGTGCTGGTTTGGGGTGTCAACTTTTAAAACTTAAAAAGTCTGGTGATGGAGACAGGTAGGAGTGTACTAAAGTGGTGTCACATCCTGCCCAGAGAAGCTGACTCTGGGTTTTGTTTGTCTCCAGCTGGCTTGATAAAAATAAGCTTTTAAAATTAGACTTGCAGTGTGTATACAGTTAGTGGGTGTGATGTGTAAGTAACACTCTGCACCTGCTGTCAGTGAAATACACTTATTTTTCTTACTGGGTATTTTCTAGGCACACCTTTTTGGTCCTTATCTTCCACGTGGTGCCCTACCCAGACTGTACAGGCTGAGGTTGGGATGGTGACACGGGCTAGGACAAGGAATTCCCAGCTGCTTCTCTGCACTGCCAGAGGGATTTTCCATCCTGCCCCATCTCTCTGCAGGGAGTTGGTCCCTCCATTTGGCCCCGTGATGCTGCTTTTGTTTTTCCCCTCTATTTTTCCAACTCGTTATGGTCACGTTGAAGTACAATCCAATTTTCTAAGATAATTGCAGTCCCTCCTGCTTCATTATCTAGAAATTAAGAAGCCTGTATTACTTCCATCTTCCAGGCTGTTAATAAGCTGCGTGTGTGAGGGGTGAAGCTCCCGCAGAAACTTGCTTTGGTATCATCCTTCATTTTTCAGAGGAGTCACTTGATGAGGACAGGGTGGTTTTACCTCTGTGTCTGCACTCACAGGGCAGTGGTTTTATTCTAATTGGCTTAACACAGTCTGCACTGAGGGCAGGAAGCTTTATAGTGAAAGTAGCACATGCACTGCTCTGCTCCCCTCTCCATGGAATGAAGGAAATGTAATTGCTCCAAGGCTGCCTCTGGTGTTGTCTCATTTAGCTTGGGGGTTAATTGGTCCCTTCCTCTCCCTCTGTTTGAGATATAACATTGGATCTAATCTCGGCCTGTTCACCATGGAATCACAGAATGGGTTGGAAGGGACCTCAAAGCTCATCCAGTCCCACACCCTGCCATGGTCAAGGACACCTTCCACTAGCCCAGGTGGCTCCAAGCCCTGTCCAGCCTGGCCTTGGATGGCCAGAGGATGAAGTTTGCTGTACTTTTGGCTTCTCCTTTTGCCACGCTGTTCTTGCAGAGAGAGACTCTGCTGGGGAATTATTCCCTCCCTGCACCCAAATGTCTCTTAACTGCATTTGTGTGCAACAACGTGGGGTTGGCTGCAATAAATGCTCTCTCCATACTGGCCTGTGAAACACCACGGGGTTTTGGGGGTTCCTATTTCTTTAGATGCTTGTTGCAGCTGTTTAAGGTTAATGGGAGGCACTGCTGCCTATGTCCTGCCCACTGGCTGGTGTTGAGCCAAGAGTGGGTGGCAGCAGGATGTCACTCTGTCCCTTATTTCCTGAAGTTGGCAGTGCCAGTCAGGTGGGTCAGGGCTGCACTGCTCTACCAGTTACAGCCTCTGCTGCTTGGAATTGAGACCACAGACCTCTGAAAAATAGCATTCAGCATTACTGCCTCTATTTGTCCTCAGCATGGAACCTCCCACCTCTCCATTTTCCATCTAACCCCTATTAAATGGCATTAAATTTGGCCTCTGATTCTGTGCAGGACCAGAAGTTGGACTTTGATGATCCTTGTGGGTCCCTTCCAACTCTGAATATTCTGTGATTCTGTGCAACTTGAGTAGCTAATTTCATTTATTTATTTATTTATTTTAAATATAAGCTGTTTTGCTGAGTCCTTAAAAGCTTAAAGTTGAGTTGATCTCCTTTGAAATCACCACCAGGTTCTGGGGACCCTTGGGGGGAGGGGGGGGCATTGAAAATACACCAGTGATTATATCTCAAAATTAAGTTGGTAAATGTCATTGCAGCTGCTTCTGAAATTCCAACAGTAAGCCCTTTTTCCACAGAATTGCAAGGTCATGTATCAGTGCTTCCATGCCAGTTTTTATGCAAAGAAAAGGTGGTCTGTATGCTGTGATACTGCATCACACATGGTGCCTGTGGGGGTACCTTGCTGTACTTGGGTATGGCTTCATACTTCAGGAGACCTATCCATGTATCTCCCGAACTGTATCCTAGACCTGCTGGGAGAAGCAGATGGTGGGGTTTGAAGGGCTCGATCTAGGTTGCTTTTGTTGGTTTTTTGGGTTTTTTTTACCCAGGTGCTCTCCTGGGAACCCGTTGCAGGGATCTGCTTGCAGACTTAGTCTCACATGAGAGTGGTGGTTCCCCAGTCTTTGCACTTCTGTGGTTAAACGCTCATCCCAGCTCAACCACATGTAAATTTAGTTTTAATCCTTCTTGTAGGGTTTGAATCCTTGTAGTAATGTGCTTTTTGGGGAAAACATTTTTAAAGTCGTTTGTTTGAATAAAAATCTCGGAGTAGCAAACTAGAAGGCCACTAGGTTTGAATGGAGGTTTTCTTAACGTGTTTCCCTGAAGAGGAGCCTGATTCTTGGCACTCTTTCCCATCTTCTGAGGAAGAAAAAGGGAGAGAGTGTGCTTGTGTAAGACAACTGGCTGCTGCTGTCAGAATGCACGTGTCATTGGGAATATGAAATCCAGGCTTCAGAGCTGCTGCAGTCCCACCTCCTGTCTCGCCCTGCCAGAGTAGACGTTCAGCTGCCGCCTGGGTTTGTTTGTGGCCAGCCCCCCGAATTTATCTTTCCCATATGGCCAAATATCTTCATCCCCGTGGCAATGTGCTTGAGTGGAGAGCCTGGTGAGTGCAGTGGGGCCTGGGGATAGGGGATGAAAATCAGCAGCTGCTCCGCTGAGCAATTCCGCAGCAGACCAGCTCCCAGCCAGGCTGTCAGAGCTGGATTAAAGCCTTCAGCCCTGGAATTCCCCATGTAACAGCCAGCTTTTGTAATATACAGCACCTTTGATTACAAATGTATGCTGTGTTTACAGTTAATATCAATTCTTCCTGGATAATTTTTGCCCTAGCGCTGGTTCTGAGCACTAACCTAGAGAGCGTCGTGCATGAAAATGAGATTAGGAGGCTTTTGTTGATCCCCCCAGCCCCGTGCTCTGATTTGTGCTGGGGCTTCAGGCCAGGCTGTAAATTGCTGATGCACAGGATTTATTCAGCTTTATATTGATCAAAGCTGTATATTTATGTGAGGTGTTTTATAGCAGGAATCTGGGCAGATGCACCTGGGAGAGCGGGTGGTTGATGGTGTTCTCAGAAGTCCCACTCCCTGTGCTGGTGGCTTTGGGCACAGCAGTGATGTTTGCCTGCTGCAAGATCAGGTACACATTTGTGTGAATGGATGACGTTCTAGCCCTGGAAAACTGGGAATAACGTGCTTTCCTGTGCCTGTGGTGCCCTGGCAGGAGCGGTGCAGGTCCCTGGAGCCGTGCTGCAGGCTGCCTGTGTCCCTGTGACCTCCCAGGTACATCTGCGAGCTGGGAAATCCCCTCATTAAAAAGCTGCATGTATAACAACACTGATGGGACTAGAGCAGAGCGAGTGCCTCCCATGGGAATAGTGCTGTGGGTTTGGAGCTCCTCCTTTAAACTGAGAAGGTCATTTCTTTGTTCTCAGTGTCGCTGGTTCAGGCAGTAATTCGTGGCTCCATCACACACAGGGATGTTCAGGAGAGCACAGGCCTGTCGTGTAGCTGTGGGAGACGTCCTGACATATTTACAGGCTGCTGTAATTCAGTATTTGAACTGGCTGATCTCTCTGATTCCTCTTTGCCTCTGGTGCTTTACAAACTCCAGAGATGTAAGTTTTTAAGAATAATGGCCGTGGTGCTGTCCAAACTGAACCATCCCAGAATCACTGCCCTGGCCCTGCTTTGGTTTCCCCAAACCAGTGATGGGTCTCATCAAGGCTCGAGTCAAAGGCAGAGTCAGTTTATTGTTTGCCTTAATCCTGCAGTCACAGATATCTGCAGGGTACAGCCTTGCTCTGTATATTCTTCACTGTTTATGCCTTTGTTTGTGTAAATTCTTGATATTGAGAGAGCTTCTCTCAGTCTCTGTGCTGTGCAGCTCCTAATTTTGTGGTGTGCTCATGAAAAGGGCTCCATAATGCTGTAGACACAGAAGTTGTTAGGGATGCATCCTGCTGTGAGCTGAGATTTGCATAAAATGATTCTTACTTGAGGGACGAGCATGAGTTTGCTGTTACATTTCTGGATCTTCAGATTTGATTTGAAATATTTAGTACAGAATGGAAATGCAGGTCATTCTTTTAAAGAGTTTGGTTGGGGGGTATTAAATTTAAACTATTTATCATGAAATACCTAAACCCAAAGAGAAATGGAGGATGTGTGAGGATGTGACTGTTCCAGCTAATGAGCAGATCCAGCTTTTAAGGATGAAGAAGCCACTTGAGTAGATTTGAACTGACTGTGTGACAGTCCTGGTGAAGTGGGACAGCATGTCAAGATCTGAATTTAATAGTGGAAATAACAATATGTTGGGGTTGTGCCAAGCTCCACACGCAGTGCTTTGGGGGAGGGCACGGAGCAGGTCCACAAGCCTGGTCATTTAGTGTGGATTCCTGTAGGAAAAGAGCTGCTGGATAGCTTGAGACGGTATTTTTTAGACATAGTACCCTTCTGCAAGTTGCTCTCACCACCCAAATCAGTAGTGACCAAGAAGAATAAATCTTAGTGCTCACATTTGATCAGGGCATATGCACTTGAATATTTTTCAATTCTCTGCCGAAGTGTTTTATTTCACCTTGTCTGTGCCTTCTCTGAAGATACAGTGAGACTTGCAAGGCGTCCTGTTGACCAGGGGAGTAATAAGTTGGCTCTGAACCACATGCAGTTCGTGGTATTTCATAATTATCTGGGTGAACTTTCAGTGCTCAAAAAAAGGAAATAGGAAATGGCAATTAGGCAGAACTTTCACTCTCCAATCACGTCTATACTGCCTTGCCATTGTTACTTACAGCTTTCAAGAGCCTCCCTGGAGGGCTCTATATTAAGTAATTCATCTTGTTTAACACTTCAGTGTGAAGCACGTGCAATTAATTGACAACATATAGAAATAATGGTCTGATTAATAGAAATCCAGTTCCTGGGAGCCGAGACTGGTTTTCCTTTACAAGCATTACGGTTGATTGTTCTTTTCAACTTCACTAATGATATATATTTATCTGCCACTGGATCTGTGAAGGCAAAATTGAAATCCAGTTTGTGAGTGAAATGAAAATCTCTATGTAGCTCTCCTGCTCCTGTGCCGTTAAACAACCAGAAATGTGATAGTCCTAATTGTTGCATGTTTAGTAGGGCTAATAGAATAATAATGATAGGGTAGCTTTATAAAGAAAAGGTTTTTAAAAAACCCCAAACCCACAAACAGCAACAACAAAAAAAACACAGCAGAAAACCACAACCACCAGCCCCATTCTTACATCTTTTATTAAACACAAAGTGTGTTTAAAGATACTTAAATATTGCACAGAGCTGAACTGTGAATTGATCTTGGTTTGAGAGCTGCTGTTGTGGTTGGGCTGGGGAATGGTGGGTTTAAGGCAATGTGGTGTTCCCCTAAGGCAGCAATTTTCGTGCAAATTGTTGTGTTTTGAGGCTCAGCATTACCCTGTGTTTGCTGACTTACTCGCCTACCACGTGTTTAAAGGTGGTGTTTTGGTAGTGTGACAAGTTCTAAGGTGTGTGGTTGGGAATTAGGGTTCAAATTAGAAACAATTCCAGTTTAAAAAAATAGGGATGAAGGAAGAGGTTTAGGGTGTGTTGATAAGAAGTGTTTTATCAGCGTGAACAGCTCAGCTGTGAGGTTGGGTCTCACTAAGCAGGAGGCCTTGGGGACTGTGGGTCTTAGGTGGGGACTTAAGAGTGGGTTTGCTTCCAGGAGAGGAGCCTAAATGCCTCCCAAGTACTTAGGCCACGTTTGCTAATCCTGGCTTTGGCTTGGTCACACCAGCAGCCCTCAATGGGATTTGTCATTTTGAAGGGAGACAGCAGAGTGCCCAAAATAGGCTTTTAGCCCCCAAGGAGGCAATTCCAAGCCTGCCCTGGGGTCAGGCCTGGAGTCCCCCGAGCCAGGGGAGGGAGGAGGGGAGGAGCAGGAGCAGGTGCCTCGGCTTTGGGGTCGGTGCCTTTGGTGTTCAAAGCACCCAGTGCTCTGCATCTCCCTGAACAGCAGGGGCAGGGCTGGGATGTGCTGGAAGGCTCCAACTCCACTCTTTATCTGGCTGTGCAGAGCAGGTCTGGGATCCATCCTGAGTCAGCAGCACGACCTTCTCTGTTAGTTTAGCACATCTCTGCAGAGGTACCACCATTGTAGCTTCTTTGTCTAACATGTGTCTGGTATTTTCCCCTAACTGTGGTGTTTGAATATAGAACACTCATTTCCATAACCTCCCATGTGTGCTCTAAGAACTGGGCTTCCCTTGAGGAAATGCTGATCCCCACAGGAAACCGATTTGGGTTATAATAGGCAACACTGTTTGTATACAAAACTGTCCCATGTTTACCTTTCCTAGAGATACTTTTCTCACTGTTACATAAAACAAGGGTGATACATACGGTGTTCCAACCATATGTATGAAAACCAGGGACACCTGACTTGGGAGTTATTGTTTGTAACGTAGTCGTTGGCTTTTCTCCACATTATCCTTATTACTTACATAGATATATATAAAAAAATATATCTGTATGTATATATAAAAGAGGCATGTACATGCCTTACCTTTCTTAAGTAATTCCTATGTGTGTGCATATAAACTAAGCTTACATTACAGTACTTGGTTAATTGCAAAAGACCTTAAGGACCCTATTTTTCCACAAGTGAAGCCTTTTTCTGTGGTGTGTGTTGTGCCTTTGCTGTCTCTAACGAGCTGCTTTGTGTGACAGGTGGGAGATTCAAGAAGGAGATAGTAGTTGATGGACAAAGCTACCTGCTGCTGATTAGAGATGAAGGAGGCCCTCCGGAGGCTCAGGTGAGCATCTCTGAGAGCCTTGGCAGCCTGAAGCCTCGCTTTCCCTGCTTTTAAAAACCTTCCTTCAAAAGAACTGGCTTTGCTTTGTTCTGCCCTGGGTCCCTCTCATCCTTCTGCTGGGAAAATTCCTGCATCGCCCTCAGGTGAAAAAGATTTTATTCAGAAAATGTTTGGGATTTCAATTACAGTGCATTAAAGAGTCTGGGCAGAAAATATTTGGTATTACGAGTAAAACTGTGTAAATGAGGATATACAGTTAATGTCTCTTGAAAGCCCAATCCGTGTGTTTCCCCTGGTGACAAAATTGTGTGTTACAGTCAAGTTCTCTTCCGATTTTAAAGCTCTGAATTGTTAAAATAGGAGGTAGGCATGCACACAGTGACACACATACTTGTGTCCAAATCTTTGCATTCCCTGCTACTTCTGTATTTTGCTGTTTAAGACTCAACTTGGCAAGTTCCAGTTCAGCACTGCTGAGTTCCTGGGTTTCTGACTGGGAATTCTGTGTGTGCTGTGTTACCTCCTTCTCTCACAGCAGGTGACATGTCAGGAGTTAATAGAATTACAGAAGGGTTTGTGTTGGAAGGGACCTCAAAGCTCATCCAGTTCCACCCCCTACCATAGGCAGGGACACCTTCCACTAGCCCAGGTTGCTCCAAGCCCCGTCCAACCTGGCCTTGGACACTTCCAGGGATGGGGCAGCCACAGCTTCTCTGGGCAACCTGTGCCAGGGCCTCCCCACCCTGCCAGGGAAGGATTCCTTCCCGCTATCCCATCTAACCCTGCCCTGTGGGAGAGGGAAGCCATTCCCTGTGTCCTGTCCCCTGTGCCATTGCTTAAATCAGCACAGACCCAGCGTGTCTGCAGGCACTGTCCTTGTCCTGGACATCTTCCTCCTCCTCTCCTTACCTGGGCACCCACAGTTTCCCAAGTGTGTTGGCTGCTGCTGTCCTTGCTTTGCTGGGCTGTTCAGGGCTGGATCAGCTTCCAAACAAGCAATAATTGAGCATCAGGAGCAGCTGAAGGGGAGCGGTGCCAGCAGCAGCAGCTCGGGTTTCACTGCACCACTTTAGCTGCAGGAGGGGAAGGTGCCCGGACAAAGGGGAAGAGAAAGGAGGTGGAGGAAATGGAGACCAAGAGAGACATCCTGGAAGGAAGTTAAAAGACAAAAAAATGAGTGTTGCTGGCACATCTGCAGCCCTGTCAGCAGGAGCCTACAAGGAGTGCTCTGTTTGGGGCTGGGAGGGATTTGGCTGAAGCTCCCCACAGTTTACAGGCCTTGGTGCTTAGAGAACATTCACTCATCTAAAAACATGAATACTGGAGGTGTTAAGGTACACACAGCAATGGGAAATGTTTTTCTGCCCAGAGAATTGGGTTTTCAGAGTTTCTCAGCTAAGTGCAGACTAATGAACAGGTACAGGGTGTGCTTTGGATCTGTGTGAGGTAAACTTGGGGGGTTAATTACTATTGTCTGGTGGAAGGTGTCCCTGCCCATGGCAGGGGGTGGAACAGGATGAGCTTTCAAGTCCCTTCCAACCCAAACCATTCTGTGGTTCTTCTGTGGCTCAGATTTGTTCTTCAGCAAGTCATAAGGATGGAGAGGTTTAAGGTGTCAGTGCTGTTTCACCTTTCAGCAAATGGGTTTCACAGGTAAATCTCCTTTGGAGTTTTTGGGTATAATCTCAGGTCTCATGTGTACTGAAAGTCTTCAATCTGTTTATTAATTCCTGGAATGAAAAGTTCATTTCTGGGTTCATGAATAATTGGGATAGAGTTACGACTTCCTAAGGAGGATAAGTTTATATTATAATACGGAAGTATGTAATAACTTACTGAACTGGCGCTGGGCCAGGGAGATTTCCCCAGGTTGCTTCCCCCTTCTTTTTGCCAGGAAGGGACAGAAAACAAACTCCCCTGAAGACTCACTTTGTGGGTCTATGATCTCTCTTTTCTTTGTCTAAGATAAAATTGCTCAAAGATTAAAATAATTCCATTTCCTGTTCTAAAACCCAATTAACATAGTAACTGACCTATAACAGGCTGTTGCATGCTATTTTCTTGAAATGTAAAGATTATTTTTTTTTTTTAATATAATTTGGTTTTGAGCTTTCCTTGAACTACCAGCTCTGCTCACACACAGTCCTAACTCTGAGGATGGATTTGTGTTACAGCAGCTGACCTATCCTTATTTCAAGCCATTCCCTGCACAGTGCTGTGGATAAGATAAGACATCCAGCATTTCCAGACCTCGTGTGTTTCCCAAAATTCCTTGGGTTTTTAGTACGGCAGGTCTGATATCAACGAAGGTGAAGCTTTATTTCAACATAAAAAGAGAAATAAGAAATTACTGGAAATATTCTGTGTCTGGAGGAACTGCATTGTATAAATCTGTGGATGTTTTAAAATTATCTTCATTAGAAGGCTGCTGCTGCACACTGAGCAAATACTCAGAAGGATTAGGGAGACTTTAAGGATATTGTAGTTGTAGGGAGGAGTTCTTGGCATGATAGTGCTGAGTCCAGTCAGAGACAACTATTTATAGTGAGACCCAAACCCACAGTAACGCTGCTGTCTCTAGTTCCTCTGGTTACATCTGCTGGGTTGAACAGTTCAGATTTCCCAATGTGGTGGTTGACCTTATCGTGGCAGTAACTGTGCTGTGTGTCACCAGTCCTGTCCTTACCCTCTGGAACGTTGGCTTCCTGACTGTCTTGAAAACCTCAAACCATTTCTGGCTGTTTTTACACCATAACAGACGAGGTGGTGTTTGGTGTCCATACAAGGCAGTCCTGAATATGCAGAACCTTTCCCCAGTGAACCTCCTTGCAGCCCTCTCTGTTCAGCATCCCCCCAGTGTCCCTGACACATAGTAATGACACAAAGAGCATGAAAATGCCCATGGCTGAAGCTTCTTTCCGTTGCTCTAAATTTGGGTAGGAATGGAGTCACTTAGGCAAAAATAAAGGCAGTGAGGTAAGCTTAACTTCAGTCTTTTCTTGATGTCCTGTGTATGTTCACTGTTAAGTTAAATGTCTTTAAACAATCTTATTTCACTTGTGAGCTGAAACCTTCTCACTTGCATGGTCACCTGAGGGCACCATGCCTTGGCCTGTTCACCTGCATGTCTCTTAGCAGGCTGCTGATGCTCCCCCTCTGAAAGCAGAACGAGGCATTCGGTGCTGTTGGCTCAATGGAGAGTGTAAAGAACTGGAAATCTCAAATTACTGGGTTTGGGTACTGGTCAAGATGTGAGAATTCCTAACAAGGCCTGTCCTGGCAACATGAGCATGCATGCATGGAAATCCCAGGGGGTATACCACACTAAATCACGTGCCTGGACATAAGTGTTACACATCTAAAATGCACAGGTTCGGAAATCTGGGCCTGCCGTGTTTTCTGGGGATCAAACCCAATGTGCACTGATAGTAGTTGAGCTTGTAGTATCAGACCCCAGTGAGGAAGGGATGCTGTTGTGAGTGTGGGGAAAAATTTGGTGCCTCCCAGACCCCCCTTCCCTGCAGAGTGAGGACATTCATCATTTTAGAAGCTGATACCACTTTTAAGGCTTTGGTTATTGTCACTAAGTTTCTCTGCTGTGTATTTCCCACCAAGGAAGGTAAGAATGTTTCTCCTTTTCTTTTTTTCTCTTTTCCCCTCTGTGCTGCTGTTCTCACAGTCTGCCCTCTCTGGTTTCCTCCTGCAGTTTGCCATGTGGGTGGATGCTGTTATCTTTGTCTTCAGCCTGGAGGATGAAGTCAGCTTCCAGACCGTGTACCACTACTACAGCCGGATGGCCAACTATCGCAACACTAGTGAGATCCCCATGGTCCTGGTGGGAACACAGGGTAAGGGCAGGCTTCATTCCCAGGCCTGGTTTTCTGACCACAGGGACTGTCCCAGGCTGGCAAAGCCACGTCCTGTCATTTCCCCTTTGCAGCAGGGCCGGGGCACTGTGAGGACTGGTTTGAGGTGGGAGACAGAAGTCCTGGCTGCACTCTGGGAGAGGGGGTGTGGGGCTTCAGCAGGGATGAGAGAGGGGGGATTTAGGTCAGATACTGGAAGGAATTCTTCCCTGGGAGGGTAGGGAGGCCCTGGCACAGGTTGCCCAGAGAAGCTGGGGCTGCCCCATCCCTGGAAGTGTCCAAGGCCAGGTTGGACAGGGCTTGGAGCAACCTGGGCTAGTGGAAGGTGTCCCTGCCCATGGCAGGGGGTGGAATAGGATGAACTTTGAGATCCCTTCCAACCCAAGTTATTCCAGGATGTTATGACTTAGAAGGAGATTTTAAATAGTATTTTCAGTCCTTGCTGGTCCCAGTGGTTTTCTTGCTCGGCAGGGACGTGCTCACGTTGAATTTGGGCAGGTGCATCAGTTGTGTAACTAAGGTCAGAAGTCCAGTTTCCATGTGCTTGGCAGTCTAGAAGTGTTCAACACCTTGGCATTGCTAAGAGGCAAACGGATCAGGGGTGGAAAACCTGCAGCAGCACGTTGGGAAGCAGAACTGAACCATGTCCCCATGCAGTGCCTCCAGGAGGCCTCTGTGTATCAAACAGAACTGCAGTTTTTTGCCACCTGAGACAGGCTCCCCCCTCAGTTTTTCCACAATTCCTTCTGAAGCAGCAGCTAACCACAGCTGTCCTACAGGGAAATGTGGCAAGGGAATGGTACTTACAATCTTTCAGTGTCTTTGGCATTTGAGTTGTCTTTTGGGCATTCCCTGCCTTGCTTTGCCAGTGCATCCCTTACTATTTCACCAGTTTCCCGTGCCGTGGTTGGTTTGCTGCGTGGAGTAGACGCACGAGAGTTGGGGCTGCTCTGCTCCTGGCCATGGAGATCACAGAGCTGTGGAATCATTAGGGTTGGAAAAGCCCACTAAGATCGAGTCCAGCCATTAACCCAGCACTGCCAAGGCCACCAGTAACCTGTGTCCCCAAGTGCCACATCCACATGTTTTCTGAACACCTTCAGGGACGGTGACTCCACCACCTCCCTGGGCAGCCTGTGCCAGGGATTGACAACCCTTTTGGTGAAGAGATTTTTCCTAATATCCAACCTGAACCTCCCCTGGCACAGCTTGAGGCAGTTTCCTCTCATCCTGTGGGTTGGGAGCAGAACCTGAGCCCCACCTGGCTCCACCCAGCTCCCTCAGCCGCTCCTCACTCCTTTTGAGTTCCTTCCCTCTGGAAGATCTCTTTCCAAGTCTGTCACCAGGTTACTGTGCGGTGTTAGAGGGAGAACACAAGTGTCAGGAGTTGTTCTGGGAGGTTCAATTTTGGCCATCTTCCTCTTTGGTCTGTGCCAGTTGGTTTGGTTGTGTGGAAGCTTTTTGCTGCTTTCTCAGCCTGCTTTTTGTCAGCCCTGTGGTCAGGGAGCACTTTGCCTCGCTCTGCCTCCCGCGGAGCGGTGACAGCCTGGAAGGAGCAATCACAACCCAGCTGCAGGGTGGAAACAGATGATGAGAAGTGAAAGGGGAAGTAGGGAGACAAAAAGCCTTAGGACAGCAGAACCCACACCGAAAAGCAGAAAGGAGCTGCTTTGAAGGGCCGCGCTGTCGGCGTGGAGCTGGAGCTGGAAAGGCGAAGGGGAAACGTTTCTCTGAGCTGTTTTCCTTTGTGCCCTGCTGACTCCTTGGGGTATGGTTTCCCATCTCCTTCCCGTTATTACCAGGAAGGAATTAGTTTTTTTTCAAAGTTCACTTTCTGTTGCAGCACTGATACAAAGGGGATTTTTAAAAATACTGCTAATTCTGAGAGCAAGCACCAGGACAAAAATACAGCTTTTTGGCTGTACTTGACAGTCAAACAGTGCAGTGCAATGCAACATATGAAATACATAAATATACCTGTTAAAAATACATTTGAAATATACTTATTTGATGTTACAGAATGGTTTGGGTTGGAGGGGATCTTAAAGATAATCTCATCCCAACCCCCTGCCATGGGCAGGGACACCTTCCACTATCCCAGATTGCTCCAAGCCCCCTCCAGCCTGGACTCCTTGGTTTTGACTGGTATTCTTGAAATGAGACACGAGATGAAATCTCTTCCAAATCTCTTGCCTGATGCTTTCAGATGTTCTCCCCTGACTTCTGAAGCCAGCTCAGTGCCGCAGCCTGACCAGAACAACAAGGCAAACTTTTCCAAGCCCTGGTGTTCCTTATCAATTCCTTTCTGATTAAATGTTTTCAGCGCCCTCTGCTGAAAAAAAAAGTGTCTGTTACTTTTTCCAAGTAACTGCTTTATTTGTGTTCCGTGGATCTGATGAGAAGGTAATGATACCATCAGCTGAGGGACGGTCCTGTCATGCCCAGGGCCGAGCTGCAAATCCAGCCTTGCAATAGGCACTGACTTCATGCTTAGGAGCAGGGGTTTAGGACAGCTTTTTGGGCAGCTGTAAATGCTGAAATTGGTGCCTGTCATAGAATCCCAGAATAGTTTGGGTTGGCAAGACCTTAGAGCCCATCTTATTCCACTCCCTGCCATGGGCAGGGACACCTTCCACTAGCCCAGGTTGGTCCAAACCCTGTCCATCCTGGCCTTGGACACTTCCAGGGATGGGACAACTTCAATAGCTATATCTGTTTCTATTTTAATTGTAATACATCAGCACAGTTTTAATTGCCTCTCCTGAAAATGTTCTGTTTTTTAAAAGCACATCATGTTTTGTGCTTCACATAGTAGTTACTTGTTAGGAACTGATACTTACAGGAGGCCTGACAATCATTTGACATGTTTGTAGTAATCACCCACTTGTTTTGCTAAGTATGTTTTACATCAGATCTCATGTTATTTCCTGTTACTGTATATATTTTTGCAACTGCTGACCTAAATATATGTATTTAAGGTAAACAAAAAGCATTGGAGGTTTTTCCCCTGGTTTTTGGAATCGGCGTGCTGGTGATTTTAGTAAGGAGGTGTAACATTAGTGATGTGAACCCCTGGCATCTCTAAAAATTCTGAAATTCTCATGGTTTGTACTTAAATTGGTTGTTTGGGGTGCTGGTCATTATAAGAGGAAACAGCCTCATGCTGTGCCAGGGGAGGTTTAGATTGGACATTAGGGGAAATTTCTTCATGGAAGGGGTTGTAAAGCATTGGAAGGGGCTGCCAAGAGCAGTGGAGTCACTGTCCCTGGAAGTGTTCCAAAAACGTGGGGGTGTGGCACTTGGGGGCCATGGTTTAGTGGTGAACATGGTGGTGGTGCTGGGCTGATGGTTGGACTTGATGAACTTAAAGGTCTTTTCCAACCTTAACGATTCTATGACTTTGACTGACAAGATGATGTTTTCAGATGATATTTAATCCCTCTTTTTCCCTGCTGTTGCTGCAGATGCCATAAGCTCCACTAACCCCCGGGTCATCGATGATGCCAGAGCCAGGAAGTTGTCAAATGACCTCAAGAGATGCACCTACTATGAGACCTGTGCCACGTACGGGCTCAACGTGGAGAGAGTCTTCCATGACGGTACACGAGACCTTTTTCACCCAGTATATCACTCAGTCTTTAAATAACCACCTGTGTCTGATAGCTCACGTATTGGCCTGTTTGCCAAGCCTTCATTAATGTTTAAATGCTTATTTTTAGGGACTTTGTTACATTATCTGGAGTGGAAGGCTCCTCGTGCTGAGCACAGCACACTGACGCTGATGTTTTCCCTACCAGCACCCTTAGTCTTAAGCATCTATTTTTAACTTTTATTTAATTTTCAGTTTTCTTTGGCACTTGCTTTATTTTAGCAGAGTTTTCTTTGATTTGATTTAGTGCTTGTGGAGAAGCTCTTTGTGCAGAGTAGTTGAAAATTAAATTGTATGTTTGAATAATACCATGGTATTCATGGAGTGTTAGAAGTTGAGAGGTGGATAGTTGGCTTTGAACTGACGAGAAGGTAGATTGGAAATTGGGAAGAAATCCTTCCCTGGGAGGGTGGGGAGGCCCTGGCACAGGTTGCCCAGAGAAGCTGTGGCTGCCCCTGGATCCCTGGAAGTGTCCAAGGCCAGGTTGGACGGGGCTTGGAGCAACCTGGACTAGTGGAATGTGGTGGAATGAGATGAGCTTTAAGGTCCCTTCCAACCCAAACTATGCTGTGATTCCATGAGAGCCTCGTGCAGGGGCTTTGGTGATCCTTGTGGGCCCCTCCCAACTCGGGGTGTTGTGTGATTCCCTGATCCTCAGGTTGGAGCGTGGCTGCATGAGATGGGCTCTGTGCCCCCTCTAGTGGAATTTCCACCAGGAGGCTTTGCCGGCTGAACGTGTCAGCCCCTCATCTCAGCAGTTTGTCTGTGCCTGAAAACCTTCTTAATTAAGTGTAAATGTTTCTCAGAGCTCCTTAGTTCTATGGGTTGGTTTGGTGTCAGTTGTTCATTGCAGATTCCTGCACTGTCTGGGGTTGTGTGAGGCAGTTTCCCCTCAGCACCCAGCAGAGCTGTGTACAAAGGCCTCTCAAATAGAAAGGCAAACATTTCATATTTTACATGGAATAAAAAGGCAAAACATCCTACTGTCTGCATGGGGGGAAATAGCAAATCATTGTAATTTTTGCATGGGGAAAAAACAAACAAACAAAACATCCTGATTTTACATGGAAAATTCTGATGTGCACTGCAGTAGTTTAATTCCAAATAAGATGTTTTTACTTGTCCTTTTGATCAGATTTCAAGCAGATTTGAAGCTTCATCTTTGTGCTTTGCTCCCTGTTTTCTCTTGAACTAGTTGCAAAAATTACTGTTTTCGCTGCCTAGATTTTCTGTATTGATTAGGAGTTTCCAACAGCCATTAGGGGTTTTTGTTGTTAGCACATTTATTTTGGAGCACTAGCTATAGTTAGATTTTTAATTACATATTCCAAGTCGTGGTGTTTGTGGCTCTTTCTGCTGTCTGCTCCTCTTTTTTTTTTTTTTTTTTTTCTTTATCAGGGACCTTTTGAGAGAAGTCTCTTGGCACAAAGCTAGTGGGATAAACTTGTAAGCTTCCAGGGGGCTTATTTGTCTCTCTGCTAAATTTAGTAGTAAGTAGAAAGAATTGACAGAGCTCATGTGTTTAAGAAATATCAAGGTTTTGTTTTACCTACATGGCAGGCAATCAACTCTTTAATATTGGCCAACTAATAGGATTAGAAATGCTTCTGTGTAAATGGGTTACACTTGCCAGACATGTCTGGGACCGGATCCAATTCCTGAGAATTTTTGCTGGTTATTTCAGCAGCAAACAAAGCAACTTCTTAACCCCATTAAATGAGGGGGTGTGAATGAGCAGTGCAAGCTGCTAATAGGGAGCACTGATTAAATGACACTTGGTTTGTGGAACTTCAGAGTTGAGCAGCCTGGGCTAGTGGAAGGTGTCCCTGCCCATGGCGGGGGGTGGAATGGGATGAACTTTGAGGTCCTTTCAAACCATTCTGTGATGTGACCTGAAAAAAACCCTTCTTGATGTAAATATTGTCAATGAACTAGGAAAAGAAGGGACAATGAGAGGAGGGGTAGTCCAAGTAGGAGTCTTCACATAGTGTGTTCTTAAGCAATTCCTATTATTTTGAGGAAACTGTAAGTCGGGGCCAGAGCCTTCCTGAATTATCTGAGGTTTTCAGCAAGCTTGGGAGGGGTACAGGCAATTATTGCATTTCATTAATAGCTGAATGGATAAGACAGCTGGAGGTTTTTTATTGTGTAATTCAGGAAAAAGAGATGTTGACAACTTAGTAGCTGTTTGCAAGACATGGAGCTATTACACCTATTAAGATGTCTTCTGTGTATTGAAATTATGTTTAGACTTTTCTCCCAGCTGGATAGGATTTAGGTATAGGATTTAATCAGTGTTTATTGTACTCCAGGGTAGGTGATGCTTGGTGATTATATCCTCCAGGTGTTTCTTTGGTGGGTCTGTGAGGGTATTTCAGTATGTTGCCTGAGGTCCCTCAGCTTTTGGTGGCTTGTAGCTTTGTGGAACACTTCAATTCCTTTGAATTTTTAGAATAAGGATGCAATAGGCAGGCTGGGTTTGGTTTAGTCACATTACCTTTAGTGCTCTTATTTTGCACTCAGTGACTCCCATTTGATGTTTTTAAATGAAGTTGAACTCTGTGCAGTGTTTTCCATCACCTCTGATTTACGACAGAATTTATGTTCTGAGTGCACACTGTTCTTCCTCCCCATTCTGTTTTTCAGGAACCCTGAGTTGGTAAATCTGAAACTGGCTGTGAACTGCCATTGTCCAAACCCTGTTACCAACCCAGAGGCTTTTCTTTAGCACACAGTTAGTGGACTGTGACACCAGTTCCTAGTTTAGGCTGTTTTACAAGCTTTTTCTAAAATGTAGGTTCTTTTCCTGTTTGTGCTGTTCCTTGCTGTGATGCAGACCTACCTTTCAGAGGATGGAATTGGAAATGGCATTGAAGGGCCTTTTACTCCTTTGTTGCACACACGTTAGAAATTAAAACACTAATTTTTCCCCTGCAAGCAGCCACTGAACTGTTCGTGGTCGTCTGTTATGATTCTTGTCTTTATAACTCACTTCCTGTTTTCCCCACAGCTGAGTGGTAAAATAATTTAACTTGAATGATTATTGTTAGCATGAAAACGCTACTTTATTCTTGAGTTAAATCCAAATAAATCGTTCCCAACGCTCCATTACAGCTGATAAGCTCAGTATTGATTGTAGCAGAGACAGAATCATAGAATCACTGGGATTGGAAAAGACCTCCAAGATCGTAGAGTCCAATGAATGCTGCTGAAGTGAAACAGGATTTTGACCATTTTAGAGGGTGTTTCTTAGCCTTCAGCCTTGTCCCACTTGGGTCTAATATCAGATACTGTTGGAATTTGCAGCTGCATGAGCAGGTCCTGAATTTCAGGCTGAAATGAAAAAGAAAACTTCCAGGTTCCGGGGGATTAGTGTGGTAACATGCCCAGGCATGGAAGAAAATAAATTCTTATTTAGTTTGTGGTGTTTGGAGTTGTTGAATGGGGAAAATGTGTTTAAAAAAGAAGATAAATGCCAATAAGATCAGTTTTTCTTCAGATTTCCCAATTAAGAATTAGTGGATTTTTTCCCCCTGCTTATCAGAACGGATTTTATCAATGCCATTGGAAATGATTATTTTAATATTTCTTGTCAGCACAGTATTGTAATGACTGTGTACTGCCCCAGGATGCCTTTTTAATGATTTTAGCCTTCTTGAATTAGCTTGATGTACCATTAATGCATGAGAATTGCTTTTATTTCTGTTCATCATGTATCCATAATTACTCATCCCTCCCTGCTTCACGTTCAGATTTTCTCTGACCCATTTAACTGTGTGCTCTGTGATTCTCTGACTTCACAGAGAAGCAGACCTTCAAATATTTAGAGGATAAAATATTACCATCAGCATGGCTTGGCATTGTGGGGTGTGAAACAAAAGGGTTTGGGTCTAACTTTGATTCAGAGTTGAGTCCAGCCAAGGAAGTTTTATGGCTGGTTGTAACACACAGATTTTGAAATTAAACTGCCCAAAATAGCAATAAAATAGTGACTATTGAGGCAGGAGTTGCAGGTGTGTGATGGCAGCTGCCTCACAATGCCGTTAGCTCTGGTGCTGGGCTACTCTCATTATTTTTGGATGCTTTACTTACAAATTAACTAAGTTTTTTAAGGAATGTTCTACTCCGTGTAAAAATTTACTGGAAATATTCTATTTTCAGTGCAAATAACATTTATAATGTGGTGGACAAAGGTGTCTGAAAGGGGAACCTTGAGGTACCGATTCTCCATTAGGGATGGGAGCTGACAAATGGATCCTGGTACAGCCGGAGCACAGGGAAGGGCTGTCACTTGCCATCAGCATCATCGAGTCAGCCTTTATAGATGTGTTTTCATTAGGAAATGTTAATCAGCCTAATGGGAAGCACATAAAGTCTCGGTCCATCCTGACAGCTGTTTTGGGAAGAGGCAACGTTCACTCGGGCCCTGGATGTGGCCGGGGGGGATTGTCCGCTTGGCAGGCAGGAGGCTGTGGCTGGGGGGACCCCAGTGAGGGGCAGAGCTGGGGAGAACCTCCTTTGGTTCCAGGAATTCCTCGGATTTGGGTTTGGTGCAGCATCTGGAGTGATGTGCTGGGGCTCAGGGCTGGGCTGGAGCAGCTGCTGACACAGGGACAGCCTCCGTGCGGCAAAACCACCGGGAAAACACCAGCTGGGGTGCTTGAGTCCGAATAGCTGTGTTTTACTCTTCTGTGGTTTGTTTATTGTTTGTTTGGGGGTTTTTTTTAGTAAGAAAAAGACTGGGGGGATGTAGTTTTCCCCCGGGTGTTGAGGCTTAGCCGGGAGCCACAAGCGCTGGGGCCGCGTTCGGTTCGAGGCCCCGCTGGTTTTAATCCCCGGTTCAATTCGAGGCCCCGCCGGCGCCTCCAGGAGCGTTGGAATTTAACGTTAATTCCAATTCACGTTGGGATTTGGATCCCGGGAGCGGCCGCCAGGGAGCGCCGGAGCCCCGGCGTGACCGACCCGGAGCATTCCAACACTTCCCTGGTGAAATATATGCTGGAACAATCCCGATGGGAATATGGAAACGCACCGGCCCGACCCGCCTTGTTCTGTGCCGTCTGCTGCTGTGTGGGTGCTTTGTCCTGAGCCTACTCCAGCGGGAAACTTTTGCACATACACTTACTTTGCCCTGCTTGCAACTCTTTGTGCCATTAATAAATGAGATGATTTAGTTTGGAAACAAGAATTTCGCTCCAGCGGCTTTTTCAGCAGTTTTTGTTCACCCGGACTTACCTCCCCAGCCGTGCTGGTTCCAGTTCCCCTCTCGGCTCCGTACCCGTAAATGACACGTTCACCAGCTCTGGTGTCATCAGTCAGGCTTCACATGGTCACAGGAAGGCTTTGTGTTAATTAGCAGGTGAAATTATTCGATATCTGAAATTTATGTAATGCAGAAGGGCATGAAAGGGGCTTTAAAAACTGAGCAATGCCTGGAGAAGCAGGAGCACGAAGAAGCCTTCATTCATCCTTGGCCTGCAAAATGAGTCCAAATCCTTGGATTTGTGTTTTCTGATTGACTAACTGAATGTCACACTTTGTACATCAGCATTTAAGATGTTTTTCTGCTGTCCCTGGGGACTTACAAGGTCTCAGTGTGTTTTCTCTCGTGCTTGGCAGCTGTTTGATGTTAAAGCTGTGGTTTTGGTGGGACTCGCATAGACTTCACCTTTTTGCCGATTTTTGTGAAAATTGTAGCAACTTAATAGGCTTTGGGGTCTTTTTAGCCTTGTGCTGCTCCATCAGGTTTCTCCAACCCTGCAACCAGATTCAGAAGCATGTGGAAGAAAGAAAAGAAAGAGATCTTCCAATGACTTGTCTCCGTCCGTTTTTCCTTATTCTTGGAATTAATGGTGGGATGAGGAGCTATAGTCCAATGTGTGGCATTTAAGAAGGGCTGTAATTAGCACAGAGGAGTTAAATGATGTAATACTAATAAAAGTTCCAGAGAGGTTTAGTTTTTAGCTGTGGTAAGTGTGTCATTGACTAGGTGACTTGTAGGAAACAGTAACCTCTGCAGAACTTTTCATGTGACTTTTAAATTTTATAGGGGTAATTTTATGGCACTTCCTTTAAGTCTTAATATTAAGTGTATGCAGTAAGGCACATTATTGAAACCTGGAGCAGAGTGGGTGACAGCTGTTAAATTTTTTGAAGAGTACAATAATTGCAAGACCAAATTCACCGTACAGATTCTTTACTAAAAGGAAACAAGAACACTGATACATCTCATCTAAATGTGAAAGAGTTAAGGTTTCCTGTACTGATGATTCAGAGTTGGTCCAGTTTGTATTCTTTATTACAAACTATAATTGAAACTCCAGGGCAGGAAACACAAAGTTTGTTTGGGGGTCGGTTGTTGGGGTTTTTTTGGTAATAGACCTGAGAGGCAGAATCAGTCTATTTGTTAGGCTCATCTATGTTGTGTTTGAGAGCTAAAACATTAAAAGCACATTCATGGGGTGCCTGGCAAGCAAGTAGGAATTGTTTTCCATTAACAACAGAAACAGAAGTGAAAAATTCTGGAAGGAGGAGAAAGTCTGAAAATTCCTTGTTGTTTCAGATCTCTGCCTTTTCTCCAGCTGGTGTGAACTTGGAGATTTTGTTTCTGATGTGTTCTGCCTCACCTACTTATGCACTCAGCACTGTGATTAAAATGTGAATCTGGTTATTGTCCCACCATATGAATTTGTCCTTCACCATGTGATAAATGCCTGTTGATCATGTATGTGTCAGTCAGGTCTGTGTTGCTCCTGTAGATGAAATTTTAGTTCTGTGTGCTGGTGTGGACCACTCTTGGATTGTCTTGCATGTGCAGAGCCTTATTCTCAGCAGGGAAAACAGAAGAAGCAGAATAGAAATAAGTCATGAATAAGTGTTGTCACGCTGCAGTTCCTGGAGGAGCTGGTGACAGAAGCTGAAAAGAGCAGTGACAATTTCTGCAGCTCTTTTGGAGCCAAGTGACCTGAACAGCAAACTGATGGCCCAGCGAGTGACACGGGAACAGCACTGCTGCCAGCAGGGCTGGGGCGTGGCCAAGTGGGAGGATTTAAAAATAAATAAAATGAAATACTACTTGGTGGGGGTAGCTCTTAGCTCGAGGATTCTTTTAGCAACTGCAAAAGCAGGGCTAATAATACCAGCTGTGATAGAACTGAGAGTTAGGTAAGGGCCAGAAAGGGCTTCAGCAGAGCAGGAGCTCTTCAAAGTGCCAGCTTATGTTTGCTTTATTACAGCAACAGCCTTTTCCTTCTTTGCATCTGTTTTGTCCCTAAGCAGTCTGTCTGACCCGTGGCTCATGTGCTGCTTTTTGGGGGGTGTTCTACCTTGCCAGCAGGTCTCTGTCGCTCTTCTGGTTTGATCACTTAATCTGACTTCTTTTTTTTTTCCTTAATTTTTTAACTGACAAGTCTTAGAGCATGTTCACACCTCATCTGCTGCCTTACACTGTGTTCTGTGCAGCTTCCCCAGCGAGGTCTCACATGCAGAGGGCAGCGTGAAATGTCTAAAGTTCTTTAATGTCTAAAGTTCTTTAATTATCCTCAATACATGTTCGCCCTGGTGATTGGCTTTAACTGTCCTTTGTGGATTTCTCTTTAAATTTGTTAGCAGAAAATGACTGTGCTGGTTTAATATTGGTGAATGAAAGCTTAAGGGCTAACACGGAGGGTGTTTTGTCCGAAGACAGACGGGGGAAAATGCCGTTTCTGTAACTTGAGTCTGTTCTGGGTGTGTTTAGGAACATTTATTGAGGAGAAGATCGGGCTTTTCCCCCCTTACAATAAAGAAATGCTTTTGTCTGAGCTATCAAACACTTAAAACTGGTGTAACAAACATAATCCTTTTGTAACCTTCTCTGTTGTGTAAGAAACCCATTTCCAACATCAAAGTTGATTATTAGCATAGCTGGCTCTTCAGAAGCCGTTTCCAAATGCATTGCAAATCGCTCCCTTCGAGCTAATCCATATGCAAATGGCACTGGGCCCTTTGCCTGGCCGGGATTAGTGTTGTGTATCCACGGGTAAAAGCCTCCTGGATGGATGGGGGCAGTGTCTGGAGTAAGGCAGGAGTGAGTGTTGGCTTGTGTCTTTGGAACTCCTACACCAGAGAACTTCCAGCGCTGCCACCCTTTGTAATACATGGGGTTTTTTTCTTCCTCATTCTCTGTAAAGTAGAGATTCTTTAATTATATATCATTGACGTTTCAAGTGGAGGTTTGATCTGATGTGGTTGTTGCCAGTGGTAAGTCCCTGGTGTTGCAGAAGGCAACTCGTGCTCACTAAAGCTGGAACTTTTGCCTTTTCCCTCCTAGAAGGAAGCATTTCATCAATCCTGTCACGTGATTTTCGTCAAAAGTCAATGCAAAGTGATTTTTTTTTCCGTAAACTACTCGTTTTATTCCAGTTTTTAGAGCGGGTGGGATTGGCCTTGTTGTTGGCCAGTCTTAAACAGTGAGTCCCTTAATGAGCAGCTTCACTTGGTGCCAGTCATTAAGGCTGGGCAACCCCACCAGTTTGGGGTATTTTGAGGTGCTGATTAAGGGATATAAACTGTATCTGGATGCAGTTTTGGGCTGGGATAGCTGTTGGCATTGGGCATCCCAAATCTTTTGCTGGGGATGAAAATATTCCTTGAACATATGGAAGCTTGTTGTCCTGTTTTTATATGGTAGCTTTAATGCTGCCTGGTGCTTTGGGACAGCACAGTCTTTAAAGCAGGTGGTTGTTCCCAGCTCTTTCCTTTCTTAGTTGCTGGAGTTGTGTGGGTGCACGTGCCCAAAGCAGCAAGGCTGGGATCTGTTGTGGCATTGGGTCAGTATTTTGTGGAAAAGGGGGAATGCAGCATAATGTGTATTGTACAATTCAAGAGATGAGTCTGCTTTTGAATAGCCTCTCTTTATTCTGGTTATTTCATTAGTATTGTCCTTCCAGAGGTACCAGTCTCCCTGTGATCCACATGGACTTGTTTTAGCAATGCATTAGCTGCACTTTGTGTAGGAGGTAGGCTGGAGAGTTAGTTGGGAGATGGATGGGACTGCATGGGCTGCCTCAGTTAGGAAAATTATCCTGACTATTAATGTGAGTCTTGGGCACAGGGGCTGAACTGGATTTGTTAAGGGATTGGGGAAACTGGGGCCTCCATCACACTTGTTGATGTGGCACGTGGGCACGTGGTTGGTGGTGGCCTTGGCAGTGCTGGGGTGATGGCTGGGCTCCATTTTAGGGGACTTTCCCAACCTTAATGACTGTGTGATTCCTGATGGGTCCCCTGACAGTCAGCACTGTGACTTCACCTTATCTGCTGATAATTGATCACTAATGTAATGTGGCCAAGTTATTTGCTGTTGTTTGGGGTTTTTTCTCTTGATTTTTTTTTTCCTGCTGATTTATAGCCCTTGACTGAAAGTTTCCTGTAACTTCCAACACTTGGAATTAGATTTTTGATGCAATCTTAACACAGATAGAAACAGAAAGGAGGTTTTTTAGAGCATGTTTCAGTCATCTGTGTCAAGTGCATTCCCTCAGGAACATCCATGCGGTGCTGGTTTATCACCTGTGGGAGCTTTAATTCAGGATAAAGGATTATTATAAAGCTAAGACTAGAATGTGAATGGTTTTGTTAATAAATATTGGGGGGGGGTTATTTCAGCATAAAGCACCCAAGATACTGCTGTGTGTCAGGAACCTTCTGCAGTGTCTCATCTTTTGAAAAGGCTGAAAGTGGCTTTCGGAGTAAAAAAACCCCAATTTTAAATGTAGGCAAAGGTTTGTTTTTCTTCAAGCTCCGTTTGCACTTAATGAAGGGCCGTTATTGACAGATGCTGAAGAAATATTTTTTCCCATAGAAAATTGGATTTTGGGCATAAAACTTGTTAATGTTAATAAAGACAGGTCATTACTGGTTTCAAGTCAGATATGCAAACTCCACGAGATGGAGTGCACTGGTGGCACTGCTGTTGGTGCTACTTTTGTGTGAAAAAAGCCCGTGTGAGGAGTAAATCAGCTGAGTTTAGCACATGTACAATGGGCTGGCTCCCATCATTTATGCCCCTCCTGATGGCTGATGTGCTCGCTTGTGTCTTAGGCAGCGTAATTTACAGGCTCCAGGAAAGGTATGTTTAGATTTAAGCTGTGCAATAGTGTAACTAATGAGAAATATAGGAAATTTATAGCACTCGATGATTGATTGGCTAAGTACCTAGACATTAATTGAAATCTGAGGACTCCCAGCTGTCTTTCAGTTAAAAAAAGAAGGAAAAAAGAAAGTCTTTTCGGGCAAGCGAAACTGTTGCTTCATAGTATTTTGAAAGTGCTTTCCATGTTCGTGGAGAATGTGGTTGGGATGAAAAGGTGGGAGGAAAGGCTCTTAGGGTTTTTTGGGTAACTAGGGTGTATCTCCTAGTCACCTGCAGGCACAGGTTGAGCTGCACCTATGGCAGTGTCACTTGGCTCCTTGTTCTACAATCTGGGTGTGACTTCCGTTGTCTTTCCCTGGGATTTTGGCCCCAGTTCCAGATGGAAACTTGGCTGTAGTCAGCACTTTGTGCTGATTTCTCCTGTCCCTGTTTAGCAGAGAGGCACTCAGGCCTAACTGTTGTGTGACAGATGATCTGGATCGATCCTTGCCATTAATCTCTCCGCTAACGACGCCGTTGAACTGGTCATCCCCACGGAGAGAGCACAGCTTCCTCCTCTGCTGCCACTCTGTAAATGCACCATTCTGGCTGAAGCTCAGTCTTGTGAAAATGTCTAAATTTTCCCATTAAGTGCTTAAAAAGTAATAAAACTAGAGCCATTAGCCTTCACTCGTCAGATCTGTATCAAGAGAAATATTCTTGGGCGCCATAAATCTGATCAAGTGTTCGACATTTATATCATTTGACTTCATTCTCTGGAAATGGACCTTTGAAGGTAAATTGCATTAAGTAGGGCAGTTTAAATTTTTAATACAATCTTATTGTAACTGTTAGCAAATGATTAAAGTGCAAAGGGGGGGCTTATGTGTTTTGGGAGATTTATGGGAAATGCTGTATGATGCTACTGCTCCGGCAGGAAACTGCTTTTGTGACAGCTGGATGTGCAGAAACCCTCAAAACCGAAGGATTTGGCCTTTGGTGACAGAGGAGATGGCTTCCTGTCTGCTGTTGGATTGTGGAGTGTGTTTTTGGAGTGGGGTTTATCCCACTGCAAGTGAAGCAGAGCTCTTGGTAACACAAAGCTTAACTTTTTCTAACAGGTATTTGTGTGTCTGAGAGGTGGATTTTGATGGCTCAGTGGAAAACGAGCTCCTGGGTTCAGGTGATTGATTTAATCTCATTTAGATCCTTGGTGGTTTGTTTTTCTTTAAACTAACCAGAACATTCTATATCTTGATTTTAATGGTGAACAGTGTATCTAAGTTGTGCTTCAGAAGCAGTGATGTACTTGTGCACCTTTTGGATGTTGCTGTAGTAAACCTGGTTTCTCTTTGTGGTTTTTTGGTTTTTTTTTTGGTGGAGAATATTTACATCTTGGGGAATAATACCCATATTTCAAGTCAGGAAAGTGATATTTGTTCAAATTCTATAGTGAATATAATGGTTTTTTGAGGTATTCCAGGAGTCAGATTAAAAGGGACAGAGCTGTCAGGGGTTTCTCTGCTCCTCTGATATGCCCAGAAATTTTCTAATGAAAGCATGGATAGCCCCTCTACACGTAAATCTACAGTTTGGAGCAATATTATCATGTTTGAGTCACACACTGACAGGGTCAGTGTGATGGTTGGAAAACAGGAAGAAAATAACAGTTTAGGGGTTGATTAAACACAAGCATTACAGCAACTCTGCCTGTGTGAAGTTTGGTGTTAAAAACATGGGAAGAGAAAAGAACCAAGTCTTTAACAGGAGAGTTAAATTAATCCATGGATTATTTCAAATAGGTACAAGTGGCTGAAAATGGATTTGGAACAGTGTGGTGACCATTGACTCTACACTGTGCTTTCCATCCTCTGTGAAAGGGGTGCCAAATCCTGCCCCAAAACCAGCTTGTTTGTAAGTGAGGCAAGTTTGGCTGGTGTTTCAGGGCTGCTGCAGTACTTATATGTATAATTACTGTTTTCAAGGTACTGTTTCCATTCTGCCACGCTGGGCACAGGGCCCTCGTTTTGGGACTGGCTCTGCCTGAGTGATCTTGAGGTGCAGTTGCACTTTTGGGTTCAGAGACTTTGAGTTATTAGGCAACAATTTTAAGTGATATTGGTAGGGTTGTTTTTGGGTTTTTTTAATCATTGATTATTCTGGATTTTTGGTGGGCTTTTTCAATTCCAGGAGAGTTAAAAGAACTGTGTGAATGAGACATGAGTTAAGTTGAATTAGATTCAGTAAATGTGCATAAGTTTTATTTCTTTCTGGAAGGATGGATAAACCTGAGATGCAGTGATATATAATCAGCAGCTCTCTGTCATTTTGTGTCCTTGTCTCCATGCTCACTGGATGTGCCTGAATCTTTAGAAAGCAGAGATGTTCTTTATAAAAGCAGTAGTGTGTTAGTGTGCATCAAAAATAAGCTTTCCATGAAGCTACTCCAGAGTGTTGAGTGTGAAATTACTTACCAAGGTGGTGAAATCCTTAAGCATTGTATCATTTTATGTTATTTAAATCTGTGTTTTGAGCCGGTTAATAAATGATTCTGTGTTTTGACACAGAATTCAATACATACAATGACATTATCCTGAAGAATTTTATTCTTAAAGATGGTTAAAAACCCAGTTGTTTCCTTTAGGGTCATTTTATAAAAGACAATCATTGCATTGGAATCTTTTCAGTTTGGTTTTCTTTTTCTTCTTTTTTTCATCTTTTTTTTTTTTTCCCCTTCTATTTAAAATCATACCTTTGTGTGGGATATAACAGGATTTATGACTTGATTCCATCCTAATGGAAAGATTAAGAGAATTTCATGATGTACTGGTGAGGTAAATCCACGTGCAGAAGTCTTTTCCTGTGTGTCAGACAGTGTTTGCCTTGTAAATCCTTGAGCCATATTCTTGTACTTGCAACACAGTTCAAGTAGTGAAGAAAACATAGGTTTGTTTTTTTAAATTTCTTCAGATGCCTTCCAGTGGATTTATTGGCATATTTGCTTATCTAGTCTTGGAAGGCAGTGATTTGCATCAGTTAGGAGTAAGTGATGTGCAATGTTAATCATAGTTACCTGTGGAGGGAAAAATATATGTTGGCATTGATTAAAGATATTTAATACTGAGTCTTATTTATAGCTGTATTTTCATACCTGATAAAACAAGAAAAGTTATTTCACAGAGCCAGAACTGAAATGTGTATTTTGTGAAGGATCACACCCCCTCCCCCCAAAATAGCAGTAAGGTGTAGTTTTAAAATTATTTTTGAGAAGAATTGTATTCAAGTCTTCTAGAAACATGAACACTGAACTAGCCCATTGTAGCTGAACTTGGTTGTGAACGGTGGTGATCATGAAACAGTATTTTTTGGTATAAAATTTATGTGTTTGTTCATATATTTCTTCTTTACTTGTATTATGAAATGGCCTAATAGTTCTTGGAAATAATCTCTGCCTGAGGAGTTGGAAATTGGGTTTAGCTGTATAGCTGGGAGTCCTGGCAGTTTTTTTCATCCCAGAATTAGCACGAGTAGACTCGACTCTGTCCCATCCTGAGGGACCTGTTCATTACAGTTGGCACTGAAGTCCCTCAGTAATCTGAGCAATCCCACAGTCACTTCATTTCCAGCAGATTACCAGCCCTACAGAGCAATGGAGACATCCATGAAGATAAATGTATTTTAATATGAGATTAAGGGAATTCAGGTAGGAATTGGCTCCTGTGTTAAAATATGACTTCCAATTTTGGGAGCAACTTTGAAGCTCTCACTGGATTAATATCAAATAAATTTTTGTCTACTTGTAGCTTTCTGTTACAGCAGATGCCACAAGGAGGACAGTGCTTTAATTGGAGTCTCCTCTCTCAGCACATAGCATTCATTCACAGCTACTTTTGATTTTTTGACTTTGTCCTGTGAACCTTCTGAATGCTTTTGGTGCCTTGCCCTGCAGCTCTGTTGTTTCTGTCAGTCAGTCTGACCCGTGGTGCTGTGCAGGGTCTCAGGGAAGTACCTGCACACTGTTTTCCACCCTTCTTGCTTGTGCTGTAAAGTGGAACAGAGGTTTATGTTGTGTGTTGGTGTCCAGGGAGAGCAGTAACTACCTCCCCAGCTGTGGGTTTACATCACCCTGTTTCTGCAGGGAAAAGTAGCTTAAGACATTCCTGACTGAATTAGCCAGAAATTCACTGGATAAATTGCTATACCCAAACCCCTATACCCAAAGCACTGCTATACCCAAAGCACTGGAAGTGCCCAGCACTCATTTCTCTCTTACACCTGGCACGTGGGATACCGAACTCTCCTTTTCAGCACAGAATATAGAAGTTGTTTAGCCTAAAAAACAAATGGAATTTAAAATAATGGGCACAACAACCTTAATAGTGGCTTCTGCCAGGAATGTTTCCTTTTTGGAAGTGTCTTTGGTTAGTGCTTGCTCTGAGGGTTGTTACTGCTTTGTCTGTCGTGTGTAATTGTGGAGTATATTTGTTTGTACTGAACACTTACCCATACTGTAAATGTGGGATGTTCAGCTGAAATGCAGCTGCTGTAGAAGCGTAAGCTGATGTATATCTTAACCTCTTCCCCTTTCCCTCTCCTCCTCCCTGCCAGGTTCTGTTGAGGTTACTGGGTTGCACTGAGCTTAATACTCCGTGGGCTTGTAGGCAAAGAGCTCTTGGTGGGCTGTAAAATCATCTGATCCCAACCGTTGTGAACTCAGAGATGCCACGAGTTTGCAAAAAGAATTCAAATTTACCCTGGAGTTTCAAAAAGCCAGCCTTGGTTTTTCAGAGATCTGGCTCTCGGTGTTTGCAAGAGCATTTGGGGGTCATTTAAAACTAACTTTTTACCTTTTACATGGGTGGTATGAGTTGAACAGAGACTTTCCAGGTAATAAAATGCTGTTTGTCAGTCAGAGTGATCTGTGAGGAGGGGGGAGAGTTGTTTAAGGTGAAAGCTGATCTTTGTGTAACTTCCAGTTTTGGGTTGGTTTTTTTTCCCCAGCAGTTAAAACAGGTGTTCATGAGTGCTTATCCCTTCTGCTGTTTTCTGGTCAGCCATGAGCATTCCAGCTTCAGCTGAAAACTGCCTTCTGTCTGTCAATAATGAAGGAAAATTCACTGCATTCCCATCTTTTGCAAAAGTGACAGGTTTTAACTGAACCCAGTGTTTACTCATACTTGGACATGCAGTGGTGATAAATGGTCTTACACATGTTTTTGTGAGAAACCAGTTTTGGTTTAAATTAGTGGTAATTGGAGAAGAGTGTTTGCATCTCCTAAATATGTAACAGCTGATAACTGAGTGAAGAAATATGTCCAGATGTTATGGATATTGTATGCCTTTTAGTGTTTCAAGTGTTCCTTGGTCAAAAATAACAGCGTGAGGAGCACAGGAATAACTCTGTTCACTGCCCTTTGGGAAGGAAAAGTGACCACGTTGTTGATCCCTCTGGATGTTTGCCAGGATCCATCTGAAAGCCAGGGAGAGATCAGGTCTCAGCCTAGGTGAGGTCTCCCTCAGCTCATCTCCTGTGTGTTACAGAAGCCCCTGAGAGGGCCAGATGAGGCAGCCCTTCCCTGTGGCTTGACCCCCTCGCAGGGAGGATTTTCCCCCCAGGCTCTGCCTTTCTTGTCCCTTTCTCCAGGTGCAGATGGGCCGGGGGTGGTTCGGATGCAGCTCCCCTGAGCTGGAGCGTGGCAGGGTTGCTGTGGAGCTCCAGGATGCCAGAACCCCGGGCTCTCCTGCTCAGTGGAACAGCTCTCCCAGCAAACCCTCCAGCAGGGATTAGGGGAGTGAGGGATGCTTGGTTTGAGTGGTTTGACCGACAGACCGGGATGAAAGTGGCAGGGAGCGGGAAGGTTAATTTTGGTTTGGTGCACTGGGTCAGGCATGGAAGAAGAGCCATTCAAGCCCAGGGCTTTCTCTCCCAACCTGGACATCTTGTTCATCTTGCAGATCAGGAATTTCACATGCTTTTAATTACCAAAACCTTAAAGCAAAATACAGCTCCTGGTCGTTCTGGCTTGTGGAATTCAATTTAAATGTGTGAGAAATAAGCATCAGACTTCCCCAAAGCCCAGATATTTGCAAAATATCAATTCTCCTTGTTTACAAACCTGTGGCATATCCCTGTTTATTTGTAAAGAGTCCTTGACTTTGCACGTAAATTTCGTTTGGCTTTTTGTATTACAGAAAGATGTATTACAATAAAAATCTACCTCAAATTGATAGCTTAATTATATGTAAAAGTACAGAGGGTTCAATTGAGTTTTAAAAATAGCTGAAATGCTTGTCACTATCTTGATTATTTTTGTTATCTGCCATAGATTAAGTCAGTATTCTTCTGTTTTAGAAACATCTTTTAGCAACTATTAAATGGAAATACTGAATTCAGAAGCGGATTTGGGATGAGACAGAACCTGAAAGCTCTGGGGCAAAAATATTTCTGCTTTCTTGCATTTTTTTATTCACTTTATGAAACAGCATTTGGTTTAATTGAGTGACTCCTCTGGACTGACATTTGTTACAAGGTGATGAATTGTAGAATCACAAGATCATTTCAGTTGGAAAAGCCCTCCAAGGCGGTCGAGTTCAACCCTTAACCCAGCCCTGCCAAGCCCAGCACTAAACCATGTCCCCAGATGCCACATCCACGTGTTTTTTGAACACTTCCAGGGATGGTGACGGGCAATAAAGGAGGAGTTGAGAGCTGGAGAGGGACTTGGATGAGGGGGAATGGCTTCCCGCTGCCAGAGGACAGGGCTAGGTGGGATATGGGGAAGGAATTCCTTCCCTGGGAGGGTGGGGAGGCCCTGGCACAGGTTGCCCAGAGAAGCTGTGGCTGCCCCTGGATCCCTGGAAGTGTCCAAGGCTGGGTTGGCCGGGGCTTGGAGCAACCTGGTTCTTTACTCGTGTTTGGGTCAATGAGTTCAGCCTGTCTTGGGCTTCCTTCCCCTGTGCCTTCCCAGAGGGATTATTTGATCAGACTGTGTTCTGTGTGTTTTATGTGATGCTACAAACCCCCTGTATTCAGATGGAAGGGAAGAGGTAAATGTTTTCCTTGACTAATTAGCTCTCCCATGTGAGAGCAGGAGCTTCTGCAGACAAGGTAGCTTTCATTCATGTGTGCTTATAATTCAGTTTTGGTCTTAATTTAGGTCTTTACCGCATATGATGAAGACAAACCCACGTGCATATGTTAAAATGTGACCTTTGGTTTGCTCTCTGCATTCACTAATGTGTTTCAAAATATTTTAATATATGGCTTCCCGGGCTCCAGATCAATAACCCAATGGGTCTGAAATGACAGAGTGCTACGATATTCCTCTGTAATTTAAACATGATTAGCTGATGAAGGTTATGATCAATATGCCAGGGGAAGATAAATTAATTGATATCATCCTTTCAGGATGATAAGAGGTCTATTGGAGGTGGGATGTAACTAATGAAGCTGCTTCTTCATATATATGAGCCATTTTTTATTCAATGTATTCTCACTAAATCATGGTTATGCCATCGTTCATTTACATGAAAAACATAAGCCACGGACCACTTTGTTATTAAAATTGCATTTGTTTGAGGAGAAACTGTGCTTACACTATCTCTGCCCATGCTGTAATGTAGTGAGGAAAAATAATCTTGGAATTTACATAATTATCTTTATGAACAAGACAGACTGACTTCTCTTGGCTTAATTGCACCAAGTTTCTGTGTGACTTTTTAAGGAGATGCCAATAATTGTCACTAGTTTTGGTGGAGGCTCAGTTCTTTTATGATGAGTCTGCTAGGCCATGCATAGAGATGTTAATGACTGAGCCCTGTATCTGTTTGATAAATGCTGCTTCTCCTCACACACTGACGAAAATTTCTTAATAAATTGCAGAGCAAATGAGGCATTTTTCCAGCTGTGCTGCTGCTGCTGCTAAGGAATAAAAGCTAAAACTAGTAATCATGGTGTAGCTTTTCACTGAAGATTAGACTGGGATGTGATGTGTGGCACCACCAATCCAGGTGTTGTGGGTATCCAGGGACAGTCAGTTTTTGGAGCAGGATTTGGCAGTGGAAGCCCCTGTTTGTGTGCTGTGCACATGCCCTGTGTCCCACGTGTGCTGTCCTTACCTACCTGGGTGTTTTGTCTCCCTGTAGTTGCTCAGAAGATCGTGTCAACCAAGAAGAAGCAGCAGCTCTCGATCGGACCCTGCAAGTCTCTGCCCAACTCTCCGAGCCACTCCTCCGTGTGTTCTGCCCAGGTCTCTGCCGTGCACATCAGCCAGGTACACACTGTCACAAGTGCTTGGAAAAGGAACTGACTGGTTACTTTTTTCCATCTGATGTGTTTAATGCCATTTAAAGTGCTCTTTTTGCTGCCTTTTTTTTTTTTTTTTAGTGCTATCAGTGATCCACAGTACGAAGCAATATTTTAAGTTATTTTTTTTTAAACTGGTTTGATGTTGTTTCAAGAAACAAAAGAGTAAAACAAACCAGTTTGGCTTTAAAGCCATCTTTGATGGTCCAGATTGATGTCAGCAGCCTGCAGGTCTGAGCAGACCCATTGTTAAATCTGCAGGATTTGCTGTGCTGTGGCTGTGGTGGTTCCTCCCGCTCAGCTGTGTGCTGAGCTGGTATATCCCAGTGGGGTGTGTGCTACAGCTGTACATTCTGATGATACCTTGATGGTATTTTTAGAAACATACATTGGTTAACACCAATATTTTCTAACTTGCACAGGTTTTTACCCACGTGTGTTGCACACTCCCTGTGTTTCCCCTGTGATCCTCTTCCTCAGTGTCTTTGTTTTCTAGTGTCAAGTGATAATCTCTGTGCACATCCCCAGCTGGGATGGGTATGAACTGAATGATACCAGGTACCCCAGCCCTCCTGGGGTGGTTTTCAGTCTAAACTCAGTAGATGCCAGTGTCTTCTAAGGTGATGTTGCAGCCTTGAGCCACCCACGTGAGGTTTTGTTTTACCTGTGAACCTTTCTCCCACACAGAGCATCTGCTTTTTGGCAAAAAGCAAAAACTTCTGCCATTGATTTGTAACCCTAAAGATGCAGATGCCAGTCTGTTCCTAGAGTTCTTTGCTGTGAGTTATTCTGCCTCAGCCTGAGTCCTGATACTGACCTCAGACTGGGGCTGGCTTTTGTTGATGAGCCAAAAGAGGATGCTGGAGTTCAGCCCCCCTTTCTAAAGCAGGTGCTGAGGCTCTTCAGAAGAACTCTGGCACCTTCTGGGGAAGTACAAGTTCCCATATGGGACAGATTGTCCCTTTTCTTGCCATATGTGACCTCCGCCACGTTTCCTCAGCTGCTGTCTCTGGCCAGCTCGGGGCTCACCCTCTCTGTGGAGTGCTTTCCTTGTTAATGAAGCCCTTTTGGATGAAGAACATCAAATATTCAGTGCTCACCGGTTTGCTACCCAAGTCCAATACCAAATTCTAGACGAATGCTTTACCTACACAGCAAACTTTCTGCCAGTGATAAGGGCTGGGAAAGCCAAGGCAGGGTAGCTCTTGTGATAAGGATCCCTAAATTCTGTTTCAGTAAAACCGAAATGATGTTCTTTACTGCCTCTGCTGCTGTCATAATTATCTAACAGGGCAATTGCATCACCAGTCACAGAAGTCTGTCTTCTGAGACTGATGTCATGCCTAAAAGTAGAGGCCACAAATCTGTTTCATGTCTTCTCTCCTTTGTGCTGCACTTAAAGGCAGTATGACCTTGTTTAAGGAAAGGAAGTTGAATCCTTATCCTAGACTTAAAAGAACTTTGCAACTGCAATTCCAAGTTTAAGATGATCTGGGGCAAGATTTGCCATCTCTGATCTTGGCTGGAAGACTGGCTGGTGTCTTGCCCTTTGGAACATCTCTTCTGGTGTAATGATGTTCCTCTGAAGACTTCCTCCATGGATCAAACCCGTTGTGGTTGCAGTGCCCTGCCACTCACATTCTCCATGGGGCAAGGGCCTTCACAGGCAGTGCTTACACACAGCTCTTCACATGGAGTCAGACATTGTTCCATCTCTGGTTGGATCATCCTGGGGATCCAGCTCCTGCAAACTGTCCAGATGACTCTGCAGTCAAAAGCTGAGGCTTTAGAGAAAGGAAAAAAAGAAATACCAAATGTCACCTTACCCAGGCTAGTCCTTAGCATACCTTGGAGGAAGTTCTAAGGCTTAATACCAACCAGGGCTTCTCCACCCAGTAGTTTGCCGGGTTGGACAGGGCTCAGAGCAACCTGGGATAGTGGGAGGTGTCCCTGCCTATGCCGGGGGGTGGAATAAGATGAGCTTTAAGGTCCCTTCCAACCCAAGCCATTCTGTGACTCTGTGAAAGACTTGTTTGTACATTTGGATGCATTTCTGTACTGGTGTCCAGTGGTCCAAGGTGGTGAACACCTGAGTCACATCCCCTTCCAGAAAACGCTCTCAGGTATGTCTGTGTGTACTTCCAGACACCTGTTTCACAGAATAAGATGCTTCCTGTTCCATAGGCACAGTCCACTTGCCTTTGCAGTAGATTCTGCTTTGTTTTCCTCCTGACTTCTAACACACATCTGTCAGTCAAGGTGAGGGTTTTACTGGGAAACCCTTGATACCCAAGGTCAGCAACCCTCGGTGCACCTTCTTCAGACACACCCGTGGCCTTCCAGGGCAGCACAGAATGCATGCAAAGGATCTTGGTCCTGTCTTTTGTGGTGGACAGAACTGTTGTATACTCTGCCAACAAGAAGAAGGATGGTGCAGCATCATGTACATTCTGCTGGGAAACAGCGAATCTGTCTGATGCAGTAAGTGCTCCACTCACAGCTCACCAGCTGGCTTTTTGGAACACTCCAACAGGTAGACTGAGTTGTTGGGAGAGGAAGAAGTATTGTGTAGTGGATTGAAGGCTCCTTACTGGCCTCAGGGCATCTTGGACTAGGTCTTTAATTTCCTTTTTGCACGCTGAGGGAATACAAACCAGTCCCATGTGTTTCTGTGTGCTTTGCATCTCCACCCCACCTGTCATTCCCCCCACCTGCTGCCTCTTGCCAGTTTTTCTGGACATGATGTGCTTGTAAGCTGTACCAAATCTTATTTCAGAGCAGCAGAGTACCTTTGCCATCACAAATCCCCACAGGCATTCCTTTTCCCTAAACTCACCCCTAGACTGGAGGAGTTGTCCTTCACACCTGACGTATCAGGAAGGCATTTTTAAGATATTAACTTAAAAAAGAGTAGTGTCGATATCCAACAGTTCCCAGGGGCTCTTTGCTCTGCCCAGCCCCTGGAAGTGGAGATCATCTGGTTCCAAGAACCACGAGGCTGCCCAGGTGGGCACCACCTTTGGGCCTCAGAGCCTTCTGTGTCAGGGGCCCTGGATAATGTGTTGAGTAGTTACCTGGAGCTGGGCTTGGGTTTGGAGTTCATGCTGTTTTAAAAACATCTGGAAAATCCCTTGGCACAACACCTCTAGTTGCTGTTAGTGTGAAAGATTCCAGGCCCCTCTCCAGACAAATTGATGCTGTGGACACTCCAGCAAGGAAGCCCCAGCAGTGTGAGCTTACCTGAGAAGTACGGTTCTGAAGGTAAAAATGGAAGGATTATTTAGTAGAAGTAATTCCTTGAAATCTGCAGCCTGCATGCATTTTCACACTTGCTGGCTTTCCTGGAGTTCAGCTGTTTATGTTCTGCTGTGAGAGGAGGTTGAAATGGCCCCGTGTTTCCACATCTGCCTGCACTACGTGTGTTCCACTGTGACGGAGGGACCTTAAACATTGCACCACCTGTGCTCTGGGCTTCACAGCATTCCCTCAGTGCTGAGTGCTAAAGTCACCTGCAAAATTGTTACAGAGCCGTAGGGTTGGAAAAGCCCTCTAAGATCCTCAAGTCCAGATGTTCCCCCAGCACTGCCAAGGCCACCACTGACCCATGTCCCCAGGTGCCACATCCACAGGGCTTTTAAACACCCCTGTCCTGGGCAGCTGTGCCAGGGCCTGACCACCCTTTTGGTGAAGAAATTTTCCTTAATATCCAACCTGACCCTCCCCTGGCACAGCTGGAGGCCGTTCCCTCTCCTCCTGTCCCTTGTTCCCTGGGAGCAGAGCCCAACTCCCCCCCCAGCTCCCCCCTCCTGTCAGGGGGTTGCAGAGCCAGAAGGTCCCCCCTGAGCCTCCTTTTCTCCAGGCTGAGCCCCCCCAGCTCCCTCAGCTGCTCCTGCTGCTCCAGCCCCTTCCCAGCTCCGTTCCCTTCCCTGGATACGCTCCAGCCCCTCAGTGTTCATACATGTGGACTGCAGTGTCAGGAATTGTGTTTCTCTCTCCCAGGAGATTTGCATTTATCTTGTCACTCTCCCAGGAGATTTGCATTATTCCTGGGAAGGGTGTGGAGCTTAATGTCCACTGTACTAAGCTGCACCTCAGCTGTTGCTTGCACACAACCTTGCTCCCTGCTACCTGTTGCAGACCTGTAGAGATGCATTATTTATGCTTGCACTGTACCTCCATCAAGTTTTTACTTCAGTATGATTGTCTGAATATGCAAATGAAACTACTAAAAGCCAAGTGCAGTCAACTTGATGATCCATTGTTTTATTGTACATGAGACCTGATTATGGATAAGCACTAAACAGTAGGGAATAATTATCTTATTTATAATAGGGGCCATTTGGGATGAAATGTTCTGTTGCAGTGTTTTGGGCACTTGAGAAGAGACTACATTGCTTAAGTAGCTGTTCCTTCTGCCTTTTCATGGAGTTGCAAAATGAAAACTGGAGGAAGAATGTTAATATGTTTAATAACATTGCCATATACATCACAATCCTCTTGGATTGACAGGGTTATTTTTAAGTAATCTAATATTTATTTAAAACAAGCATTTTAGATTGTTCCCTGTGAGGGTGGGGAGACCCTGGCACAGGTTGCCCAGAGAAGCTGTGGCTGCCCCTGGATCCCTGGAAGTGTCCAAGGCCAGGTTGGACGGGGCTTGGAGCAACCTGGGCTAGTGGAAGGTGTCCCTGCCCATGGCAGGGGGTGGCACTGAATGGGCTTTAAGGTCCCTTTCAATCCACACCATCCTGTGGTTCTATAAATATGCTTTCCATGTCTTTGTGTTTTTCATTGTTCCAACCAGTGGCTTATTTTGAAATCAGCTCAGAATTTTATTTACAAAGCTGGAAATCAAGCAAGGTTGGTTTGGGTCAAAAGAAACATTTCCTGCAGGGCTTCTTTTATAGGACCTGTCTGTATAGGAATGTGTGTCTTTGGGGCCTAGAATGCCCAACATGTAGGTGTTTTCCTTTGGGAGTTACTCACTCTTGGAAAATAAATCATAATAAATCCAGGGGACAGCTCCAAAAAGTATAAAATGACACTGTAAGATGATGAAGGATTAAGAAGATAAAATTTTCAAGAATCCCTCATTTTCTCTACCAGGGAAATAGGCACTTAGAGTAGAAATCTGGTAATCTTAGTTAAAAAACACAAGGCTTCTGTGTCACCCTCCTCATGTCCACTGGTTTGAGAACAAGGGAAGGCAGATGTGGGATAATTCAGATCCCTTCTTCCCAAGTTGTCCTGCTCGTCTCTCCAGCATTACCATTCTCTCTTAGGACACTAAAAAGGATCATTCCAACTATTTCAACTCCTTTGTTTTACACACTCGGGCCATCTCCAAATTCTGCTGCTGCTTCCTCTGGCACTTGAGAATGTTGTAGAAAAATCTCTCTTCAGACCCTCTGTTGCTTTCAGTGCCCTCAGCTCTGGCTTTCTGACAGCCACACTTCTCCAGTTTGGTCAGAATGAAGGGAAAATGAAATTTAATGTCCTCTTTATATGTGTATGTTTTTATTTAAAGAGGAGAAAGGAGAACTTGCTCCATCAAAAGCCATTTGCAGGGTTGTCAGTCACGTTTTGTCATGCAGAGATGAGCTGAGGAACATGTTATTCCAGAGGAACAGTGACCTTCAGAAGGTGGTGTTCCTGCATTTCCATCTGCTCTGGTTGGCCCTTCAGCCCAAACACGAGCTGATTGTCTCATGCCTCTTCCTCCTTATCCTTTACTCCTTGAGTTTAAAAAGGGCAATTTGGAAAGCTGGAAAAATCAGAAGAGGATCTGAAACATGAAAAGAGACTTCAGCTGGGTGGTATAAGGGATTGTCTCCTACATGGTTCTCCTTCAGAGGTAGTCTTGACTGCTTGGAATTCTGATCCTGATCCATATGCTGACCCCCAGGGAGTGTAGGAGAAGTCCCATCAGGCATCCTTCTCCTCAGCCATTCTGGAAATACTGCCACACTATCTTTCCTCATTCCTCTAGGAAACTTGGCTGCTTTACAGATGTTCTTTCTGTGTCTTGTGTGCATCCCAGACCTTTATTTCCCCCAGAATTTACATGTTACATGTTGTCCAGCCCCTTCATCCACTGCTACTCCTCCACTGGGCAGAATTTCCCCTCCTTGACCTGCCCCATTCCCCCCTCAGCACATACAGTATGTCCTCAATGGGTATAATTGGATCTGATAGGGAAAAATTGACCCTTTTGTCTTTCCTGATTACTTCCACTTTTAGTACTCATGTTATGTGTAATAATCTTTTTTTAACTTAAGACTTTGTTCTTAATCACCTTTTGGTCCTTTCCATTCTATCCAGTTTCCTCACCATCCTGCTTTTAGTAATTTCTTACCTCAGTTCATTAATTGTTTTATAGGCTCAATGCTTTATTTCTTTCAGGACCAAGATGTAACATTGCATTTCCTGCTACTTTGAATAAATTGGAATATCTTCCTTCTAAAATTTTGTGTCTCTTGACCAGTGACCTCAGCAAATCCTGTGGAGCTGGATTTAATGATCCTTGTGGGTCCCTTCCAGCTCAGGAGATTCTGTGATTCCTTACACGTGTTGGGATCTATCTGACCCCATAGTAGCCATTTTACAATGCTGAATTCTTTTCATTTTCTTGATGAGCTCTCAGTAATCTGATGTCTCCAGGCTAGGACTAACTCGTTATGCAGCTCCATGGCACTGGGTATTTTCTCTTGGGTTAGAGTCAGAGTAGTAATTTTGAAGTAGAAAACCAGATTTTCAAGATGTTCCCCAAGGTTTTGCGTACTCGTACACTAGAAAACAAATGAAACTGGTGGCACCCAGTGAAGGTTACACTGTGTAGAATGAAAATGTGCCTGCTGTGTAAACAGAGCTATCTTAAGTGTTCAAAAAGTAATGGCAGGGAAAATATGTAAAGGCTTGGAATACAAATGTGTGCAGGAATGTGTGGAACAGTGGCAGTAGGGCAGCCCCGTGTTCCTGAGCCCCGGCTGCTCTTGCATAAATCAGGAGTAAATAAGATACGGCTGTGGATTGTAATCTCTTGAAAGCAGTGTATCACTGTTTAAAACTCACTTTAATCCTTGCAGACCAGTAATGGAGGAGGGAGTTTAAGTGATTATTCCTCCTCTGTCCCATCAACTCCAAGCACCAGCCAGAAGGAGCTGCGGATTGATGTTCCTCCCACTGCCAACACTCCAACTCCTGTCCGTAAACAGTCCAAGCGCCGATCCAACCTCTTCACGGTGAGTGAGCCAAGGGAGGGACTGCTGCTGAGCTGTACCTGCTGCTGTGGAGGTGGCCTGAGCTTCAGCCCTCTGGAGCTGGGCTGGTCTAACCCACACAGGAGTGTTGAGATGGATCTGTGGGCTTGGAAACGAAACCGTTTTGTGGTGAACGTTGGGTGGGTCTGTTTGAGGCTCGAATGGGAATTCAGTACAGGGGGTACACAGGAGGGCATTCCCTGGGAACACAGGCTGGGAGAGCTGAGCCTGGACAAGAGAAGGCTCCAGGGAGACCTTAGAGCCCCTTCAGGTGCCTAAAGGGGCTTCAGGAGAGCTGGAGAGGGACTTGGGACAAGGGCCTGGAGTGGAAGGTCAGGACAAGGGGGAATGGCTTCCCACTGCCAGAGGGTAGGATTAGATGGGATATTGGGAAGGAATTCTTTCCCTGGGAGGGTGGGGAGGCCCTGGCACAGGTTGCCCAGAGAAGCTGTGGCTGCCCCTGGATCCCTGGAACTGTCCAAGGGCAGGTTGGACAGGGCTTGGAGCAACCTGGGCTAGTGGAAGGTGTCCCAGCCCACGACAGGGGGTGGCACTGGATGAGCTTTAAGGTCCCTTCCAACCCAAACCATTCTATAACTACCCCATGCTACTTTTACTACTATACAGAATCAACCCACTTTTCTTTTCTAGAGTTAAAAAAAGATGGTGGAGAGTAAAATATCTTGGGGTTTTTTTTCTTCCCAAACTACCTGGTTTTTGCTTCACTGAGAGGCAAAAAAAAAAAAAAAGTACCGGTGCAATATGAGAGATCTTTGTTATGCAGAAGTAGTTTGGGAAGTGATAATGAAGCCTTGAGTGATGATTCCCGTAGTTTAGCAGTCTTGCTGAAAGCTCTGGGATGGTGTTGAGTGTGTAATTGTGGTTTGTAAGCAGTTCTTTGACAATTAACATGCTTTATGGCAAACTCACAGTCCCTGGGGGGCTCACGACCAAGTCCTTTGGTGATTGAAGGTGCACATTAGTTGAGCTTAGAAAGCCACAGCCCCCCTGTCATCACAAAGAGTTGATATATTTTATTCCAGAGGTGCTGCCATGTTCACTTCCCACATACAAAAAGGATAAAACCATTTCCTCACACTCTAAACAAAACCTGGGCTCTTGGCCTTTATGGAGTAGAAAGTTTCGGTGCCGTTTCGGAGCACGGAGTGACAGCACAGAGCCCCCGGGATCCTGTGTCCATCCCAGCAGGGCCATTTGGATGTGAAATGGGATCCTTGGCTCCCCCAAAGGAGAGAAAATCACGCAGTTTGTGTTTGGGTGCCAAGCACTGAAGTGAGTGGCGTGTGAAGAGGTGCCCCCAGCGTGGACAGCGGTGTTTGAGCGCGGTGCTGTGGGTTCTTCCCGTCGCTGGGAATACTCCGGAGTTCCCAACCCCACTAGGTGTCAGTGTGAGCCCAGAAACCAGCCCAGGCAGAGCTCTGGACAGGGCTGGGAGCCACCGCGTCCCTCAAAAGCAGCGGGCTGAAGGATGAACTAAACACTGTCAGGGCTCTAGGGGTGGTGTTGACACTGGAGAATTTGGGGCTGTTTTAGTCTGGAGCAAGTGTAAATTTGAGGAAGTGAATCACAGAAAAGATTTGAGAAGAATGTTAAGTCAACCGTGAAAAAACAGACCAAAGCTCTGGTCTGTGGTAATTAATAACATAGTGAGAGCCAAATTTACTAGGACGAGAGGGTGTTGAGAGTTGTCCCAGTATCAGATAGCTGGGTGAAAACTGGAGCAAAAAAACAAGTGTCATGGAAAAATAATGATCATAATTTGACTTTTCAGAATTAGTTCTGACTTTTAAATCTGGGTGTGTTGAAGGCTTGTGTAGTGAGTTGCCCTGTAGTCTCTGTCCTGAAGTACTGAACACCCACCCTGCTGCAACCCAGGTTTTGTGCCCTATCAGCCAGGTGATGACCTGGGATTATTTACTTGAATAAACAGATGACCAGTATTTTCTGTGTAGCTATGAACAGAGTACATAATCAAAATATTTAACTCTGGATTTCTTGCTGTGCTTCTCTTCCCAGCCTGGAACTTGCTTATGCCTTTATCACTTACAGAATCAAATGTATTTCTGTTTAATAATTGCAAGTTACCCCTTGTTATCTAGCACAGGTAATTTGTTTAGTGACCTACAGATCTTTTAGTGTTGGAAGAAAATTGTGATAAGTAGAAAACAGATATGATTTCTGTTAATGACAGTTTTTGAGTTGGAATAGTGTTTGAGAATTTTAAGCACGTTCACGTTAAGTGTGTTAAATGCAGCATCTGATGTTTTTGGCTTTGATTATTAATGTTTGTTGTAAAGCTATTGTTGCAGCAGCTGATTTTTCACTTAGGTGATAGATCAAATATTAGCAGAAGTGTTAATGTCCTTTTTTTTGGGCAGTGTGTTAACAGGGATCACTAAATAATAGTGTATAGGGCAGGTGGAGATTTAAACTGCATCTGTGGGGTCCACTTCAGCAAGGAACTGATTGTAAGTATGTCTGATCCTGTGTGGGGTGAGGGAATTTCTGGGACAGTAAAGTGCATCTCCCTTCCCATATTCAGTATTACCTCTCTTATATATTTACAGAATTGCAGGAGTTTTTTCATACTTAAACTCTCTGTCTCAGTGTCTACTATTAGAGGTCAGGATTCTTACTTTTGGGGTGCTCTGCACTGCTGATCTGGGTCTGGTTGGGCCCAAACTCAGATGCTTTATCCCTCTGGAACTAAATCTCACTCCACAGCCCATACTTGGGTCAAGTTTTACACTGATTAAGTCTGTGTATGAATTCCAGTGCAAAGGGGAAATCAATCAACCGATATTCGTGCAGGTGTCTTCATTTTTCCAGACTTCTTCTGGTTCTCTGGCATGAAGTTTTAAACAGAGCCATTTAACATGTAGATGTACCATCAGAAAAAGCCCTAACAAGTGTTGATCCAGTGTGGTGTGGAGTCTGGTTTTTTTATGCTGTGGGATGTGAGATGTATTGTGTGTGTCGTGGGTACAAAAGCATAAAAGCTCAGACCAGATCTTTGTTTCACTGTGCGATTTGTCTTTATAAGTAGCAGAGCCTGCTAAGATTCTCCTCTGGAAAATGTGATTACAAGCAGCTAGAATAGAATTTGCCTAACAGAAAACCCTGTGTTTCTATACTTTTGCCATTGGACAATGTTTTACACATAGATATTTCCCCTCCACGTGCAAGTGTGTTATTTCCAGATGCAGTTACTTGCACGGAAGGGAAGACAGGGTGATTTAAAACCAAAAAGTGAAAACGAGCACGTAGATATTCAGCTTGCATTTCAGAGGCAGGCTCCTTTCTCTTTAAAAAAATGGGATAAAAAAGAAACATTCAAGTTGACAACTCCCCTCCCAGGGATTTGGATACCTTCACTGAGATTCTTTACAATGTCGCTTACGGGCTCTTTGCCCCATTGAAGCTTTGTTTTGCCTCGTATTCTTGGGAAGTGGCACTTTCAGAGTCAGAAATCTGTCTTGAAGGACGGGGAACAATAGTTATCCTGCACATTGGATTTCATCCCTCCCACTTGTTTTGCTTTCTTTCATTTATTCTTTGTTTAATTCCCCGGCACGTCATTCCATTGCCCCGATCCATAGTAACTGGTGAGAGGAGCCCGTTCCCGGCGGAGCGGGGAAGGCAGCACGGGATCCCCGCTGGGTAAATGTGTTCTTAGAATGCTGCTACTTGAAGTCTTGCTCCGTGGATTCCCCCTCCCCTTCCCTCCTCTCCCGCCCGAAGGCAGCTGCTCCGGGGGTTTGTTCTTCCTTCCACTTCTCCGTGGAATATGGAAAATGGGTATTAGCGACGCACCGTCCTCATTGTCCTCCCGATTTCAGTGTTTCGAACATCTCTTTCTGCTGAAAATGAGAAGCATCGCCCCGGTTTTCATTAACTCCCCATTGTGGCACTGGACATCACAAATGGGCTCCTTTCATGTATCATCTCCCGAGCTGAAAAGCACATGAAAATGTTTTCTCATTTTCAATATTGTGTGAGTAATGTTCCTATTGGAAAGTAATGGAGTGAAGTTGTCACTTGTCAGTTCAGTTATTAAGGAGGATGACTCTCAGGTCTTCTTTTTGTAATAAAATAAATCTGTCAAAATCATTACGTCCGTGTGTTCTTTGGCAATAACGGGCTGCAATCTGAATATCTGCTGAAAATCCCATAGAACTCGATAAAGTCGGGGGGTGAGCACTGTGACCCTACTCCTGCAGCAGCTCCAGCCTTATGCAACGCCAGGAGAAAGCAATTCCAGTTTAAACATCGATTGAATTCACCTCATGCTGATTTTTTGCCCACATTGTGTTCGAATAACTTTTTCCAGCATCAATCCCCACCTTTTCTTGCAGTTCCAACTTTCTAACCATCCCAAAGTAGAAAGAACTAATAAGTTAAAGTCAATGTGATCAAAACCAGCATCGTAAAATTGTATTTCTAAATAGTTGATAAGGTTTCTAAGAACCACACGGGTGTGAGTTAAATGTATGCATGGATATATTCAACTTTTTTAATGAGGAGATAGAACTTTCATTCCTCATCGGAGCTACTGTTGGAAACTTCAGAAACGTGTCCTCTGATCTGCTGGGTCTTCAGACACTGAAAGTGTAACTCTTTAAACCCAAATACATCTCAAACTAGTGGATGGTTGAAATTTATGGGTGGTATCTTATTTATTCAGATTTTAGGACGGTCTCGTATTTGTGTAGATTCATCTCACGGCTTTCGAGTCTATATTTAGGTGTGAAATTATATTTTAATTGCTTGGAAAAAAAGGGGAAAAAAAAAAAAAGCAGCATCCTCCGTGTGAACCTGCTGCATTTAATGGAGCACAAACTTTCTTTTTGCTCTGCAGTCTCGGAAAGGGAGTGACCCAGACAAAGAGAAGAAGGTCCTGGAGAGCAGAACAGACAGCATTGGAAGCGGCCGCGCAATCCCAATTAAACAGGTAATGCCGAAACACTCGGGTTTTTTTGTGCCGCTTCCCAGAGTTGGGAGCCACACCTCGGGTCTCACACGCTCCGGCGGCGGGGCCCGCGCGCCCGGCTCCGTTTGATGTGCTCCGGTGATGAATGTGGAAGTCACTCACTTGACATCAATTAGGAGAGGTTCCTGTGTGTATTAAAATAGGATCATTAGAATAAGAAGAGGGAAAATGTGACAACAGGCCTAATGAAGTGCAGTCTGCCGGCCTGCATATGGAGCGCGTTTCCAGGCTGGGCTGCCTTCAAAGCCGCCTTTGTAGCGGGCTTTGATTGGGCCGAGTGCTGCCGGGCTCAGGGTGAATCACATCGCTCCACAAGAGCCCCTTGTGATGGAGCAAGAGCCTGATGTGGCCCTAATTTGCTGCCGCAGACGGACATCTGAACGCGGGGCCAGGCTGGTCCGCGCCGGCGAGGCAATTAGTGCCGGTAATCACGGCCGGTGTGTCAGCTGCGCGCGCCTGTTTGTAATTTGCTAATGAAGGAATTGTAACTTTGATTAGGTTCAGTTTCATTTAGACCTTATTATATAAGAGAACGTTTACAGCTGTAATGGGTGGCCTTAATTAAACTTTCTCATTACACAACAGGGCTTGGATTGGAGGATTTGTTTTGGTCTGTTTTGCTGGCCCGGGCGCGCTTTCATTAGCCCAGAACGCTAAATTGGAGCTGTGAACGCTCCTTTGAAAGGCAAAAGCAAGGCCAGTGTTAAATAGCAAGTGTCTGGGGAATGAGGTGATTTGCTTTCTCAAATGCAGTGACACCAAGTCCACGTGGTTGATATTTGCCTCACGAATAGTTTCTCTGTTAGTGTTTGCAAGTATTTACTGAGTTGCCTTGCTGGAGAGAGGTGCTCAGGGAAGGGAGCTGATTTCCTTCCCACACGGTTTCTCCAGGTGTTCTGGTGCCTGTCCTCCCCTCCAGAGGCTCACTTGCCTCTCCTAATCTTTCCTCAGTGCCTACCAGGTAGCCCTAGGTCTCCCGTGTGAAGGTGACTTTACATATTTTGGGGTGTTTCATGGTGTGAGGGGGAGATGATTTTGTACCCTTAACTATCAGCAGTGATTTTTCTTCTTCCAGTCGTTTCAAAAGACCTTTTGGGACCATCAGGCAGCAAAAATGCTGTGGTGTGTGAATCTCTAGTAGGCAGATTTTAATCAAGCACGCTGCAATCCAGAAGAGCGGTTTGAAAGCAGAAAAGCTCAGTATTTGGCTCTGCATCCGGGGGAGGAGAGCTGCAATTTTATTTTCCTACAGTGTTGATATGGTACAGGATGGGTTAGACCGGCTGGAATTCTTTTGGGGAATGCTAATTAAACAGAAGTGCAGCTGAGAGTGACAAACTGAGGAATACATGTGCCAATATCCCAGGCATATGTACTGTTCTTTTCTGAAATGCTGTTGTATGGAATGAATCTGATTAAAAATGAACTCGTAGGAAGAGCAGTGTAAGATAAACATTTGTAAGTGTGATTGCACCACAATGCAATGCTGGAATGAAGTACCCCTCCAATCTCTCGAATTTCTATTAGGAGAAATTCTCCCTGCAACCCTACTTGTATCCTAAATATGACCAATCTTTTGGGAATGCGTACTGCTTGTTATTAATTATATTAATCCCAGTTGTGGTGATTCCATTTTGTCACGTACAAGCAATTATCAGCGCAGATTTGACGCGTGTTGTCAGCAGACCCGTCCTGTTGTCAGGGTTCGGGGAGGTTGGGTGGTTTGCAGTGCTGTGGGATGGCTGTTCCATGTGGGATTTCACATTGTTCTTGGATGCCAAGGGAAGGGATTTGGGGAGGGCTTGTGGGTAGAAGTGGCCCAGGTTCTGCTGCGATGCGGCTGCTCCTGGTGGGCTCTACAGGTGCCACATGTGCAGGCGTTTCTCTGAGGCCGCAGAAACTCCTGCTGGAAGAGGGGCTGGCTCTTATTTCACGTGCCTTAACTGCAAATAAGGTGGAGGGATGTGAAAGGGAACTTCTTGACTTAAAAGTTTTAGCATGTTGTGCTTTTTAGGGTGGGAACCCCCTTCCATCATGACACGTTTTCTCTGACAAATGGTCAGGGAATCACAGAATCATTTAGGTTGGAAGAGCCCTCTTAGATCAGAGTCCTGCCATTCCCCTGGCACTGCCAGGGCCATCACTAACCCTTGTCCCCAAGTGCCACATCCACAGGGCTGTTGGAGCCCTCCAGGGATGGGGACTCCACCACTGCCCTGGCCAGTTCCAACACCTCACCTCCCTTTGCATGAAGACGTTTTTTCCCAATATCCAATCTAAGCCTTCCCTGACACAACTTGAGGCCATTTCCTCTTGTCTTGTCTCTTGTTACTTGGGAATAGGAAGGGAAGTGATGTTTCATGAAGCTGAATACAGACTGTAACATTGACAGGAGAATGATCTTATTGCATCACTGAAAGACTTGTCCTTCTAATGCTTCATCACCCTGTTTTCCAGGGTTTGTTCCCTGCTGGCCTGAAAAAAAGGAACTTATGGTTGGAACTCATATATACTGGATTTTGTGTTCTCAGTTCACTGCTACTTGAAATAACTGTAATTACCAAAAAACAGGAGGGGAATAGAAAAGAGAAGAGTCTTGCTATTCTGCTGTTGAAATCAGTGGCTTTTGGTTATTCAGTGTATTTTGTGGTGCCTCTGGGTTGTTCTTACCTACCCAGGGTCTCCCAAAAATGAGAAACACTATTTCCCAAATAAAACTAAACATAAAAAAAAAAAAACCAAAACAAATAAAAAAATTCTGCAAAACAAAACCAACCAACCCCAAACCAAAAAATAAAAAACAACGAAACAGAAACAACAAATCCACAACCCAAAACACACTCAAACAAAAGACCCAAACAAACAAGAAAACCCCAGCCAAAGCAAGTCCCTTGGAGAGGGGGAATGTTCTGGTTTTGAGGAAAGAAATGAAATCTCTCCCAGCACTAGAGAGGCACAGGGAGGGGGGAGGAAGAGCTGATATTAGCTGAGTAGTTTTGTGTGTGATGGGGAAAGCACAGAATAAATGCAGGGGAAAATCAGTTCTCTGGGAGGTGCAGTAAATGTGCTTATGAGAAGTTTGTCCTTAGCTACAGTTTTTTCATGGATCAGGTCTGTGTTGCTGCTGCTGAACAGCCAGCTCTGCTGGAATGCAGAGCTGCTGCTCGTTCTGTGTTACAGCCTTTCTGGGCCCCAGGTGCCGACCTGCACAGGGGCTTTTGGTCAAAATAAGCCAAGAGCTGCAACCTCCTCCTGCATTCCTGTTCCTGGTCCCTCATCCCCAGGAGTTTGAGGGCAATCCCTGAGAGTTTGGGAGAGTTTGGATGGTGCCCTGAGCAACCTGGTCTAGTGGAAGATGTCCCTCCTGCCTGTGGCAGGGGCTTGGAACTGGATCATCTCTAAGATCCCTTGCAAACCAAACAATTCCAGAATTCTGTGAATAGGTCAAACTGTGAATGGCACATTTCCTTCCAAGGAAACACCTCGTTCCTTCAGGGCTTACCCTTAACTGAGAGCAGTCTGGTTAAAAACAGTTAGTGTTCTTATTCTCTCTGTCCTTTCCACATGTTAAAATTGACTTTTCACTGCAGTGCTAAATGTGGTTTTATTGGCCTAAGCCCTATAAAACTGTCCCAAGGAACCTTCCTGCTCCCAGCAGAACCCCACAATGTAGGCACTGAAAATAGGCGTGTTTTTAGAATGTGGCTGCTCAGTCCTGCCAAAGTACTCTTAAGGCCAGTGAAATTTTGGGAAGGCAAGGGGAGGTACCAATACCTTGTGCATGCACAGCCATAGCAGCAGTTTTGGAGAACTGTGGATGCCAGATTTCTTCCAAAACCACAAAAATTCCCAACTAAATTACCGGTACAAATCAAATGGAGTCAGAAAATGTCTGGAACAATATTAGCTCAGAGTTAAAATCCATAGAAAGTTCTGTGCTTCTGAGAAAGAGGCACTTAAAATATTTGTTATTTTTTTGTAGCACTGCTGATACTATTCTTAGAGTGAGTGATTTGCTGTGGTTGGAGAATCCTCCCTTCAAACCCATTTATTCTGGAAATGAAGACTCATTCCTGGGTGCCAGAGTGAATATTTTGAAGAATATTTTGAGGCACACATTAGTGTGCACAGTTTAGGGGACCAGACTTTCTAGAATGGGGGGGGGGAGTTGTAAGTTTTTTGAAAAAGAACTTTGGGTTTTGTGGGTTTGGGAAATCTTTATCAGTAGGGCATATTCAAATTTAGAAAGAAAAAAAAAGGCACAAGAAAAATAAAAGCAAGAAGCTCAGCTCAGCGGTGAGGGGGCTTGTCATGTATTAATTTTTCATTGCTGTGGAGAATTGTACATACATAATCACTTGATTGCAGTGGGAGTTAGCGAGCTCCTATGGTGTCATTTGCATAAATCTTGTTAAGTCAATGGCAGTTAATGAAGTACAAATGAGCCTGGAGAAGGTGACATGCAAATCGTGGGTGGCAGATGGGAGGTCTGTTTTTGGGATGGCAGCTGTGTGCTCTTTCTTTTTTTTTTATGATTTTTTTTTCCTCTGCTGCCCCCATCCCCCAGATTGGAGTGTAAATAAATACATAAGAGCTGGCCTTGACTTTCTGCTTCCAGCCCTTCTTCTCTTTGCCCTTTGCACTTAATCACAGATGCTCGTATCATTATATACTCCAGCTATATAACCTTGACTGCTCTTTTACCAAAAACTGGTCAAAATAGGTGTTTGATAGGTTGGTTCAACCCTTGGCTTACCCAGGGAGGTGCTGCACCTCCTGTGCCCCCAGATTCCTGCACCCTTTAGGTATAACAAACTTGAAGCCTGGATTAGAAATAAATGTTCTAGTGGTTAATGTTACATTGATGACACAGTGAAAAATTTGCCATCCATGACTTGCAAAGGTGAACTTCAGAATCCATTCCCTTCCCTCAGTTTGCAAATGGCTGGATTAATGGAGAAAGTGGAATATCTTATTCAGGCTTTACTTTTAGGTGATATTTCAGATGACCTTCTTTGCCTGCCAGCTTGGCATATTTAAGCACATTAAAGTAATCTTAATGAAATTAGGTATTTTTTCTTTTCTTTTACTCTGAACTAAAAATGGCAAATATTTTTAGGTCAAGGCGTGGGGGTGGCATCACTGATGTGCTTTTCACAAAAAAGGGGTCTGATTCCTGTACACACAAGTTGCAGTTTTACTTCAAGATGGGCATAAACAGAACTAGAACTTCTCAATGTACGTCTGAATCTTGTAAAAAAAAATCATTAAACTTGGCAAAGATAACTGTTTTGAAAATGTTTTCAGCAAATGTCAAACTGGGCATAAAAAACCTGTCACTTGTCTTCACTTCCCTACAGGTGTAGGACAGTCTTGCCTCTGCTTCACTAGAGCTTTTCTACTTGCTGACCCCCTTTCTGGTCATTTTTAGCTCTAGTTGGGGTGTTCACAGCAGCAGTTACACAATTCCTGTGCTGTGTTACCTCGGTCCTTCCCACTGAACCGGAGAGGACATCCCACCTGGAACCTGTTTTCCCTTAAAATACCCAGAGCTGTCTGTCCAGCTGTGGGAGCATTTCAGCAAGCACGGTGCTGTCTTGGAAACAGGTTTGGAAAAGGGATCATCTGCCATGTCTAGTCAGGCAGAGTGATGTCCTTAGTCATCCTCATACCAGGAGAGCCCTGTAGTGCTCGGGGCAAGTGTCACATCCGAGACTCGCCGTCCTCATGAGCAGTAAATGCTCTTTGCAGCAGCTTTCCTGGCTGCAAATGTTTACTTGGAGTCTACCAAAGGAGAGAACAAATAAGCAATGATCTTAGCAGCTATTCTGGCTTAATTCATCTGACTTGACAGGGTGAAAAAACCGATCTGGAAGAGCAGAGTGGACAGATGATGCTACAACCAGTAGTGCCAGGGCTCATCTCATGGCTTCTCTTTCCTGTCTGTGTTCAAAATCAGGTTGTGTTTTGAGATAAAAATGGCTAATGCAGGTAAGGACCACGAGCATTTCAGAAGAAGAATGGCAGCAAACATCTGGAGGGCACACAGAGCCCAGGATTTACTTGCCTTCGTTATCCCTGTGTCTTGCTGCACAGAACCCTTTGATTCACTAACAGACCCAACCCCTTGTGGACACCTTCCACTAGCCCAGGTTGCTCCAAGCCCCGTCCAACCTGGCTTTGGACACTTCCAGGGATGGGGCAGCCACAGCTTCTCTGGGCAGCCTGTGCCAGGATCTCCCCACCCTCCCAGGGAAGAATTCCTTCCCACTGTCCCCTCTAACCTGCCCTCTGGCAGTGGGAAGCCATTCCTCTTGTCCTGTCACTCCAGGCTCTTGTGAAAAATCCCTTTCCATCTTTCCTGTCGGCTCCTTCAGGTTCTGGAAGGAGCATCCACCAAAACTACTTCAGCTTTGTTTTTTTTTGCTTACTGATGCTCAGGCTTTGTAGAGAGTTGTTTGCAAGCACCAGTGTCTCCAGGGAGTGGCTTTCCCAAACTCTGAGAGGATGTGATTTACCAGGAACTGGCAGATGACATGGTTTGATTTATTTATCTCTAGCGTGAGGTGTAATTTCCTCTGTCACACGTCTGTCTAATCACAGTAATCAGTCTCCAGATCAGCTTGTGCAAACACCAGGCTATGGTTTGGAGCCAAATACTCTTAGTGCTGAAATCTTCTGTGTAATTCCTCCGCAATTGTTTATAATCAGAACATACACATTTTGCTGTGCTTTTTTTAATTAGCTGATTACTAGTTATAAAATGTTTTGTACTCGCTGTGGTTCTCTAAATTGTTAACTGGTCGCTACCAGTATAATTAAATATTTCAGAGCACTTGGCTGTGGTTGCATTGAACTGTGAAGAAATAATGTTATATAGCCAATCAAAAAGAGATACTTGTAAACTCATTTAAAGCGTCAGAGTGTGTTAGGACTATCATGGTGATGCTTATTGCAGGAGAAATTAAAGATACAGTTTTGTGCTAAGAGGCAATACAGAAATTAGTTCCTGAATTAGTTGTTAATTGATTTGGTAATTCCCTGGGGTCTGCATGCTCTTTTTTCCTTTTTCGTTGTTGCATTCAGTTAACAGTGACTATTCCCAGTGCACTTGAAATATTTTTTCCAATTAGATCAAATGTGCCCTTACATCAGAGGAGCGGCCTCGGCTCCACGTACCTGCCTGGAATAATGTTTGATTTGGCTGCCAAAGCTGGGTCTGTGGGTTTCTCCTGTTGATGAGTTTCAGAGACCATCCCAAGAAAAGCTGCAGTCCTAAGAGTTTGGAATGAAATAGCATTAAAAAGCTCTCTTGGAGGTGTGGAGCCCCAGGTGTTGCCCTTGCCCAAGGATAAGGTTTGCAGTCCAAGGGCATGGCCCTTGCTGCCCCTTGGCCACAGCAGGCAGGCCTGGGCACGAGCCTCAGCCCCTCTGACTGAGGCAATTCCTCTTTTTCCTTGCTGTCCATCAGGTCTGTCCCACTGGATCCATCCAGCTGCTTCCTCCTGCTTTCTGGAGTCCAGGTCTGGTTTCCCTTCCTGAGATAGCTGAGGATTGCAGGATACAGATGGAGTTTGGCTCTCTCGCTTATAAGAATTGAATTTCTAATATATATTTTATATATATATATTCTAATATATATTAGAATTGGTCTCCTAATATTTTTAGAGTCTCTAAAATATGAATTTTCTGTTTTGCATCCTATAAAAGGTCTTTATTTTATCTCTAAATACCTGGGACTGTCATACAGTGATAGTCCTGGGCGTGCCAAGACCAAGGTGAGCAGCCTCCACCTGCTCCACAGGTGCATTTAAAGATCCATAAATGAGATAATATTAATAACCTTTTCAGAGAAATTAACTTCCTGTCTTTTTTTTGCTTTCCCATGGCTGTGACTTGGAGCTAACAGGAGCCTCTGGTCCTTGTAGTGGAAGGAAGCTGGTGGTTTGTGGATGAATGGACTGGTTTTTCATTGGAGGGAGATTTGCTTCATAACTCTTCCCAGCTCAAAAATTTGTCTTTGTGGTGCGTTTGATATGATGGTAAACACGCTGTTCTACTTGTTACTGAATTTTACTTAGGAATAAGTAAATGGAGTGTATTGAAATGGTTATTAGTGTTGATTTTGGCAGGGGGCACACAGTTTCAGAAATAATATTCCATTTACTTGTGTGACCCAGCCTTCACAGTGAGCAAAGGAGAACAGTGCCCTGTAGGGCACTGATGGAAAGTCATGGGGTCAAGCAAATTTAAAAAAAAAAAGGAATATTTTATGTTTCCTTAATGTGTTACATTGATGTTAATGCCATAAGAGCTCATAGATTTCTGCCAGCAAGAGTCATTGAGTTTCATTCTCTTTATTTATTTATTTATTTTAAATCCTACCCTAAAGTAATTCTCTGATTGTTTCTTAAAAGAGATAAGGACAAATTCCTGGGTTTGACCAACAGCAGATGGTTTGTAGCTGACACATCAGGTGTGGTTATAACTCTTGCTCATTGCTACGAGTCAGGAGGAGATATTCCAGCTTTTGTTTGGAATAGAATTTTGATTGGGTTAAGCATCCTTGGAGAGACTGTGGAAACAAGGAGGAGGAGATGCCAGAAGATGTATCAGCCTCTGTAGAAATAGAAAGGCAGGAGCTTCCATTATCTAAAATACCAATATTTTAAAGAGGGGGGGAGATGAATATCTATTGTATAAGAGGAGCAGATGCTGCTCTTTAGGATAAACCAGTCAAGGATCTGTTTTCCAGTGCCCTGTTCATAAGAGAAGTGAGGGAATATTTGTTTTTTCTGAGACTCTACCATGAACATGTTGTTTTGCCCAGGGCTTGATGCCAGCAGAGAACAGGCTCCCCCAGCTCCCGTGGTTTCAGCCCCTGTAACAGTGCAGTGAGCAGGGCTGGGGCCTGCAGGAAGGAAGCAGGGCTTTCTGCTCTTTTCAAACTGCAAAGAATTTAATACATTTGGGATGTTCTCATCCTGTTTTGTGTGCAGGACTGCAAATCCTGGAGTGCCTGTCAGACAGAACGTGGGGAAGAGGTGTCAGAGTACTTTGGGGGAGAGGAGGAGGGAATGAGGGAGAGCAATGTAGGTATCAAAGAGACCATCAGTAAAGAAAGCCATAATACTACTTTAAAAAATGTATCAGAATTTCTCAGTGCTGAAGTGGTGCAATATATCCCAGAGGCACCTCTGTGCCATGTGCAGAGACTGACAGCACTGAGGGATCTCCACTGGTGCCCCCAGGCCACCAGCTGGCCCCTGGCCAGAGCCTTTGACTCTAGGTGGTCGAGATGATCATGTCTGGATGCTGTAGGAAATGCTTACAAGATGCAGTCTCTTTATTTGAGCCACCTGCATCTATCCAGGTAATTAAACCCAAAACAATGGCATCAGTCAGTGGCTGTGTGGTTATATAACCATAGAAACACAGAATATCCTGAGCTGAAGGGACCCACAAAGACCATCCAGTCCCGCTCCTGGCCCTGCCCAGGACACCCCAGCAATCCCATCCTGTCCCTGAGGGTGTTGTCCAAATGCTCCATGAGCTCTGGCAGCCTTGGGGCTGTGATCAGACCCTGGGGAGCCTGGGCAGTGCCCAACCACCCTCTGGGGGAAGAACCTTTTTGTGACATCCAGCTAACCCCCCCCTGAGCTCCCAAAACTCCCTGCAGTCCATTGGGTTGGCAGTGGCTCAGTGCTGGCACGGAGGGAGATCTCCAAATTGGCTGGTGGTCAGACACTGGAGAGCAGGAATAATGGGCTTTTCCTTATTTTTAGTGGATGAGATCTGGAATCACAGAATGGTTTGGGTTGGAAGGGGCCTTTAAAGATCACGTAGACCAACCCCCAAATGAACCCCTTCCACCAGACCAGCTGCCCCACGCCCCATCCAGCCTGATGGGGAAGCTCCTTCGAGGGAACAGTGGGATAATGCCTTTGTTTGGAGGAGCTGCCGTGTGTGGGAGGTGAATCCATGTGCATCTGGAATGGCTTTTGTGACTGACTGGAGCTCTTCCTCCGAGGGCATGAGGAATTAGTCCGGAGCAGTGACATAAGAAGATTAAGTGGGAAGCTTATGACAGTTAGCAAGAGAGGCTGCCTGCTAGACTGGGGTTGACACAGTGATTATTAATATGTTGTAAAGATGTTTTGGGGATTCCACCATATTTGTATGGTTGCCAGCAAAACGTTGACAGTTGCATTGTGGTTAATAAATTCATTTAGATTTATAAGCATTGTTTACAGAACCTGTTCGCCTGCTGAAACTCTAACAGCATCTGTTCCTTGGTACTAATTAACTGCTAATTACGAATGAGCTTTGTGTGTTTGTCAGTATAACTGGCTCATGCATTTTGTAAGGAACATTAACAAATTGATTTACATAGTGGCAAAGCAATCAAAAGAGTAAACTGAACAGCACGCAGTTAAAGCCCTTTAGCCTCAGTTTTTGAAGGAAGCAAACTTTGGGCATTCTGAATATTTTCCTCATTCTTTTGGCTCCCTTTTAACTGTGTGAGAAATGTGTGTGAATCTGAGTCGGGAAGGGGGGGTGGTCCAGAATCCCTGGTGTCTGGTTTTATTCTGTGGTGGTTTTGTGTTTGTTGTTTAATTTTAAAGTATTGGTGCTGTTGCCATGTAACACGTGTGAGGAAATGTTTATCCACAGTATAAGTGATGGCAGCAAATTAAAAATAATAAATGGCATGAAGGAGGAATATTGCTTGCGGGGGAGCAGGGGGTGTTTGAAACTTTGGCACTCTGACTGTTTTGGTTTGTTTGGTTTGGATCTTTGAAATATCCACTATGAAAACCCTTCCACCTTTGTTTAAATACTGTTTTCTCTAATCCTGCTTTTATTCTTTGAAAGTCCTCTGACTGCAATAATTATCAGCACATCTTTAGGACAGTTTCAGCAGCCAGGCCAAATGTTGGCACTTACATATTTTGAATTTAAAGGTAAAATTTGAATTTAAAGGGAATAATTGGCACAGGTTGGCCAGAGAAGCTGTGGCTGCTCCTGGATCCCTGGAAGTGTCCCAGGCCAGGCTGGATGGAGCTTGGAGCCACCTGGGCTAGTGGAAGGTGTCCCTGCCCATGGCAGGGAATGGGATGAGGTGGGCTTTCAGATTCCTTCTAACCCAAACCATTCTGGGATTCTGTAATTCAGTGGTGCAATTCTTAAAAAAAAAAATATCTCAATTTATTTTGCATGAGTTAAAACAAGGAGAAAAATCATTTAACTGAGCGTTGTGTTTACTGTAAAGGATCCTTCATGTCATGGTGAATTGGAGATGAGTGACATGATTAAATGAAACCATCATCTGTATTATATTTCACTTACAGTTGTCCTAAAGCTGTAAAGCTTGAAGTGAGTCTTGTAACTAGAACTGGGGAGAAGACAAAAGCAATGCAAACACACACTGCAGGGTTTAGTTTTCCTGAGCAGAAAACTGTTCTAGTGAGGAACAGACACAGTGGTTTATGTGGACTAAAACTTGCCAGAAAAGCTGAATTACTTTTTTGATAGAATTTCAAACAAAGTGCATAAAGGAAACATAACAGATGTCAAATATTTGGATTTTAGTAAAGCATTTTGATACAGTCCTGCTGCATCTTAATTGAGAGTTGATCCAAATGCGTTTGGCTGAAAACTGCCGTGTGGATTGAATCTGGTCTGGAGGGGCACAAACAAAGCCTAAAACCAGACCATGGTCTGAGCAGGCTGGAAGGGGCTGAGCTTTGTTCTGCTCTGGGGACAGTGCCACGTGTCTGCTGGAAAAGTGTAAATTCAACCTTGTTTAAAAGAACCACGAAAACAGGGGCAGTGGGGCACAGTGAACTGGAACGGGAGATGGACTTGGGCTAACCTGGGTTAAAACCACCTGCTCAAACTCCTGGTTTAACCCAAGCCTGGGAGGTGTTTTGCCTATTCTGGATACCTCACCAGGACACTTTTCCAGTGACTCCCAGGGACAGGAACCTGTCTAGAAATCCTTCCCTGTGAGGGTGGTGAGGCCCTGGCACAGGTTGCCCAGAGAAGCTGTGACTGCCCCAAATCCCTGGAAGTGTCCAAGGCCAGGTTGGACGGGGCTTGGAGCAACCTGGGCGAGTGGAAGGTGTCCCTGCCCATGGCAGGGGGTGGGACTGGATGGGCTTTAAGGTCCCTTCCAACCCAAACCATTCCCTGATTTCAGAATTAGTACTAAGAGAAAGCTTCTGGACTTTGGGGACTGTCAGTCTGTGGAATGTTCCCTATAAGGAAAAATAAAAGCTTAGTGATTTGGCTTTTCTTTAAAAAAGAAGGGGTGGATTTTCTTTTAAAATCCTGTTGAGACAGTGAGATTGTGTAGGTAAGTCTGAGCACTGAGTACATTTCTTTCCTCTACATAACTAATATGAGTCTTTGTCACAAAAGAAAAATACCAAGACATACCATTTGTGAAAGGGTTTATAGTACAGTATATCACCCTATTATGAATGACAGGATTTAAATGGTTGGGTAGAGAACTGGAGAACTGCTACAAATCAAGTAGCTGGATTAACATCTAATGCTCTCTTCTCGTGTGAATATTTCAGGGAGGGAATTAGGAAATCTTTGAGTGTAAGAGGTATTAGAAGGAATAATAAAATAGCAAAGGAAGTGGTTGAATTGTTTAGAAACTGCTGTTTGAAGTGAGCAATGCACTGGAATGGAGGAGGATTGAAGAGCAGGGATTGCTTAAGGTGGCAGGTACCATCACTTTAGTTATCAAAATTTTACAGGCTCTTTCATGGCCAAATTAAAAATCAAAACAACATTTTTTGTGGAGAGAGATGCACTGGAAATCCTTGAGCTTTGAGCAGACTGGGTGAAAACTCTTCTCAGTAAATATGGAGATACGCACAGTTGGTTTGCTTCATGTTAAGTACTCAAGTCTGATTCTGAAAATACAGCATTGCCTGTGAAAGTGGATTTTTTTTTTTTTTGTGAGAGCTGGGTGTCCTGGAGCCAGGTAGATGTTCATATTTCCAGTGCCATGGTGGGCAGGTGAGCTGCACAACCCCTTCCTGCTGGGGCAGGAGAGAGGTGCACCCATGCAGTGTAGCCAGCATTCTGAGAACTGACATTCTGGGTTTGTTGAAGCTCATGCAAGGCAAAGAACTGCTCCAGAGCACGTTCTGAATTGGCCCTTTGCACAGTAAATGCTGCTGTGAATTGGTAGTTCGTGGCAATACTGTATTTGTAGCTGAGAAATAATAGGGGCATGATCACTGTTGGTGCTTTAGTCTTGCAGCACAGTGATTTCTCTAAGTAATTCCTGATACAGATTAAGTCACACTTAGTTCAAATTAAGTGGCAGTTTTTAATGCTTATGTGATGTGAAACAAGAGGTTTCTTGCCTGTTTATGGAGCAAAAAGATTCCAAGCTCCCTGTTTCTGCAGCGGGCGAAGGCAGACAAAAGTGAGGAGCTTTGAAGGTAAGAGAAGAGGGGAAAGAGTGCCAGTGTGGTGGATAACAGAACTGGAGGGACAGAGCTCAGATGGAAAATTGTGCTGCTGCGAGAAGCCAGGTGAGAGCGAGTATTGAATGAAGACTGAAGGAAATGGGAAGTGAGAATAAAAACCAGGTGACATTTTCAATAACATTAGAAATCTTCCAGTAAAAAGAGAAGCAAAGTACTTTATTCTCCTTAGCTGGTCCTCCACTGTCCCAGGTTGCTCCAAGCCCCGTCCAGCCTGGCCTTGGACACTTCCAGGGATCCAGGGACAGCCACAGCTTCTCTGGGCAACCTGTGCCAGGGCCTCCCCACCCTCCCAGGGAAGGATTTCTTCCCGATATCCAAACATGTTGCAATTCTTGCATCCCAAATGAGAGAATAAACAAGATGCTCCACGAGCAGGGAAGCCACAGGTGGTGGGTTTTTTCTGTGTGGTTCCTCTCTGAGGTGTTGATCTCCCGTGAGCTCAACCCTCCACACAGCATCTCCAGTCCTCCCACCAGCGGTGTTCCCTAAACCTGTGGGCTGAGAGCCTTGTTAAAAGAAAAAAAAAAAAGTGAGTTTTTTTCACTTTGCCTTGTGTGAGGGGTAGGAAACAATATGTGCCTCCTCTGCATTCTCTGCCAGAGGTTGGAGGGACAGGAGTTGGAAATGGATCTGGATAGTTGCACCTGCTTTCTGTTTCCTTTAATTATCCATCCATACTATGTCTACCCCTCATTAAGGGGGATTGTGTCTTCGTGCTGCCTGTGAAGAGCTGTCCCCATTAAACTGGTTAAAATAGCAAGACATTAATGTGCCTCTGCCCTTTTTCCTGGGCTGGGTAAAGAATAATGGATCAGCACAAACTACTCGAAGATACCACAGTTTAAATACTTTAGCCATGCCTTGTCTATACCTATCTGACCAGTTTTCTCCCAGCTTCTAGGCTGGGAGTAGCATTGCTGCCCAAGAAATGTGGCTTTCCTGGTTATTTAGATTTGGGATTAGTTCCCTTTCAGCTGAAAGGGATCCCAGTGGCGGCGTTCGCCAGAGCTCCAACGAAAAAGGACTTTGTTCTCTGCTATGTTAAATTGGCTGGTTAATTCTGGTGTTATTTACCCTGTAATTCATTAGTTTTACTCTACCATTGGCAGCTGACAGGCTGTAATTTCATGCCTTGCAATAAAAGATGTCTCATAATCTGCTTCATTTAGCAGCAAGAGAATTTAATGAAATTAACTGCAGTCCTAATTATGCCAGTGAATACTAAAGACTGCTATCAAGTTTCCTCAAAAAAGGACAAGGTCCACCTTATGAAGGATTTAGAATATAATTTCCTGGGAAAAGTTGCAAATGTCTTCTTCTATTGGCCAACAAGGGCCAATTACAAGAGCTGATATGACTTTAATGAACTAGTTTGTTCTGAGGATATCTCACAAGGAATAATAATTTTTTATTTTTGAGCAAGTTTTTAGAGGTTTCTCTCCTCAGAATAGCTGATGTATGAGAATTTGATATTTTGGTTCTGTTTGGAAGACTTTTCCCATGTCTTTTGTGGTGCCTTATGCTGAGCCTGAGCAACGCCAGGAGGTGGCTTGGGTGCCACGTGCTTCAGGTGTGGGGTGGGGACAGTGGGGCTTGAGGGTCTTAACCCACGAGAATCAGGGAATTTGTCCTCACATTCATTGGAAGTTCATTGACATAAACACCACAATTGACAAGAAATAGGAAAACTCACAAAGGAACACGACTGACCAGGTTGGACGGGGCTTGGAGCAACCTGGGCTAGTGGGAGGTGTCCCTGCCTGTGGCAGTGGGTGGCATTGGATGAGCCTTAAGGTCCCTCCCAAACTATTCCATTAATCAATAAAGGATTGATCCTGAGGAGCATTCCAAGTGCTGGGGAAACTCTGAGGCTCCTCTTTGCGATTTTTCTCCAGGGTTTCTACTGATAAATCCTTTTTTTTTTTTTTTTTTGGTGCATATCCACGACTCTGTATTAAAAAGACCTTTCTCTATTAGCTGGCAGGGTTTTCCTGATTTCCATTCCAAAGTATTGGTTGATGTATTTGCCAAATGTGCTCTAACTGCCTCCTAAGCACCGCCACACTTCGACAACATGATGTGAAATGTAACCGCCAGTTTATGGCTTAAATGATGTTAAATGTAGTTAATTGGAAAAACTTTTAACTGCAGAGAATTTCCCTGTGAATAGCCTTCATAATAACCACCCCACTATAAACCACAAAATGCTTTGCTCACAAGGACAACGGGACTATAAAGGTGAAGTGTATTGATCAAATTACCTGAGATAATAAACTTCGGATGAATAACTCCTCTATTGATGAATGGGAGAAGTCTTCTTTTTTCCCTAATCTTCTCAGTGTGATGGGAAGGCAATTGAGGGAACAGTATTGCAGAGAGTGGTTGTTTTGAGCAGAGTTTATATTTTTAAGTTAAAGAGCTGTGTGAAATTGTTGATGGAAAATGGCACCGGATTTTTTTTTTTACTGTTTCTGTTTCTTTTTTTTTTTTTTTTTTTTAAAGCTGTAATTTCTTGAAAGTACAGTCATCTTCCTTCAGATAAAAAGTTATAGGACTACATAAAAGTGAAAATGTGTGGGGAAAGAGCCTCAAAATGGTCGGTGTTTGCAGCAGCTTGCAAAGCTGCATAAAGGGTGAGCAGTGAACTCCTCTGTAGGGAGGTCAGAACACAGCTGGATTTGGGCACTGGATGTGCTCCTGTCAAAACAGGGAGGAGTTCAGGGCTCTGGAAAAGGGGGAGAAGTGTGGTGGAAGGGGGCTCAGGAGCAAATGAGATGCTCTGTTTTCTCTCAGCACATCCTCATTCCTGTGTGGGGATTTCACGAGTGTGTTACAATGAAGGGAAAGACAGGGAAGGTGATGGGTGTGTCTGCCTTTCCCAACAGCTTGAGCTTGGGATTTGACCCGACATGGCAGCTACCTTGGCAACTTGAGACAAGTAACTTGCAATAAAACTAATGCAGAGCTTTTTTTATATATATATCAGAATGCAAACAGAAAATTCTCTATTTTTATTCAGTGTACATTTATCCCATCATTGCATTTATGAGTGAAGGATAAAATGAGAGCTGAAGGAAATGGGATTCCTTTAAAAACCTTGTTGATGGAACAGGGGGCTTGGGACTAGATGGTCTTTTAGACCCCCTCCAACCCAAACCATTCTGTGATTTTGGAACAGCTTCAGAATCGTTGGTCAAAGTGAGCAGAGGCAGTACAAGGTAACTCAGATGTGGTGGTTTGTGCCACCAACTAAAAACCACTGGAATTTCAGAAGAACCACGAGGATCTGTTCAAGTGTCATTGTCACAGGACAAGCTTTAAAACTATTGACCTAAAAGGAAGATGTACCTATTTCAGGGCAATGGACTCAACCATAAAAGGCAATAATATGAAATACTAAAATAGCAGTTAAGTTTGAAAGTGGTTGTGGTGAGGGAAAGCAGGGAGTTGATACTCAGAACAGCCAGAGAAGCTCAGGATGGGTAATGTTTTTGTTTGGCATGCTGCCTAAAAGATAACCAAAGCTGAGCTGGCTGCCCCAGGGGGTTATGGTGTTCAAGAGTTTTTATTTTCAGGTTTTTAAAGGCTCCATCAAAACAGATAGCCTTTAGTTACAGCTGAATTTGTCCATGTGATACACTTTAAAATCATTAGACACACAATTTGAATTGAAGCTGTTAAATTGTGGAGGAAAAATATCCACGTCTGAAGTTCGTAGAAGAACAGATTTTTATCCTCTTAGGGAAGTCTTGAAAGATTGAGCTGAACAAGGTGGGATATAAGGAAGGTCTTGGGTATCAGCAGGACAAACGAGGAAGGGAACCAGAGGCAGGAACACATTTCAGGAAAGCATCATAGGAGCAAAGTGAACCATTGGACCATTAATTCAAGTCCAGAAACATAAGTGTTAGTAAAATAAATCCTTTTAATAATAAGGTTTAATAATTACATTTTAATAAGTTAATAACCAAGACCAAATAATAATAATCGTCAAATAATAACAATCGAGGCCAGAGTATTAGTTCTATGTAATAATAATCATGTCTTTGCAGTGAAGAGCTTAAATAACGTGTATCAGCCAGTCTTGTTGTTGTACTGTGGTATTCTGATTTTATTTGGTGCATACAAAGTATGGGCAAATGACCTGAAAGGCCTCACACCTTGAATGAGCCAAAACGTTGTGTCATAAACAGACTTCACAGGGATTTGGAATAGGACTTAGTGTGAGAAACAGACACGAAGCTGGGATCCCTCATTGTACATGGCAGAAGAAATTATTCTCTGTAAAGCATCCCGTGAGCGTGGTCACCTTGTTGTTTCATGTAAATACGGATAGATGGGGATACAGACTCGCCTGTGAAAAATATAAATAAAGAACATTATCCTGTAGAAATGGAAAGGCCAGAACTGAGGGCAACCAAAGTGAAACAGGGATTTGAGACTATCCCTGCATTGAAAAGGTGGGAGCGAGACAGGTCTGCAGGCTTTGGAAAGAGATTAAGAGGAGCCTCCTTTGAATGGCGAGGATTGATTCCACAGGGATGTTTGAGCACGAGGCACGGGGGCAAGAACCTGAGCTGGAGGAGAGGCCAAGCACGGCAGGAACAGGGCTGGGATCTGAATAGTGATAAAACAGACATTTCTAGTGTGTTCCATGCAAAATTCAGTGTGGGTTATTAGCAAGCGTGGGCTCGGCTGAGGGTTTTTAGAGTTCAGCCCTTGTCGTGATTCATTTTCCCTGGTTACCGTCGTGATTCATTTTCCCTGGTTACCCTCAAACTTTGGAAGAATAACGTTTAGTTGATATATACCTCTGAGCACCAAACTCTTAGCGCCCAAAATTAAAAGCTGGATTGAAAATGTGAGCTAGATCAGAAGCCCGGGGAGGCAGCAAGTTGGCCGTGAAAGGGGGCTTTGATGTCCCTAATGCCTATTGTTTAATGCCGGGCTCTGCTTTCAAATGCCAATGCACAGCATGGAGGCCTGGCCCTCCCATGGCGCCACAGAGGGTGCGTTGGGTGGTGGGGGAAAGAAAGGAGGAATCTTCCATCCTGCCAGCACAAAGTTGACGGGGAGGAAGGCTTTTGGAGATCTTTTTTTAAGGAATTGCGTGGCAAAGTGTGCAAAGCTGGGTGCTGTGCGTGCGGGTGTGCAAGGGAAAGTTAGCAGTCAGTCAGGTTTTATCTCTTAATGAATAGAGACTGCTGAAGTAAGGGTTAGGTAATTGAGTTTATAATTAATTAGCCATAACCCTCATCAGATAAAGCAGTTGTCGAGATTTTTTTTTATCTCCTTTCTCTCCCCAGGGCCTGCCCTTCTTTGTCCTTGCGCTGACAGCCAGCACTTATCTCAGGCCTTCTCCAGGCCTGTGCCCATCAACCCCTCCTCCCTTGGGCCGGGCTTTGGTGGTCAGCAGGACCCTGTATTGTCCTGCCCGGCTCCCAATCAGCCTGGCTGTCCTGCCGGGATGATGAATTAGCAGTAGGAGTTGACGTGGAGGTGAACTCCAGATCGGGCTCCCGATAGCTCCCCAGCAGCCTCTGTGTGTTCGTCACTGTCCCGGCGCTGATCCGCCACTGACACCTCCCAACAAAGAGCTTAAAGAGGGAGATTGAGCAAAAGAAATGGGGCACTTCTCCAGAAAGTTGGGAGGCTTACAAAGAGCCCTTAATTTCTTCCGCTGTGCGATTCACCTCGACAATACCAGGAAAAGAAATTAGATTTTACGCTGTTTCTTTTGGTGGTCTTATCTCCCTTATATTGTGGGTTGAACTGGTTTGCTTGCAGTAGGGAGAGAAAATTTAGACCCCTATCTTAAAAGCATCAAGATTGTAAAAGGTGTCCAGTCTCTGCCTGTTGAGCTGGATGAAGGAGATTTGGGTGTCAAATTTATCCTCCCTCAAAGCAGCATCCTTTTAGGGATGCATCGGAGGAAAGGAGCTTTCTTGATGTGTTTGCAGCAGGCTCGTGGCACTGAGCTGGGTTTACAGACAGGTTTACCTGCTGGAGGAGAACAAGGTTCAGAAACAAGCATGAGGGTTTTCCCTTCATCTGGAATTTCTGAGTTGGAGATGAAGACTCCTGTGTCTTACAGTATTGACTCCAGACTCTGAATGGGCACTGAGTCTCCTTAATCTGAGCAGCAGCACTAGGAAAGTCTCTCAATGCAAGAAAGCCTTGATTCTTTTTGGAAACACATAAAACATTGTTTTTGTGTGTTCTCTCCAGTAAACTGGTGAAGTTTTCCTTTTTCCTTGGCATTTCAGCAGCAATATACATTTTTAGTTTGAGTTCAGTTCTTCTTGGACTCAAGCTTCCCTGGGCACACGTACAGCTTTCTAGGTCCTCCCAAAAGTTAAATCAGCAAAACATCAGTTAACCTCTTCTTGAGATGACAGTGTAACTGCATCCAAGACATTCCTGATGGCAGGACAAACCTGTTCCATTTTGGAATGGCGGCTTGGTTGTCCCAGTGGGTTGTACAGCCCAGCAGCTGCTGTTGCTGTGGTGCTTGTGGTTTTTGAAGCCCTTCAGTTGTGCAAGTTATTTATTTTATACAAGCACAGAAAGCAAATTTTTTAAACTACTAATTAATTGGAAGAGTAAAGGAAGTGAGTAAAGGAAGTCTCCTGTTTGAGACAGGAGAAATTCCCATTAGAGATGCAAAAGCAATTTTTTTCCCCTGCCAAATTCAAATACTGGAGCAAATATCTAAAGGGGCTGTGAAATCTCCACCTTTGGAGACAGCTGCAAGAGTGGCACTGACACTTGTGGAACAGTGGTGCCATGTATGTTTGTATTTCAGTGAATTTAGCAGTTCAAATTGGAGGAGGAGGTTGCTGGAGGCTCACGTGGATTTTCCTACGTGCAGCTCCTTGGAGTGACTGTGTTTGTGCCTTGCACAGGGAGCAGAGAGCCTTCTGTCCCCCAGAGAGACACTCAACTGGGTGTTTTCGAGGTGAGAGAGCCCAACCATGAATGGAGTGGAAGGGAAGAAGATGATGATCACCCCTGATGCAGGAACTGCACCAAAGGGTTCTCCATGTCGAGGATTTGGGTTTCAAATGAACATCAACCTTGGATGATGTTCCCTCAAGCAGAGGGGATAACTAAGTGCACGTTACTTTTAATTCTGGGAAACAGTGGAGGGGAAAAAGCTTTTGCTTTAGGTTTGAGTCTGAAATGTCACATGCTGGGAAATTCTATCCTTGAACAATTTTTTTTAAAGCAAAGCTGGCAGTGTCATCTGGAAAACTGGTGTGGATTAATAGGATGGATTCAGCAGGGTTGGTCAAGTGTTTACATGTTTGGGTTTGTGAGAGAAGGAAATTCTGCTTGTTTAGTTTTTACTGGATTTTTTTTAGCACTAGTGTATTGCAAATATATATATTATATATATAAAAAACCATCCTAAATTTATGTATAGACCTTATAATACAATACATATCAACGTGGTTAATGTATTTGTGCTTCCAAGCTTTTTTCTTTTGAACAGTGCACATTTTATTCTCTTAATACCCATTTGCCTATAGGTGTTGGAGATAACTGTGTGTGTAGTAGATGAACTCGGTTTCAGCCTTTTTAGTTGCTGTTGGTAAAGGAAATTATGGGCTTTGTACCTAAAGGAATGTTTAAATGAGGTTTTAGCTGTGATCTTCAAGTGTTCAGATCTTCAGAAGCAAGTGGAGTGTGTTACAGGACGTGGTAGAGAATATCCATATTTAAATCAATACTGAGATTTACTGATGCTAAATAGAGAAGTAAGGAGGTAAGAAATAATATTTTGTAGCCTTCAAAAAGTTGGGAAATAGGCTCATGGATTGGGATAAGGAGAGAGAGAGATCATTCACCATCTGGGCAAAACAGACTCAACTTGGGGAAAAAATAATGTTATTTATTACCAAATAAGTCAGTAGTGAAAAAATAAAATCAAATCTTAAAAAAAAAAAACAAACCACATTGCCCCACCCCTCCCTTCTTCTCAGCCTCAACTTCACTCCCAAGTTTCTCTTTCTTCCTCACAAGGAAGAGGGAGATGGGGAATGGGGCTGTGACCAGTTCATCACATGCCTCTGCTGCTCCTTCCTCCTCGGGGAGAGGAATCCTCATACTCTTCCCTGCTCCAGTGTGGGTCCATCCCATGGAGACAGTCCCCCACAAGCTTCTCTTTCCCATGGACTGCAGTTCTTCAGGAACTGCTCCTGTGTGGGTCCCTTCCACAGGGTCAGTGTTTTTGCTAATTGCCAGTGACAGCAACATCATTGTTTGGTGTGTCTGTGAGTATGGGAGGATGTTTCTGAAAGGCTGGGCAAGAGTCAGGAATGCAATTGTGGTTGGAAAGACTGGAGTTTCTCTGCAGTTAGGAATCTGAGGGCTTTTGAGGTGTTCAGACTTGCAGAGAAGCAGTTTAAGGGCAGTGATAAGAGAGCAAAACCTTCTCTTTCCTGGATAAATTTGCAGGATTAATTTCAATTATGACTTATTTGCAAATTTGTTCAGTGGGTAGGAAACAAAGAGAGTGGGATTTTCCCCTGGGAGGTGTCATGGAAAGCTGTGATTTCCTGGGCCACGTCCGTGCTTTCTTTCCCCACTCCGGTGCTTCCAGAGCAGGGATTGATGGGCCCCTCTCCCTTCAGGAGTTTGCTAAATTGATTTTATCATTGCTTTTTGTCACTTTTCTAGAAGTAACATGGAAGTGCCACCGAAAGGGTCCGACTGACGAACCCGAGCGCGGGGTGTTGAAGTTGGTCAGACTGGTGTCAGCAGCAGCCATAATTGACAAATAATACCCCTCATAAATACTGCCAGGCTTTTCAATTAGTTTTCATCTCAAATTCAGGATGCAAAATGATGGCCTGTCAACTGACAATGGATGACAAAAATTAATAAATTGTCTTCTAAATAGTATGGACACTTAAGAAAAATTGGGCAGCCAATTTAGCACAGCATGAACAGGGGGGAACCTTTTGTACTGTTGCCGTGCCACTAATGTTGTCTGGGTCTTTATTAATGGTGCTTGGCTGCTGCTGACAGTTTTGTTGCTACTGGCAACTTTCTTCATTAAAATTAAAGCCAGCGTCAAATCCCATTAGCTGCACTCTGGGTACCTTGCATTTTTATTTTTATATAGATATATTTATTTTTTTTTGTCTTTACAAACACGTTCTTTATCGATAGAAAGTTGGGAAAGGTGGTTAAAAATTAGTCTTTCGTCTCATGCGTGGCTGATTGCTTAACTAAATAATGGATTATAGGGGGTTTTTTGAGGGAGGTTTCCTCCACCATGCTACAGCATGTCTAGTCTACAGCCAAGTAACTGTGCAGAGAAATCCATAAATGAGCTTTATAAATTGCCTGTTCTGAACGCTGTTCTCCTGTATTGCCTGCGAGCTGGTTGGTTCTGGGATACTCATAAAACAACCGTCGCCTCTGGAGGAGAGCAGCTCACTTGTGGGGTGTTCTTCTGCTGCCTCTTCCACTGAAATATTAATGAGGTTCAATAGCTGCTTAATACTGAGGGATCAACATGTGTGAGAGGCAGCTCTTGGAGGGAAAATACACTGGGTATATCTTTACCTGATTTTGGAGAGGATCTTTGTTCCTGGAAGCATCTGTAGAGTTTCTGCTTTAACAAGTCCTGGATTGACTCCTTAAGCTGAAGGAGAGCAGTGTTAGGTGGATATTGGGAAGGAATTGTTCCCTGGGAGGGTGGGGAGGCCCTGGCACAGGTTGCCCAGAGAAGCTGTGGCTGCCCCTGGATCCCTGGAAGTGTCCAAGGCCAGGCTGGACGGGGCTTGGAGCAACCTGGGCTAGTGGAAGGTGTCCCTGCCCATGGCAGGGGGTGGAGCTGGATGGGCTTTAAGATCCCTGCCAACCCAAACCATTCTGGGATTTTACGTCTCTGATGGTTTGGGTTTCCTTCTCTCTAATGGATTGGGTTTGCATCCCAAGTACACAGTGGGCAGAGAGAGGCAGGACAAAGTCTTCAGCTGAAACCTTCATTTTGCTCTTATGATCCCAAAAATGCCCTTGGATTCAGGAGTTGGGGTGGTTGAGCTTGTGTCCAGGCTTTGAAGGAGTAGCACCTTGAATCTGCAGGCTGCAGTGTGAGGCAGGATGAGTTCCTGTGAGGCAGGATGAGTTCCATGCAGAAATCCAGCAAGTAACTCCAGATGTTTGTATCTTCTGACACCCTCTTTTCATAGCAGTATGAATAGAGCAAGTGCTGAACAGGAAATGCCAGTGAGACGTGCCCTGGAATGGTTGTGCTGGGGAATGATCTTAGGTGGTAAGTGAAAAACAATTAGCAGTTCAAATGGTCTTTGAAACTGGTGCACTTTACAGCAGTTTTTTGGCTGAAAGATGTGCTGTGTGGCTCAAATTTCACTTCCAATTCAGCTGAATTGTGTGTTGAATGACCCTCTTGCTCTCAAGAACGAGTATTTTATAGAAATGAAATAAACTGGTGTCATGGAAGTAGCATCAATCTAATAAATCCAAGCTGTGCTTTAGCTCTTCTGCTAAATTTTCCCAGTTTAAAAAATAAATAAAAAAAAAAAAGGCATCAGTAGTTAATTGTTGACTGAAGCTTAATATCTGTTGAGGCAAATGAGCCATGAAATATTGTGCACAGGAAGTATTGTATCTGGAGTGAGTTTAACATTAAAACAATATTGCAGTTTTGAACCTGCTGACACAATATGCAGAATCCTTTATTTTGAAATCGCCCTGATTGATGCGAAGCTCGGGGAGTGTGGCAGGGGAGGAGTCAGTGCTGTACATAAAGCAAAGCAGACCCAGACAAAACCAGCCTTTATTTTTCTCGGAACCACCCTCTGGGGGAAGAACCTTTTCCTGATGTCCAGGCTAAACCTCCCCTGACACAGCTTCATATATTAAAAAATATTCAGTATAGATGAAGCAAGTGAAGAGGTTGTGGGTGGCTTGTGGGAGCCGAAGAGGTTCCTTTCTCCTCCACTAGGCCTTGAGTTGGTCTTTGAGGAAAGGTGAAAACCCCCAGACCCTTGTTTTCTGTCTGCTGATCAGCAAAAGTCATCTGAGGTGCTCCTTACTGAGGTTTTTTCTAGGGAAAGTTTACACCCAATAACACACAGGTCTTCTCCTAAAGCACCCAACAGTCCTTGGCCAGTACTGGAAGGGTTTTGAGTGAGTTAGCTACACATTTTTATATATTTCCAGCTGAAGCCGGAGCGATTTTGTTTGCAGATGATAAAGTACAGGTTGATTCATCAAGAAGAAAACGAAGGCAGTTGTGTATGTTCTGGAAAGGATTATTTAAAAAGATGTGTCTCTGCTGCCCCAAGCAGATAAATCACCATTTTTATGAGCTGTTCAGCTCAGTGTCTACTCAGATGTCGAGCAAGTAGCAAAGGGATGTGGTCCTAGCTGTCTCTTTATACAGTTGTCTTGTGTGTCTGGGCATGTTCTGCATTTATCTAAGTATTTCCCTTGTCTTGAAGATGAAGTTTGCATTTTTTTGCAGCTTTTTTAAGGATACGAAACATAATTTCGTGAACTGAAGGAAATAGGATTAAACTCAGTTATGTCATACTTGACTCACCCCTTGGAATGGGTCACCCCTTTGAGCCCATTAATCTGCTGCTGTGGCTGCCCTGACTCACCTTCTGTTGCCTCACGAAGCTGCAGGTGTGTGAAAGCCTGAGGGGAATGGAGTATAAAGCCTTTCTAAACGAGTTTCCCAGGACAGACGTAGCACTGGTGATCCCTCCCTGAGCTAAGCACAGTTGCTGCTGCTTCTTCTTGGATCTTTGGGGCAGTTGGAATGCCAGGACATGGGCACATCTTCCCTCAAATCCATCTGTGCATCCCTAAGCCGGTGAGGAGATGAGGAGAGACGTTGCACTGGCTGAGTTTGGGGTTATTGGTGCCTTTTGGGGTGTTTCCCTGGCTCTGAAGCAGCTCTGTGTCTGCAAGATGTTAATCCCACATGTGCCATTTCCCTTGGCAGGCAAGGTGAGTCTGTTGAAGGGGATGAAGGAATGTTTTGAAGGTTCCTTACTCTTTTTGCTGCTAATGTTGAGAGGATAATGCTCAACATACAGTCACTGCATCTCTGAAGGACTGTACCCTGCATTCCTGTTCCTCTGGGTGAACTGGACATCCCGGGTACATAAACGGTAACACACATATATCCTGCATTTTCCTTTTTTTCCTCCTGGTCTAGGAGAGGTTTGAGGAAAGAGAATGGGGTGGGTGTATGGAGGAGTGATGGAGCATCGTGATGGGCCCTAAGCAACCTGGGCTAGTGGAAGGTGTCTCTGCCCATGGCAGGGGGTTGGGACAGGATGAGTTTTAAGGTCCCTTCCAGCCCAGACCATTCCATGATTTTGTGGTCTTTGAGTGTGGGACCAGTTCAGTGTGTCCTGGCAGACAGGTCCCATCATGAAGCAGTGCAGGGAGTGTCACCTCCTGTTCAGCAAGTGTCTGTAGTGGGGTCATTGGTGCTCATGGTCCTTGACTGGAGTACAAGTTGTAAAGGTAAAGAAAAATGAGGCAATTAGGAAATACTGTTAATCAGAATAATGAAGATGGTGCCCTTCTACTGGAAAGGAAGGAGAAAAGATACTTCCTACCTTGCCCCTACCAAAAGTTTGAGGGCCAGAAGTGTAACTGTTCAGCGAAATTAATTTTTCATTCAGAACGCTCCCTTTGATTAAAGAAAATTAAATATAAATTTAAAAATCCCATCGTAGAGCAGGGTTTCTGAGGATGGTTGGCAAAGACCTTTTTGGTCCCAAAATTTCCCAACATGAAGTGTGAATCCTTTCTGCACAATAACATGAACACAGTTTAAGGGAAAAAAAGGAACACACACACACACACTTTTTTTTTTCCCCCTGCCAGCGTTCCTGGGTTTGTTATTCAGTCGCTGCTGTATTAAATTGGATTTTGTGTCCATCATTATTAAAATGTGAAGTGTGTCGGTCACAAAGCATACATTTCAGGGCAGTTAGCTGAATAATTCTTTTCTTTATTATCCCAAATTACTGCTGAGCTCTGGAGAGGTGAGCAGTTTAGCCAATTATTGCCATTTGAGCTGGATTTGTGGGTGATTAGCTCCTGGTCGAATTCAGTCCTGGCAAGGGCTTTGAAGCCTTGGCTTGTGTGATTTTCACAGCGGTGAGGTAGGAATAGACACGGCTAATGACAGGAAGGTCGCGTGGGTGAGGTGACCTGCGAGGGGGGGGCCCGGGTTTAGCAAATAGGGCATCCACAATAACAAGTGTGTCACTAACCCCGCCGTGCATAATCGGAGTTTTATAGGATTGTTGGAGATGCTGACAGCTCAATTAAAGTGTAACCCTTTGTACCAGATACCCCGGCAGAACGACAGAAATATTACCAACAAAAAAGGGAGGGGGCCACAAGGGAACTGGTTAAAGATCCAGGGTTCTTTTTCTTTCCCCCCTTCATCGGAGCCTGCACAGAACAAGCTGCAAAAAGCATCCATTTGTGAAATAATAGGTTGTCCAGGGGAGGGGTATGGTGCCAAACATGGCTACAAAAAAAAAGCTGCTCTTAAGTGGTCTTCCTGATGTTTCTATGGAAACACTATAGTGTCAGGAGAGAAAGTTAAAATTGGGTTTTAAGCTTTTCATGGTTTTTCTCCCCTTCCACCCACCCCCCCCCCACCAAACCCCTACTTGATATGAAATGTGATAAAGAGAATTTCAGGGTCCAGGGAATGGAAGGTGGATTGTCTCCCTAGAAGTTGTAATGTCTGCACCATAATTCCTTATTTTGTGTCACCCACCCAACTCTCAACACCCAGCATTTGTTTCTTAAGGGAAATAACTGTTTTGTTTCCTCTTTTTCATGCCTGACCCTTCAGCCATTTCCCTGGCCACGAACATTTCTGCTGCTGGAGCCTTTCCCAAATTAACTGTGCCACTCAGTCTGCTCACACCGAATGCGCTTCCCAGCGTTGTTTTTCCTTGGAGTTCAGTTTGAGGAGCGGTGTTTGTGCTTGGTGTGGATGCAGGGTTCGTTTGTGGCCGTGCAAGAGGCAGGAGTTGAGCCGGAGCCCTTGGCATCGGAGCCCTTGGCATCCTGCTCCCTGGGGCAGGAGGAGGATGATTTGCATCGCGGTGCATTTTGCATCAGCGCTGAGACGGTGTCAGGGAAACCACAGCTGCCAGTGCCAAGGGGTTAATAAACCGACTCCTGCACGTTATTAAGGGCTGGGATTTTTTTGTTGTGTTTTTTTAACAGTCCAGGGTAAGCAGAAGAAGCCTCAGAAGGCAACACGGGCAGAAACTACGGCAAGGCAGGAAAATATCTTGACTTGCTGGGTGCTGTGCCCTGTTCCGAGTGGTAAACCAGGGTTAGAGTGAGAGACGTGCCAGTCTTTTAAATACCTGTTCTACTCCATAGGGAGGACATATAGGAACTGAAGAGTTTGCATTGTATAAAGTCTAATGTAGCTCAAGGGAAGAGTGCCCTGTTCCCAAAGCTGCCAATCGAGGGAGAACTCAAGAAGTCTGAGGCACGTGATGGGATTGTTGGGGTGGCCTGTGCAGGGCCAGGAGTTGGACTGGATGATCCTTGTGGGTCCCTTCCAGCTCTGGATAGCCTGCAATTCCAAGTCTCCTGCTGTGCTGAGTGTCTCTGTCCTTCAGCCACGTGTCCCATGTTGTCTTTTGCCACAACTGTTGTGAGAACTTCCCGTAAAATCATTTGCTGCCTGTCAGAGGAACTGTGAGCAATCATTAATCAAGGCCGGGCTGGACAGGGCTTGGAGCAACCTGGGCTAGTGGAAGGTGTCCCTGCCCGTGGCAGGGGGTGGAATGAGATGAGCTTTAAGGTCCCTTCCAACCCAAACCAGTCTGGGATTAAAATGAAAAATGCAGTAACAGTGAGCACTAAGTTTGTTCTTCCCATTTACCATCTCCCTCGCGCTGATGTTCCACGCAGGAATTTGGTAGCTGTCCTTTGTTGGAGGTGACAGTTGCTGGGGCTGTGATGCACTGTAAGACTTGCTTCATCAGCACTGGGATTTTTTCAGTACATCTTTCTAATTTTCCTTCGTAGCTTGTGTGCAGAGAGCTTGGAAAATAATGAGTTGGAGGTTGATTGTCCTTCAAGTTTGAGCAAAGCCATTATCTTTTGCTACAAGTTAGATGTTAGATCCTCTCTGTTCTTTGTCTCCAGATGGAAATCGTGGCTGATCAGCCTCAGCATTAGGTAACCATTCATGGTGTAATTACCTGCTGCACAGAGTTACTGCCTTGTGTTTAGGGAATGTTAAAAGAGAATTGGGTGCAATGTTCTGATTTCATTTTGTCCTAAAAGTGCATAACATAAATTTGCATAGTTTCCTCTGTGTGGAAGCATCTTTGACTTTGTAGTGAAACTGCTGCCACTGTAGAGTCAGATTTTATGGAAAGGAGGGGGGAGACTTTCCCTGTGCCTGGATGCAGTTAAGAATATTTGGGGGTTTTAGGGATTTTTTTTGCAATGTTATAGTTAGATACTGAAGTTGGAGAATATTTGAGGTTGCCTGTTCTCACATGTCTTCAGAGCCACTCCAGTTTCTTGTAGCTTTTATTTTGTGGTTCAGTTGATCCCCAGTTGTGCCCTGTTACTGTAGGAGATCATAGAATCCCACATTGGTTTGGCTTGGAAGGGACCTTAAGGCCCATCCCGTTCCACCCCCTGCCATGGGCAGGGACACCTTCCACTAGCCCAGGCTGCTCCAAGCCCCGTCCAGCCTGGCCTGGGACACTCCCAGGGATGGGGCAGCCACAGCTTCTCTGGGCAACCTGTGCCAGGGCCTCCCCACCCTCCCAGGGAAGGATTCCTTCCCAGTATCCCATCTATCCCTGCCCTCTGGCAGTGGGAAGCCATTCCCCCGCTGTCCTGTCACTCCAGGCCCTTGTCCAAAGTGCCTCTCCCTCTTTTATAAGCCCCCTTTAGGTACTGGAAGAGAGAGGGATATTTGCTACGGGTTTCCAAGTGTAAAAACAGCTTCATATCTCACTGACCACAAGACCAAGGAGCATTCCCTTAAATTCCTGGGGAAGGAAAGACCTAACTTCGTGAAACAGCAAAAACAAGTTACTTTTGTATGGAAGGATTCCAAATACATTGGGAATCTTCAGCAGTTTATTTCCTAGAGGGTTAGTTGCATACTTTGGTGTCTGCTCAGATTTCATTGTTGAAGTGAGAGCAACCTGGTCTACTGGATGGTGTCCCTGCCCATGGCAGAGGGTGGAATGAGCTGAGCTTTAAGGTCCTTTCCAACCTGAACCATTCTGGGATTCTGTGATGTGATGACTGCCATGAGCTTAAATGGACTCTAATGCTGGAAACCTGTTACAGTTAAATCTTCTGGAAGCAAGAAATAACAGTTAAGAATTACTCTCTTGTTTATTATTAGGATGAACTAGACTGGTCCCAGTGGTGCTGGACAGACTGTGCAGAGTTGGCTGGTCATGCAGTCCTGGAGGATTCAGCAGCATTTGTTGCCCGTGTTACTGCATTTAAAGGAAATGTTTTGTTGTCCAAAATTTGTATGTAACATTTAGTTTGTGATCCTGGCTGAGTGGCTGCCCTTGGACTTACTTGAGGGAAGATTTTTCTGATGAGCTGAGTTTTTCTTTTGTGAACAGGATGCACATGATTCCTAGAAAATTCCTAGCAGTGCTGGCTGCTGATCATGGCTGTGAGAACTACAGTCCTGAGTGGAAAATTAGGAATTTACACTGTTAATGACTAAGTGTGAGATTACCTGTTTCGTTGTGTCAGAACAGCAGCAGGGTAACAGTGTGGGGTGGGCTAAAAATCAGGGAAGGGAAGAAAGGAGAGGCTGGCAGAAGTTCACACCACAGCCGTGGCAGTGGGATGAACTTCTGAAAGAAATTAGACACCATTAGAGCCACAGAATGGTTTGGGTTGGATGGGACCCTAAAGATCATCTAGTTCCAACCACCAGCCTTGGGAGTACCGTGTTTCCTTTTCCTGAAGGTCCAGTCTTGGTTCTGCTTCCTTCAGAGGCCATTTTCAGGGCTTCTCACCTACCAGCATCTTCGATGGGGCATGAAGCCACTTCGGGAGGTCACTTTTTAAAGTGCTGCTAATTTGCTGTTTAAGACGCCGCATATTTCCACAGAACAAATGTGTGGTTGTTTCCCAGGGGTGCTGGTTTGTGCTCTGAGCTGGCAGGGTTGGCAGCGTCTGCAGCAGCCGTGTTTTGCGAGCTCAGGTGAGCCGGGTGTGTTGTGTGTGGTGCTCCCTTGGCTGGAGTTGGGGTGTTGTTTTTTATCCACCTTGACTCCAATCAATGCAGCGCTGGCGGCCTTTCATTAGCTGCTGCTGCTCCCACGGAGCTGTTGGGATGCAGAGCCACTGGGATGCAGAGCCACTGGCAGTCTGTAACTCGTGCGGGTGCCCCCGAGCTCAGCGGCGTAAGCTGATTGACTCAGTTAAGGCCCCAGCCTCTAACAGCAAATGCAATCAATAAATCTTTGTTGGTAAATAATTGCTATCGAACAGAGTTTTAATATAAATTTATGAGTGGTGTTTTATCACAGCTTGAGGCTACAGCAAGCCACTGAGTGATGGATTTCAGATCACACTTACATTCATTACATTAACTTTGTAAGTTATTTAAAGCTTGTACACTTAACATTGCTTTTGGCTTGCAATGACCTCCTGGGAGTAGACGTAGCACACACATTACTAATAAAGAGCTGGTGGAACGTCCAGGCAGCTCCTCTGTTTGCTTTGTGTTCCTCCAGCAAAACCTGGGGAGGGAGGTCCGTGCACTCCAGTTGGAGCCCTTTTCCTCTGGCTCCTTAAAAATACAAGCTGGAGGAGTCTGGTAGGAGAAGCCATTCCTCTGTTAGACACAGAATTGCAATTTTGGAGGGAAGGTGGTAAAAAAAAAAAAAGAAGTGTGAAATTGTTCCCGGTTTGTGTGGAAATTGGAGGTGTTAAATTCTCAGTGTTGAGGCTGGAGGCTTTGGGTCAGCTACACCCGACTGCAGATGGAAGACTGAGAAATGAAAGGTTTCATACAAATTAGGAAAAACGATGTTATCAATTAATAACAACTCGAGGCAGAGATTATTTAGACCAAAAAAATTGGGTATTTGGAAGTAGGAGATTGCCTGGGTCTCTTACTGCTCAGCTTGGGGACCAAAGGTGGGGTTTGCAGTGTGTTCTGTGTACGTGGGGACCTGTTTGGTGGGGACTGGGGACATGCCCAAGCTGCCTCTCAGTTGCCTCAGAGGTACCAGAGGTCGGTGGGAACCTGTGGAACTCATTTCCCAGGCACGGTATCTGATGTGACTTAGACATAAAGTGACTGAAGCAAAGGGCTTTTTCTTTAAAGGAACATTTCTTTGTCATATCAGGGCCTTTTTTTTTTTTTAAATTTGGTTAATGTTAAAGTGCATTTATAACTGATATAACTCCGATTCTAAGACCATTTCTCCAGATCATTCTATAAAATTATCACAAATTGGTGGCCCTGGGGGGAAAAATGTGGTTTATATGGGCTACTTCACTTTATAACACCAAGTTCTTGTATTCAGAGCAGTTTCCTCTCCAGGTACTTTAAGATACCTTTAATTCTCACATAATGTGAAAATTAATCTGTTTGCTAAAGGAATGCCTGAAGGAAATGGATTGGGAAGCCTGGTTTGTTAGTTAGGCACACAAATAGGTACATCATTCATATCTAATGGTGATCTGGATGTTTTTTTACATCAAGCACAGAATTCCACTTTAAAAGTATGGTGAAACCTCATTTTGAATAAATTTCTTCATTCAGATCCATAGCTAGAATGTCAAAATTCACACCTAGATAGTGGCAAAGCTTCTGTGGACTAAAAATCATGACCGTGTTAGGTTTTTACTATTTATTGAGTTTATAATGGCATGAATTGATAATTATGGAAGTAATTACAAGTTGTCTGTATGGCAAAGGGACAGTTAAAAGGTGTGAAGTATATAAACTTTAATTTGTTCGAAACTTAAAAAAAAGAAAAAAAAAAGGCAGAGGGGGGGGAAAAAAAGATCACCATTGTGTTCCTTACTGCTTTTTTCACCATTAAAAGGTCTGAAGAACAAACCAGTGCAGGGAAGGTGTAATTTTTGATCCCCACAGCACAGCACTAACTAGAATTGGGTCCCCCTGAACGGCAGCGAACGTGCTGCAGGTGAGGTATGAAAGATGGGAAAGGTGAAGCCACGGATCACCTCCTATAGACAAACAGGCGAGTCAAAGGCAGAAACAAGCTTTCATTTTTTAATAGAAGAAAACAACGTCTGTCCCCACTGGCACACGGTAATTGGGCTGTGCCGCAGGAGCTTCTGTGAGGAGGCGGTGCAGGAGCCCCATTCTCCTTGAAAAAGTTCCAGTTGTGGCAAGGAACAGCACAGGAGAATGAAGACGTGATCCCCAGACAGCCGGAGAGTTGGGAGTTTGTGTCGCCGTGTAATTCAGGGACCCAGCACGAGCTTCTCTCCACGGTCCCAGGCATGGGTTGAGTTGGGAAGGGTTCCTCGCTCAAGTTGTGTCCCAGGTGCCTGGCCAGGAGCAGGCAGGTGTGAGGGGGACTTTTCCACTGGGGTCATCCCTGATGTTGCACAGGGAGAGTTGTTAGGTTGTATGGAGAGTGGTGAGGGACTTCAGCTGGAAGCTGTAACATCTGGAATTCTGCTTGCTCTGGAGGACTTCTGCTTGGGCAGAGCTGGCCTGTGTCCCCTCTTGGCTTTGGGATCAGCTCTGCAGAGACTTCATAAAGCTGCAGGTTTAATGGGAAAACAAACAGCAGAACTTGCTGTCAGGGCTTTAGCCTGCTTGGACAAGAACAGCTCTGTGGCAGTTGGAAGTACCGTGCTTTGTAAGGCATCTTTCTGTGTTCTGACTTCCCTTTATTTTAATTGCCTTGGCAAATGAGAAGGGAAAAACTCAATTTATGGGGATTAGAGAACTGAAGTTTGTGTTGGTTTAGATTCCTGGTTATGATTCAATGAAGTGTCTGCTGGTATCCCTGGCACTAGTGTATCTGTGTCCATAGTGTCTCCACGTGGACATTCCAGTAAGACTTTCCGTGACCAGAGTACTGTATGATTCCTTAGGAATGCCTTCTGGCTTGGTGTTGGACAGCTTTTCCTCCTAAATGGCAAACAGTGAAGCTGCTGATGGAGGCAACGTGCCTCATGGGAGGGGCAGGGGAGGACGAGTAACTGCAGGGGAAGGTGTATCTGAAAATGCTGGCAATGGTGTCTCTTGCTGTGTCTTAAGTAGGTGTGCATTGACCAGAGAATATTTAACCTTTCCTCTCTCCCCCTCCCAGGGAATGCTGCTGAAGAGGAGTGGCAAGTCTCTGAACAAGGAGTGGAAGAAGAAGTACGTGACGTTGTGTGACAACGGGGTGCTGACCTACCACCCGAGCTTACACGTGAGTACACCGTGTCTGGGGTGTTCAGCAGCACCAGGCCCCCAGCAAGCACTGTCAGACAGGGATTTCTTCAGCCCCCTTTGGTGGGGGAACTTCTTTCTCTCTCTTCATTCCCCTCCCTCTCAAAGAACCATAATCTGAAATAAAACTCCCTGGTGCAAGTCTGAGAACAGTCCAGTTCCTCTGAATCCCCTGGGAATGAGGCTCCCTTGCGTCCCAAGAGGCAGCTGAAACAGTCTAAGTCTTTATTTTCTTCTGGTTCTTTTATGGACTTATTGTTGATCCCAGGATTAAAAAACAGAAGCCTTTTATAAGAAAAAGTTTCCTAGATGTAGTAAAGAGTGAGGAGAGGTCTTAGTCAGTGTGCAGTGGTTGTGGTTTATTCAGGAGTAGTTCTGAGCAGCCTTTTGGAAATGACTTAGCTATTAAGACATGTTCTACACAGCTTTTCCATGTTGAGACATCTGTTGTTGTCCCAAGGATGCTGTCAGTCCCTCTCAGTGCCTGTGGCACAATCCCTGGGTATGGATTTGGGGATGGAATGAGCACAGGGATCTGACCCAGGACCCCAAAACCCATGGTGTGACCCTCACTAAGGTCTTTATAATCGTATCTGGTCTTATGTTTTATCATCATGAGTGGCCACTCATAACATTTTTAGGGCCAGTTGTTGCTAAACCTGTTGGCGACATTTTGAGCTCCCGGGCAATTTTCCATTAAGGAGTGAAAATCAAGGTTTGGATCAGATGCCTTTTTTATAAGCTCTGAGGGTTACAGACCTGCACCTGGGACTGGCAGGAAACTTTTGCATCGGATGGGTGGTTCTGAGGAGCATGGAACCATGGAATCATTTAGGTTGGAAAAGGCCTCTGAGATCATCGAGTCCAACCATTAACCCAGCACTGCCGAAGCACCACTACTAAACCATGTCCCCAGGTGTCACATCTACGTGTCTGGCCACACGGATGCTGTGCCTGCACCACTGTGCTGTTCCCTGACTGTGGAATATTAGCACTTTCTCTGGCTTGACACAGGATTTCGTAGTCTCAGGTCCTACCAGAACAATGTTTTGCTCTAGTTTCTGAGGATAGGTCTATGTCTCTTAAAAACTGTTTAGTAAATTAGATGACAAGTAGCTTCCAGGCAGGTTCCCTCAGAACCCCTTTTCCCTCAGCCCCTGTGTTCTGGAGCAAGGTTTTCAATACTCCTTTGTGGGATGTAGTTCAAGTCTTTTCTGTCTGATTTGGCCCCTCTTAGTGCCTCTAAATGTGCGTAATTCTGCCGTGAAGTAGTGCTGGAATACCCAAATCCTCTATTGGCGTTGCTCCCAGAAGGGGGAGGCACAGGCACTGTGTGTCTTTGGGGCAGTCCCCACGGAGCTCCCGCCGGAGTTTCCCTGGGATTGTGTTGGCCAGCTCTGTGTCATCAGGAGGAGGCAAGGTGCCATTGTCTGGCCCCTTCCTGGTGTTGTGGAAGGGCTCTATTGTTCCTGGCAGTGCCATGCACGTGTTAGTTTTTCATTGCTCTTGCAGACAATAGAGAACTTCTTCTCCACAGGCTTCCCTGGAGCTGCAGCATCTCCCCCAGAGTGAGAATCCATTGAGGTTACACGTAATTACTTTGAGATTAGAGGTAAATCCATCGGAGGTTAGGGAGAATCCATTTAAAGGAGAAGTAATTACTGGGCTGTAATTGTTTCCCTCCATCCCCCACCATGCCCCCCCAGCCCAAGAAGGTGGTACAGGGCTCTGTCTCCCTGCGTGAGTCAGAGGGGTTTGTAATGTAACCACAGATATTTAACTCAGTCACACCCCAGTACAGTTTGTGCTAAACTTTGTAGGCAGGAGTGTCACCATTTCCTCTCGGGCATTGCCAGGTGAATGTTTTTTCCCCCAAACAGGACTCTGATAATGTGTTTCTGGTTTGGGTTTGCAAGTTTTTTGTGTATCGGTAATTCTTTTGTTGCTTTTTTGCACAGCAAAGCCAAAGAAACTGCTGAATTTTTAGTAGTGTACTTACACTGCTGTTTGGGATAATTTCTTATGTTGTTTTGAGAAATCAGGGCCTTATTCCTACCAACTATCCCATTAAATAGCAGTGAAGCAAAGAGCTTTTGCTAACCATCTGAAGTCAGTTTCCTAAGCTTCTATAAAGCCTGGCTCTATTCTGACCACTTAGATTTGGGTTGTTTCAAATGTGCAGGCTATTTTAGTTAATCAAAATCTTGCCATTTTAATTCCAGAGTGAATTTTTAATTGGAGCGAAAGGTGGGCCTCTAGTGGTGGCAGGAGAAGTAAATTTGGAAGGTAATTTAGTCTGTCCAGCCTGTGGTTTGAGTCAGAACATAACACCTGCGTTGGGAGGACCAGTTTCAATATTTAATGGCTGAGAGCAAGCACTGTATTAAATATTGCTGGAGGTTTGGCCACAGGTGGATCAGTTGTCTCTGTCAGATCGGTCAGTGGCGGCTGAGGCACGAAGGAGAGTTCTTAGCCTAGAAAATATGTATTGCAGGAATCAGGAGTGACATCCTCCTTGAAAGGACTGGCTACAGAATGAAAGGTTCTGGGGTGGGGAGTGAAAAATCAAATGAGGCCCTTTCTTGCAGAGGAGGTGTCCCTGGGAGGGTCAGGCCTGTTTGGCAGGGCAGCGCGTTGAAATGAGGGCGGCATTGTGCCAGCTAAATGAGGGACTGCTGATGCCACCAGGTTGATGTTTGACACAATAGCTCAATCCCTATCCTTTCTTTTCAAGGAAGTGGGGGGAGAGGAAAACGGGAAAGAAAAATATATGTACATAAGCACCCTACTGTTTTCTGACTTGGTCATGTCAGGTTTTTTCAAGAGCCTCAAACCTTCCCGTCCCTGGGGAGGCTGAGGAGCTCTGCCGACAGAAAATGGTGGGGATAATGAGAGAGAACTTTGACCCTCGGGCTTCAAAGTTCACCAGAGCTCCCTATTCATCTTGGGCTTCTGGAGCAGAGCCGTGGAGGGGATGACTAAAATTCTGGCCGGCAAATTCCACGTCAGCCTCCCCAAAGGGTCCCGGGGGAATTTGTTGCGGCATCTCTTGGCTTTTAATGGCAGAATGCCATGAGCGAGGGCTCCCGGAATGTATTCACCAGGATACCTGCTGGGCAGCACTGCTGCTTTACCTCAGCTTCTCCTGATGAATAGCTGAGCGTGCTTCACCACTGTCTGTCTGCCAGAGGTTGCCATCGTGCCACAGGGCAGCAGGTGACGAAGCTTTGGCTGTGGATGTCCATTTTCTGCTCTCGTATCTTCATCATCATTATCTCTGCCCCTCATTTATGAAAGGAAGAAAGGGGGGAAAAAAGGCTGAAACCAGCCTTTTTGGTAAGAGCAGTTTACCCCTTTATATATTGTCTGGTTTAGATTTGATTTCAGATAAAAGCACAGTGCTTTTCAAATAAAAGCTTCCTCCTTGTGGGGGAAGAACAGCTTCTTAAATGGGTGAGAAGGAAGGTGTCATGCCCATCTAGAACACACCTGGTACATAAACCCCTTGTGTCTACACAGCAAGATTGGTGTTTGCTTGCTGCAGTCTTTAACCTTCCTCCTCACTGGTCTGGGGATTGTAACTGTGATCCAGGGGGAAAAATATATCTTTATTTCCTTGAAAGGTGTGCAGATTCACCTGGTCTGCCCGATTCATCCAACAGGAGCCACAGTTCCAAACCCTTCCTTAAATGCAGTGCTGGCTGGGTGAGCAGCATGAGCCCCCTCGGAGGGAGCACCAGCAGTGCTGTTCTATCCCCAGATATACGGGATGCTTTGTTTTAAAAAGGCAGCATTTCAGCCTGGTAAGGAGTCAGATCCAACAGCAGGTTAAATTTTGTGCAGGAGCTTCAACAATAAATTATATGGACGCATCCTCTCAGAAAACCCTAAAAAACCCCAGACCCTGTAAAATTCTTTTAAGACTTCAGGTGTCATTTGAGCTTTCTTTGCTTGGCCATTTCCTCCAGGAAAAGTGGTCTCGGTGAGCAATGGGAGGCTGTTGACAATGTCCTCTGTGCGGGTATCTGAAGTGTTGTGGCTCCATTCACTTTCCTCAGGTCCCACAATACTCAGTGTTTTTCTCAGAGCTGCAGTTGACATCTTGGGTTGTTATCAGCTCTTATATGATTTTCCCGAATTATTTGGGAACAGAAAGCCTGCTTGCAAATCAAGTATTCCAACTCTCCTCATGTTTCAGAGAGCAGTGTGGTGGCCACTCGGCACTGGGAGCTGGGTCCAGCCTTCCCAGCCAGGAATATCTCCCCCCCAGCTGTCGTTTCAGCTCAGCCTTGTTTCCAGGGCTGCGTTACCTCAAGCAGTTCAGTAGCTCCCAAGTGTGTTGTTTGTGTTGCTTGAATAGAAATATTCGTGCCCTTACATATTTCTAGAATACCATCCCGTGTGCCTGTTTTTTCCCCCCTGGTTTTGCTTCCCAGGAATGTAAAGCTGGATATTAGCTGGCTCTGGAAGCCCTTCTAGCTGACCTTTCCTATCAACAGCTAATCCTCAGATTAGGCTTTGGTAAACATAGACTTGGACTGACAAAAAGAGGTGTCCAGGGCCAGGTTGGACAGGGCTTGGAGCAACCTGCTCTAGGGGAAGGTGTCCCTGCCCATGGCAGGGGGTAGAACGAGATGAGCTTTGAGATCTCTTCCAACCCAAACCATTCCGTAATTCTGTGATATTTTTCACATAAGATGTAGCTCTGCCTCCTGAAAGAACAGTAAGCAAAGCAAATGCTGCAGAGCTACAGTTTGAGTATTGATGAAGATAAATCAGGAGCACGTGTAAGTGTTTATTGTAGTTACTATTGTGTCCATTAACATGCCTACAACATTGGTTAGGATAGAAAAAATGAATGATAGGCACGGTTACAAAATCTGTATATAGTAATTGCTGATTACCATGGTGGTGATGAGATGGTCACCACAACTTGCATTCTTCCTAGAAGCCTTTTCCTCAAAGCCATATTCAGAGCAACATTCTCCTTTCTAACAGTATTACTTACATTTCCCAGAGCTTTCCTTTCTTGATTATTACATGTTTTGTTTATATATGATTTATGTGGCTTCTAGCAATAAGTAGAGGATAACCAACCTTTATGGAAAAAATAGGTGCTAATCATGCTGCTGTCACTTTTTTGAGGGTAAAGATACCAAACCTGAAACAGCAGAAGAGGCATCTGTGAAGTGGTGTGGCTGTACAGATCTCTCGGTCCCGTTAGAACTTCCTGGAAAGCTTCTTTATTATCTTCATGAGAAAGATGTAATGGAGTGAAGATCAGCTTGGGAGAAAAATGTAAAACTGAAGATCTTAGAATCACAGAATCTCCTGAGTTGGGAGGGACCTACAAGGTTTGTCCGTTCCAGCTCTCATTCCCAGTCTGTCTGTACATCCAGGGTTGTCCCATCCCAGGTGCAGAATCCAGCACTTGTCTTTGTTAAACTTCATGGGGTTGGCGATGGCCCATCTCTGATGTGTTGAGGTCTCTCTGCCCTGGAGGGAGCCGACAGTCAAAAATGTGGCAACCACAGCACTGCTGTGGCAGAGCTGTGCAAACTTGGAGCAAACACACATTTCAGCATCACATCCGTCTGCTCTCTCTTCAGAAAGTCAAGGAAAATTCTTGGGATCAGAATGAGTTGCAATTTAAATGGCAAAAGCCAAGCCATTAATTAGTCAGGGGTGTTTATAAGATGAGAGCTTCCTGTCCAGCCGAGCGAACTGCTGTGGGTGTAAATGCTTCATAAATTACTCAGGATGGTAAAACTCTGGTTTGTCTTTTACAGCAGCTCTCTTTACAAAGGCTTAATGAGAGGCAAAGTGCAGAGGGAAGAATTTTCTTAAAATTTTATGAAAATGAGTGATCCATTTACAGAAAGACCAGTGTTTTGTTGCTGTTGTGTTCCAAGTGTTGCCCCGGCTTCATCCCCTGCCCCCGAAACATTGATGGAGCAGATTAAACACCGCAGTATAGATATAGGCAATGCTTTTTATTACTGAAATTTAATGTTCTTGATTCCCAATGTGAATAAAACAGATTGGTGATGACCTTCTTTTTGTCAGGACACAGCGCTTTAGGGTGATCAGTGGTTTCCAGAATGCCTTTTCATTCCTCTGTTCTCCTCAGAAAATAACATTTCATTGCTTTTCTTAATCTTAACTATGTATTATGAAGCTGAGTGGCATTACCCCCGTGTTTATATGCGAGGGGGGGCTGGCTAATTCCCCAGCACCATTTGATGAGTATATTCCACCGTGGCTCGTAACCCGGCGGTCGGTCCCGTGGCTCGGGTCCTTCCTGGGAAGCAGGAGGGTGAGGGCTTGGGAGACTTTTGTTTTTTCTGAGGTGTGCCTGTGGCCCCAAATGGAAACCAATCAAGGAGCGATTTATGTTCATTAAGGGCTTGTCAAAACTGAAAAATTTTCTAATCAACAGCAGTGTGGCGGCAGCCCCTCCATGGCTGGGAGTGTCGCCTCGGCGGCAGCGGCTATTTGCCTGTTACAACTCTAGGCTAGGAATCCACTGATGATTACATTAGGCTAAGCTGCGAAGTAAATGAACCATGGCTTATTTAGGTGCAACTAGCTTCAGTGTAGTCCTGCCCCGCAGGGCACTTTATAGCATTTTATGGCTTTAAAATTAGTGTAGCTTCCCATTTGCTGCAGGGTGCTGCATGTTATGCCTTTGAACTCAATAAGCAAAGGGAAGGGGGCCTTTTGTTTTTTTTCTTCTCCCCCCTCCCTTCCTTTTCTTCTTTTTGCAGTTTAGCAATTTTGTTTTGCATCTTTTCCAGACGGTGTTTCGCCATAAAAATGTCTGACTGCCACAGAGAGGCACAAAAGTCAGGGCTCCTTCCGTTTCCTGCTCTGCTCCCGTTTCAGGGGGAAGAGGGTTTGGTTGTTGCTGATGAGGGTGAACAATAGCTTTTGTGGGTCCTATAAGTCATCTCACAGGATTGGAATTGTCTTTCAAAAAATACGCCGCACGCAGTCTTTAAAACGTCATCCAGAGGTGCAACCATAAACTTTCTTTTCCATAATAATTTTTATTGCACCTCAGATCAGGAAACACTATTTCAGCCTCAGTAAGTGGAGCCTTAGGAGTGTTATGCCCAATTGAATGGTGGGGGGAAACTGCCGTGAAGTGCAGGTGTTTTTTATAGAATCATGGAATGGTTGGGGATGGAAGGGACAGTAAAGCTCATCTCATTCCACTCTCTGCCTTGGGCAGGGACACCTTCCACTAGACCAGGTTGTTCAGAGCCCCGTCCAACCTGGCCTTGGACACTTCTAGGAATGGGGAAGAAGCTCATCAAAAGCACGGTGTAAACCAGGGACAGAACTGGGAAGGATTCTAGGCCTGGACCTGTTCCTAGTGTTGGAAAAACAAGCTTCTGAGAGATTTGAATAGCTGAAAAGGAAAAAAAATATGTGATATTCATAGCTGTGTACTGTTATAGCCACGGAAAGTCACTGCTCTCAGAGGGTCTCTCCTTTCATATGTTGTGGGAGAAACGTGTGGGGAGACCCTGTAGGAGGGAGCAGGTAGTTTTTTAAATTTCAGTGTTATGACACATGGCAATGCCCAGGTGGGTGGTTTCAGTGTGAGCTTTGAAACCCTTTCATCCAGTGCCATGATGTGAAACCTTTTTGATATCCATGTTTTCGATAACTAACCTGAGCCATGCCTTTAACCTAAGGATGGGCCTAGGGAGCAACCATGCTCTGTTGATAGGACAACGGGGGATGGCTTCAGCTGAGGGAGGGTAGATTTCGATTGGATATTAGGAGGAAATCCTTCCCTGGGAGGGTGGGGAGGCCCTGGCACAGGTTGCCCAGAGAAGCTCTGGCTGCCCCTGGATCCCTGGAAGTGTCCAAGACCAGGTTGGACGAGGCTTGGAGCAACCTGGGCTAGTGGAAGGTGTCCCTGCCCATGGAAGGGGTTGGAAAGGGAAGGTCTCCTTAAGGTCCCTTGCAACCCAAACCATTTGTTGATGATAATTCTATGCTGCCACATGCTCAGTGGTCCTTTAGCGAGGTATTTGAGATGGCTGGGATAGACCTGAACGATGTGAGTTTGTGTCCCAGCTTCACGGCAGCAGCCCTAAGTGTGGCTGTGGAAGTGGAGATGTTTGCCTGCTGTCTGTCTTCTGGGCTGGAACCACCAGGTAGCCTGGGTTCAGCTCGTGGCCCTCGGTGGAGTGTCTTCTCCAGCTCTGAGGGCCGTCAGAAGTCACTGCGGTGTGTGGCAGCAAATTTAACAACCGCTGGTGTTCGGAAACAAAAGGGGCCCCGAAATAGCAGTGACTGTTTTTGGTGGGTCTGTTTAGAAAACATGATCATACCCCTTTGCTCAATTTGCATGTCTGAAAGGCTTCTGCGCAGTTAATTGGTGAAATTAATTTCTGCTGTTGTAAACAGAGAGCTGTATTAAGAGCAGAACTGAAGTAATTTTACTTTACATTATTCTGTGTCATGGCACATCGTTTCTTTCTTACTCAAGGCAATTCATTTCGTAGTGCTGTCAAGTGATACTTGGTGTCATCTTCAGTCAATGCGGCGGTTTTGATTTTCCCCTGATGTTTTAGCAGTTTGTTTAGTCCCGTAGACAATGGTCAATGGCCTTGAGTAGTCAAATTAACACCTCGGCGGCACCGCACGGGAGCCGCTGCCGGTGACCTGGGGATGAAAAGCGATGGGAATCGAGGCGGGGAGCGCGTTTTGGGGGATCATTGATGGATCGGTGCGCGCTGGCGGCGGCGGCATCGCCCCGCAGCTGACTAAGATGGAGCTGCCCGTTCGTGCTGACCGCGGGGCATCCCCTGCGCGGGGACGGAGCCCGGCTGAGGGGCCGCGGCCTGCCCGGAGCCGGAGAACGCTCCGATCCCATCGCTCCGGCTCCTGCCCGCCCTGGGAGCCGCGGACGCCGCTGATCTGATTCCTCGCCCGCCGTTCCTGGAGGGAGCTCCGGGGCCCTGCCGGCTGTGTCCCCCCGCCGGGGAGCCCTGTGAGGCAGAGCTGTTGTCAGCGAGCCCCGGTCCCCCCGCCACAGCCCGCGATTGCTGGCAGGTTCCTCTCACTGCACCTCATTTGCATCTGGGACATCAATTAGCATGTTTGTTGAGGCTAATTGAATGAAACTCAATCATAGCTCTTAATTGCTTGACTATGTGAAAAGAAATCACATTAATGCAGCTAATTAAGTGTATGGCGATAGATGCAACATAATTAGGAGCGAAATGTAAAAAACAAGCGATGGCGAAGGTGTGGGGACCAGGGCACCAGCTTCTCCTCTCAGCCACATGTTTGGGGAGGGGTCCCTCTCCTTTGCTGCTTGATTTATTTTTTTTTATTTTATTTTTTTCCCCCTGCCTTGCTGAGTGATGAACACGGACAAGTTGAGAAGAAAAATGCAAATGGATTCACAATTACTACTTTTTCAAGCTGTTGAGGGGCAGAAGATGGCACGTCTGGGGTGGCCCACTGTTGAGTGGGCTCTAGGGACTTGTTAAGTGCTGTTTAAAAGTACTTGGCTTTGAATTACCCTCATGCCTTGTTAAAGGGTTTTTTCCCCTTTTTTCTCGGATCAGCATTTTCTACGACTAACATCTCGGGGAGTTATCTCTGTACCATTTGCATATCAAAATCTGGCTTGCTGTCTTCTCTTTAACACAGCATATTCCAGATGACAGCAAGACCCTCATCTGTTCTAATCTGATCAAACCCTCCATTGCGCTTCTGAAGCCGCCACATTATTTTGTAGTTTGAAGTTCTATTCCCCGAGCGGGGATCTGACGGAGCTCCCTCCGCCGGCTGGGAATGTGGGCCTGGCCCCCCTCCTCGGGGGGGGATGCACAGATTATCGCTATGCATCCTGCACACAATGAAAGAGCCTTTATTATTTACATTTGATATATCCCCATAAATATTTAAGCTGACATTAATACCTACGTGGCATCTGTTGTGCTCGGGCACTTTGGTCTAATAACGGTGTGGCTGCAGCGCATTTATTTTCTGTTTGCCAACATTCACTTGCTCTCTCAAATGGTTTATAGCTCACCTTAAGCCTGGTTCAATCCCAATTAAAAGGGCTTTAATAACGCCCTGTCACATCTCACGAGCTGGCAGGGAAGTCGTACATACCTTTCATCTGAAGAATCTGGAATAAACACCTCCTTCTGCAGTGGAAGTGGAGCACTCTGTGGTTGTACATGAAATAAAACATGTCTATTAGAAAAGAGCACGTGCCGAGTTTTAGTCACTCTCTGATTAAGCCTCATTTTAGAGCCCATAAGCAATAAATGCTCAATTATCTTCTGCTTATTGTATTTTAATTTGCGAAGAACTGACACCGAACAAGAAAGTTCCGCCAACTTGGTAATTTATGGATGAAACGCTTTTGTTCGTCTCCGTCTAACACCTAGTAAAGGAATTTTCCTTAATGGATTGCCTTTGTTTCTTTTGGCAGCAGAGCTCTGCATCCTCTCCCCAGGAATTGCTCAGGCCCCACCTTTTACTGTTAATACTTCTCAGCTAGGGAGAAATAAGCTGGTGTGATGGCTTAGTCTGGGGGGTTTATCACAGATTACTGTTAACTGGGAAGAAATTCATGCTGGTCCCAGGTTTTTGATGGATTTTGAGCAGAATATATAATTTGCATTGTAAAAGCTGCCAAAGGTGAAAGAATCTTGATGAGGGAGCTGATTGTTCCCTGTACTGTGGCAGCATTGATACAGGTTTGGGGTGCACTCAGGAGTTTTCGTGTGAAATGGGTGCTCTGGTGGTGTCCAGGGACACCTTCCACTAGCCCAGGTTGCTCCAAGCCCCATCCAAGCTGACCTTGGACACTTCCAGGGATGGGGCAGCCACAGCTTCTCTGGGCAACCCAGATGTCTTTTTGTGCAGTGATCTTGTCCCTTTTCACCCTTGATTTTGCTCTCCTGTGTGTCCCCTCTTGCATGTCCTCTGTTAGACACCATCTCTTTTGTTTCTTTTAGTGCCCTCATAGTTGTTCCCGTTTCAGGCACTTTTTCTGGAATGTGAGTAACCATAACCTTGTGTACCAGGAAATGAGAACTTTGGTGTCTTGTGGTGTCATTCACCATCTCTCCTGGAAATATCTCTGCTGAATGTATCACAGGATTGCAGCTTCAGTGCCTGTCTGACCTTAATCAATTGCTTTCTGATAAAAACACCATTTTTATATGTCCATTTGCTCTTACGTTTCTTTCCCCATTTGGGCTTTCCAAACAGGAATTAGCAAAAGCCTTTTCCATGTCTGGCTCCCAGCTTTTAGTGTTTCCTCTAATCAGAAGCAATTTGCATGGGTTTTTCCTTTCTGTGATTTCTTGTGTGGGTGGAGGAAGGGTCTCATATACTAAGGAAGCAAAGTTGGAATTGGCCAAACCTTACCTGCTGGTGCCCTTTTGTGCCTGCTGAGCCACTTCAGCCAAATTTGAGGAAGAGATAAGGGCAGAGAGGAGACACAAGTAAATGTGCTCGTGAGGGACACTCAGCTTAGTCATCTCTGTTTGGGACCTTCTAGCTGGTGAACTCCTACATGTAGCTCAAACCAGACTCCAGCTGGTAGTTTGAGGGTGTAGTAGAAAGCTCCAGACTTTTGGGATTAATTGTAGTAGCAAGGGATTATCAAAAAAATGGAAGGAAGGGGAAAACCATACGGTGGGTGCTGTCAGTGGATGTAGGGCCAAAGTCTTACGGAACCAGGTTTGTTAATTCTGTCGTTTATAGAACTCCCTGTTTGATGTTGGGGTTTGGGTCTCTCTTCCCTCTTGCCAGGACTATATGCAGAACGTTCATGGGAAAGAAATCGACTTGCTGAGAACCACTGTGAAGGTCCCTGGGAAGAGGCCACCCCGAGCCACGTCAGCCTGTGCACCCATTTCCAGCCCCAAAACCAACGGCCTCTCCAAGGACATGAGCAGTTTACACATCTCGCCAAATTCAGGTAAGAGAGCACCGTGCTAGGGAAAAAATGGGAAAAAACAGCATTTCCAGTGCCCGCAGGCAGTTGTTGTGTGTGACTCGGGTGGGGATGATGTCTGGGAGTAGTGTCCAAGGCCAGGTTGGACGGGGCTTGGAGCAACCTGGGATAGAGGAAGGTGTCCATGCCCGTGGCAGGGGAGTTGGAACTATGTGGTCTTTAAGGTCCCTTCCAATCCAAACTATTCCATGATTCTGTGATTTACAAATCCGCTCATGTGGAACTTTTCAAGCCCTGGCTGCTGGTCTGTCCTGCACAAGAGGTTCTGAAGAGCCTTCAATGTCTGTCATTGTATATTTGTTACCTTATACTTGCCAAAACCCTACCTACTTTCACAGAAATTAACAAAGAATTGATGATCTATTAGGTCTAGTACTTAGGAAAAACAAATGCTGTATGATTTGAAGGGGCTCTTTATGGCTTCCTGGTGGGATCCACAGCCCTTCTTTCCGCTTTTAGAAGGATTCGTAATTTTGGACTTTCCAAGAGCAAGATTCTTCTGTAGAAAGCTGTTCTAATTAGTTTATGGAAGTAGTTTATAGCTCCTTGAGAGCTCTAAACAAAGAAGTTTATTGTTCCCTGAAGTACTTGTCCATACAGCTGAGTGGATTTTAAAAAATTACATTAAGAGAAAACATTTGTGACAGTTTATCTTGTGAAATGTGCAGCTTATACAAAACTCCTAATGGTCTAGTGGAAGTTCTGTCAGCATGTTTGGGATGGTGTCCATAAAGTGCTGAGTGCCTTTTGCATTTATGATGAACACAGACCCCTCCAGCATGTGCCAAAAGCCATCCACACACACTCCTGTCCCTGTGCAGCACCCACTGGGAGCAGCAGCCGTGGGAAGGAGCTCGGTGAGCTGGATGTTCAGGAGTCTTCACTGTAATGATGGTGGTTTCCTGATGCCTCACAGAATCCCAGAGTGGGTTGGGTTGGAAGGGACTTCAAAGATCATCTCATTCCAACCCCCAGAGCTTCAAGTCAAGGTGTAATTCCCCGTGTGTTTGCAGTGTGTGTTCCCCTGTATTAGGAGAAAATGGAGAAGTTTGATCTCTTCCAAATGGGAATGCTGCTGGTTGAGATGGATTTTGGAAGTGGTGCCACTGAGCAGACACCCCTGCAGTTTGCTCTTTAATTTAGATGGCTGGGTGCAGGGAGTGCTTTTGTTTTTCAATATATTTTGTAATTTAAGGAAGAAAAGTGCTGGGCAGAGTCAATAAAGCAGGGGTAAGATGTTCCAATTAGAGATTTCTGCTTTTAAGTCATTTGAACACAGGCAAAAATTACTTGATTGCTCCAGAGAGGTACGTTTTTAAAAACATATTGAGAGATATGTGATAAAATAAATTTATAGCATGGAATTTTCATGGTTTTGCTTATGCTTAGATTGGCAGGTCAGAGGGAGGCTTTCCATGACAGTGCAGAGCAGACAGCTCTCCCTGGCAGGGGTGGGAGCACCGTGTGTATGTCCTGGCCAGCCTGAGGTTTGATCACACTGAGGCAAATGCATCAGTCCAGAAAGTGCAAATGCTGGAAAACAGCTCTACTTTTAGATAGTGGGTTTCAAATAACGCTGTGGGAGCAGTTGAAGCTTCTGTCCTCTCTCTTGGTTTCTTCATCACGTTGCTTAGAAATACTGAAAGACTTTGCTGGTTTTGATGTCTGGTCAGCATCTGCTGCTTGTTACTGGATTAAAAGCAAACATAAAAAGTAACTGCTCATCAGGAAAGTATTACTTAAAAAAACCCAAAGAAATGAAAATGAAATTAAGAAAGTAGTAGGACACACTGGATCTGGGAAGTCCCTGCCAGCAGCTCAGCTCTGCATCACTCCATGTGTCCCTCCCAATGGTCTCGTGTTCAGGTGAGGCCTGAAGAGCTGCATTGCAGAGAGGGATTTTAAAATAGGGGAATATTAATACTGTAAAAAAAAGACACTGTCCCAGGTTGTGCCTGGTTTGCTAGTCTGAACCTTGCTGTGGTCAGGTATTTTGGTCACAGCTGCTGTTGGGTGGGAGCCCTGTAGGTACTCGGTGCTCGGTTCTGGAGCACCAGGAGGGTGTCTGATGTATCTGCAGTTACCTGTCATGCAGCTAAAGACACCTGCAAATTACCCCTTGCAGACTGTGCTGCTGTCTCAGAGCTTTTCCTGGGAAAATGTTGTCTTCAGCTTGTGTAGGGTTTGAAAATTGATTACAGGGTTGAACTTGTTACTGGTTTTTCACAGGGAGGTTTCTGTACTCGGATCTGTGCATGGATGAGGCTTGAACCACACAGAAAGAATCAGCACTTGCTATTTTTAGTTTTAGGCCTATAAATTCACTATACTCTCACTGTTGCACGTTACCTCTTCCCCAAAGCAGTCACATAGTGCTTCTATTAAATGATGTCTTCATTTAAAGACATTGATGGTCAGTTAAACGCTGTTTGGAAGCTGCCCCTTAAGGATGGATGTCAGTGCCAACTTGGCCAACAGATCTATAGATTAGGTGCCTGTTGGATTGCCTATGACTGACATGTTCTAAATTAATTTTTCATGAGTGCTCAGCAGATAGTTTTCTCTGGCTCTTAGTGGAATTTCTTGTAATTCATCTTTCCCAAGGTGCTTCCCATAGCATTGCTATGAGCAGGGTAGAAGGATTGAGGCTCCTCAGGGTGATGCTGTGAATTCAGGAGGGGCAAACTCAGTTATTTGGCAATCCAAGTTGTGACAGCCAAGCAGGAGGTGCAAGGTTTGCTGTTAGGTTTAATTGCCATAGGGGTCACACGCAGAAGGTGAAGTTTAAAAGCCTGTCATTCCTAGCACATGGAATTTTGTCATGCTTTCTGGCATTTCTGATCTGAACATGGTTGTTTTTCTGGTTTTAAAGACTTTGACAAGCAGACATATAATAACCATCTCTCAGTGGCAGTTATCCCAGTCCATAAATGTTTTCATCCCAAACAAAACAGGTGTCTCTGGGTAATAATCATCTTATCAACAAAAGCCAAGTTCCAGTCCTTGAGAATTTCCATTTCAGAGATGTAAAAAAATGAAGATCTTTATGAGAATAGATGAAGAGAAAAAACCTCCAGATCTTTACTCTTTCTGCTGGGTTTCCACTGACACAAGAGCTGGGAATATTCTTTTCCCTTGGCATCAGGTCATAGTGATGGAAGGTACACATGGTCATAGTCATGGCAGGACACTGTCCAGACTGAAGTGAAACAGCATTAGGGAAAAGGAGTGTTTTGGGTGCTCTGTCACAAAGCAGATGAATGACTAGAAGGTGAGGCTGCTCTGCTGCTGCAAAGCCAGACACTGCCTGGGAAAAGGTTGACTTTTAGTTGAAAACTGGCCTCTGGGCTTTCTTGGAGATGCAGTTTGGGGTTTATCCTGAAAGAACTGGGATTCTGTGTGGCAGCTTCTCCCAGAAAATAAAGAGAGATGCGGTGTTGTTTTAGTTGTGTTACCTAGGTTATATCTAGGCTTACTAACCATGGCTTTAGGAAAGGTCCCTGTTCTTGTAAACTAACTTGGTGGGAATCTGTGAGCTGGGGAAAATAGATGTTTATTCCCTTTAATCTAAAACTGTGTTACTTTTCTGGTATCCTAGTGATGCTTAAGTAACTGAAATTTAAATTAAATTTATGTGGCACTGAGCATCATTCTGTTGATGCAGCTCAGTTGGAAGTCCTTCAGAAAAGGCTAACTCTTGGACTTGCTCAGTTCCAACCTTCTCTAATAGTGCAGCAGGGCCAGAGTCCTGTCCATCCCACTGGCCAGTCTCTTCTGGAAGCTGACTCAGCTCTTGCTGACTTTGGAGCAGAAGTTGGGTCCAGGTTTCATTTACTCCCAAGTTGGGTTGGCTTTGAGCTGATTGACCTGAAGGTGAACTTGTTCCCGAAATCCCTCCCAGGAGTCATTTATTTCTTCTCCCCTCCAAACAACCCAAAGCCTGAGCTGCAGCAAGAGCCGCTGATGTAGAAAGTTCACGTCTAAAAATAGCTTATGGTGTAGAGATAAATAGTTTCCTGATTAACACTTCATTTAAATAATTTGGTGCTATTAAATTTCCTTACAGTAGTGACTGTACGGTATGTGAAGTATCCCAAAATGTGTGAGTTCCAGGCCGTCGTTAAGGGTGCTGAACGTTGTTATCTGCTAACTCTGGGTGACATTTCAGATGCCACAGGAACAGCAGCTTCACATTCTTATCAGTGTGAGTTTTCTGGCTGTTATTAATTGTGATCATCTATCAAATCATCGGTGGTTTTTGTAGACCCTACAATAATTTTTTTTTTAATTGGAGGGCACTGTGAGGATTCAGGTGTTGTGATCAGGCTGGTGATGAGTAAAAATGTTTACCAAGGCAGTTGCTCCACAGCCTGTAGATCGTGGGTGCCTTTGCAGACAAATGCTGAACTGAGTCCTAAATTCTTGAATGTGCTCTGAATTCTTTACTTGGAGGTGCCTGACGTTGTGTACTGGGGCGGTGTGGACTCGACAAAGCCAGGTTTGCTCTGGTGTGGTTCCCCCAAGTTGGTTGTTGGGAGGTATTTGTCACTAATTTTGCAGTCTGACGAGGTACGTGAGGCGATTGGATTGAACGTGAAACGTGGGGTTTATGGATTTGCCACAGACCACAAATACAAGTTTGTGATTTACTTTTGTCATTAATCACCCGAGTCAATTTTCCATTTGGTTGGGTTTGCTGTTAGTTCAGTGATACACAGCTGCAGCAAATGGAAGGAGAAGTTGTCGGTTTGCTCGTTTCCGAGGAAAAAAAGCCCAATTTGAAGCGTATCCGAGATTTCCCTTTCATCCCACTAGAGGGGGATCCCTCAAGGTCATCTTCTCCCGTTCCTGTGGACTAGGATTTGCTCTTTCCAGAACTAGAGAGCAAGAAACTTTCACTGTGAGTACCCTATGTTCCTCAATAATGGGGGGAAAGGAGCAGGGCACGTGTTAGCCTTAATAAAATAAGTATTTGATAAAATAACTGCATTTGTTAAATATTGGGGGGAAAAAAGAGTTTGCTTAGGTTTTCTCTCTAGGGAAGGAGGGGAAAAAGGAACTGTTTGAGGATCCTTTTGTAGAGGTGGGCAGAGGGTGCCGGTCCCCGGTGATGATGAGGTGGGTTGAGGGCAGGAATGTGTCGGGGAGCCTCAGGAGGGTGACAGACAAGCTGCAGTCGGTGCTGCTCAGCCCGTGCCTGTTTCCCTCCGGTTGATTTTCATGCCTCCATGGCACCGTATCCTCAATAAAATCCCAGCTCTGCCCTGTCCACCTGGTGCAATCCTGCCGACTCCTGACGGCTGCTCCGGGTGGTACCACCTGGTTGGAGGTTCAGACCTTCGCGGGGTTGTTCGCTCTTTTCCCCCCGGTGATTTGAAGATATTAAAGCCATCAGGAGGGTTGAAGCTGATTTACTAAACGGGGAAAAAAAATTCACAAATGTGTTTGGAGTATTGAACTGCCGTTGACATCTAAAGTCCCAACCATGCTGTTTTCCTCCACACTCCAGCAATCAGGACATCCAGCAAACCCATAAAAAACCAAACTAATAGCATGAATATTCAGTGACCTAGAATACTAATTATTGTCATGAATATTAATGTGATCGGACTTGCTTTTTCCTCTTCTCTTTCTATCTGGCTCTTTTTTTTTTTTTCCCCTCTATTTTTTTTTTTTCCACTCAGCCGGCTCTAAAGATGGACCATAATGAGAGCATTTAAGAGAGAGAGCGCTCTCCGCCGTGACAGGGACCGGGGTAATAAGGAGAGCTTGATTAACGTGGTGCACTTGGGGGAGAGATGAGAAGATTCACGTGGGCCTGTTGTGGGGGAGGCAATGAGGCACCGGCGGCTGTGTTGCTGCTCCCTCAGATTAATGAGGCCTAAGAGTGCATTAGGAACAGTGACAAAGGTTTGATCTAATGGGCTCAGTCATTTTTCCTTTGAGTGACAGACGCACAGAAGTAATTGGCTGTGCAGAATGGCAGCTCATTGGCAGTACTTAAGGATACATTATCCCCGTTGTGTGGCCCGCAGAGGCTGTTTATCAAAACTGCTCACACTGCAGACATGCATTCACTTAGCTGCTGTTACAGTGGCAATAGCTATAAAAAGAAAAAAAAGTCATCTCACATTCATAGCTATTGTCTCTTTTGCGAAAATAAAGTTTCTTTGTTCCGTTTCCTTAAGAGGCAGGAGGATATGGGAATGCCAGCAGTCGTCCCTCCCCATCCTGGAGAGGCTCTGGATGCAGCTCGCGGGGTTTGGGGAGGGTTGTAGCTCGTGGGAAGCTCCCAGAGTTGGTTCAGTTAATCCTGACAGTGCAGGTGAGACCCACCACCCCCTCTCCGGTGCCGTGATTAACAACTTCCACGGGCAGTTGATGGGATTAGGAAGCATTTTACATCCCTGGCCTCAGGCCCCCGCACAGGCTCTGCTGTAGTGTCAGCAGCATCACACCTGCAAAGGGTTTGATTCTGTGCTGTTATTTTTTGCAAAGTTCAATTCATGGTTCTTAAGAGGAATCACAACCAAGTAAGAGCAGTACAAAGTAGAGCTTTTGCCCGTGTAAAACCTCTGGGTCTTAAAGCTGCAGTCCTTGAACAAGCAGGTAACCTCAGTCAGGACTTGCCCAGAAAGCCAAGCAAACCTTATTTATTACTTTTATTTGTTAAAACTACTGCCAGGAAAGGAAAACACACTTTGATCCCAGCAAAATAAATAGTCGGGGATCTTGAGCAGGAGCCCGCGGTGAAGATCTTGGGTTTAACTTTCTTTTAGAAGAGATGTCTCCTCTGATGACTTAATTTTCCTCCACACTTGCTGTGTGGCTTTGGCATGCTCTGAGAATAATAGCTTTCCTCGTTATACTCCCAGCACCACGTCCTTCACTGCCAGGATATTTCTTGGCACTGCCTTGTTTGTTCATTAGTATTGACCCCGCTCGGTCTGTGCGCTGCTAATCGAGCCTGGGTTGTGGGGATGGAGATGGAAGGGCTTCCTCTGTGAATAGCTGCTTATCCTCAGGAATTTTGGGCAGTAAATAGATGCTTCTGGGGGAAAAAAAATCTTAAAAATAAGTAGAACCCACAAGCGAGTTGCCTGGTACGGAACTGAAAACGATTGCCAGCGTGTTGAAGGAGAGTTTTAACACTGGAACCACTGTGGTTTGGAAAGATTTAGGATCACAGAGCGGTTTGGGTTGGAAGGGCCCTGAAGGATCATCTAGTTCCAACCCTCCCTCTCACTCTTTCTTGTTCCATGTACGAGTAAGCTCAAGATATTTTAAATCCCTGCTCAACCCAGGGCAGAGACAATGTGCCTGAAACAGAATCCATGGCAATGCTTCAGGGAATTTACCCACTGAAGAAGTTGGCTATGGAAGTTGGAGCCCTGGTCCCACAGCTGATCTTCTGAGAACGTGGCCAGGCAGTGCTCTGACACCTGGGCAGTGCCTCCCTTCCAGTGCAGGCTGACTCTCCTCAGCTGGAGAGGAAAGGAGCTGGAAGTAGCTGTTTTCCCAGATTTCAGTGCAGCTTCAAATCTCCAGAGTGGGTGAGGAAAGGAGGATCCCCCTGGAAAAGATGGATGCTGAGGCAGCAAACTGAAGGAACCCAGAAGAGCCATCCCCAAATTTTCCTGGTCCCAAGGGTCGTGTCTGTAGGTGAAGCAGAGGCAGAAGGTACAGCGGGGATGATCAGACATTCCTCAGGAAGGGTTTGTCCACTGGAAAGATTTCTGCACAGCTCTGGGAATTAACTCCTGAGCAGGATACAGAGGGCAGGGGAAGGGAATGCTTCCCATCCTTTTGCAGCCAGCAAGGGGGCCTCTCCCTTTCCCTTTACACCCTAATGCCTGAAAAGGCTCGAGGGAGCAGTGCTGGGTGTGGGTTGGGAATGGGCATCCAACAGCCCATGTAACCTACTTGACAGTGCCTTTTGCTGAATTAGAGGGCATTTCAAGAATAGGCAGAATTCCTGCAACACAGATTGACCCAACATGATTTGAAACAATTAACCCTCTGATATCAAGAGTCAGGATTTCCTGACCCACAACTCTAATGTATTTTTCATTAGTTCTAACAGCTGGTGAGCGCAGCCCTCTGGCCTTAAGAGGTTTATTTCCCTTTTTCTTCCCTTTTTTTTTTTTTTCGTGAGAGAAACTCGTTGTGAACATGAAGAGCTTGGCACAAATAAAACATGACCATGGAGAAAGCATAGCAGTGGGCTGCAGTTTGTCTGATTCAGTCTTTCTGTGCAGCCTCTCTGCGGGTCTCGCACGCCGCTGCTTCATGGAAAAATGCAGTTCTGCTTCATGGCTCTTGCAGTGTCTGCTGGTCTCATAAATCCAAGAGTGTATTAGTTGCACTCAGGAATGTAAGTTCTTGCAGCTGATTTGTTTGGGAGGAATCACAGCTGTGTCTGCAGCGGGAAATGAAGATCACTGTGTGTGGAAGTCGCTGTGTCTCAGTTCTTAGGGCGCAGTGAGCTGTGCTGGCTGTGCAGGTGTGATTACTGGCTGCTGGAGTTGGTGAAGGCTTGGAGTGATGTGTCTGTTGAGGTAACCTGTGCTGCCCAGCGGTGATTCACTATACTGAGTTAAAAAAACAGCAAAAGAGGGATTGCTGCCATGCTGCCCACAGAACTGTTCCGTTGCAGGAGCAGCCTGACAAAAACTCTGAGTGATTTGTGGTTTGTGGGACAAGTTACTGCGTGTATGTAAGAGAACATTTATATCAACCTCAACTGCTTATTTTATTACAATTTTTGTAATAGAGCCTTTATCTTCTGTCTTTTACTGACCAGATCCACCCTTAACATCTTGCACCCTGTGTTTGTATAAATCTTTGTTATTTTCATAACATTTCTAAGGACTGTAACCTGACCTTGCATTTATGGTTTGTTGTTTTGCAAATCCGAAACAACTGAGTAGGAAGAGTCAAAGTGGCTCCTTTCTTTTTGGGAAATGGAGACACGTTCTGCCCCCAGGGTGTGTGTTTCTCTCAGCCTCTCATTACCTACGTACATGGCTTAATTCCTCTCGTGCCCAGTCTCGCCTTCACTTGCTCTTTGCAGTGATTTATGCTGAATAAATGGGGATATAAATTGGATTTTGTGTGAGCACGCTCACTCTTCTTAGAGACACTTCTGCTGAGCATTGGCCAAACCTGGAAATTACCTCGAATCTTAATTTGGAAGGGTTTTGTGGAACTTAATTGTCTGAACGTTTTGTAAGCGCGATCATAACGGGGTGTTTTATAACATCAGAAAAGATAGTTTTAATAAAGCTGTCTAGAGCTAGAAAGAGGAATTCTTCCTTTGATGCTCCTTTGGTAGATGAAAACATTTTTGTTCAATAGGAGACCAACATCTTTTTTTTTTGCTCATTTGAGACAAGTTCTGGCAACATACTGATATTCATTCAAATATAAATGCCATATTCCCTTTGAAATGCAAATTGTTTAAAGAAAAATAGCATATGGTAGAGGTAAGTACCTTTTCAAATCAGCTCCCACACTTTAGGGATGTGAGTACAGCTAAAATTATTCTTTGGAAAGAATCTGGAGCCTTTGACACATTGAAGCTTGAACTAATCAAGGCTTCCCAGTAAGCATATACACATATCCATATCAAGGAAACAGTGCTGAGAATACATGGATTAGCATAGTAATTTAACTGCCCCCTGCTAATCAACTTAAGCAACCAGCTGATGCATTTAGGATGTATCTGAAGAGACAACTCTTTCACAGCTCCAGAATGGACCAGGTAACTGTCCAGGAGATTGGGGTTAATGTGAAGATGGGTGTCTGTCTGTCTGTGAGAGAGAGGTGTGCTTATGTGCGTACAGATGGGGGGCAAGAGATGCAGGATGCATCTTGCAGGAGCTCAGTGTAAAGGCTTCATGTGCCTAACCCAATATACAGGCTTCTTTTCACAGAATCATCGAATCCCAGAGTGGTTTGGGTTGGAGGGACCTTTAAATCTTCTCTAGTCCCTGGGCAGGGGCACCCTCAGCATTTTCACTGGGTGCTGCTGGACTCCTCTTTGGAACAACTCTGCTGGTGAGGCTTTATCTGTGAGGAAAATGAAAGGGCATTTGCCAGGTCTGGGGTGGGGTTTGCCTGTTGTAGGTGGGAAGAGCTGTGGGACTGTGCTGTAGGAGCTGTGTGTGGAATGCACTGTGTGCAGGAGCAGGGGCTGCCTTTCAGTGCTCCTTGCTCTGGGGTACAGCATTGGTGCCTGGTGGGGCGGTGGGATACGTGTCCTGGGTGTGCTGCGCTTTGTGGAAAAATTAGCAATGGATAGGGAAATAATGACATTTAAATAAGGTTGTAAATAATGAGTTTGGGCTGGAGCTGAACACGTTGAGGAGAGGGAGAGGAAAGGACACACTGTTTTCTGTTATCTGGCCCTTCTGATATCTACCCATGGATTCTGGCTTGAGGGTCTGACATATCATGAAAATATACACCTCCCAGCACCTGGACAGAGTGGAAATTCATCCTGAGTAAATGTTATTGGAAGGGTTGCAGGGCTACCAGACTATGGCAGTAGGAAGGACAGATCTGAGTTAGTGGCATCTCTGCTCAGTAAAGTGTTACGTGATGGCACTTGGCACCTATTTTGTACTTGCAGCCCTCACCCTTCAGAAAGGTGAAGTGAAAGGAAAAACCTTCTTTGTTTTGCAGAATAAGTCACTTCTCAACAGGTTCATAGCATAAGGTGAGGTTGGAGTTTCATCAGATGGGATTAAGGTGAAAGTAAAGCTTTTGCTGCTGACATGGTGGTGTAGAAGTCAAAGATATTCTCGTTTTAAGGTTTTGCTTTTGCATCATGGTTAGAAAGTGGAGGCTTGTGTTCCAAAGCTTGTGGACTGGGTGAAGATGTCAGTGTAGAAATTTCATTGCTTATGTTGTGTCTGTGTTGGCCTAAATCTCGAGTTTCTAGAGTGCATTTGGCCTCAAGCTCTGTCATTCCCATCAGCCACTCCCTTTCATTTGGTGGATCATCAAAATAACTTAATAAGGTTTATACTTTTTCTGGATTTTAAAAAACAGAGGAAAAGGGCATTTCAAAATGAGCATCAGCAGCATCATGGAGGTTTTGGAAGGAGATATTTTTTTAGGAGATCTCAAAATATATGTACTGTCAGCTCCTGTTTCCATTTTCTATTGTGATTTTAAAGTGCTGAGCTACAATTCAATCCTCTGCTCCGGACTCTCATGCCTTGGGAGGTCCCAGCATAGTTCCAAAATCCACTTTAGACTTCGCATAGTTAAACAAATTGGTTTTTCTGTCTGTATTTCATATCAGAGATGCCACACAGAAGTTCTCGAGGCTGAGTAAGTTCACTGAAGACACAGATACCGTGATGGATCTGTGTTAAGGACTAAGTCTTAAGGATTTAGTCTTGGGAAAGGGGAGGAGAGAAAGGGACAATTATGCCAACTCTAATAAACACAAAGTAGTTCACTAAGCTCTGCTGTCTTCCCAAAGGCTGCTCTGGGAAAAGACATAATGATAGAACTGGGAGTCAGGAGATCTGGGTTTTATTTTCAAGTCTGCCACAATCTTCCTTTGTGGCCCTGGGTCATTTAACCTCTGAAAAATGGGGGAAATGATAGCAGATAATTAACAACCTCACATGAGCATTGAAAATTAATTCATTAATTTTTCTGAACTCATCAGTAGAAGGTGCAATGGAAATGCAAAGTGTGAGGGTATGTTATAAAATTGTGTCTGTTCCTTTCCCTCTACATGTGTTTTTCAAGAGTATTTTTCAATCCATAGAAGACCTGTGGGGCACCTTTTGAGAGCCTGCCATGAGGAAGGAAACTAGCACTGTGAATTCTTTGTAGCCCTATAATATGCAAGACCTGTGCTGGGAATGGAGTAAAATGTGCTCAGAAGCCAAAACTGTGGAGAGCAGACTTTGGCCCATAGCAGGTTGTGAGCAAGACCATCAGGAACCTGAGTTTATGGAAAGGTTTTAATTGTTTCTGCTCTAAAATTTAGTCACTCTTCTCCCGTTTTGTGGTGAGAAACCTGTCCCTGTCGCTCCCCCTCACACACACCTCCCAGCATTTTAAGGTCCTCTTCCTCAGTGATGGTGAAAACACAGAATTATTTCCAGTGTTTATTGGGTAGAGGCTGTTATTTGTGTCTCCCCTTTTGTGTCACAGGCCTTCAGGTGGAGTTGTGATGGGTGTGTTCTGTGGGGCAGGACACAGGAATGACACCTGCAGTCAGTCCAGTGTGTGCTTTTTGTCATGGTACTGGTTTAAGATTAAAAGCCCAAATATGTTTTTGCTTGGTCTCACAATTCTAGGAGTCATTTTCTCCCCTTGGTTTCACTTGGGGGAAAGACTTGTGTGAGATATTATTTAGAGGTAGATTCTTTTAAACTCTTTGAGTTGGCTTGGTTGTCCCACCTCAGTTGCTTGTATGAAGAATGGTTTTCAGGAGTAAATTAATTTTTTGTGCACAGTTTCTTTCGTAACAAGCAGAGAAACCTCTACAGAAAGTGACTGGTGGCAGGGTGGTGAAAGATCGTGTTTTCAATGAACAGAACGAGCTGAAATGGTGATAATTCAGGCTCTTTAGTCAGAGGTTCTGAGCTAGGTTGCTGAAGTGGGTGGTGGCCCAAAGCCCTGCTGGCAGGGCCGTTGTGCCGAGGCCTTCAGGGAGGGTTCTGTGGCGTAACCTCTGCGTGTGCTCTGTTAAGATACAGCCGTCCATCCTCGTGCAAATCCGTGCTGTGTTCTCTATTGACACGATTTGTTTTCCATTTGTGCCTAGGGAACGTGACTACTAGCACATCTGTGTCTCAGATGGCCAGTGGCATCAGTCTGGTGTCCTTCAACAGCCGCCCGGACGGGTTGCACCAGCGCTCCTACTCGGTCTCCAGTGCAGATCAGTGGAGCGAGGCAACAGTCATTGCAAACTCTGGCATTAGCAGTGGTAAGAAACCTGGAGCTGGGGGGGGAATACGTGCTTTGGGGTGAAGGGGGAGTTTGGTGCTTTGCTTTTATTTCAAAAGGAAAGAATGCACTGATGCAGCCCGGTGTTGGTGCTGCTGCGCTGCTGGGGGTCAGGCTGGGAGCATGTGAGGGGGAAAGAGAAAGGAGATGAAAGACAATGGATCGATGCAGTGCTCTTTTTTTCAAGGCCAGGGACTGACAGGACAAGGGGGAAAGGCTTTAAACAGGCAGAGAGCAGGGTTGGTTGGGATATTGGGAAGAAATCCTTCCCTGTGAGGGTGGGGAGGCCCTGGCACAGGTTGCCCAGAGAAGCTGTGGCTGCCCCTGGATCCCTGGAAGTGTCCAAGGCCAGGTTGGATGGGGCTTGGAGCAATCTGGGCTAGTGGAAGGTGTCCCTGCCCATGGCAGGGGGTGGAGCTGGATGGGCTTTAAGGTCCCTTCCCACCCAAACCATTCTGGGATTCTGTGATAATGCACCTAAAATTAAAATTAAGCGTTATTAGAATTACGTTAGCTCTTCCTGTTGAAAAAAGAATCGTTAGAAGGGTTTGGGTGGGAAGGGAACTTGAAGATCATCTCATTCCACCCCCTGCCACGGGCAGGGACACCTTCCACTAGCCCAGGTTGCTCCCAGCCCTGTCCAACCTGGCCTTGGACACTTCCAGGGATCCAGGGGCAGCCACATGTTGTATGTTGTTGGCTTGATATTTTGATTTCCTTACCCTGTGGTGGGCATTAGCAGTAGGTGTTAGTATTAAGTAGGTATTAGCAGTAAATGATCCTCCAGATATTTTCATCCACGTGTCCTTTCTCTGCTGTGCTCTCACTCTAATCCCTGCATTCCTCTGGCATAGCTGTAGAGTTTCCTCAGTGCAGCATATGAAAATATTAAAAGGAGCAAACACTATTCCAGATGGTGCTTTGGAATTACTACAATGCAGCAGTGAGACAGGGGTGTTTGTTTTCTGAAGGGTAGATGTGATATTTGGTGTCTCTGGCCTCGAAGGAGTGTCTGGGAAGGGCAGGGCTGTAATGCTGGTCACCTGTGGGTGACCTGATGCAAATTAGAGCATCCTTGGAGCAGCCAGGTGGGTGGGCTGGGGCTCAGGTGTGCAGCAGAGATGGTTCATACCAGCAGGGCACACGTGTCTGGGAGAGTGGGGTTTAAAGGGCGGGTGAGGAAACCTTGGAAAGAATATGGATAGCAGGGAGAAATGTGACTAAGACAGGAGGAAGGGAAGGAAAGCTGGTTCTGATGGCTGTCCCTAAATTGAGGAGAGTTAGGGGAATATGAGAACTATTGCACATGTCCCATACATACATACCTATAGGTATACATATATTCTAGAATCATAGAATATTAGGGGGTTGGAATGGACCTTCAGGACCATCTAGTCTCAACCCCACTGCCATGGGCAGGGACACCTCCCACTATCCCAGTGTGCTCAAGGCCTTATCCAGCCTGGCCTTGGACACTTCCAGGGATGGGGCAGCCACAGCTTCTCTGGGCAGCCTGTGCCAGTGTGTAATGTGTGTAAGGTTTGAATCTGGGTATACCCCTGATTGCGTCTCTGGGGTTTTAAGCAGCTCTGAACAGCTTTTCAGTGCCACCTTATGAGAACAGAGGGGTTAAAGTCACCATTACCTTGTTTCTGAGTGGCATTAGCTATCCAAGTCCTAGTTACTGAAGCACGTGCATTTCTGGAGCTGTAAACATGTGGGCAGCACCTTCAGGAGAGTGACACCTGCATTAAAATAGTCCAGATTTTGGCTAAGAATTTTCTAAAGCAAGCAGGCTTGATTGGAGCCTCACTGAAAGGCAGAGATGCTGTAAAATCAATTAAATGCTTCAGCCCTGTTCTTTTGTGTGTCCACCCAGCTCTCCTGCTCCTCTGGAGCAGGGCAGGCAGCGCTGCCCTGCTTGGGTGCTGAACTGCTTTCCCAGTTAAGGCTGTATATTTTCTTTCCTGAGCTGCTTTGTTGTTTTAATCCAGCCCCATTCTGCCTCCCTTCTGAAAGGTTAGGCCAAAGTTTGTGCCTGTTTTTTTTTTTTTTTTTTGCACCCTTCTTTTCTCCTGTAGGTTCTCAAAGGCAGGCTGGGCAGTGTTGGGTGCTGGCTCTGGCAGGAGAGCAGGCAGAGGGTGCAGTGAGCAGTGCTGTGCAGGCAGGGGAGCAGTGCTGTCCCCGTGCCAGAGGGAGCAGCTGAGGCTGCAGCAGAGAAAAGCCTTCAAAATGCAGAATTCACTGAATTCCCACAAGCGGCGTGGAAACAGAATGGTAGAAAGCAGAAACAGCACCTAAATTCCTGCCTTTTCCCAGCCCCTTCTTTTGGTAATGCTGTGTTTGCTGGACTTGTCTTTTGCTCCTGCTGCTGAGCTGGAGCTGGTTCCCAGTCCCTGGTGAAGGGAACCTTTTCTCCTCCCCAGCTCTGCACTCCCACGGATGTGCAGTGCCTTCTTCTGACTTGACACTCATGGCTCAGGAGAGACAACAGCTAGAATTATCTAGGAAATATTTATTTTCAAATTGCAGGTGACTGGAGGGTACTTATGAATAACCTGGCTGGAATAATTTCTTGCAGACGTTCCAATATTAAAAAAAAAAAAAAAGAAAAAAAATTTTTAAAAATATTGCTTTATAAATAAGAGGGAAAGTTGGACTAACAATGAGTTTTAGGCAACTAAGGGTCAGCAGAATCAGAAGTATTATGATAAAGCTGCTGCAGAACCTCAAGAATAATTGATTGCTCTCAGTGTATCATCTTTGGATAAGCTCAGAAATGTCCTTTATGTTGGCAAGTTGACGCATGAAAAACCCTTTTTAATTTCAGGGGTTTTTTTCTCCATTAAAAGATTTTTGAATTTTAGTCATAAAAAGCTAATACTGTGAAAGCAGCAGGTACAGTGAGAAGCTAAGCATCTTTTGGAATTCAAATGCCAATGTACTGGAGGATATCCTGCTTATTGTCACATGGTTTTATTGTAGACAAAATAACATATTGGGATTCAATTTTTCTCTGCACCTTTTTTTCACATTAAATTAATACTTTGTGTGGCTCCGGAGAACTTTTCAAAGTCTTCCAAACCAGACCTTTGGTTTCCTGGGGCTTCTGTCTTTCAAGCAGCTGTGAACATCTCCTAATTAGATAAATTACTTTGTAGTGGGCAGAGCCACAAAACAGGAGGTGCTGGTTAAATTAAAGGGGAAAAATAGAAAAATCCATTCTCTGAAATGGAATGCCCCACTGCTTTATGACTATTACTGTGGTAAGGTTTTACATTTAAGTACCTGAGGTTTAAAATTAAATGTCTAATATAATTTGGCGCTGGTAACGTGAAGCCTGTGACTGCCCTTGGAGAAAATCCTGACAGCTTAGTTTGGTGCTTAAATTGCTGTCTCTGGCTGGTGAGTGGCTCGTGAGGCTGGATCAGTGTTTAGCTGAATCCCACCTGCTGTTCAGCATCATTTGCAATGCAGCAACATATTTGCCTCAGAAACTCCCGAAATTTCCAAAGGCTGTTCCAGCAGCACATGAAAAATTAATTCTTTTTGCTTTTTTCTTCCCCCTGTACTCTTGTAAGTACTTGACAGAAGTAATTTTAGCAGCGGGAGAGAATAAAAACTGGGGGCAGTAAATCCCTGTCCAGGAACCTCTTGTGTGGATTCTTTATGGACCCAGAATTGATCTACGTGTCAGATCCTGATGTAGTTTCAACTGTTTATCACCCTAATGGTGTTAGAGAGACCATGAGCATCAACTTATAATCCTCCATGAAAGAAATTGGTGTTTGCAGTCAATGAAGGAGCAGCTCAGCTTTATTGATAGATTTAGAACAATTACTGCTGCTCCAGCTATTGGCTGAGAGGTTTTCCTGGATCCTGCTGGAAGCCTGCCATGTTTTGTCTTTGATAAAGCTTTTCCTTGATGGATTTTTTTTAGTCCACAGAGAATTATCTGTAGTTACTCATTGCTGGGGAACAGGAGGGTTACCTGGTCTCATCTGTGACCTGTTTGGGCGGTGAAGTTTGTTTCAACAATGTGCATCCCATGATTCCTCCTCTGCAAATTCAGCTCTTATTTCCATAAAATCACAGAATTGTTAAGGTTGGAAAAGCCCTCCCAGCCCATGGTGTCCCCTCTGTGCCTGATCCCTGCCTTGTCCCCCAGCCCAGAGCACTGAGTGCCACTTCCAGTCATTCCTTGGACACCTGCAGGGGTGGGGACTCCACCACCTCCCTGGGCAGCCCCTGCCAAGGCCTGACCACCCTTTCCAGGAATAAATTCCTCCTGGTGTCCAACCTGAGCCTCCCCTGGCACACTGCAGTAGAATCATGGACAGCCACTGTTGTCTGTTCTGCACTTCACAGTTTGTGCATCTCTAAAGAGCTTGTGAGACAGACCCTCAAACTTGCCATCAGAGCTTTTTTTTTGGTGACAGAAACCACAAAAATGAGTTTCGTGAGACTTCACTCACAGAAGACCAAGGATGTTATTTCCTACCTGGGGATGAAGCAGCAGCTTGTTCATTCTCCTTTTAAATGTCAGGTTTTATAGATTGGCTTCCAAGGCTGTGTCCTGAGAGTACGAGAGGGAAGGATTCCTTCCTTAAAGACCCAATATTGAGCTGTTCTGGCAGAGCTCTGCAAACAGCACTTTGCATGGGACAGGGATTTCTCTCCTCCAGACTTGTAAATTGTCATTTGAATTCTAGCATGATGTAAAATTCTGCAATAAATCAAATATCTGTTTAAATATCATCCACTTAGGCTTTATCACTGTACAATTGCTTGTACGGGCCATTTGAGCTCAGCTGTAATTTATGGAAGTTGTAATACCTGGTGTCTTTTGAGTTTCTAACAGTTTGGTGCTCGGGTTTATTGATGTAAAATTGAGTTCTCACTGTGCCGTGGGGTGTGAGAGGTCATTGGAGTGTTGATATTAATGCAGACCTTGCAACTTGCCTTACTTGTCTGATCCTGAGCCCTTGGAACGATTTAATGATGGAACCTTCTGCTGTGTTTTGGAAAAGAAAACAGTTCAGCTTGAATCCGACACCAGAAGAGTGAACCATTTAGAGTTGTTGTAGTTTCAGATTGTTGACTAGGATCAATTATGTAATTTCAAATAGATTATCGAATTTCAGAATTATTTGTGTTCAGTGTATACAGATGGTTTGGGTCAGGTCCTTTTTAAGTCAGGAAATCATGACTGAAAAGCAAATACAAAGTCATTTTCACCTTTTCTTTTTCCTAGCTGCTCTAGGGTTTCCTGCAGTTCCTAATATTTAGTATAGTAAAATTCACTGTGTATAAGACAGTGTATGTGCATGTAGTTTACATTGCCATTAAAACAGGAAGGGAAAGGGAACATTCATCCGCTTTTCATGCCCTTTTGTGATCAACATACAAATTGCTTCTGGCAAATAGTTCCAGAGGGAAACTTTGTCAGTTCAGCTGGGGAAACTCTGCTAACAACAACTTATTATTGCCTTTGCTTTGTCAACATACCTTGAGGAAACTCGGGTTCTAGAGCACCACTTTTTAGCAGTTTCTGGAAAACCATCCCCTTTCAGCATGAGGTTGTGTACTGAGGAGCTCTCAGGATTAAAATTTAGTTGACATCCTTGGCAAGCTCTGACCTGAAATAGCCCAGTCAACTAGAAATATTTAAAAATTCCATGAAGCAATGTCCAAGGAATAAGAAACTGTTATTTTCTCAGATTTGCCAATCCCGCAGGATTTTAGGTTTCAGATAATTTGACATTGGCAACCTGATGCTCATCTTCATGTTGTTCACAGCCCGAAGTGCCAAATGCCTGTCAGTAAATTATTTCTGTGACTAACTTAACTCTTTGAGTGGAACTATAATGTTTACTTATGGATGCTTAAATACATATTTTACACTTAGCTTTGCTTAGGATTTGCAGTGAGGTAGGGATGCAAATGGCATGTTCCTTGTGATAGGGGAAAAAAAAGATTATTTCTTTTTTGTGTTGTTGATTAATCTGACTTGATTGTCAAGCAGTGTTCAGTAAATAAGTGCTTTTTCTGCCTGTAGCTGGGCCTGGTTGTCACACCTCTGTTATCTCCACTCAGGAGAAGGGAAGGGAAAAAAAACTCAAAGCAGAGCAATTTACTTTTATTTTTGGAGCATAAACTTTACCTTGACAGGGCAGTGAGGAGAAAAATGTTGTCTTCATCAGCTCTTTAAGCTCATGGCTGGGAGACACTGTCCAAAAGTCAGGACTTCTCAAGTAAGGAAGGTGGAACCCTTATGTCAGGTTTAATACTGATGATTGTACCCCTGGACAGGGAAGTTCTTTATCAGGGTATCAGGGAGGCAATCCTGAAATTTCTTTTGTATTTAAAAGAGAGTTTAATCTTCCCAAGGTTTTTATTTCTGTGTTTATAGTTTAAAGTTGCTTTAATCTGAAATGTTTGCAGTAATTGCAAGGAAATAAGTGCATGAGCCGGATTCACACAAAATCTTGCAGGAGTTTATGGACTTTGAAAAATTGAGTCATGTTTGGAGAGAGGAGTATAAATCAAGATACTCGTTCTCAAGTAAGCATAGAGGAAGGACATAATACTGCAAGAGCAGAATGTGACACTTTATGAACTACTCTGATACAAATAATGTGGCTTAAGAATCTCATAAACCCAGTGCATTCCGTATTTAAGGGCTCTGTAAGGAAGACTTAAAGGAGGGAAGAGTAAAAAGTGTACTGATTCCCAACTCAGTGCACTTTTATTTTTTCTAAATATTTTTATCTCAATTTAAATAATCTAATTTTATATAATAATATAAATTCTAAATTTACATGAAGTTTAGTAGTGTTTTAAACACAACGTTGAGAAAGTAAAGAATTAATGTATAACCACCATGGGAGCAGTTCCTGATTTCAGGATTTTTTTCTTTGTACAGCTGCACTTTGGAAGTTCAAATAGGTGCTTGCAATAATTACATTTCTTGTTAAATGTGCAGTGCCTTGTTCTGCAGGGTCTGGATGAAGTGTGTGCAAGAAATGCACGCGATGCTTTTATTTCTTCTCCGGCTTGATGAAGTTTCTGTTCCGATTAAGAACAGGGCAGGTGTCTCATCAGGCACAGCTCTTGGCAGGCTCGGATTCTTTCCAGTCCAGATCACAGAGCGAGGGGTCCAGGGATGTTGTGTATTCCTTACCTATGGAATCCAACACTTCAAAGCTGCTTCACAGTGTCTGCGGTTCAGGAGTGAAAGGAGCCTCTGTGTTCAATCCGAGCCCGGCCACAACCTGCTGATTGTTGGGGGACAGCTGGAGCGCAGAGACCCGGCCTTCCCCAGGTGGGGCAGCAGCTCCTTTCAAGTCTCCAGGCCCTTCATTTGTCACAGTTGATCTCATCCCTCCATTCAGCCTTGGCTGTGCCACCCACGGGCCGGGTCGATGAGGAGGATCCAGTTTACGAGGGGCTTTTCTGCCGCCTGGGTTTTGTGAGGGCAAAGGGAGGGCCCGGGCTTTGGGTGTCTGAGCCCTCAAAAGAGCTGGCAGGAGCCAGAAAGAGGCTTGATTAAATTGGAAAATTAAAAAGAAAGTTTGGTGATGACATTTATGCCATCTGACACCTATAAAGGGCAGCAAACACAGAGCTTCCTGTTTTAAAGGCTTCACTTTTCAGCTCTAGGTTTCTGCAATAGGAAAAGGTTTGATTTTGCCTTTGATTAAGAGTGTTCTTGGTGTTACTTCCGTTATTTCTTTTCCCTTCTGACACTGGTGCTCATGGCACATGTTACCAGGAAAGCCTTAGCTTTTTCCTGCCTAGCATGGTGCAATTAGCAGCCAATTTGCTATACAGCAATTATTCAGCCTTAATTGGAAAATGTTAATAGCGAAAGTCTCTTGATTTTATTTTTTCTTTTTTTTTTTACTCCGAAACACTGATATTAGGGCTTGTCACTGCAGTCTCATGGACTGACAGTGGAGAGTTTCCTAACCTCTTCTCAATTACCGAGTGGGTTTGATGCTTGAAGTTATCCACAGGTTATACAGACTGAAGGTTAAAGTACAGGAGTAGAGACGAGACGTCTTTCTGGCTCTGAGCATCTCTTTGAAGAGAGTCAGTTCTTCCTCTCTGTCTTACTTTGCCTATCTTGAAACACAAGGTAAATATTTTAGTAGGAAGTGATTCAGTAAGCCATGGGGTCATTATTTTCCAAGTGCCTCGAGACCTCAGGGCTCTATTTCAGAGCACAGTGTTGTTAAATTAGGGTTTTTAGTGCAATTAGGAGACAATGCTGAGGGTTAGATCAGGGTGGAGCTATGCCCCTCTCTGTGTAATTGAGGTGAATTTATTATGCACATTGTTTTGTCCAAGGATGTAAAATAGGATTTGTCACACACAGCTGTGTGCACTTGACCCCAGTGCAGCTTGTTCATCCCAGGTGTGTTCTGGTGTGCTCCAGGTGTTTGTTTGCTCACACACCAACTGGTGGCAGTGCAGGGTGACACCATTAAGAATCACATCCTCTCCACAGAGCTGATGCTGCCCAGTGAAAACCTTCTGCCAGAAGGATTGGAGGCTTGCCTTGTGCATCCTTGTAGGTCTGTTCAGCAGGAGCCATGAAGTGGAGTTTGCCTTGGGATGTGGTGGCATCCTGCAGCATCCCAGGCTCGCATCTCTTTCTGGTTTGTTGTCCTTATGTGTTCAAACAACTTGTCAGGTTTGATCTTTCCACAGGGCACGTTCACATGCAGCGCAAAGGAGAGGGATGCAAAGGTGGAATGGGGGATAAGATAAATTAGCAAGCTGTGCCCACTCGGGGAGTGGTTTATGTCATCTCTGCTCCCGACCTAAACCTGCTGTAGGCAAGATGTGCAGAGGAGAGATGAACATCTCATTCCCAGTTCCTGTTCTGAGGTTGCAGGTCCTGTAAAATACGGTCTTTGCTTTGCTTGTCACCATCTTGGCAGCACAGGAGGGTCGCTTGGGAATAGAAGTGTCCTCTCCTTCTGTAATTTTCTCCTGGATACAAGGAGCTTACTCAATAAGGAGGCTTTGAAAGGGAGTTAACAGGGCATGGTTGCTTCTTTTCTTGCTGGCAGTCCTTCGAGTTCCAGGGAGCAGGATGCTGCTTCTCCAGCACTGTAATGTGTTATTCCTTAGGAGGTAAAATGTGCTTTTGTGGGGGTTTTTTAAACACTACATTGCATTTTTGCTTTCATGCTTCCTTTGTGATGGCCAAACATTGTGTGTGGGTAGGGAGTGAGCTAGAGATAACTTTGTCTTAATGAGTGTCTTACTATCTCCAGAATTATTTTGAAGCCTTCCAGTATCTGTGCCTGACCATTATGAGGCTGACTTTCTCTCCCTAGCCTGTGGGTGATGTCCCTCACTTGTCACAAAGTGATGAGGCAGTGGGGAGGGAGCACTGCTGTCAGTCCAGACATGCCTTGAGGTGAGGTGCAATGCCAGACCCTCCAAAAGCAGGGAGATCCCTGTTTGGTTTTTTGGTTGTTTTTTTTTTTGGTCAGGAAGGAAGCTTTGTTTTCCTTCTTTAATTGAAATTGCTCTAAGAGGGAAGGAGGCAGCGACTCGGGCGTTCAGGGGGGCTCTCTATAGCTGACAGGGCAGCTCTGTGATTTACGGCTGGAAAGATGGGAGATGCCGAGGAAAGAGAGTGCTCCCGAGGCTCTTTGATCTCCATCCCCCAGTTCTGCTCAGAGCTTCCTTTAATTTGGCTCCGTGCAGCAGGTTCATTTAAGCCCTCGGTGGCTCGAGTGTCCAAGCTGAGCTCAGCTCAACGATGGCCGATGCGCCTGGTTCCTGCCCAAGGTGTGAGCTCCGTGTGCTTGACAAATACATGCCTTTTTTTTTTTTATCCTGGAGGCTGTAATCTCGTGCCACCCCTTCCCCCCCGCTCCTGAGTGTTTGTTACATCCGCAGACTTGTGCCAAGCTGCAGGTCTGTCAGGATTTTAATGTCAGTGCTGTACATCCGTGCCTGGCTCCAGCCTTCCGCAGTCATTGTGCGATTGCAGCATCCCTTTAACTTCGGTTTGAGGCAGAGGAGGAAGATAAAGAACTTGATAGAACATTTATGGTAATAGCTGTAAAGGGAAGCTGTAGAGCAGCGGATTTCACAGCCAGAAAAATCTCGGCTCGGGGAAATGGGTCTGAAATACAACTACAGATGGTTTTCGTCTCTTGCTTCCCCTGTTTAAATAAAAGGATTGCTTTTCTCACCTTTATTTAAAACACATGTGTAGAAGATGAAAGTGTCCAGCTATTTTTTTATTATTCAGTCCACCAGCTACCGACATCTTTGCCTTATTTCATTTCAGCACTAATGGCATAGTGAAAGTTCTGAAACACCCTCTTTGGATCCAGCCTTCCTTGGGTCGCAGCAAAGATTCCTGCTGCAGGCAGAGCTGTTGCTGTTGTTTTCGTCATCAGCACTTTCTTTCTCCTCTTGAACCTGGTGCTATTAATTGTGTTGCTGCTTCTGCTCTTTAATTGATCCCATTCACCGCTCCCGCTTTTGTAACGTCTGACTTCTTGTCACTTCGGCAAATCAAAAACCCAAATTAATCAATCTCCAGCCACTTGAGAATAAGGCCATGTTGGGGAGCTGGGCTTGACAAAAAAGTCTAATTTCACTTTGAAAGCCTGTTGGAAAATTTTAACAAGAAGATGCAAGAAAAATGTAAACCAGATCAAGCTCGACTTTGGTCTGCGGAGAATAGCGTCACCTGTTGAGTTTGTTTCAAGTTTTTGTAAATAGGTGATTTGACAAAAATATGAAATAAATCAAAAGACACGAAGATAGAAGGGGTCAGAATATCCTTGGTTCCACTGCAGATGGTTACACAGGAGAGAGGGTTGTGTCTGTGTGAGAGAGAATAGGAACGGTGGGCCAACGACGACGCTCCGCTCTTGGACTTTTGTATCCCAGCCTTTGTGCTGTGCTATTCCCGTACCTTACATGTTGTCTCTTTTCCTGCTTTTTGCACCCCCAGCTCCTTTACCCTGGCCTGGGGTGCTCATACTGGCTTATTATCCCTTGTTTCCTTGGCCTGCTTGGTTCCAGTGCTGGCATCTTCTGCAGCACTGCTGGGCAGGTGCTGCAGGTGGGGAAGGGGAAATGGCTTCGAGTCATATCTGGGATGGGCTTGGTGCAGATAATTGGGAATTTGGGATGCACAGTAGTTGTTATTCTGTGCCAGGGCACGAAGGAAGTACAAGCTGGGTTTGGATGGGGTTTCAGACAGGTGAGGGTTGGGATTGTTCAGCCTGGAGAAGAGGAGGCTCCGAGGAGACCGTAGAGCATCTTCCAATGCCGAAGGAGGATCCAGGAGAGCCAGAAGGGGATGTTGGACAAGGGCTTGGAATGACAGGACAAGGAGGAATGGCTTTACACTGCCAGAGGGCAGGGTAAGATGGGACAGAATTCTTCCCTGGAAGGGTGCTGAGGCCCTGGCACAGGTTGCCCAGAGAAGCTGTGGCTGCCCCATCCCTGGAAGTGTCCAAGGCCAGGTTGGATGGGGCTTGGAGCAACCTGGGCTAGTGGAAGGTGTCCCTGCCCATGGCAGGGTGGAATGGCATGAGCTTTGAGGTCCCTTCCAAACCAAACCAAACCATTCTGTGATTCCATGATGATTCTGTGACTTTCTTAATCTTTTCAAATCCAGGACTCTGGCAGTGTCCTTACGGGGCACGAATGGAGTTGTCTTTGAGATCCTCCCTTCTGCCTCTCCTTTCTTGTGCCACAGTTTGTCCTACTTGAAGGGAATTTTTTGTATGGCCATGATTAGAAGGTGGATCTTGAAGAGAGGCAGACATGGGACTTGCTTTCTGGAGTAAAAGCTGCATTGCCTGTTTGTTTTGCTTTGTAATTTCTAGCAAATGAGAGCTGGATTTGCACAAGCCGAATCTCTGTCTTATCTCAGGTGTCATATGCACTTGTAGAGAAAAATCACTACATGAACAAGAGGGTGGTGTGGTTCTGTATATCCCATCTCTTCGTAGTTTAAGAGCTTTGGTCATGAAGTGTCACTTGTTGCTCCTGGATGTGGAGTCCATATGGATTTCCCATCCCTGGAAGTGTCCAAGGCCATGTTGGAGGGGGCTTGGAGCAACCTGGGCTGCTGGGAGGTGTCCCTACCCATGGCAGGGGGTGGGACTGGATGAGCTTTGAGGTCCTTCCAGCACAAATGATTCTATGATTCTGTGACATGGCTCATGTCATCTCTCCCTTGCAGCTGAGGGAGTTAGTGACTGTGTTGGTAAGGAGAGGAGGGCAGGCAAGGGAGGAAGGCTCCCTGCCTACTGGGAGAGGGCATGGGCCTGTCTAGCTCTCTCCTGTAGGTCACAGACAGCAGCAGATGTGGGCTGAAACATGAGGATGCTCTGTTTTGGAGGAGAGGATGTTTTTCAGGGAGGTGTTATTGCACATCACTTCAAAACACGGCCCAGCAGTTGCAGAACCGAGGATGTACCGGTCAGGACAACCCCAGCTCCGTGGCAAGGGGAGAGTTTTGTCCTTAATGTCGTATAATAGAGCTCTGCACCCTGCAAATGATGACCATCATCAAGGGAAGCTGTGCCCGTACAGTCCATCAAAAGCCTCAGAGCTAATGATGGGCTGGGCAGATAATCGGGGGAGAGTTAATTGTAAGGTTCGATATGGCATCTTGTCAGCAGAGATAAGTTGTCACGTTTTCCACTTGAGCTGAAACTAAATGATTGTAAAATAAGTTATGAGTGTCCTTGGGCCTGTCTGCCAGAATGATGGCTAAGAATACATTCCTGGCCCATCAGTCTCAAGCAGCCCGCTTGATATTTATGCGAGCTGAATGTTATTTTATTCCCCCTCTAGTCATGCTTGTCAGCCTCCCGAGTGAAAAGTGAAACTGCTGCTTTGACTCATACTTCAAGTATTGAAGCTCGGAGAGGCTGCAGATTGTTATTATTATTACTAGTATTATATATTTTTTCGGGTGTGTGTTGAACATTGATGCCCGATTGGGAAGAACTAATGGCTGACATTGAACGTGCGGGATGGCTGGAAAACAGCCCATCCCAGCCCAGTGAAACGCAGCTTATGAGTTCCAGTGCCTCTGTCAAAGCTGGTTGAGATGGGGAGTAATGAGGCGCTTGCTTTTTTAATTTGCCATGCCTTTTCCTTGCCTTTTTTTTTTTCCCTTCTTCCCCCCCCCCATATTTAATAGTGCCGGCAGTGGCCGTCTGTTCTCAGGCGTGGTAATTGATACCAAATAAAATGCATTATTTGTATTCAGTCAGGAGGATGAAATTGCATTCAGCGGGCTGAAGCCTGAACTCATTTACAGTTTCCCGAAGCCCGGGCTTTCAGGAGCCCTCTTTTCAATTTGAAGAATCCCTTGTCAGGCAGGAGAAGGAGTGGGAAATGGGAGAGCGCAGCGTGTGAGCCCCAGCGCCTTTTGATTGCTCATATTTTAAACCAGGGGGATGTTAAATAACTCCCATCTTCAAAGGGTGGTCTGGGAAGCCGGGGATCCGGGGCAGGGGGGCACCAGCAGTGTGGGCTCGGCACCGTTTAGGAGCTGCTGGCCAAGGGGCAGGGAGAGCGCCGGGCTCTCACTTCGGAGCCGTTGGACCCAAGGACGGCAGGTTGTTACCTGGAGAGGGCTGTGGGTGAGGAGGATTCACCAGAGGAGGTCACTTCTTCAGCTCTGGTACGGCCCTCGCTCCTCAGGGCTCACGAGCAGGTTTTGTTGGGGTAATTTATGGGCTCGGAATTAGACGGAGCCACGGGGAGCGTATGGACCTACCGTCACCTTTGTAAACAGAATGTGTTCTGTGGGTTTGCGTCAGGTTTGTGGTTTCTTCAGTGTTTTATGGGTCCAGGGCATCGTGGTTGATGCTGCAGTTGCATGAGGTGAGCACAGATGGGTTTAATTCTTTCTAAAGTGAAAGATGAGAATGAGGGGGGGGAAGTGAAGCATTTTAAATCATAGAATCACAGAATGGCCTGGGTTGGAAGGGACCTTAAAGCTCATCTTGTTCCCCACCTCCTGCCATGGGCAGGGACACCTTCCACTAGCCCAGGTTGTTCCAAGCCCCCTCCAACCTGGCCTTGGACACTTCCAGGGATGGGGCAGCCACAGCTTCTCTGGGCAGCCTGTACCAGGGCCTCAGCACCGATGAAGACATCGATTAGCACTGGTCCCAGTACGGGTGCCCAAGGACAGCACTGATCACTGACATCCATCAGGACTCTGAGAAGCTGTGTTAGATGTGAGCAAACCTTCCTGGCTGGTGTGCTCTGCTGTCTCTCCATGATATTTAGGTATTTTCTGGATTTTCACAAGCAGATGGAAATCAGTGAGATGCCTTTTGGTGCCACAACCAGGTCCCTTTCTCACCAGTCTTGACTCAACACAGGAATTTTCACATAATTACTGCAAAGAAGGGGGTTTTGTGAGGGGAATTTCTCCTCCTTTTTAAGTATCAACATAGGAAACCTTCAGAATCAAACTGGAGGTCAGTATTTAGGATAGAAGTAACACCCAGTTGCATCCATGGTCATGCTGGCATCCTCTTCTGCATCTGCTCTTCCTTCGGTGTCAGGGAGCCAAAGGGATCCGTGTCCCCTTGGCCAGGAGTATCTGGAGCACTGCTGTGGGTTCTCATCAGGGTTTGCATTGGCATGGAGACAGCAAACCCCCCAGGAGAGCCACTGTCACCATTTATGGGTCAAATCCTTAGAATCTCCTATACAGATATACAGTAAATGCATTGCCATGATTCCCTTCTGGGGTTAAATACCTGAGGACTGGTTCAATCTGGTGGATGTAGGGAAAAGAATAAATATCCTTAATAAAAGGATTAATGTTTGATTTGGTCTCTCTTGCCAGGCAATTAGCTACATAATTTATCCCCCACTAATAACTTACAGCACAACTGTGCTTGGGGGGTAATTAGTAAATAAACTTTATTATGAGAGAGAAAATAAAATCCAAACAAGTTGTTTTTTATGAAATAGGCAGCTGTGTGGGAATTTAACTGTACAAAAAAAAAAAAAATAACCAAAAGCTGCTTTTTAAATAATCTTTGTCTTGATATTTTTCTGATATATTAATTAATCTTAAGTGAAATGCTGATAGTGCACATAAGCTTTATATTAAGGATTTTTGTTCTTTTCCATGTGTCCGTGATTCTGAAACCAATCATCAAGTATTTAACCCCAAAAGGCAATCATGGGACTGTATTTACTGAATATCTGTATAGGAGATTTTAAGGATTTGACCTATAAATGCAGTCCTGGAATTGCACCGAAGTGCAATACAGTACTTAAGCAAGGTTCTGAAAATGCCTTCACTTTCCATAGTAGCAAACACTTTCCTTAAAGTGTAGGCTTTATGTGAAGTTTTATAATTAAAATCACAACCAGACCAGTAATTAAACAAAAATCATGTTACCAACCTTGAGGGAAAATCCTGGATTAAGGTTGCTCGAGTATTTACTGTGTGAAAGGACCCAGTTGGAGAAATTTCAAGTACATCTAAATTTCCTAAATTTGAGTTAAATTTGGCTGTTTGTTTTGTGATTGCAAACAAGAACTAGTCAAAGATAAGCTGTTGGTGTATGACCAACCATTCCATGGGCCAGGGAAGAGACTGTGGGTCTCTGCTCATGAGAGGGGGGTGTCGTCTACCTTTAATTTTGATCTGGTTGAGTGAACTAATGGGTGGGCGAGGGGAGAAAATGACTCTCATTAAGTCTTAAAATGGTTGGATGTTGGGCTACCAGAGCTAATACAGCAGGAAACTGAACACACTAAAGATGGGCTTATTCTCTTTGCTTGGCAGCAGGTAGGAATTGACCCTTTATTGCAGTTGTCACTGTACCGGGTGCACGTTGGTCACCTTGTTTGCCCACCTTGTTTGCCATCACCTGCTTTTCGGTGTGTCTGATACTGATGACCGTAGGTGCATCCAGAGGATGCTGGGGCACCTCTGGTCCGTTATGTATTAAAATGTTCAGGTGTTACAGGAGTTAATTTGAGGATCAGGAAGATCTTTGTGAGAAGGAGCAATTGGAAGGAATAAAGAGCTTTCCCGTTGTTTTTGGCATTCCTGCTCGGCTCCTTCAAAAATCAATACTGAGTCCTGTCGATGGAGTAGGACTTGAATCAGCACTTCAGCCACGTTGCTTTTTTTGTACTGTTTTGAGCAAATAATGGATGTTGTTGGGAGCCTTTGGAAGTCACCGAGCTCAAGAACAGAGCTGCTGGCAGATGCCAGGGGGTCGTACCTCGGATTGTAGCAATCATTCATGTAAATTACGCAGTGGTTTTAGTTCCCTCTCCTTGTCTTCCCCCACCCCACTGCAGATACGGGCCTAGGAGACTCTGTGTGTTCCAGCCCCAGCATATCCAGTACGACGAGCCCCAAGCTGGACCCCCCCCCCTTCCCCTCACGCCAACAGAAAGAAGCACCGGCGGAAGAAAAGCACAAGCAACTTCAAAGCTGACGGGATCTCGGGCACAGCTGAGGGTAAGTCTGCTCCCTGGGGCAGGGCTCCACTCCAACAACACCATGGCAAGGGCTGCTGGTCACTCAGCTCCACCGTCGGCTCCGGTTCCAGAAGGTAAAAGGGAATTGTGCTGCAGTGGAGAAATTAAAGGCTGAGCGTTTAATGATGGAGCTGAATCGTCTGAGGCATCACGATGGTGAATTCACCCGCCTGAAACGTGTTTGGAAAGGGCTTTTGTAATAAATAAGAGTCCCCAAGTTAAAGTGGAGCATCATTAGGTATAAAGGCAAGGAAGAGGCAAACTTGGAAGGTTAACAAGGAAGAAAAATTCGGGTTCGCTCCGTAGATCGTGTTAGAACTTGTGTATTTTTTCAGTATTATTAAATCTTGTGTTGTCACATCTCCTAAGGCACATCCTGAGCTCTAGAATCACCAACACTTCTGATGCCTCTTATTGTTTGAATATTCAGCTGCTCATGGAAAGCTTGTGTTATTTGAGGATAAAAGGGAAAAGGGGAGAGTTTAAATGTTTGGGTTCTTTTTTTTTTCAGAGCCAGAAAGCAAAAGGCAAAAAGAACTTCTTTTTTTCCTTTAGTTTAGCTTACTGTTTCCAATGTGAACACTGCTCTAGCTGTTCAATGCCCTTCTGAAGGGGTAACAATGTGTACAGGAGCCAGGTATGATATAAAACATGCTTGTAGCTTTAGAAAAGAAGAAAAGAAACATGCCAGGATTCAACCCAAAAGAGCTCCAGAAAAAAAGGATGAACAAGGGTAGTTGGAAGGCTCAGAAACTGGGGAGTCAACACATGAGGAGAGATGAAAAACGGAGACAATGGAATAACATTGTGGGAAAAGGGGAGTGTTGAGTAAGAAAAAGATGTGGTTGTAAGCATGGGAGAGTAAAAAACAGCTAATTCAGTATCAAAGGGGGTTGGAACAAGTTCTGAAAAAAAGATGACAATTGCAGACAGCTGAAGAGACATTAAAAATAGATGTGATAATAGTATACAACTGAGAAGGGGCATGTTAACTACTACTTAGTCATCCTTATTTTCCATTTATTTAATTTCTCAATTGCACTTCTCTCACATCCGGAATTTATTTCCCCAGCTATCTATACAAATCCTTTTTTTAAAAAGCCATCAGCTTTTTTTCATAACAGCCCCTGTTGTGTTCTCTTTCCAGTCATTTAACTATCTTTGCTGTTAGTTTCCCCCTAGTTTATGGCCTGAAGCCAAATTTTAGTTCAACCTTTCATTTTTAATTTACTTTTTTTTTTTTTTAAACAAGCCCTTTTACACCACTTATTTTCATACCTCAATGGCAAGTTACAGAGGGGATTTTTCAGAGCAATCACCATTGGTCCAAGACTATTTTGTTGAAGTCAATGTGAATCAAGACCAGCTGGATATCAAGAGCCTTTGAAAACCTCTTTCTGAGTAGTTAATGGGTGTATGTTTTCTTTCTCCTGGGGAGATTATTTTCACAAGTCACTGGAGCTGGAACCTGTGTGGTCCTGGGCTGTAGGGAGGGGGGGTCTGCAGTTGTGAATCTTGTCCCTGATGTCCCTGTTCTCGTTGGAGTGGGCAGCACATCCCTCATCCTCCTCTGTTTGCCCTTCCTCTTCTCCTTGTCTTCCAGCATCACACCATGTTAGTCAGAAATCCTTTTGCAATAACTCAACAAAATGGTCCCCTCTCATATGAGTGGGATAAATGTGCTTCCAGAAGGGCTGACAGGCAGCAACTAAGACAGACATAGGGAGCCTTGAAAGTGGTAGAATCTTTTAGGTTGGAAAAGCCCTCTAATTGTTCCCCCAGCGATGCCACGTCACTAAACCATGTCCCCAGATGTCACATCTGCGGGTCTTTTAAATCCCTCCAGGGATGGGGACTCCACCCTGGGCAGCCCTTTCCAATGGTGACCACCCTTTCCAACAAGAAATTCCTCCTGATGCCCAACCTGACCCTCCCCTGGCACAGCCTGAGGCCGTTCCCTCTCCTCCTGTCCCTTGTTCCCTGGGAGCAGAGCCCGACTCCCCCCCTGGCTCCCCCCTCCTGTCAGGGACTTGCAGAGCCAGAAGGTCCCCCCTGAGCCTCCTTTTCTCCAGGCTGAGCCCTCCCAGCTCCCTCAGCTGCTCCTGCTGCTCCAGCCCCTTCCCCACCTCTGTTCCCTTCTCTGGATGTGCTCCAACAGTGAGTGCCAGCACTTGCTTGTACAATTTTCATAGCTCTGCATGAGCCCATCAGCTTCCTCTGACCTGCCTCCTCTCACATGTCTTCTGAGATGAGCACTCTGTGGTGTTTGGGGCCTGCAGTTGTGTCTTGGGTGGGCTGCAGTGGTTGTTAAGTTCTTTATTTTTGTAACATCTCCTTTCAAACACAGCCCAGCGAAAAGCAGCGGTTTGGCCACGAGAACACGTGGTGTTCTGGGCATCCTTCAGCACACAGCTCATCTTCGTGGTCCTTGAGTGCTCAGCAAGGCTGGGAGGAGGTGGCTGACAGCGAGGACGGCCTGTCAGCGGGGGCTGAGGGAGGAGGCAATGAGCCGTGCTCGAGCTCCTGTCCTTCCAGGAGAAGGGCATCTCACAAAGAGTGATGGTGGCTGTAGATTCCCAGTAAGTAACAAGACTCACAAAGCCTGGGGGTTGCTCTCTCCAAACCCTGGCATGTGGGCACGCAGCCTTTGTGTTTTCTGGGACTTGTGTTGGTGCAAGCCAGAATCACAGAGCCACTGGGGTTGGAAAAGCCCTCTAAGATCCTCGAGTCCACTGTTAACCCAGCCCTGCCAGGGCCACCACTGACCCGTGACCCTGGGAAGGTACATTTGGTATGTTTGTGGTTGTCCAGACACTGTTCATATCCCTGAGCTTGCTGTGATGTTGTGTGATGGGAATAACTCCAGTCCTGGGACAAGCTGTGTCACAAGCCAGTCTGCTGCTGGTGGGGCGTGTCCCACATGGTTCAGGCTGTTACGGGTTTTTCTCCAAGTAGTTGAATGGAGCTGTGCCAGGGCAGGGTCAGGTTGGATCTCAGGAAAAGGTTCTTCCCCCAGAGGGTGGTTGGGCACTGACCAGGCTCCCCAGGGTCACGGCCCCAAGGCTGCCAGAGCTCCAGGAGCGTTTGGACAACACCCTCAGGGACAGGGTGGGATTGTTGGGGTGTCCTAGGCAGGGCCAGGGTTTGGACTGGCTGGTCCTTGTGAGTCCTTTCCAACTCAGAATATTCTATGATTTTCACATCTGTCTTGTACTTCAAAGCAGTTTTCAGTTCAGTAGTTCAACCTTTCCTCAGGAAAAGGCTGATTTCCTTGTTCCCCAGCATGCAGCTACAAATCTGTCCAGTGACCTAAAAGATTCCCTTTTGGATTTTTCTTCCCCCGCACTTGCCGTGAGCATAGATTTAAACCCTCAAGGAGGGTTTGAAGAGCACAAATCCAAGTTAAGCAGTCAAAGATGTCAAAGATGTTCTGGGAGATGCACGTTGTGCCTTGGCAACTTTGATCAAGTGCTTGAGATGCAGCAGGTGACTTGCTGAAAATGGGCTACAGGAGCCCGTGGTGATAATTGTGGGAGATCCATGTCTTCCTTCCTTCTGGAAATGCTGAGCTCGGCGCTCAGAGGAGGAGGATCCTCCTGCAGTCGCTGATCTCAGGTGGGTACAATGGATCAGAGTCAAGTGATGGGGGTAATTCTAGATTTTATGTCGCCTTCCTTTGGCTCCGGGCACGTTTCAAGTGTCAGCTTTCAAACAGGAATTCTGGGTTCCTTCATTTTTGTCTGTACCAAAGCTGAGGTGTTCAATGAGGTTTAAATCTGGTCTTCAGCAAACTCGAGCATTTTTACTGCACTTTGCAGTCTTTTTTTCTCCTCCTTGAACGTGCCTGCTTTGATCATTGACCTCTGCCCAAGTATTCAGATATCACGATGATGGACACTGAGCTCAGGGTGATTCACCAATTCCAAGGACTGATGCTCATCCCTTTTATGCCCTTCCATAAAGGTCATGCTGATTCTTCTTTCTCCACACTATCTGCACATGCACAGCCCTCTCTTTCTGGGATGGATTCTTTCATCTCACTTGGTTTGTCTTTCTACAGGTTTTCTTAGACAATGGTCACAGCAACAAAAATACTAAAGCAACTGTGCTGCAGTTGGATGAAAATTAAAATTCAGTTCCTATATTGGAAAATCAGATTCTTGTGAAATTTTTTTTTCCAGCGCAGTGAAACCCGGGGAGAAGTTTTTTAGTTCTCTGTACAGAACTTGTCACTGAAAAAAGTCCCTCGGTGTTTTTGAGGGTAACAGCAGGAATGCTTACATTAGGCAAGGTGCCAGCAACCAGCAGGTTTTTTTTTCCCACCATGCTGCCTAAACTTGCTCGGAGCAGGATTAGACAGTGCTGTGTTTCAAAGAGGAATAGCTGCTCAGAACCTGATCTGTTTTGGTACCCTTGTGCTGCTGCAGTTACTGGAACAGCCAGTGATAATAGGAAAGATTTTCAGCTTGAAAACAAGTAGAAAAATTGAAAAGCTTTCTTGGAAATACTCTTCACAGAAAGACCTTTCCCAGTGTTTATTTTTCTTACTCTTATTAGTTTTAAAGCTTCATAGCTAAGCCAGCTTGAACCTGCCTTCCCTCCATCCACCACTGAGATTTTAGGAGCTGCAGAAAGCCCAAGGTGTGTCTGTCTTTTGATGTTGGGATCATCTGTGCCCTGCAAGCCTTCCACTGACTAAGAGCTCTGGCCCATGGGGCCAGTGTTGCTGTGGGGCCAGCCTGGCCACATCCAGGTGGATGGGAACATCCCCTCCTTCCCTCAGGGAGACCACAGAATCCCAGAATGGTTTGGGCTGGGAGGGACCTTAAAGCTTGTTCCATGGGCAGAGACACCTTCCACTAGCCCAGGTTGCTCCAAGCCCCGTCCAACCTGGCCTTGGACACTTCCAGGGATCCAGGGGCAGCCACAGCTTCTCTGGAAAACCTGTGCCAGGACCTCCCCACCCTCCCAGGGAGGGATTTCTGTCCTCTCAGCGTCGTGGGCTGAACACCCCCAGCTCCCTGTTCCCAGGCACGCAGGTGGAGTTGGGAGGCAGGGCCTGGTGGCAGAGTAGTAAATGTCATCAGCAACTTTCCAAACTCCATGTTTTCTCTGAAATCCATGCTCTTCTTCATCACTTGTTTCTAAAGAACTTTTGAAGGACCTTTTATGTTTCTTTTTAGAACTGTTTTCTTAACACGAAGGTGTTTTTCTCTGCCCCTTGTGAAGTATTTGCCTTTCCTGGTGCTTTGCTGCTCTGTGCAGTCTCTCCCCAACTCCAGGTTTACACTCTTTCAGCTAAGGACGAACCCCAGTTTACTGAGAAATCCTATTTTTTTTGTATTTTCCTGGGGTGAACTGGTAAAGGTATTTAAAAACCTCTTGTTCTTCACACCCATGTTTTGTAAAGCTGAAGCTGTTCAGCTGTTCCCAGTCTCAGGGAGCACTGAAGATGAGCTCTGATTAAGTGTGAAATTAGAATATAGAAATTAGAAAATAGAAATTGTTTTCTGTGGGTGGAAGAACGGGGTTTAGTCACAATTCTCATTTTTAGTCACAGTTCTCATTTTTAGTCACAATTCTCATTTTTAGTCACAATTCTCATTTTAGCAGTAAACAAAAGCATCCCTGCTTTCATCTGGTTTGTCACTGTGTCCCTTCCAGCCCTCCCAAAACCAGAAGGACAACATGAGTTAGAAAATGCAGTTAGTTCTCTCTGTAACAGAGAAATTTGACAATTTTAAATGAATGAATCAGAAGCACTATAACTGATCACCGAAATGCAGCATGGAAAAGCCTCTGTGCATTTTCCCTGCAGCCTCTCACCCTCAGCTTTCCTGAGCATCCTGGTGATTTACCTGCTGCCATTGTATCCTGAAGTGATTTAAACATTCTTGGCTCCGTGCACGGTCTCCTCCACACAATTTTAACATACATTTCCTTAGGTGCAGTGTGGTAAGTGCTGTGGCCAGACTGAACTAAAAAAACTCCATTTCTCTAAGCATGTGTTAAAAAAAAAAAAAAGGGTTAATTGGGATTTTTGGAAATTTAATGGAAACACTTCAAAGAGCAAAAGTATTTTGGGAGAGTAGAGTCTTCCTTTGACAGATGGACTTGACATTGTTAATGTTAATACTTATTTATAATAAGCTGAATTAAGCACCGTGATGAAGGAGGAGATTTTTACTTGCTGCTCTTATTATATATATTTAATTTTTTTGGCTTTTTATGGTCTGTCAGAAGCCTCCTGACATTGTCAGAGGACAGCATGTTCACAAACCTTTCCAGCACAAAAAGTCCCAGCATTGTCACACCCTTTTTCTCTGCAAGGAAGATGCGAAATGTATATCTTGACCTGCAGCAAGGGCAAAACTACTCAGCTTTTAAAGAGTTTGTAACCTTTGGAATCGAATCTATTGCATGTCAGGATCCTTGTGTGTATTGTGTTGCTTGAAGTTATGCCCAGAACTAAGCTGCCACCAAAACTTCCTCAAATAAAAGCTGTTTCCAGTCCTTTGGAGGATAATTAAGTGTAGGCTGTGGTGGTAAAGGCAAACAGGTGCTGCCCATGTAGGAGCACCACAAAAATTATCCCTGGTGATCTTGTCATTCCAATTATTGTAGCTAGTCCTTGTAAATCAACTATCAATAATTACAGCCTGCCAGGTAGTGGGGTTGGGGTACAGCAGGAACACAAAGTCTGGAGATGAGTCAGGAGGGGAAAACAGTCATTCCTTTAATTATATCCCTGCCCATTTGTTTTGCAGTTGTACTCTCCTGAAATTGGTAAGAGAGATCTTAAGCTTTTCCCCTCTAAAAAAATTAAAACCCCCAAATGCAGCCTCATGTCATACAGAAGAGGAGTATATTCTTGTATTTCTGTGCATGTTGGGATGGATGGTTTAGTGAGAACAGGTTTTGTTTCCATTTCTGGTCTCTTTACATGTCTGAATTTGTAGAAAGTAAATGTTCCATAGTTTTAAAAAATATTCAGTGTATCAAGTGAGACTGATATCATTTAGACTGGAACACTGAATGAAGCAAAGCAGCATTTATTGGAGCTGGAGGGTTGGCAGGATAAGCAGAATACTGGGGGTTGAGGGTTTTTTAATAGGTTTGTGATTCATTTAGGGTTACTGCTGAATTCTCTTCATATGGATTTGGTTGTGTCATTCTTGTAGTCCTGCTGTGCCTGAAACACATTTTGCTAAATTTCATACTGGACACAAAAAAAACCTTAACTGACTAAACCCGGAGTTTAACGAGCTTGCTTTTAGTGAGATTTTGGGAGTGTGGTTTGATAAGTACATCCTGATTTTGTGGATATCTTAGAAGAGTTATAAGCCTTCCCTGATCTAGCTGTAGCTGCTTTTAGGTAAAAATTTCTTTTTTAAAAAAAAAAAAAAAGGACAAAACCAAACACATGTTAGCGTTTAGTTGGCATTAAAGATGAGCAAAATACCTTGCTATATTTTCTTCTGTCTGCAAAAGAACTTAAAAAACCCCAGCCAACAATATGTGCCTGTATTTGTTGTCTGTAATACCAGATGCTTGTTTGAGGGAGGTTATCACCTATTCCCTGTCAAAACACTCTTTGGCTGTAATTCCACTCATCATCTGTGACTCCGTTCGCTGCCTCGTAGGAGACTCAGCCCCGGCCGATGGCTGTGAGAAACAGGAGGGCAGAAATTAATAAAATGCAGCCCCAACCTTCAGAGCCTGACTTTCAACCAAGGCATAAAGGTCACTGGTTGGGAATCCTTCAGCCTCGGCCGGCACAGCCTGCCCGACATGAAAGGGCTGGGGCTGAAAGACGCTTTATGTTGATGCTGAGGAGTGAAAGACAAGGGAGGTGAAGCTCATCTATTGTTTTAACCTACTTCATTGCAGGCTAAACAAGTTGAAAGATCCCTTCTTCCCTTTCAAAGCTCCCTTAGCTCAGGGTCGGAAGAGGCTGCGGGTCCCGCCTACCTGGTTGAGAGGAGAAGTGTCGCAGTGGTGGTCAGCGGGAAGGGGGCTCTGGGAAGGAGCAGTCCCAGGATTGCACACACCGGCACATCTGGAGAGTGGCAGGAAGAGAACGCTTCTTTTTTTTCTACATTTCCCTAAAAATTAGCCCCGCTCGTAGTGCGCTGAGCACTGTGACCTCAGAGGGTACACTGTGCATCCTCAGTGCCAGTGCTGTGCTGGGATTTGGCCTCATTTTTTGGAGAAGAAAGAAGTTTTAAGTAGCTTTGTAATTGAATGAAAACAAGTGACACCTTAGCATTTTACTGGCTTCAGGTGATTAGTGTCCTTGGCAGTGTGTTGTCAGCCTGAGACAGAGACCTTGGGTATGGAAAAGGTTCCTGATGTCCACAAGATGATGTTTACAAGGTAGCAAGAAGTAAAATATTAAATAATTAAGTTATTTTAAATTTTTTACAAAATTAAATGTCATAAAATATTAATCCTCCTGGAAAAGTTAGTTCTGTTTTGTTACTTGAATAAGGATGTCTAATCTAGAAGTTCCATTTTTCCAGAGCATAAGACCACATAATTTCCTTCTGAATCTGTATACCCAAGTTAAGATGAAATGAAAATGAAATGGTTGTGGATTATAAAGCTGTAGTCAATGAAAATACTAAAGTAAGGTCATTGTGTTCAGTATAACTTTGTCCTCCTGTCCACCACATACCTGACCTCGTGAGGCAAAGTGTCACAGTTTAGATCAACAAGCTGTTTTGGTGTAGAAGGAAGACTTAGTTTTTGAGGGGTGCCTGTGCACTTGGACTCATCAGCTCAGAGGGACAGTGGGAAGCAGCTTCCTTTGAAGAGTGGAAGTCCTAAGTAATTGCCTTCAGAAGCCCTGATTGTGAAGGTTTGCCATGGGTAGCTCAAACCTGGAATTCAAGGGGGAATGTGTCAGTAGGTCTGATCTACCCTGGGGTTATGAACGTGCTCTTGGCTGAAAAGAACTCACGATCAAGAGGTGCACAAACACTCTGTATTCTGCCATTGCAGACAGATGGTTCTGCTCCATTTTAATGCTGGTGGGATTATTTTGCAGCTCTCTTAGACTTTCAGATTTAATAATAATCTATAGATCAAGAATTATTTTTGATCAAGAACATTTTTCCCCTTTTCATTTTGAGTCTTTGTCAGAATGTTTGTGGTGCCTTTCAAAAAGCAGTTCCAAACAAAACTGAGGAGGTAATGATACGTATGAACAGTTGTACTAAATACATTGCTGAGTAGGCATATATTGGCTTTAAACTGAAGGAGTAAGTTTAGAAAGGATATTAGGAAGGAATTCTTCCCTGTGATGGGGGTGGCACAGGTTGCCCAGAGAAGCTGTGGCTGCCCCAGCCCTGGAAGTGTCCAAGGCCAGGTAGGACGGGGCTTGGAGCAACCTGGGCTAGTGGTAGGTGTCCCTGCCCATGGCAGGGGGTGGGACTGGATGGGCTTTGAGGTCCCTTCCAACCCAACCCATTTGTTGATGATAATTCCGTGCTGCCAAATTCAGCGAGCAGACACTCGGTGTCTTCCCGTCTAAGTCCCTGCAGATCCACGTGCCCTGGGTGAGTTTTCAGCGTCAAGTTTGCTGCATGTTTATTTTGTACCCTGTGCTTTCATCTCCTGTTTTCTGTCCCTCCACCTTTCTCCTCACAGACCCGTTACTCGTGATAGATGTTATGCATCGTATGTAGTGTGCGACTGCAGGAAGCAGTAGGTAAAAAGAAAACTTGAGCAGGCCTCATCATTGACATTTTCCACCACTTCCCCCCTCTCCAAAAAAGGGAAAAAAAATTAATAGAGGTTTCTTTTGTGAGCGTGAGCTGGAGAAAATTGGCCATTTGTCTGTGAGGTAATAGGCTTTGGGATAATATGAAAATCTGTCAAATGATTAAATTCAATGACATTAAATCACAATTCATGAAAGGAGAATACTGCACAGTTTAATTCTATTTAATTTTTGAGGGGGGGGGAAAGCCCTTAAAAAAAATTTGTTTGAGTTTCTCTTGAGCTGATTTCTCTGTGCTCCTTCTTAAAAGTGCCTTTCTAGTTGCCACACAGTGATGTGATCATTATCTGTCACCTCGTCGCCTTGCTGCCTCAACACGCAGTAAAATACAAAAAAAAAAAAAAAAAGAGGGGGGGGGAAAGGAAGACCAGAGGAGCTTGTGAAGTATGACTTCCTATCCCAAGACTCATTGCCTGCGATTCGTACCGCTTGACAGTAATGATCTTATTACAGTACTCTGGACCTTGAAGAGATTTCATGAGGAGAGCGGGAGGACGAGCCTCCGTGTAATCAAGTGGCGCTGAATATTCCACGCGGTTTTGATCACACACTGATTGGGCACAGTTTTAGCCCATCTTCTAGTCAATTATGCATGGCCCCTCGTGCTCCTGTGATAGTCAGAAACATTGATGGCTGTTGTCTGGGGGGGCTGGCAGCCAGCCAGGGGTTTGAAGTGCAGTCATTCCGGGAGAAGTGCTTTTTAGTTGGAATTGATTACCTTTCTTTGGGTTTTTGCTTAATGGCAAAACTGTATTGGAGAGGGCTTCAGGTGAAAAATGGCCGTATTAGCCATTTAGAGGAGCTGAACTCCTAGTCAATTTTTAGCTTTCCCCTGTTTCCATCTAATTTATATTTAATGATGTACCGTTTGATAATATTTAAGATATTTCATTTCCAGTTGCTGCTGAGCACACATGTTGAGCACATGTCAAATGACAGCGGATCGGTATTCAGGTTTTAGGAATTAATCCAGTTTAACCTTCAGGCTGCCAGAACGTGTCTTTTTTGGCACCTGTGCCAGGAAACATTGGGTTTGTCTGCAGGTGGTACAAAGCTGACGTTCCCAAGCAGAGCCAGGGCTGTTGTCATCCCGTAATGAGGATAAATCCGGGTGCTTTTAAAGAAGCAAAGGGTCGGTAGCTGGGTCCTTCATTCAGATTCTCTTGACTCAGAGGCTGATTAGGCTGCTGGTAATTCCTCCCCTATAAAAATGTCCCATCTTCCTTCATTCAGATCCCTTCAAATGAAAATAAAATCGTTAAAGCCGTTCGTATTGAACTCCCGAGCACCAGATAAGGAAATACGTAATTGTCAGTTATGCTTCTTGTTCTGGTCTCTCACATTTGAATATCCTACAGTATCTAATCTTTGGATGCATGTGCAGTTTAAGGAGGCTGGAGCAGGACTTTAGGCTGAAGTACAGCGTATTATTATTATCCCTTCATCAAATGAAGACCTTATGCTTGGAATGTGCTGTATTGGCGGTGAAAAGATGCAGTGAAAATATTCTGGTATCACCCCAAGTTGTTTTTTTTCCACTAATCAGTATTATTTTTTCTCTTCCTGCCTGAAATCTGTGCAGTCCTGTAGGCTGTCAGCCTTTTCTGAATGTGTTTTTACCACTAAATGCCTCCCTCATGGTACTACCCCTCTTCTACTACTTCCCTGTTATTTGGATTGTGAGTGGGTTTTTTTCCCCTAAAATCAATCCTATGCTGGCCAGTCCTACCCCTTAAAAAGCAGCTTTAATTTTTTTTTTTTAATTCTTTCTTTAGGATCAGTTCTCACCTCCCACATAGGGGCCAGACCAGAATTAAGAGCAAAACAGCAGAAGTCTTGGTGTTTTTTTTCTCTCTGAAACAGAGCTGTTGGGTTTTCTTGCAGTCATTTCGGGTTCAGCTATTGTCTGAAATGCCACATCCTAGTCCGGGGGGACTTACATGTATTTTGTGGTAATGTTTTACTACTTCTAGGCAGCCCACAAGAGCTGTGGGAATGTTTTTTCCCCTCCTTTGTGAGAGCAGCTCCTCTGAGTGTGTGTGTGTGCTCGATCCCTGTGCCAGCTGCTCCTCAGCCTCCTCCTGCCCATGCTGAGGGGGGAGTTCTTGAGTCTGGGGCCCCTTGGTGCATCTTTGGGAGGTTTTGAACCAAACCTGTAGTGCCCAAGTCATAATAAACCAGAAGGTCCATGGGCAGCTCTGAATTTTCCATATTTGACTCCATGAAGAAGGTAAAGGCCTTGGAAAGGAAAACTTTTAAGGGTGGGGGGGAAGGAAATTTCTCCATTTTTGACTCTGATGACTTTCTTTGAGTGTGGACTCTGTTATTTGAGGCTGCTATCAACACTGCCTCTGGGAATATGTACTTTTCCCAAAGGATTCTTCATCTAGGAGCTGGAAGGAGACAGTGATGGAACAGATTCCTCAGTAGCAGATGATACCTTACAAGTATCTCCTTTTTAGCAGCGTGACTTCTGCAGTGACATCACCAGCTCCTGGGAGACTCAGTAAATCACAGCAAATCTCCCACTTGAATGGGGTGCTGCAGTGTGGGAAACATCTATGTGCTTTTTAAAAAAAAATCCTGTTTGTTAGGATGTGATTCTGCCCCGGGAGGCCGCAGAGGCTCTCCCAGGGGAGGTGGTGTGGCCCCCGTGTTGGCCTCGCTGGGGTTTTCAGGCCAACACGGCATTGACTTGACTTTGACTTCCTTCCCCAGTGCTCTGAATCCGTCTTTTTAATCTGGGCAGGACGAGCTGCAGTTTGTGGTGATGGATTACAAAGTGTTTCTGCCTCTGCTTCATTTGACAAGGAATTGGCAGCTCCCTCCAAGACAGTTTCAGCTCCCTCTTATTTCTCCTCTCCCAAGCTCCCCCTTTTGGGTCTTCAGTGGGTGCTCAGTGTGCAGTTGTCTTGCAGGCTAGAATTTCAAGGGAAAAATAGGGGGGAAAAAGGACGTTTTAGTATTTAAATCCTCATTTGAAAACTGTTAGTGATGGTGACAGGTTTGTGATAATAATAAAAGCTGGGGCTTTTCAGCCAAGGTGATACTTGGTAGTGGTAAAGAAAACACCAAAGGGATTCAGCCAATTTCCAGGCAACTTGAATGCTTTAACCATCATATTTATACAGAAAAGTACAGTTCAGCATTTACTTAACCTGAAAATTGGAAGCAATCCTATTGCATTGGGCTTAATATCAGCACTGTCACACACATAATCACTTTTTGGTTGGGTGCTGCCAGTCAGTGGGCTGGGAATGGTCAGATAGAAAGAACTTCTTGCCTTTTTTTAAAATAACAAACTCAGATTTTATGGTGAGACATGGTGTTTATCACAGGAATGGTGTAGCAGTCTGAGCTTGGAAAGGTGGATGTAGTGGAGGAAATCTGACAGTACTCACCCAGTGGACTAGTATGTCGATTTTTGCTCTTCAGTGATGATTTAGAAAGATTTCTGCAGTCTCTGGAGGTGTCTCTCACCCACTAGTATTAATTAAATTATGTTTCTTTTAGAGTCATGGAATGGTTAGGATTGTAAGGGACCTTAAAACTCATCTAGCTTTGGATGATGTTTGTTTCAGGGAAACGCTGACATTCCAGTTATTACTAGGAAAGTATTTAGAATACGAAGTTTTCCAAGATATTTTCCATTTCCAGTGACTCATTCCCTTGGGCTCACAGTACCTCCTTGCCATACTTCATCTACTGTGGCACAGGAACATGGGGGGTCTTTCTAACACAGTTTTACCCAGCTGGAAGGATCAGCCACAACCAGTAAGATGAGCTGGGAGGTTTTACAGGCTGACATTCCTATTCTGACTTCAGCTGCAAGTTACTGGCTCCAGGGTGTGAAGGGGAAATACTCTGCATGTGGACATGTCAGCATCGTGTGTGATCTGATGCAGCCTCACAAGGGGTGTGGTCTTGTGCCCTGTAGCATGAGATGGTCTTTAAAGTCCTTTCCAACCCAAACCCTTCTGTAACTGCATGAAATAACAAATGTACATTTTCATCCTAAAACTAAGAACTCATCAGTGACAGATAGTCCCCATTCAGAGAGCTTTAAAAGATCACCAAGGATTCCTGAAGAATTATTTTCAGAAAATCCCCACTTGCCAGGCAACATACCTGAGTTTCATAGAATACTTAAGAGGCCTCGGTGTTTAATTAAATTAGAACAAACCTAATTGTAATAAATCATAGATTAATATGTGCCTAATGTTTTTAATAAGAGGGTAAAATGTAAGTTAATACTCACCAGGTTACATAAAGACTCTGGTGTGAAGATCCAGAGTGATTATAAGGAGAATGTGAAAATTGATTAATTTTTAGTGATTTGTCTTCTGTAATCCTTCTCTCTCAGTGTCTCTGTATACAATTAGATACCAGTTTGTTGAGACAAAGCTCGTTACTAATTAGGTCACCATTTCTTATATTTAACCTTTGGATCCCAGATGTGAAGTGAGGAGGTGAGCTTTGTTAACAGACTGTTAGTGTCCCATGGAGGAATGGGATGTACTGGAATGGTGGGGAGGTTTTCCACTGTGGAAAAGGAGACCTGGGCTTCAGCTTATGGTGTGATCTTAGGCACTGTTTTATTTTATCTTATTTTATTTTTTAACAGTTGACTAATAGAGCAGGTATACATAGAATCCCAGAGTCATAGAGCATCAGGATCTGCTGCTACAAAATTATATATAGCAAAGGTTTTAAGTGCAGTACTCTGGTTTATTACTAACTAAAGAGTACCAGGTATGCTCAGAACTGTTATGACATGAAAAAATAACCGCGGAGGAGGTTGGAAGTAGAGTTTTGCTTTTGTTTTAACTGTACTGATGAATACCTGCTGCCTTTATTCATAAAAATACCAATATAGTTCATCAGTTTTTTCTTTAAGTTGTGGATGTTATTGAAAAGCTGTTCCCAGGGGAACAGCTGACAACACTTAGAAAATACTTGTGAATAATCAATCTATTCATAATGAACTCTTTAATCACAAATAATCTGTTTGTAATGAACCTTGCTGCTTCTCCACATGCAAAATATCCCAACAGCTCCTTCCCCAGCTCGATGGCATTGCAGCTGGTAAGGGCAGAGGCAGGTTGGCTCCGGTGGAAACACTGATTTTGTGCAGGTTATTTCCATAGAGAAGACTGGTGGCAAAGAAGGACAGAAAATACCTGGGAAAGGCAATTTTACTTCTAAATGGGATGATTTTCAAAGGTTTTCAGGTTGTCTGTTGTAGCTCCACAAACCAAAGGAGAGGTTGTGTCTTCTGCACGTCGTGTGAAGTCAGTACAGTCATCGTACAAGGAAACTCTGCTTTATGGTTCACTGAAGTATTTCACCATCTGCAATTCCTTATACCAGTGAAGAGGATAAAGTTTCCTTCTTCTGGCCAGAAATAGTTCTTTCAGGCTTTTTATTTCCTCCACAGCCTCTGACTGGAGGAGATGTTCCTGTTACATGTCGTCAGGTCCCATAATTTGTCCTAATGCTACTCAATGGATCGTCTAGAAAACGTAAAGGGACGCTGTCGAGGCTGTTAGGCACAAAGTTTAACCTGCCACACTTCGGAAAAAAAGAAGGAGAGTTTGACATATACTGTCCCCCAGAGCCAGAATAAAATCCAAGAGGAATTTCTGAGCAATGCAGGAGCCACCACGTTGAGTCTCTTTAAGTCTTTCCTTGTCAAATCATTCTGGGCTTTGGTCCTGCTTGGAGGAGGGCATTGGATATACAAGAAACATTAAGAGGGTTCTTGTTCATTCCAGTTGTGAAGCAGAGTAGATCATGGAGACCCTGCAAAGTACAAAAGGGTTCTGTCATTTCATTCAGTGTGCTGGAGCCTGAGATTTTGACTGGCAAATCTGAAATGAAATTTTTTTTATGCCTTTTTTTTCCCCTCAAGAAGCTTTGTGGAAAGAGGAGATGGAGATTTTTACCTGTAAGGGTAAAAGTAAAGGGTACTGCCAAAACACCCTACAACCTCTGTAATGGTCATGTAAGTCAGAAGTCCAGCTGCTTTTGCAAGGGGGTGGGAGGAATGGACTAGATTGAAATGAGAACTGGGGAAATGCTGAGAGATTAACTAGAAAAACTCTCCTTTAAATCCCTGTTTATATCTCAGCTGTATGGCTCTGGGGACAGGTTTCATTATTTCCCCTCCATTTTGGGGGTGAAACTGCTTCCCTGAGCTACATCAGTCGGTGGGATGACGTCCTCCCCCAGTTACAGTAACCTGGGAGTTCCCATCAGTTACTCAGGAGTTTTGGTACCTGCAGTGTATGCCCATTTCAAACAGGAAAAGCTGACTCGGTTGGTTACAGCATTTTTCAGGGATATGTATCCTCTCAGTGACATTAAGACTTCCCTGAAGACAGTGTTTTATTGGTCTGGAGGAAACCCAACAGGTCAATGTCTGGTTGATGGCTCTGACTTTGTCATGAGCTTGATATTACCTGTGATTGCACCTTGCTTTTGGCTTTTCATGCTTAGTTTCTTTACCAAACCCATTTGTTCTTGCCCACCCAACAGGCAGTCTTTCAATTGTGTGCACATGCAGATACACCCCCTAAAAGAAATAATCTCTATCAACCTTCACTGTAGTTGATGGCACAGTGTTTTGGCAGTAGTTTTGTACCACTGTGTCATGGGGTTTTTATGCCACCAATTACTCCAACTACCTGCACATTAACACCACATGGAAGGGAGAGAGAGCCTGTGCTTCCTTTTGGAGAGCTGATTGATGGGTTAGAAAAATACAGCAGTGCCATGCAAATCCCTCACAAGGCCTGGGAGATGCAGAGTAAGTAACTGGGCAATAAGTGGTGTGCTGGAAGCTGAGGTGTGGTACAAGAGAAGCTGAACTCCTCTGCCTTGAGCAAACACATCAAAGTTCTCTTCATTAATACAGATATATGTACACAAGCTCAAAGCTTTTAACACATTTTCTGTAATCCTGAGCAACAGTGACAGAAGCTGTGTGGGTTGGACGTAATTAGGTGAAGAATGTGGAAATGTTTAGGAAGGGTGAAGTGCACAGGCCTTACAGTTCTGCACTCCAAAGGGTGCCTGTGTTCTAAAAAGCACTGTGCTTGAGGGGGGAAGTGCAGGAAACAAGGTAGGGAAGTGTCAGTGGGAAGGATAGCGAAGGTGATGAATATGAATCAGTAGATGGAAAATGTCTTGGCTGATAAAGGAAATTAAGGATATTAGAAAGATATCAAGAAAGATCTTTAAAAATGATATTTAAAAAGAATTGGTGGTCTGTAGAATGTGAGGTGTGCAAGGTTGAGGAAAGAGGAATTCCTTAAACTCATCAGCACCAAATAAATTCTAGCCATGGTACGACTCCAATGCCTGATGAAAGACTATAACAGTGAATCCTGATTTCAGAAAGGAAAACCAAGAAATTTGCTGTCACTGAGAAAAAGAGATAAGAACTCAGCTCACCTTAATTTTGTGCTTCTAAACAGTTACGTGTCAGCTAAACTTCCTCTACAGTGTGTTTTATTTATTGATTTATTACTTATATCTGCACAACCAGATTAGCTGTGGGCAGGAGTCCTACAAAGTTGACTTAAGAGCTTTCTAATCAACTGTCATGTAATTTTGAAGGGTTCTTGTAGCAGTGAGAACTGGAAAAAAATGGATATTATGCTTGTAGCTGAAAAGAGGGAAGGGATCCTGAAGAATCTGTGTATTATTTAACCTCACATTGGTCTGGTGTGAAATAATGGGAAGGCTGATATGTGATACGGTTAGAAAGTGATTTCCACTGGCAGAGTAACAGAGCTGTCCAAATCTCTTACAGGAGATTGTCAAGTGATAAAAAGCTGAGCAATTTTTAATGCCACATTATCACAGTTATCTTTCAGGAGCAAGTACACTGAGTTAGTCCTCAGATCACAGGAAGCAGCTAATGGGTGCCCATCATCCAGCCCCAGGGAGGAGTTAACTTTTGGGGTTTGTTTTCAGCTGCGTGCTCTTTGGTGTTCTGGGTGATTTTTTTTTTCCTTGATTCCCATGGTAGTCATCTTCCTACTCCATCCACATTTCTCCTGCTAGTGGGAATGCAGCCTGGAAGACTTTTACCTCTCCAGGGGTCTTCTAAGCCTTCTGGAGAAAATTCTGATTGCTGCTCCTGGTTTGTCAGCTCCCTCCTCCTCCTCTCCTGTGAATGTTCTCCTGTGTGCACGTGCAAACCGAGCTTCTGTCTTCCTGTGGCCAACCCAGAGATTGATCTGCTGGGGCTTTGTATTCCCTATCCAGGTTTAGCTGAGATATTGGGAAGGAATTCTTCCCTGGGAGGGTGGGGAGGCCCTGGCACAGGTTGCCCAGAGAAGCTGTGGCTGCCCCATCCCTGGAAGTGTCCAAGGCCAGGTTGGACGAGGCTTGGAGCAACCTGGGCTAGTGAAAGGTGTCCCTGCCCATGGCAGGGGGTTGGAACAGGGTGAGCTTTAATGTTCCTCCCAACCCAAAGCATTCTGGGATTCTGTGATTGCTATTTCCCTTCCATGTCAGTGTGACAGAAAAATGCCATCCTTAGCTCCTTGAGTGTCACTGAAGTGTGTGATCTGGTCTTCACATTTTGACTTTCTCAATTGCTGCAGCATTTTTTTTCCTGGCCTTGATGACTGTGGAATCTGTTATCTCCATCCAAAAGGTGCTGCACTTTTACCAGCTGATGTCTGTTTGTGTGAACCTCAGCATCTGTTTATTACACTTTTCTTCCTTCATGAGTTAAATGCAGGGGATCAAAATACCTCACCCTTGGCCTCCTACAGCCTAAAAAATCTTGCAACTTGCCAAGGGCTGCTCTGCATTGAGGCCTATAATATATACAAATAGTGGAGAAGGCAATGAGAACTTGCCTGTGTGGGCTGTAATCCAAATGGACCCTTCAAGTGCTATGTAACCTTTAAATATCATATGTGACCCTTTGGCATCCCTGTAAAAGCTGGTTTTTATTGTGGCTTAGCTGGATTGTAATACGCTGTTTATTTTAAATTTCACTTTTTTAACAGCAGAATGAGATGAGGAACTACAACCAGTACTGCTTGTGAACCTGCCTGTAAATCTGAGGAGGCTGTGTGGGGTTTAGTTAGTGGTTCACAAAGTATGAGTTACAGCTCTGAACGTACCAGTCCGACTGCATCACGTGAATACAGAAATCTCTGGTCCATCACTTTGTTCAGTTGGCAGAATTGGCTTTTATTCTCCCCCTGTGTGGTTGTTTTCTTTTTCTTAGAGTCGTAGAATCACAGAGTGGCTTGAGTTGGAAAGAGACCTTAAAGACTATGTAGTTCCAACCACCCCCTTCATTAAAGAGAAGTGGGCATTGGTTTTATAGAAGTGGATTTTTGTTTTTTAAGAAAAATAACACATGGGAATAAAGCAAACTCAAGGAAGCTCAGCACTGGGATTTGCTGCTTTTGAAAGGCTGGCTTGATAAAATAGGTTTGACTTCTGCAGGGAGTGGGATAATACCAAGAGGACCAATGAGATGAAGCTGTTCTTGATGGGCTGCTTGTAAATATAAAGCCCTGTTCATTTCTCAAGGGAGGGAAATCCTGTCTCCTCCCTTTAAAGCTGCCCCATCCCTGTCTCCTGTCCAAGGGGAAGATGGGATTTGCAGTACACGGTGTGGGGAGGGATATTCTGCTGCACCATACCAGTTGTGACAGCTCTGTGTGACTCTGCAGTTCGGCTTTTGCCATCAGGGAAGATCCATAAACAACGTGGAGCTTTGTGGAATCATTAATGCCGTGCTCGTATTGATGATTTCATTTCTGCACTGGAGGAGCAGGGCTGGTCCCTCCTGCTGCAAGGCTGCAGCTTCCCTGCTTTATGATGATACTCCTCTTTCCTTTTTCTTCCTCCCCCCTACCAAAAAAAAAAACCAAAAAAAAAACCCACAACATCGGGTAAATTGATTTGGGGCTCAGCCTTGACAGAATCCCAGCCTTCGGGCCCTGGCGCCGGCGTGGCCGCGGCGCGAGCGCTTCCTGATTATTTGGATGCTCCGGCGGAGGCTGCCACATCAGACTAGGAGGTGTGCAGAGATTAACTGGTGTCTGTCTGACCATTTGTCATACAAATAACAGTGCCAGTAGAGTGAAATACTATAAATCACTTTTTTCCAGGATTGAAACCTTTTATCAGTTGTGTCACTTCCATTATTCAGTAAGCGATTAGTAACGGCCATTGTGGTTGAGCCAGTTAGTAGTTAACACCTCGGAGCTGTGGCTTGTAAGGGAGCCTGTGACACCGGGTTCTGATGTAAATTCAGGATTTAATATTTACCTTCCCAGGCCCAGTGCAGTTGTTCCTGGGGGTTTTGCTGGAAGGTGGAAGGCAGCGCGGCTTCTTAATTCCTTGCTCGCTCAGGCGGCCACGTGGTGTTTGTGTGTCCCTGCCAGAACACACCGTGCTTCAAACATGCAAATGTCAAATTGCAACCTCCTTTTTCCGACCTCATTCCAGAGCTAATCACAGCATCTCCCCGGGGATTTTCTGCAACTGCAGCTTTGGAAAAAAAAGTCGAATTACAGGAATGATAACCTTCACGTAAGAGCAGCCGCAGAGAGGCACGAGTTAACCCTGAGCTTGTGGGATTTGTACAAAGCAGCATCCGGGCAGATGTTGGGTAATGGCACAACCATTGGCTGAGCAGAGAGTGTGGGAAGATTATGTTGGCTTCTTTGTAAACTATGTGTGAAAATTCCATGCTGCTTTATCCCATTGCCTGCTTTGAGCAAGCTATTTGATTTTAATTTTTCAGGCTTCAAGGAGTCCTAAAATGGAAATTTATAGATTTTTGGGTTGGAAGGGACCTCAAAGACCATCCAGTTCCAACTCCCTGCCATGGGCATGGACACCTCCCACTAGACCAGGGTGCTGAGGTTGTCCTCCTTGCACTGTAGGTCCCAACATCTGCAGGTCTGCATTTTCTAATGCAGTCAAGGGAAGGACCTGGAAGTTGCCTTCTCTGTCAGTGCAGGATGATGTGGAACCTGAGGTAAAAAGGGCCTTCAGGGGTTTTTTTCCAACCTGAATGATTCCAAGGGGACCATCCTGTTTTAGCACAAGCTTTCAGGTTTATAGAGAAACAATCATTAAAGGTGGCTCAGTAGTTTGTAGGAAAAGACCTTGACACAATAAATCTCTCCAATAGTTTCTCCAGCAAGGAATCCCTATGTTAACATGGGACTGAGTAACATGCTGAACTATTAAGCACCTAATTCTGGAAGACTGGCTCCTGTTTGTTTTTACACGTGATGAAAATTAACAAAGAATTTATGTTCTATATGTAAAGCTGCAGTGGGAAGCGGTGCTGTGTCTGCTCACATATGGATGTGATTCCCCCAGAACAAACAGAAGGGGGCTGTGTGTGCATGTTCCTCATCTGTGCCCGTGCTGGAGGGCAAACTGCTAATGAGCCTGGATCAGGGCTGGGTCTCTGCAAAGGATGATATGATAGGATCATGGAATGGTTTGTGTGGAGAGGGACCTTAAAGGGGCCATCTCATTCCACCCCCTGCCATGGGCAGGGACACCTTCCACTAGCCCAGGTTACTCCAAGCCCTGCCCAACCTGGCTTGGACACTTCAGGGATGGGGAGTCACAACCTCTCTGGGCAGCAGCTGAGCCCCTTTGATCCATGAGATGCCTTATGGACAGTCTTTCCCAGAATGGTGGAGCACAAGGTGTTCTTTTGCCTGGCCTCAGGTGACTTGTGTTGTTGAGCAGGGTTTGGATCCTCTACCGAAGTTACCTTGTCTGTGCTTTATGGTCTGGTGTGTCTGGTGGTCCTGAGGAGCTGACAGGGACAGCACCTGCTTTTTCAGGAGGGGAAACAGCTTGTGGCATCTTTTTGTTTAAGTTTTTGTTTGCCTACTGTGAGCTTACCTTTTACAGTAGGGTGGATGTTATGGATTTAATAGGTGAGAAAATGGTGAGAAAGATGGGAGAGGGTAGGAATGGAAATTCCCATTTCTGTTCCATGTTCCAATTCCTTTTAACTAAGTAAAAGCTGGAATGCCAAAGTGGCAATGGTGCCTAGTGTACCTTTCTGCTGTCTTAAAAGAAACAGATGACTTACAAGCCTCCTTTGTTATCAGAGGGTAGTGCAAAGTCCCCTTTATTTATTTTAAAATAATTGTAATAAATGCTGAGCAAAATAAATGCAAGATAAGCAATATACCCAGGTCTTTGAAAAAATCAAACACTTCATCATCTGTATCTACAAAAAATCTCAAGTAAATGAGACCTTGTAAGAATTTCATAAATATTGGTCCTGCCCATGTCCTGGCTCAGCTTTCCCTTGTTTCTTTTAAGATACCTTGGCAAGAAGGTGCTGTGGAGCTCGTTGATATGCAGAGAGCACCTTCCCATCCCACTTCATATGTAAATATTTTTATCTTCAAACAAGTTACAGATTTTCTACCACCTAAAAAACCCCCAAACATGCTCTTTTTGGCATTAGTTCCACCCAGTTATACTAGTTATGGTAGTATATTTTATTTCTAGTTTGCAGTGTTTCCACTCTGACACCTGATATACATTGGAACAGAAATTTTGTAGCCAAAAACTGTGGGAAATTTCAAGATGCCTGCACTGAGTATATCCTTTAAAAGTGAGCAGTGAGGAGCAGCAGAAGCTCTTTCTGTTGTTCTGTAGCTGGTTTCTTGACAGTAATTGCTGGCACCAGCAGCCAAACGTGGCAGCTTCGTGTTCCAAGGGAGAAGGGTGCAGGCAGTGCATCCTTGCTGAAGGGATTCCAGTGCCCCTCGTTTGTCAGCCTGTGACGGGCGAGCGTCGGCTCCTTGTCCACGGATGGTCCGAGACACGGATCAATCCATTGTGCCAGGAAGGCACTGCTTCCTGGGGTGAGCAGGGAAGTGTCTCTGTTCCCACAGTCAGTACTGTGTCTGGGCAAATAACCCCACACAACCCCTCTGTGTCCCACTCCTGCTCCACTAATCTTCCTTTCCTCAGTGTGCCTGGATTCCTCACCCACACTCTTCTTTCCTCTTCAGGGATGCTTTTTCCTGCTGTCCATCCAAATACACTGAGTTGGATATAGTGATGGTGCATTTTGCGTGGTATAATTATTCATTACAAGAGATTGTTCAAGACAACCTTTAAAAGGTCCCTTCCCACCCAAGCCATTCCACGGTAGTGGGAGCTTTGCCAATAAGGATCTCAAAACCCGAGTGCTTTTGGTGTCACATCAGGGTTTGTTGTCACAGGTGCCGTTCTGGCCAGGTGTAGTGGTCTGAAGAAGCCTCTGTCAGTCTCCCCTTGCATCCTGGGGTCATATTTAGCTGCAAGGTGCAGGGTTGGGAAGTGCTTCCTCACCGGCTCTGGTTTCCGGTGGCATCCCAGGTGGTGGTGTCACCTGAGCTCTGATGATACCAATTACAGGCATGGCAGTGATCTTAAAATCTGGATAATTGGGTAGAAATTCAAATACCTTTGAAATTCCAGAAGGGCCGATAACTTGGATCAAATGGAAGGGGATGCCCAGTGAAGTGATGAAGTCACCATTCCTGGAAGTGTTCAGTAGATGAGAGGATGTGGCATTTTGCAGTATGGTTCAGTGGTATTTGGTTGAAGGTTGGAGCTGATGATCTTGGTGGTCTTTTCCAACCATGACGATTCTGTGATTCTGTGAAATCTAATACTGTAGCCCAGAGAAAAGGGAATTTAGTACCACAAAAGAAGTATAACAGGAGTAGTTCATATTTAGCATTTGAGGCTTAGATATAATAAAGTGCTTTGTTGTAAGCCAAGAATAAGCCAAGGTGTGCTGGACACTTGCTTAGCTTGTGGATAGCTCTGGTAATTAATGCATGATGATTATAGGTTATTCTTGTCATATTTCCAGGTGTAAAAGATATGATATAAGCAATGGAATGGAGTTTCAAGGCCTGCTTGTGCTGTAGCTGGCTTCACTCCTCTGAAGTAGATTAATATGGATCTATTTGAATATAAATATTAAAGTGCAATTAAGACAAATAGGTAATTTTCAATCAGCACGTTTGGGGTGGTTTTTACATGTGAATTACTGGAGTCGGGCAGCTGGGCTGTACAGAAAACTGTCATGCAGCATTAGAAGTGAAAAAATCAGCAATGATCTTGACAAACCACGTTTTGTCAGGGCAATGTTTTCGTTTCCTCTGCAGGAAAAGCTCTTTACGGTTGGTTTTTTTTTTATTATTTTTAGTCCAGACGCGTCCGAAAAAAAAAAAAAGCAGTGGCAGAGTGACAAACTGATTGTCCTAATTCCATAATAGCTCAGCTGGCCTCGTGGAGTCAACCCAAACTGGAGGAGCTAACCCTGGGAAGGGGTTGTTTTGCAGGGCTGGAGCTGGAGCTGGTGGTCCATTGATCACAGCCAGGCCCTCACAGCCCCTTCCGTGGCAGGGGGAGGCTCATTAAATAATTACACCTTTGATTAGCTGCTTCAACTGCTCGTTGCCTTTGAAATATGATAGTATAATCTAAAGCTTTTATTAAAAGACAATTTTTCTAGGTGGTTGAGAAGGGATTTTTTTTGTGTGTGTGTGGAGAAAAGGGGCCATAATTTTCTGCTTCACGATAATGAAAAACTGAGAGAAATGTTTCCAATTACCATTTAGTTTTGTCAATTCAAATCTTGTATGTTTATAGTGTATTGGAAAGGCAGTGAAGTCGTTTAGTGGGTCCTTTACCTATTGCAGAAGTTTTGATGGAGAAATATTGCAAGGAGGAAAAAAAAAAAAATTAAAAACATTTTTTAGGAATGTTTAATTAGAGTAACTTTTTTCCCCTGTCACGAGCAGAAGTATGAATGTGTTTTCATTTTTTTTTCCCTTCATTTGGAATGTTCAAAGCTGAATAGAAGCCAAACGTAATTAACTATTAATAGGATTTGAAGTATTACTTTTAGAGTGTTTTCTGGGTTTAAAATAGAGCGCTGGGAAGGATTTCAGTTCTGGAAGAAAGAGGGGGGTTTTTTTGTACCAGACAGAGAATTTTACTTGTGTTTGGAGAAATGTCTGTAACTCAGCACTTTTAGTAATTTACTTTACTAATTTACTTTACATCAGCTTGTTTTTTGAGTATTCTGGAGTCCAGAAAGAGCATATTTAGGACTGTTACCATATGAAATACTTGTTGTCTCTTGGATCCGTTTTTTTAGCCCTCTGGGATGTATATCTTGGTAACATCCATGCACCAAACAGGTGTGTTTGGAAACTTTAGAGTCATATTCATGTTTTCTTTGGAAATCTGGGTTAATAGATAAGCTGTACATATTTGTTAGAAATTATAAAAAATTGGTGGACACATTTATCATCCCTTCCTGTGGCAGGGGTTGGATAAGGGGGTTGGAATGAGAAGGGCTCAAAGGCCCCTTCCAACCCAAACCATCTGAGAATCCTGTGATTTTGTGATTTTATGATTCTGTGATTTTTAAGTTCTGTACACTTTGTGGTTTGATTATTTTTATTTTAAAATTTAGGTGTTGGACGGGTCTAGAAACACAATGTTTCCAGTTTATTTTACTTTTTAAATGTTGTATATTAGATGTGCCTGGGGTTTGGGCTGCCTTTTTTTTAACCCTTTTGGAGGAATTTTTGTCATTGCTTTCACATAGGGTGAGACAATGTCAAGCCCTTTCACAGTCTCAGAAACGAGTTTCCATGGGCTGAGAATCTCCTGAGTTGCATCTTAATGGAACTCAAAGAGTGTGGTGGTGTTGGGCAAACTCCTGTTCTGCTGATCAGCAAGGGTGAAACTGTAGATATTAAGAGTCTCCTAAGAGTAAAAGCATATTTCTGCTTATCAAAATATATAAAGAACTGAATTAGTGCAGATTTAAAGGGGTTAATATGAGGTTTTGTTGAGTATAGTACGTTGAGCATCCTCAGAGAACTTCCCTGGTACCAAACAGATGGATCCTCAGATCACATGTGGGTACATCCCTTCTACAAACATCTGCTGCTTTTAGAAAGAATGGTACATGGTCATGGTGGTAGTAACATATTTACTACAAAACCTAATCAAAACAGGACAAGTAGAGTCATTAACAGAGAATAAATAGCAGGCCTGTTAAAGAAAGCAGGGGGATGGTCACAGCTGGGAAGTTACTGTCTGCACAAATACTAAGAGAGGGGGTGATTGGGAGTGATCAAGTTTAACTGATTCCCAGTTACTCCATATCTTGGCAAAAGGTTCTACTGAAGCCTGGTGTTCTTCTGTGATACCAACATGCCTGTTTTCACTCTAAGATATGAGGCTATTTTACATGCAGAGTGTGTGTTAAGTGGGTATAGTTCAGCTCACAGTGGAGTCCTCAAAAACATCAGCAAAGGGAGACCTCTCTGTGTCTCCAGATCCAGCTGGATTTCCTCCCAGAGCTGCATTGTCATGGACTCCATTGTCATGGAGAGACCCAACAGGTTTCATCTCCCACTAGATTTAAGTATCTTCTGCTTGGATTCAGTGTTTAGGGCTCTCTTCTGATTGTTTTTGGATGTTCAAAGACCTGCAGAGCCATCAAGTAACCTGTACAGCTCCCACTTCAAAGCGTGTGCATCACAGTCCCTGTCTCACAAATGGAAAAACTGCAGCTCAGGACATAGAAAGCTGAAATAAGGGAGTGGAATTGCCTCTGGAAAAGCACAGTGAGCCCAGTCAGTGCCTACCAAGTCATGGCAAAGGCCTCCATGATCTCCAGGCTCTGTGTGCTCTGCAGCCTTTCCCCCTTTGCAGCAACCAGTCTGTAGCAGTTCTTCACCTCACAAGTGTCCTGGTGTATTTGATTTAAGCAGTTTAAGGTTCTTTGTAGGAAAACCACAGCAGAAAACACTTCTGACCCTTCCAAATTTGTATGAGTCTTTTTCAGGTTGGACATCAGGAAAAACTCTTCGCTGAAAGGGTGGTCAGGCATTGGAAAGGGGTGCCCAGGGCAGTGGAGGGGTCACCATCCCTGGCAGTGCTCAAAAACTGAGTGGATGTGGCACTTGGTGATATGGGTGTATATAGCTAAATTCATTCCAGGTATTTGATGTTTGAGAGAGGTGTGTTTCTGGTTTTTTTCTGGAATCTCTAGTTAGAGACACTTCTTAGTGGCTTTTTTGGAAGAAAACACACTTCCAGGAGATACTTCAAATCAATCTGCCTTAAGGATCTTTCTAATTAGTGAGTTTTGCTGTTACATAATGGAGTATTTCTTACAGCTTTTTCTTGGTAACCAGTTGGGGTTGATTTGATTGTTTAAGTGTGTATATGATATAAATAATAGATGTAGATATAATATAGATATAATATGGATATAGATATATAGATATATAGAGTCGGCAACAGGAGCTTTTGTTGAATTAACTTTGGACCCAGCAAGTGAACCCAGACTGGAGAGGCTGAATATCCTGTGATATAAGTGAAAGCCAAACCAGGCAAATAATGACCTGTGGTGCCTGTTCCAGCCTTGTTGGTTGGTAACAACACTGTCATTCCAAAGGCAGGCAGGGTAGGAGGCTCCACTGGGCCCTGGCACATCAGTCACCCCGCAGAGGCTGCGCTTGGCAGTGCCCAGACCCTCCTGCTGATAATCCTGTTGAATCCTCAAAGCCAGGAGAGCACCTGGAGCAAACAGGCTGGAGCCTAATCAGTGGGAAGGGACACACTGGGATGTATCAGGACCTCAGCATCACTGTGGGAAAAGTCCATTTGTTTAAAGAGAAGGGAAAGACCTGACACCTACCACATTAAAATGGATTATTTCATCAATAGGTTAATAGAAAACCAGGCTGAGAGTTCGCTCCTGCTCACACAGCCAGACTCAAACATGCCATTAAAGTGTGAAAAATGGAAAAGGGACTGGGAAAGGGTCTCTGTGCACTGCAGACCGTCTTCCCTTCAGAGGGTGCCAAACCTCGATTTTGCCTATTTATATGTAAATGTTTTAGAGGAAAAACAAGTTCTCTGCTGGGCAATTGTGCCTCTGTAGGTGCTGAGACTTGTTAAAATGAAAGGTTTTTTTCAGCTTGAAGGATGCACCCAGTGAAAACACTTTCAGATTTGATGATGTCACTGCGAATCCAGTCCTCCTTTTCAGTATATGACATAAAAGCCTGCAGATGGCTTTATTAAAACCTCATATGGCTTAACAGCCTTAGCTCTTCAGCTGAAAACCGGGCTTTTTGTTAAAGATTGGAATGACTTCACGTCACTGTTCCTTTTCCCTGGAAGCAGCCGTTTGGTCTGACTTTTGTGGGGCATTCAAAAAGTTCCCTCATAAATACAGAAAGAAAATTTTAAAATTATTGCATCCCAGCACTTGGTATGTTGTGTGATGTCTCTGTCATCCCAAAGGGTGAGGAGCATCTGTGGTGGGAGAGGGGAGGGTCTAAGGTCCCTGAGGAGACCTCTGAGATGGTTGAGTCCAACCATTAACCCAGCACCACTGTGTTCACCACCAAACCAGGTCCCCAGGGGCCACAGTCACACTTGCAGGGATGCTAATCCCACCACTTCCCTGGTTTTTTAGTTGCTGGCAGTGCCAGCAGTGTCCTGGTGTACTTGGATGTTTCATGCAATTGCTGTCTGATGAATCCCAGCCTAAACATATTTTTGATTGAACGTCCTTCTCATGCTGGGATTTCACTCTTGAGGCAAAACACGTCGATTTTAAAGAGGGTGAAAATGTGCTCTCCCCTAATGAGCACAGGAGTGGAGTGTTTTTGAGCAATATTTTCTGCTAATTGTGAAACAGCAGCCGGGAGCTCAGAGAATCTCAAAGTTTGAGTCAATTCTAATAAAATGGGGATGTTACTGTTCTGTGTAAAGGATCGATTTTTTTTTTGTTTGTTTCCAAATAAACACCTTGATTTTGCAGTGATTTGCCAGGGGGGGAAGGAAAGGAGGACCACAAACATTGATTGCATCAATGTCTGCTTGACACTCTTCAGAATAATTAGGTGATACCCAGAGAAGCTCTGGCTGCCCCAGCCCTGGATGGGGCCAAGTTGGACGGGGCTTGGAGCAACCTGGGCTAGTGAAAGGTGTTCCTGCCCGTGGCAGGGGGTGGGACTGGATGGGCTTTAAGGTCCATCCAGCCCAGGCCATCCTGTGATTCTGTGATGATTTTAATGTCTCTGAGCTCAGCACTACAAATAGCATTTGTTGTTAGGAGGATTCAAGGTCATTACATCATCACTTCAATTTTTAAAGGTGATGATGTAAAAAGGAGGTTTAAGGGTGAACTCCAGGCACCAAGTGATCCCTACAGGCTTTTGGAGGAAAAGGAGCTCTTGTCAGGCTGTTCTGTCATGAATTAAATTGCATTTTACAGTAGCTGTTTTGTCTAGTCTTGTATCCTTTGCACAAATACTTCCTGCCTTTTTTTACTTCTCCTGGTCTGTTTTTGTCTATTCCAATAGCAGATCCATTTAATCTTGTCATGTCACGTTGTAGAGACTGAAAGAAAAATCCCTCTCAAGAGTTTTTCTGTCTGGGCCGTGGATTGGAGAGGCTGAGTGGTCCTGTGTGCATTTTCTGTGTGGAGCTCTTCACTTGTTAACAGGCTCGTGCTTGTATTTTACTTCACATGCTTTTTGATGTTTCTTTTCTCCCCTTTTTCATTGATTTTCTTTCTTTCTTTTTTTTTTTTTTTGGTCCCCTTCTTTTTCTTTATTTTTATTCTCTTTTTTTTCTCTTCCCCTCCTGCTCTCTGGACGCAGCCAAACGCAAAGCTTGGAAACTAAACCGTGTTGGTAGCCTGCGAAATATATACAGCAGCAGCAGCACCAACACCGAAGGTAACAAACCCACCCGTCCCAGATGGAAACCTCCTCTCTTCCCCCTTTTTTTAAACCCTCTTCTCCAAAACTTCGTGCTCCTTGCCTCTGTCCCCTCCCCAGTGTGGGCATGGAAGTGAGCTTTGCCCCGAGCATGCCTGTCCCACCCGTGTTTGCAGAGTCATTCCACCTGGGCTTTCCGTCTCTCTGGTTGTGCCTTTTACTTTGCCATTCGTGTTCCTTTCAGCTTTACTTAAATCTTGACCTTTCCCTCTAGTCGTGGAGTGGTGATGTTTAAATTACTTCAGGAACCCATTTTGTCCTTTTATTTATTTTTTTTTTCCAGGAGATACATATATATTTTCCCTTTCTCCGTGTGGGCACTCAATGTAATATTTCCCAAGTTATTACAGTTTTTAAAAGTGTTAGTATCAGGTGTAATGATCTGTAGCCAAATACAATAGTGTGCCGTGACATTTAAGTAACAATCTTAATTTGTTTTGTGCAAGCCTTCTCCATAATGCTCTTTGCAGCTCTGATCCAGAGGCGAGACAGTGCCGGGTCATTTGCATGTGCTGCTCTTGCTTGTAAATTCTGGATATTGTTGTATTTCTAAAGGTCACCCGGTGCCAAAGTTCACAAATTGACTTACATTGCTTTTTTCCCACCCAAGACAGCCCGTCATGCCTTTTGTATAATAGCACATGGAATTTTATATATTTATTTCCCCCTCCCCACACCTCCACCTTCATTTGAACAACACAATTATAAACTGCCTTTTTATATATATATATATTTTTTTTTATTATTACAAATGTCAAAGGTCAGAATTACTTGGAAACCAGGCAAGGAGAGGGGGTCAAAAAAACACTCCAGCACCACCATCTCCAGCAGCATGAAAGAGGGATGGTGTAAGAAACAGGGAATGCAAAATAGGTCACAACTCAGTAATCTCGCTGGAAGGGAGGGGGATTTTTTTTTCTCTTCACTTAAGTGCAAACCAAATGGGTCAAGTAATGGCGAGCGCCTGCCCTAACACTAATTGACTTATTTTGGAATGATTATAACTGTAATATTTTTCTTAATGTCACTGTTTTCTGGGCTGTTGATTTTAGTGATTGCCAAGCGGTGGCATTAAATCTCTTGTAAATTTTAAATTGCGAGCTATTTCTGTAAACAAGTCCCTCTGTTCACATCCTGGTCATTAACCTTTGGTGATTTATATCACCCTCCTTCTTTTGCACAATTACAGCTAGTTGCTCTCCCTGCCAAACAAAGTGTGTGCAGGAAACAAAACTGGGATTTTATTCCAGCTTGTTAAGGCAGCTTTTCTAAAGTATAATTTTATTTTGTTTCTCAGTCTAAACATAAAATTATTACCTTTCAGAGCTGTGAAACTTTTTTGTTCCTTTTCTTTTCAATACAAAATGAGAGAAAATGATTGTCAGATAGTCATAAGATTTGATTGGGGTTTTTTTCCCCCACTTTCCTCTTTAGTAATTTTTAATTTTCCCTATAGTTGCTGGGTTTTATCTCCCAGCCAAATTTTTCTTCTAATCAGCATATTTGTTGTTCCAGGTTTACTGCTTGAGAAGCTTGTGATTTTATATCTACCTGTTACTAAATCGCAGCAGGGAAACAAATATATAGAATTCCCTTGTGTTTCACAGACAAAGGTTTTTTTTAGGGCATGTCTATTTTCAGGGGTCTTTTATCTTACTCATCAAACTAAGTATCAAAGGCACCGTGGTATGGGAATGGGGTCCTGCTGGCCATGGCCCAAGGAGTTTTGAGACATAGAATGAAATTCTAAAATTAGGCAAATGAATCTTTATTTGGATGTTTTCTCCCCCCTAAAACCTGCAGGTTCAGAGTTCTCCATAGCTTTGAGCTGGTACATCAGCCCCTGTGTGAGAGCTGCAGTGGTGAGACGGGCACAAGTCGAGTTAATGAGCATTGTGGGCATTAAAGCCACGTGCTTCCATAATTGTGCCTTCAGAAAAGAGAACGAGGATGGGAAGTGACAGTCCAGGATAACAAATCTGCTCTGGTGCTCAGCTCGGGTTTGCTCAGTTGCACCTATTTACACACCAAAAATATTTCCATCCCTACAGTCCGGGTTCTAAAGGCTTGGAGCAGAAAGCAGCCTCTCAGGTGATTTTTGTCGCTATTTTTAGGTATTCTGGGTGCTTCTGGGTAGCCAGTCTCAGGTTAGGGTGGAGAACTGTGCAGCTCAGCTGTGCTGAGGGGTGTCAGGGTGCCCAGCCTGGTGACATCCTGGAGCATCCTCCGTCCGTGGGGCTCCTCCCTCTTGGCTGTTGGACAGCAAAAGCAGTGCCGTGGGTGGGCAAGGGGGGGATTTTCACAGGGTGTAAGATCCCTGAAGGACTCTACCTTCTGAGGGCACTACAGAATCCTTTAGGTTGGAAAAGCCCTCTAGGATCATCAAGTCCCCCCTGTGCCCCATCCCCACCTCATCCCCCAGCCCAGAGCACTGAGTGCCACAGCCAGTCCTTCCTTGGACACCTCCAGGGTGGGGACTCCAAACCTCCCTGGGCAGCCCCTGCCAAGGCCTGACCACCCTTTCCAGGGAGAAATTCTTCCTGATGCCCTGAACCTCCTGTGGCACAGCTTGAGACTTGTCCTCTTGTCCTGTCACTTGTTCCCTGGGAAACAACACCAACCCCACCTGGCTCCACCCTCCTGTCAGGTGGAAAGGAGGTAAAAATTCCACAGCTCTGTCCTCCATCAGTTTTTATCATTGCAAGAAATCTTACTCTCGTGAATTTTAGGATTTTCCTAAACTCTTAGTTTTCAGATCCAGGTTTTTTCTATAGGAAGCCACTGACAAGTGAAAAGCTCCCTATTGCAGGCAGCCAGGCTTTAAGCAATCCTTTGATTCTCCAGGGGGGGAAAATATCTAGTATCAGTGAGTTATGCTTGAAACAAACCCCACTCTGGTGTTAAGACCTGCTGGAATCACTTGCACCTGCTATCATTGTAGTACTATTAAAATACAGAATTATTTCTCTGTATCAACAGACTGAGGCCGGGTTGGACAGGGCTTGGAGCAGCCTGGGCTAGGGGAAGGTGTCCCTGCCCATGGCAGGGGGTGGAATGAGGTGAGCTTTAAGGTCCCTTCCCACCCAAACTAGTCTGGGATTCTGTGATTTTATGATTTTGCAGCAGAGTGGAAAGGATCATCTTTATGGAGTTTAATGCCTGTGCTCTGCATGCTGTGGTTTAACCTGCATAAAGATATTAAATCTTCATTTTTCCACTCTTCTCAGTTACATATGTGATTTTAAACAGTGCTGGGTCAGATTTGCCAGGCACTGATGGGCAACCTTTAGTTTGGATATTCATGAAGCCCCAACCTCCCTTTGGTTTCAGAGTTAGTGATGCCTTCACTGCCATGGTGCTGTGCCTGTGCAGGAAGTTACATCCTGCATAAACTGAATTTTTAAAGTTTTTTAGAAGTCTTGGCACCCAAATAAAACAACAAGTCCGTATGGTAGAGGGGTTCAGTGCCTTTCATCACCAGTTTGTCACTCGTGGGTAGCAATATAAAACAGTATAAAATTCTTCCAGTGGAACACAACCTTTATCAAGAGCTGTGGGCGAGCAAAAGCAGAGCTCTATTGTCCTGATAGGGTTGATTTTCAAAACTAATTAGATTTAGACACTGGGTTTGGAAAGGGGAGAGAAGTATTAGCATAGCCATGCCCAGTGGGACATGGCACAAATATTTCCTTAATTGAGGCTGCTAATAAACATACATCTGCCAAGCTAGGGGGGTAATTTACACTGGGTGGCAAAAGGTGAGGAGAGTTAACGTTACACAGGATGTAAATAACACAAACTGTGTGTTGTAAACATCTCACAGTGCGTGGCAGGGCACCTCAGCAGCTCCTGCTTGCCACCCTTTTGAAAGGGTGGAGGGTTATGAGGATGGTGCTTGAGCAGAAGAGATTTTTGCGAGAGGGAGGAGGGTGTGATGAAAAGGGAGCTGAACCGGGTCTGGGTGTTACTGGAGGCAGGCATGAGTAGCATTCCAGCTGGAACCTCAGCCCTCCAAGGGCCTTCAGGGGTGTTTGAAATGCACCACTGAGAATCTTCTGGTGCTGCACTTCTTGTTTCTGGGAAGTGTTTGCTGAGGGAGTGGCATCGCCCACCGGACGTGCGTGGTGAGTTACTGTTGATCAGCACCAGCACCCCCTGATGACAACTACCTTGGGCAAAGTCTGGTTGCCTTGGAAGCCAGAATATTTATTTATTTATTTATTTATTTTTATTTCTGATTCTGGCAAAATATTGCCAGATGCCTATGAGAAATGCCCTAAGCCTGGCGAGTCTCTGATTTATACCCATGAAAATGGTTGGAGTTGATGATCTTGGAGGTCTTTTCCAGCCTGAATGGTGCTGTTGCTTTATGATCCTGTGAAAAATAGGAATATTTTTTTGTTTAAAAGCTGACTTTTGGGATGGGTGTAATGGGTGTACTTTCTCACTGTACAGTGCCTGGCAGAGAAGAGCCTTTGCCTTCTCTTGGCTTTCAGTGCTGAAAGGTTGGACCAGGTGATCCTTGAGGTCCCTTCCAGTCTGATACTCGATGATTTTGTGACTTTGAACTGTGCTTGTTCAAACACTGGTGCAAGGTGTCTGTGGCTATTTATACAGTTCTTAATATTGAGAATAAAATAGGTTGGAAGTGGGAATTGATATCAAACTGATTCCTGCACGTCCTTTAGAACAGCTTTTGCCGGGTACCAGGAGGGGTCACCACTTCTGGACACGTGTTTTCCCTACATTTTCATCGACTTAATTGAGTTCTCTGGAACAAGTTATAGACTAATTGTATCCTGTGGTAATTTTCAGTGTAGTTTTCTAAATCTGATCTCTGTCACACACCACAAACACAGGCAGTGGGGCTGTGCCTAAATGTTTGTTTTCTCTTGCACAATCCTTTGCTTCTCAGAAATTGTGTCTCTGGTTTTCCAGAAGTGGGTGGGCTGTGGCAATGTCTGGCTTTTGGCAGAGCAAAATAAATCTGAATTCAGGTTAAATGCAGTAACTTTACTATGGAAAGATTATGGTGAAAAGAGTATCATGGAATCCCAGAATGGTTTGGGTTGGAAGGGACCTCAAAGCTCATCCAGTCCCACCCCTACCATGGGCAGGGACACCTCCCACTAGCCCAGGTTGCTCCAAGCCCCGTCCAACCTGGCCTTGGACACTTCCAGGGATCCAGGGGCAGCCACAGCTTCTCTGGGCAGCCTGTGCCAGGGCCTCCCCACCCTTACGTGCAGCATCACCAGTGCTATTGTGTAACTTTTCGGAAGTGCTGTGGTGCCTCTGGTGGTCTGGGGGTTTTCCTAAAATTCATGGAGTGCACTCCCACTTCCACTAACAGAAAATAAATCCCTTATGCTTTAGGTTCTGTGTCATCACAGTCTCAGGGTTTTGGCTCATTTCCCATCCCAGCCACCCCTCCCACTCTAAAAAAAAGGCAAAACAAACAACAACAACAACAACATTTTAGATATCTCCCATTGGTAATAACTTCCAAATGGAAGTCAGTGGCAGCTGGTTCTTCACACTTTAACCCTTCCTCTGCTGCCCTTTCAGGAAATAATTGATGACTGATTGGCCCATTAACCTTTTTTTAAAAAAAAAAAAAGTTTGACAGCATGAACTTGTGTAATGAGGAGGGATTCCTGGTAAAATCAGGCTGATGGCTGAGTTGCTTGCCCCTGAGGATGCAGAATTAGCCCCGTGGGACCTCGTCTGCATAGAAACTGGACACAATTAGTGTAATATCCGGTGTTATTAATGTAGTTTGGAGTAATTGGGCAGGTTGATTTCGACAGGTTGATGGTGCTAAAATACTATTATAGTGGACCTTTCCATGAATAACTGTTAAACATGGAAAACTGTTTAATAAAATTTTGTGATTGGGCTCACAGGGATTTAAATAGCACAACCTATAATTTGACTGAAGAGTAAAACTGAACAATTTCTTCCTGCTGCCTGGATTCTCCTGTTTCCGTGTGCAGTGGTTAAGGTTGTACAGGTTTGCTCCCTGTCTTTTGTAGGCGTTGCCTGGGGGTGACATGGAGCAGGCAGTGCTGATTTGTTTCACAGTGGAGCTAAGGAAAAACAAATTGGTGTGTTTAAGCAGGGAAGGTGTAGGGAAGGTGTGTTCAACTGGCACAGCTTTTTAGGGACCGTGGAGTCCAGCCATTAACACGGCACCACCGGATTCACCACTGAACCACGTCCCCAGGTGCCACACTCACGTGCCTTTCAAACACCTCCAGGGATGGGGACTCCACCACCTCCCTGGGCAACCCCTGCCAGGGCCTGACCACCCTTTCCAGGGAGAAATTCTTCCTGATGTCCAGCCTGAGCCTCCCCTGGCACAGCCTGAGGCCGTTCCCTCTCCTCCTGTCCCTTGTTCCCTGGCAGCAGAGCCCGACCCCCCCCCCGGCTCCCCCCTCCTGTCAGGGGGTTGCAGAGCCAGAAGGTCCCCCCTGAGCCTCCTTTTCTCCAGGCTGAGCCCCCCCAGCTCCCTCAGCTGCTCCTGCTGCTCCAGACCCTTCCCCAGCTCCGTTCCCTTCCCTGGACACGCTCCAGGACCAGTATCTCGCCAGGACAAACCAGCTTCCTATGTTTGATCACCATTATTCAGTGGGAGATCAGAGGATTCAGTGATGCTGAGCTTGGTTGTGCATAACTCCTTCAAGGTTTGGAATCCTAATGCTGGGACGTCGCCTCAGACTTAAAAGCAGGATGGATTGGTGCAGGAGTGGTGCAGAGACACTCCAATATACACCATGTATGCTGTTGAGTGTTAGTTATATAGTTATATTCAAGTTGTTGCTCTTTGGGAGGTCAGCCTTGCCAGTCCACTGGAGAAGTCCCTCTCATTGTCCTTTTCTGGGTCTGCATCCCTACAGAGTCTTGTGCCTGCGTAAAAAAGAGGAAGCGTGGGGAATTTTTACCTAGAGGTGGAAAAATGACCATCTTGTCTAGCAGGCAGCTCCTGCAGCTTGTACCAGGCCTTTGGCTTACAGGGGAGTGGCGTGGTGGGTGATCAGGTGTAGAAGAGCTTAACTGTGTGATCCTGCAGGAGACAGAGCACAGGACCAAACAGAATTTCATTTATGGTGCAGGTAGTTCCTCTTACATCTTCCTCAGGAACAGGAGAGCTCTGTTTGATGAATGAGGCTTTTCCCACGATCTATTAGTAACATTTTGGGTAATGATTCTACCTGTTTGTTTGTAACAGAGTGTTGCTAAAATAGAAAAGCAGTTGTAGCTGTACAGCTGGATCGTTCACGTTTGGCCCAAGGGAACGGCTGGAGTTATGTCAGGGGGAATTTAGGTTGGATCTCAGGGAAAGGTTCTTCCCCCAGAGGGTGGTTGGCACTGCCCAAGCTCCCCAGGGTTTGGTCACGGCCCCAAGGCTGCCAGAGCTCCAGGAGTGTTTGGACAACACCCTCAGGGACAGGGTGGGATTGTTGGGGTGTCCTGGACAGGGCCAGGAGTTGGACCCTGTGGGTCCCTTTCAGCTCAACATATTCTGGGGTTCTATGATTTCTTTTCCCACTTATTCCACACACTTTCTTAGTAAAACTGCTGCTTCAGGTGCTCTCCTGAACCTGAAAATAAACTTCGACTCCACGTTTATTCCCACCTCAAGGTGCAAAGTAACCTTCTGCTAGCATGGAGTTTATCCAAGCAAACCCCACAGATTGGGAAGACGACTGGCAGTGGCAGCAGTGCTGCCTTTAGAGCTTGTGCTGGATTTGTCCCTTGTCTGTGCCTGCCTGGGGATGACGAGGGAACAGGGTAGTTCGTGCCTCTGAATATATAATAAGTCATTACCAGACAAAATGCTCTTTCTAAAGCTCGTTATGGCTGATGTTCACCAGAGTTTTGTGCTCTTATTATTCTTTTCTTTCATGCTTCATGCGAGCCCTTCCCAATTCCACTTGCTCTGTTTTCAGCTTCCTTGATTTTTTAATTTGCCTTTGGTGTCCCATGTGTAGGTAGAGTGTGTGTCCATTTATTTCAGTTCTGCTGGTATTTTCTTGTGCTGCTCCTCTGGCCTGAATACTTGTCCTTATCCTGCAGTAGCCCTAAGGATATTTCTCTGACCCTCTCTGCTGGCTGCTCAGATCATTTTCTCATCTCCCATATCGAACGTGAATGTTGAATAGGTTGAACTGATTTTAATCCTGTATTATATCCCAGTGATTATTATTATTATCCCAGTATTTATGCTGTGGAGGAGAAAATGTAGGCATCTCTTTAATATATCTGTGCATGTAAAAACTGCTTGAAAGAAGAGGGTAAATTGTTAAATTTTCTGTATTGTCAGCTCTTTATAGTCCATTCATCTTTTGTTTTGTGGCTTTGATTTTTACATTATGTAGCTCTTAGCACCTCAGGTTTAAATCTAAATAGTGCTTGTTGGCCACTTAATGTTTGAGAAGGGTACAGACTTGACACCAAACTCACAAACAGACCCAGGAACTCAGTATTTTCCCAAACCAGGGCTTTATCTACATAACATTTGGAGGGAAAAAGCAGCAGACCCAAACGTTGTTTCCTGGTGCCTTGTGCAGGGATCCAGGCTCAAACCTCAGCCCTGTGTTTGTGTGGTCTGGAATCCCAGGATGGTTTGGGCTGGAAGGGACCTCAAAGCCCATCCAGTGCCACCCCCTGCCATGGGCAGGGACACCTTCCACTAGCCCAGGTTGCTCCAAGCCCCGTCCAACCTGGCCTTGGACACTTCCAGGGCTGGGGCAGCCACAGCCTCTCTGGGCAACCTGTGCCAGGGCCTCCCCACCCTCCCAGGGAAGGATTCCTTCCCAATATCCCACCTAACCCTGCCCTCTTTCAGTTTAAAGCTGTTACGTTATATTGCAGAAATTCTCATCAACCAAGATTGTTTAAGCTAATTGTCAATATCCTTAACTCAGTCTCTTCTACCTATTGTGTTTTTTTTTGTTCAGAACAAGAAGAAAACTTTGAGTTCATCATCGTGTCTCTCACCGGCCAGACTTGGCACTTTGAAGCCACCACGTACGAGGAAAGGGACGCCTGGGTCCAAGCCATAGAGAGTCAGATCTTGGCCAGTTTACAGTCGTGTGAGAGCAGCAAGAACAAGGTATGGTGCACAGAGTAACACTGAGAATAACTGAGGGATCTTGGTTTGGCTTTCAGCATTCAGATGAAAGCAAAATCAAGAACTCTGAATTTTAAACCTGTACTCCTGGAGGAATGCTTGTGTTACACCCACAGCAGAGCTGGGGCTTTCTGAGGGAAACATGGCCTTAGAGGAGCAGGTTTCCACCTTGAAATGCTTTTGTATGATGGCAGGAGGGATTTGTTCTCCTTTCCTGGCAAAATAAATGTTTAAAATCTGAGACATCTTCAGCCAGTGCTCATGTTTGGGAGAACATCTTAAGTCAACGTGTCTGCAAACGCTTCACAGTTAGAGTGCAAGGTGCTGAGTGGTGGTTGAGGGAGAGAAATGGGCAATAACTGTTCAGACCTGTAGATCCTTTAATATTACCCACCTAACAGTTGTCTTTCATGATTTTATATTGCAAGGAGGAGACTCATATTGTGAATTTAATGCCTGTTTTCCTTGCCCTGAGGCACCAGAGTAGATCAAACACCAGTCATTACCATCACCACAATATAATTTGCTTCCCATTGTCTTTTAAAAAGTGTATTTATTTCCAATATGCATTACTAAGGTGGAGGAAAATCACAGTGTGCACGTTTTCTTGCTTTTTGTGGATTCACACATTCTGATGTGTGTTAGGGGAGCACAGAACAGGAATTTTGCACCTTAACACCTGCATAGAAATATTGATACAAAAGAGGATAAAGAGTGGCTGGGAAGTGGCTCAGAGAGACTCTCAAAACATGTCAGAAGAGCTGGCTGGAACAGCAAAGGGCAGGTTTAGGAGGTATCCCATGGAGGAGGTATCTCCACCTGCAAGACCTGGTCCTTGTCCTGCTTGAATCACTTTGTCTCCAAGAGTCCAGCCCTTGGTGCAGGTCACAGTTGGCTTCTCAGAGAGCCCTCCAGACACTTCAGCTGGGTAGAGCTGAACTGCTGAACAGCTGTGTGTTGTGACAGCCTCCCCAGGTCCAGGTAGAGGTCACGGGCAGGTCATCATGGAGAGAATTCAAATGGGAGCCGTCGGGTGAAATCTTGACCTTTTCATGATAAAAAGGTTTCAGCTGCTTTTGCAAACCACCCCTTAGTCTTCATTAGCAAGAGCATGCACATCAATAAAAAAAATTGATCTCAGGAAATACCGCTCTTATTTATCTCCAGAAGCAAACCTGCACTGTGACTGCTGTTCTTGGGAAGGGGGCTCATTTCCACGCTCGATTTTCCTCTGTGCTGTCTCCCCACTTGTTAGAATCCAGGCTGGAGCCCCCAGAAGCCTTGGAGGTGCCAAAAGATCACTATTTCTTGAGAGGCAAACCCAAGACTTGAGGTTTCTTGCTCACATTCCTTCGACCTTGCTCTGCCCTGTGGGTTTGCTGCCGTTGTGTCTCCTCCCTGTGCTGGGTCCTGGTTGCTGATGCCTTTCCTTCCCTCTCCTTTCCTTCCCTCTGCAGTCCCGCCTGACCAGTCAGAACGAGGCCATGGCCCTGCAGTCCATCAGGAACATCAGAGGCAATTCCCACTGCGTGGACTGTGAAGCACAGAGTAAGTACAGCCACTGACTTGAGCAGACCGACCTCTCTTCCTTGACCAAGACCCTCCTTGGCCCAGACTCGTGTGAACACCCACCAGAGGCTTTGCCTTTTCCTGTATTACATCCCAGATGCTGTTTGCATGTTCCTTCTTCATTATGGAGCTTGCTTAATCAGACTTGTTTGATGTTAATTTGTACCTAATATATGCTGCATCAGATGCATCCTAATTTTTTCCCCTCGTTGTTTCACGTGCCACTCTAAATGTCAGCATTTCTGTACTCTCCTTTGAGGATAAAGAGAAAAGTTTGCTTTTTGACATCAGTTACTTCCATTTTCCTCCTTCGAGGGCATGTGTGCCATGGTAATATTTTCAAAGAGGCAGAGCTTGATTGGTCTTCCTTTGGTTTGGTTTTTAGGGTTACTTGTCAGAAGAAACCAAAGTCATTGCTCATTATATCTGGATACTAGAAAACTGATTTGAGATTATTTTTTTCTTCCCCTTTGTGTTTCTTTCTCTTTTTTTTTTTTATTTTCTAAAACATATACTTAGTGTTCAGAAGAGTGTTCTTGAGAATACTTTGAGCTGTGGTTCACCTCACTAACCCTGGCTCAGGTCATTATTCTGGTGCTCTTTAGTTCCAGGGGTTTGCAACAAAGCCACAAAAAGGAAGTTCTCTTGCTCTAAAGCAATTAGTTGTGGGAGCTGAAGGATTGAGAACTTGTGCATTTTTATTTCTTTGATATTTGGAAGTGAGAACTTTTCTTGCAATTTTTGCACATGTTTAAAATGGGAAAATATTCATTTATTTGGGGGGATATATATATATATATATGTATTTTATTAAGATTTGCTGTTTAGGGTTTTGCCTCCTGGTCTAAGCCATTCTAAGACATCCCAGTTTAAAATGGACATTCATACACCAGTGCAAGTGCTTTTGCACAGTTTGGTCTTTATGTTCCACTCGAGGTGACCCAGCACATGATAAACAAGGGGCAGTGTTGGTTTGGCTGGTATTTTAACACCCACAGCCCAAAGCCACTCTTATTTATCAGTGTTCTTTCACACAGGTCTGGTGGTCGTTGAGATTTGCACCAGGGCTTTGATGTAGTGCAGGTAGAAGGCAGGTGAGGTGGTGGAGGAGAGGGATGGGGTCTGTGAGTGCCCTGCATGTATATTTAGCTCATTTGAAATACTCCCTGCTGCCTGAGGGCAGAGCAGGGGGGCAGTGGAGCTCATTCCTGCTCCAGCCTGGCTCTTCAGCTGTGGGTGGCATTTTCCTAGACCCTGCTAACTAGATATATAATATTTTATATTTATATATTTTATAACTGTATATGTTTCTAATATAAATATGTTGTAAATAATATTTCTGATAATTTTATGTCAACATATTTTATAAATATATACGTATGGGGGTTATAATTTATATATCTAACGTGCAGTCCCTTCACTGCAGACAACTTCCCACACCCACACACATCCTCCTGATGCATCTGTGGTCCATCTCAGCTCTGCCCAGAATCCAGCTATCCCCAGTCAGGCACATATCCCAGGATTTATGCAACCAGGCTGGATGTTTAATCAGGAAAATGACTGTGCAAGGAAGCAGCACTGGTTATTTTTTCATTTTTCTCTTTGTCCCCCTTGCAGCCAGGCTGGGTCTCAGCCAGGCTCTCCGTGGGTCAGGCTGGCCACCCGTCCGTGGTGCCAGCAGGAGGGACGTGCCAGGAACACGTTGTAGGGAAAGGGCAGGGTGGCACAGCCCCTTCTGGCCATGCTCTGTGGTGCAGCTTTTGAAGGGGGATGATTTTGGAATCCTGACTGGAACTGTTTGTGTTCTTAGAGATGATTTGCACCCTCATCTTGCCACTTGACCTTCCTGATTTTAAGGCCGCAGTCGTTCCTTTGGAAAAATGTGAGATATTTCCAAAGCAATGTATTTTAAAATGTAAACACACACACAGAGGAGGTGAACCTCAGCCTGCTGCTTTTTCTGCAGGGCTTTGCTTTATTCCCTTTTCTCCCTTCCTGCCCTGCCTGGCATGTCCTCACCCCCAAAAGCCCCAGCTCTCCCGTGGAACACTTACAGAGTTTGCATCTCCACAGAGCCAGATGTTTGGGAGCAAAGGAATATGAGATGTTGCCATCTCTCAGCTCTGTTCAAGAGCCATCAATCTTCCACTTCAGAATTCTCATCCTTCCTCTTTCTAGAGCTCTTTGCCTTTTTAGCACTTTGTGCAGCACTTTGTTTCCCCGGGGAATTTCTGCCTTGTTGGATGTTATTCCAGCAGCAGCTGTGTGCTGCCAGCACCCCAGCCCTTTGGCAGCTTCCAGCTAAAGTTAGTCAAAGTTCTTATTTCTAACATTCCCATCCTAGAGCAAGAGGTGAGGCTAAGTGCTCTTTGGGTGCTGCAGTTTTTGCCCAACATCTGATTTCATATTTCAGAAGGAAACTGGTGGTGCCTTTTCCCAGAGTACTCTCTCTGTCTAGAGAAGCCACTGAAGAGAATTAAATTGCTTTGGCAAACCCAGCTAATTTTTCTGGATTTTGGCTCTTCCAGTCTTACAGAGATGAGAGGATAAATATGAGTCACTCTTTCGAGGTACCTGGAAAACATGGAACATCAGGTCTTTGCTGCTGCAGAGGAAAATAGGGAGGCCTTAAAAACAGAGTCTCATCATGAGTTTGCCAGCCCAGGAGTCTCATCACTTACTCTGGGGTATTTTGTGTTTAAGAGCCAAACCCCAAAGTAATAATCTGGACAATCCTGTCCTACCCATCACAAGATGCAGTTTTATGTGCAGAACAGGAGAAAACCCAAACCTCTCAAGGAATAGGAAAGTTACAGACTTTTCTCTCTCTGCTGTGACTTGAGATGCCTTCACCCCTGCTGCTTCTTTCCCTGGCTCGTCTGCTCCTCCCTTCAGGGATTCTCTCTGCTCAGCCCATCTGACACCTGCTGAACTCAGATTTAGCATGGCAAAGCCTTTCACCAGCCTCCTGGGATCCAGAGGGGTGAAGGAGACAGTGGGAGGGGTTATTCTCCCAAAAGAGCTTTTGCCTGCAAATGATCAGTGTGATTGAGGTGCAAGGCACAGTGGGGAGGAGGCTTTTAGGGAGGGAGAGAGCCAAACATTTTGGAGAATATGGACAGCTGAATGTTGTTGTCTGGATATATTCAGTGATGCTAAAACCCTCATATTTTGATTGACAAATTGTGAATAAGTAAGAGAGGGGAAAGTAGCTTTATAACAGGTCTGGCTGTACTGAGGGGGCTTTTTCTTCCTTTTACCATCAAACCTGGATGTCCATCCTGGAGCAGAGCCTGCCCTGTGCTTGTAAGTGTTGTGAGCATCCTCCAGTTCAGAGTTACTCTTGGCATCAGCAGGAAAAGGGAGCTGGTTTTGGATCATCTTCTTAAAAGAAAAAAACCCATGTTGAATAGTTAGAGCTTGTTAACCATGTGCAGATTCTTTGGTATAAATTGGTGAGAATAGTTTAACTTCTGTAACAAATTCAACCCTTGCCTTTCCCCATTTGCCACCTTCACACTCAGCTGTGTGTTGTCAGATTGTTGAAATTTAAAACAGTGGCTGGGTGACATTTCTTGGTTATGGCTTTGGGGACTCCTTCAGTGCTGCCAGCTGGGAGGACCCTTCCAACCCAAACCATTCTGTGATGCCCTGAAGTAGGTGAATATTTAAAGAATTTATTCAGTACAAAATACACTGGATATGCTTCAAGCTGACAGGTATTTGGGAGGGAGGTCAGGTCCTTAACATCAGTTCTGTCAGAATAATTGGAATAATATAAACCACTATTTTATTCTCTTGCTTCATTCTGAGTTCATGCCTCTTAGAGCTCATTGCACTTCTGATTTTTGTGAGGATAACCCTGACCCTTGTAGGTCAGGGATTTCATTCTGAGTCACAGGTTGCAAATTTTAAATTATTATCTGCAGTGTTTAAGTTTATACCAACAAATTGCTGTTTTTTCAGATTGTTTCCCCCATTGGCAGAACAACACTGGAAGTGACCTGAAGAATTATGCAGGAAAGGACTTTGTCCTGGTTGTCACACCAAAAGCTTAGAAAGCATGGCAGGAGTTCAGTCTCACCTTATTTTTTGGAGATGTGGAATGCTGTATGTGTATAATATAGATGTTATATTATCTATAGTATGAGACTTGTTATGGACAGAAACTTTAGAACAAAAGATGTGTTTTTTTGCTCAACTGCAATGAGATGGGGAATTTTTCTTGTTGGGGATGTTTTTGGATTTCTGTGGACTGACTGAAAAATGTCAGTCCATGAATCAAAGTCCCACAGTGAAATGTGGGACTTTTTAATTAAAATTCCCTGCTTTCCCTTCCTGTTTTTTGTCCAAACATGACGTGACGAAGAACTACGAAACGTTTTGTTTCCATGTATTTTGGCTGCCAAAAATAACTTTTCAATTTTGGGTTGCACAAAGTTAAAATGAGTCTTTGGATTAAATATTCCTGGAAGGAAGGTAATGCTGGAAATTCATTTTCTGTCAGCTCTAAATTTTATTTAGATAGGAGTAAGAATTGCCTACCCTCTTAGTTAATTACCATTTTCCTGCTTGGCATTTGGGATAGTCCTTTGGGATGCACAGGCATGAAGAGAAGATCTGATAGCAGGGGAGAGAAAAAAACAACAAACATTCCTCTCATGTGTCTTCAGTTGCATTTGTGAAAGTGAATGTTTGTTGGAGAGAGGGTGATTCCTGCAAATCTGGATTAAAATCACACAGAGCAGTGGCAAAAGAGTTGAACCATGCTGGGAAATGGAATTTCCCATCTTGCCTCAGGTTTCTCCCAGCCCTGTTGTTTGTGGGGTTATTCTAGGTGGGTGGAATCCTTCTGGCTCAAACACTAAAAGTGGGGTTGTTCCAAGTGTCCCGTTTCCATCTTAGTGCTGATCTTGGAGATGGAAACACCCCCCAGAGTGTGTCAGGTATAAGAGCCACGTGTGGCTGATGATATAGGTGGGTGTTGAGGCAGTTGATGTGATTGGCAAGAGAGAATTTTGTTGTTGTTGTTGTTCCTTTTTTTTTTTTTGAGTTTTTTGTTCTTTTTTTTTTTTTCTCTTTTTCCCCTTGTAATTGGCTCTGAGCAGCTTGGGATCCCCAGGGAGGGCCTTTCTCCACTGCTTCACCACCCGCTGCCCATCACTGCACTTATATTTCTTTGTTTCTCCTTTTCTCTCTAATTCATAGTTTTTCTTTTGACTGGAGGTGGAGTGATACGTCTTTTGAGACACCCCACTTTTTGTTTCTTTTTTACTCCTCGAGGGTTTCTCAGAAGGGTTGGGATCTCCACTGGCATCTCCACTGACCCCACTCCAGCCCTCCCAGCTGCGCTTTCGGACAAGACGCCCCTGGAGCCGAGCTCTTTATCCACAAGCAGCGTTCTGTTGGCTGTTTCACTGTCCTAATCGCTCGTGTCCCTCCTCCTGCAGACCCTGACTGGGCCAGCCTGAACCTGGGAGCCCTCATCTGCATCGAATGCTCAGGTATCCACCGCAACCTCGGCACGCACCTGTCGCGGGTGCGCTCCCTGGACCTGGACGACTGGCCCATCGAGCTCATCAAGGTGATGTCGGCCATCGGCAACGAGCTGGCCAACAGTGTGTGGGAGGAGAACAGCCAAGGCCACATGAAGCCCTCCTCAGACTCCTCAAGGTGGGTTTGCTCGGCCCGTCTCGCCCTGGTGGGCAGGGAGGAGGGGGGGGGGTGATGCTGCTGTTTTTGAAACTCTCCCTCGCCATGTGCCTTGTGCAAATGCTGAGGTACATCTTCACTGCGTGCCCAGGAAGAGCAGGTGTCCGAGTGGGGGTGTCAGAAGTCGAGTGACCCCGTTCCTTTTTCCCCCTTGTGGAGGTTTCCTCAGTAGCTCGGTGATGTTTTTGTTCAGTGACTGACCGACAAACCAGTGGGAGATGGAAACCTCCCGCCTGGTTCTTCCTCAGCCTAAATTACCCTGTCCTCTGTCTCTTTGTCTCTCTCGGCCACAAAGTTCCTGGCTCTTGGACCATCACTTTATGATTAATAATCTGCCTTCAGAAGTTCAAGCTCACTCAGGAATTTGTACCTGGCTGTCAGGTCTCTGGGTTCTCCTCACGGATGTTCAAAGTCCTGCTCACTATGGACTTGATTACTACTTTTTATGTGATATGTGTGAAACCATGAGCTGGTGGAGGGGTTGTTTCCTGTGAGAACAGCATTTTACTTACGTCCTGTAGCTCCACACAGTGAAAATCTGTCTGTGATCCGTTGTCCTACCAAAACCTAAAGGTTTTTGTGCTTAATTTATCTGCTCAGTGTCAAAGAAAGATGTTTTGGAAATGCTTTGGTGGTTTCAGTAGATCTGAGGTGGCTGGCTATAACATACTGGCTCGGGGTTCAGGCAGGACAAAGACCTGCTGGGCCAGCCTGCACAGCTGGGCCAGGCTTTGCAGTTGGCTTCTGAAGGCTGTGACAGGGGTCTGAGCAGGAGCTCTGGGGGGCTCCATCCCAGGATGGAGGTTCAGCTCTCGGTGTTGCCTCCTGCACACGGGAGAGCTCGGCGGGAATTCTGTCTTGGCTTTGTCCACCTGTATCCCAGGATCCTGCTTTTTCCAGGTGAAATGGCAAGTGAACCTGGGCCCCCTCCCACGGTGCAGGAGTAGGTTTTTACTGATGTGTGTGATCAAGTCAACTGTTTCTTGTTGCCTTCTTTCGTTAGCCCTGAAAAATGAATTTGTGGTGCCACCTTTGGTTCATCTTCGAGAATGAAGCCACTACATTAATCAGGCTACTTAGATGAATCACTGCATATAGAAGTGCTCAGGGAGACCTAAGGAGAGGGTTTGTTCAGACATAAAGGGGATTCCTGCTGTAGGTGTGTGTTTTATTAGACAGGTAACATAATGATTTCATCAGGTACAGTGTAATCCAGAGTTCTCATATTCTTGCATCTGACAAATAACGTGTTGCTCCTTACTGTTGAGAGGAGCTGGAGAGATGCCTCAGTTCTAAATACTTGCAAGGAAAAGGCTTATGCTCAATTGGTATTTTATTAAAAAAAAAAAGAAAGATTGCATTATTTTAGTAGTCATACAATAAACATCATGAAAAATCTAAAATCCGTGTGACTGTGATAAAAAGAGCACCATCCATTTGAATTAAGTAATTCATTTGGGATTGAGTTTTACTTACAGAAAATCAACTTTATTCTCCTTGTATTTCATGCTCAGGGCTTATTTTAATTCTCCTGCTTTGTTTCTGTACATCTTCGTGGTTATAGTCAGCTGCTTCTGATTGTCACTGACACCACTGCACTTTCTTTCCTGCACTGTAACATTTTGGGACAAAAAGATTCGTTTTATAAATAGGAATTTCCAGCTCTGTGTTCAAGTGCACAGTTGTGTGATGGAAGAGGTGCTAGAAGAAGTAGAATTAAGATGATGTGAAAATTTTCCCACCAAGCAATTGTAATCTTGCTTTGCTGCTTCCATCCTTCTGCTGTTTGCAGCAGGGACTGAAATGAGATTTTTCACGTAAATACCACAAAGCTCTGCTTCTTCCAAGTGTGTGCCTCCTTTTGTGCTTTACTTTGGTCTCTGCCAGCATCACAATCCTTCTGTCTGAGCTGTGGCAAGAAAGTAAGTTCGAGTTGTTCGGGTAGAAGTTGTGTGTGCCATTTTCTCAGTGCTGTTTGGAGTTTGGCATGAGGAATCCCGTTGGAAGCAGCTAAAGTGGACCTGAAAGGAGGGTTTAACAACCCCTCTTTTTTTGTTGTTGGGGATTGAAGGGGAGAGAGGCAACTGAAGCTGAGAGGCTGGGGGAAGAGGCAAGAAAGTAAGTGAGAAGAAATAATTTGGGGAGCTGAGATTTGGAGTTCCAGTGGAGAAGGGATAGAGGGAGACCAAGGATGTTTGGAGATTAGGGAAGACGGAAGCGTTTAGCAAAGCCCCTTCTGAAGGGGAAGAAAGCTGGGAGCTAGTGCTGGGGGGCTCCAAGAGAGCTGGGGAGGGACTTTGGGCAAGGGCCTGGAGTGACAGGACACAGGGAATGGCTTCCCACTGCCAGAGGGCAGGGTTACATGGGATACTGGAAAGGAATTCTTGGCTGTGAGGGTGGGGAGGCCCTGGCACAGGTTGCCCAGAGAAGCTGTGGCTGCCCCATCCCTGGAAGTGTCCAAGGCCAGGTTGGACAGGGCTTGGAGCAACCTGGGCTAGTGGAAGGTGTCCCTGCCCATGGCAGGGGTGGAATGAGATGAGGTCCCTTCCAACCCAAACCATTCTGGAATTCTGTAAGCAGATTTCCAGGTCGTTTGGTGCCTCCAGATCAAAAGCAACACCTTGGATGGCCTCGAGCATTGACCTGGGAGGTTTTGGGAGCACAGGTGTGGTGGGATCCCCAAGGAAGCCGTGTGGGGTAAAGCAGCAGGACGAGGCAGAGGTCGGGCTGAGGGTGTTGGTGTGATCCCAGGGAAGAAGGGGGAATAAGCAGCAGAAAAAGTTGGTGAGGCAGCAGAAAACCTAAGCACGTGTGGATGCTGAGTATGAAAGGGAACGGGGACCAGCTGGCCCTGAGCAGGGGTGTCCGTGGGTCCATGACTAGGTCAGCTTTGGAAAGCTGGTAATTGGTTCCAGCAATTACCAGAGCCCTGAGAGCCGCTGCTCAAACTTCAGGAGCCCTGTGACAAATTGGAGCTGACTGCTGGTGCAGGAGTATCGACTTCCCATTTCCAAACAGGGGCATCATTAGTCAAGAAAAGCATCTTTTAATTACTCACAGGAAGAAAAAAAGAGAAAGGAGGGAAAGAAAGGAAACAGATCTCTCAGTATGGATCGTGCAACAACCACCAGGTTTTTTTGTGAGTGTATTCAATATTAAATTTACTGTCTTGGCGGGGGGGGAGCGGGCAGAGTTTGCCTGCAGTCCCTCCCTCGGTAACGCGGGTTTAATTTGGAGTGAGAAGTCAAATTAGAGTAAATCAATGTTGCGACAATTAACCGGGGCTGGGGATGAGATCAGGACTCTCCTCTAATTGCTGTTGATACTGTTTGAGCACACTCTGCCAGCGATGCTTTGCAGTGGGGTGGCACACGAGCGTCCCAGTGGGGCAGCGCTGCTCGGGGAACGTTGGAGAGGTGGGGAAGCCGAGCTGGGGACTCTGTGCCGTGTGTGACCTGGGCCTTCTGCACTGGTGTGTCAGTCTCCTACAGGTATTTGCCTTCCTCCTGGACACACCTCGCAGGTTTTGCTTTCTCCACCTTACTGTTCCTACCCACGTGGATTCTGTTTGCAGACTTGGTTGCCACCATCGACTTCCTGAGATGTTGTTGGCCTTTTCCAAAGGGGACAAGCTGCCACCATCCCCCTGCCCACTCCAGGAGACAATTATCTTCTCCCTCTTCCTCTGAGCTCCCAAGGTGTCCATCTCTGTCTCACTGGGATGATGTGTCACCTCCACCAGCTGGAAGCTGCTGGGCAAGCGGAGGGAAGGCAGGGTCATGTCCAGGCACCTTGCTTCTTCTTTTCCTACTCAAGTGATGCCAGATATCTGCATTAGCTACCCTAAAGGGCTAACCTTAAGTGCAAACCTTAAAAGGCTCCACCATTTTGGTATCTTTTTAAGAATATTCATAAATAGGACAAACACCCAATTCCATTAAAACTGTATTTTTTGAGTGATGGGTGGCAGAAGCCCAGGCGTGGTTTTAAGCTCTGCTCTTTAGCTGGAGCATCTGCAGCAGTCGTGCTTGGGTTTGTTTGCACAGCAGTCTCCCTGTTTGTTCTGGGTACCAAAGGTGGTAAGAAAATCCAGTGCTGGCTGAGCAGTGTGGAGTTGGGAGCCAGCAGTGCCGGGAATTGCCTTTCACCTTCCGCTGTGAGATCCAGTTTGATCCCTCGCTCGCTAATGAACTGAATTTAATGGTGTCGAGAAAACATTATGCAGCTCGACTGTATTTAGGTGAGTTTTACAGTCCTGCACTAAAGCCTGGCTTGCTGTTCCAAGGCTGAGCTGCTTTCTGGGGTATAACTGATGAAAAATATTAGACCGTGTCTTCTGTGAAAAAAATTGACCCATACCGTCTTTTTTCGCAAAAATAATTAATCCTTTATTATAGACAGTGCAAATAAAGGGCAGGCCCTGGGAAACGGGGTACTTGGGATCCCAAAATCGTATCCTGGGTCTGGTGAGGATGCCTCATCTCTGGCTCCTTTTGGAGCTGCTGTTATGGTCCTGTTGGTCTTGGATTCCTGGCATAAGGCGGCAGCGTCACAAACGGGGCCTGGGGGAGCATCGGGACCTCTCTGTCCGCATTGTCAGCTCGGGTTTCTTGGCGGTTCTTGGCCTGATGAGGTCAGTGTTTTGTGCCTTTTCAATGCTCCTCCACGCTTGACACCTTTCCCGTTTCAGGGGTGGGGGAAGGGGGTTTTTAAAAATAAATTAAAAAAAAAAAAAAAAAAAAAAAAAAAGGAAGATTTTATTGTGAAGGGCTGACCAGAACCCATCTGCAGTTGGGTGGCATCTGCTCCCCACATGTCACTTCCCTCATTAACAAGCAATTGAATTAATTAAATGCTACTCAGAACACGCATAACAAGCTACCGGCAGTGTCCAAATTAGCACTGATAATCAAGGATGATTTCCTTTATTATCCTGCTAAGTGGTGTGCAGGCTCTGATCTCCCTGTCTGCCCTCATCTATTTACATACCCCCAGCTTCTGCCTTTAGAAGCCGAGGTTATCTTACCTAGTTAATTTGCCACGATCACCAAGCATGGCGGATTGATATTCCTGCCTCTGCTGAAGCAAACCCCCTCCTTTCTCCCCCTTTTCCTTCCTCCCCAAGCCTGGTCCTTTGTATCTCAAGCTCACTGATAAATTAAAAGCCACCCCTGTGGTCTCTCAAGTGAGTAATAGAGGCAGAAATTTCATTTTGCAACTGGCTGATTTAATGATCCAAAGGGTAATTAATGGCCTGATTATCTTAATGTTAAATATGTCCGGCAGCAATTACTGTGACCTCCCGCTTGTCAAGGTCCAGGCTATGCTCTTCTTTCAATTAAGTTCTCTGGGGCTTAATGGTATGAATAAACTCCTCTGATTCTATCATTCCGGACTCTGAGATTTAAGCGAGCTGGGGGCTCGTTTGGAGTTTTAATCAGCCCGTCTTCTACTTGAGCGATCAGAGTTAACAATTATAACAAGGACAGTTTAACTTTCTTTCTTCCCCCCCTCCCCTTTCTACTTCTTTATATTTTTTTTTTTATTATTTTTTTTTTTGAGCGCTCGGAGGGGATTTTGTTGGCGGCAGCGGCAGCTTTGCTGGGCCAGTCTCTCCCTATATAAATTATCATGTGAATGCCGCTGTTTTTCCATTTGACAGGCTTAATTAATTGGCAGGAGCGCCCGAAAATGACAGTGCCACTAATTGCAACTCCAAGTGCATTTCTGTCATTGCAGCACGCTTGTCACAGGCAGGGCCCGCTCCTCTCCACGCCGGGAATGTGGGGACGGTTCCCATTCCGGGTCTCACGTCTGGGCCGGGGACGTGATGGGATGTGATGGCCCAAGATGTGCCCGTGGGTTCTCCAGGCACGCAGTTTGTGTGCAAGAGTGACATTTACTGCCAGTAGAGTTTAGACAGCTGGGCTTCTGCCGACCCAGCAGCTGCTCGGGGACTTAAGGTTTGACTTAAAGGTTTCACTTAAGGTGTTTCGGCAAGTCCCGTGAACAGGGGAGGTTTTGGGAAGGAATTAAGAAGAGGAATTAAAATAAAAATACACCAGCAAAGCCCAAGAGTTGTAACTCACTCCTGGTCTTTCTGGTGGCTGAACTCCACCGAGCAACATAGCTCCCAGTGAGCTGGAGTTCTATTAGCTGTCTTTTGGACAGCAGATATTTCATAAAGGTAATGAGGAAACTGTATAAATTATTAGTTACGGTGGTATTGCGTTTTCAAACACGGGCATAAATAAAAAGACTGATTCATTGCTGCCAGTAAACTCAAAGCTCCCCCCTGTACAGCTGTAAAAGTGAACCAATTCTCACGTGCTGGATCGTGGGCTTCCAGATTGGAGTCACTGCATTGCTTTGCAATCGAATTAAAAAGATAAGAATAAAATTTGTCACTTACCAGTAGCTTCCAGGAAATGCATCTAATAGGAATGACTAAGTGAGGCAAATGGAATGTCAGCTGGGGTGGCTGCTGGTCAGACTTGACCCTTTGGAGGCCTGGCAAGCTCAGATGCAGCACTCCAGAGATGCAGGTTAGTGCACTGTGTTTTACTGTCCTTGTAGCTGCCTGGCAGACCTTGTCATCCAGGAGCTGATCCGGGAAAGCACTGGTGCCTGTACAGGCATGGGAGATGCCTGGATGATTAAAAATCAAAACAAAACAACCACAACAACACAAAACCCTCGACCCGGGTTGTCCAAGTTAATGAGCGCTTTAGATAAAATGCTCCCCGGTTCAACTGCACGTTCCTTGTGTGCAAGTCTGCCTTTGATAAAAGCTCAAACACTTCTTAAACAGAAGCCTGGCTTGCAATAATTATTATAATCCTTATTTTCCTCATTGGTGGTGAAAGAGAAACCTGCAAAGGAAGTGTTTCTGTCTCCTTCAGCTGTGTATTAGAGCATTTGTGAAAAAGCAGAGGTGTAAAAACCACAATATTGTTGTTCTTTTCAATCTAAATAGCATCGGAACCACTTTATGAAATCCTTGGGAGTGTCCAAGGCCAGGTTGGATGGGGCTTGGAGCAACCCAGGCTAGTGGAAGGTGTCCCTGCCTGTGGCAGGGGGTAGAACAAGATGAGCTTTAGGGTCCTTCCAACCCAAACCATTCCATGATTCTCTCATGAGCAGTGGGCCAGAGGCAATGGCCAAGCTTTGGATACTGAAGCCGAATAGAAGGGAAGGGCCTTCAAGGAGCTTTCCTTTCAAACAAAAGGAAGAGAAAGGCAACAGTCCCTATTTTAGCAGGTTTTTGCCATTTTCATACAATTGCAGAGGCATTTGGGTTTCTTCCCTGACACGTCATTCCCAGGAGTTGTGGAAATCACTGACCCCTTGTTTTCAAAGGTAGTTTTCAGTGTCAGTGGAAAAAACCAAGAAACCCCCTCTGGGCACACCCAGAATGACTCAAGGAAAGATGCCCTTGGGTGTGTTAACCTTCCAGACCAGAGCTTTTGGGGGACATCCTGCCTCTGGAGGTCTCTGCAGCAGGGCAGGTGATAGGGACTGAAATGCTTTACCTTGGGGGTGCAGTCAGCTCCAGGTACCTTTATTCAGCTGAGATTCTTCACAACTCCTGGCTGGTTTTGGCTGCCATGCTGAAAAGCACCAGGTTAAGCTGAAATGCCCTAAATAAGAAGTTGATGAGCTTGTTACACTTTGGAAAATCTAGGGTTTGTGTTCAGGACTCGGGCAAGGAGGATTTCTTTGTGTTGTATGAGCAGTGATGAGATAGGGAAAAGAGTATTCCTAAGTCAATAATCAGCTGTACAAAAAGTGATATTTTTTTTGTTGTTTGCTAGAATAAGAACCAGTCCAGTGGGTGAGTGCCTGTTGTGAAGGGCTCAAAACCGTGTAGGATCTTGGCTCCAAACTTAATTTCTGGTTTAAATATGGCCTGATTATTTCTCTTTTTGTCTTAGTTCTCTCCCAGATACCTGGCAGAGCTAGGGAGCATCTCAGATTTGAAGATGAACGTGTTTTCACTGGACTTCACATCTGCTTGGCCAAAAGCTACTTGAAAAGGTCAACTCAGAACATACTAATAGAGAGAGAACCATCACAGTGTTTATTAGAAACTACTTGGGCCACTGTTTAACTGTGGCACTGCAACAGGAGCATGGAAGAGCAGAAAGATTCATTTCCAGTGGGAAAAAACCTGGATATTTTATTTGTGAATTGGTGGGAGATGTGGCTCACACCAAGCTAATGACCAAAGGCCAGTACAGCTGAAAAGGAATCAGATGTCAGCCACTGTGGGTTAGTCTTGCCCCAGAAAAGTCCTTGATTTTTTTGTAAGCATTTAGAAAGAAAACAGAAGGGAGATCAGAGACTAAAACAGGACATTTTGGAGAGGAGTACATCTCTGTTAACTAGGCTTTCTTGAACCCATTTTTTATCATTTACATGCTCAAATGTGTGCATGCACACATCTGCTACTCCACAGCACCTGAGGAATAGGTATGGAGAGTTTAATCTTAAATCTGGCAAGCTAAAAGCAACTGAAAAATGAAGTCTGCTGTCTAAAGGATTGGGCAGCCTTGCCAAGGTCCTCTTTGCCCTCACTCTCTTTCACAGTAACTATTTTATCAGTTATTTCCAAAAGGAAAAGCACTGAACACTTGTGTTGCTGTTGAAATTCAGCTGTTTGTGAGGCTGAAACTTGTAATCATAAAAAGACCAAAATAAAACCGTTGAGGAAAAAAATGCCAAAAGCATCAGCTATTAGGGGATCCCCTGGGTCAGATCCAGAGGCTCATCTGTGAGTACTTTGGGAATTACTGTGAGCTGAGCACTTGCTGCTGCTGAGAAACTCAACAGAACTGCTGACAGGGGAAACATCCAGGAGGAGAGGAAATATTCTGTTTTGTTAGATAGAAATCTTAGGTAAAATATTTTCTTTTCCTTTGGAGCTTTTCTGTGTAGTTGGTGTTTGACCTGTTCTTTGCATTCCTCCAGCCCTGAGGTCACATCTTCCTCTCTGTACATCAGCTCTCCACAAACATAAAGCAGTTTGACTAAACATAATTCAAATTGCTTTCCGTGTGTGGCATAAGTTACCGTAAAGCCAGTTTATTCCTGGTTTGTGCTGCTGAGCCTTTGTTATATAAATTCTTTTTACTGTTTCTACACAGGTTTTCTGGTGTTAAGAGATATATAAACTCCTTGTGGTTAAACATGAGGACAGGCTGTCACTGGATAGGCTGAGGGGGAGGGAGGTGGTCCTCAGGTTACCTTTTCCCAGGTGGGGTGTTCCAGGAAGGTTGCATTCACAGGCAGCAGTCACTAGTGGTAGTTGTCACTAGTGGCAGTGGTCAGCCTGTGCTGGTTTTGCCCCTCTCAGCCCTCGGGGGCTGTTTGAATGGCTCATGGGTTTGTTTCAGCTCCTGGGGAGGGAAGAGCGTAGCTAAAGCCACGGTGGGGATGCTGAGCAGTACTTTAGGAACAGGCAGTGCTCCTGGTGGCTTTGCTGGCCAGTGACACGAGGCACAGAAGCAGCAGCATCCCTTTGCTTTGGTCGTGGCTACAGAACCCGCAGGGCTCCCTGACAGTAACTGTGACCAACTTTCTTTTGTGCTTTTTTCCCTTTTTTCCCCCCTTTGTTTAAGACTGAGCTTTGTTTCTGGCTCTGCAGGAAGCTGGTAGCCTATGGCAAGGGACTGGGGAGAGGAGACTTCAGTAAGATAACTAAATGAAAAGGGCAGCAGTGAAAAGATGGTGCTGGCTTTTGACTGGACTGAAACTTGAGATACACGAGCCCGAATGCAGGTTCCCCACAGCTCTCACATATCCTCAGTTCCTCAGAGATAATGCTCTTACTGCTGCATTTTTCCATGTCAGGGTGCTGGGGGGTGGGGGCACTGAAAGAGTGACCAGGAGAAATCAGACATTCAAATAATTAAATAGCAGGTTAAAATGTGTGGAGGTGAGCACAGGTGAGGGATGGGAGGCAGGAGTCAGAGGGAGATGAAATGTCTCCCCGTGCCTATTAACGAGGTCGTGCAGACAGGGCCGAGTCCTGTGGCTGAAGCATTTTTTGTGTGAGTCTGTGAGAGGTTGGGGAGCTGGAAGAACCATCCCTTGGTAATTGGGGAGCCTCAAAAGGTGCAGATGGGACAGGCTTCAAAAAGCCTTCGTGCTGAACAGATGATTATGTCATGGCCTAGAAATCTTCCAGCTAACTTTGCTTTTCCCCCAGAAGATTTACATTTTCCTTGTTTCATCCGGGTCAGAATTTCTTAAGGGATGTTTTTACTGTATTTTCACTTCTCAACAGCACCAGCCAGGCTTGGGAAACTGAGGTGCACACACAATGAAATCACAGCCCCATCAATGCTTTTTAGACTCCTCTGCAGGTGGAAAGAACAGGATTGTGTCACTGTGTGCTAAAACTGAAGGATGTCTTATGAAAATGATATCCAGAAGTTGCCTTTTTTCCTTTCTCATCTCAAGAAGCCAAAATTTGCAGCCCTAATCCTTCGCTAATGATACTTGTGTGTGCTCCTGTCTGAGCCCCTCCAGACCAGATCTGCTTTGGCCACTTGTGCAGCTCCCACAGCTCAGACCAGTCATAAACAGATACCTGAGATTGCTTGGATTCACCTGTTCCATTCAGGCAAAGAGGAGGAAAGGAGAAAAGCAGCTACAGAAATTAACTGGCGTTACTCATTAGGACTTCCAGTCTAGGCAAAAAGTTAAAATATTATTATTTTAAATAATATTATTTAACGTAGTATTTAAAATAAATATGATTATTTAAAAATATTATTGCAGTTGCAATTCTGAGTGATAGAACTGCAGTTTTGGTTTCTTTGTGAAGCCCCTGGCCTGTGGCTCATCAGCCCCAGGATGGGTCCCACAGAGTGGAGCTGGAACAGGGGTGTGCTGGTGCCTCCACAAAATATATTTGGAGGCTGGATAAACTCAGCAGCCAAATGCAGAGTACCTATTTTGTGTGTTAAAAATCAGTCACCAACATTTTGGGTCTTTTTTTAAGGACACTGTGTGTTTTGCAGGGGGTCTTGGGGTGTGTGGAGGAGCAGACAAGGCCTAGGGTTGTGCAGGATGTGTGATGGGAATGGCCCAAGTGAAATGAAAGTGTCCAGAAAGTAACTCTTCTGATAAAGTTTTGGGACTCCTGAAATTAATGTATGTCCAACTCTGATGTTTTAGCTGGTGTTTGTTGTCACATTTGCATTTTTGGGGTGTCATACAGCTCGTTGGATATCAATGTATGTGTTAAGATGGGGAATAAGAGAGAGAGGAGAACGAGAGGTGTCATGGGGGATGTCACAGTAAGACAAGGAAAATACCCTTCACCCTCAAACATGATATTTTATAAGAGGGAAGTGCATGTGACATCCTGGGGGAGAGAGGTTTGGGTTGTATTTTTAACAGCCAGGAGGTGACAGACCATTTCACTGCCATAGTGGGACATACAGGAAACATATATTTACAAGCACAGAGTTTATCAAGCACATTTATCAAGAATCTATCAAGCATATGTATAATATCCTTGATAAATTCAAGATAATGTGTAAAATACACAAACTGTGAAATATTTTGTATGTGTATGTAGTGCCCTTTCACTATTAGTTCAACATTCAGTGAAAATGATTTCAGTGCTTTAAAAAAATAAGTATTTTCTGGAACATGCAGGTTTTATTGAGGAGTACATCGGATAACAGTTTGAAAAGCATGTAAATAAATCTTGGCTTATCTGGGTATGTGAAGGGGGTGTGTTTTGGACCTCAGTTGAAAACCTGAGCTTTCTCTAAGCCAGAACTACAGCAGCAGTGAAAGTGAATTACTCACAGTAATTCAGCGTGATACAGGGATGGAGGTGTGGGCATGTTATGGCTGTAACTTGGCAAAATAGAAAGGGAACTGGGGAGAAGAATGGTAAGAAATATTTCAAGTCTTCAGTGAGGTTCTTCAGAAGGAGATGCTTTAGGAGCTTAATGCAATTATAATGACTGGGGGGGGATAGAGGGGTTTTCAGGCATTTGGAGGTGATGTCCTTGGAAAAATGGTTTCTTGTAGTTCAAGCAAGTGTTCCCAGGAGTAGGGGATGGACTGGGGAGGAGGTGTTTGGACTGGTTGCTTTAAGCTGTGCAGTTCTCTCCCAGGGAAAGCAGTGAATCCCACCCCTAGGAAACATGGGATGTGGGGAAAGGCAGGGGATTGAATGATCTCTATGGCCCTTGCTTTCTGGATTCACTGAATCTCTGATCAGGAACCTCACAGCATCCAGCAGCTCCAGCAGATTGTAAAGTGTTTCTTCCCGTTGAGTCCTCCAGCACTCCAGAAGACTGCAGAGATCAGCTGAAATCAGGATCTGATTCCAGTGCTCTTCCCTCCCCTGTCCCCTGCTCCCCTCCTGCATCCGCTGGATGTCCATTTCTGTAAGTTTTCCCTTCAGAACAAACCTATCATTTTTCACCACAGGATATTTACAGCTTCAATCAGTGCCAAATTCAATTGGCTTCTGATCTCATCGCTGGAAGTTATAGATGCAGATATTATTTGCACTGTGGTTAATTATGGAGCAATCAAACTTTGGCTTTTCCACTGTAATTTCCTCTGCCAGCTAATTTAATTAATCACCCCCAGCTCAGCTCTTCCAGCTGCGACCGGCAGGGTCATTAATTAGACATGTGGTGGTAGCTCATAGACCAGTTCCTGTTAAGGGGCTGCTGCCCACTTGATCTCTGAGGGAACAATAGCTTTTTTCCAAGCATCCAGGCAGGATTCGAGGTAGCTGCCAGGTTACTGTGTTCCTCAGATGTGATTCCCAAAAGCAAACAGGGGGATTGCTGGGACTGCCAGTGCTCAGCGCACGGGTTCAGCAAGGCAGGGCTGGGGTCAGATGCCCACCAAGATGCAATTTAGGGTCTGACCCAGCAGTTCTCAGTGGTCCATCCCTTATGGTCTGATCGAGGAGCTAAGAAATAAATGCTCAGGAACATGGTGGAGCTCCTTCTGACTGTTGGTGGGAGCTGCCTGCCATTTGTCACATGGAAAATGTTTTAATTGCCAGATCACAGCGATAAGAGGAACATATTTTTTTTCACTACAAAGCTGTGCAAAATAACCAGCCAGGTCTGTCACACTGCTTGGATCTCAGAATAATCAGTAATTTCTTTTTCTTCTACGTGGAAGAACCTTTTACAGTAGACAAAGTGGGTTGATAGCTTACAGCTTAAGAATCTCATCCTAAGCACTGTCAGCAGAGGACAAGTGGTTTGGGACACTTGCCCTAACAGCCCTGGAAAGTCCAAGCATTTTGCAGGGAAGGCAAGAGATCCTTAGTCCTTGCTCTTGCATGGTCTCTTTGAATAGCCTGGAATAACAAACCCTGCCATTGGATTCCACTGTGCATCTGAAATATGGATTCATAGAGTCATTAAGGTTGGAAAAGCCCTCCAGGATCATTGAGTTAACCCAGCACTGCCAGGTCCACCACTGAACCATGTCCCTAAACATCCCACCTAAGCATCAAAGCCTCCTCCAAATCCACCATGTTCTCAGACTGCAAGTTGTAAGGATCCTTCATTTTATTACCAGGATCTTCTTTGTCCTCCTTGGAGTGCCAGCAAAGCCACTGGTGTTCCCATCACACCACATGGTGGATCTTGGAGGAGGTAAACTAGAAAAGCTGAAGATCATCAGGATCCTTGTAGCTTTTGGGCAGCTTTTTCAACCACACAGCTGGTTTTACTGCCCTTTGATTTCAAACCTGTTGCAAAGCTGTCATTTCTAATCAGTGCCTCCTCTACCAGCCATGGATTGCTGATGGATTGCTTAGAGTCTCCCCCACTTCTTTCCAGAATAGACAAACTCTGCTCAAGACAACTGTTTTAATCATCTTGGCTCACAAAGCCTCCTTTCAGCCTCTTCTGTCCAAAACATCCATCAACCCCGCCCAGCAATAGTAAACTGAAAATGAAAAAATCAGTTCTCTTCACAGCTTAACTGTAACTGGCTTTTTTAATAGCAAAACAGTGCTGTGGGCTCAGAGCAGCTCCCTTTTCTGAAGGAGAAGGTGCTTCTGATGCAACCCTCCCTTCAAGTGCATCGTTTTTCTTCCTCGTATCTCTCAGAAGGTTCCCTTAGTCTGAACTGTTTGGGGAAGATGCTTTCAATACAAAGTCCCTGCGCAGTCAGGGAGGGCTTTGGGGATTTTCACAAGAGACGCAGCTCAGCAGCTGTTTCAGAGTGGAGGGGTCACATCTGCTCCTGCCATCACAGGGAGATTGTTGACGTGTTATTGCCACCGAAGCCCCGAATCAGAGGGATTTGTAATTGGTAAGAAGACAGGTTGTCACTTCAGAGGAGCTCTGCACCTTGCCTGGCAGCAAAAGGTAGACCTCGTACTAGACATCAGTGCTGCCTTCAGCAGGCAGCAGCCACATCCCCGTGCTGGGGCTGCTCCTGTGGGAAACCTGCTCAGCTTGAAGTCTCTTAGCTGGGAATGCTGCTGCTGGAAGGGAATGGGGCCCACGGAGTGGGAATATATAGAAAGAGCATATATACTCTATATATAGAGAGAGAGAATCATAGAATCATTAAGATTGGGAAAGACCTCCAAGGTCAAGTCCAACCTTACATGGAACATATATATTCTAGCTTTATGGGATACATGTATATATATATATATATACATATATTAAAAAAATAGCTTAAATCTTAAAAAGATACTTCTAAATAATTTGCCACCCAAAACTAGAACAACTGCCAGCATTAACTAGCAGATAATCTGCCATGAAGACCTGAATCTGGAACCATCCCCATTCCTCTCTGAAGAAAGGCAGCATCCAAAATTCCTAAAATAGCCAGCAGTGTTCTATAGGCAAGCTGGAAAATTAGTTTTTGCCCTGCAAAAATTGGAATTGCACTTGGTCCTGATCAGCAGATTTCAATCACCCAGCACTGCTTCACCTACTTGTGTCACTTGGTTTTGTTTTATTTGAGCAATAAATACCTTAAATCTTCTCAGAGCTATTTCATGTCTTCTGTGGAGACTCATGATAGTCCCGCCAGGCATTCACCAAGGCTCCCGATGAACCACCACATGAACTATTCCTCTGCTCCTTATCAATCAAAACAGTTTACTTAGAACTTTACTTTTTCCTCCTGAAGTAATCAAAATCTGATATTCCACAGATTGCAGGAAATTGTCACTGCTGTATTCTGTGCTAATCCATCACGTGAAACAGGCATAATTTGGGCATCAGAAGAGCATTAAACGTTTAAATAAGCAAGAGAGTCCATTAACTGCTCCAGATGACGGGGCAGACAAATGTTTGGATCACAGGTACGCTGGGAATCGTGGCACAGACCTTACAGAGCAATGGGGCATCCCCAGTGTGCAACAGGCTCCAGGCTTTCTTGTTCTTTGGGATATCCCTCAAATACTCAAAAGAAATGCTTAGGCCAGCAGGAGGAAATGAAAGTTTTAAGCTTAAACTTCATTTAAGCTCTTTGTGGAAGACAGTCCAGGAGGTGGTTAAAGTATCCATCACTTTCTTGTAGCCCTGTTTTCCTCTGTTCGAGCTGCCAAGAGCTTTCAGGAGTAGCTTGTCTGTTAATGATGAGAGAGCAGGAAAAGGCCATTTTTGTGCTGTGGAGTTGAGCAAAACATACTCCTTTGCCATCTTCAGTTTTTGAATTAACTGCTGTGATAGTAAATGTGGTGGGCAGGCCCTGTGTGATGAGACTGCGTGGTGTGGATGTGTGTGTGAGATGTTTCATGAGGCTCTGAGCAACCTGGTCTAGTGGAAGGTGAACCTGCCCATGGCAGGGGGTTGGAATGAGATGGTCTTAAAGGTCCCTTCTTACCCAACTCATTCTGTTGTTCCTGAGAAGTGCTGGGGAACCTGAGTCCACCTTAAACTACGAAAAGTAGTGAGGAGACTTCTCACAGTCACATCCCAGCCAGAGAGGTGGCTGCTCTGTTTATGAAACACCAGTTCCAGTGGACTGGGGAGAAAATCCTCCACAGAGAGGCAGTGGATGTGGGATTTCTTGTGCCTTTATTCTATAGCAAGGAGCCAATCCAAAAGTCTCCTTGTTGGGGGAATTATGTTCTTCTGGCAGGTATTTTGATCCCCTTGTGACTGGACAAAGCATCAGCGAAGTAGATGTTGAGTCGCTCTGGATCACAGATGTGGTTTGTGTGCTCACAGCCCCCAGTTCTGTCCTCTCCTCTTTGAGTCAAGTTGTGTTTTAAACCAATTTCCCCTTCTAGTGGTAATTCTTTGTGCACCATTTCCCTTTGCTTGGCATCGTAAAGCAACCTCTGGTTTTCAAGGGAACAAACACTCCCGTGATCAAGGGAGTTGGGGGTGTCCTGCACCAATCCAGGGGCACGTCTGCCCTGCCAAATAACAAAAGACCCATTGTAATTAGAGTGTGAGCCTTCCTTTTAAAGGGTGACTGGCGAGGGGAAATTACCAAGACTGGAGACAGTAATTAGCAGCCACTGCAAACAGCAGATCAAGCTGTCCATACCAATATCCCAGAGGAAGGTGCCCCAGGAGCAGGGAGAGGGGCTGGATTCAAGCCCTCTGAGCTGCAGAAGGTGCTGACTGTGGCTGTAGGCTTTGCTGCTGTTAGAAGCTCTCCTGCTGTAAACACAGCCCAGCCAGCCTCGTCTCAGAAGGATCCTTAAAACCTTCCTCTTCTCCCCTTCCACCGCTTCAGAAACACAGCGGCTGACAGTCCAAATGTTTGAAATAATTGGATTCTGCATTCTAATTCATCTGTAAAGTATTCGTTGATTAAATTAGCCTAATAGATATTATTTCTTACATGACTGCATAATTTCATCCTGATTGGATCACTATGGCACTAACGAGTCCCCCCATTTACCATTGACTCAAGAATCACAGAAGGCTGCAGATAACTATCATCTTGTTTCCATTTTTTTTCCTTTCCCAGGCTAAAAGTTAAACTGATTTATACTAAAAAGGCACACAGCCAATGCTCAGGTACATCTGTATTTTAGTCTTTGAGACCAGTGTTAGAATGGAAAAAATATTGGTTTATATAATCTCAGACCCTCTCTTGTTTACTCAGTAGTTTGTTCAGAAGCAGAAAGATTAACTGACCATTTAAATTCCTTTGGGGGGGGAATGGAGATATTTTTAAATAAAATACTTTTTATTATCTCATCAAAACAGATAGGCACAGTGCAAATGAACCTCGTAAGGGCTTGCACACATTCAAAGAAATGAAAATACTCAGGATAATGTTTCAACAGAAGTGCTTTTAGCCTCTATTAGTCAGATTTTTTTCTTCGAGCTGCAATTTGAGTGTAACCAAGAGAAAGCAAGAAGAAAACAAAATCGTGGTTGGTTTCACGCTGAATGAGAGCAGATTTTTTTTTCCTAAGGAAGAAGGAGCTCCCCTGGAGTCCCTCTCCCCTGGCGTAGGGGTGACAGGCTCACGCTCCTCCAGCTCTCCCTGTGCAGTGGGGCTTTGTTGGGAAGGGGTTAACAGCACGATTGGCTTCTTCCCCTGCCCCAGTGGCTGGAAACAGCTGGTGGGTTTTGTGTTGCGCCGCTGAACTGAGCAGTCCAAAGAAGTTTTTGGCAAACACTCGGCCTGCCCAGGACAAGAAGAGGTGGGTCAAGCCAGGAAACCGTTTTCATGAGCAAACGGGGGAAACAATGCCCCGCTCAGCAGGGACAGAAGGGAGACCCGCTCCCGCTGAATAGCTCCCCAAAAAAACCTGGCTCAAAAGGAGGAAGGCCCATTCGCTTCTGGGAATCCAATAAATTGTTTCAGGAAGTGAAAGTCTGTCCAGGCTAATGGAGCCGTGATTGACAGGTGGTTCTCATTACGGCGCCCATCAGGGGACAAAGTGAATTCCAATGTTATTTAAGAGGTTAAGTAGAAATAAGATGCAGGTGACAGCCCAGGGCTTGATGCATCACACTGCTCTTCCTATGCTGTGGGGTTTTTGTGAAGAGCCTCCACAAAATTTAAAATGAGCGAGGGCAGGGGCAGTTTGGGAAGCAAAATTTGGTCCTACTGTGACTTCAGAGGAGCTTACCTGGCTGGGGAGCAGGGAGGTGAAGGTTGCTTTGGGAATTCCCGCATTAGAGAGTTCCTGTTCTTTAAGTTCTTGTCATGTGGGTGTTATGTCTGTGCTCAGTGAGGTGAGCTTCCAGCATGGAGTGCCATATCCCAAATGCCGTTGGACATCCCAGCGCAGGAGCAGGAGAACAAAGCACTGTGAAAGTTTACGGTTGTTTGTTCTTCGGGGCACGAGCTCAGAAGATTCCAGAGCCCCCACAAGCACATCCCATAGCGCTCTGAGCCAAAACAACCTCAGCCATTGGACGTTTGTCTTCTCCTGTGCTTGTGCTGTGGCAGCTGACAAGCAAATCACAAAGTGTTGACCTTAATTAGAATGAATTTGAAGTAATTTGGAAGTGAAATATGTGGAGGCCACCTGGGGTTGGGTCAGGTTGCGTTGGTCACGGCCCCAAGGCTGCCAGAGCTCAAGGAGTGTTTGGACAACGCTCTCAAGGACTTGGTGGGATTATTGGGGTGTCTGTGCAAGGCCAGGAGTTGGGCTCAGTGATCCTTGGGGATCCCTTCCAAGTGTGGATATTCCATGATTCTGTGACAAGTTTCTGGATGCGCTTCTCCAAGGTCTGAACCTGGCTTGAGAAGGAAAGGAAAATGCATTCCTGGTCACTCGGGTTCCCGGGTGTTACTGAGGCATCTTTGTGCTGCCACAGGTTATAAAGCTGAAACTAAAGGCTGTTTCTGGCCTTGTTCAGCAAGAAATGAAGGCCAAAAAGAACATCCAAAATACAATATTGCTTGCATAGACTGTGAGCACCAAGGTGCAGTTTTAGCTGTGGCCAGAGGTTTGAAAGTAGATCTGTACATATGCTGAAGATGCTAAACCCAGACAGACTGTTTATTTCTGCATTTTTCCTTTTTCTGAATGCCCAGACAAGCAGCATCGGGTGTCTTAGCACTTGTGGATGTGGTGGGGTGGGAAGCTGAGGGATCTGCTCTGATTCCTGGTATTGACAGGATCTTCCATGGTGCGTGGTCAGGTACAAGGATGTAATTTCACCGAGGGGTTGTGAGTGACGGTGAAACTCCCAGGTATGACGTGTGTAATAAATCTGGCTGGATGCAGAATTAATGTGATATTCACAATGATTATTTACCATTGGAGGCTCAGACGTGGCTGCGTACGAGAAGCAAATAGCTCTGCACAAGGAAGGGCGCCCAGAGGAGAGAAGGAAAATACCTGCTTGCATTGTTTCACAAGTGCATTCCCAGGTAATACTAATGAAAATTGCACTTTAAATGCAGGATTGATTTGTGATGAGATCAGCCCTAAAGAGTACATTTGTGGAATGATAACCTGATTGGTGGTGCTGCCTCTTGAAGGGCTGAAGGGGTCTAATTGGCATATAACGCACTATAAATTTATTAGCAGCCTCTGCTTCCCCATTGGTGGACCTTCCCCTGCTAACCACCAGGAAATTACCAATTTTCAGGAGTTAGTCACTCAAGTCGCGCCGCGTCTGGCTTTTGAAAAGAAGTCTCTGTCATAAATCCTGGCTCGGGGAACGGGTCACTCGTGGAGTGGGCACCGGAGCACCCTGTGTTTGCTGCTCCACTTGTGCCTCCCTGGCTCGTCCCTGTGTCCCAGCTTCTTGCCACAAACCCAAGTTACACAAAGACCATTAGGAGGGAACTAATCAGTTTGGCAGCCCTTGGGCTGCAGCTGCCACAGACCAGAAATCACAGTTTTTTCAGTTCACGTTCAGGGCTTTGATGGTTCTTATGGATACATTCAGCCCCGGGGCACCTCGGGCAGGAGAGGACATACCCACTATTCATTTTTTTTCAGGAGCACAATAGGAATATTCAGGAGCCGATGTAATTATTTCAGCGACTTTGCTTTTAAGATTGAGTCACAAATTAGAAAATAATATTCACATGTTTCTTCTAATTGGTAACAGATTAGGGATATTTTATCTTTTTAAAATAATTTCCAAATGTGACCCAAAGAGGGTTTTGCAGGGAAGTAGCTGGCAGAGAGAAGGCACTTACACACCAACAGCACTTGGGCAAGAGGCTTTAATTCTTTAATTCTGGCTTTAATTGAGCTTTGAGATCCCTGCACACCTCTCTCTGAGTTGCTGTCGAAGTGGAACTTGCTGTCACTTTTGGCAGGTGGCTCCAGTGCGGATTTTCTTTGCTGTCAGGTTTTATGTGGGTTTCCCACTGTTAAGCACCAACCTTATGGCTTGTAAATCATAAAGGCCTAAAGGTTTGCAAGTGATTAATAGGCAGAGGTGTGCAATTAGAAATGCCTCAGCAGGACCTGAGCACTCCAATATCTGCTGAAAGCCAAGTCCATCTGTAATCCCACTTTTCGGGGCACATTTGGGCAACCCCATCATTGCACAAACAAACAAAAAAAAGTCTTGGTATCTCATTTTTTAGGTGCAGGGGAACCTCATGGATTTCTGTGGGTGTTCACTGCTGAGGATTTCTAAAGCCTTTCTTAGTTACTCAAGTCAATTTTTCATTCACTTTGTTTTTTCAGAAACATGAGTGGCTCTACCAACAACCTTTTTTTAACTAATTATCGTTTGTGGTTGGAGAAAGGCATCAAACACCTGCAGCCCAGTAGAACTGAGGTGGAGGGGAGTCCCTTTGCTTGCTGAACAGAGGGAATACCTCAGGTCCAACTTGCCATGAAAGGCATCACTTTTACTAAATAAAAATAGCCATTAATAAGTGCGACTCACAGAAGAGTCTGATGACATGAACAATTCCTGTAGAACCCTTGTCATCAGTGAAATGTAAGAGACAGCCAGAGCAGCTGAAGAAGTAATCAATAGAGGTGGTGTAGTGGAACAGGCGTGTCAGCCAAGAAGGGAGGATATGTCAGAGAGGAAGAGGAGGGTATGGGACGTGTATCCCAGGCAATGAGCAATAGCACAAGGGGAAATGGCCCCAGGTGGTGCCAGGGGAGGTTAAGGTTGGATATTACGAAAAATTTCTTTCCTGAAAGGGTGGTCAGGCATTGGAAGGGGCTACCCAGGGAGGTGTTGGTGTCACCATCCCTGGAAGTGTTTGGGAAAGGACTGGAAGTGGCATAGTTTAGTGGAAGTGCCATAGTTTAGTGGGCATGGTAGTATTTGGTTGAAGACTGGACTTGATGATCTTGGAGGTCTTTTCCAGCCTTAGCAATTCTGTGATTCTTGAATTGCAGGTGAGGAGACACTGGAAGGTGAGCAGAGCAGAAGGTGTAGGGTTCCAAGTCATCTGGGAAGAGTTGGACAGTGGAGAGGTCCCTGTAGCATCAACGTGTGTCCCAGAAATGCTGCCCATGGTCCCCAGCCCTCAGACCTCCCACTGCAAACACTGCTGCCTCCCACTGCTGACTTGTGCAGAGCAGGCAGTTGTTTTTATTTGCTTGCTGCTCCAAATGCGTTTTTCTTCACAGTCTATGCTCTAATACAATGTTTATTACTTGTATTTTCTCTTTTATGTCTTACATAAATTCAGTGTAATGTTGGAGAGTGTTTTTTTCCAAATACTCCAAAGAGTGTCATCTTATTGCTTCTGCTGGAATTAAGGTAATATTAAAGCCCCCTGAAAGGGCTTTTGTTTTTCCTTGTAAACCAAACTGTAGGAGTTATTGGTAGCAAAGGATCAAAATTGTCAAGTAAATTTTGGGAGGTCTTTGTGCAGCGTTGTGATCAGCCCCTCCTCTTCCAGTTTCTGATCCTCAGGTGAAGATTGGCTTCTCCTGGAGCCCACAACACATTTTTTTCCATTTGCAGTTGAACTTGATGATCTTAGAGGTCGTTTCCAACCTTAATGATTCTATGACTGAAGCCACCTTTGTGTGCTGAGCAAGCCCTCATCTGAGCTCTCTTTAGCCTGCTCTACACGTTTGTCACCCTTTGGGCAGCCCTTGGAGGGGTTTCCCCCCCCTCAGTGTTTAGAAGGCACTGGTGCACTCCTAGTTCTGCCTCTTCTCCACTTTCCAGCAGGATTTGCAGAGGAGAAGCTCCATTTCTCCTCTCTGCTCTGTTTGTGCTGGGATCTGTTCCAAGGCAGATCACATCAGCTGTGTCACAGTGTCCTTAATGTGCCGTGATGGTTGGGGCAGGGGAGGAGCCGTGGGGCTGAGGGACATCCCTGTTTCCTGCCACCTCCCTCCACCCCTCACCTGGCACAGATTGTTGAGATTTATGCACTGAAATGTTTGGGTACTGTACAAGAGGATTTTCATATTTTTTCCTTTTAAAAAAAAAAGAAAGGAAAAAAGTATGTAATGATTTCTTGAGTTCTGTTTAAAGTGCTAGTGCATTAAGTATAGCCTTCCTATAGGAGAAAGTTAGTGTAAACAAATTGCAAATTAATGGAATCTTCTAACCTGAGTGACTGTATATCAAATTGCAAATTGAAATTTCCAGTCTGTGTTTAGGTACTGGCACAATGCAATTTGATTTATACACTTAAGACATCAGGTTAAGTCTGGTTACACATGAATAATGAAATACATTAGGTGCATATTTCCAATTACTATTCCCTGCATATATATATTTATTACTAAAACAAGCAAGAAGCAAATATACTCCTTGGTTTTAGCATTTCTATGCAACTGTTGTAGAGCAGCTTTTGGCTCTTTTTAGGTAACACTGGTGGTGTGCCTGAGTGTGACCACCCAAGAAATGGAAGCAACCCACTCATGTCTAGACCCACACAGTGATAACTCACTTATTAGCCTTTTTGTTTTTTGGTTTTTTTTTTGGTGGGTTACATTTTACATGGCTGGCGTGTTGTACCTGCATGCCAGAGGAATCAGATCATGAACTCAGCAGTTTTCCTGTTGGTCAGCAGAGGGTGGGTGTGAGGGAGCTGTTGTTCGTGGCGGTTGTATTGCAGGTTCTCATGAGGTCTCCCTTGCACACCTCAGCAGAAATCCAGCTTTCCCCACTCTTCACGTTGCTTTTTTAATTATTTTCTCCAAGCTGCATGTTTAAAATTGTAGAATCCCAGAATGGTTTGGGTTGGGAGGGACCTTAAAGCTCATCCAGTCCCACCCCTGCCATGGGCAGGGACACCTTCCTCTAACCCAGGTTGCTCCAAGCCCTGTCCAACCTGGCCTTGGACACTTCCAGGGATGGGGCAGCCACAGCTTCTCTGGGCAACCTGTGCCAGAGCCTCACCACCCTCACAGCCAAGAATTCCTTCCCAATATCCCATCTAACCCTGCCCTCTGGCAGTGGGAAGCCATTCCCCCTTGTCCTGTCCCTCCAGGCCCTTGCAAGAAGTCCGACATCTTTGTTTGTCAGCTCCCTTCAGGCACTGGAAGGCCACAGTTAGGTCACCACTGGGCCTTCTCTTTCCAGGCTGAACAATCCCAGTTCTCCCAGCCTTTCCTCATAGGAGAGGTGCTCCAGCCCTCTAATCATCTTCGTGGCCTCCTCTGGACAATGGGGAGCTCTAAAGCCTTAGGGTTCATCATTGTTTGGGGTTTTCCCTCTGAAATACTGCTGGCAATGCTGTTTAAAAAATTTGGGGCATATAGGGTTAGTGGGAAAGTACAATTTGTGGCATTCTTCAAGCTTTTTATATCATCTCTGAGGACTGTTTTCATTTCACGTATTTGCACAGAACAAAAAGCTTGGATTTGTATTGAGAAAAGACTTAACCAGCTTACAGGGCTTGCAGTTGTCACCTTTAGGATCTTTATTCTCAGCTTAATAAGCCTTTTCTTAGTACCCACAGTATCCCCCACCATTATGTGTCACATAGTTTTTGCTTAACTTCATACGGAATAAACCTCGGGTGTGATATATTTTATCGAGGTACCTTAAAAATTATTAGATGGAGTGTCACGCAATGAAAACATAAGTTGACTGCAATTTTCTGTGATATATCAGAGCCCACAGTTGCAGGATATTTATCTAGAAAGCCTGGAGTAAGTAAACCTTGATGTCTTGGCCAGGCTGGCCATTAATGTTGGGCAGTAATAAATCCTGCGGGTGTATTAACACTTGAAGGAGAGGTGCTGGTTACTCTGTGGCATCACTGGAGGGGTAACATGGAGGTGCAGAAAAAGCAGCTGCTTTGGAGCTGTTTTGGAGGGGATGCTGTCAGGAGAGAGGGAAAAAGGTGGAGAAGCTCCACTGAATCTGAATTACGACGATACTGGTGAGTGTAAGGCAAGGTGTGATTAATTTGAGAAGCACATTCAGCTCTGCACGTGTGAGTGATCTCTGTCCCTCATGCACAGTAGGGTTTTATTTCCCTTAAACACACAGCTACGAAAAGAAAACTGGAAAATGGAATAGTAGAGCTAATGGTGAAGAAGGTCCTGGGCTGTGGGCTCCAGAAAACAGGGCCCTGACAGTGCAAGGTGCTGCTGGTGGGAAACCACCTTTATTTCACAGAATCCCAGAATGGTTTGGGCTGGAAGGGACCTTAAAGCCCATCCAGTCCCACCTCCTGCCATGGGCAGGGACACCTCCCACTAGACCAGGTTGCTCCAAGCCCCATCCAACCTGGCCTTGAACACTTGTAGGGATTTGTGCCTTTTGGTGCTGGTGTTTTGGTTTGGTTTGGTTGAATAGGACTGACAGTAGGAGAAGTAACCTGAATCTGGCATGTTTATGCAGCATTGAATTGTCTTTCTCTGTCTCTCGGACAAAAGTCTGCAGGTTGAAGAGTGGGTTGAACACAGTCCACAGCCAGACAAATTCCCCATCAGACAGTAATGAAATCATTTCCAAGCTGGGTTACTGCACTGCTCACTGGAGGCAGCCCTGGAGCAGAGTCCAAGGCAAGACACGGGTTGGCTGATCTGTGGCTTTCCTGTGGGGCTGGTCTTCGTCCGTCAGGGATGTTTAACTTGTAAGAAGTAATAAGCTTAATAGGTTGACTTTATTTAATTATTAATGATCCCTTTCTGTCCTTACAGCTCATAAAACACCCTGTAGGTTGGCAAAACACTCATAATATTGATCAGGAGCCAGAGAGATATTTATTCCCTCTTTGCCCCAGCGTGCATAAATCGTGGGCCTTTTCCCGGGCGGGCGGGATTTACAGTGGTCTGTTTCTGAAGAGCTTTTCCGTAATTAAGGAATAAATACCCTTCGGTCTTTGTTTGCTGTCTGGAGCCCTCTTGTTTGCCAGGGACCTGCATATCCCTGGTGGGCTTGTGCACTCTCCCCCTTAGCAACGCGACCGGGCAGAGAAGGCATGCGGGCTCGAACCACTCAGCTGCTAAGCACTGGCTGAGCAATACACCGGGGTCTTCTCCTGCAGAGAGAGGAAGCCCCTGTGTTTTCTCAGCATATTGTTCCCAGCTCCTCTTCCATGCCTCTCCTCCCAGTTCCTGCTTTGCTCGGGGCAGGAAGACACTTTGGAAATTCCTTGCTGCTAGCCCTTTCTTCTCGCCCTCGCTTCTTCTCCCCCCTTCGCTGTTGCAATTAAAAACATCAGGAACCCTTCCCAACATTTCAATCCCGTCCCTCCCTCCCCGATGTTTTTCTTTTACCCATCCCAACGTTGCATCCCTATCAGGATCATCACAAAGGGGGCTGTTTAAATGGGAAGCCCCAGCACAACCAGCTGCCCAGCACTGGCCATTAGGTGATGGCTTCTTGCAAGCTGGACCACGAAGCTAATGACACATTCTGGGGCTCTTCCAGGAGTTTGGGAGGTACAGGGGGTTAGATTTACTTCATTTTCTTGGAAGAGACACATTAACCTTGTCAGCTGGCCAACAGGAGAGAATATTTGGCAGTGCTGTTGCTGAGCTGGCCAGGTTACTACGGCGTTGAACGGTTGTACTTCAGTGAGCAACCAAAAATGGCAACACACGGGCACAGCACCTGCACAGCCACACTGGAGAGAACATTTAGAGGCCTCCTGTGTTACAGAATTAGTTTCTTTAGGAAGTGAAAGAAACTAATGTGGAGGTTTTATCCTCCACAGAGGTGTGGAGGATAAAACTTCACTTCAAAATGCCTGCACCAAGCCTGCACAGTATTTCAGGTGGTGGGAAATCAGTGCTCTTCCATGATAAATACCTGCTGTCCATTGTCTTTTTGATTCAACCTTCAAAAATCGATCCAGCTTTTTAACAAACAGTGGGTAATTCTGGGTACTGAGCGAGTGACACAACATTTTTGTCACCCTTGGTACTGCTCTGGCAACAACAAGGCTGCTCTTGTGCTGGAGCTGTGGAATTTTGATGGCAAGTTCTCGGGGTCCCCATCCACATGATGTCCATCCACACAATCAATTCTGGGTCGCTGTAACAACATGACTTTTTTTTCTACCCTGCAAATCATTTTGGTGCTTGCCTTTCATGCCTCCTCACCAAACATATGTGAGGGACCACGGAAGTGAAGGCAGAGGTGAACAGGAGTGAGGAGGAGTAAGGATGGAGGGTGGGTACCAGCAGCACGAGGCTCCTGGTTGGATTTGTTGGGTGTAAAACTCAATGTGTTCTGTGGGGCTGAGGTTTGTAGGACATGGGCTCCTCAGGGAGCAACTCCAGTGCAAACCACAGGTGGGGAATGCAGTGCAGCTCCTGGAGCGAAGCTGTGCTGGAAGCAAATCTGCTTTTTCTATCCTCTGATGCTCCCTAGTTAGCCCTCCCCCTTCCCAGGGCCCGGTATTTATGTTTCCAGATAATAATGATGTGGTGTGGCTGGCAGAGTAATTTAAATAATTGGACATTATCTTGAGAAGCAAGCACCTAATTAGATCAAAATAAACTGAGAACTGAAATTTTCATCTGTTTCTAATAACCCTTTACCTATGTACAGTATTGCTGCCACTACAGAGATTTCATTATTCACACCACTCTGTGTACTTGGAGCTCACTGGTGATGGAGACTCCTGGAAGAGCAGAGAGCTTGGAGGGCTTTGGCCAAGGCTCAGTGACTCATTCCTGGTTCCCCAGAGTATTTTGCCCCTTGTATTTGCCTCTTGTGTAACCAGTGAGGTTTGGAGTTTGTATCAGCCAGCTGGGTTAGAATGCAGAACTTTAGAGATAAAAGGCTCAAAGGAAGTCTTGGAACTCTGTTCTTAATTTCTCTAAGTTTATCTAGGAGGTTATAATCTATTAATTTTAATACAAATGAGGGAGAGGCAGTTCAGATGTTCTCCAGCATTGGGTAAATCATCGGGACCATCTGAGTGCATGGAGGTGTTGCCTCTCCTGCACACCAGCTCTTAATTTGGTCCTGAGAAAAGGACTCCGCTGTTGAAAGTTCACTCAAAGAGTCTTGTTTTGGCTTTGACAACTACAGCTGAAAATCTCTGGTGCTGAGGGGGTGGTTTGGAGTTGCCAGGATTACAGCTAAGGGAAGAAAATGAGGGAAATGTTTACTAGCCTTTATTTTTAGGGATTGGTTTGGTGTCTTTCTCTTGATGAGTTGCTCTTCCTCACACTTCCTTGTACTCTTACTCAGTTGATTTATTTAAAGGTATGTCAGTGCTGGCTGAAATGAAACACTGTGCCTCCTCTTCCTGCTTATTGCTGACCGCTCCAATAATTCATTTTTTAGCTCATTAACTAAGAGGGGATGTGAGCAGTGGTCCTCCAGGGAGCTGCAATGAGGTTAAGTGATCTACTGCTGACAACTCTGCTCTTGGACTGGCCTTCCTTGGGGGAAATGAAACCTCGACCAAGACAAGCTGTGGATCCCAGAAGTGAAATTGGGGCATCAGAGCAACAATTACAGTATTTATGTCTTGTTGTCAGGATTTGGGAGATGAATGCCAGCGGCGGAGCTGCAGCTGTCTCCCGGGAAAGTCCCCAGGACTTCCCATCCAAATTAAATGGTGTGTGCCAGAGATGGAGGGAGGATGTTTGTGGGCCTTGGCTTTCTAGATGCTCATTGGAAAACAGCCCCTCTATGTTTTGGCTCTCCGTGAGGCCTGGGTGAGTCTGCTTCTCCTGCTGCCTCTGATAAGGTTTAGTTTTCTGCCCTAAAATCTAAATGCTGTGTCTTTCTTGTGCCCAGTTTGTGCTGTTGAATAAGGTCTCACTCAGTAGCTGATGTCAGTGACATGCTGCCCCAAATGTCTGGGGCTTTTGAATCACCTTTATTTTGATTTGTGGTGTTTGCTGTGTTCCCACCACAACCCTTGCTGTGACTCCAAAGGTGGAATTGGGCCTTAACAAATGGAGCCTTTTGGTGCCCTGCGTGGTGAAGAAAAATCAGGTAGGTTTTCTGAAAAGGGAAACTGGGGTGAGGTGAAATAACCACGTGCAAAGGTTGGAGTTTTAGGTGAATGTAGCCCCATGTCACAGCCTGCTGCTGGTGGCGGGGCCCTGCGCTGGCCTCGGCATCTCCTGAGGGATTCCATGTCTCCTTGGCTGTTCCCAGGCTCTGCACCACATTTCCTCTGGTTAAGGGATTCATCCTGACCAGAGCACACAGTTAATGCAGAGCAGTTATGGTGACTTGATCATGCTGGGGAGTGCCTTAAGGAGGGACCACTTGCATCGTCTCCATCCCTAATGCTGGTGCCATTATTTTCCACTTCCTGTTCCATTTATTTTTAAAGGGTTTTCTCTTCTTCCCCCAGCCTTTTGAGACAGTAGGATAAACCTGGGGGGGGCTGGAGCATCTTTATCCCTCTTTCTTGAAGCCTCCCAAGGGCATCAGGATTGCCCGTGCGACACACGGCAAATGAGAAATTCGTGCCAGTGAATTCGTAAACCAGCAGCCTAAAGCTTGGAAAGCTTCTGCCTGAACTAAGCTTTTCTTCTCTGTATTTTAGTGCATATCACAGCGTCACTGTTACACTTTGAGGTGAATTGTGATTGGAAGTGGGAGACTTGTGTCAAACAGCTTGGTTTCTAAACAAAAAAAGGGCTTTTTTTGGAGCCCTGGTGATCACAACAGCCCGTGCTCTGACAGGAGCCAAAACTTCCTATCACTGAAAAGATGGTCTGGGGGAAAAGGGGATTCATTTGCAGATTCTTGGCTAAAAAAAATCAATCGAGTAGGTGTTTGAGGTATATTTTGCCTTTAGGATGTATGGACATAGGAGAAATAAATGGCCAAAGCCCTGCTGTGAGCTGCTGTGGGTGAACAGCACAGGTTGAATCACTTCACTTTCCAATGTGGCACGTTTTAAACACGTAGTGGATGTATTGATTATACTTTCAATACCTCTGTGTATGTTAAAAATCACACGAGATGTTTGCTAAACATCCCTGAAGATGATCTAGGTGGATACCGGAAGCAGACCTGCTGCAAGAATGCCCGTTTTATTGTAGATAATTGCATGTTCCTTTTTCCTTTTCGTGGCACTTAGTTCTGGTTTGTGTTTTTACCTTAAAAAAGTACAAATAGAAAACCCATGAATTAAAGATTCTGATAACAGAACTGCTTTTCTTCCTCCCCTCCATCTGGAATACCTGCAATGATACTCTGGTTATCAGATCCTGCCATCAAAGGTTAATTTGCAACTCCCCAAACGGGTTGCTGGGGGGGGGAGGTTGGTGTGTCTTTAGCTTGCAGGAGTCATTCAGAGGTTTGATGTAAAAGAGCACTCTCTGTGTTAATTTTCTGTTTGCACTTTTGCTCTGAATAAAAGCCCCGGACCTGTTTTAGGATAAATTGTGGTCGGGGTAGGGAAGCACAAGCTTTGGGAAGCTGTGCCTGAAAGCATCCAGGCAGGTCAAAGCAAGGTCACTCCACATGTCCCAGGAAATGATGCAAAACTAATCCAGATTTGCTGGTGGAAGGAGCTGTTTACATAAGTATTTAAAAACAGATTAGGGCTAACCTGACACTAGATTACTGGGAGCAGTGTAAACACGGCTGAAAGGCGTAAACAGAGCTTGGCCTTTTGTACTCCAGGGGAGAGAATCTGTCACCAGGACCAGGGTCCTGGCTCAGGTGATGTGTATGGCTCTCACAGGCTGGACAGATTACCTGAGGTACCTCTAAATGGGACTTTGTCTGGGGCTGGATCTCTCACATCCTATAATTGTATGCTAATTTTTTTAATGGCAGCTGGAGGGACTTGTTTGTAGTCCTTGTTCTCCTGTAACTTGAGAGCACCCAGAAAGCTTTTGATAGTTCTTTGATATATCAGGAGGCAAAGGCGCTTCAAAGGCTTGGTTTGGTGGTTTGAATTTTGGAAAAACAAACAGAGGAACCATCCATATGCCTTTGGAAACGTTGCTGAACTTGGAGAAGGACAAAGCACCCCTGTTTGGTTACTTCTGCTCTGAGATACAAAAATTGGATGTATTTTGTGCAATGTATTTTTCCAGCCCAACCTTAAGGTGGAACCAGGCTGTCTGTGTGTCTTTGGTCTTTGTGACAGTGAGGGCTCTTGCACTGACCTCTTGCCAGCCCAGGGGTTTTTTAAGACCTCCTGGCTGTTGTGACCTTACAGCCCTGTGGGCACAGCATCCATCCAGGAGGATCTTGGGCACTGCAGTAACACGGCTCAGTAACAATAAGTGCTGCTGCAAACACAAGGTTTGGGTGAGCTGTTTCTGTGAGGGCTTTCTTGCCAAAAATTCACAGGGGGAAATAACCACCTCGTTGGTTAAGCACCGTTTGCTGTGGCACCAGGTGAGAGTGACCCGTCTCCTCTGGCTTCTCTAGGGAAGAAAAGGAGCTCTGGATACGTGCGAAGTACGAGCAGAAGCTCTTCCTTGCCCCGCTGCAGTGCCTGGAGCTTTCTCTGGGCCAGCACCTCCTGAGGGCCACAGCCGAGGAGGACCTGCGGACGGTGATCCTGCTCCTGGCCCACGGCACTCGGGAGGAGGTGAACGAGACCTGCGGAGACGGTGACGGGCGCACGGCCCTGCACCTGGCCTGCCGGAAAGGGAACGTGGTGTTGGTGCAGCTCCTCATCTGGGTAAGTGCCGGTGGGCAGGGTGGGCTTTGTCTGTGTCCCTCAGCAGGACGCCCCTCACCTGCTCCTTGGGGCTTCACGAAGAGGTTGTGCTGACACAGGGCATTCCTCACTGCACGCTCTCAAAGGGCAGCACCAGGGTAATAAGGTATGTTTGTGCCTGTCTCCTCCTTGATGGAAAGGGAAGGAGAGCGTAGGAAATGAGGAAGGAGAGACTCCCTTAGCTCGGAATACCTCTGGGACGGATTTTGTTCCACATGTGAGACCCCCTTCCCATAGCAACCTTTATATGTCTGGCTCAGTGCTGCTGTGCTCACGTTGTCGGGCTGGTATCCTGCCCGCTCCCTCTCCTCCCTGTCCCCATCCTCCCTTAAATCCAAATCTGTCCCTCCCAAACCTGCTCCTTCCTATTCCGCTGCTCCGTTGGCACCACAGCTTCCCACAGCCCCCGTGTCCTTCCCGCAGTACGGCGTGGACGTGATGGCGCGCGACGCCCACGGGAACACGGCGCTGGCCTACGCCCGCCAGGCCTCCAGCCAGGAGTGCATCGACGTGCTCCTGCAGTACGGCTGCCCCGACGAGCGCTTCGTCCTCATGGCCACCCCCAACCTGTCCAGGAAGAACAACAACCGGAACAACAGCGGCGGCAGGATGCCCACCATCATCTGAGGAGCTCCCTCGTGCATTCGCTGAGTTACATCCGCAGCCTCACATCCCTCCATCCCCATCACGGCTCCGCTCTGTGAGTCTGGTAACTCTCCTTTTCCCTTTTCCCTTCGGTGCACCCCTGTCCCATCCGGAACGCGGAGAGCGCGAGGGGATGCGGAGGAGCCCGGGGGGCTGCCGGGAAGGCCGTTGTTTCAGTGACAGCTCCGCAAGGACGGGGACGAGCGGGCGAGGGCGCGCGGGTTGAGCGGGACACGCCACGCGTGGCACCGGGACCATGGGAGCGCGGCCGCCCCGGAGCAGGGACACGGAGCAGGGACACGGAGCAGGGACACGCGGCCTCCCGGCGTGAGGGAAGGGCGGAGGGAGAGGCGAGCGAGAGGAGGAGGAAGGAGAGCCGGTGACTTCCCGTGACTGACAGTTAAGCACATCAGTACATTTCACCTCTGCCGAGCGCCGCGCCTGGATTCCATTCTCTTCTCTGAAGAGCTTGACGGCATAAATCAGAAGCAAGCACAGAGTTTGTCAGGTTTGAAGCTCCTATGATGGTATGTGTCAAATCAGTTGTAGCTAATCTGTCCGGGGAGAATACTGGCTTCATTACACTTGTATAGTTGAGTTCTTCCAGCATTACCGCTGTTTAATAGAACATGATTAGTCATCACGGAGAAAAAAGCATATTAGCTGAGGAGGTAGTTACATGGCACGCTTCGGTGATTGCTTGGATGTGATTGCAATATTCTTAGAAGCATCATATTATCTCAGACATGTTCTTTCAAGCCCTTGGAGCCCTCCTTTCTAAATTCACTGTCATAATTTAGTATCTGTTTAATTTTTCAGTCCAAAGAGAGGAAATGAGTTGCTGAGTGTTATTTGACTGCAGTCTCCTTGGTGTAAAAACAAAATGGAAAAAATAAATAAGAGTAACTCCGAAACACAAAAAGGAATAATGAATAGCGCTATGGAAAAAAACATTTCAAGTACATTTAGTGAAATTAATAAACGCATTAAAGGCTAATATTTTTTTTTTCAGCCAGCAGAAATAGGTTCTGTCATTTTGCCAAGGTAAATTGTGTTGAGTTTTTGGTCACTCCTGTGATGCATTGCCTAACTTATACAGATTTTTGTATTGTGTCTCTAGATTCTATGTATGTAAAATCTATTTGAATTTTAAAAAAACATAAATATACATTGGATTTTTTTTTTTTTGTACAGAAAATGACATCTCTGTTAATTTATAAACTGTAATGGATGTGAACTAAATAATGTGCAACTAGTTAGGATCTGTGGGCTACAGGTCATTGTACATCGATAATATCCCCAGCAGTGACTCTCGTTTCCAAAGCCTGCGAGGAACATATCAGGAGGAGATCAGGGCACACTTGGCATGGAAAAAAAAAAAAAAGTGTGTGAGACCTTTTAGAAAGGAAAAAGAGGCTGTTTCTTAGCGCTGTAAATATATTTTAGCCCAGAAGTCAGGAAGCTTTCACAAGCCAAGACAAAAAGCCGTGTTGTGGCCGGGGGAAGATCAGGTTTGATTAAGCTCAGAATTGATAGCCTTCAGCGGGCAGGGCACGGCTGAGCTCCACTCCCAACCTGGCTGCTTTCGGCAAGAAAAATGGCTTGTGAAAGTAGCCTGGACAGTTCATTTGAATCCCAGGTTTTAATACTTGATTGGATTATTTTGGTCTTACCAGGCAGATCCCAGCTTCTGCCGTTTTCCCAGTAGTGGGATTCTGGCACAGGGAAGCAGCTTGCAGGGGTTTTGGCAGGCAGAAAAGTGATTTTTTTTTTTTTTTTTTGAAGTGGCATACGGCAGTGTGAAGATGGGGGAAGGGTATATCACGGAGAGAGTTGAAAACTCAACTGAATTCTGTGGCAAAGGAGCAATTATGTGAAGGCAGTGAGGTGCACACAGCATAGTAATTTGCAAATCTACCTGCTCGGATGTCTTTCCCAAGCCTTCGGTGGTGCTCTTCCTTGGGGCTCTGGATTTCACTCAGCACACAGTGGCAGGAGCGTGGCAGTTGCCGAGTAAACTCCATGTGGACAAAATGCAAAGGGAAAAAACATGATCTGGTTGTCTTAAGGAAAAAAAAAAAACAAACAGAAAATTATGGATTTGATGTAAATTATTAGATTGTGGTAGAAAAACAAGCCTCAAGGTGGAAGCACAGGAATATTGACCAGCTTCTCCTCTTTGGAGGTGTCCTCCTTTTGTACTTTGTTACTATATAGACCCTTGATGCTTTCTGGGGAGGGAATCTTCCTTTGCCCAGCCTAGGCTGGCTGAGGCAGAGCAAGGACACAGCTGAGTCCCTTCAGACTGGGATAATTTTAAACATTTATTTTTTTTTTAATTAAGGAAAGGTGTCTGTTGTAATTGCTATTTCTCCATCATTCCTGTGCAGCTCCCTGATCTTTGGTACTTACAGGTGGTCCTTCGGCGACGGGACCACCCACCCAACGTGCAGCTGACGGGGGTGCTGTGAACCCACTGCGTCTTGGTGCTCATGAGCTTTATATCCCTGCAGGGAAACCCGGCAGGGATTCGGGAATGGCGATCCCAGAGGTGCTAGAGCTGCCTGCTGTTCCCCTGGGAGCATCAAGGGCATTTATTTGTATCCAAAAACCAAGTTCAGCGTTCCAAACCCACAGAAGGCAGATCTGCCGCCGCTGAGTTCTCAGTGCATGTTCCATTTCAGAGCTGGTTTTTTCCAAACTAAAGTTATTTTCTGTACATAGTTTAATGCTCTCTTTGGGCCACCTCCCTCTTACAAAGCTGAGAGTGATGTTTGGGAAACAAGGGCAACCAGGCTGTCATGCAGATTTCGGGTATATCAGTTATATGCTCCTTTCATAAAAATTTTCTGAGGGCGACCCTTGAAAAAACACAGAATGTTTTTAAGAAAGGAAATTCCAGTGTATTCCAGGAAAAATTAGATATCCAGGCTAGCCAACTAATATTTTAATTGAGCGGTAACACAGTTGTTTTTAACCTAAGCGTGTTTTTCCCTTGGAGGTGTAAAAGTGTAACTATGTTGGAGTGGTGTAGGAATATGTGATGGCTTCCCCAGACACATGGGGAGGATTCATGGTGGTGGATGCGGCAGCAGCAGGAAATCATAGAATATCCTGAGTTGGAAGGGACCCGCTGGGTGAGATCACCCAGCGCTGTCTGTCCAGGTCAGGAGACACCTTTCCTGCCACGACAGCTGGTGACGCTGCACCACGGGAGGACAGACGAGGGTCTGTGCCTTGTGTTGGCACAGCATCCCCCGTTCAAATAGGTTTGGTTGGAAGGCTGGCAGGAGTGTTGTGGCACCTCCTGAGCTGGTGGGACACTTGGCAAGGAAGTAGGGCCAGCGTAGGCTCCATCCCCTTCTTGCACAAGGGGGGAGAGGAGGGGAAAGCCCTTCCCACCAGAGCTGAGAGCAAGGATGGAGGAAGCTCTCCTTGGCTGGATCCCAGTGGGGCTTGGCTTTGGGAGCTCCACGTGCTGTACAGGGAGTGTGTTTGCACTTTGCAGAGGATGTTCTCGGAGCTATCCAGGTGCAGAATCAGGCAGTTTGTGCAGCACTTGGGGTCCTGCAGGGATTGCCATTCCTCCTGCTTTTGCCCTGTTAACCCAGCCCTTTTCTGCTCGTGCTCTCACCTTTAGCCCCTCACTGCTTTCCTGGAACCCACTTGCCAGGCTGTTCACACCCTTTGAGCGTGTTATGGACAAATTACACCCAAATTGCCACCCAGTCCGTAAGAAACCCCAGCAGAAACCTGTCAGCTGAAGCTGTTTTCTCGGCAGTGTGGTGTTCATTGCATCCCCCATTTAACCCTTCCCAGCATCCCAGATACCTTTAAGTCCCCCTTCCTCTGCACTTTATCCACAACAGCTAAAACACTAGAAGCGAGTCAGCTGTTCTGTCACCATCAGCACCTTCCTTCTATTTTTAGCTAATTGCTGTCGAACAGTGGGGATGAGTCGGATGTGTCATATCTGGCATCTGAACCTGGATATTGCTGAGGAGGGTTCACTTCTCCTCGCTCTTTATGAAGAAATAAGATCCAGCCAGGGTCCTGCAGAGATTTGGCCAAGGGCTCCCATTACCACATTTCTAATTTTATTGGTAAAAGGGGGCATTAAAAAAAAAAAAATATTTTTGAGAACTTGGTTATGAATTAGGTGCTGCTTGGAAAGCCAGGCGAGCTCCTGGAAGGTGAGAGAGGATTTTCAAGCATTTGGGCATAGTGTATAATAACCATGTAAACATTAATATTGTTTAATTTGCCATCTTGTCCCCGTTTCCCTAAATTACGTGTGTTAGTGCAAAAAGAAAAAAGCTTTAGCGGCACTTGGAGATTTCCCTTGGCCAGAGGAAGCTGAGTCACGTAGGGAGAGGAGTAGAGGTGGGAATGCAGGTACGGGCTTAGAAATGATCTCCAGCACTGTAATGTAGTGTAATTAGATTATATGGGGTTGGAATAGCTTCATCTTTTATATTTGTATGGAGATTGGGAAAATGAAGTAATTTGTAGTTTCTAGTATAAAGTAGTAATAGTGGAGACAAGCACAGATTTCACAAGGGGGTCCCGAAGGGGCCCTTTCCAAACGTCTCGGGGAGCCGCCTTTGCACCTTAACAGGGATGGTTATTGGGTTTTGTTAGTTGGTCACTGATGAAATGGTCCTTGTCAGTGGTGGGACTCAAGGGAAAGGAGGGGAGCATTGGGGACCAAACCTGGGGCAGCTTGGCTGGGCAGGGGACAACTTGTCCATCCTCATCTCACAGTCAAGCATCTTCCTCCCCCCTCCAGAGGCAGCTACAGCGATTCCTGAGTGGGATGTCCAGCTGCTGGTCTTGGATCCTCAGTTACACATCTTCCGTTCTTGGTGATTTGTGGGTAAAATTTGTTGCGTAGAAAACCCGTTTTTGGATGTTCTTGTGTTTGCGGCACAGTAGGAGAAAATAAAAACACTTCAGATTAAAGTTCTTTCCGAGGTAGAAAAACACTAAACCACCCTAAATTAAGAGGTTCTGCAGAGAGTTTTGAGTTCTGAAATTCTAAACTACCAAAAAGCAGGTTGGTTTGAATGGTTTTATTAGAAAAGAATCTCCTGTTTGAAAAAATAATAGGGGCCATAGAGCAAAATTTTAAAAGTTGTAGGTGGGTGTATTTGTTGATTTAGGGTGCTCTAGGTTTTGCTTTGTTGTTTGGCATGGGCCAGTTTTTGGAGTAAGTATCGGGTGGTCTCATCTCAGGACAGTTTACCTTGAGTTGACTGAATCTGTCTCACACTTTAAGGGGAGGTTCAGAGGGTTTCAGCCAGGATTTTTGGGAGCTGTGAATAGTTCATGTTTTTGAGAGGGGAATTGCATGATCTTTGAAAATAACAGGTTGTTTTGGAGGTTCTTTTAGAGCCATCTTCAGCCCCAAATCACCAAGCATGTTTCTGGTCATCTTGGCCCCATGTTTCATTTCAGGGTGACAGCAGTATGTGGGTGAATTAACTCCCGTCATTTACCACTGTTCCTGGAATGTTTGGGGGGGGGGGGAGGAGTTCTGCTTGTGGATGGATAAAATAAAAATGTTTCAGTGCATTTCAGCAGTTTTAAGCTCTTCATCTCTGTATGTGTGCCCATCTCCCAGATCCCTGGGGCACATTCCAGCGGTAGCGGTTGGTTCTGTTGGCAGGCAGAGCTTCAGCTTTCCCCTGGCCATCAACTCCTGGATGTGTGTTTAGCTTCCAGTAGTTAAGGACTGACTGTTCTGCAGTGCTTCAGAGCTAGTGATTTTTACCTGTGTGTTCTGTACAAAATGTGAAGGGAGGGTGGGTGGGGGATGCTTTCGGGGGTCTCACGGCATGCGTTGCTCGCTGGCAGTGAATGCACCATCAGCTCTTTTGTGTACGCCCCGTTTCCCAGAACCCATCGCTGTGGGTTTGGTGCTGTTTCTGAGAACTGAGGAAGCTGAAAACACTTCCCTGGTCCTCGTGAATTACAAGGTACAGGGTGTAAAACCCCTCAAACAAACCAGGTCGCGTCTGGTCTGTGCTGAAGGAAAACCTCAAGCTCGTGCAGGACCCAGGAAGGGGTTTGGTGCTGAATGGGCGTCGTTATTTGGCAACTGGATCCCAAATGCAGGGGTTGAGTTGAGTGGGTGAAGTGCAGTCAAGGTGTTCTGAGCCCTAAGGTGAAGGTGGTCTGTCACTAACCACACTTGGTGTGTACGTGTGTGCCTGGATGTGCTCTCCACACTGCTGGTGGTTACTGTGGGAATGTGGTGCACACATCAGCCACAATCCATGGCTGGAGCCGCCTTTTCAGTCGGATGTTTCCAAACAGGCAAATTTCCCAGTTTGAGTCAGACCAGCCATTCCCAAGAGTGCAGGGGGCAGGGTGGGGGGCACCAGCTGGAGAGATGCAGGAATGGGAGGTACAGGCTTAGTGCAGCTCAGGACTCACACAGAGACCTGCCTCAGAGGTTTTCCAAAAATCCAGCTCCTTCAGACAGCAACACCGAACTTGAACTTGGTCCCTAGGACTGGAGCAGGCCCCCTTGGCTGAGAGGAGAAATCCCAGCTTGCCAGCCCCGGGGGTGGGAAACACCAGGGAAGGAGATTCTGAAGTTGAAAAGGACAGAGCGTTGCAGCTCAGAGGCCCTTTTTTTATATAAATTTGCTTGAAACTCAGCCTTCTGGCTGACTTTGAGCATGGGACCTGCTGCCCTCCTGTGGGTGAGTCAGCGATGCTTTGGGTCCTGCTGCTTTCTGGGGCCGTTGGGGGTGGCAGTGGGGAGATGTTTCTGATGGGCTGTCTCCGGCCCCAGGGGCAGCTGCTCCCTCCACGTGTTCTTGGCCGTCACTCTCTGGCCTCCAGACTTTGCCATGTGGGAGCCACAAACCACATCTGAAGCTCACTGAGGCTTTGCCTGTGCTGAGTAGTCCAGGAACAGTAGTCCTGTCAGGGAGAATCCGTGGGGAGAGAGAGGGCAGGTCTGGCAGGACAGGAAGGGGCTGTGGTAGGGACATGGCTGAGTGTGTGGAAACGATGGGAGGGTCATTCATTTTCCCCTCCTTCTATTACTTTGAAATGCTGTTGAAGTCCCCACAAGCATTTTTTCTGAGTATCCAGAAATTCAGCTGGATTCTCCATTGAATCTACTGGGCTCCTTTTGCTGATCCATGGGGGAAATTGGACATCCCCATCCTCTGAAAGCACACGGCCCTTTGCTCTGTGGAAGTACCAAGTTTCCAGGGCTCCAGATGCATTCGGCCCAGCTCTCTTTTACTGTGTCAATGTCAAGAGCACCTTTCACTTGTAGACACGTAGGTGGTGCACAGACTGAAGGGTTATTTGGGTTAGGAGTGTCTTCTCAAACACCAGGGACTTGTTTTATGTAAGTATTGCCTTTGGACTTGGATTGGAATTGCCAGGAGCTTGACAGTGCAGCTCCTGCTGCCTTAAACCTCTCGGCTTCAGTGGGGTCTGAGCGTGTCCCAAATGCCTTGCCCTTGTCTGAGGCAGAACAGCTCTGAGCTGGCAGAGTTAGGCTGTGTCCTGACCTCTCTGAAGGCAGGGTTTGGCCCCTGGTCCCAGCCAGGTCGTGGTTTGAGGTTCAATCTAACGGGCACCTTTATTTCGGGAAGCGGACGCGTAAACTGTTCTCTTTTCCTTTATTCCTGAATAACCTGTGACCGCCTGCAAAGGCTGGATTTTGCATTCAGCCCCCAAGTCTTTCAGGTTTTTCTGCTTTGTGATGTTTGTCTTTCCGGTTGGGATGGGGAGAAGAGCCCAGGTGAGTAGGGACACCCGAGACCTCTGCTTGGGGTAGGGGCAGGAGGTCCCTAGCACGTGGCAGGCTTTAGAGCAAGTTTGGGGTTGTTGTTTTATTTTTGTTTTCTGTTTCTGTAAATAATAATGTATAAATGATGACAAGACAGTGTGGAAATTCTAAAAAAAAAAAAAAAAAAGAAAAAAAGTCTTTTGTTGTTGTTTTTATATTACCTCATTCAGCAAGTTTGTTTTACAATGACTCAATGATGCTTTATTTATATTGTTTGTACTGTAATTAAACCGATTGACAAACATTTCACTTTGCTTGTTGTTTCCTATGATTTGGGTTTGATTAAGTATGCCAGTTTGTATTATGTTCCCCTTTCCTCTCTCTCTCTCTCCCCAACACATTGAGATTTTTTGTGTCAGCTGTACAGTATTCTGAATAATTAAAAAAAAATAACAGAAAAAAAAACAACAAAGAACAAAAAGTTGTAAAGTACTGCAGAGAGAGGCTGCTATATTATATAGGTCTCTTTCTAATAAAGACAAGAAAACTTGTTGGTCGCAGCTTGTTCTTTGCTTGAGTCTTCCTCGTGTTATTGAGCTACACCTGCCCTGGCCCTGCTTCCTCCCCCTGTTAATGATGAGATCCTGTCACTCCTGCCAGTAATAAAGATGAAGGATTATCCCAGACCTGGGATGTCAGAAGAGCCAGTAATGGTGCAAATTGATAAATTAAAAAGCAATAAGTCAATGGTGTATATGTAAGAGTTCTGAAAGTGCTTGTGAAGTGAATGACAGATCTCCCAGCCAAAAATATGTGAGCTTTCATTAAAAACAGTTATTCTCCCCGAGGAAGAGAGAGTAGTAAATGTTGCACCTTGGCTTTAAGAGTCTCTGGAGGTGATCCAAGGAATTAGGCCAGTAACGGTTACATCTGTATCTGCTAAATTGGTTGAAATGATCATTTAAAGTAAGAATAATAAAACATCTTTAAGGTCATGATATGGTATGGTCTAATCACTTCTTTGAAGGGAAATCATGGCTCTCCACTAGGCTCCTCGGAGCAAGTCCTTTAAAGCCCTGAACAATGGGCAAGTGATGGACGTTTATTTACAGCTTCAGAGGTCTTGTCCCAGGTGCATCCCGAGAGGGAACCGGGAATCTCAATAGGCTCAAGGAGAAGACAAACTATTGTCCTGATGCAGATGGTTGAAGGTGGGATGGGGAGGGAAGCAAGAGGTGATGGGTTTTCACTGGAGCACACTGGGAACTCTCCAGAGGGGTCCCTGCCTGGGCCATCGTGCCCCAGGGTGTTGGCAGTAGGATTTGTCATCCCAGTGGCTGGAGAAGGAAATTACATAAGGGTGAGGGAGCTGTGTGGGATCAAGGTGGGTGTATGGAGAGTAGCAGGAAAAATTCAGTAAACCTGCATTAACTGGGGGTTAAATAATGTGCCCTGGCATGGAGAAAAGAAATGTAAGATTTAAAGATCTGTAAGGACACCATGGAGTGAGACAACCAATGCTGTGGTTTGGCTCCCTGTACTTGTCTCACCTCACACAAAACAGAGAAATTAGGAATGTTCAGGGATGAGTAGAGGCAGGAAAAGTGTGGAATTTCCCTCAGAAAGAGACCCAAAGTGGGGGAATATGATAAAAGCAGACGAGAAGAGGAGAAGCAGCAGACTGGGGATGTCTCTTTTCCTGGCCTTGCACCCAACACTGTGCACGGGCTGATGGCACCAAAAGGCAGCACGGTCCAAACCAACTGAGATGGACAAGATGTGCCACAGGACCTCAGTGCAGCAGGATCTTGCACAAGAGAAGACCTGGCCAAGGCTGGACAGGTGAGTTTGCACCTCCATACTCTGAGTGGGACTGCCACAGGGTGGGATCTGGGGTTTGGGGCTTTATCTTTAACTCCTGCTTGTGCCTCGGCCTAAATGTGTTCATTCCTCAGGTTATTGCCCATCCCACTCAGTCTCCCACCCGCTGTCAGCTCTGTCCTGTCACATGGGCATTTGGCTGGGGTTTGGAGGAACTTCCCTGTTTCTTTTTCTGCTGCTCAGTTCTCCCAAGTGCTACAGGGAGGCTGTAGCAGCACTGTGAGGGATGAAAAACAACAGGACTGCTTGGGGATGTTGGGGTTTTACTTTTTTTTTTTTTGGGGGGGGGGGGGTCACATGGTTGTTTTGTCAAGCAGCAGCCACATTCCTTTGTTCCTGAAAGGTTTTCCCACCCCGTTCCAGCCCGTCCAACGCAGGAGGTGGGTGCTTTGTGCTCTCCCCTCTGGGTTTGAAATGTGAACTTCGAACGTGGGAGAACTTGTTTTGGATTCCCCCTGGGTGTAAAGCTGTAGTAGAGCTCTTTTTTTAGGAATCATCTGTCCCTCCCCTCCTTTGCTCTCCCAAAGGGGTGTGGGTTTTGATTTTGTGATGGGCATGGCTGGCTGCTCTCTCTCTCTGTAACAACCCTCCTAAGATCTGGCTTCTCCTGGAAGATCCTGGTGCCGAGGGATGGTGGAGCAGATTTAAGGATGTCTTTCATGCCCACATTTCTCACCTTACCCTAAGCCCACCTCCAGGTACCCCTGAAACACTCTCAGCTGGTGGCATTCACTGATACCTTGGAAGAAAAGAAAATATCCTACGGCAAAGCAACAGGGGTCAGAAAGAGGTTTTGAAGGAAAACTATTGATTCCCATAATGGGAGTAGGGGGAACATCCAACATCCACTTTTTTTTTTTTTTTAAATGAGAAAAAGCAGTTTCTAAAACCACCAGACTGTTGGTCTGCCACAAGGCCTCGCTGTTAACTCTGATGGGTGCTGGGAGCACCAGCTCAAGAAACCTTCTCCAGAGCCCAGAAGCACATCACTCATGCCCAGAGTCACTCCAGGACTCGGTGGCAGGAGCTGGAAGAGGTGTCCAGAGATGCTGCTCAGACACTTGGTGCTACCCTGATGGGGAAAAACCCAGTAGAACGTTGGGCTGGGGAGCAGGATGTCCCCACAAAGCTTTTCTAAGCCCAGCCCCGCCTGCTTTGAAGCTCCTCCTTCTGCCCTTTTTCCTGTTTCTGTGACGGATCTCAGGCAGGGGATTGCAGGAAGAAGCAGGCAATGTGGTTTTTTCTCTGGTGAGGCATCACAATTCCCACCTGAGCATTGCCCAGGACATGACTTTGGGGAATCATTTAGGTTGGAAAAGACCTTTAAGATCATTGAATCCAAACATAAAGAGAGAGCACAGCCTGCAGTAGTTACCAGGAGGGCGCACTGGGGAAACGTGGCTGCTCCTGTAAAACCACTCGATGTGCAGTCGGAAAACCACCAGCCCAGGGCAGGCTGGGAATCCCACCAGGCAGTCATTGATCTCGCCTAATGTCCAGTAAAGCCTTAATTGCCCAATAAATGCAGTCACAGTAACCACAGTTGATGTGCCAGCAATTAGCACTTCTTTATTTGCATTCTGCCCCCACCGATCTCCACTTCCGACTTCCAGGTCTGTTTGGTTTTCAGCTGGAGAGACTCCCTGGGTTTCCAAAGGGAGGAAGAGGAGAGCTCGAGTGGTGGGAGAGAGGTGATGCTGAGCCTCGTGGCAGGAGGGATGCAGAACCCCCTGCGGGGCTTTCCCGGTCCTCAAGGATTGATGTTGGGCTTCCAGGGAATGCACCAAGCCTGGGATGTGCTCAAGCCTTTTGGTGCTGCTGACACCAAGGGCATGCTTGTTGTTCAGCTGAAGAGAATCTCCTGATCATCTTTTGCAGCAGAAAATGGTCATTTTGGTGCTGGAGCAAACAATTCACATCATTTTGGAGGATTAGTGGAAATCAAAGGCCAGGAATTTTGATCTAATGAAGCAAGGGCTGGGATTCCAAGCAGCCTCAAGCTGCCAGAGCAAGGATGAGGCAGAGGGAAAAGCATCCTGCCTGATGCCCTCTGGCAGCTGCCAGGGTGAGGAGATGCAGCAGGAGGGAGAGAGGGGGTTCCCAAGTGCCAAAACACCTCATCCTGCAATGCTGCCAGTGCCGGCTGGACACTTGCTTTGAAATCCCACCTCTGCTTTGGGCCATGCAGAGAACGTTGCATCTACTTTGCAGGCAAAATGAAACCACTGAGAGCCCTTGGCTTCTGTGCTGGGATGAAGATGTCCATCAGCGTTTTGGTTTGGTCCCCGAGCGCTGCCTGGGCGTGGGAGGGAAAAGCTGCACATTGCCTTGGGAAAGGGGGGGGAAGCAGCCTGTCCCAGCCAGAAATTAGAATACAGCCAGCCCTGTGTCTACCCCTCTGAACAGACTGTCTTTGGAGGTGTCCTACAGGTTTTTGGGAATCTGGGGACTGGCAAGGGACTGTGCTGCCAGCCAGCCTGGTAAGTGGCACAGAACAGGGCTGTGCCCCGAACAGGAGCCCAGGAGAGCAGGGGCACACCAAAGGCTGCCGGGCGTCACCCCCGATGGAGGAGCCTCTCCGGCTGCTGCTGAGGCAACTGGATTTCAGTACCACCTTCCTTCCCACCCCCAGCACGCTCCCCTCCTCCTCCTCCTCCCCACCAGAGATGCAGCAGCCACAGCTCCCGCTCTGCAGATCCAACTGGTAATGGCCGGGCTGATTGACTGCAGATTTCCCTGTAACTGAGCTTAATTAGCAAGCTAATCAGGTCTGGAGTTGGTTCCAATTTATTTATTGGCTGATGGCTGCCACTAATCGGCCTGGCCAGTTAATACTGGCAGCGCTGAGGTTTGTGCCAGGTGAACAAATACATCAGGATTCCATCCTTTCCAGCACTGGGGGCTGGCAGCCAGAGCCGGGATGTGGGCAGGGTGGTATCCACAGCATCCCCTCCCCGTGAGGTGAGCGAAGGGCTGAGCACTGTGCCCAGCTCAGACCAGCTCTGGCTCACCAGGAGGATGATGTTTTCAGGCAAGGATAGAAAGGCAGCGTGTTCTTTGCAGATGACAGAGCTCAAACACCCAAAATAGTCCTCGTGGCGGGGCCGAGGCATCCAAAGGCAGTGTCGTCCGTGGGTCACCTTCAGAAGAGGTGACCCGGGGCAGGCCTCTTACAACTTGCACTTCTTAGTTCCCTCCAGCTGCGCAAGAGATTTAAAAGAAGATTTTATTTTGCTTAAAAAAAAAAAAAAAAAAAAAAAGGGAATTGTTCTGGATTTTTCTTTTCCCCTGGAATTGCTGGGAAAATGCTGTTAGTGTTCCCTGGATGCTGGAGCATCTCTGAGCTGCTGGGGGATCTTTTGAGTGGAGGCAAGGAGAAAGGAGAGCATCAGTGGTGTGGCAGAGCCTGTCTCTCTCCCACGTGTTGGGGAGCCAGGGAAGGAGGATTTAAAGCATGAGGAAAAACTCCCTTCCTTGGCTGCTGGCCCTCCAGGTGTCCCACCAATTTCTGGCTGTGGGACAGAGACGTGTGTGGGATGGCAACAAGCAAAGGAAGGAAGGGAATGGGATTTCCACGCCTTCATTCCCTGCTGTAGTGAGGAAGCAAAGAGAAGGGAGGCAGGATGGAAAGGAAGACATGGCAAAACAGCTGGAGAAGGCACTTGTGTGGCAGAAACCCACTCTTGGCTAAAGCACCTCTTCCCTGAAGGCATCCAGACCCGAGCTGACAACCTGGAGAGCAGAGAGACTCTCTGTGCCTTGTTAGCTGGCTCTGATCTGTGATGCTTCTCCATATTTTAAGCAAAAAAAGAAGGAAAAAAAGGCCCTGTTCCTAATGTGAGTCTGCCTGGCTGGAGCTGCCAGCACCGACTCCCGTGCTGCCATCCATCCTCCTTTTGCTTCAAGGGCCCTTCAGTGCTGGGATTTTCTCCCTGGGAAGGCACTTTTGGGCAATAATCGAGTCATTTCTGAATCTCCTCTCTCTGATAAACCAGGAGGCAGGTGGGTGTCAGAGCACTGGATGTTCTGAGGAGCTGCAGACCCTCTCTGGACCTGGTGCCTTGGTGACAAGGGGTGACAATTCCAGCGTAGGACTTCCTCAGTGCCAACAACGAGCGGGGCCACGTGGAGCATCCTGTTCTATCCATGGACACCCCACCCCTGGAAGTGTCCAAGGCCAGGTTGGACAGACCTTGGAGCAACCTGGGCTAGTGGAACGTGTCCCTGCCCGTGGCAGGGGGTGGGATGAGATGGGCTTTGAGGTTCCTCTCCACCCAAACCATTCTGGGATTCTCAGGAATTGGGGGGCATCCTGCCCTGGGGCTTTCAGGTGCTGGAGTTCATCCATGCCAGGCAGGGAGCTGGGGAATCATGGGCTGGGTGAAGCCAGAACCCCCCCAAGGCAGGGGATGCTAGTGGCACTGGGTGAGCGGAGGAAGGAGGGTGGGTTTCATGGCTGCAGCTCTGAAATCTCTTCTGGAGAGGGTTATTAGAGGGAGTAATTGGGATCACCTTACTTTACAAATGTTACTTTGCAGAATGAGGCAGGAAGACAGATCGATCTCAACTATTATTCATTAAGGAAAGTCCTTTATAAATCCCAAATTAACAATTTCTCTTAGAGAGAGACTTCCCATTACCCTTCTTTCACGGGAACTTATTGCCGCTTTGGAAATGGGGAAATATGAAAATAATTGGGGAGGGGCGAGAAATAGCAGCCATGGGCTTAGGAGCTGAGCATCTGTTTAAAAAAAAAATACAGCTGTGTGTCTAAAAAATGACCATTAGCCCAATTCAGAGGGGCAATGTTTTTGACAGATACTGTTAGACCAGGGCCATAACGACGACGTTCAGAAAAGCCCAAGTGGCTTCTTAGCAATGAAGGGGCTATTTGTAAATGTTCAGGGCTCCACGACACAGCCACAGGTGGGGAGGGGCTGCAGAAGGTCTCTGCTCTCACCCCTCCTCTCTGTGCAAAGAGATGAGTGATGGGGATGGGGGCAGAAGCTGCTGTTACTGGTTGGACTGGGGGACTCTTTGCACTGGTCCTTGCCATTGGGGCTGCACAGTGATTTAAGTATTTAGGGGGTGTTGCTGCATACTGAGGGTCTGTCCTGGTGTTTGGGGAGGGGAGAGGGAGTTTCATCCCAAACTCTTTCGGTTTTTTGGGTGAAAAACACCAAGAAAAAGATGTGTTTGTTGGTTTTTTTTTTCAAGTAGTGGGAGAAAACCAAAGAGTTATTGCTACTTAAAAACTCTTAGGTGCCTTCCAGGTTTGGAGCAGGACATTGAATTTAAGCAGGAGGGTAACCTGGTGATTTTTATAGAGGACTTAGGGGGTAGGCTATGTATTTCATAAGGTGCATTCTCCTAGCTGCCAAAATTTAGGGTGATGGGACATGCCCTGGGGATGCTTCAGCGGTGTGTGCAAAAGGATTTAGGGTTAAGAGATGTTGCTGTTGCCCAGAGAAATCCACTGGTTTGTTTGGGTTGAGGTTGCCAGCAAAAAAAAAGCAATCACTTAAGTTGTATATCCGTGCCCTGGCTCCTTTTGGTTGTTGTGGGAAAACCAGCCGGGGAGGCAGATGTCTCTCAAAGGGATTTTGGGGCCATACCCACCTTTTCCCACAATCTTCCTGAAACTGGATGCTTTTACAGCAAGAATAGACTTCTTGAACAGCATCACAAGTGGAAGGACAACTGCAAAGATTTCTGTTCAAACTCAGGCAGATGCAGTTTTTGCCACTCCAAGTTATGTTAACTTAAAAAAAAAAAAAAATCACTGCTCATGCCCCTTTTGGGGAGGCCATTTTTGGGATGTTGGTACCTTTTAGAGCAGATTGGGGGCTCCAGGCACTTGGCATCACACATTCACGCTGCAAGCTCCAGCTCCGTCCTGTTGATCACACTCTCCTAGAAAATTATAAATGGGAGTCCCCGGCTTGTCTTTTGCTCCGTTAATTAATAGGATTTGAGCATTAAAACTGCTCCCCCGGAGTCGGCGACCGGCCCTTTGCCACCCACTCAGGCCCCTTGCCACCAATTCGCTCATCCTGGCAGGTCAGCGTAAACACCCCATATTTTACTGCCAGTTTTAGATGATTCCCCTGCCTTGCAATTATTTTCCCGGGGGACGGCGAGGGATTAATTCCAGGCACCCGTTCCCCCGCACATGGTGCCGTGCCCTCGCTCCGAGGCGGCGCGGAGCATCCGTGCCCTGGCAGCGGAGAATTCCAGCCGCCGCTCCCAGGTCCGTCCGCCCGCTGACGAGGAGCACGTCGCGGAGCCGGCTCTGCGCTCCTGTTCCTGCGCTCCCTCCATCCATACCAAGGGTGAAGGGCTCGCTGGACACGGCCCCGCGGGCACAGAGGGAACCCGGGCACCGGCGGGGGGGCTCAGGGGGCTGCACTGGGGGGCTCAGCCCCGCCGGGATCGTGGGCAGCCCCGGCTCGGGCACGCTCGGCATCGCAGCGAGGGAACGAGGCTGGTCGTTCCCAGGGATTTTTCCCACATCGGGTTGTTTGTAGCAGGCGGCACTCGGGGGCCTTCGTGCCCCACAGGAGGTTGCCCGTATCCCGAGGGGGTTTGCCTGTAGCTAAAATCTATACAGGTTTTGTAGAATTCCGTGTGGGTTCTATAGAATCGTTTTGGTTTTAGCTAAAATATCCCTTTCTGCATGATTTTATCTACGTGACTTAATCTGCTGCCGGAGTTGGGAGTCGGGGCACAGAGGAAACACCGTGTTTTAATTTGGGGCTGAGACGCCGGGAGCTAAAGCAGGGGTTTAAAATCCACGTGGCTCCATAAGGAAAAAATACCCAAACAAACAAAAAAACAACAACGACAAGATAAAAATAGACTTCATCCATCCTTTCTCCAACAGGCCCGCTCGGAAAGGCGGCCTTTTGCTTCTCCTCTTCCCAGGCTGAGGCCCGGGGAAAGTTTGGGCGAGTAAGTTTGCGGAGCCGGAGGGAGGGCGGCACAGATCGATTGGCGCGTTTAATAGGATCAGGTCAGTGTAATCCTGTTTTAGCCATTGTAATTCAGGCAGCCAAGGAGACCTCAAACTATAGGGGAAGGGGCTTTTAAAACCTCAGCGGTCCTGCCACAAAGCCAGAGGCTGGGGCCGGGACAAAAGCGGGAGAGAGGATGAAGTGGCTTGAAATAAATAGATTAAGGCTCTCTATGGGCCGGGCGTAGCGGGAGGGAGAAAAGAGCAAGCGAGGGGCGGGCGAGCGTCCCGCGGCCGCGGGAGGGGACAGAAGGGACCGGCACCCACGGGGGACACGGGCCGGCCGGGCTGAGCATCCCCTCCCGCCGTGGGGCGGCCGGGCCGGGCCCCGGGGGGGTCCCTCCGTCCCCCCTCCCCGATCCCCACCGCGCGGGTTTCCGAAGGCTCGGGATAGGCAATCAATTTTTATGATGCAATTTATAATTCATACAGGTTGTCTTCGTACATATGGTGTTGCTTTTGTGTGTCAGGGTGCCGGGTGCTTTATGACGGTGACGGCGGGGGTTTGCATCGGCGGCCACTTCCCGGCCCCCTCGCTCTCCTCGGCGGGGATGGAGATGGATAATGGATACGGCCCCATGGAGGCGCGGGGCGGGGGGGGGCTGATCCCGTAAGACAGCGACTCCTGAGGGGTGGGTGACTCTTCCAGGGGGCAACCTTCCCCCATTGAGGATGCCCCGTCCTCGGCAGGCATATTCCCAGGGATATTCCCAGGGGGTGCAGACCCCCAGCCCCTCTCTCCAGAGGTTGGTGTCAGCCCCACTGCAGGGGATGCTCTGCAAGGAGGCTCCCAGGGGATAACCCCGCCCGAGGGGGGGTTCGACGCCCCCCGCCCGGGCACAAAAGGATCCTTGTCAGCGGGGCAGCCGCACCCCCGGGGGCAGGAGGGGCAGGTAAAGGCACAAAGCGCAGCCCGGCCAGTCCCAGCTGAAATAATTAAACCAATTAAGTCAGTACAAACAGAAACGAGGCGGAAGGCAGGGCTGTCCCCTCCGAGGAAGAGGAGCTCCCCCCGCCTGTCCTGCCGTGAGTTTGCCCGGTCTCTGCGCAGCCCTGGCATGCGGTGAGTTTGCCGGGTCACTGCGGCGAGGGAGTGAGAGGAGGGGGATTTAGAAGCTGTGATGTCTTATTTAAGAGCGAGGCAGCGTCCACCTAGCCCCGCTGGAGAGGGGTCGCCTCCTCCAGTCGCCGCAGCCCAGTGCTGTGAACAGCAGCGGCTTAAAAAAAATAAATCTAGATGTATTTTAAAAAGGGGTTTTGGTAAGGCTGGCTGGAGCTGAGGAGCACGGGAGCAGGGCAGCTTCCCTTCCCCTACCACTCTGTGCTGTGCGAAGCGGGCCGGCATCGCTGCCGCGCTCCCCGAGCACCGCAATTATTTGATCTGCAGATGTAAGAGGAATTTATTGTAACAACAAATATAGTGATGTCAAAACCCAACCTTGGATTAAAGCCGGCAGCCAAAGGGGAAGTGTATTAATTTCAAACAGCATCAGAGGCCAGTGCCTATTAGGACGAGCTATTCTTCAGACCCCCCCATCAGAATTAATCATTGGGAGTTAATTTGAAGCTCAGACAAGTTGCTGTTAATTTAGTGCAGGGAGGACGGGATGGAATAAAAAGCTGAGGTGCTGGCCGGGCCTCCTGGGTCTCATTAATCAGCGAGCTGAGACGGCCTGGCTTGATTACAATTTGCAAAAAAATTCATTAGAGCCTGGGCGATTGACAATTTTTCTCTCTGCCTGTGATCTGACTCATTAGGCAGCCAAATGAAAGCCATGATGATGGTGATGATGACAGCTATCAACCCCCTCGCTTGTTTATCTCCTTCTCCTCCGGCCCCCGGCCCGGGGCTCCCCCCTCCAGCCCCGAAGCCCCACTCCCGGGATAAGGGGGGAGCAATGGGGGACCCCAACCCGCGGAGTAAATAACTTTCCAGTGCCTGGGGCAGACGCCGGCTTGGAGGGGGAGAGATGCCCGGGGGGGGTACAGGGGTGAGGAGCAGCTGCTCCTCCCTAAAATACAGCCCACCCCGCCCCGTGGGGGGGTACAGCCGGTGGGGGGGAGTGCACCCCGTGTGGGGGGGTGCACGGCAGCGCTGCCCCCCGCCCGGGCCGGCTCCGGGCGCTGTGCTGGCCGAGCAGCGTCCCCTCTGCGCCGAAAGCGAACCGAAATAAATTCAAATAGTGCATTAAGGGAAATTTTAAAAGCGCTCCGAAGAGGAGCAACGCTGGGAAACCTCGGAGGGGGGACACGGGTGGGTTTGTCCCACGCGTGTCCCAGCTCCCCGCTCCCTCCCGCGGAAAAACGAAACCAAAAATTTTGATTAATAACAGGGGTTTTTTAGAGCAGCGGGCAGTGGCGGCGGCTGCCGTAAAGGTTGGAATCGCCCGTGATTTTCCGCCGGTCCCCGCGTGTCCGCGGCTGGCCGTGGGGCCGGCTGCGATGCTGCCCGGGACCGGGCCGTTCTGGGGGGCGGCTGGTGGGAACGGGGACCCCCCACGCTGCACCCCCGGAGCCGCCGCCAACCCCCTCTGACCCAAACAAAACAATAACAATTATTATGATAAATAAATGATGAGGCGCGAAGGCTACAAGTGATGTGGCCCAGCCAAACGTGGGTTTACTCACCGGAGCCCGTCCCGGGAGCGAATGACCCCTCCCCGGGTTAATTTTAACAGATTCCCCCGGAACCCCGTTTTCTTCGGGAAATTTTAACTCCAAATCGCCGCCACCGCCAATGACACGGTGTCACCGGCACGGATGCAGCCGGGATACGGGAAATGGGGGGGGGGGGGAGGAACCCACAAACGGGATGAAAAGGATGCGGGAAGTGGGGGACGCGGGACCCTTCGGCCCCGATTCCCCCCCGGCGCAACGAGAGCGGACGCTGGGCTGGAGGGGCGGCTGAACCTCCGAACACGGGGCTGGAGACCCGCTGGCTGCCGGGGGAGGCTGTGGGGGTGCTCCTACCCCCCCCTTCCCCCACACACACACCCGAGGCCATCCCCGTTTGGTCACACTAAACGCCTTTTTTTTCCAGCTTTTCCATCCCGCACAAAAAAAAAAAAAAAAAGAAAAAAAAAAAAGAAGAAACTTTTTCGCCCGTCTCCCCCCTCCCCGACAATAAACGTGGCTTCGGGGAAAAAAAAAAAAAAGGCGAGAGCAGCATCGCTCCGGCAGCGCAGGAGGGGGAAAAAAAAATCAGCTCAACGCCAAATCCTGGACAGAACAGCCGGGGGCTGGAGGGCTTTTTTTTTTTTTGTCTTTTTTTTTTTTTTTTAAGTCTTTGTTTCTTTGTCGGTTTTTATTCACAAGACTTAGTTTGCTTTTAAATTTCATAACTTATAAGGAAATAAGCTACATTGAAATAAATTAAACACAATAGAGAAGATCGTGCTGCTTTTTTTTTTTTTTTTTTCCTTTTTTATCCCCCCTCCCTCTCTTTCTCTCTCTCTCTTTCTTTTAAACATGGCTTGGTAGAATAGGCAAACCAAATCGACAGAAAGCCAGGCAAAAAATAGATTTCAAAACTCGTCCCCCAGTGCCTGCCACTCAGCCATCGGCAACAAAACTAAACAATAAAAAAGGCATGAAATGAAACTCTTAGTTTTCTTTCCGTGTTTTTTTTTTTTTGTTGTGTTTTGTTTGTTTGTTTTGTTCTCTTGTCTTTTGTATTTTTTACCTTTCGCCCCCGATAAGAAAGACAACCCAAAAGATGGCTAAAGCCGCTGCGGGTTTCGCTGGGGATGCTCTGGCGAGGGGGATCCAGCGCCGACACCACACCACATCCACGGTCCCAGCCGCAGCCGAGGCAGCGTGAGCGGGTCCAGAGCGAGGCAGCGGGATAATAAATATCTGTGTGTGTGTGTCTCTTCCGGCGTTTGATATTCCTGCTCCGAACCAAAGCAGTTTCCAAGCCTCCTTCCCTCGCAGACTCTCGCTGGACTCGGTAAGTGGAAAGTTTCGCTTTATAATTCGCTCGTGGCAAGGATTTGCCAAGCGCTCGCCTGGGGTTTTTTTCTTGTTGGCTGGTTTTTTTGTTTATTTAAGGGTTTGATTTTTTATTTTTTTTTTTTGCTTCTCTTATTTTTATTTTTGTTCGGGTGGGCTGCTTTTAAACCCCGATTTGGAAACTTTTCCCTTAAAAACTCGTGGCTCTGAGTGTAGGGAGAGATCAGGGTCGGGCTTGCTCCAGTTGCTGATGCTGACTCCTGATCGCAAACCTGCTGACGTGCACCGGGATGGGGACCACGATCTTAGGGTTTCGGGAAGGTTCCCCTGTCTTGGAGTTGGCATTGCCCGCCTTGACCCGTTTCCATTTTGCCCGTCTGTTCTGGAACCAGATTTTCACCTGCACCTCGCTGAGTTTGAGGGCGTGAGCGATCTGGGACCTCTCCGTCAGGGACAGGTACTTTTTGCAGTGAAACTCCTTTTCCAGCTCCAGCAGCTGCTCGCTGGTGAAGGCTGTTCGCCTCCGCCGGTTTTTGCCCGTGGATGTGGTGTTGGTGGAATTGGGGGGGTTCTGGGTGTTTTCCTCCAGCACGTTGCCAGAGTCCTCTTCCTTGTGAGCCGCCTGGCCGGTGATGTTGTCGTCCGAGCTATAGTCTAGATCGCTGTCCATGGAGAAACTTTCCTCCTTGCCTTTCGCATCCTCTTCTGCTTTGGGGTCCTCCTTGCCCTGGCCCCGGAGAGCCCCGGCTGGAAGCGAAGCAGAGGCCTTTCGTTAGCATCGGGTACCCTCCGTGCCGCGGCCGCCGCGCCGCCCCCCCCCCCCCGCCCTGCAGCTCCATCCCCCGAAAATTGATGGCTTTGGGAATTTTTTTTTTCCCCGGCGGATCTTTCGGTCGGGTTTTATTCTATTGATAGTTTTTCGAGCGGCGGGAGCTCGAACCTCCCTTCTCCTCCTCCCTTCTCCTCGGCCCAGCGGCCCCCCGGGGCCAGCCCTGTCTCCTCCCGGGGGTCCCTGCAGTCCCCCAGCCCCTCCAGCCCGCCCGGCCGGGGTGATGCGCGGAGCGGGCAGCGGGTCCCCGATTCCCCCCCGCCGGCATCGGCGCTCACTCACCGAGGGAAGCCTGGACGGCGTCGGCGGCGGGGAAGGGCAGGAGGGCTCCGTCCTTCCCCAGGAAGGCTTTGCCATCGTCGCCGCCGCCGTCCGGGGGTATCCCTTCGGCTTTCTCGAAGTTCCCCGGGGGTGCGAACTTCCTGGCGGCCTCCTGGTGCTGCGGGGAGGCGGGGAAGGTGCCGGGCAGCGTGGCCATGAGGGTGGAGGTGAGGGCCATGCCCTGGGCCAGGCTGGAGCAGAAGCCGGTGGGCAGGCTGGGCAGCTGGTGGTGGTGGGGGTGCGCGGGGGGCAGCGCGGGCTGCAGAGCGCCCTGCGGCAGCGCCGGCGGCGGCGGCGGCGGCGGCGGCAGCACCACGGGCCGGTAGGGCATGAACATGGGGTAGCCGGTGTAGACGAAGTGGCCGGGGGCGGGCGGCGGGGGGCTGCCGATGAGCGAGTCGATGCTGAAGGCCGTGCTGCTTCCCAGCGGGCGCTGCATCATCATCAGCGAGGGCTGGAAAGCCGCGCTCATGCCGGAGCGGCGGCGGGAGCGAGCGGGCGAGCGATCACCTTCCTCCTCCTCCTCCTCCTCCTCCTCCTCCTCCTCCTCCTCGGCGTGCGCGTCCCGCTCGGCGCGGGGCCGAGCCGGGGCGGAGCGGGGCCGCGGCCCGACAGCCCGACAGCCCGGGGCCGCCCGCGCTCCGGGGCCGCCCCGCCCGCAGCGCCCGCGCCCCGCGGAGCCGCCGCGCTCTGCCCGCCCGCGCCGCGCGGCCCATTCACATTTTGGCCGCCTGGGAACCCGGCCCGCCCCACGTGGCCGCCGCCGCCGCTCGCCATTGGCGGAGCGGGCGGAGCGGGCGGGGCCGGCAGGGGAGGCCACGCCCCTCGCCCCGCCCCCGCCCCCCCGGCCCATTCACGCTGGCCCGGACGGGGCGGCCCGGGCGGGACCTGCGCGGGTCCTCGGGCCGTGGGACATTCCCCGTCACACGCACCACTTCGGTGCTTCCAAAGCATTAAACCCTCCCTTTTTTAATTTTTTTTTCCCCCGAAAAAACCTCTTTTTTTCTTTTTTTTTTTTTTTTTTTTTCAATTCACGCTCCCCCCACTCCTTTTTTCCCCCCCTCTTTTTTTTTTTTTTTTTTGAAAAGCCCCCAAATAGGCTCCATGTGGTTCTGGGTAAAGTCAGCCCCTGGCTTGGCTTTGAAATTGCTTCTGCAATTATGTAAAAGAGCCATTCAGCAACACGGCGGAATTAAAAGCGATGGAGGGCTGCTCCCTTTTCTCCGGCGAGCTTCTCATGTTGGCCGGCTCAAAGCCTTTTCCAACACGACGTCTTTGGCGAGGACAAAAGCTGGGACACAAAAAAAAAAGGGGGAAAAAGGAAAAAAAAAAAAAAGCCCCCAAACTTGTAAATTGAACGTCAAGGGAACTTTACACAATTTCAAAGGCCATAAATAATGATAAAGGGACCAGGCGAGGAGGCAAACCCAGGCAATTAATGGAGGTTCCCAAGCAAAGATCAAGTGGTTTGGAAAATAAAATTAAATGCAAAAAAAAAAAAAGGGAGGGGGAGAAAAAAAGAGAAAGGAGGGGAGTTGGCTGGGGGTGGGATCCCTCCTGCCTCTGGGAAGTTGAAGTCTTCCTGGGACAATAGTGCTGGCTTTGCCCCTGGGCTTGGCTTTGGGGGGTTCTGCAGACAAGCCCTGACTTAAAGTGGCTTTTGGCAGGGGGGTGGGTCCCCCAAAACCAGGGGTCAACAGGCGATCCCTGTCCTGCCTGGCCTGTCTGCTTGGGAAGCTCTTACTGATCCACAACTCCTTTCTAGCTAATGGATGCTCCCGTTTTCCAGGGGAGGATGGAAGATGTCAGGCTGGGTGCTGTGCATTGCAGGAGGAAGGTGACCTGCCCACGGCAGTGGCTGGTGGGTGCTAAGGATTGGGAAAACCCTACTCTGTCCCCCAAATCCTACCCCTCCAGGCCCCCAAAAGCTCAGAGGCACACGGGGTGAGGGTGATCCCTCCAGCACTGGCACAGCTGTGCATCCCAAAGGACACCCCCCTCGAGCTTCTACCACCCCCCCCCCAGAAGTTCCCTTTGTGGTTTGTCCTCTGGAAAGGGGTATCACAACCTCCCTGCCAGCCCTCAGCAAGTGGCATTTGCAGTCCTCCCAAAAACCCCTTTCCCTGCTCATTCCTGCCACTGAAGCTCGTTGGCTTCCTGAAACGGGGGGCTGGGGCTGCCCCCCGACCCATGCCCGGATATCTGAGTCAGTTTATCCCTCCACATCTCCAGCCAACATCTGAAAGCGTTCTTTTCTTGGCAGAAACTATTAGAGGGGGGTTATTGCTTTTGGGCCTCGGCGCAGTTGTGCCGGCCAGTCCTGCCTGTGGCTCCCCTTCCCTGTCTCGGTGCGGCTTTTGGGGTTCCGAGCCCGGCTGGTCCCCCCGGCATGAATTCTGGGGTTCCCCCTGGCATGAATTCTGGGGTTCCCCCTTCCCCAGTGCTGCACTTCTGCCAGAGAAACCAATTTTCCCAGAGGTATGGCACGTGGGACAGGGTAGATGGCCACGGAAGCAGCTGCTGCTGGGGATGAGGGGGCTGTGTGGTGTGTGCGCGCAAACACTTTTGGGGCCCGTCTCTGACTTCAGGGGACTGGGAGAAGTTTACTTATCCAGCTCATTTCCATATGTCCAGACTCCCCTCTCAGAGGCCACCATATGTGCAGCAGTGCAGCGCTCGGGGCTTTTCCCAGCACGGCTGGATCTCCCCTGTGGGTGCCTCGGAGCCGCGCGTGTGGTTGTTTCTCTCCCGTGTTTTTCCCTTTTCCCCCTCCTCGGGATCCATCAGGCATCACCCGATCACAGCCCTCTCCTGCCTCCCTCTCCTTCCATCCACCACGGATGGAGCTGAGCTAAACTCTCCAGCCTCCCAAATCAGCAGCATCCCTGCTCGTTCCCAAACCAACCCGAGCGGGCTGGAAAGCCGTGCGGAGAAGCAAAGCTTTCGTTCGAATAGAAAAGCGAGTGAGAGAGGGGGGGAAAAAAATCATCTCTTTTCAGGAACCCACGTTAGATTGCGGAAAGGGGAGAGATAATTAGGCACGGTAATCCGGCAGGGCATGGAAATGTGTACCAACGCCCAGCTCCTGCAGCTGTTTGTATTGTCAGCCCCCTTCAAAATTTGCCCACAAACAAGTGCCTTTGCAAGACGGGAGCATTATTTCGGGCAAGAATAGGCTTTTTGTTCGGCACATAATTAGCTGATTTTTCTCCCGGAGAAAAACGTCGGCGATCTCTGATTGTCGGAGGAGCAACCGGAGCGTGATTGTGCCTGGGAAGTGTAGCAGGCGTGAGGGAGGCAAGGGGCAGGGCAGAGCAGGCAGGGGAGCCCCTGGAGGGACCCCCGCTGCCACGGGGACACGCCAGGAGCCTTTCTCAAGGGGTCTAAATCTAAATCAATACTTTGGAGGGTCATGCTTGGCTGGGGAGGAGCCCCTTTTCCCCCTGGGCAGCCTGGCTGGGCCGTGGTGTGGGTGCAGAGCAGGTCCCACATGGACCCAAGCTTGAAATGTGGCACTCAAATGCTGCTGCAGGAGGCTCCCGAGTCACCTGGATTAGGGAATGCTGAAGAGCAGGTGCCTTCCAGCAGGTTTTGTCCCAAAAAACCTTCTCAGGAGAGGAGCAGCAGATACGTGGAGGCATCTTTGAACTGGGCAGATTTTGGGGGGGGGGGGTGTGTGTCTGTGACTCTCGTGGTCTCTTGGCTGAGGAAAAATAGTGTGGGCTAAATAAACCCCCAAATCGGGCTGGGGAGGGGTGAAGCTTTTTGGAGTGAAGAAGGGAAAGAAGGGAGCCATGAAGGAAGAGGAGAAGTGGGATGTGCTTGAGCCCTTCCATGTGGGAATCCATAGGGTGGCAGAGGTCAGAGCATCCCTCCACCTGGGCTGGGGAGCCAATGGCTGCTCCCAGCCCTTTGGGCACCTCCAGGCTGTTGGCAGGGAGCTGTGCTGGGGGTTTCCATGGACCACATGGGATGGTGTCCTCCCATGGGGCTTTCGGGGGGCTGTGCTGGCAAGGAGCATTATTTGGAGGAGGGTCTGTGCTGCTGCTGGTCCCCGAGGTCAGTGAGGAGGGGTGGGGGGCAGCTCTGTTTTCCAGCAGATGTTAATACCACTGACTTTATCAAAGCCAAAACTCAGGCTTGCAAAGGCTCTGCCGAGCTAATTCTTGCATCCGCTGGGGAAATTTTAATTGCGTGGGAAATGTCACCAAAATCATCTCACCCTGCTGAGCTTTTAAAGTGATTTTTTTTTCCTGGGAAAGGGAGCTGAGCAAGAGGGGAGACCGTGAGCAGAACTACCCCCCAAAAAATCCGTGTATATTTAACCATGCAGGGATTAGGTGTGAGCACTGAATTAGGGATGCAGCCAGGGCTCTCCATCCTACCCCCGTCATCTCTGCGGGGAAGGTAGATGCGGTTTTGTGCGTGGCTCAGGGTTCATTTCAGCGGTTTTGGGCTGCGGGAGCTGGGAGTAAGAGGGATGGAGACGTGGGAGGGCAGGATTTGCCCCTTGGCTGTGGGAACAGGGATGCACATGGAAGCGCGCCCGCCGCGGGATGAGACCCCCGCCCCACGCGTGCCCGCCGGGAACCCCCTCCCGCCTCCCCCTCCCTTCTCAAGCGGGGGAAAAAAAGGCAAACCAAAACAAAAAACAACCCCCAAACCCCTCATTCGTCGCTTAATCCCATTAACTCCTTCGCGTGTTCCCATTTGAACTCTCGCCAGCCCCCCCCGCCCCCGCAGGGTCCCCGCACCGCGGCTCAGTCGCGGATCCGGAGGGGAGGGGTTCCCCTCCTGGGGGGGTCTCCCAAAACTTCCCCCCAGCACCGGGGATGTGCCACTTCCTATTGTCGGTTTATTTTTTTTCTATGTGTTTTTTCTCCCTTTCCCCCCCCTCTTTTCCCCCTTCCCCCCCCCTCCCCCTTTTCCCCCCCATTTTTCCCCTTCCGTCCCCCCCCCCTTTCCCTTTCTTTCTTTTTTTTTTTTTTTTTTTTTAACAAACTCGAAGGCGCTCGGGATTTTGGGGTAAAAAAAAAAAATAGGATAAGAGGGTAAAAATAACACCGTGCAGGTAAAAAGAAAAAAAGGGGAAGAAAAAAAAAAAGAGAGAAAAATTTTGACTTCCATAATCCCGGCTCATATCCCAAAATTCGTTCGGATAAGGGGAAGTAGGCTATTTTAAAAATTATTTTAAATGGATACATATTTAAATAACCGGAGTCCAAATATTTTAAGAGCCTTAAAGGAGACCTTAATCAAATGCATGGCTACGGAGAGATTAGTGGTGGCAAACCCCACGCACTCTCATTCCCGGCTTTTCGTGGAATCGAGTTGAGAAATCCGGCAGTTTAAAAAAAAAAATCCCGAATAAAAGTCTAAAATATTCCCAGGTCAGAGGGGCACCGTCTCATTAAAACCAGCGCGGTCCTGAAACTGCACTGCAGACATTAAAGTGCAGTATTTTTCAATTAGAGCTGACGAATTCAATCAAAATTCCATAGATTAGGATGAAATGAGGCATGGGTCATTTACAGGGGAATTTAATTGCAGAGCCATTAGACAAATAGTATATTTGCCATTCTCACATTATCCATCATTTTAGACATCAATAGAAGGAACAGCATCTTTACTAATACAGCAGCACTTCCCAATCTCTGCCTGTAAACACTCCCTTTCCCCATAGCTCCTGATTATATCTGATTTCATTTAAAGCCATGGGGGATTATAAATGTTCCTGCAATCAGGTTCATTAGGACTTCAAAAATCTCATTTCTGATTTGTATTGCTTTGCGGATCACCCAGTGCAGCCTGCTTTTTTTAAAAAAATAAATAAATAAAAAAAATAAAAAACCCCAAACGCTGTTTCATTACCGGGGCCACTTCGGGGTTTGATTATCACCCTGAGGAGCCCGTTTTCAGATTGTGGGAGGTAAACCCGGCTTCCCACTGGGTTCACCCACCCTCCCTCCATCCCCGCAGCATCCCCGGAGCGGGCTCGATCCTGCTCCAGAGGGTCCCGAGTGTGGGGAAGAACACGCGACGGGACGGCAAAACCTTTTTTTTGGGGGGGGGTGGGAGGGTGTGCATCACTCCTTAATTCTCCCCAGCTCCTTGCAAACAGAGAGGTGTGTGCATCATGGCGGGAAATTCCCATTATTTGGAAATTATTCTGCAGCTGGACCATCGGTGGTTTAATGCTGCAGAGTGGGAAAACGAGCAGGAGTAGCCCCACCACACACACACGCACAAAAAAAAAAAAAAAAAATCCTCGAGGAGAGAAGGTCTCTGACATTTTTTTCCTTAATAGCTGCATAATATTAAACGTCTTTCATAGAACAGGCACATCCAGATAGATTTAAAAAAAAAAAAAAAGAAAGAAAAATAAAGAAAAAAACCCAGAAAAGCCTTCATTTCCCCCAAATGTATGGCGTGCACAGCGCTGTGTTAGCTGCCTCAGTAATTTAATTGGAATGAAACGTGAAAAATGTGTCATTTTTTGAAGAATTTATGCATCGCTTCCTGGAAATCTCATTGTCTTAACTAGCAGCCTACTGTGTTCTGTTTAGCAGGCATAATCGCATTTTTATGTGTCTCCGTATTAGAAGTTAATGTGACCTCCCGTCTTTAGCTGCTGGAAAATAATAATAATAAAAAAAATAATAAAAACGATCCTTTCCTCGTAACATCTGCATCAAAACAAGGCGCCGGCAGGAGGGGAAAAAGAATAAAACAACCCCCCCCATGTATTTGGTGTGTGTATATATATTTAAATATATATAGCCAAACGCTTCTTTACCCGCCCGCCAAACTTATCAGCCCAAGCCCGGAGCATCATCCCACCCGGAGCATCATCATCATCCCACCCGGAGCATCATCATCATCCCACCCGGAGCATCACCACCATCCCACCCGGAGCATCACCACCATCCCACCCGGAGCATCATCACCATCACCCCGCCCGGAGCATCCCCCGCCGCCGCGCTCCCCGCGCCGCCGGCAGAACGGCTGGAACCGGGTGGGAAGAAGCCCCCTAAGCCCCCGAAAGCCGTTTTCCGAGGGTTTTCCCCGGTTCGTTCCCCCTTTGCCGGGTGTTTTTGGGGGGTCCCGCCCGGGGTCCCCCCGCCGGCCGTGCCCAGCGCGCCCCCTGCGGGCCGCGGGGAGCCGCGCACCGGCCCACGCGTGTCCCCCTCCCGCGGCCTCTCCGGGCCCCAGAACCGCCTCGTTTCCTCCCTCGGACGTGCATTTCCCCCCTCACCGGCTGTGGAGAGAGGTCATGTGGGATTTGGGATTCTGGGGGGAGGATGTGGTCGCCCGGTGGGACTCTGTCTCCATGCAAAAGTGCCCGATACGGATGTAAAACGTGTCATTCTTCCCGCTCCGGGCACCGCACAGAAGATCAAAGAGGCACCAAAATTTAGATTGGGCTGGTTCAAACTCGACCAGGATGGGTTTTTCCCCTAAATCCCCTTCAATTCCCACCCCCTGCTCCAGCCACCAAAACAAACCATAAAGTCAAAGAGCCACTAAAGCCAAGAGGTGCCAGGTCTGAAGGGGTCTCAGGCATTCCCACGGCAGGGCACCAAAGACTGGGAACACGGGGTGGGCTTGGCAGTGCAGTTGCCCATCCATATACAACTGAAACGGTGAGGGATGCTGCGGAAGCAGCAGGTGGAAGCTGGAGGAGGGAGGAATTTCTTTTTCCTCCCCATTTCCACACTCCACAGGCAGCAGCTCTGGGAGCCAGGGATGCTGCCTGCATCCCATACACAAGCCACAATAGCGCGAGGTGCTGGTGCAAAGTCCAGCCAAACATGCAAAATGAGGTATTCATATATATATAAAAAGACCCCAAACGAGTGTAATTAAGCAGTGGAAGGATTTGGTGAGTGCTGTGGCAGAGCTGCTGGCATGAGCACAGCTGTTCTTCCAAGGGACACACAGGTGCACACGCTTTGGTTCAGCAGGAATTAATCTGGGGAGGCTGAGGGTCTGGGAAAAACAAACCCTTGCTCCTCCCGCTGCCTTTGGCTGAGTCACTGTGGGAAATGAAAGCCCAAACTCCTGCCACTGGGTTTTCCAACCCTTTCATGTGCCAGCCTGGGAACAGTGATAGGTATGGTGGGTATGGCAGGTGTTGGTGCATTCTGTGGAGTGCTGGAAGCCAGGACATACAGGGGGCTGTGTCACGCCCTCCAGTGTGGAATAACCAGCACTTTCTTGGTGCCTTCTACATAAAAAAATAGATTTTTTTGGTCTATTTTAAGGTTTATATTAATGCCTCTGTATATTGCATCCTGCTAAGGGCTTCCACGCTGCACCTCTGTTGCCAGTGCTGCTTGTGTGAGGTTTATCCAAGGGGATTTGATGCCCATGTGGGCTGATGGGAGTGACCTGCTTGCCTTTGCACACCTGAGTAGCCCCCCTGCTTTGCAGGGATCCTCTATAATGAGCATTATTCATATCTGCAGCTGGCTCCCAACAGCTACTAATCATTTTATTACTCTTTATAATCTATTTAAAGCACAATTAGAGAAAAAAATCTATACAAAGTTACAGGCGAAAGCACGTTTTAGTTGCATTATAAATCCCTGGAAAGCAGCCATCTCTCACGGAAGCGGCGCTCCCTGGCTCGGCTGGCGGGAACGGAGGCTGCCCCGCTCCGTGCAGGGAAGGCAGGGCTGCACTTGGACGTGGATCTGCTCCTTCAGAGCACGACTCCTTGGGGCTCCAGCAGCAGGTATTCCCGCAGAGCCTTGGGCACGGGCAGCAGAGGGATGAGGCTGTGGCACCTGCTGCCGAGGTTCTCCCGGATGGCGGAGCGGCACAAGTGCTGCAGGCACCGCACGGCGCCCGCCAGCTGGAACAGGGACTTGTAGAACGGCTGGTGCTGCTGCAAAGAGAGGAGGAACAGGGGCAGCACTTTAGTTTTTTCCTGATTACCAAGCAAGCTGGAGGTATTCTAGGATAAAGACTGAAGGGAAGGAGGTAAGGAACCCACGTGTGCCTGGGCGTTAAGGGGTCCATGCACTGACACGGCCCCGCAAGCAAGGGCTGGGTGAGGGATTCCCCTGTGGAAGCACGTGGAGAAAGCTGGCCTCGTGGGGAGGGTGCCCTCATGGTCACTGGCAGCATCATCCCGGCGGGAAGCCCTTGGAGAAGAGACCCTGTTTCTCAGACAGGGAAACCATCATGGATGGTGCCAGAGCGGGCTGGCCAGACCTGTTGCTTGTCCAGGAACGAGCTTTTTCAAATCAAAATGAGTCTTGTGGGCTCCTGCTGGGCAGTGCTCTGGCTCCAGGGTCACTTCCATATGCTGGGAGTGGATTTTACTGCAGGCTGGGCGGGGATGCAGGTTTTGATGTTGATGGAGCTAAAGGGATGCGAACCTGGATGAATCAGGTGTGCCGTGGTGCTCTGGGGACTATTCCAATTTTTTTTTCCCCATCCAAGTGAAGTTTGATGGGGAAAGAAACCCCTCTCTGTGGGTAACCCCCCTTCTTGGGCCTCAGCCATCCTCGCCAAAGCCCAGCGCTGTCTCACCTGGAACACCTCCTCTGGCACGGCCTCGGCCCACTCCTGGGAGACAGGGATTTGTGAGTAGGAATTGAAGAGGACTTCGATGACCTCTGGCACAGCTGCACAGGACCTCAGCACCTACCCATGGGCAAAGGGAGGGTCACACAGAGGGGCAGGTCCCAGAGGGGAGAACATTCACCTTGTCAGGATGAGGTGGTATTAGGGATTCTCCTGGCACATTTTGGAGATCTTTCCCCATTTGGGAAGACCTGCCTTGCTGAGGCACTTGTTCCTCTGGATGCAGCCCTTGCTTCTTGTTTGCATTTTTGGCTGGTGAGTAGCAAGCCAGGATAATATTTTCTTTATTGTTTGATGTAAAATCGATGGAAAGCAGAGCCATGAGGCAGCTGCACTGGCGGCTGATGTACCAAGCCTGTCTCTGATATTCCCCAGGCAGGAAAACATCCTCCTTGCCGACCCCTGAGAGCCGTGCTGGCTCCACCCTGCCCTTTGCCCTGCCAGCTCCACCCGCTGCCACACCACGACGAGGTTTCACTTCCATCATTCCCAGCAGCACCAGCAGCCCCCGCGCACCACTGCCTGCTCCCCTGCCTGGACTGGGAGGCCCTCCCAAACTCCCACACCCCATCCTTTTATTTCCCAAAGCACCCCGACCCCAACAGGGAAATCCCACGCGCACAGGGGCCGTTTTGGGGCCGGTACCTTGACGAAGGCAGGGGGCCATATCCTCTGGGAGCCGTGGTTGAGCAGCAGCTGGACGGTGAGGTGTGGCTGCCGCCGGGCCCTGGAGGCCGCGCTCTGCAGGGCGAGGCCCAGCGGGCTCAGGCCGTCGTAGTCGATGGCGTTGACGTCGGCCCCGCGCAGCAGCAGGAACCGCGCCAGGCCGGCGTGGGCCGCCCCGCACGCCTTGTGCAGGGGGCTCCTCCGCGCCTCGTCCCGCGCGTCCACGTGGGCGCCGTGGGCCACCAGCAGCCGGCACAGCTCCAGGCGGTCCTGGCCGTCCCCGGGAGCCGTGGCGCAGAGGACACCCAGGGCCGTCTCCCCCCGCGCGCTGCGCGCGTCCACGTGGGCTCCGCGCCGCAGGTAGAGCCGCGCGTGGTCGCTGAGGCCGTGCCGGGCGGCCACGTGCAGAGCCGTCTCCCCGCACGCCGTGCTCGGCAGGTCCACGGCGGCCCCGTGTCTCAGCAGCAGCCTGGCACACCTGCACGGAGAGGGGAGGCTGAGGGGGCACCGCCAGGGTGGGCTGGAGAGGGAACCATGAGGGGTGACGGGGGGAGACGGTGTGGGGTGAGGGTGGAGGCCGTGCCAGAGCTGGTGCTGTGGCACTCGAGGGTTTTGGGAGGGAACAGCAGAGGCTGGGGGCGGTGACACTGTGTCCTGGTGCCCTCCACAGTGGGGGCAAGGGTGGTTTGGGCGATGTGTCCCTCTTGCCCTTGGCCAGCAACATTCATGAATGGTCATCCTTGACCGCCTTGACTGTCCTTGACCACCTTGACCAGATTGACTACCCTTGACCACTTTGACCATCTTTGACCACTTTGACCATTCTTGACCACCTTGACCCCCCCTGGCCCACCAGGGTCCCACCCTCCTAGGCCCACTTGCTCGGGTATAAAAATGGATTCTCCTCCTTTTAACGGACCCAAAGAGTTGTGTTGGGCTCCTGCCCCAGAGAGGACTGGAGGGTTGTGTTTCACAGAATCATAGACTATCCTGAATTGGAAGGGACCCACAAGGATCATGGAGTTGAAGTCCCGGTCCTGGTTTTCTGCCTGAAAAGAAACACCTGTGCACATGGTTTAACTCTGCAGGAATGAGTTTTGGTGGCTTGATTGGCACCCGGTGATGAAGGAGCAGCAGCACCTGCAGTTCCCAGGAGGACTAAACCAAGGCAAGCAATGCCCCCTCTAACATCACCGTGCCTGGGTGCAAAGAGGGGCCGCGGCTGCTGCAAAGTGGGGACACCAGTTCCCATCAGAGCCTTCTGCCTGCATCCTTCTGACAGTGGACGGGGGTTACAGACGGCTGGTATGCCCTGATGGGGGGTTATTTTATTTTTTTCGGTGCGTGTGTGAGTAAACGGATGTGATCGGGCAGTCTGAATGAATCAAAGTGACTGCTCCCTCTCCTGCCGGGAGCCGCCGGGGCCGGCGCGGCTCAATGTCACCGCCCGGGCAGGGCTGTCGGCAGCCGGGGTCACTCGCGCGGCGCTGAGCTCGTTGCTGTGGCACAGAGGGGGGGATTTTTGGAGGGGGTAGACGCACGTGCCAGCTAAGCTGGACCTTGAATACGTGCGAGCTCGTGTTTCCCAAGAGATGCTGCCAGGGAGGTGAGGAGAGCTATCCTTTGGGAAGCCTCAGCAGTGGCTGGCTGGAGTCTAGGGAGGAGTACAAGCCTTTAAACCCTCTCTGTCTCTTTAATTTTCCTCTAATAAGCTTTTCTTTTAGCCCAGGTGTCACCAGAGCCCTGAGTGAAATTCTGGGCTGACACAGAAGCAAAAGGAGGGGGAGCTGAGGGGGGAGGGAAGTCCCAGCTTGATACTTCCAGTAGCAGGGATAGGAAAGAAGAGGAGCCCCAGGGAGGAAGGATGGCACCAGGATATTGTTTGTTTTTCCTGGCACAGATGAATGTTACCATATGTGGGGACAATGACAATAATAAAATAATGATATAATAATAATAATAATACATTTGACTCTTTGTGGACCTGCAGCATCACCTCCCCCATGATTTGATGGGAGCTGGTGAGACATCCACTGTCCTTGTCAGTGCAGGATCTACAAATACCTCCTTGGGCTCATTTTTTTGTGCTTATCAAGCCTGAGTTTGCCAGGAAAATAATTTCTGCAGGATCTGTGGGGCCAGGTTGCTCCTGCAGCCTGGGCAGGTGTAATGCTCCCAGATGTGCCAGCCTTTGCTGGCCCTCACCAGAGGCATCCGCTGTGGATGGTCTCTGCTGGGGATGTGATTGTGGGTGAGCTGATCAAGGTGGGGTTGTGCCAGCCCCAAAATCACCAGACCCTTACTTTACAATTCCCTTTTCACTCTATAAGAGGCTGAATCCCGTTCTCAAGCAATGGTTTGTCTCACTGAGGGTTTTGTGGGGGCTTGCTGTCTGCTGCTGGTGGGTACAACTTTGTCAGTGGGGATCTGTTATTAGAGCAAATCACTCAGTCACTCCATCACATTTACTGGTCTTGTCCATCCTTGTCAGCAGGGAATTTGTAGCCCTAATTATAATGATTCTCTTGGGACCTCTCCAGATTAGCTCAATCCTAATGTCACAGGTAGCTCTGGCACCCTAATAATGGCACCTAATAAAAATAATGTATTCAAGGGAAAAATAAGGGATGGTTCTGCAGGGAAAAATGGAAAAAACTCCATTTCTGACTTGGCTGCAAAAATGCAGCTGCCAGGTGCATGAGGAAAAATCCCCTTTTGTTCTATGTTTTTGTAATAGCTCACACTTAAAACACCCCTGCTCCTTCCCAGGCAAGGAGGTGGCTGTGCCCAGAGCATAAGCATCACCCTGGTTTTGGAGAGTGCCCAGGCTGAAGATTTCCACCTGCATGAGTAAGACAGTGGAATATTCTTCTGCCCTTAATTTCCAGGTGAAGGGTGGTACAACGTGGATTGGCAAAGCCAGGAGCTGTATCCAGCCCCTCCAGCCCAGCATTCTCCCTGTGCCACGGGGTTTTCCCTTGCAGGGCATTCAATACAGGGAGATTGATTCCTCTTGACCTCCTGCTAGACATCCCAAATGTTCTTCTGTGGAAATGCCATCCTTTCCAGGTGCTGCTTAACTGAGGGGTTATTCTTTTTGGTTATCAAGTTCAAAGTCCAACTTGTTGGAAGAAACCCAAGTCAGTTTATATTTCGAATTTTCCCCCTGGATGCTCCTCCCTAGGCAAAGAGGGAATGTTTGTGAGGAACTATAAATATGAGGTGATCTCTTCCGGTGGATGGAAAGGGTGCCTCCTGCTTGGATGTCAGGGCATGAGCAGATTCTGGGTGGATGCTCTTTTTAACCTTTAAAATCTCTCTGCATGAATTCAGATGCTCTAACACTTCACCAGCATTTCTGACTTCTTTGTGTTTTTTGCCATCAGAGTAGACTAAAAACCCTTTAGATAAGGCCTAGTGATGTCTTGATGCTTTTTTAAGGGCTCCTCTCCAATTTTCTGGGAATACTGAAAGAATATACTTAGTCTGGTTTTGGGTTTAGCTCAGCAGAAATTCAGAGGCACAGTGGCAAAGCAAGCAAGCAAGCTTGTTTTCCATCCAGCCTGATACCTAATTTTGACTTAAACTCACTTCCAAGCCCTTCCCAACTCATTTGCAGGTGATGGGTAACACATCTGCATGTCTCCTTGCTTGGGCAAGTTAGGTTAAAGTAAATTTGTGGTGACTGGCGTTGGTTTGCTTTGTGCTGAGCTCCTGGCTCAAATAAACAGGAGAAAATTATTTGGGTTTGATTTTCCTTCTCCACCCATCCATAGAGCTCCTGCCTGTAGCTCAGGTGGAGATGAAAAATACCCAGGCTGTGAAAGTGGGATTTAGCTTTAAATGGGATGCTACGAATGACCAGCAGGAGGAGCAGGAGGTTGGGGCAGCGGAGCCTGAAGGAAAATTCCTGTCCCAAGGACCCACTCAGATGCCCAGTTTTCTTAAGGAAAAGCCTCCAGTTTTTTTTCCCCCCTCTCCCTGGGGTCGGAGCAGGGCTCGTCTGTAAGAACCCTCGTGTTGTCGCACCTGCAGGGAGCAGGATCAGCCCTGTCCCTGCTTTTGGGCTCCTTGTTTCTTGCTCAGGACCCAGGAAGGAGCTGGTTTTCCCCAGTGGAAGGATGACTTCCCAAAACAATGGCTCCAAATGCTCCGAGTTTTGTGTTTAGCAAGGCTGAACAGAGCAGAGGATGAGGTTTAGCCGTAGATGATGCTAAATGCTGATTTTTCAAATCTCTGGTTTTTTTTATTTGTAGTAATGCTTATTTCCCGCAGCCAGAAGGAACAGTGGGTCTAGGATGGTGCTGGAATAGCTGGAGAGTGCCACGGAGCTGGTCCACCAGGTCTGTACCCATCTCCCTGGTGTCTGGGAGCCTTATCTTGACCATGTTGCCTTTTTAGGTACCTGCTTTCCTGCTTGGCTCCCGTTTGCTGCCAATTCCTCCCATGATGAGCTTCCCTCACCCAACACTCCCCCTAAGCAAACCCTACCCTGTCTCTGGCAGCTCTTGTGCTCGCTTCCTACCCCATCAATCCTTGTACAGAGCCCCTTGGACTGGCCTCCTGCCTGGACTCATCCCACCATTTATGTCCCATCCCTCAGTGCTGGAGGCTCAGAGCAGGAAGATCACTCTGGTTTCAACTCCCAGGGTGGAGTGAAAGCTTGAAGAGGTGAATGCTCAGCCCTAAGCCCGGGTTGCCTGGAGGTAGGTGTGACATCCTTTCCCATCCCTTGGCTTGGCTGAGCCCTCTTCCCTCTGTGGAAGGCTGGATTTCTGTCCAGGTGGGCTCTCCCTGGTCTCACGGGAAACCTGGGATGTTCAGGGAGATTCCCAGATCTGAAAGAGGACTCCACAGACGTGGTGGTGTCTGGCATCCCTTCCTCAGTGGGCACCGTGATGGGAGGCGGGAGCCACGTCCTGCATCCCTGCCATGTGCCTTCCCACCACCCCACGCCTGCTCTTCCCTCCCTGGCACCGCCGAGACTCTTCCTCTCCCCCTCAATTATTTTTATTTTATTTTTTTTCGGGGTGCCAATAAAGGCAGACTCCTTTAATCATCCCAGCTTTAAGAGGGAAAAGGGAGAGCGCCGGGGAGAGAGTGCAGTGAATTTAGAGACTCATCTTACCCCACCATGTTAATTATCTCGGCTGTAAAAAAGAGGTCAAGGAGAGGAACTCTACTAAATAGGCCGACGTTGGCATGAACAGCTCCTAAAGTGAAGAAGGTAAGACTGAACTTTACTGGAACTTTTTTTTCCATCTCTTCAAAAAGCTCCTAGATTAAAGCTCTGATATCCTTTTTGTTGAAATCTCATGGATTCTGAAGCTCAAATGGCTGGAAGGAAGCCCAGATAATTTTTTTTATCCCAGTCACTGAGAGGCTCAAAGGTTTTAAGTCCTGCCCCCATGGTGAATTGCCGAGTATATGGGAATACAGAAGAACCTGGCACATAGGTGTTCTGGCCATTGTTATCGAGAGGGAGAAAAATAAAATAGCTCTCTATGTAGGTCAATGACCTGCTCTTTATTGTCAGTAAAAAATTAAGGATGACCTAAAATCTACTACTCGACGAAAAAAATAATAAAATAAAAAAAAAGAAGGCGAGGTAAAGTAGTCTCCCCCTAATCAAAGAGGAAATGTTTGTGTTACCTAAAGCTTGACCTCCTCAGTCTCTAACTTTAGCAAAGTCTTTGCGACTGAAAAGCAGTGGTCGAAACCTCAAAACCTGTCTGAAATGTCTATTAATTTTTGATCTTTCAAGGGAGTTGGCTTAGTTATTGCAGAAGCCCCTGTAGCGCCGGGCGTAGTTAAGGGTCTCTCAGCATTTCCATTATAAAGCCCCAATATTCAAGGGCTTTATAACTCAGCTGTTTCCACGTTGGCTCTGTCTGATCCCTGTGTTGCCATGTGCTGCCTCACCTGCCATCCCCCTCCAGCTTCCAGGGGAACAGAACATGCAAATCGGTGGCAATGTGGCTCATTTTTTATAGAGATACAGATTTTTTTTTCCCAAGGTTGGAATCAGCTGGCCAAAACCAGGACAACTGGACCTCTGTGGGCCATGGGGTCCTCTCCACACACCAGTTGGTTTGGTTTCCCCATCCCTTTGGGGGGAGAGCAGACTGGTGAAGCCTAAAATCATGGAATCACAGGGAATTTATGATGGCTTGGAGTACGGAGACTGAATCTTTAAGGTCTAAAGGGAGCTCAGGTGAAGGAATTAAAGCCAGCTCCTTCTTAACAATGAGGGCTTCTTGTACCATCCTCCCTTATTTATCCTGCTCCTTCCAACCCTCATCACACCAAGGATGTGTTTGATTCACCCTTAGATTTTTGGCTGAATCAAAACTTGATTAATACTTGATTTTTGGCCATCTTGCAGAGACTCTTATTTACAAGATGGGATCAAGATATTTACATCTGCAAATCTGCAGATCTTTTCCTCTCTGGCTGCTTTCCTTCTTCAGAGCACTTTCCCTGTGACCTGGCCCGTGATGTGTTGGATCTGCAGTGGGAACTTTGCTTTCACCATCTGTTGCCTGAAGGGGAGAGGACTGAAGCCAGGGTGGCTTTCCATGGAAGCTGACAGGTGATGGAATTCACTACGGCCCTAAGCAGTTCCATCAGGACATCAAGTGACTGAGCTCTTTATAAAAAAAAAAGGAAAAGCACAGGAGGTTGGGATGATGTGTGCCCCATGACTGGAACCATCCTGAGCATCTCCTGGGGAGAGTGTGCTGGACCTGGGATGTGGAACATACTGATTGCAGGACAAATAGGACAGAGGAGGGAGCAAAGGCACATGAGGCTGGGTTGCTCCTGTCCGTGGGAAGGAGACTTGGGCTGTACAGCAAGCCTGGCACTAAAATGTCCTTTTTTTGTCTCTGCTGATGCAGCTGGAACATGTGGGAACATTTGGGAAGCCTTACCACGAATCATGGCATCTTTCTTTCACCCCATGGGCAACACCGCTGGGGTGTGTGAATGGAGCCCCAGAGTGGTTTTGGGTTGGAAGGGACCTTAAAGCTCATCCAGTCCCACCCCCCACCATGGGCAGGGACACCTTCCACCAGCCTAGGTTGCTCCGAGCCCCGTCCAACTGGGCCCTGAGGATTTCCAGGCACGGCATCAGCGGGGGGTGCTGATGGGAGCCCCGCTCCTTACCCCAGGGAGTCCCGGGTGGTGCAGAGGTGCAGCGGGGCCAGCCCCTCCTCGCTGCGCAGGTTGGGGTCGGCCCGGTACTCCAGCAGCAGCTCCACGCAGTCGGTGTGTGCCCCCCGGCAGGCCTCGTGCAGGGGTCCCTGCGTGCCCGGGGCCAGGTCAGGGTGGGCGCGGCGGCGGAGCAGGTGTCGCAGGGCGGCGGGGTGGCCGTGGTGGGCGGCCAGGCACAGCGGGCTGCTCCGCTCCCAGCGCCGCTCCAGCGCCCACAGCCCTGCGGGGGCACGGACCGGGGTCACCTCGGGCTGCCACCCCCTGCCCGCCAGCCCTGGGGCTGGGCCGGCTCCACACCCCGCTCTGCCCGCTGTTCCCTCCTCTCCCGGGCAGCTTTGGGCGCTCCAGAGGGCCTCGTGACACCCGGGGGCTGCTCGGACCGAGACTGGCAAGAGGGGAAGCAAAATTCCCTGGGTGTGTGCATGTCCAGGGCTGGGTAAGCCAACATCCTGACTGCCTGGGACACACCCTGCGTGCCTAAAAGGCAGCTCACCGATTCCCCAGGGAGAGAAAAGCACCCAAGGCACCCAAGCTGGGTGGGAGCATGTTGGGAGGGTGATGCGGGGCTGGGCATGGGATGTGTTGGGTTTGGGCACAGCTAGAGTGAGGTGTTGCATTTCCCAGCAGCTCTGGGACCATCAGTAATCTACTGAGCATGATGCTCTGGGAGCACCTGGGACTTTGAGCAGCATCTCAGCGGGGAAGGCACCAGGTACCACTAACCTGGGAACATCTTATTCCTTCCCCATAGGACCAGGCTGCTCTTCCTGAGCCACTCCACGAGGAATTTGAGCTGTGACCCCTCTTGCAAACATTCCCAAGCCACAGAGTGTCTAATCCCAATCTGAAAAAATCATGTGGATGCACAGATTTTACACTTCCCTGCCCCTCTGGTGGGTTAGTATATGCGGAAGAGAAGGAAATATTAAAAATGATGAATATTTATGGTTAAAATTGCAGGCACGGCCAGCTAACCAGGAACCAGCCACCTCAGGAACACTTAAGGCACTTAAATGTGCCATAGCTCTTCTATTTAGGGTTAGTAAATACCCATTTTAAAGTTTTTTCTGGCCTGACCTTTAAAGGAAAAGTACCTGAGAGTCCATAAGACGCTTGGCTTTTCACCTGCCACTCCAGCTCATTTTTACTGATCTCAAAAACCAGGTTGACATCTTGATGGTATTGGTCGGTCAGGACCTCGAGGCTCCTCAGGTCTCCCGTGACCAGGGCTGTGTAAAACCTGGTGACAGGAACATGAGCTGTTAAAGGATGCTCCGAATCCAACTGGGAGGAAATCCGCAGCTTTCCTATTGCAGGTCCTGGTGAGTCGCCCATTCCAGTGCTTCCCGTGTGTGCAGGTCCTGGCTGGGAGGATAGACAGGCTTATATAGTTCATTGTTTCCGTCCTCCCGGGCTCATTGTCTAATTATAATCCAGTTAAGGCTCTATTGTGTCATATTTATAACTCCAGCAGGGTGGGATGCTGATGGGCAGGGGGTACGATGAGGGTCAGGCGGTCACCAGGCCCTGCTGCAGCAGCACCTCTTGGATTAAATTGCAGTTTATTTGCAGGATGCAGGAAAACGGTGCCTGGTGTTTAGGGAAGCAAAAAAACAAACAAAGAAGTTGAGTCAGCTGCTGTCTGCCCCTCCCCATATAACGTTATTTGTGTCTTCTGACCTCTGGGAAGTGGTTTTTTTCTCTGCTTAATGCTCTTTTTTTTTTCTTTAAGGTGCTCATATGCTTTTCCAGTCTTGGGGTTGCTATATGGAAAAATCTGAGCAACGTGTTACTGGCCCAGCCTGGAATTCTGGGGTGACATTGCAGGTATGTAAAGACCAGCAAGGTACAAATCCTCCTGGGGCTTTGGCAGGGGAAGTTGCTCTCCCAGACAGTGCCTTGTATAGGAGAGGGAAAGCACCCAGACTCTCCTGCCATTTGATGCCAGCAGAGCATTCCCAGCTCCTGCTGCCCTGCAGCTTGTGGCTCCTTCCCACAAGGTCACGGGAGAAATCCATGGTGGGGACGAGAATAGAGCTTGGCATCTCGTGACTTGGAGGCTCTGGATGACACAACCTCCCCTTCCCAGCCTTCCCACCCACCTCTCTGCAGAGGCCCAAGCAGGTTTTGGGAAGACACTAAACCAGAGGCGGAGGGACTGCTGGAATGCTGCGTGGTTCCCTCCATATGGAGTCAGCCTGAGGCTGGAAGAAATGTTTGGGACCTTGCTGGTGATCCTGAGCATCTCTGTGCCAACCCCAGGCCAGCATACCCGTGCTGCCAGAGCCACGTGAGGTTTCTCTCGGGGTTTCCCTGGCATGGCTGCGGTGATATCCATCTCTGCCTCTGGAAACTGTGGGAAGTGCATGGAGCCACAAAAACCCCACAGTGTGTCCATCCAGGACAGGGTTGTGCTGAGCCAGAGGGGTCTGACTGGGGATTTTTGGTGAAGAACCCCCTGCCTTGAGGTCCCTATTCACAGGAAGCAGCATTGGGAGCTAATTTGAGATCAGCCTAAGTGGTCTTCCCTATTTTTTCCTCCCTTCCCCTTGATCTCAAGGCTGGCATTCCCACCTGGCTGTCCGCAACAGCTCGGTCGGTTTGTAGCCTTCAAACTCCCTCATTTTTCTCTCTGCCTGTACCACTTGTTGCTATTCTGCTACATCCAGCCTTTCTGTACCCATTCCCCCTTCTAGTATTAGCTAAGCCACCTCCTCAAGTCACTGCTCTGGTATGAAAGACATCCTCTGGGATGTTTTATCCCCCAGGGTCCTTCAGCTAGCACGGGATGTTTGGAGACCCAGGGAGCGGCACAGACAGGGATCGTTTTCCTCAGGAACTTGTCCTGGGTTGTGTTTCCACAGCCCTGCCTTGCTTTTCCTCTCCTCTGACTAACAACCCTATAATATTTTCGAGGTGATGGATAGGAATCTTGCCTTCATATGTCCTGTTCATACCAGAGGATCACCCTCCCACGGCAGGGATCACCTCCGTGGCTGTATTTAGCAGGGAGCCCAGACCTCCTCGGTCAAACCCGGGCTAATTTTGCTAGGGAAGTGTGCATGTATGTGTCTGGCATTAAACTGCCATTGAGAGTGTGCTGAAACACCCTGTGGCCCTTCTCACCAACCCTTTAATCAGCATCGATTTACACATATCACATCTTGGGTCAGGGTAACGACAGGATTAACAGCGTTGCTGAGGGAGGGGGTTAAAAATAGTCTGGGCCGGCAAGAGTAGAGAGAAACAGTCCCCTTGGAGCTGAGTGGCACATAAACCCTCACCAGCCTGGGTTCCTGCCAGCTGAGCCAAGTGCTGTTTCCACCCAGGAGTGGAGAGTGATGTCAGGATGAAGCAATATTGCTGTGGATTTAATGGGAATGTGTCTGCACAGGCAGCTGTGCTTTACTGCAGAGAGGAGATGGCACCCAGGACACCTGTGGGGCACCCTGGGGCTGGCCAGGAGTTGGGGGAGAAGGTCCCTGGTGGGGTTTAGAAGAAAAATGGGGGGGATTCAACTGCTTATAAACTACTTGTTGCCTTTAGGCAGCAATTTTGGGTGGTGGAGAGAGGCTGGAAGCCCTCAAGCCTTTCCCCTGCCACTGGTGAGCTGCACAGCCTTGGGCACATCACCTGGGCTCACAGCATTCCCGAGGGTCGAAGGATATTAAATGTTTAATATTTAAACATTTCCCTGCAACAAATTAAGCCTGGGATCATCCTGCTGTGTCCTTCCTTCAGAAGGGATGCTCCTGCACAGCCCAGAGCCCCAGATATGGGTGAGGATGAGCACTTTGTTAGTGGTGGCCTTGCACTCATTAATCTCTAATGCGGGGGGAGCATCTGAACCTTCTCCCTGCATTCCACTGTTTGCAGAGCACACCTCATTTAACAAAACATTAAGCATTTCCCTTCCTCAGATTAAGTGTATCTATTAATAATGACTTAAATTGTCTGCGCTGGCTTCACATTACAAGGAAAGCTCATTCCTGGCACATGCAAGAGCACGAAACACAGCAGCAAAACGGCTTCAGTACCAGCTTGTTCCCCAGGCTCAGCTGCCACTGCACTTAGTCCTCGCTCCAGGAAGATCTCAGCCTGTAGTAACTGACCCTGCTGGTTCCAAACACCCATGAGGCTGCCTTACACCATGCGGTGAGTGCAGGTGTGCCCATGGGCACAGCTCCTGGCATCACTGCCTCCATTTACGGCTGCCCTCTGGCAGTGGGGAACGGCATCAGTATGATTTTTCCAGGGAAATTTCCAGTGTGGTGCGGGAGCCTGAGGCTGGCAGCCTGTGGCACTGCCTCCTCAACCTAAAGCTTGTACCCCTTCTTAATAACCCCCTGCCCCCCATAATTCAGATGGGGTCCTTGTGATGGCTGTGTCCCCCTGGCACCCTGTGGCTGTGGGACTGAGAGGTGTCCAGGCAGGTGGCAATGCCACCACGCCACAAGATGAGCCATCACTGCCCAAGCCTACCTGGGAGGGGTGTGAGGGTGCCTCTCCTGGGTGATGCTCGCTCATCCTCCCTGGATCACCATCCCTGTCTGGGTGTGAGGTCCAGTTTCCTCTCTCTGAGCCAGGTGCCACCTTGCAAACAGCCAGCCTGTCCCTGACTCGTCCCCACATTTATATTTCCAGCTCTGTGTGACAACACTGCCCAGTTATGTGGCTGGGGCAGGCCATGGGATGAAGGACTGCCAGGACACACGTCCCTGTGCCTGGGGAGAGGGGAGTCACACTTTGTACCTCCCCTAAAAATACTTCTGCAGGTGCAATTGCATGAGCAGAGATGTTTGGGCTGCTGCTGCTCAGCTTTTCTTTGGGAACTGCTGCCCGGTGAAATATAAACTTGTCCCGAGGCTGCATTGATTTTGTCCAGTTTTTATTGGAAATTAGATAATATTTAAACATTTCCCTTTAACAGCTCTATATAATATGGAAAGGGTCTGTGCTACGCTAGTTTATAGTGGCCCTTCTTTGTCAGATGTAAATAATTCAATGAAAAAAGCCTCCAAATTCTTTCCAGTTCTCATAACTGTGCACAATTTTCCTCCCCCTCCTTTCCCATCAATTATACAAATAAAAAAAAAAATAGCCCTTAGCTTCACTAAAAATACAAGGCTTCCCTTCTCCCCACCTCCCTGCTGAAGAGCTGCAGCTGTGTCAATTATCCCCTGGGAATTCAATCCTGGGGCACATCCTCTTCTAAAGCAAAGGGGAGCCCTCCCAGTTATTTAACCGCTGAGTTATGTGCTCATGGAATGTCACCCTATGTGCCAGCCTGGAAAACTAGCTCGGACTAACCCTCCATCATGTGCCTCCCTTAAATTATGAGGCCAGGGGATGGCATTTACTAATTAGCAGCTCAAAGCAGGGAGACAGGGTTATTTTTAGCAGTCACACTGTAAGGTGGCTGTTTCGGGGGCTGGAAAAGTTGTGGGGTTTATTTTCCCTTTATCCTGACATATTCGAGCCCCTTTGACAAAAGAAGGTACTGTGCTGCAAAAGGCTCTGGGTGAGTGGCATGACTGGGTGCAGACATGAAGATTTCATAGAATCCTGGAATAGTTTGGCTTGGAAGCCCATCCCATTCCACCCCCTGCCATGGGCAGGGACACCTTCCACTAGCCCGGGTTGCTCCAAGCCCTGTCCAACCTGGCCTTGGACACTTCCAGGGATGGGGCAGCCACAGCTTCTCTGGGCAACCTGTGCCAGTGCCTCAGCACCCCAAAAAGTGCTAGCAGGACTGTGTGGGTGTTCCTGTTGGTGAACTGAGACAGGGGATGGCTCAGCATCCCTGCTGTGGGTTTGCTCTCCGTTTAGCCAGCGCTGCAGTTGATGCTCTCCCACAGCTGCTGCTGCAGGGGGTGACTCCCACCCTTGCCAGGTGACCTGTGGGTCCCACCACGGCATCCCATGGGGGACTGTGGTCCTGGGGAAGAGGAGAGAGAATGTGATTACAGAGGAGGAAAGTGGAGGGGGAAGGTGGAAGGGAGTAGAGGCTCCCTGCAGGGTCCATAACACAGGATTCCCTCCTGGGATGGGAGACACCAAGGGTATGACGTGCCACGTGTCACCACCACCACTCTCAGGCCGCCCACCTAAAAAGGGTCTTCTACATGGTTACAGGGTGAGGAGACAGAGCTGGGCACCTCAGGACTCAGACCTCAGTCCTTTTCCCCATATTGATTGAAACTGAAGCAGATTCTCCCCATTCCCTGGCTGGAATTCCACTAGGACCAGCACTGTGAGCGCAGTGGGAGGTAGAAGCAGAGGAACTGGATGGCACCACGGGCTTCAACAAGCCCTTCACTTGGTTTCTTGCCGTCCTGTGCTGTTTTGCTCCTGAGCATAATTAGTTTTTGACACCTGAAAGTGTAAGGTAGCTGTGGAAGTTATTTATGGAAAGTTATGGAGATAATTACTTGCCCTCTGGGATGCAGGAGAACAAACTCAGCTATCTCTTGTTGCCCATATCCATTTCTGGGGGATTGATTTATTCCTCAGCCGTGGACAGATCCGAACTATGCGTGTCAACGTTAATTAGTGGGGACTCTGCCCGACTCATTCAGGCTCCGACCTCTCCTGGTGCAGCTGCACTTAACGACAGAGCCATCTGGTTTGCTCGGCTCTGCCCCCATTCCTGCCCCCTCTTCCCATCACTTGTGGGGCACGGGCTGGAAACACGCCTTGGAAATTACAGGTTGGGATGAGGCAGCCGGTTCTCGGGGCCCGGCTGCGGCACCTGGGCCATCCATCACCCCGCTGAGCTGTCAGCACATCGCCCGCTGCCAGCCCTGCCCTCCCTGAGCTCAGCCCTGCCCTGGGCGTGGGGGTGCTTTGGCAGCCAAAGAGGGGGGCCGGGACCTGGGGCTGCCCCTGTTATCTCTGTTAGCAGGTAGAGCGGGACATCCCTGCAGGGGGGTGGGATGTCATCGGTAGGTCAGAGACATCCCGGAATTGAGAGCTTTGTGGTGGTGACTGAGCTGGGGTGGCTTTGTAAGTCTAAAATGAAATGGCTCAGGGCAGGATCCTGCTTTAGGGCTCTGGGTGGGCCAGAAAGGACACTGTAAGGACTGGGGAGGTTTTGGGGCCATGTGTGTCCACACCCGTGACCCTCCAGCCCACCCCAATGGCAGAGGAGGGGCTGTTCCCCGCTGCGTGTTCTCAGGTTAACATGTGGGGACACCACTCCAGCACAGGCTTCCATCGGGCTTGGAAAAGACCACACCGAGGCCCCAAATGTCAGGCTGGCCCGAAGCATTTTAGCATTTCTCCCTGCCCGTCATCCCCTCGCTGCCTAAGAGGCTTTTTGGGAGCTGAGGGGCTGCATTTAGGATGGAGCCGCCTGAGTGCACCGTTAGTTAGAACAATGATGGGTGTAACTTCCCAAACTTTGTGCCGATTGAGGATAATGGCTTTGCTGGCCGCAGGCTCGTTTGCATGATTCCCGTCTCCTGCTAATCTCCCGGCCTGTTCACTGCTCCAATCACTCCCGCGGAGAGGACGGGATAGGACCCAGCCCTTAACCTCTCCTCAGGCTTTCACCGGGGCTTGGCCCATCCAGTCTTAATGGCTGATGCCTAGATTTTCATTGCTCTCCAAATCGTTTTTCTTGGCGTTTTTTTCCTTTTTGTTTCAGCCCATTCTCTTTCCCTTCTACCTTTTTGTTTGTTTGTTTGTGTGTGTTTTTGGTTGTTTTTCTCCCTGGAGTTTGATCTCGAGTTATTTTTACTTAGAAAGCCAAAGTCCCACTCCACGAAGGAGCCCTTGGGTGGGCAGGTTCAGAACACCAGGAGCTGGGACAAACAATGATGCGCCTGGGATGGAAATGTCCGTCCTTGCCCCACATGGCTGCTCCACTCGTGGCTGTTCATCACAAGGCCTTTCCTCCTTTCCATGAGCAGGTCAGCGGGGCAGCAGGGACCTTGCAGAGATCCCCACATCCCTCAGGAGTTCGATCGCTTGCGATCGTAATGATTTTTCCTCTCGAAAGTGCACATCTGGAAGGAAACCTCTGGGAAAGGCTTTACCCAGTGCTAGACCCAGCTGAGGTGCTGTGACAGCCCGATGTGGGCGCTGGGACCCCACCCGGGACACTGCGAGAGAAAATGCTGGATGAGCAACACCTGAGCCCCCGTGCCCCGCCTGCCCTCGGCCCCGGGCACCGGGGGGGTTCGTCCTGCTTAGGGGCACCAGGTGATCCGAGTTCCCCATTTGGGGTGACCTGCTGAGGGGCACCAGGTGATCCGAGTTCCCCATTTGGGGTGATCTGCAGAGGGGCACCAGGTGATCCGAGTTCCCCATTGCGGGTGATTCCCCGGATTTTTGGGTGATAAGAGGCGAAGCGGCAGTGGCTCTGTTTTCCTCCTGGTGACTACACACGGATCTATCCCTGCAGAGGCTGTGACCGTTCAAGGACGAGAAGGTGAGTTCCTTATGGGTGTTTTTGCAAATTGTAGGTACCTGGTTCTCGTTTGCAGGGTTTCCCAGGTCCGGTTCCTCGCTTGCTGTTGCTTGTTTAGGGCCCTGGTGCTGCAGTTGTCTGTGCTGTGAGCCCCTTCACCCCCTTCCCATGTTTCCATTAATCCCTGCCCTGCTCCTGGTTCTCTTTTCCCTGCCTGGGAGGTGCGGCGGGGCAAGAGCCTAAAACAAGGGAGCGGGAAGAGGACGTTGGGAAATGCCTTTTGTCTTGCTGCTGGCTTGGAGCTGCCCTCCTGGGAAGGGAACAGCCCTAGTTTGGGCTTCTCTCCCCCTTTGCTTCTGGCAAGGCCTTTAGTTATCTCATTAACGATGAATTTTGTTAGTTTGAGCAACTTAAAAATTTTTAAGGAGAGTCAAGAGCTGTAAGAAACTGTGTGGTTGTGGTTTCGGTTTTGCTTGAAGAGGTGCAGAAGAGATTAGGGGTAGGATAAGTCACTTTTCAGAGGACTAGGAAAGTGGGGAAAGGTGTGGGGTTTGCCTTTTCTGTGCTTTGGCTTTAAGGCTGCCGGGCAAGTGGGAGCAGAGCCTGGCAGTGCCCTGCGCTGGGATGGCACCTGGTTCGGGGGATCTGGGAGTGGAGTGGGAACATTTCCCTGCTCCCGTGCTGACACGTGCTCTCCTATTTTCCCTGCTGCGCCAAGAAATGGGACTCCAGCCGAGGGCTGGAACGACGGCGGCTGCTTTTGGTGCTTTTGCAGGAGGCAGTGGCAGCCGAAAAGGGGCTGGTGCTGGATTGCTCTGCAAAAGAAAGAGCCCCTTTTCCGAAGTGTCCTCCCAGAGTAGCATCCTTTTGTCACGGAGCTTTTGGGAATTAGCCAGAGGCGTGTGGGCACTGTGCAGGTTGTACCAGGTGTTAGTGGCGGTCCCTGAGAAGCATCCCAGGGTCCGGCTGGAGAAACCCCCTCTCCTTATGGAGGGCAGCCCCACGGACACTGTGAACAGGAGCCCGAAATGATTTGGGGATTTTGCAGCTTGTTATCTTAGGTGTACGGTCTGTTGTGGTTTTTTTTTTTTTAATCCCAGCAAGAAATAATCCTCTTTTTCTTGTCGGAATAGAAATGGCTTGATGCCACGAGGCAAAAAATAAAAGGTAGCTCTAGCCGGTGCTGCGATGATTTGCAAGGCTAGTGAGAGACTACAGAAGGCATTTTCAAATAGACTCCAATATTTTCAGTGCTTGAAGAGGGCCCGACTACATGACACCTTTTTTGAAGCCCTGATTTACAATGGACCCAGGCTGAGCACATTATAATTTGCTGCGCGAAGTTCCAAAGTCGCACTACTTTCAATAATGAGGAGAGAAACCCTAATACGATGAGACTTTTCTCTTTTTTTGGGGGTTATTGTGTTTAATGAAAAGCTAAAAATGTGCTAATGTGTAAGTCCTGTTGTGGTAGTGGCGTCGGAGGCTTTTGAAATGCGTTACTGACTTGGGGAGTATTAAGGAAAAATGACATTTTGCTACTAGCAGAAAAGTCAATTATAATGTTTCCACACTTTAGAAAATTGCTGATGCAGGATGGGAGTTAATAGAACAGTCAGCTTCACTTTGTGTTACCGGATTTGCGGGATTTTGCTGAGAAATGTCGGTATGTTTTTTAATTCTGATGGCAACTTAAATAATAAAGCTCCCACAGGTGCTGTGTGGTGGGGACTCGTCTCGCTGAGGGCATGCTGGAAGGAGATGTGTTCCCTTGGGTTGTTCCCACCTGGAGCTGGTCTGTTTGCCAGCCTGGCGTGATGCAGACTGTCCAGAAGCAGGGAAAGTCGGCAAAAATAAAGATTTAGGGGCATTTTACAGTCAGGCTGATCCTCTCCCTGGCGGTGGAGGAGCAGGTGCCACAGCGCCGAGCGCAGTGCGATCTGTTCGCAGCACTTCGCAAAAGACCCTTAACTTATTAAAAACCATTTAAAGCAAGAAACGGGAGGAAATAGCTGTCCTTGCTCACTGTGCTCTCGATGGAGCTTTCCCCCATCTCTCGGAGAAGAAAAGAGCAATAAACTTTTTCTGAGCTCCTGCGGGAAAGGAGGGTGGGAGCTCTGGGAGACCCAGCGTTGTTGCCAGAGAGTTTTGGTGCTGGAGGAGTTGCTTTCAGGAAGGCAGGGGCACTGCGCATCTCTGAATTGGTACAGGCCAGGAGGCAGAAGAGCTCATGAAGAGCTGGCAGGGATCAGAGCCAAGGGCTGGCACTGCTGTTCATGGGAGCTGCTGATTAAAGGGCTTTGGCATGAACCAGGGACCTAATAATACCCGAGGCAATCTGTGGGAGCACTGACTGCATGGCAGCTGCATCCCTGGGAGCTCACTGCCAGGAGGGAGACGTGTCTCCTGTGTGGATGCCAACAGGAGTGGTGCCTGGGGTCTGCAGAGAGACTGGTGTGGCTCTTCCCTGGGTTGTTGGTGGGTGCTGTAGGGTAGTGTGGAGCTGAGGCCCCTCTTCCAGGTGTTTCAAAGGGGGTTCCTGCTTGGTGTGGTTAAAGCAGAAAGATGGGGACTGAGCATGAAGACTTGTAAAAAGTCGTGTCATACGTAGTTCTCCTGGGTTTGGAGGAAGCAATTAAGCCAATTAATTTATTGGTAAATTATCTTATGATGAAGTACAAAATAACTGCAATGAAACGCTGACATTCACATTAATACCGAATTAGTTACTGTATTATGACTGTTCTTACAATGAATGCCCAGTAATTTAATAGTAATGGGACATTTCAATAATTTAGCTGATAATTCTCTAGATCACTTACATATATAAATGAGCATGACAGCTTCTTCTCTCAACTTTGCTGGTGCTGCTGGATTACCTCCCACCAGGAGGCAAAGCAGCCTGGCCTCCCTTTCTGCTGTCCCTCAAAACTCACCTGGAAACTAAGTAGGGATCAGGGTGTAGCCAAGGGAATTTTCCTCCTCTATCAGATTCTGAGGTTGCTGTGGCTGGTGTTGGAGAGGTGCTGGAGATCCACCCAGGGCCACTTAATGGAGTAATTCAGGCACTGACACTGAAACTACTGTGTCTTGGCTCTACTTGATGCAGCTGCTTCATTTTTCAAGTAGCTGCACTTTCTGAATGAATAATTATAAATAGCATTAAAATTGCTCCTCATTCTTCCCTCTACATCCCTGTGAGAGGATTCTCCTAAGGAGACCAAGGGCTTGGCACCCACAGAGGGCTGAGGTTTTCTGCTTTATAGAATCCCAGAATACTTTGGGTTGGAAAGGACCTTAAAGATCATATCATTGCAACCCAATGCCATGGGCATGGACACCTTTCACTATCCCAGGTTGCCTCACCATCCTTTATTATCACTTTATTGTCACCTCTTGCACCCACAGAGCTTTTTGTAGATCCCCCAACCGTGGCTTCCAGATCCCCATGGAAAAAAAGAAATACAGTTTACTCTGCAAACACCAACCATTGCAAGCTACACCCACAGGATAAAGTGCCCAGTGCTTTTTCCCATACACTGGTGAACAGGGGAGGAAAGCTGCAGGTCTGTGCCCTGGGAGCACGCCTGGGATGGCAGGAGGTTCACATCCCTCCTGGATGGGGTCGGAGTCATGCCCTGCAGATGGATGGTGCCAGTCAGTGCATTACTTTGCTATTGAGATTGCCCTGAACCTGCTGAAATATGAATTAATGGGCTTGCTTACGTCCCACCTAAATGTGGCCTTTTCATCACATCCCATTGTGCTGTCAGAGCTGTTGTGCAGAGGAGTGTTCCACTGTCGGCAAGATTGAGGACAGAATTATCCAAATTAGTTTGCTTGTGGATGAGAGCAGAGATGAGGCTTTGTAACACAAACCCTGCCTCCTCTGTGGAGAGCCTGGCTTTTCTCCTCAAGGATGAAGTTGAAAGTACCTTGTGTTATAAAATTGGGATGTGCTGCTAAGTTTGGGGAGCAGTAGCCAGCCCCAAGGAAGTGTCTGCTAGGAAAGAATAAGGGAAGGAGAGCCAAAGTTTGTAGCTGCTCTGTGGCAAGCGACTAAATCCGGGGGCTGGCAGCTCATGGGGTCCCTTGTGTGGGTTGTGTGGGGCCTCCAGCAGCTGGAGTACTGCTGGGATGGCTGCAGGACCTGTGTGCACCGAAAATGCCTTGAGGAGTTGTACGTGATGAGCATTTTCTCTCTCATCACTTGGGTCTCCTTGGTAGGGCTGGAGAGGCAGCCTCGAGGTTGGAAGGGTGAAATTGTGGGGAGCAAAATTCAGTCAGAGGACCACAGAAAGCCCAGACTGGAGTGGCTCTGTCCCACATGCTGTGGTAGCATGGCAGCCTATTCTTCCCACAGGGAGAAAATTCCCTTTATTAACCAGACCCATCCAATTCCCTCCACTGTGTGCAATGATATGAGTGCTTGAATTGTTTTCTGTGCAGTTAGTTACTTCTAAGAATCCCCCCCGACCTCTTTTCCTCAGGCATTTCTGTTTCCAAGAGCATCTTTTCCCATTGTATTTCCTCTTAGGAGAGGGTCAATGCCATCCTCTTCCCAGCAGCTTCCTACAGCAGTGCTGCCCTTCTTGTACCTCCCAGCCTGTCCATATGGGCATAGAGAGGTCCTTTGGCTCCCTGGGGATGGTGGGCCTTGTGTTTCCAGGTAAACAGGTATTGCCAGTTCTTTGTTGTCAGGTCCACACAGGAATGTTGTGATCAGGAGTGAAAACAGGGATTTGTGACTCTTTTTTATAAAAATCCTGGTGAATGTGATCCTGTGCTTGCCATAAGGGTGGTGCTGTCTCCATCAGTGACGTGTAGGGTTTCCCAAAGCTGTAGGATGTCCTGAGCACTGCTTACAAATAGTTTGCCTCCAAAATTGCTGATTTGTGAGCAAACAAGGTACATTAAGCAACAAATACATTGCAAACAAGATAACCAGGCATTGTCTTCTATAGCAAAATAGGTTCTCAGGACATCCACCCAAATGAACTTGGCTTTTGTTCTGCTTATTCATGTTCTCTGGTAACACCCACAAACATGAATTTGTCCAGGCTAAGGCATCAAAAGGTGAAAGTGCTGGTCCTCGTGCAGCTGTGTAAATATTCAGCTTGTGGTAGACTGCATTAAGTGTCTCCTAATCCATCCCAATTAAAAAGCAGTCTTTATAGCTGTAATAGTTTTATTGGGAACTGTAATGTGTTAGACCTACAGATACAGAAAGCAGTTAGTTTTATAAAGCATATAGGATATTAAAATAATGAAAGGCATTAATGTGACATCAATTTTTAAGGAGAGTTACTTGCTGAAATAAATGAGTGTAGCCTAAAAGTTGATGGCATGTTACAGTCCTGAGTAATGAACCCTCCTGCCCCCTAAAATCTCTTAGAATAAATAATACTTGAGAAGCCAGTGGTCGTTAACTCTTTATCCTCTGAGAGCTACATGTCACATTGATGTCTCTTTGGATTTTTTTAAACATTTTAAAATTCATTCAGAAAGGAATTTTCTTTCCTGGAATACCTATAACTTGAGGTGCATTATTCTTCCGTGTCTGTTTTCCTAATGTCTTCCCCTTCCCCATGAAGTAGAGCTGTGACTAGAGTTGCCAGATGCAAAAATCTTGAAGTTACTTTTTCCCTTTTCCTTTCTTTGCTTTTCCATCTTCAGCTTCCCTTTCTGCCAGTGCTGTGCTCCAGGCTCTCCCCAGGGGTGTCTTTGCATACCAAGCCTGGAGAATCAAAAAGCATGTGAGTGTTTTAATAAAATTATTAAAAAAAAAAAAAAGTAAGACCACTTAAATGTTTTACTGATATAATGGAGCATTCCTTAAACAACCCAAATCTCTTAAAATCCAAGCTGCCTTGTAGAGAAGCTGAAATTAAATCCTCAGATCTCCTGAGAGCGTTATTGTTCCAAGAAGTTCAGCAGCTGATGGAACCAAGGCTCATTAACAGCAATACTTAGCTGGGCCATTTGTGTTGCTGTAGTTACGGAAATGTTAGAACTTCCACGATCAACCCTATTTCCAGGGAATACAGCTCTTGTCAAAACTCCCCTTGCTCTGAACTTGGCAACAGCCAGATCACACACACTTCTCGTGGCTCTGCAAATCGATCCAGACAGTTTTGATTTCAGTGAGGGAGCTTAAGAAGCAAAACAAACCCCGAACATTAAAAACCTGTTTATTGCTTTCAGATGCCTGTTCACAGGCCTGTGACTTGTAAATGGTTTTGGTAGAGTTGCTCTGCAAACTTGCCAAGCTCCTGGACTGTAATGTCAGTGAGGCAGCCCTAGGCCACGTGAAAATAATGTGAAGTGAAGGAGAAGGTGATGCTTTAAAGTTAGCAGTGGGTAGGAATTACTCTTCCCCTGTACAGGAACCTTTCTCAACAAAGCCCTGCCTACACCAGAGATGAAAATGCCACCAAGTGTTGACATGATTGATAAAATGCGTTCCTACTTGACCACAGGCCACTATTTAATGTCACAACTGTGTCTCCTCTGCCCTTCACTTGGGCCCTTGCCATCTTCAACTTCCCTACCAATGTGGCATCCTGTAAATGTGGCCTTTTCTGTACGATCCATCCAAAATGCTGCCTCCAGCTCAAGCCTGGTAAGGCAGTCTGTAGGGATTGGCCCTGTCCACTTGCCCAGTGTGTGTTACAGGCTGCAGCAAGAGAAGCAGTTGGGAGAGGAGGTACTGGGAGGGTATAGGGATGAAAACCCCCTTATGTTCCTCTCCTGGCCTCAGACAGTCCTTCTTGGTGCCAGGCTTCTCAAAGGCTTCCTCTGGATTCCAGAAAGGGCTAATGATGGGCATCCTGCAGATTAAATACTGTCAGCAGGTGCCTGCCAGGAGTCCAGTGTCCAGCTGGCTTCTGGGCAGCCCTAACACTGCCACCTCTGCCCTAATTATCAGGATTAGCTGAGTACCCCTGCTCCAAAAACCCTGTCCCCAGTGATAAAACCATCATCCCACTTCTTGGGTGTCCACATCTAGATGTCCACAGTCTCTGGAATGGTTTTTCTTATGTATTTTAAGTAATATAAGTATTGCCCAGAGAAGTTGTGAACACCACGTCCCTGGAAGTGTCCAAGGCCAGATCAGATGGGGCTTGGAGCAACCTGGGCTAGTGGAAGGTGACCCTGCCAAGGGCAGGGAGTGGCACTGGATGAGCTTTCAGGTCCCTTCCAGCCCAAATCATTCTGTGATTTTGTTCCAGCCACTGCCAGGCTGAACTAGTGTGGTAGTTGGCTCTGCCTCTTCAGGACTACAATTATTTCTGTGTAAAGATTTGTATCAACCACCCTGGTGCACTAATTTATAATTTCAAAAAATGTGGATGTATAATTGGGCCAGAAATTTGAGTAAATGGAATGAAGAAATCACATTAACACAAATTTTGCATTATTTATATTCATTTTGGAACACTGGCAGAATATAAATGTCAAACAGGGAGATTCATGCTTCCAGGGAAAAGGAATCAGAGATTCATCACAGGGCTAATCTTCACTTTGAATACAGTGTTTTAGCTGCCCCACTTCAATAAGGGACAGAGCAAAGCAAGGGAAAAGGTCCAGAAATGGCAGTGATTAGAAGCTTGGGAAGAGGGGCTTTTGTGTGAGGAGAGATGGAGATATTGGAGTTAATTAATGCACGAGGCCATTTTGACAACCCTCTTCCCCTGTGCCATCGTGCAGGTGCTGGGGCAAGGTAACACGACATTTAAGGGAAACAAAATTCCAACAGAGAAAAGGAAATACTGTCTGAAGGGCTGTAATTAGTGCAAGGAGAGGATTGCCCTGGGACACTGGGGACAGTATCATTTTAACTCTGTTCAGAATGAAGTGCTGCCTGTACGCTTCGTGCTGTACAAAACAGGCAGTGGGATAATATTTTCAAGTTAAACTCACACTAAATACTTGCTCTCATGTTTCAGGATACAAATGGATTACTATTTGGAGCTGGGAATGATAGAGTGGTGTTTTTTTTTTCCTTTCCTCAACACTGAACCATCAGCCTTTCCCTGAGGAAGGATATTGGTTTAGATAGGAAGCATGAGGGGGGAGGCTAAAAAAAAGAGTAGTTTGCCAAATATCACAAATGCTGCCTGTGTTGAGTGAGCCAAATGGCTCTAAATGGAAATGGGAAAGTATTCAGCAGGGCTGGGAGAAATGTGCACTGTCATTAGGTCAGCAGTGGAAGAAGCCTGGGACAAAGATTTTAGAAAATGCATCTTGTTTGTTGTGCCCTGGGGATTCCAACCCAGAGGGGATTCAAGGAGCAGCAGGACAAGGAAACCTTTCAGCCAGGAAAAAAGGAGGGTTTATAAGTGGATCTGGGTAGAAGTTATGGGGGATACGGGACTGGGGTCTCTTTTGGGGTCTCCTGACTGCAGTATGGGTCCTATCCCATTTAAAGCCCTTGGTGTGGGCTGCCTGCAGTTCCTTGGTGCACAGCAGGGTTTTCTGTTCAGAGGCCAAGGCTTTTACTAGTGTTTAGGAGGCTTGAAGGGCCTCAGTCAAGCATAGTGCCATTTTTCTGGGGAGTCAGTGCTGTGTGTTGCACACCACCAGCTTGTTCAAGTCCAGCTCAGCTGCCCCTAAGCTACACTGAAGCCACTATTGCAAATGAATTATAGACCTGTACTTAAGCCTGATAAACTGTTCCCATCCACGGGAAAAACAAAAGCAACACAGTGAAAGCAGAGCTCACCACTCCATAAAGATAATCCTGGTCTGGGGAAAGTAAGAGAAATCATTGCTGCTACACGTGGAAAAAGGAGCTGTTTGCAGGGTGATCCATTTATATTTGAGGTATGTGTAGAATCATAGAGCCACAGAACGGTTTGGGTTGGAAGGGACTTTAAAGATCATCTATTTCCAAACCCCTTCCATGGGCAGGGACACCTCCCACCAGCCCAGGTTGCTCTGAGCCCCGTCCAACCTGGCCTTGGACACTTCCAGGAATCCAGGGTCAGCCACAGCTTCTTTGAGCAGCCCGTGCCAGTGAATATAATACCCCTCAAATGCACTAGATTTTTCCTTCAAGGTTTTATAACCCTGAGGGTAGGAAGAGAGGGATGGAGCTTGAGGCAGAAACTAATTCTTTTAAACCTTGAAATGAAAACTCCTGTAAGAAAATTCTTGTTTGAAACGGTTTCAAAGTAGGATTTGGATCTTGATCCCTGTGTGGAACACCCTGGAGACACTGCATGTCCAGGAGTTTTGCCTTCTTGAGGTGATGTACCCAGGCTTACTGTGAGCACCTCAGCTCTGGCAGGAGAAGGAGCAGTGCATGGTACTGATGGCACCTGTGTGATTTATCTGTGCTCGGGAAGGCCCCTCTGCCCAACTGAGCTGGGTGCCAGCAGCAGGTTCACCAAAGCAGTGCTCAGGTGTGCTGCCATAGCAATGAGTGCTTGGGCACATCCCAGATTGGGGGAGTTGGGTGTTTGGTGCCCTTGAGCCATCCATCATCATTCCAGTAGCGATGTGCAGAATGAGCAGGTCTCCACATCAGCTGTGGCTGGATGAGGACACGACACAGACAGTAAAGGACAATTAACAGAGCTCTGAAAGTCACCTCAAATGTTTCCTGCTCCTCTTTGTACACTGGGATGTGTCTGGCTAGAGAAGTTGCAAACTCCACAGTCCTCAGTGGCTTCCTGGACATCTGCAGGAGCCTCAGCTCGCTCAGGACAGTCTGTACCACGTCCAGGATTTGTCCCTGGGTGAAGCCATCGGACACCTGGGCCAGGCAGCTCAGGTTCTCCAGGCTGGAGAAGGCTCCACCATTCTGCAGGATGAAGTGCTTCCATAAAGCTGCTCATCAGGACATGGGAAAGGAGAGAATGTCAAAGACACAAAGTTAAGGAAAGCAGGAGTAATAAAGATTTGATTTTTGAAACTGGAACAGGAAAATAAGGGCCATCAGTCAGGAAAGCCAAGATTCAAATTTTTCTTGTTAGCTGTTTATTCCATCTCTGGTTTTATAGCACAGAGGCTTTTAGGCACATGTGTTCTTAAACCACTACTGATCATTTGTTGGCTACCAGTCAGTAGTTTTCAGAAAGTCATTAAAGGCACATAAAGTGAAGTGGATATGCATCTAAAGATAGAAATGCTTGTGTGTGCACACAGAACTTAGTGTTCCCATTTGGATGTGCAGAACGAATTACCTTTATTAACAGCCTGTTTTTATTTCCCTGACCCTGATCACAGGTTGCTCTTGCTGAAGGATACTATGGGGATTCCATGTGTCCTTTGGAAGCCAAAGGCTCCCACTTCTGTAGGCTCCTGTTGCAAGGGCCAGGTGTAAATTTCTGTGGTTGGCATTTTGCTTGTTACTTGAAAGGTGAACCTTTTAAGTGTCTTTTAGCTGTGAACCTCTGTGACATGAAGATTTCCTTAATGGCTGTGAAGTGGTTGAGATTTTGCTTCTAGAAAAATAGGAATACAACCATCTTTTGGTTTATTTTATGTAAAGTAAGGGTCTGTTTGAGAGAAACTTAGTAAAACTCTGCCATCTCCCCAGGCTTTCCTTTAAAGCGTTATATGAGAACATTTGGGGGAAAAAAGAATCATTAGGAATTACAAGAATTATTAATAATTAAGAATATTGAGTGCTTGAATACTCTTGTGTAGTATGAAAATGCTGGGTGGGAGGTTAATGGTGCTGGATGCTGGAGCAGTTGTGTTGGACCAAACCTGCTTTATCCTCCCTTCGACTGCAGCGTCGATGCCACGGGCTCGAGCCCATAACTATTGACAGCTCTGCACTGCATTTTTCACTCAAGCAAATTGTGGTCTTCCACTTGAATTACATTTGTGCTCAATAAGTATTGGCTGAATCAGTAATTCATAAAAGAGGAATTGATGCACACAACACCAAGCACTACTCGTATGCAGCCATATATTGTGTGCTGCAGCCCCTGGTGCAGGTATGATCCTGTGTAGTACAAGGCACTGACTTGCTGGGTGATTAATAGCAAGAAATCAGTATAGGATTGTGAATCTTCCAGTTTAATGATTTTCATTACGTGTTTACTGTTTCCACTGAGCACAGATTGGAGTATTGTGGCTGTAACAAAAGGGAGGGTTGTAGCAGACAAGTAGCTGTGCACTGTGGCTACGAGTATTTGTTATGTCATTATCTTTCTGTCAAAACAAGTCTCTTCTCAAATTGGGTGTCAGGCACCGAAAATTGACAGCATTGTAAGGTGAGGATCATATTTCCATTGAACTTCAGGGAAGGCTGGAGCTAAAGAACAAGCCAGGCACTGTCTTAACTTGGACAAGGTCACAGAAGTAAAGCTACAAATTTAATCTCCTTTAAAATGCCACAAGTTAACTTTTTGGGGCATTCTTAGGTGTGCAGTTTAAATCCCTTTAGCTGGCTCTTCTTCTGACTCCAAATTAGTGGTGACACTCCCAGAATGTGACAGTTCAGTGCCCAGAAGTGAACACAGCTAAATTCAGCTGCTATCACCTCCTTCTCTAGGTTTTATTCATGTCCCTTATCTGTCAGCAATTTATCAGAGCTGTAACCCAACATGAAACACATGTTCTCTTGCTCGGAGACCATTTCCCATCCACACTAGGAAAATCAGTGAGCCGGGGAGAGATTTACAGTGTGCTGGGCAGCCAAACCCTGCCTTGAGCTTGCCCAAACGTGCATCACCTCAGTACCTTGGCTGTCCCTGTGACATACAGGATGGAACTGGACTGCACAAGGCATTTGTAGGATTTTTGCAACAAGGTGACTGTGAGGACAGAACAATGTTGTAATCAAGGTACAATTGTGTAACAATGTCCCTGAATCAAATGTGTTTTCCTTTACTCTGTTTTCCCCCTGGGACAGGATCTGTCAGAGCAGTGGCATGAAGGGAGTGTTTTCCTAGATGTGGGATACTTATATTAGAAGTGCATCATTAAGAGTCCTAACCTGAAGTTTAGTTGTCATTCTGAATAGCCCAAAAGCTTTCATCCATATTTCAGACTAAACTTAAACAGCCCTTCTGCTCATAAGTTACCTCATCCAGGCTCCTTATTACACAGAAAAGTGCATTAAACCACATGATACCAGTGACTAAACCACAGGAAAAAAACCCTATATTTCTGGGAACAAAAGCCCTTCCACCAGTCACTTGTGAAGGATGTGGACAAACTACCATTTTTCAAGTAGTAATTGATTCACATTATTAAGCTTAATTTGGAGCATTTCTTCCTAGTCAATACTGAGCTATTGCAGACTTGAAGGTGATTAAAATCTGAAAACCAATTTGCATTTCTAGAAGTTCTTTTTCTTGCTCTTTAAATTGGTCTAATAAAAGCCACTGTTTCTCCTACAAGCTTTAAGTCTCAGTAAATGGGGCACTTAGTGAATTTGTCAGAATTTGGGAGGGCCTGTCTATCACTGCAAACATTTGATAGACCAGACATACAAAATCTTGGATGCCTCTACAAATTCTCTTGTGATCTGTAAGCACAAAAAATGGAATTTGATAGTGACAAGATTTAGTGTTCTAGACGTGGGTCTGTTTCGGAGAGGCCCAGAAGTCTGTTGTTTAGAGTAGGGAAACAGAAATTCAGAACTCTGGTGTAAACAAAAACAAAAAAAACCCAAACAAACAAAAAAAAAGGTAAGAAAAGGATCTTCTCCTTCATACAGGGGAAAACCAGCTCAGGCTGAACTTGATGTACTCTAAACTCATGGAAAAATGTTAATCACTGCTGAACAGTGTTTTAAACTCTTCTCCCAACTACCACTTTTATTATTTCCTCTTTGGGGTAGCCTGTATTGATTTAAACCCAAATTTTCAGGAATTGAGATGCACCCCAGGGGTATGACTTGAGTTTAAGGTCAGTTCTGAGGATAACCAGACAAAGCAAGCATGGATTTTAAACAGCAGCAGTAACCACCAGGGTGACTTGAAATACTTGCCAAATCTTGACATGTAGTCAGGTGCAGGAATCAGGATGATTTTTTGGTAAACTTTGCAGAAAGGTCCAATATTGGCCTCGAAGGGCCGGGCAGTGGTTCCCACCAGCAGCATTCTGTCCTTTGGTTTCAGAGCCTTCAGGAACTGGGGCAGCATCTTGCCCAGCCGCTTGGAATCCGCCTGCAGCGTGTAAATGAACAAAAAGGAGGAAAGAGGGGTTACTGGCTGTGGCAGCTCGGAGTTACAGGTGAAGTTGCACGTGCTGCCCATAACAGGATTTGGGGTTTCTGTAGCAGTCCAGCTGCATCTGGTACAAGCAGAGCAGATATGAACCCAAGCAGGGTAATCCTGCCTTCTCCAAGCCAGGTGAACCCGTGACTTCTGATCCACTCGTGGGTGGTCGTGCAATTGAAAGGCAGGAAGGAAACAACTCATTTAAAGAAAGAAATCCTCATCTCCAGTTCAAGGAGAAATATTGCAGGGACCTGCACACCTGATGAACCTTAACAGGTAGAAGAATTGTAACTTAGTCTGTAATCCTCCCAGCTCCTGGAGGTTACGGTTTCCTGACTCCTACCCATGGTTTAAATGGGGAAAATAAACTCTCCCATTTTTGCAGTGTTTTTTAACTCACTGGGGCTCTGAGAACACAAGTTCTTTGCAATAAATAACTACTTGACTTTATAACGTGTATTTAACTACTAGTTACAGAACAGAGGAGTACTGAGCAAAACTTGGATAGTTATATTTGATAATGTTCAAGTGAATATTGGTTGGAGAAGCCTAATCAAAGAAAGCTGTAAGTGAATAACTGGGTGAGGATCATGCAGCTGAGAAGCCCAAGGACTTGGAAGCCTCTTTTAAAAAATGAGGCTTAACATCCAAGTCACCAACACTCACTTGAGAACTTTACTCTCTAGATCACCTTATGATTTATTTATTTATTTATTTTAAAATATATTTGCCAATATAGGAGGCAGTTCCCTGAAAAACTAGAAGTTCCGTGTCAGATCAGTCTTCCTTATCATTCATAAGGAAGCCACTGTGTCCTGCAAACCCTCTCAGATGAGAGGCAATAATTTACATTGCAGGTAGAATTTTTCTTTGCAATTTTTCTGTTTATCTGCACTGACAGACAGCTGCAGTAAAGGAGAAAAAGCTCTGCTCTTCGGAGAGAAAGCTACAGAGGATGGAAAATAGGGACATCAACAAAAAAACCCCACAAGTTTTTGGGTAGAGTTGCTGCTACATTCTACCTTAGAAGTTTTAGCCAGCATTGCCACCTTTGCTCTGTCAGGGAGATCTGGTCATATCAGTGACTGAAATGTGGATTTGCTTCGTTTTTAACATGTTTTATTACCGCTCAAATTACTCTCTGTGATTTATATTCTCTGTATTTATAAGTACCTGTTGCTACTTATAAGTTCAAGCTTTCCTTATGTTCCTGTGTATTGGAAGGAAACACAAAGGTTCTCCAAGGAATCAGTATGAATAGAAAAGTTGGAATCATCAAATTATTTTAGGTTTGGGGGGGGGGTAGAGGAATCCCATTTCACTGCAATGACTTATAGAAGATAATAGTTGCTTCAAGTGAGACCTGGTGTTTTCTGAGCTTGCAGTATGTTTTCTTCTGGAATAAATCCTGGCTCTAATGGGAGATGCAGAGAATTTCTAAAGCTATTGTCTGACTCCTATTCCACTCTAAGGTGTGAAAATAAGTCCTAATTTATCCTCAGCAATTGTAACTTTTTCTTTCCTGGGTGACAAATTATATTTATGGATCCCTTCTGATCTGGAGTTTGTTACAACACATGTTGATCAGCTCATAGAAATCTTGATTTTAAAGTTTTACATGTAGGAAAGTGGGGTGAATTGTGAAGGTGACCCCCCTGTTTATGTAGGGGTGGCTGAACTGCAGCTGGGTTTACCATAATGTGTTTGATGTTCCATCTGGTTTGCATCCTTTGGGGAGAACTGGAGATGGGCTTCTTTTCCACTGAGTTTTAGATGAATTGAAGGCTTTGTACCAGGTTCTCAGTCACGGTGGCAGATGTGTCACACTGGGAGGAGCAGCTCTGGCCTCTGAGGGCTGAGCTTAGTTCATCTTGGACAGGGCTTAGAGCAGCCTGGGATAGTGGAAGGTGTCCCTGATAGTGGAAGGTGTCCCTGCCCATGGCAGGGAGTGGAGCTGGATGAGCTTTAAGGTCCCTTCACCCCAAACCATTCTACAACTCTCCTAATTCCTAGTGCTCCTAAGGATGTCATCCCCAGACTGCCAGTTAACCTCTGCCTCTCCCTCCAGTTTCATGCTCTCTCCTCCAAATATTGGTTGTGCTGTGGGTGTTTGGATATGAGTGGTTCCAAGCCTGGAGCCATCTACTCCCACCAAGGCAAGAGACCTTTTGTTGAACACTTGTAGGTCTTGGGATGTGACAACAGGGCCAGAGGTGACACCCTGGGCTCTGAGGTGGGCAGGATAAGAAGTTTTTTCCACATTGAGAAGGATCATGAGTACCCTAGGCCATCTTTGGACCCTAATCTTAAACTTAATCCCCATCTGCACTTGGTGTCAAGGTTTGAGCCCAAGAGAAAGGCTCCTTCTCATTATGGGGACCACTAAGGACATCAGTCACTGCACACCCATCCCCTGACACAGCCCTTGCAGGAGGAACAGCCTCATCCAAGGTGACACTGTTGTCCTTCCAAAATACAGCCTTGTGACCACCCCACAGCCTAAACGTACAGAAAAAAGGTTCAATTTTTCATAGAGCTCTAAAAGCAAAATATTTTGCAGGCAACAGGAATGCAATCAGGATTTTGGGTGACTCACTCCCTGCTGTGGTGGGTTTGCTGCTGTGACTATCGTGTGGTGCTTTCATTTCCCTTCTAGTGGGGAAGATGCACCAGAGAGGGAGGAATGGAGGCAATGGCATTAGGACTCCAGGGAGCCCAAAGAAAATAATCTGTAAATGTAACTATTTAATATAGGCTCTTTGTTTTTGTAGTGGAAATTTATCCTTGTTACTTTATTGTTCACTTTGGCTCCATCCAATTTCTAAAATTAATAGAGCTGAACAATTTAAGCTCATCTTAACTTTTAGCTTCTTGCCTCGTTTTTTGAAATTCTCCATTATTCTCTTTTACTTTTCAGTGCACTGATGAGCAGTGACTGGACTATTTTTAAATAAAGCAAGAATATGTGGAGGAGAGAAATGTGACCTCTTGGGGGTTCTTAAGAAGTCACAAGACTCTCTAAAAAGAGGAAAAAAAGTGTTAGTGAGACAAGGTATTATCAAGCAAGCTTTGGCAGGTCTGGTCATAGTGGTATGTGCTAAGCTAAGAAATTCACTTGTCCCTTTGTGTGGGATGTAATGCAATGGGAGAAATTATCTGCACTGAAATAAAGGAGCCACTCACCTCTTCCTCTCCCTTCGGTGCCGCTTTAGAAAACATTTTCTCTGTGTCTCCAATCCACACGACTGAAGGCTGCAATTCCTTTCCAACCTGAGAGAAAATGGGGGAGAGAAGGCAGGAAGCTGATTAAAATGGCTACAATTTCGTACCTGGGAGCCCATCGTGATGCTTTTGAATCCGTATTTCAGCAGTTCAATTAGCCTGGTTTATTTTTTTCCAGGAGTGTTCAGCACTCATGGATAGAACTGGCTCTGCTCAGTAGCCTTGGCAAACCAAACCCTTCCTAGCTGGGAATTAACATTAAGAACCCACCCCCAAATGGATAATTTTGTCTGCCATGCTTATCTTTCATTTCTCAACCCCAATTCAGTTGCAGTTCTGCAAAGGGAAGCCTGGACTTGGAGTTCAGTGGCAAATGATGGTCTGCCAGCAGCTTTAGGCTGACTGTGGGATCCCACCCTGGTTTTCCAAGGGTGATAAGGATGGAGAGCCAGGCAAGACACTGCTGTAGCATGAGAGGTGAGGGTACTAATCTTCAAACAAAACAGGCTGGTATGCAGTGGTCTGGTTTAAAACCCAGCATTTAACTTGCAGTTAGCCCAGGATTTAACCCAGGAGCTGTTACATTTGGAGGGGGGTGTCTGCCCGTGGGTTCTCTGGCTCCAAAGTTGGAGGCACTATACCCCTGGTTCACAGCAGGATGGCAGCAATGCTACAGGCTTTTCCACATCCTGCACTCCTCCCCATTGCTATAGAAACGCCCGTGGTTTAGACATTCTGCTGCCAAATTTTAATCACTTCCCAGCGGCTCTCGGAGCCGCGTTAGTTTGCTCAGCAACAAAAGTGATGGCTCGAGGAGTCAACGGGTAACGAGAGAGAGAGAGAGAGCAAGACCATTCTTCTGTCCTGCCTTTTTTTGCTTTATTCCCTCTAGTTGAAACTGCTGCTTCCAGGAAGGGAGCTGACAAAATCGATAGGCTGTGTACATCAGAGCTCCTGTCTGATTGACAGCGCAGGAAGGATTAAGTTGTGAACGTGGTTTTTCACAGCACTGCGGTTCGTTTTTATGGATGTGTTTCAAAAGCACCAAACGTGTGTGTCTGCACAGTAAAAATGGATTTAAGACGGGGAAAAGAATGGCAGACGAGGCTGTTAAACTTGTTTGCTGTGCTGGTGATGGGGTGAAGTGGAAATAATGCCACCTTCAGCAAGTGACGCTTTATTTATGGTCACTTGTCAGTCCCAGAGTATGTCAAGTGATACCTCCAAGTTCACAACAGTTGAATTATAGAATCAGAGAACAGTTTGGGTTGGGATGGACTTTAAAGCTCATCCCACCCCCTGCCATGGGCAGGGACACCTTCCACTAGCCCAGGTTGCTCCAAGCCCCGCCCAACCTGGCCTTGGACACTTCCAGGGATGGGGCAGCCACAGCTTCTCTGGGCAACCTGTGCCAGGGCCTCCCCACCCTCCCAGGGAAGAATTCTTTCTCAGTATCCCATCTAACCCTGCCCTCTGGCAGTGGGAAGCCATTCCCTGTGTCCTGTCACTCCAGGTCTTTGGAAATAGTCTCTCCCCATCTTTCTTGTAGCTCCTTCAGGTCCTGGAAGGCCACAATTAGGTGACCCCAGAGCCTTCTCTTCTCCAGGCTGAACAGTCACAATTCTTCCAGCCTTTCCTCATAGCAGGTGCTCCACTCCTCTCATCAACTTGGTGGCCTCCTCTGGACTCTCTCCAACCAGCCTCTGTCTTTCCTGTGCATTGAGAAAAACTGAGCTTCTTCCGATGTTGGAAAGCAGGAATGCAAATATTTACTGCTAGTAATGAGCATTTAAAAAGTAAAACCAAGGTATCATAAAAGATAATACGAAAATACCGCAGAAACTGGTTTCTGTGTGGACTAGGCAATTCTGTGAATGTTTTTCTGCATGTACAGCTTGAAGGGTAACTTCTTCTGGGAGTGTACTGAGCACACAAACTGGAAATAAATGGCAGATTAAAACTGTACAGCAGTAATACCCGCCATTTTAAGGCCAGGTGCTGTTCCATCTATCTCCTATTTAGCTATTTCCAGGGGTATGTTTAGCACATTCCCAAGTCTCCACACATTCCTCTACACCTGCAGAGTCTGGGGACTTGAACTGAGCTGTGCAGCAGCTTTGGACTTGGATTTTCTGGCTGGGACACCTGTGGAAAATATGAGCCAGTCCTAGTGACTTGCACTTGCGGGTGAATTCTGTTTGCTCTGGATGTCTGTAAACAGGCTTGGAGACAGATGAGGAAAGAAACATAATGTGGTGGCAGATCATATGGCAGAGATGGGCTAAGTGATATTTTGGTGGAACTCGGAAAGAAAAAATACGTGTGTAGTTTAAGTTGTGGAAAGAAACCCACAATTTCTTAAAGAAGTGCATTTGCATTTTGTGCACAGACTGTGATGTGTGGGAGCTCTGACTCAGAGCCCTGTGCTGGCAGCTGCTAATGGATGGATTATCAGCTGGGGCTTTCTGATGTTCCTGATGGTGGCTTTTACCTCCTGAAATATAAGATAATCATTTTTCGCTCTTGCTCTGTGCCTGCTTGGAGAGGATGACAGGAGGGAGGGAGATGAGGCAGTGGGAGACTATTCTCCTTGAATCCAGCCTTTCCTCCTGGCGAGGTTTGAGCTGGGTGACTGGTGCCTGCTCAAGATCACACACACTGTGTGCACTCACTACCACCCCCATTATTTGGGTGCTTTCTCCACACTTTGTGGATTTGACCCTGCTAGTGCCTGTCTGCTGACAAGGGTTCCCTTTCCTGTGCCTTTGCTTCTGAGAGAGAACAGTCCCCTTCTGGTGTCTCTGCTTGGTGCGGGTGATGCAGCTGGATCACACCTGGGGAGCCACATAGCTGTTCTCATGGAACCATAGAATACTGTGAGCTGAAGGGAACCCCCAGGGATCATGGAGTCCCGCTCCTGGCCCTGCCCAGGACAGCCCAACAATCCCTAAGGATGTTGTCCAAATGCTCCTGGAGCTCTGGCAGCCTTGGGGCTGTGACACTGCCCTGGGGAGCCTGGTCAGTGCCTGTGTGTGATGCTGCAGTGGGATGTGATGGGCTGGAAGGTTATAAAGTCCATAAAAGCTGTTGGCAGGGGTTGAACTCTGCTTGTGCACTTCAAAGGGAGCCATGTGCTTTCGGTGGGGCCACCACAGGCAGGGAGGTGCAGATATTCCTTGTTGGGCTCTGGGATGGTTTCTGTGGTTAGCAGCCCTCTCAAATGCAGCCTGAAGTTTTACATCAGACTAGACTCTCATTTTGACTTTTAAGGAAGAATACTTGCTATTGTCATACCTGTCATCTTTTTTGTCCCCTTTATTCTCCCCTTAAGTGGAAATATATCCTCAATCTCAGCTCTTAGAGAATTTCCTGTGTTTTCTGTTTTGAGGCAAAGATCTAAATGTATAAAGTGGTCTGTATATATTTGTTGCCCAGAGAAGCTGTGGCTGCCCCATCCCTGGAAGTGCCCAAGGCCAGGTTGGATGGGGCTTGGAGCAACCTGGGTTAGAGGAAGGTGTCCCTGCCCATGGCAGGGGGTGGCACGAGATGAGCTTCCAAGGACCCTCCCAACCCAAACCAGTCTGTGATTCTATGATTTTTCTGTGTTGATAAACATTAATATGACCAAATCAACACACTGTGTTTGGGCCTGACTGTTTCCTATTTTAAAGACGGATCAGACACCCAGAATCCACTGGCATCTCATTTAAATTGTTGGCAGATACATAGCAGGCTGTGTATCCCCCTGTGAAAGTGCTTCATTTGAATTATCCATGGACAGTTTGAATCCATGGATAATTAAATGCACTGTACATAATTAATTTGTAATTGAAATTTTATTGGCTTTGCTGCAGTTCCACAATTTGTTGGAGCTGCCAGCAGATGGCTCCTTAACCCTTCTAATACCACACTGAGATTTGCTCTTCAGGAAAACCATTATGGATTAAAAACCCCACCCTCTCGTCCCACTGCCTGTCAACAGTCATCAAAGATCAAACAGCACTCTTGAAAGCCTTGGGTTAAACTTTTCAAACTCGAGAGCCAGAGTTTAACAGTTTAATTGTTACACTTGAAAATGCAGAAATCTGATTCTTGCCCAGCACATGTGCACAAGGCTCCTCCAAACATGAAGGATTTGATGGGATTTTTAAAAAAAGCCCAAGAATTTCTGGAAGCTCAAGTTACAGCTGAAAACTGCTCAGTGTCCTGTAGTTTATACACCCAGAAGTGCTTCTGAGCAGCAAAATGCTGAAACCTGTGATTAGACCTTGTCAGTGGGAGCCTCACCAGGTAAATATTCCAGTGCTGCAGTGATGATGCCACTGTATTCAGGTTTGTTAGGCAGATAATGACTGTGGATACTGTCTTCCAACAGGATGACTTTAATTTTTAAGTGTAAAGCTGCTTTCTCACAGAAATAACACTGGAAGTTTGAGCACTGGTGACATTTAACCCTGCAAGGGTCTAAGGATTCCAGCAGGCTGAGCTGCACCAGGTGAAAAGAATTGTTCTGGATGCCTGAAAAGAAAGACTGACTGTGCTGTTCCCAAATTTCAGCTGTAATGGAAGTCCTGTGTGGTATGGGAATGCTAAACACACAGACTTGTGTCACTACCAGGGTAAAGTGTGCCTGGTTCTTCAGACTGCCAGAAAAATGACCTGTCTGAAGGGGCAACACAGCACTGGTTGTGAACAAATGAACCTGATGCAGTGGGGAAAAAAAGTCATGGCAGACTTAAATTATGTTGCTTCTAAACACTGGGATTGTATCATTTAATCTTAAATAAATTCCATCGTGTTCCTTTTTTGGTATAACACTTGAATAGTCACCTCTGACTTGCTAAACAGCATAACCAAACAGCCTGATAAGAGTCCCCCAGCACTGATGGTGTTGGATACTTGTGCAGTTTGCTGCTCTGTAAAAGCCCTGGCTCCCTGGGGCAGCTGCACAGCACACCCTGAGCTGCTGAAACACATCCAGGGCTGCCCTGCTGGTATTTCCTCCTGGCCACCTCTTCCCCAACCTTTTAGCCTGGTCAGTGTTGCACTAATAACACTTTCCCATGTGTGCTTTGGGTACAATGTGCTCTGTGTGCTGCTGTGGCCCTGGTGCAGGGGGATGAAGCCCCTGAGAGGGGTTTTCTCCCTCTGTTAGTGATTAACCCCATGGCTGCCTTATTGCAGTGCTTGTCATTTTTATTGCCTTGCAGTTAAGGCTCATGAACTACCTGCATTTTTACACTTTTATGTCATGGAGTCATGCATTCTACCCTCTCTCCTCGATCCTTTCTGGGTTTGTTTTTGTTTCTATGCATCCTTCACTACCCTTCTTTGCATCTTTTATATGAACCATTGCTCCTCAGTGGTGTTTTATGGGAACACGGGAGAGCTGAGCCATTGCTTGGTACCAGCTGGCAGAGAGCTCCTCTCAGTTCAGGCTGGGAAATGGGGCTTAATTGAAATATTCCAGCACGTTTGGCTCACGCTTGAAGGATGAGTTTTGTTTTGGGGACTGTTGGGAAGCACTTCTGTGTTAGAGACAGATCCTCTCCTTTCACTCCGGAGCAGAGCTGACCTGGCAGGCGTTGCCGTGTCTTTATGGAGAACACAAGTGCTCAGGCTTGGAGTTTGCAGCCTCTTTCAATGGTTTTCCTATTCAATATCAATCTCCCTTACATTTCCTTTGAATAGGGAGATTGAAATGTTGGTGTTTTCCTGGTCTGTTATGAGAAGTCATTTCCTCCGTACCACACTGAAATGCCTGCCTTGAGGAGCACGCAATCCTCCCCTGGGTCAGGGCTGGTGTGTCTCTTTCAAGTCTCCTCCCCAAAATAAGGGAGGGGGGACAAAAAGAATTTGGCTCTTGCATCTGAAACAAATTAAAGTTTCATTTTTTCCCCGGTGCTATTCACTTGTTTAGGGTGTCTCACACGAAACGATGGCCAGCAGCCAACACTCAGTTATGGAAGGGAAACTTCCTAATGGTCATTTTGTGCTCTCCAGAGTTTCCTTTCATTACAGAAACTCTGTTGTTTGCAGATGTGACAGGTAATCAAAAGTGCAAGGTGACTTCACCTTTATCACAGAGCACCATTAATCCTCATTTGCTAAACCCTGGTGTTTAACGGTGGTTACGTGGGTCGTAAGATAACAGAGAAAGAACTGTCACGTTTCCTGTCAGTCACTTACAGCTTTAAGTGGAAGGGCTGAGTTCTGCTTGGCTAACTCCCTATAAAGGCAGTTCTGGGAAGCTGGAGTAGAAAGTTGCTTGACAACAAGTCACAGTTGCTGTTTCCCAAAAACCTGACCAGAAGTGTGTGATGATGGTGAATTTTCAGTGATCATGTGCACGCAGGGCACTCTAACGAGGAGCACTGAGAGCTGGGAATATTAAATACTTGTCTGCTGCAAAGTCCCAACTGCTCCCATGGCCTGTCTGCCACAGGTGACACTGTATAGTATAGTCTCACAACAATCCAAATATGTTTACTGCAGACTTTTTGTACTGTGGTAGAAAACAAACTTTCTGGGGGGCAAGTACCACTGTTCAGTTCCTCCCCCTCAAGCAATTTGTTTTCAATTTGTGTTGTCCTTGTGTTTGTAAATTCCTGTAAATCAGGAATGTATTCCTCCTAAACCTTTTCCCTCAATATATAAACAATTTTCCTTGTTGCAACTAGTCTGTTACCTCTTGTCCTGTTGTTGTGCACCTCTGGGAAAAGTCTGGCTCTGTTCTCTGTATTGTCCCATGAGGCCCCTGAAAACAGCAGACTCCCACAACTGGATTTGTCCAGCTTGTCCCATTGCTCCAGCCCCATCTCCCTGGACCTCCTTGTCAGTGCCTGTCTTGTAACAGGGTAGCCCAGTATTGAACATAGTGTCAGTTGTGGTCTCATAACTGCCAAATAACAGGGAATAATTAATTCCTTTGAGGTTGGCTAGTCTTGCTGATACAGGTCAGTATTTGGATGAGTTACTTCTGCATGGACACACTGCTGACTCGTGTTCAGCCTGCTGTCCTGAAGACCCCCCATCTTTCCTGCAAAGCTGATGTCTGCTTGGTGGGTACAGCCTGGTCCTCTTTGCTGTTGCATGGAATTGCTCCATCCCAGCTGCAGGAATATCATACTGGGTGGGAGCACTGGATGTTGTAATGAAGCAGGAGCTGATGGCAGAACAAATGGAGGGGATGGTTGTGGCAGGGACTTGAGGACCAGAGACAGGGAAATGAGGCACATTTGGCACTGTCAAGAGCAAACAAAGGTGGATTGTAACTGCAGAGAGTCTGTGGATGGAGAATTGTTTCCAGCCTGGTTCTGAGAACCTACAGAATCTGGGTTGAAATCAGCAGCAGATTGGACATATTGGTGGCTCAGCCATGGGGACAGAAGGTGATAGGGAGAGGGGAAACAACCAGAGGAACTGGGAATGGAAATGGAACACAGTGTTAAGACAGGCCAGTGCTGTGTCACAGAAATATAGACTGGCTTGGGTGGGAAGGGACCTTATAGACCATCCAGTGCCACCCCCTGCCATGGGCAGGGACACCTTCCACTAGCCCAGATTGCTCCAAGCCCCGTCCAACCTGGCCTTGGACACTTCCAGGGATCCAGGGGCAGCCACAGCTTCTCTGGGCAACCTGTGCCAGGGCCTCCCCACCCTCCCAGGGAGGAACTGAGCCTGCAGGGATGTATTCCTTGGAAAGGGAGACTGTGCTCTGCTGTTAAAGGAGCAGAGTTTGAAGTAGTGCTGCTGTTACAGCTGGAACAAGTCACCTTTTGATAAGCAAGTGCCTGGACAGCCCTTATTCCACATGATTGACTGTGAGCAACTTCCATCCCAGTAACTCAGGGAGGTTCACCCAAGTGTCATCGCTTCTTTTGTAAGAGAGAAAGGAGAGAAATCAGCTTGGACTGCTTCCTGTGATTTTGGGGAGGGGTTGCATAAGGTTTCCATTTCTTTTTAAGTAATGTGGAAAAATGTAAGGCTTTAGATATGCATATGTACATGATGTGTGTGTGTGTGTATACTTATCTATCAATATGTATAGATAGACATATACATTTTAGATATGTTCCAATTATTTTATATATTATATGTATGATAAAAAACTCCCTTACTGTCTTCATCTGGAACCTTCTCCAGGAGTAAAAAGATTGCCCTCCTTTCTCCTGTGCTTAAAGGTGTTGTGCTATAACTGGGACTGTGTTATAGGAAGGACAGTGTGTGCTGTGCCTGCAGCCAGAAATGAGCTTTGCCATTGATGAGGGCAGAGAAACAAAGTGGAGAAGGGTGAAATGGGCAGAGGAGAGGGAGTATGAGCTTAGCCTAAGGGCACTAACTCGTGTCAGGGAGTAGTGCCAGGCTCAGTGTTGGTGCTGCAGCATCAGAGGTGCCTGATCACAGCACTGTCACTCTTCCCTGGGCACTGCTCTGACCTGGGCTTTGGGGATTGCTTTGCTTTTAGCTGTGAAACATGTCCTTTCTGGGGATGGAGGCACCTGTCACAAAGTCTGCTGTAACACTGGATTTAATGGAATACATCTGATAAATCCCAGGCAAAGCCAATTTTAGTAGGCCTCTGGCACTGGAAAATTATTGCATTTGGCTTTTTCCTAGTGTATGTGCTGTGGTTGTTTTGTCTGGAAATATTTACCAGCTTCCTTCTGTAGCAGAAATGTTGAGGACTTAAAATGTGGAAGAAAGCCTGCCAGGAATAGTGCCTTTTTTTTTTTCTCTTCTGAAGAGAGTTTGGGATATGTCCTTCACAGTTCATACACCTTCTTTCATTTCCAGACTTCTCATACATTGCTGTTCCTGTAATCCTGAACTAGGATTCCTTCTTCTGAAAAGCTTGCTGATAGGTAAACAGAGAGCAGTACAGGGGAGAGAGTTCTTGTGCAGCAACAGTCCCAGAGAGGAAATTTCTGACCACCCCCAGCCCAGCATTTGATTAAATGCTGCATGACAAGCATTCCTGGCTGATGTGCATATAAACAGAGAACAGAATTTTCTTTATCTGTGATGCTTTTCATATTCAAGGTAACACAAAGCTCACAAAAATGTTAATGTGAAAAATATGGCTGCTCCGAGTGATTTCTCCAGGGGCAGTAAATCCTCTGCAGAGGTTCACACACTGCCTGTCAACAAGTGGTTTCACAGAATCCTTTAGGTTGAAAAAGACCTCTAAGACTGAGTCCCTCCTGTGCCCAATGCCCACCTTGTCCCCCAGCCCAGAGCACTGAATGCCACGTCCAGTCCTTCCTTGGACACCTCCAGGGCTGGGGACTCCAAACCTCCCTGGGCAGTTCATTCCAATGTTTAACAACCCTTTTTGTGAAGAAATTCCTGCTGATGTTTTGAACACTTGAAGGCAGGGAGGGAATTCTAAATTGGGTTGGCAGCCCTTTGGACCTTGAGCAGCTTTGCCCAAGGTGTGTATGGAGAAACTACAATTTAATTCCCTGTTTGTCCCACGAAAGAGCTGATGAACTGAACCAACTTTGTAGAGAACCCCCCAAGACATACAATACCTTGAGAACCATATGAAGCATCATTAGCAGGCCCTCCTTGCCCGGGTATTTCCCAGCAATGTTGGAAGGAGTTAAGTTGAAGAGGTTGGCTCCTGTTTCTGTGCAGATGGCATGGACCAACATTTTCTTTCCAACGCCAGCGGGTCCAGCCAGTAACACGGATTTCACCAAGGGAGCATTCTCATGGACCATTTGGGAACCTGTAAAAAGTCATAAGGCACTGTAATTGCTTTCATTTGAGTCTGCTATAAAGGTAAAGGAATGATTCTTCCTTTTTTATTCACCATAAATAATTTATAATGTGAATTAATTGTTTCCTCACTGTGGCACGTGTGCTCTTGAGTTCAGTTCTGTACAACCCTAGCTGTGTCCTCAGTGGATTTAATGTCCCTTATTTGTACCTTCTGATGGGCAAAATTCAGCTCTAAATCAATGTGAGCTAAAAGAAGGATTTTGAGACCAGTTGTTACCATGTGTTTTACTTTTTTTCTTTTGACTTCTGCCTTCACCTCCCTTTTGGGGGTAATTTTTCCTCTTTTACGTTACTGCTGTTCAGTGAGCACTGGAGACTTTGTCACTTAGGCTGGGTGTGCTCTAAAATCCTTCACTGCTGAGCACACCTAGGCTCACCTGCAGAGGACCCAGTGTTATTCCCTATTCTGGAATGTGGCAGGGGGATGTTGCAGCGCAGGGATGATGTATTTGCTCAGAGGAGGAGGATCCTTGTGTTCTCTTCAGTTTATTCAGGGAATGCCAGGGTTGCTGTGCTTCCCTTGCTGTGCCCACAGCAATGACTGCTCAGCATTTCTAAATCTGTCTCTGTGCCTGCTCCAGGTAAATTCATCCTGGGCTGTGGGGAACATGACTCATCATCTGGGAAGGCCCAGCAGAAATGCCAGTGTTGGGAAAACACAACCACAGACAGTTTTAGGAGGTCAACGGTGATGGAACTTGTCTTTCCTGCAGCTGTCACTGTATGAATTAGGGACAGGTGAACCTCCAGAACTGGAAGAAGCAGGGAATGTTAAATGCTTTATCCATGCCCACTGGTAGTTCAGTAACATCATTGCCTCTGTCTAAAAATGTCCTGTGCCAGCAGTGGTGGTGGTTACAATAATGAAAAATCTGTGTGAGCACCCACTGCTCCTGAGGGTCTCTGAGATTGGTGTCCCCCAGACTGGGGGGGAAATTGGCCCCAAAGGTGGTGGGTTGCAGAGGGAGCCCATGGCTTAGCCTGGAAAGGTGCTCTGGGTTCAGGGGGACAGCTGGGTAAGGATGGTATTTAAAACAAATCCAATCAGGCTGCCTCTCTGTGTGCTAATGCTTTAATGTCCCAAATAAATGACAGTGGGAGTGCAGAGATGAATGCCATTATTGCAGCACGGTCCAGGATGTAGTGAAGTTGTCAGCCACCCAGGCTTTATTAATATTTGGTCATTCCATACCAATCTATTACTATTACACATAGATTTATTACGAGGGGAGCAGCAGACTCCTCTGTGGTTAAAGATGAAGTATATCTTCTACTATTATTTCTCTTTTCAGCTGCTTATAATTTTCTTAATGCCATTTAAGCTGGGGCTTTCCTTGCCATCAAGTGACTATTTTGAGAGAAACTTTCACTTCTACAACACACAATTATATAATGATGAACTAATTTGGAAACCAATTAAGTATAATGTCATCCATAACATAGCATCCCAAAGGTGAAGCCATTCCTGTACCCTTTTTTGGCTCTTGTAATACCTTTTTTCCACTCAAAGGCACTTTCCAAACTGCTGTTGCCAATACCTTTTGTTTGTTTAACTAGTCCAGGGTCTCCTCTCCCTAGAATTTTTACCAATTTTATAAATGGCTGAAAATTTATGGGTTCTTTTAGTTCCTGCCTCAGGGGATGCCTTGGGGCTTGATTTTCCTAGATTAGATGATGCTAAAACATAACCTTGGAGGAGTTATGGACTGTGTGAGACACCACGTTGCCTTGTGCAGACAGGGAGAACTGCTGAGCTCCCTCAGCTGACTGTGGTCAAACTTGCAGCCAACCCCTGAGGGCTTACCCCAAACCAGCTGAGGGTGTTTTGGGCGGGAAGGACCCCGCCCAGGTTGAAGAAAGGTGCTGTTAGAATCCTGTTTGTTAGCTTGACTCTTCAGATGGAGCTGCAGGACAGCAGGAGCACTTGTACCTCCCTGAAGGGAATGAACCAGAGCTCCACGCTATTGCTCCGAGCTCTCCACGGCACACGGAGCTGCTCTGGGGATGTGGAGCCAGGGAGTGCCCGAGGAGAGCCTCAGAACACACAGGTACAGAACAGCCTGAGCTCTGGGTGTTGGAAGCTGTGCAAAGGGGAGGGAAAAGCAGAAGCTCTGTGTTTGCCAGGATGGGAGGCAGGGAGACACCGGCTATTTTGCCCTCCAAAGGGGATGAGCAGACAATGACAGCCTCGGGGAGCACTTGCCTAGTTAAAACCTCCCTGAAATCCAAACAGGAATGGAAAAGGGTGCAAGTGAAGTATTGAGTAGAGGCTGAAAAATCCAGTCAGGAATGGAAAAGGATGCAAGCAAAATATCAAGTAAAGGACCTTGAGACAGGCACTTCTCGCAATCACTAGAGTTTGGCTTAATGCCATTCCCAGGTAAAATATGGGATAGATTTTGCATTAAAAGCAAACAACCTGACCCAGCAAAGCCTTGTTAGATATTGGCTAAGTCTGGCATTAAAACTGAAAGGGCATTTACAAGTGTACTCTGTGAGGTACAGAATGGATTCAGACTAATTCCTTCAATGATTGCATTGTGCAGCACTGAGTAACACGAGTCAGCTTGTAAAAGGTAAATTGCAACCTTAGCCCTTCCCTTAACTTGATTAATTTTGATCACTGGAGCTTGTTTCAGCTATTATCTTCCCCAAGTGATTTCCTTTTTATGTGCTGCCATTCACAAACTGTTGCCATGCAAACAGGGATGGGATGGAGAGGCAATACCTGACCGTGCGCACTCCTTTATGCACTATTAAAATGATATGGCCTTCGCTCAGAAGGCTTAATTGAAAAACAATTAGACTGCAAACCGCTTCAGATTGCGACTAATCAAGCCCTGTCAAAGCCAGCAAAGATGCCTGTTTCTGCCAGGAAGCAAAGCCACCGTGTTTTTCCCTCCAGGAATTGCTGTGCTCTTACCTAAGGGCAATATTCCATACAGGGCCACCAGCTGCCTGACGTCAGGGGCTGAGGGCAAGGGCTGTGCCCCTGTCCCACGGAGGCTGCTCCTCAGACAGTCGTAGTTGCCTGCAGGGGGGAAGCAGGGGCTTAATAAATGAGACACTGAGTGGGTACAAAATGCATTTTTCAAGGAATGAGGGAGTGCCGTGGAGCACGGACAGAATGCGCTCCCAGCAAACCCGGGAATGCCCAGGGACAGGGACTCAAACGGGGCAACACTGCTGTGGAATGTGGCCCCAGAAAGGTGAACTGCAAGGGAAAATTTAAGTTAAACAGGCCGTGGACTTTCCCTTCCAGCCTAGGGAAGGCGTTCACAGCAGAGCAGTCGGTCTCGAGTAACCTTTTAGAGGAACTTTGTGGAGAGGAATCATTAGCAGCACCATAAATCACAGGGCTGGCAAAGCATTTCTGGATTTGGGATTTTGTGGGGCTGGAATCCCAGTGAACCACACGCTCTCCAAAGGGTTTCAGAAAGGGGGAGAAGCTGTTTTAACAAGCTTTTCCCTGGCTGTGTCCCAGCTCAGCTCCTCACTGTGTTGGATGTCTGAACGTGTCACCTCATTCGGTGGGGCTCTTTGCTTTGCAGTACACCTCTTTTTTGTTGTTTTTTTTTTTTTGTTCAAAAAAACCCCTCCACAAAACAACCCAAGAAAACTGAAAGTCCCTGATGTGAACTGAAAGGATTTAATCTTGCCTTGGCTCTTGTTACAGAGCTATAATCACATTGCTTGCCCTGTCAAAGCCCATATACGAGACGTGTCAGAGAACAAAGGTCCAGTAGAATGGGCCACAAGCAGGAAAACTAGTTGTGATGTAGTGAAGGATTATTTTTAGCATAAAATACATGCAATTATGGTGAATATTATTGAAAAAATAACAGCATATTATGTTTTATTGGGGATAAAAAAGGAGAGGACTAGAGCTCTCTGGAGCAGGGGTAAATTAGCAGCGGGTGAGAGAAAAAGTAGAGGTGTAATTTGGGGGCAAAAAGGAAGACAAGCCCTGGTGCAACTGCCCCCTCCCCTCTGAAGAATAAAATTCATTTCAGGTTTTATCTTTTATTTAAGGAGAAATCAAAAGAACTGGATAGGAATTAATCTTCACAGATTTAATTAGAAGGCATCAAAGGGTTTAATTGCAACTGAACATAAATCACAGTGGATATTCTCTGACTAATTTAGATAAGGTCACCAAGAAAATTAGTTCAGTGATGTCAGTTTGTCATAGAGGGGGGACATTTCAGTGCCTTTACTGGCTGTGTAGCACAATTCCACTCTTTGTCCTTTCCCCAGGAACTGGAAGTGACCTTCCTTAGGCTTCAGCCCTGTAAGGCTGAGCAAATGAGGACTTACTTCTCTGCAGGCTTTGGCTGTGTCCTGGGGCTCTTAAAGGGAGGTTTTTTGGATTTAAAAAAAAAAAAAAAGATAGTTCCAGCTTTAAATACCTTCTGTGTGGTGGTGTGGCAGCTCAAGAAGCATGAGTGAGTTTTGTGTTGGGAAGAGCTGGTTCTGGCAGTCTGGGCCTTCACCTGTGCAGGTGTAGGCAGCCAGATGACTTTAGGCTCTGCACTTCCATGCCCAGAATCTTCTGCTGGAAAGGGAATATTGCCAGGATAACTTGGAGCAGCCCTTGTGTTCCTCTGTGCTGCAAAGAAGCCAAAGCTTCAAACCTCAGGGTCAAGGGAAGATGGCCCAGAGCCATCTCTTCCTGTGTTGGATGTTACCAGCTGTTAACTGTTATCCACTGGTGAAGATGTGTTTAAAAACATCTATAGTGGGGAATGTTTGTTAGACCTCGATGGGTTGGGTGAACAAAAGAATAATGAAAATCTTCCTTTATTTTACTTCGCTTCAGGATCTTTAATGAGCATGAAACGGACGGGACACTTGTTAACTCAGCCTTCAACAGAATGAGCAAAGGCTCTGAAGGCTGAACTGGTGCTTCTAAGAGTTTATATACACATGGCATTTAGAGGGAATACAAGGGAATCTGGCTTTTCTGGCTGGGATGCATGTTGTACTAACAGCGAGGGGCATTGTTGCTTCTGGATGGTTTCAAATTCAAATTATGGCCTTTGAAACAATTAAATCTTGGGGTTTGATGTGGTTTTATTGAATGTCACCAAATACTTTTGGAGGTGGTGTCAGACCCCTCTGAAACCTGAAAATGTGGTTTGGGGCTTTTTTTAGCCCTTTTTTCTGTGTAGAGCATAGACAAGCATGTCTGACTGCAGCTGCAGGTAACAGAAACCAGGCAAGAGGACTGTGAAATGCAGAACTAGACAGAGACACATCTTACTCAAATCAGGGCCAGATACGCCTCAAAGCACTACTCAGAGTTCATGGGCAGTCAGGGAGGTGGAGGGAAGGGGGTGAGTCTTCTGTGCTGAATGAACAAAAGCTGGAGGGATGATTATTGCTGTTCTCTGGGAAATATTGTGGATGGATTATGACCCCTGGTCTGTTAGACTTACACTGTCTTTGCAATGCCTAGCCAGGGCTCCTCAAAGGATGTTGTTCTATCTCACAGTGGCTTGTCATGTCCAAACACATTCAAGGCTTGCAGGTGTCAGTGCCTGGAGAGAAGCCCCAGCTTTACAAACAGGTCCTGGTTTCAGGAGCAGAAGTGAAAGGCACTGAGCACTCTGCAGAAAGCCTTGATTTGCCTGCATGGCTTTAGACATTCAAGTGTGCAAGTCCTGAAAGTGCAATGACTCCTGAACTCCCCCTTGACTAGAAATAGGGGTCAGAGCCCATGGGAAGGCTGGAGGTTTGGTCAGATCAAACACCACAGTAGCTGTAAAGGGGGTACTTGACCAATGTAATCGGAGAGATTCACGGCCTGGGCTTTGATCAGCAATCCTCCTTCTGCAAGTTCCTGGTACAGGGAATCAATGGTCCTGTGGGCAAGAGACATCACTCAGAAATCGTAGGGAACTGGGAAGTAAAAGCTCAGTCCTCCCACAGCTGAACCAGCTTGAGAGTTATTTCTGCTTCCTCAGCCTTATAAATGTACTTTGTATCTCAGAGGTAAAGGTGATTAGTGCCACCAATGTGAAATCAATAAATACCATTTTCTGTGTTATGGCAAGGAATCTCTTTTATAACCTCACACACAGCATCTCTCCCTCTCTTGCTGACTCCATTTACCCATTTCCAGGTGATACAAGATCAGTTATGACTTGTGTAATAGACTCATTCATTAATATCAATTACTGGGAAATTATTTTTAAATTATACAATAATAGCAATCCTAACACTACTGTACCTATTCACTTAGCTCTCCAATTAGTAGTAATTCATTAATTCTTCTTGGAATTTATTGAGTTTGCAATAGACAGCCCCATCTCCCCAGGAACACACCGGGAATGACTCGATCAGAGCAACCAGTGATCCACCAACTGCAGTGTCAGGGTCATGATGGCCAAAGGAGGGCTGGGGGAAAAATGTGCAGTGGAAGTGTTGCCCCAGCCCTGGAAGTGTCCAAGGCCAGGTTGGACGGGGCTTGGAGCAACCTGGGCTAGTGGAAGGTGTCCCTGCCCACGGTAGGGGGTGGGATGGGATGAGCTTTAAGGTCCCTTCCAACCCAAACCACTCTGGGATTCTGTGAAACAGGCAAAGCTCTCCGGTGGAACAGTATCTTCCTGTCTCCGTTAGTGGCTGGAAGTAGCTCCCAGTAACTGAGGATTTAATACACTTACATTTGTGTGTGGTTTTCTATTGGTGTGGATGTTCTTTTGGAGTTCTAAGGATTAAATGCAATGTTTTTGGCACTAGGTTCTGCAGACAGATACTGCTTCAAGGATTGCATAAAATGAATAAGTCTGCTGGAAATTCTTGGTGTGTTGTTAGTATAAACAATACTGATTTCTATCTTTTTAGGTCTTGCACTGCTTTTGTATACTTTTCACATTCTTTTCCCTCAATATCTGACTTTTTTTTTTTTTGGTCTATCTCTCTGATCTTATTTGGGACATCCCAAATACTGTATGGCTATAGCAAAAATACTTAATAGTGCCTCTCATCTGGCTAATATAACTACAGGTATAATTTGAGGTCTGCAGCTTTTTTTCCATTTCAGCTGAGAAGTTTTATGTTTTTGCAGTGTTAGTGGCAGAATTAATAAAGCAGTAGTAACAAGCAAATCCAAAATTTAATGCACCTTCAACAACGTTGATTTTGCCACTCTGAATCTTACTTTCATTCTCAGTGGTTTTATGTTGGGAATGCATCATAAAACAGGCAGAAAGTAGAAAGGCACTAAGCTGGCAATCCTGTTGGGAGCATGGCTTCTACCTTTCCTGTCTCTACTATTTTTACTGTGCAAGTTTAATGACGCATGTCCCGAATTTCCCCCAGGTAAGTGTGATGTGACCAGCCTTTGACTAAATCTCCCTGTGCTCCCTCCCCTGTGCCAAAACAGAGATGAGCCTGAGCTTCTCTTGGTTATTTCTGAAATGCTCAGCAAGGAAGAGCAAAGCATGAAGCCAAAATGCCAGATAAACTCTGACTGAAAGTCAGCTACTAAACTGCTAATGTTTTTAACTGGCTGTATGTTAAGTTTACATACAAAGAAGCAGATATGTGCAAGAGTAACTTTATGCATCTTTGTTGGACTTTGGTACCGCTTTTTGAGAGGTCATGCTCTGCTATGGTCTGACATATGTATTTTATATATTTGCCTGGAGAGTTTTTTTATTAGAAATCATTGACTGGGTCTGTAGTGCCAGCACCCAAGTGATCAAGTCCAGGGCTCTCTGTGTGTGTCTGTACAAATGGATTTGTGGGGTGAATCCTCTGTGCTCCCCTGCAGGGACTGAGTGAGTTTGCCTTGGTGCTGTTCTCTCCTGGGAGCTGGCTCTGGGGCAGCAGGTCCCAGTGGTGAGATCTTTGTGTGTTGTGTGTACAGGTGAAAAATGGCTGGATTTTCAGTGAACGCATCACAAACTCATTGAAAATGTTGTGTCAGAAGGAGAAATCCTCCCAAATCCTCCAAATAAAATAAGGATGCTTAAAAGAGCAAGGGTACACAAGGAGTGGCTGGGTATACCAGAACTCTCATTGCTAAATCAGGCTGATTTATGACATGTATGCTGTACCTCAGCCATGAGGGGTGATTTATAGAGTACAGGGGCCTGTCTGCAGCCTCCCTTATCAGGCTGCAGCTGGGATGGAACATCTGACAGTCAGCAAACCTGCCAGGTGCTTCTGCACCTGCAGAGAGGATGGGGAAGAGGCACACAGGGTCAATATCCTGCCTAAATATTACATGTGCTTAGTTCTGCCAACTGGAATTAACCTGCCTGGAGTGGATGGAGACTGGTCCTGGTGGTGTGTCATTGAAGAATGGGGATTTTAATTTGTTTGTGTTGCTGCAGGTGAGGAAAACCAAGTTTGATAGCAAACCTACTGCAAACAGGGTGTCTCTTTACCTGTCAGGAGTTAGATCTCTCTCCATCTCAGGTATCTTCTTCTTTGCAGATGCCTTACCTGCCTGAGGACCACAAAACCAGGCAGGAATTAGTGATTATTAGCACTGATAGATATATTTGAATGTACTGGAGCAAAGTGAGGGCCAGAACAGACAGTGTTTATGTCTGAATGTGGCCCTTGTTACTGAGGGAACCCCAAGGGAAAAAATCATATCCTTAAACAGCATTCCCACTCCTTCCAGTGGAGACAACAGAGGAAAGAATCCCAGGGCCATTTTACTCCGAGGAAAAAGAAGACTTCTCTCCTTCCTTTTGATCGGATATTAGGCAAATTTTCTTTTACTGGCGCAGGTTGCTCAGGGCAGGGGTGGAGCCCCCATCCTTGGAGGGATTTAAAAGCCATGTGGATGTGGCACGTGGGGACATGGGTTAATGGTGGCCTTGGCAGTGCTGGGTTAAGGGTTGGACTCCATGAGCTGGGAAGGCTTTTCCAACCATAATGATTCTGTGATTCTTATTCTCTGATTCTTTGAGGAGCACAGCTCTGTGGGTGAGGGGGTATGGCCTTTACCCAAGAAGGAAGCAGGAAGGAACAGGGTGTGGGGTCCAAGTAGCTGCTCCAGAGACTGTTTATGTCTCTCTTTATATTGAAGTGAAACATATAAGCAGCTCCCCTAGGGGGAAAACCTCCTGAGACTCTGGCTCCCCTCCCAACCATTAGACATCCTCCTGCCTTCTCTTTCCTAATGCCTCAGGGAAGAAGCTTCAAGAGGTCAGAAAAAACACAACCTGCTCTTTTCATATTTTCACCACCCTTTCACTATGGAAAGTTTTTGACTTGTGTGACTGATTTCTTTACATGTTGCAAAAAAAACCTCATGGAAAGCATAAATAAGAGAGCTGTGACTCAAGACTGTCAAGCCCCCCCATTAATTACGGCTCACAAGCCATAAATATAGTTAGGGATAATTAGTAGTGGAGAGGGCATCGTTAATCCATGTTAGTGCCCACCACTGCTGCCTGTGCTTCGGTTCTGTGCAGCACTTCAGAACTCTTTCAGTGGAACTACTTATGCAGCACCATTTGTGCAGCAGGGGATTTCTTCAACAACTTAAATTTAAGCACATGCTTAAATGCTTAGTTGAACAAGACAGCTTATTCTTTCCAAAAGTTTATGTTCTCTTTCCTGGGAATACACTCGTTTACTTTATTTTTTTTTATGACAGTGAATACTTCTGCAGAGCCCTGGAGGCTGCCTTGTTGAGTTAAAAAATCCTACCCAATTATCTGGAAAATGCTGGGGTTTTTTTTCCAGAATGGATCAGCAGTCTTCAGAAATAGATCAATTTTAAGTTTTCAAGGATAGACACAGTGTAAATAACCTGTGGTTCAGTCACCTGTTACCGTTTATGATGCCACAAAGACAATCCAGATGGAAATGTAACCTAAGCCCAGTGCTGTGTGGGTCAGCTAACTGGGAAAAGGGGGAGTTTTCAAGTTTTGGGTTAGAATAATGCAAACAACTCTGTATTTGCAGAGCTATGCTGTGGGTTTTTTTATATAAATGAGTTTGGCAGCAAATACTCATCAGAATGTACCAGTGAGATTTTGTTTTAAAGAAAAGGAATGGGAAGAAGAATGCATGTGCCAGCTGTTTTAACAACTGAGGAGATATTGAGACTCACTGGTTTATTTTTGCTGTTCCTCCAGTTTTGTCTCTTTAACCTTTCTTTCAGCAAACCAGAAATTACATATCCTGGGGTCTGACTAGGAAGAAAAGCTTGTTTCTACCTATGTTAAGATGCTAAGCATATGTTGAATTTATTGGCCAACTGGTATTGTCCTCAAGGCAGCTTCACCAGTGAAGTAACTCAAGAGCAAAACAGAAATGAACTGTGCAGGGGGAAAATGTGTTTTCCTAATTAACATCAGCATTTGTGGGAAATCTGGCAAAGGCTGAGATGTGATAAGGGGGAATATGAATTGTAGACAATGGCTTGGCTCCAAAATGTCTTCTTGGGAATGGCTTTTATTTAGAAAATGATAATGTTTAATGAATGTGAACATGCTCGCCCTTTACAATGGAAATCTTGTTTCTCTGTCTGAAATGTCAGTCCAGCTCCTGTGTAGCCACCCTTTGACTCTTATTTTCTGCTTTGATGACTCCCGTGGAGTGAACTGCATTAGGTGGGAGCTGGCAGGTGACAGGACGGTCCCCGAGCTCAGTGTGGTGTCTTGTCTTGCTGTGTGGGCTCATGAAAATATTTTGAGTAGCTCAGAGATTGTTATGAGCGAACCAGACCTGATTTCAGAGCAGAGTGTCTGCTTCTGGAATGGCACCAGAAGGGAAAGGATATCCCAGTTGTCTCACTGAAGGAAACTGTCCCATGATGATCTGCAGGATCTGTGATCACACAAGTCCTGCTGCCATCAGCTGCCCACAGCTGCTGCTACTGAGGATCAGAAAGTCATAGAATGGCCTGGTTTGAAAGGGACCTCAAAGCCCATCTTGTTCCACCCCCTGCCATGGGCAGGGACACCTTCCAGCAGCCCAGGTTGCTCCAAGCCCCGTCCAACCTGGCCTTGGACACTTCCAGGGATAGGGCAACCACAGCTTCTCTGGGCAACCTGTGCCAGGGCCTCCCCACCCTCCCAGGGAAGGACTTATTTACTAATACCTCATCTAACCCTGCTCTCAGTTTGAAGCCATTTCTCCCTTGTCCCTACATGCTCTTGTGAAAAGTCCCTGTGTTTCTTGTAGGCTCCCTCCTGGAAAAGTAACAAAAGGCAAGCGATCCTGTGATTTAAGAGAAATAAGCAGCAGTTTATGCAGTTTTTAGTGGATTCCTTGGATCACGTGTGATGCTTAGATGAGAGGTGGTGAGCAAGTGCAGACTTGCACTGTGCGTGGGTTGAGAAGTCTTTTCTGGCAGTGCTGAGATAAAACAAGCAACTTTGGACACTTGTGCTGAGAAAGTCCTTAGACAAAGATGTTCCCACTGTTTAAGAAGCTCTTGCTAAATGAGGGGCTGTGATATGAAATCCCTGTTGGATTTAGGAACAGCATCCAGAGGTTACAGCCCTCACAGCTGGCTGAGAACCCTGGGTGCTAATCTGAACCAGCTACAGAAAATCCAACAGGGTTTGGGAATCACAGTCCTCAAACCCAGCCTTTCCTCAGGTCTGACCAACCTCATTCTCCATGGCTTTGCTTTTATCAAGTCTTGAGACTGATATCAATATTTTTGTCATAGCCATTTGTGGTTTTCTTTGTTCCTGCCCAGCTTCATCACAAAGGGATCTCCAGAGCTGTGTTGAGAGGCCAGCAAGGCCTATTTCAGAAGCAACTTTACACACTTGGGTTCTCATATCTCCTCTTTCTGCCTTTTTTTTGGGTTTTTTTTTTTTTTTTTCTGAATTGGGGCCATGCCTTTGTGTATGTGTGGGTGTGTTCATTTCCAACACATTGCTTTACCTGCAGTTGGATTGGCAACAAATCCCTGGGGGAGCAGAGCAGGAAAACCACCAAAATGGACTTGATAAAAAGCACTTTGATAAGCTCTTAAATGTAACTTCCAGGTCAGCAAGTGCCATATTCCTCACCAGGAGGCAATCTCCCTTCAGTCTTTCCTCAGCCTGGCCTCACACACGTGCTTACAGTGCCAGTTTGGTGATCTGTGGCCAGGCAGGGGAAAAGCTGCCACTGGGCACAGTGAAGCAAAATGTAATTTACAGCAGAGCTGAACCACTTTTCTTTGGTTGTGCTGCATCCTCATCCCCTCTCCTGTGACAGTCATTGGATCAGGAGCTACCTGGAATAATCAGAGTCCAGCACAACGTGTCTCTTAATGAGGACTCTGTGCATACATATAACATACCCTGTGCATATATATAACATACCCTGTGCATATATAACATCCCCTGGGTGTGCTCTGCCCTGTCAGTGCTGGGCTGTAAGGGGGTACAGTCTGTGGGGTGGGATGCTCCCAGCATAGAAGAAGGCACAGGACCTGTGCCTCAAATGACAGCAGTCACATGCTTGTTGCATATTAGGTGCAATCTAATTACTTTTTGGTATTTCCAGACCAGCCTATTGGTCTGGAGACCCACTTGTCATGAGAGGAGCAATTTGCCTTTTCACCCAAGGTCACTCTTCCACAAAGGTGGCAAATGGGATTCTTATCTTCAGAGGCAATAAGAGCACTCTTGGTGTAGGGTTAAGTGTCAGCTTTTAGCAGTAAGTGGTATTTGAAGGTTTGGGAGTCAGGGATAAAGCTCAGCCTAGAAATTGCAGTGCCTGGAAATAAAGGAGTGGCCGTGGATATGCCTGGAGCTGGTAAATTCTGTTTATCTAAGAGCTGAGGTGTCTGAAACACTGACTGGAAGGGAGAAATTACCTTCCTTGTGCTTTCCCTTTAGAGTCCAATTCCAAAATGCCCTTGCTGAATTCCCACAAAAGAGACTCTCAAACGGGATTTCAAACTCAGGTTACCTCCTGAGGGTCAGGCAGATTATTTTTTAACGTGGACTTGATGGAAATTTTCCGAGTTGTAAGGTACTTATCCTAAGATGTTCTTGAAAAGGCAGAGGACATTCACCCCCATTCCCTGGCAAAAAAAGCCCTGGTTCTACTGTGGTGTCTCCCTGCAAAGAAAGTAGAAGAAATTCCTCCTTAAAACAGAGGGAATGGCCAAATGTGGCACCAGGAGTTTGGAATGACTGTCCTTAGACACAAAATTCCCCTTGTAAGAGTTCTCTTAGAGAAATTACCCTTTCAGTGCCCATTTCTCACTGACAGAGTGCAGAAGAAGGTCTGATTTCTCTGAAGAATGTTGAATTCTCCTGAGAATGCTTTTCTATGCAGAATATCCCCGTTTTGGGGGGGAGGGATATGTTCTACATCACAGTCCAGACGTGCTCATGGCTCCAAGAAAAATCCACTGTTATTTCATGTTGTGCATAACTGGGGGGGAGACATGTGGGACCTAAGATGTGGTGACACATGCCTTGAAAAACTGGAGATTTTTTGCTGAATAATAAATTAATAAACTGCTCCTTCTGTCCTTATTAGTCAGACCAGTTTTTCCTAAAGCGAGTCTGAGGTCTGTGTGCACAGGTTGGTTATGCAGTGGGTTGGTTTATGTCTGAGATATTCATGCAAATATAATTGGAAAAAGCCTTTGCCAATGCTGATTGTAGATTTCAAAGAGTTCTGCACAGGGAAGATGTGTTTTGACTAACAACTGGATCCTTCCTTCCGTTCCCCACCCTTCAAATAGGACTGTTTTGGTTTGGGTGGGGTTTTTTTAGATAAAATCTTGAAGGAATTTGTATTATCTAATTAGTACCTCTTCCTCCTTTTCCCCCCTTCATTCTCTCAGGTTGCTGGCACAACTTGGGAAAACAAAAGTTAAATAGTCTCCTTCCACTCTAATCTGTTCCAACAGTATATTGAAGGAAAAAAAGTCCAGCCCAACCCCTAATATAAAGCTCTATAATTGCAGTGTGATGTTTTAAACAGGGCACTGACCATCTCATCTAAATGTGTCTACCCATGACAACTTTGGGAAGATTGTTGCAATATTTTGTCTGTATATTTTAAGCCTCCCTATTTTTGAAACAGGTTTAGGAATTCAGTTGGGATTGGTTTTCAGAGTTGCTTGAGTCTTTTGTTTTTGGGTTGTCCCTGCACAATGTTTGTCAGATGAAAGAGTATTTTTAAAGATAATTTGAGCAGAAGTCGAGCACCGGCAAATATTTTCATGCTAAAAGGATTATAGAAATGAAATACAACAGGAGATTAGGGTTGGCTGTTTGCCCTGAGGATTTGAAGTGGATCTGCTGATTGAATGTGGGGTCTGTAAGCTTTGAGTTATTTTGCACTGACATGATCTGTAGTTGAAAAGCTTGGGTAAGGAATTCAGGGAACCACGAGCTGTGGAATTCTTCATGTGGTAATGCTGTGGAACTAGATGTGAACATGACATGTGCTGTGTTTTGGTAGGTTTAACCTATTTATGTACCTAAATAAACTTGGTTTAATTGCAAATTCCCAAACCCTTCAATTGCAAGTAGTAACATAATGTGTACCTGTGATCTATGTGGTGTGAGAGAGAAATGAAAGGTTACACCAGAACACTCAAAGGGATTTTTTTTTTTGTGGACAGTTTTGAAACACATTAACCAGTCCTTATTTAGGAGGAAAACAGTCAGCAACCAGAAAAGTTACTGGCCTGATCCATCCAGATCCATGTCTTCCTTGGAAAACTGTATTAATCTGAACGGGTCACCTTAAAGAGAGGGATTGCTTGGATTGTCCTGTTTGGCTGTATCAGGGGATTTCAAGAGGGTGAAAATCTGATCCATCTTGTAATGGTTTATCTCTGGAACAGTTCAACTTGTCCTAAGCAATATTTATAAAAGTTAAAGAATAAGAGCTAAAGGAGAAGGCCTTGAAAATAGGCAGAGGTGAATAGATTTTTAAATGTTTCTGACTTGAGATTCACTCAATGTTTAGGGTGGACAGTTAGATGTTGGTATCTAAGAGGATACCAACTGGACACCACTGTTCCTGGGCAGAGAACTGAGACTGACCCTAAATTCTCCTGACTTGCTGCTCTTACCTTTTCAGCTTTTCCACCTTTTTTCTGAGTGCTGACCTTCTCTCCATCCACATGCAGTTTGAGATTCCTCAGTTTCTCTTCCATCAAATCAGCAACCTGTCCAGACAAACACAGTTGAGCCTTCCTCAGTTCTCTGTTCTGCCATCTCACCTCAGACAAATGTTCAGCTGAACAAGTGTTAAAGCAAAGAACAGGTAGAAGGGACTCTGGAAGGAGGGAGGGTCTGTGCCAGGGCCAGTTCTTACAGCTGGAGAGAAATATGCCCAGGTAATGCACATGATTAGTGTCCTCTCCCCATTGTAAGCACACCTGCACTCTGATCTCTTCCTCCACTTCTTCACGCTTCCCTTCTTTGATCAGCTCTGGGTCGTGATCCTGGAGAAAATCCGATTCGTTGTCTCTGTTCTGCCAAAAGACTGTTATCCAAAAGAAAGAAAAAAGGGGAAAAAGTTACAGAAGCCATTGGTTTTTCCAACTGCTGCTGGAGGCAAAAAATGGGTAGTTGTAGGCAGCTTTTATGAAATTATTAGCTGTGTGAAAGTAGCGGGCTCAAGGGACCCATACCAAGTTCAGAGCCCTGTTGTGTGTGTCAGGATCTGTAAATCTTGAGGTTAAGGTTTTTTGGTTCTTTTTTTGCCTTTGGCTGCAAAATGTTATCAGATTTCAAGAGGATAATGGGATCCTGAGGTTGTCATTTGGGGGTTGTGAAGCTGAATGCCCAGAGTGGTGTTGATCTTCAAGTACAGTCTCAGCCAAACCATATCGTGCCCGAGGTTGGCTTTACTTTTCTGTGTTTAACAGCACAGTGCTTAAATCTTTGCCATGAAGGAGGCACAAAGATGACTCCTGCCTTGAGGAGTGTGCTCTCCATGAGTGTCTCTTGTCTGGTATGATGGGGAACTTCCCTGGGGACCAAAGGAAGGGGTTTAATTTAAACCACCAAGTTCCCTTGGTCTCCCCTCTGCTCAGTTAAAACTGCTGCAAACTTGTGAGTTGGTCTTTTGTAGCAATCCCCAGGAGGCTGAAATGTGGGCCAGGGGCACTGGAATTGGTGTAAAAACCTGCACTGAACACATGGAAATGGGGGAGAGGGAGGGAGGGGACAGTGAGTGTGACAGAGCAGTAACCTGGAGCTCACCCACAAGTGATGCACGGCCCCGCAGAGGTTTCACTTTGAGGAATTTTAAACTTGATGCAGTAATTGAGAGGCAGACTAAGTGACTTCCAAAAGGAGACAAGACCCACCCAATACAGCAGCTTTATTTTGAAGTGTTGTGCAAAGGATAAGTAACAAGGAGACCCAATACACAGTCAAAGCAAGCCTGTGCAAACTGGTGATCAAAAATCCTATTTATGATGAAGTGCCTAGTGATCCCAAGACGCAGCTCTTTAGTTTTGTTGAGGCAAACTGCAATTTACTCTTTAGAAAGAAAACTAAATGAAGTCTCATGAGGTCAGTGCCTATCTGAGTTCATATTAGCAAAGTAACTTTTTTAATGGAAACGATCTTTTTCCCTACACTTCTTGTGTTAATTTGAAGGAAGACAATTCCTGTCTTGCTTTTCAAACCCTGACAGTATCTTCCTAAATGACAGCTCCTCTTCAGCAGTATGTGCTAATTCAGTTTCCAGATGATTTAAAGTGGCAGCTTTCCTCTCTAAGACATGGGCTGCTCCATGAATCTGTTTTGTAGAAGATACTCTTCCCTGTACTCTCTGCCTTGGCCAAGGCACTGTAAATTCAGGAAGGTTTCACAGGAGATCATTTGAGTTTTAGCCAAGTTAATACAAGACTGGCTGCTATTTCCATCCCCTACAAGTTTTCAGAGCCCAATTATGTGCAGAGCATTTGTGGTTTTATACACAGGGAAAAGTTTTTGCAGGTGAGTGGTGGTAAATTCATAACTGAAAATGGTGGAGGTGGAGAAGGACATCTGGATATTTGAGTAATGAAAGAAACTCAGAAGTATAGACATTAATTCCTTTAAATTATTTGCGGGTCATCAGGTGGCGTGGCAGATGTCCTGTAATATTTCAGGAGGAAAAGCTGGTTTGCCTTAGTTAAAAGGTACCTCCTCCAGCTTGGAATTCTAGCCTTGGGGAAAGGGGATGTTGCATAAGGAGTTATGTGAATTTTTAAACACTATCTTGGCTGGGTCAACAGGTTGCAAGTGCTATGTTTTCACTGGACTAGTAGGATTTAGGTATTTATTTTTGATAGAGGGATCCATAGATTTTTATTCTATTTTTTCATAATTGTTTGTTGTCATTTTGTAAATTGATTAGTGGTTAATACCCACTGCAGGCAAACCAGTGAGAGTCCCCACAGACCTTACCTGGCAATACCAAGTGTTATATCAGCCATGAGGTTAGAGGTGCCTAATTTTAGTAAAAAGATCAATAACTCAAAGGTGTTACATGCTCTGTTATTCTTTTACAGATCAACAGAATGTTTCAAAGTTAATTTTAAAGGGAGGTCAGGAGGCTAAAGATGTTATGTTTTCACTGGCTGGTGTTTTGTTACAGGCAGGGTCACCCAGCTCCAGGAGCTATTTCTGTGTGTGTGTGTATGCAGTGCAATTTATGTCACCTTTTCTAAAATAGTGGATGCTTATTTTGGGGTTATTTTAGATGCATAACTAGCTCAGGGCTCAAAAGGAACCCCAGTCCACCAACATGACTCCCAACATCAGCATCTCAGCTCTGCAGAGAAGTGGGTAATTCCAATGCCTCTGAATTTCAGAGACTACCCTGTGACTAATAATTGCAATATATTTATTTAAAGCACGAAGCTTTTCTTCAGAGGGCTCATTTCAATCTCCTGGCAAAAGAGTTTGAAACTTCTGGTGCCCAGCTAAAAATGTGTAATACTGACACACCTTAAAGGCTGGGCCATGGAGTATTTGGGTAGAACTCAAAAATATTCTCTGCCATGCTGAACAAGTCATAAATATCAACTGGGCATCTGTAAAATGGGAAAAACAGCACGTTGCTGCCTCACAGCACAGGGCACTGCAAAAATAACCCCCAGTGCAGGAAGGTAATGGTTCAGACTGCTCACATTTGCTCCACACAGACTCTTGCTAGTCCACTGTGAAAGAAGTCACACAAAGTGGCTGTTTCCAACAATACTATGTAAAATAAGTGTTTTAGAGCTTGGCAAATGTAGTTTAGCAACTAGAAAAACTGCCAAATACCGTTCTAGAAGAATAAAAGCCTTCATGAATTCCAGAGAGGTTTAGGCAGCAGTTCTGGCTTGGTAAAGGAGGAAAAAACATGGAGTGAAAGCTTGTAACTGAAATGGTTACATTTTTGTGAAAACTAAACTGTATATATAAATATTTAAGTAACCTAAGCATAAAGTATCAGTTTCAGGGAGTGGGAAGACTTTCTTAATTGTAAATGTTGTGTGTGTGGGACAAAACAAAGATGTTTGTGGTTTGGTCAGCTATTGTTTAGTAAACTTTGGACACCCTTAGTAGGGACTTCAGTGATTCCACTGTAGGCAGCTGATACAAACCTTTCTTAAGCAAGCTCCCTTCAATTCTGTTTTCAAGGTTTATGCACTAATAAATCTGAACTTCTGTGCAAATGCTGGTAGTGACTTATTTCCCCATAGGAACAGAGAAAGTTCCCAGTGCAGAAAGACCAAGCTCAAACTTATTTTTTTCTGCATGACCCTGCTACTGAAATAAAAGCAGGCTGCAATTAAAAATAAGAGAAATTACACTGTTTTGGTCAGATGTTGTTGTAGGTTTGATTCTGGAGGCTGTGACCAAAGAACTTTACCGTAAACATGGGTAGATTAAAAGTAAAATACTTTTGAACACCCCAGGTAGTGTTGTGTTTGTGTCCTGCAATAAATAGCATTAAGTGCTTGTGAATGAGGCAGGGGATTGTGCTGCAAGGAGGAATTAACAGCTGTTTACTAAAAATAAGTGTGGTTTCCAATAGACTTGGTTCACTAGGAGAAAGGGAGGGGAAAAAAAACCCACCTGAAGTTTAACTGCACAGCTCCAGACTGTCAGTGTGCCCAAGGCAGAACTGCAGGTATTCTTTGAAGCCTGCAAGAGTTCTCTCCACTCTGAGGGTTGCTGGTTGTGCTCTGTGCAGAAAATGTTTCGTTCTTATGTGCCTTTAGAGCTGGGGGAGTAGCTGTCAGCTCTGGCAGGATGGGCTGGAGAGGAGCGTGGGTGTTAAACTTGGAATGCCAAGCTCAGTCTGGAACTACCACAGAATGATGTGCCCGTGCCTGACCTACCTGAGCACGTTATCCCAGCAAGTGCTGCCAGTACCTAGTGGGAACCACAGTGTGCGCCCACTGCCTGGCTCCAGGTGCCCAGTTCAGGGGATGAACAGCAGTGAAGGCTCCACAGGCAGCTAATGGGCTGCTGAGCTGCCCTTTGGAGGCTTTGTGAGACTCACAGCACAGCAGACCCTCAGTTCAGAGCTCACTTCATGTGAAAATCTAGCACAGATAACCCCTGAAGTTACACATCTGCAGGGCTCAGAGCCAGTCCCACAGCCACTCATAAACCCCTGAGTTCTTACTGCTCAGGCAAGTTGTGAGATGTGGGACTCTGTTACTATTAAAGTGCCCTCTGTGGCACTCTCTGGGGTGTTGGGAAGCACAATTTAAAACCCCTGTGTCGAGGTTATAGCCAAACATGTTTCCTACAACGCCAACCCCTCCTGCCTTTTCCTTCATCCCAACACCCAGGGCCACCTTTGCTCCTTCACTGCCCTGGGGACTCACTGGGTGGGAATCCCAGTCTTGCAGTGGCTGGTTTTGAGCTCAGGTGCCATTTCATCCTGAGTGCACAGAAAAGCACAACTGATGCTCTTGGGCAGCCAGGGGAAGAAATGCAGATGAACTTGATCCTTACCTCGAACTCCCGCTGACTTCAGTGGGGTTCTGATGCAGCATTCAAGGGCAGAGTCTGGGATGAAAAGCTCCTTTTTAGCCATAAGGCTGCTCTCTGATTTATAACGTGTAAGAAAACCCTAATTGCTTCAAGTCAGAGGTCAGGCAAAGCTACTGGAGCATGTTTAGCACGTTGTGCACTTGTGTCTCCCCAGCCAGCACAAACCAGGCACAAAACTCGACGCCAGTAATTTGTCAGCAGGAAGGAATAATGGGGACTTTTCATGTGAGGAATTTTAGCAAGGCACTAACTCTGCAGAGTGGAGAGCAGAAAAGAGGTTTTTCCAAATCGTTGTAGAACAGAATCTCCATGAAATCCAGCAAAAATAAGCCCATTTCCAAGACAAGTGCATGACTTCCATGCTGTCTCCAGGCCTGGCACAAGTGATTGTTGACTCACTTGTGGTGGACATTGAAGACAAGTGTTTAGGAGATAAGCAGTTATCAAGTGGAGAGGAGAAGATAGAAGAGATCTGGAAAAGAACGTGGTTTTTTTTAAATTTTTATTGAGAAATCCCTACTTCTGGGTTCTTTCTTAATGTGAAAAACCAGCCAGTCTCCTGCCTGTGAGTCTGAGTTATATTTAAGTTTCACACACTTTACATAAAGCAAGTATATTGCTAGTTCTACAGCATTTTTCATGCCTCTGTTTGAAAAGATCCTCCTGTTAAAACATATAATCAAAATCAATTTTACTGGCTGGTGTAGATGAAGGAATCCATGGACAGACAGAGTTACAGGAGTATGAAAACATTGATGCTGAAGCTTGATCTACACTATCATGCTTTTGAATTATTAGCTATTCAGATATCATTTTTGTTGCCCTCTGAAAATCCAAAAATGCCTTCACATACATATTGAAGCACTTTGCTTCTAGACTGTTCATTTTCACCCACAGAAACATACCTTCCTGTACAATTAGCTCAATGATTTTGACAGATTCCCAAGAGTTTTCTGGAAGACTCCCTTCCTAAACACCATTTTTTAATGAAATGTCCTCATTTCTATGATGTTCTTACTTTGGGCAGCTGCTCACTTGACCTTGTATGAATGACATTCAGATTAAGTTGAACATTCCAGCTGTAATTGTTATCTTTTTCTACTGACCTTTGAATTGACTGCTTCCTTCCTCCAGTATTGAAAGGAAATTACTGGGACCCATTTTCCAGCCTTCATCCTCTACCTAGATTGGGGGGAAGGTGATAAGAAAAGCTGTTGAGAGCACAGTTCCATAGGATTATAGAATGGGTTGGAAGGGACCTGAAAGATCTATTTCTCCTGACTTTCTTGGGCAGGGACACCTTCCCCTGTCCCAGGTTGCTCCAAGCCCCGTCCAACCTGGCCTTGGACACTTCCAGGGATCCAGGGGCAGCCACAGCTTCTCTGGGCAACCTGTGCCAGGGCCTCCCCACCCTCCCAGGGAAGAATTCCTTCCCCATATTCCCCTAACCCTGCCCTCTGGCAATGGGAAGCCATTCCCTGTGTCCTGTCCCTCCATCCCTTGTCCCCAGTCCCTCTCCAGCTCTCCTGGAGCCCCTTTAGGCCCTGCAAGGGGCTCTCAGGTCTCCCTGGAGCCTTCTCTTCTCCAGGGGAACCCCCCCAGCTCTCCCAGCCTGGCTCCAGAGCAGAGGGGCTCCAGCCCTCAGAGCATCCCCATGAGCGAAGCACAGGGGGTGTAATTTTATCAACTGACCTACTGAAGGCACAAGAATTAAGCTTTGGTTTATTTGAAGACATAATGTAGGTGGGAGACCTTCAATATTTAAATGAAATTACTATTTTTTCAGTTACTCTGCCACTGTCATGTTCCTGAAGCAGTTTAATTTCATTGAACCAGTATTCCTGATGGAAAAAGTTGCCAGAAAATTCTCCAAGGTTTTTTATATTGTATCAGACATAGATCTCAAAATGTTAGTGAGGTAATAGTTGATAATGGGAAGTTAGATCACTGTTTGGGGAGGAGGTGAATGTGGATTTATGCAAGACAGCAAGAGGTGGATCAGGCTTTTGCCAAGTACTCTGTAAACTACTTGTTATCAACAAGACATAAAATGCAGCTCCTGGAATAACTAAGTCTAAACAACCCCCCTAAATATGTGCTGTAATTAGGTGCATATCTGCTACCTGCAGATACAGTTTCAGCTTGTTAAAGATCTGTTTTTAATTGAAGTAATTTTGCAGTAATTACAGTTTGGGTCAGGAAGGACATGCAAAATCTAAATGCATTTTTCACTTCTACTCTAAGCTTTATAGATAGCTTTGAAAGAAACTCAGGAGTTTCCTGACTGAACATGAAGAACTGTTTGGGTGAAGTATAAGCAAGAGTTTGAGGATTTGAGCTCAAATCCCCATTTACTCTCATGTATTCCCAGCTTTACAGGGTGTAGCATTTTGAGATTCATCCTTGGATCTTTTGCAGTAGGCAGGATCCATTCTTCTTACAGTTTTCCATGGTATTTTATAGAAAATGATTAAACCATGATGTTCTGAGAGGAAATACCGAGACGTGCTAACTGTTAACCCCCCCCCCAAAACAGCCTAAAATCCATGGTTAGCTTCTTAGTAGCATAGGACACATTAATGTTTCTTTTATTGTTATAAATAAACCAGTGGACCATTTTAGTCATTTGCTTCAGTGATTTTCATTGTGTCAACTGGACTGATTTGAATCAAGCCCCCTGTTTTGTGTCTAAAGGACAGCTGCAGGATGCTCTTCTCCCTCTTGCCTCAGTTAACAGCCTAAGAGTCAATAAAACAGGAACTTTTCCTCTGGAGCCAGTTCATGTAGTTTTTGATGTTCACTTAATTAATTCCATACTTGCTCTGTGTTAAATGTGTTAAAGCACCTTGAACCAACCATATATGTTTGAATCTAAGCAGAAACACGGAAATACGAGTCTGAATCTGTTTCTGAGGCTTTCCAAAGCCTAGTCCATCCCAGGTGATTGGCACCCAGCAGCAGGGAAAACTGACAGGAATTGACTCCACTGTGCATTTGTTTCCTATGGACATTTTCCTAAAGGCTTTCACTGAGGACAAAATGGGTCTCACTGTGAAGCATTTTTGGATGAAATTTAGGGATGTGCAGCCTTGCTCATGTTCAGTGAGACAAGCTGCAGCAGGTTCCTGGGTGAATCAGTCCACGCTGGTTCTGCTGTTGAAAAGAGGGATTATGTGGGGATGAAGTTGTGGGTTGTTTTCCTTAAGTGCCTAATGGGAAATCAAATCAGCACCTTGCAGAGAAAAGAAAGTGAAGTTGCTTTGATATCAAATACTCTTTGTAGAGATTGCTATCAGGCTTTTCAGAAATACTTAAATTTCCTTCTGGGATCAAACTTTTGTTTTCTTTAAGAATCGAAGTTGGGAGCAGAGCTTTTTTCCTGCCTGCATCCCTATGACTTATAGCCTGTACTTATTTTAATAAGAGTCCTGCTGTTAGAACTTTTCCAAATACTTCTCAACCGGTCTAAGATGCTATTTTTTTCTCCTGTCAGTGCTATAACCTTGGAGAGAATGTTCCCTTTGTTCTTTCTCAATGAACCATAGAGAACCTGATATAATGGCTCAGAATTTTACTTGACAGGACTTGTGATGGGTGAAGAGATGAGAATGACATGAAGTTATAAAACCCCAGAGCTCTGTGCTGTTACTTCACCCCATTTAAAAACAACCTTGCAGAGTCTGTGAGGGGACTGATACATTTTTGGTGTTGTTGGTTCTTACCTTCTGAAATGTGCAAGACCAAGAAGGAATCAAATTTATCCTGGGAAAGCCAGGTTTTTAAGCAGATGAGTGAATTGCCATCCAGTTTCAGGGGCTTGGGTTGGGTTTGGTGTTTTCAGTGTGCCTGAAATGTCTCACTCTGACTTATACTGAAGTGTCTGGAACAGCCTTTTTCATCCCTTGTGTGAGAGCAGAGGCATCCCAGGGGTTTGTTCTGGGCTGGCTGAGCTGGGAGGGAGCAGGACAAGGGCAGAGCTGCAGAGAGCCATGAGAGGACACCCTTGTGAACGCTTTCAAAAGGCTGGGGGATGTCTGAGATGCTGCAGCTTCTGAAGCTGTGAACGACAATGCTCTTTCAAGCCTCTAATTTCAAAAGCTTTTCTAAGCTATTGCCTTTTGTCTGATCTTCCCCATCGAGTTCTGCAGTGTCTGTGCTGATCTGAGGGGCTACACCACGAAGGGTCCCACAGAGCTGCACTCAGCCCTGGTACCAGTCACCAGAAGTCTCAGGGACAATAAATAAACAAGGTGGTGTCAGGGGTGTTTGGGGTGGGTCTGCAGGCACTACATTCCTTTCTCCTCTGTGGCTCCAACAGGTGGGCTCTGCTCTGCCACTGAGGCAGAATGAAGGGGCAGCAATAATCCCGTTCCACTGCTCGGGTGTGATGCCTTCACTAATGCAGTGACAGGGTCACCCTGAGGACAAGGGACTGAAAACCTGTGAGGCCAGCATTTAAAACGTGCTGTTTGCAGAGGAGCAGCCACTACCCCTCCTAGTCAGCACCAGGCCTAAAGAGTGTGGAGAGCATATTTATGTATGTGCTCCTTCAGCCTGCTGTGCATTTTCACTGACAAAGGGGAAAAAAACCCCACCCCAAACCCCCAAACACTGTTTTATATGACCCAAATAGTGTTTTCAACCAGCAAAAGATGCTAAGTTACAAATTCACAGTTAGGTATCTACCTCCCAGTTAAGTTGACTGTTTTCTCGGTTCATGTAATTTAGGTTCCTGGCTGGATGTTATGAGAGCTTTTGGCCATATTAATGGATGTTGTCCAAGAAAAGCATCTCTTTTTTTGATACATGTTTGTTCTAGGGTTAGGCCTTAAAATTAATTCGTGTAAAACTTGCAGTGCAGCTTTGCCCTAGAAAACTCACTCTTCTCCTCCACATATTCAGTGAGAGATTAATGACCCTTATTAAAAATATATATATTGTTTCAACTTTTGTTTATACTATAAAGTAAATGAGAAGAAGAAAATCTGCTGCTTCAGCAAAAGCCCACAATTTTTGTTGCATAGCTTGCCTTTGAAGGTGCCCTTTGGTCACTGCACTGCTTCACAGGTGCTTTTCTCTGTGAAGCTGCCCCTGAAATAATTTGGAAGTGTGTCTTCAGTGAAACCAGCCCTTTATATCAAAGATTTCAGGGAGTGTATTGTACATTAAGCGGTGTCTACTGTGATTTGAAGCAAAAGTAGCAGAGAATGTGGACTGAAAATGATGACTTATTAACAGGTTTGTGAAATACTGGCTGCAGTAAAAAAAAAGAGATGCTGCTGGTTAACACAATTTAAAAATTAGTCTGAAACCCACACAAGCTCTGAGGCGGGTTTCTGAATGAGACTAAGGCTCTCATTTCCTAATTCTGCAAGTGGGTGGCACAACTAACTCTCTGTACACACATTGGAAGTGGAAATGCCTGGTTAGATGGCCGGGCACCACTTTGTTACCTGACTTACTGTCTTGGCAATGCTGTCTAAGCCCTAATGTGTGCTTTTCCCTCATCTATGGCCATTCCTAAAATGTGAGAGGTAAAATTCAGTTCCCCTGAACCACCAAAGGCTGAGAGAGACTGGCCCCAGCCAGGTTTTGTCTTCTGAACCCGAGGCTGGAGCCTTGGTGACCAGGGAAATGCCAGTTACCAGCTCAGCCCATTCCAGGCTCCGCTTTGTCTCTCTCTCCATAACCCTCCTGTACTGCAGGAAGCCTTACTTTCTTTCCAGCTTTCTGTGGCTTTTTTTCTTTTGCCTGTTCCTTCTGTTCTTTTTCATTTTTCCCCTTTTGCTCTGCTTTCTCCGCCTCCTGTTTGGCAGCCAGTTCTTCAGCGACCTGGAAGAGACACACAGGGCTGTGAATTGCTGGTTGAGTGTTTTCCTGTGCCAGGTGTGTCAGACATGTGCTTGTAGGATTCTGGAACCCTCCACACTTTCAGCTTTCCAGTATTGGGGAAACACCACATCCCACAGGCTGCCCTCTGAATTCCAGAGGGGCTGACCATTACAGAGAAGCCCTTTCACTGAGGGCACTCCCACCTGCAAACCCCACCATAGGTGCTGCCTGTCCTATTAGCATTAGGAAAGAGGGGATTTCTGTGTCCCAAACCATGAGGGCTTTCACAGAGTAAGACCAACTCCTGAAACCACCCACAATATTCTAATTTAACAGCTTAAGGTTCCCTCTGGACTTGGACTCAGCTAATGAATCTGTGCTGGTGTTTCTAAGGCAGATTGATTTTTATAGGGATGGATTTTGAGAGGTTGCCCTGACTCGTGTCTGATTTCAATATGTGGCTAAAGACTGAGATTGTTCTAGTGGGTGAGAGAGATTGGATAGAGATATTGTGACAAACTCTGACAGATACATGTGGATAGCTTGTCACCCTTATCCCTCGTAACTGGGTACGGCTCCATCAATTCCATAACCTGAGTTCCTGGCCATTTATACTTTATTGCCTGAAAAAGGCAGAGGGTGGAATTTGCTGTTTCTCCCATTATCTTGTTTCCAGGCACTTTTCATTGTGTTCTCCTGTCCCTGAGAGGAATTTTAAGACCATTTACTGATAAGTGTAAATCAGAAAATCTCTGGCCATTGAAGTTTATTAATGGATCATTAATATTGGCAGTACCACGAGGGAGTAGAAAATAAAACATTTCCAACTGTAAGATGCGTTTCCTATAACAGTAAAAATATTTGTTTTCTGAAGGATGCCTTTCAGTGTACAGAAGGCTGGACACTGGAAGGGGACAATGACAACGTTACGCTTTGCAGCCAGTGCAATTCCATCAGTGGATGTCCCCAAGCATTTCAGTATCTTACATTTAATTAAATATGGTAATTTAAACCCCAAGCACTGTTCAGTCATATCTGGAGGTGATAAGCAGCGAAGCATTTCATTCCCTGGGAGAGATTAACAGATTGACTGGAGTTCAAAATAGGTTTTTAGTGTCCCAGCAGGCCTGTTGTATCCAAGACCAACAGAGCTACTCCGAGTGTATCCTTTCCTTAGTGCTAATACCCAGCTAGAAATCCAACCTTGTCACCTCCACCTCTGCCCTGCCTACAAAGGGTAACCATAACCAATCCCAGCACCTCGGTGGGTTTATCCAGCAGGGTACCTGTAAACACACAGCACTGACAAAAGGTTTTAATTTTCAGCAGTGTTTTTGCGTTCTAGGGGTGATATTTTAAGTGCATCCAGACTCCAACTGGAATGATTTGCTCTCATGTTTTTCTACAGATGGATGATACTGGAAGGGGTTATGTGGAGTTTCTGTTCTCATGAACCTGCTATGAAGGGACTGGAGAGCTGAACTGTCCTTTTCCTTCTGTCCTGCCTTCCTCAGTTTTGTTCTCCTGTGCAGCTTCCCCAGCTCTGCTTTCACCTCTGCTCTCAGCAGCTCTCTGATTCCAGAGGACTGGGAGCTTGGGGAAGCTGGCTGCGCATCTCACCTCCACTGCCTCCTTTATACTCTTTTATACAGAACCATTTCCCCTCCAGCTACAAGGAGATGCCTGAGGAATCCAACAAAAGAGGAGGAGAGAAAGGGAAGGGCAAGAAAAGGTTAGTTTGAGATACTAAGCAATTCACCCACATGATGATACAGTTGGGTTTTTTCCCCCTGAAGAAAGGGGAGATAGGAGCAGATGTCTTCCTAAATTGTTTTAGACTGCCCTTTTCTTTGCTAGGTTGCCTGTTTCTGAAACGATACTGAAAGCAGTCAGCAAACTCTTAATTTTGAGGAAGAGAACGTATTTCAGCAGGAGCAGATGAATTTTAGCCTCTGTGTATTTTTTCCTGGTCTTTCCTATTGTGCTAATGATGACTCTTCTCCAGCAACATTTTCTTCCAAGGCTGAAAAGACATTTCCCTTTAAATCCCACAATGACTTCTGTGTTCATACATCATTTTAAGTGTTTCCAAACTCTTGAAGTGTGAATCCCCATTTTTGGGAAAGAGATGGGCACTGAACCAGAGTGCAGCCTATGAATGGAACTGTCTGATGCTGGTTTAGATGAGCCAAATACAAGAAAACCTCCAGCTGCCAGCAGGACTCACTTATGTTCTGCTTTCCTCAGCCCCAGGAAGCCTGGTGTTGGCTCAGGTGAACTGATACTCGAGGCAGACGTTCTTCAAGAATAAGCCTCATTCCATGAAAGAAGACCTTACTTGAACTTCTTCCCTTTTAGCGTTGTGGACATGAAGGAAAAGCAGGGATAGAGTGAGTTTGGGAATGCTGGATCTCCAGCTGTGGCAGGTGAGAGCCAGCCTCAGAGCTTGGCTCTGAAACTGGTTTGAACAGAAACGCTTTATAGGCATAAAGCCTGATGTTCCTGCAGAGAAAAAGTTGTTCTCTTGGAGTATTAACTTACAGAAAGAGGGTATTGTGGAATCTAAGAAATGCTGCTTCTTTTAGAGATCAGGAGCAGATATTGTTGTCATCGTGGTAGGCCTGGGACTCTGTCCCATCTAAGCCAGCTGAGGGCCAGTGGTCTGGACTTGTTCCCTCTTACAGCTAAATCCATCTGAGTAGCTCTTCATAGAATCTTCTAAGTTGGAAAAAAACTCCTTTAAGATGACAGAGTCAACATTTTCGAGCATTGTTTACTTTCAAGTGTGCACCTGCAAGCAAAGCTTAAGCTGCAGAAACAACCCAAGCGATTTGTTTGTTGCAGGAAAGAATTCAAAATGTTGGGTGGGATTTCAGAGCTTTATAGGATCTTGCAAAACCTTACAGTTGGCTTTAACCCATCCATTGCAGCCCATGATTGAAGCATGCTCTGGGTTTTTTTCCACCTGACAGATGTTGCCCAAATGTAGTTTAACTCCCTAGTTAAACTCCCTCAGTCTCCTGCTTGTTTTCTGGCAAACACCTCCAAACATTGGTCTCCATTGAAGGTGTTTATGAAAATTCCAGGTTTTTTGCTTGGTGTGTGGTGGTGGTTTTTTAGGGAAGGTGGATTGCTGTCTGGAGCTGAATATATTTGCCTGTTGTGTAACTGAACAGAGACTGAGTACAGTTTCTCTCCTCCTCCAGTGTTAACTGGAAATAATCTGAATATTTGAAGTGCCCAGCGTCAGCTGATGGCACTGTGTGTTTAGCACTTGTGAAATCCAGCCTGATAATTCCTAAAAGGAGCATCAAGAATAGTGTGGAACAGAAATATAAAGGTGAGCATAGCTGTAGGCACCTATTTCTTGTACTGGAAAATATGCTTGGTGTATTCGCTGTCAGAATAAAAGCATATTTGCAAAATGCTGGATACAAAAAGTACAATTCCAGAGATTTGAGTCCTTCTCTGACACCTTTTTTTTTTTCCTGGTGGATTATTTAATATTGGAAATGAGAGGGAGTTGGGAGAGGGGGGAATACCTGCTAAATGGCAACTCTCTTGGCTTATTTTCATGGTGATGAGACTTAATGAACTACAGGAAAAGATTGTAATTTTGTTGGCAGCAGGATAAGGGCAAAGCTAAAAATTGTCACATCTGATGATTATCTGCAGAGCAAAACATAAAAAACCATTAGGGGTAGAAATCTGGAACAGATGTAGGGAGATTACACTGACGTCCTGGAATCTTAAATACTCTTGAAGAGTAAGTAAAGTAGAGAAAAGCTTCTTTTCAGTTAAAGGACAGTACTTATTTTTCTGACTAAAGCACCAAGTACTTTGCACTGGGATCTCTCTGGCACATCTTTTGGCCAGGTATTTGTGAAATGTCAGGGAAGCAGTTTGTGCAGAAGGCCAGCTGCGTTACAAAGTCAGCTAAGGTCAGAGTTGTCAAAGAATCAAGAAATATAGGATGTATAATAATGCAGCAATGGTTCATGAAGTGATTAATTTGTATTTTATTTTCCCCAAAGTGTCTTTACCCAAGTCTTATAAAATGCTCCCTTTTTACATACGGTTCACTCTTGATTTTTCATGGAGTTTAACTCAGGAGTAACCAACCCCTTCACAGAAGCTCATCTGTACCAGAGGTGAACCCCTGTCTGCCCTGGAGTCAAGGACAAAACTCCCATTAGCTTCAATGGGGCCAGGATTTCCTTTACTATGTTGCCCAGTAGACCAGTGAGGAGCAAACCCAGTGGCCTCAGGGATTTTTAATATGCAGCTGACTCAGTTGAATAAAAAATGTTTTACTTGTCTGACATTCAGGTAAAACCACGATTGTGCTGAACTTTCTTTTGCCAACTTCACTGTGCAGACCTGTCAAGGTTGTGACACACATTCTGTTGGCTAAGAAGGGAGAGAAAACAGGCGCCAAAATCGTTGAAAATCAGATAATTGCTGGTGAAAATTTGTTGGGAAAATAGACGCAGGGTTTTCCTTCCAGGATGAAGGAAAAACGGGCAGCAAAACAATCTTCAGACTTTTGGCTTCTCTTTCTTTATGCAAAGAGAAAGCAGATGCTCAGGAAAGACAGCAGAACAGCTGAAGGTGGCAATTCAAAGCTGGGAGCAGGACAGGGAGAGTAAATTCACAACCTGCCTCCACACCCAGAGTTGCTCGGTGTCATTTCTGGTGATGTTTTCTGTCCGAGTTGTGTTTATCCTTGTTGGTAGCAGGCCTAACTAGCATCACTCTCCCTAAGGCTCCTCCAGGAATAAGCCACACTTGCTGGGTGGCTCCTAGAGCAGCCAGCAAAGTCTTCCTGACTCTGACATGTGTTTCTGCTTTAGGAGCTGAAAATTAACGGAGTCTCCTTCACTCTGAACAACCCAGTGACTTAATGCTGAAGCCAGCAGGGCTGAGCTGAGCAGGCTCTGAGCTTGGCTAGAACCAGGAGCATGCCCTGAGCTCAGTTTTAGGCAGATACAGGTGTTTGGAGCAGTTTTCTTGCATTTTGTTGTAAGCAGCTGATGGTTAGTGTAGTGCTCTGTGCTGTGCCAGCCTGTATTTACACTGCCCCAACCACACACAGACTGCTGGCTCCAGGCTCCTCCCTGGCATTCCAGGGAGGACTGAATCTAGGATTCCCTGTCCCTGGAAGTGTTCAAGGCCAGGCTGTGGATGCAAACCTGGTCTAGTGGAAGGTGTCCCTGCCCATGGCAGGGAATGGAATGAGATGATCTTTAGGTCCCTTCCAACCCAAACCACTCTGGGATTCTGTGACAATCCTGTTGTACCATTCCTGTGTTAGATCCCCAGCTGCAGGCAGATCAGGTAACAGTCTCTCAGTAATGGAACTTTAAAGGACCACAGAATTCTGACTGTTTCATACTATGACTATTTTCATAGCCCACCAGTAGTCCCCACACCTGGTTCACACAGTGGCCAAACCCTGCTCCCCTGTGCAGGAATCCTCCTCCTTCCTGTTCTTAACTGCCCTCCCCAGACTCATCATCCTCTTGGATCATTGGGGTGGGCTCTGAGTGCCAACCACTGCCTCCAGCTGGGCTTAAACACTTCCCCTGTGTGACATCAGGATGATCTGAGGAAGAGATTATCAGCCACCTCTGTTAGCCAGAGAAACTGGGAGAGGGATTTACCAGGAAAAACAACTGAGTTCACTACAAGAATACATAAGATAAACTAAGATGCTTCCTTCACTTGGATGTTAGACTTGCTTAATGAATTTTGGCAGCAAATCAAGGCTTAGGCCTGCCTGCACAAGGAACTCTTCTCTCCTTAAAACTAAAATAATTGTTGCTGGGCTATGCTGATACTGAATGCAAACACACCGGAACCAATTTCAGCCTCTGGGGCAGCTTTGCTGACCTATTTTAAACCAAGGCTCTTTAACATGTAGTTATATTGATAGCTAGGACCAGTTTAACCATGTGGATTTTGCAACAGGAGAGTAATTCTTGGTAGCTGAGCCCTTTTCTGCACCTTCTACCACCTTGTCCATCACCTGAGCACCTTCAGTCATGACTAAGATCCTGAAATGGAACAGATTTTGGTACCCAACTTCTGTGGTTTACCCTGGAAAAAACACCATCCTTTCTCTTGCAGCAAAAAGCTTTCTAACCATAAGGTTCCTGGAGGGCTAGAGACACTGTTATGAAAATTTGCTACTTAAATAAACAGGTCTTGTGGCAATTCCTTCCTCAGTCTTAGTAATTTTTGTCATTAAAGGAGGAACAGTACCTGCTCTGGAGTTTTTTCAGAAAAAATAGCTTTTGACCCTCCTGCCTTCTCAGGGGGATAATCAGGAAATCTGCCTGTGATATGCCTGTGTGAGAAACAAAAGTGGAAAAGAAATCAAAATTCATAATCTTTCATCTGGTTGACAAAATAGATAGTGGGGGAAGCTTCTTATGGCAGTACCTTTTTGTTCAGTAAATTCATTAAAGCTGTTACCAACCCATGTCTTTTATCCCATGGCCCATCAAAAACTGGAAGTTCTTTGGGATTTCTTGGAACTGAACGTCACTTCATAGCTGAGAGATGGAGCTTGAAGCGTTTATCCCTGGAAGTGTCCAAGGCCAGGTTGGACGGGGCTTGGAGCAACCTGGGCTAGGGGAAGGTGTCCCTGCCCTTGTCACAGGGGTGGCACGGGATGAGCTTTGAGGTCCCTTCCAACCCAAGCCATTCTAGAATTCTGTGATTTCATGTTTATAGCTCTGCTCTCTGCTTTCAACATTCAGTTTTTTAAAGAAAGGGGATCTTATTTAAATCAGGTTTTAATCTACAAGCTTCAGATTGTATTTCCACGTGAGGATCTCCCCCCTCAAAAATTTCCAGTGCATTTGCACAAATAATTGGTGATGGGAGGTGGTGAGGGGGCAATAAGTGGCTTTGTGGTGAGTTTTCATGGATGGCACAGATAACACAGGGAGCTTCCAGAGTTTTCAGAAAGAGATTCAAAGATAGAAACAGTAACTGCACTCCAAAGGCCATTTATACTGATAAGACCCTTTAACTTCTTTTCTTTTTATCGCTCTATGGAATCTATCAGTGAGATTGTCTGTTTGTTTGGTAATATCAGGAAGGTTTTTCTGTTCCAAAGAAAATTCTGACGCTGCAGAAAAATCCTGGTGCTGCTCTCAAACAGCATGGTAATGTTTCCTCTAAATGAAATTAAATTTCCCTCGAGAAGAAAAGAGCTCAGAAAGGTCAATGTGATTCCTAAAAATTACCTTCATTTTTTTTAAAAACAACTGGTACCTTAAGGGACTTTTCTAGTCTACTGTTAAGCAGTGGACTCAGTTTTAAGCTGAGATCCTTGGAACAGAGCATCTGTCGTGTTTCTGTAGGACCACGTGTAGGGTTTGGATCCCTCACTGGTATTAAAGTAACAACAGTTACAAAGAATCAATAAGCATTTATCTGTTTGTAAGCTCTGACTTGCACATTCAACAGTTACTAGTTCCATGTGCAAACAGATGCAAATCTTTGGTCACTGCATCCCCAGAAACAAGCCTGCATCAACAGAGGGGTGTCGTTGTTAGTGGGGGGTTCTAAATCTAGTAAAAATGGGATTTGGGCCTCAAAAACCTGCATCATCTAGTTTATGTAATGTTAGCTCATGTTTCATTTTGTACAAACAGCCAGAAAATAGCTCAATTTTAAATGCTGCTGCAAGTCTGGTTTACAGTAACAAATTTTTCAAAACCTGGTACTAAAGCTGTTGTTACTTTAATGCCAGCTGGGAAAAAGGAAAGGCAATATCCACTGTGGGTGAGGAATCAGTTTGGAGTCTGCTCTCCACTGAATGTGGTATCAGGGCCAGCTTTCAATATTTATTAGTGTTACATTTGGTATTTGTACTCGTTTTTTCACTTTTAAATCACTTACAGCTCCTGGAGATGGAGGGGTTTGGAATTAGATGATCTTTAAGGTCCCTTCCAAGCCAACCACTCTGTGATTCTGTGATACCCTTTGGGAATGAGGACTGTGTATCTGGCTGCTGTAGAAATTCTACCATATTCTGAAATTTGGAAGTGGGTCCTGGTTTATAACCTGTCTTTTCTGTGTGGTTGTTCTGCTCCCAGCTGGTGCAGCTGTTCGGGGTGATGTGGTTGCTCTCACCCCTTTTGTAGCAGCTGCAGCAGGTGCTTTTGCTGATAAACAACTTGAGGTGAGGAGAAGACAATGCCCATCTTTTCACAGCAGTGGCAGAAGAGTGTCAGGTGTTTACTGACCAGTCAGGGATAGCTGCTTTTTTGTTGAGGGCAGTGCAGGGTGCTAATTGCCTTGGTCACCAGTGCCCCTGAGAGCACACAGTTCCCACATATTTTGACTGTGCTCATTTTTCACTGGTATCTGTTTTTTTCTTGCAGGACTTCATCCTGTCCAGTGTACTGTTGTTTAGCATATCAATCACTGCCTGATGGGCTGGGAGTGTGCTTAAATCTCATTTCCCTGTCCAGCCTCTTGTGAGTTTTCCTTTCCCTCCTTTAGGTTGAAATGGCTACGACTTCAATCTTGTAATGCCTGGGAACCATGCACATGCCCGACCTTGATAGGCAAATCCCTCCCTTTATGAAACCTTCTGAGCTAAGAGGTTAAACCAGGGATTCATTTGGCCTGTAAATCTGCCCAGGAAAATGCACTCATTGATCTTGCTGGTCAAAAGTCCACTTTAAACCTAATGAATCTCAATTTTCATTCTCCCTTCACTTTTTGGCAGCATCCTATCACAATGGGCTGTCTCATGCATTTGTCATAAGATGCTAATTTGGATTCAAATGGACCTAAACTCTTTGTGTGAGCTTGTTTTAGAGTTGTAAACACCAGGATAGAAGGAGCAGCCAGTGTGCACTCCGTGAAAAGCCAGAGAAGCTGTGGCTGCCCCAGCCCTGGAAGTGTCCAAGGCCAGGTTGGACAGGGTTTGGAGCAACCTGGGCTAGTGGAAGGTGTCCCTGCCCATGACAGGGGGTGGGACTGGATGAACTTTGAGGTTCCTTCCAACCCAAACCATTCTGGGATTCTATATTCCTATACCTTTGTCTTGTCAGATAAACTACACATCATCTACGGCTCCAGAGGGCCCCACCAGAGATGTTGCACATTGAGCAGCTCTGAAATTAGGACACTGTAGAACGATTTTGAGCTTGCTTTACAATAATAATTGTTCAAATAATTTTTAATTGCCCTCCCCTTTTGAAACTTCCTAGAAACAATGAAGTAGTCAAGATTAGAGGCAATAGTAGTGTAAGAAAATTAATCCAGATGATGTAAGAACTTGCTCCAAACTGGAGCCCCAGCAGGCTACTTTGTTTTGCTGGAAGTGTGGAGGAGACTTTCTGGTAGAAATTCTCCTTAGCCCCCGCAACATGGCACTAATGAGCTGTAAACCAAGACTTGGGGAAGGTGGAGCTGCAGAGCTTCCCATAGTCAAAAAATAGTCTGAAAATGGAACCGGGGGTAGAAAAGCACTATGCCAGCACCTGCACTGCTTGTTGAATTGCAGCTCCAGTCCCTGTAAGGCTTTAGCCCTGGCAGTGTGAATATCAGACTGGCTACACTGCTCTCTTGGTTGAGAGAAAAACCCAAAACTGCTTGGTCTGCATTTATTTTCAATATTCCCAGTGCCTTGGCCCTTCCTTTGCACAGCAGTCACTGTCTCTCTGTCCAGCTCACAGATTGCCCACAAAGTTCTAACACTCTGCTGCTTTCTCTGTGTGCACCGTGCAGAAACTGGTGGTCAGGAAAGCCTGGAAGTCTTGCTGCATGTTGATGGGGAGAGGAGAATTAAGCTTAAGCTCTTGATAACAGGAGTATTGGAGTGTGTAATATATTTGAGAGACATGGTACATGTCAGGAACACCTAGATCCCAGGCCAGTCAGAACTCTGTGAGTCTGGTACTTATTATTGTCTCAGCATTTGCAGGGGAAAAAAAAAAAATCCAGTTGTACTTTTCCAGCATCTCGTAAAAATGTGTAAACGCCAGAATTGGAAGAAGCAACTCTTATTTTCAATGTGATTGCTTCAGTGGGAGTGCTGACAATGTGTTAAGGACTGCAAGCAAAAGCAGAAGCAAATTGTCTTGGATTTCGTATGGAGGATGCAGGTCTAGTAAAACTCATTGCCTAAAGGAACAAATGAAATTTGTAAAAACTGTGGCTGCTTGGTAGGACTGGACTCGGTGGCTGAACAAGAAGTGAATAAGTTGAGATGGAAGGACAGGACTAGGAAAAAAACCTCCTCCTTGTGAGGAGCTGCAGCCTGGGCAAGCCCTTACAGACTCAGGACCCCCAAGAGCTGCAGGGAGCTGAGAGTGGTTCCTGTGGGTGACTTGTTGGGTGTTCCCAGGCCACTGCACAGCCCTGCTTTGGGAGCTCTGTCTGCAGAGCTGCAAATCAAACTGAGCAGGGTTGGAGTTCACAGCAGGCAAAATATCTTCCTTTGGGTCAGAACCACTGCTTTAACAGAGCTACTAGAGGTTTCTGGGCTGTGGAGGATGTTGTTGAGGAAGGGACCTTTCTAAAGTGTGGTGTGCGAGAAATCCATTACTTTTCTGGAAAGCAGTGAAATCCTGTCAACAGAAACAGAGCATGGGGTTGGAAAAGAGCTTTACAGAAAAGCTATGTAACTGGGATGAATGGGGGCCCTAAATCTGAATCAAACCAGCTCAACCAGAAGAGCAAGAGGATGAACAAGGATGGAGGGGTGAAAAGAGATTATCTTCCACTCCAGCTGAAAAAGAAAAAGGGGTGACGAGGTTTTTGCAGTTTCTTGATTTATATTGTGTTCTCTGATTCACTCTTACTGCTCCAAACCTGTTCCTCTTGCAATAACTCAGATCTGTCAAGTGTAGTTGAAAAGGAATGATCTTTTATGGTCTGCAGTGCAAACCCTTTTGTCTCTGATCATGTAGCAAAGAGTTCTGGCTCTTCTGGGCTCAATTTTTGTTATAGCATGCAGCCTGCATAAGTGTCCAAGTTTCATCCAGGTTCAAAGGGCTCTTTAATGTCTTCAAATCCCCACCAGATTGGTATGAATTGGTGTGATTGGCAGTCTCTGCTCAGCCCTGAGAGCTGTGACACCTCCATTCTGACCTATAAAATAAATTCCTTGTCTGAGAGATGACCCTACATTGCACTTGTCTCATCTGCTGCTTCCCCCCCTCCTTCTTTCAGGAGCTTCATAATTTTTTTTTAAAGTGTTTTCCCTCTATTGCACAGAGATGGTTATAGTTAAGGCCAAATATGGCTTTTGATTTATGAGAACACACCATTGATTTAAACATTTTGTCTGGTAATAGACTCAACAAGTTCCTACCTACTCTGTTCTCTGGCGTGGTTTTACATGTGTTATTCTTTCTTTTTGGCCATGGCTTCTCTAGCTAATTGCATAAAAGGCCTTGTCAGGAAAAATAAATTGTTCTTTGGAGGAACAAGAGTGTTTAACTCTTCTCAGGGTAAGAAAGGATAAGGGCTGTGTGCAGAAAAGAAGGCATGAATGATAGTGTGTGCTCTAAGTGGAGGGACAGAGGAGTGTTCTATGCAGAAAAGGGACAAAAACAAAGAGGGGGGAGCTCTTTAAAGAAATAACCCCCCTGTTGTTTTGTAGTTCTTGCCTGATTCTGTAATCCCACCTGATACGGGGTCTCTCAGACTACTTAAATAGCAGTGCTGGTTTATTTTAGGTATCTTTGCTGCTGCATTTTTTTATCCCTTTGTGTATGTGCTTTCTTTGGCTCTTTGAAAATCACTTCCAGAAAAAATAACCTAGGCAAATACAGAATTGATTATAAAGCAGGATTAATGTCCCCAGCATTCTTATCATCTTTAATGAGGTCGGACTCAGACGTGGTACAACTGATGTTTTATCTGAGGTCCTGATCCTCCAAGTTTTTGCCTCTATGTGTGATTGTTATGCATGGAAGTGGTTCAGTGGAGTGACTTGCAGGGAGGTGTGGTTGGATCAGAAACTTTATTGTTCTGGATAAATATTCAGCTTTAAAAATGTGAGGCCAACAATGTGCAAGGAGAAACATTCTCACGGAGGAACGAGAGCGCAAGGTTTGTGGGGAAAGGTGATATCCTTTATTATAGTAACTATCATAATTAGAATGGTCTTTTGGGTTCCCAATGCCTGCCTTAGATCTGAAATGGGAGAAGTGAACTTCAAAGCCAAGTAATAGTTGGGAACAGTCGTTGGAGGGGACAGACCAAAATGTGGAATGTGGTAATTCTCTCTGATGGTTTTATTACATGTAGTGTTACTGGCCAGGAAAGGTAGACCTTTGGCTGACCCAGTGCAGTGGTTCTTAAGCTTCTTGAGTTCTTGCAGTGAAACAGCCTGTTCTGCTTTGTCATAAAGTTATTACCTTTTCAAGGATCCTTCTGGTCTTCTAGAGATAGCAGTAGGTTATTAGTGTACTGGAAAATGGGAATCTCTGTTCCCCTTCACAGAGACCAAAGCATAAGCTTTCTGTGCCAGGACTCCTGGTTATTCTGATTCCTGCTGCAAACCATGAGGGTAAAAGATGGCTGGGTTTTTGTTTTGTGGTTTTGTTTTGGTTTTTTTTTTGTTTGGTTGGGTTTTTTTGGTTTTTTGTTTGTTTGTTTTGGTTTTTGTTTTTTTTTTTTTTTTGGTGGGGTTTTTTTTGTTCATTTTGGTTTCGGTTTGGTTTGTTTTTGACCTATTGGTACCTTCAAAATTCTGACAAATCATTCCTGGTTAAAAATGACAATAGTTTTTTTTCTCCTTGGAATAATTAGAGACATGGATGGTAGCACCACAAATCACTCCTAAGTTTTTAAATGAAAGTAAAAGGCAATATAGGCACAAATAATGTCAAGGAGAAACAAAAGGATTGATTGTTCCACTAGCTTAAATTTAAAGAAGCCCTGCAAAAATCAGAAGAAAAATGTGGCAATATCAACACTCACAAAATGTCCTGGTGCTCTGATTTTTGTCCCTTCACACATGCAAAAAATATTGTCCCAAGTTTTCTTAGAGCCCAAATCTGAATTAACTGAGGACTGGGAGAAATCACCTCCTGACTAATGTAACTGAACTACTTTGCAAAAGCTCATAATAACCCGTACTGAAAGCTTGGACAAACCCAGAGGACTACTAAATGTACCCAGCATGGCAGGGAATTGGAAAGGAGATTAAAGGGACTGGAAAGCAGATCCCCAAAAGGTTATTTAGAGTTCTTTTGCTTGACTCCTCCAATGCAGAACAGCCTTGGGCAGCACTGCTGGTAAACCTGGTGTGAGGCTCTGCAGTAACACTGACAGTATCTCCTGATGGAACCAAGGACAAAGGGTGTCCCATCCTTGCCCTTGGAGGGAAAACAGACATTCAACACTGCACCCATGCTTTGTGTTCCAGGCCTGAGGTTCTTTGAGTGTGTTTCCTTCTCTTTTGGCCTCGCTCATCCTCCCATGTTTATGGGATCTGGGAGCCAGGCTGTGCTCCTGGGAGCCAGGCTGTGCTCCTCGAGGGGCTGTCTCAAAAGATGAAGGCTGTTCCCCCTTGCTCACAGTCAGACTATCCCCAGGCTGATTTCCAGTGTCAGCTTCCTGTTGACTGTCTCCAGCCTTTGGAGGAATGTGGTGGGGAGTGGGTTGAGCAGCCCTTCCTGCGGAGGAAGCACTGCCCTCAGGGACTGCACTGGGTCTGGGGGACTTGGCTGATGGAATAACGAGTGCTCTGAAGCACACAACTCCCACTAAACTCTCATCTGTTTGGATTTTCTTATATCTTTCCATCCTCTTCAGAGCGAGGTCAGAAATACAGAAGCCGGCTCAGAGAAACGCCAGGTCAAATTCCCCCTGCGTTTACTGAATTCCTTACCTTTGGTCAGCTTATCCTGCCTTCATAAACACCCAGTCCTGACTCAAATTTGGCAATATTTCCAGTGCTTAGCATTAAACTTAAGAGACTGAAACAATTATGGGCAGTTTTAAGCAAGATTACTTTAACTCAGACTAGAAGCTTTGCGAGAATAGTTTTCCTGCAGAGTCAGCCAGAGGGAATCAACAGAACTTTATTAACACAATATGAATCCTGTAAAGAGGAAAATAAAGCATGCCATTTCTTGTAGCAAGGCCAGCCAAAAGAAATAACTTGCCCTCCAACATCACAAGTTTCCTTGGGATTTGGAGTGAAATGGAGTATAGAGAGCATTTTGTCTAGTGGGATTTGTTTATGAGAAATTCGAGTGATTGTTTTTGCTTCTTAGAAGTCAAGGTGTTAGTGGAACAAAATGCATCTCTGGAAGGGGAAGAAGGCTGTACACTGGGCATGGTTGCTTTAAACTGCTTTGCCACAGGCCATCACTTTGACCTGAAGATAATACTTTGGGGAGAGTTCAGAAATGGTGCCCTGGGCAGGTCACCCACCGGGAAAAGTGTCCCTTTTGCCCCAGCTCTCTGCTGCCTCTCCCACGATTTTGGCTTCCTCCTTGTTCTGAGATGGTTCTGCATATGGTGCATTTCTTCTGCCACCACCTGACTGTGAGAGGGAGCTGAAGTATTTCAAGGGTATTGGCTGATTAAAAGCTCCTGAAAGGACTGTGCTCTCCCTAACCCACTGCTCACGTGCTGGATGGAGAGTTCTGTGCATGCATAATAACTCAGCACACCTGGGGCATGGCAGACTCCCTGTGTGTGCTGTGCAGCACATACACCCTTTCTATCTGTCTGGAAAATTGGGGAATAAGAGTCTGAAACGAACAGAGAAGCTCTGCTTTGTTCTACCCTTATTTAAATACTGGGATGAAGACAGTACAACAACCCTGATGCAAGTGTGGGTAAAGGATGTGATTTTTATTGGGTTTGTAACTGATTGCATAATTTCAGTGTGATGAAGATGGGTAGATCTGAGGTGGCATTAAATAAAGGTGGCACCGCACACATTTCAGTATCTTAAGTCTATGGCATCAGTGAAGAAATACAGTCCAGTCTGGCATAACTTGTCTTATTTTTTGCTTCCCTGGATTAAAACGCTCTTCAGCCCCTCTGTCAGGGATGCTCTGACCTGCTGAGCATGTGATCAGCCTCTGGCAGGCCCCACAGTACTGCCTGGGAGAGGGGCTTGATCATTCCCTTCAGCCTGTCACAGCACTGGGCTCGTGGCACTGCCTGTGGTGCTGCCTTGAAAAGCACTTGTGATGCAGAAGGACAAATTCAGTGGGGAAGGAGAAGCTGAAAATGGCACCTAGGATGTTCCTAACTTTTAAAGAATGTAACTGAACTCTGCTTTGTCTTTCACTGCTCTAATTTTATATATGGATTCTGCAGCACTCAGTCTTTCCCCGGTCTTACACTGTGTACACCTGGTGGTGATTTATTGAAACAAGGCTGCACGAGCCAACTGGGATAAACATAGAAAAGTCAAGCACTGTGACTGCTTTCATATGCATGAAATTGCCTCAGATTTGTCATTAAATAGCTCATTGAAACACTCATGCAAACCACAGAGACCCAGATCTATAAGTGGACAAGGTCCTGGGGGTCCTGGTGGACAAGCTTGTCCATGACCACTGGAAATATTCCAGAATCATGTGGACACAGTCCTGTGCCATGTGCTCTGGGATCACCCTGCTTGGGCAGGGAGGTGGGACCAGATGGGACCCACTGTGGTCCCTTCCAGCCTGACCTATTCTTGGATTCTGTGCAGTGAAAGAAAAAGCAGAGTTTGGTTTCTGTGGTGCCTGCCAGAGGCTGCTCACATGCTCAGCAGGTCAGAGCATCCCTGACAGAGGGTCTGAAGAGCATTTTAATCCAGGGAAGCAAAAAATAAGACAAGTTATGCCAGACTGGACTGTATTTCAGACTCCTGGTCAGTGCTAATAACTGAAGAACTCACAAGCAAGAAAAATAATTTAGAATCTCCACTTTGGCAACCAAAAAGTGTGAGAAAAGAGAAGGAGAAACACTTCAGATGAGCTCAGCTATAAACCAGGGATGGTATTAAGAGCAGCCATTTATCAACAGTGTTAGCTCAAAAACCAGTTGTCTCTATAGTCCAAGAAACACACTGTAATGCTTTGAAATGCCAAGTTCCTTAACTCCTCACCCTTTTAGCTCTGTGAAAGGAAAACTGGAGTGCTGTGTTCCTGTACCTGTTTGGTGTGTCTCTGGTGTATGACCTATAGCCTCCTGAAATGGGCTGAAAATGTGGGGACTGATAAAGAATTGAATATCTTTTGTAGGCCTCTGGCATTGCCTCTCTAAATGCCTCAGTTCTTCTGCATGTGTTACTAGGTGGGATACACTCAGATTTAACCAATGATAAGCACAAAATGCAGCTTTTGTGCTATTGTTGATTTAAATAACGGATTAATAACGTGATTTTTAATAATTTCTTTGATAGGTGAAGCCAGTGCTGCAGAGGTTGCTGGCAACGTGGCAAAGAGGCTGGAGAACCAGGGATAGGGGATATTCTCTGTGAACTTGGAAGAAGCAAAGAGCCCAAGGATGGGTAACTTCCCCAAAGTGGTTGAGCAGGGAAGGTGGTGTGGGAAGTGCAGTTTGGAGGCTGAGACCTCCAGGGCAGGTTTACTCACCTGCCTAATCTTAGGGCTCTTTTGTATTGTTTTTCAGGACTAGAGCTGTAAATGTATTGCTTCACAGGCCTCTACAGAGCATCACTTGTTTGGAATGGACTTACTGTGGAACAGCAGAGCTCCCCCAGGCAAATGGAGAGATTAGGTTTGGACAGGGGTGGGATACAGGCACATATGTGGGAGAGGCCACAATCTGCTGCTCCCACCTTCACTCCTGCTCGTTCCCAGGCCCCCTGCAACTGCAAACCTTGCAATACATAACAAATAAAACCATGATTTCCCAGGAGGATGAAGGTGAAAGGATAATTTGGGCATAGTGTTACCCCTCTGCAGCAGCTCTGAGTGCTGAGCCAATGATGGGAAGCATATGTATGGAACAAGAAAGATGGCACAGCTTCAGCTCTGGAATGTGCCCCCTTGGAGCAATTGTATTTTGACTTGGAATACTTGGAGGACTCCTGCAGCTGCACAGACTGCAGCCTTTAACTTATAGCTGTGCTTTAAACCAGCAGCTTCAGAATTGGTTGCTGGATTAGATGCTTTCCAGAAAAGTCTGTAGGAAAGAGCCGGTCTCCCTGTGTGATGGAGAACACAAAGCAAGAGAGCAAACTTCCTTTCCAACCACCACTGACTCAGGAAGGCGCTCTGAGAAGAGAGAGGGAACTCTTTGAACAGATTAAAGGGTCATGCAGTCTCCTGCTATTACATAAATGCTTCAGTAAATACTAAGCCAGCTCTTTTATGGTTCTACACTCTTCGCTCAAGTCGCAGAATCATGGAATTGAGTTGGAAGGGACATCAAAGTTCATCTTGTTCTATGTCATGGGCAGGGACACCTCCCACTAGACCAGGTTGCTCAGAGCTCCATCCAGCCTGGCCTTGGACACTCCCAGGGATGGGGAAAGTCCAAGAAGATTGTATTTGGTACAAGATCTTACGGAGTTGGTACTATATTCATATCGTTATTTTGTACAAGTAGAGCCTGAGAAGAACCAGTAAACTCCCTTATATGCTATTAAATGGCTTCTTATTCGGCCTAGGGTGGTCCTAAGGTTGCCTGATGCAGCACACAAACCATAATTGCTAGGTGTGTTTAAAGTAAATTACTATAAATAATTAGAATTTCTGTTGTCTCTGCACAGGACTGAAATGCAGCACGACTTGAAAGGCCTGGACTCTGACCTGGATAATAAAAACAACCTGCTGGATGGAGTCTGACTAATCTCCCCCGTGCTGAAATTCCCAGTAAAACTGAAACACATTGGCACTGGACGGAATGGATGTGACTCAGGTTTCAGGCAAGTTCTTGTTCTGCCCAAAGAAATATTGTCTTCAAACCTTTTCAGCCTTAAGTCAAGATTCAATCCGAGTGTGGGACTGGGACAGACCAACTTCAACGTGAATTTTGTGCTAGGAAGAGTTTACCTTGGTGCTCACCTGAGGTTGATGGGATAACCTGTTTCTGTCACCTGTGCTCTCCTCCTCCCTCAATTCCTCATCACTTCTGCTTAACACACATTTTCAGTGTAAGCCTGGGATTTTCTTTGCTAGATTATGGAAGCCTCCTGGGTGAGGAACTAACTTGAAATTCAGCTCTTCAGTAACTTGCCAACAATGTGTTAAATAATCCTGTTGGTACACTGGAGCCACAGTGCCCTCAATCAGCCTTATATTCCATCAGACATTCTGCTGCTGTGGTCCCCAAAGTCTGAAAATCCCGCTGCCAGTGAAGCTGTATTTCAGAATTAAACATATCCCTCTTCTCTTGTGAGAGAGAATAACAGGCTGTCACCCACAGCCACATTTCCAGCCCTAACTTGCATGCCTTCATGGCCATAGTCACATCTGGCCCCTTGACAATAAGCTGTTTTTTCTGTATCACCTGAGCTTGCTGGCATAGACATTTAGGGACCTCTCTTTTGGCTTTGCCTTGGAAACACTTAATATTTTCTCTCAGTCTTTGGTTCTAACTGTTCCTGTTTTTCAGTTGAGGAGTTTTTTCCCCACTTGCATGACTCTTTCATCCCTCCTCTTCTGATTCTGCCTCTCCAGCTCCTCATGACTGTTTCTGCTATGCTTTTGCTCTGCTTGTGTCAGTCCATGCCACGGTTCTTTTTCTCTCCACTTACCTCCTTTATTCTTTACATTCTACAGAGCCAAGGCTGAAAATGTCTTTTTCACCTCCTCTTCTTGTTTCTCCAAAGAGATCCTTCAGTGGAACAAGGGCTGTAGCTTGGGAGCCACTGCTCTGTGCTTCGTGTTCATTTTTATTCTCCTTACTTCTAAGCTGTTCCTTAGTCTTTCTCTTCCCAGAATATCCATTAAACACCTCTCCTCTGCCAGCCACTGGCTCTTCAGCGCTTCTCCGTCCTCCTACCAGGCACCAGTGGGACTCCTGATTCTTTTTTGTTCTCTGCCTGTTTCTTGTTCCTGTATCCCAGCAGATCTTCATTTGCTGTGCTTGTTGGAAATGGGGAAGTGGGAAAATTGGTCCTTCCACCTGCTCTGTATTAACTCACAGGAGAAGATACCTCTCCCTATCACACTGGAGTGAAATAATAGCTGGGCTGGGTCTCTTCCTCTTCCCCTTGGGATTCATCCCCTTCTTTCCTTCTCATTGATTAGGACTCTGCTGTGTGAGTTAAACCAGGAATAGATCAGATGGTAGAGCAGGCTCCCCTGGGCCAAGCCTAGTAAGGTTCTAGCTGGATTCTTGGAACAGAAACCAGCTCTGAGGTGAAAATCAGACCCCAGTTATCAGCGTTAAACACCCCATTGGTCTGTTCCTGCCTTCATAAATCATGTCTGCTGCATTAGGACTCTGCTTGAGGAAGGAACAAAGGAGACCAGCAGCCTGACATACCCCCTGAGCAGGGCACATAGCACAGCACTGCCCAAAGAGAGCCCAGTCCTGCCCTCCAGACAGAGCTGTATTGTAACCAGCTGCTGGCAAGTGAGAGTCCCCGGATGGAAGTGATGCCTGTGTCTGTGGGAGTATCTATGACAACAAATAAACCTCATGTTTGGAAAGTGTCCTTGAGAATAGCAGTGGGGGGCTTGCTGAATTACGTCGGGAACACTTTGCATTCTCAGACTTTTAATTCCTAAGAATTATAGGGATGGGTATGAGGTACTTTAGGAAAATGAACTAATTAGTTACCAGATTCTTTTCTCGTGTGCAAATAGGCCAGCTCATACTAATGCTATTTACTTCAGCTGATTCCAGACTTTTAGACATATAAAGGAATGAATATTTTTAGGAGCTTTAATTCTAAGCAGGAGGCTTAGCCTCAAGGTCTATAGACTGTGGGTATCTTGGGTCACTTGCAGCCACTTGAAGAAGGTAGAAAAGCGAATCTAACCTCAATTTGTTGTAAGGGTTAGTTTTGCTTCTGTAGTGGTAGAAATCAAAAAGCAGGAAGCAAGTGAAGGCAGGAATCACCCTACAGAGCAGTGCTCAGGATGGGCATGTCTGCAAGAATGGGAGGATACGGGTCTATATAAAATATCTGGGAAACTTTGTACCAAAAATGGGACTGAGAAAGCGCAGTCCTGGCAGCATTGTGGGGGAAGGAGGTGCAGGACCTCCTTCCTCTCATCTCTCTGTGCCGTATTCCGGGCTGTGTCTCACGTGTGCTCAGGTATCTGCCTGCTCTCCTCCCTCTGGCATTCACCTTATCTTGGTGCTGCTCCTGCTCCAACAGCTGTGCCCTCTCTGCAGAGCCCTGACAGCACCAAACAGCTGCACTCATTTTCCACTTCTGGTTTTAGCACTTCCCCAGTGCTTCTGCCTCACACTGTCCATTACAAAGCTCTGTTTTTCAGCTGATCCTATGTTTGTCAAGCTATTAACCATTTGGACTGAAAGTTTAGGTGCTGACACTCAATTTACAATGTACAGGTCTGAAAATATTGGCTCCATTGATCCAGGTTTTTCCCAGATGGAGGATGGTTAAAGGCATAATTTTGGTTATGCTAAATAAATGTCTAACTAGAACCATCTTTCTGCTCACAAGATTTAGAACAAGGAATTTCATCTTTCCCTTTGGTCAACTTGCCTTTTGGAACAGAAGTGTCTTTGTTTGTCCCTGTAAAAATCCTATTTCCACAGGCTGAGCTTCGGACAATCTGCTCTACAGTCACCACAGTGTTTAGAGCTTTGCAGGTGAAAACTACAGAGACAGAAACTGGGACAGAAACTGGGGGGGGGGGGGAGGGCAGGTTAAGTCTTTTTGGGTAAAGTGATCGAGAAACAAGCAGATTGAGGAGAAAAGTGGAGGAGAAGCCTGGTCTGTAGAAGCACCATGCTCGTTATGGCTTTGTAATGTGTGGCTGTTGAGATCTGAACGAGCTTTTAATGTTGTTAATGCATAATTTATATGCAAATGTGGCAAGAGGTGTGCAATGCAAATCGTGCCTGATGAAGAGATGGATGTGTGCTTACAAATGTCTGAAGTTCTGAGCGTTCCTGCAAGAGATGCCTCATCACAGGCAGAAAGCCCAGAGTGCTATGTCACTGGAATAGTTTTCCCTGATTTTCCACTGCTTGGGGAACAAGACTATGTGCTTCTGCCTGGTTGTAGCACCCTTGAAAAAGTCCTGAAATCGATGAACTTGCTCCAAACCAACAATGTCATAATCTATGCATCCCCTTGGAAGTTGATGGGAGTCTGCTTAGAATGAGGACTGTTAAATAACATCGGGACCTGACCCTATTTTGAGTGACAAAGTCAGTAAGCAAAACCTCTCAGGGAAAGGTGAGATCAATCAGGGAAGATCCCTAATGACCTTGTGATTCAAGATATCTGAATGTCTATCTGGAGGGGAACAGCAGTGCTTGGAAAGCTGGTTAAGATGTGCTTATTGCAGCATTGCTCCACTTGGTGATTAAATAACAAGTCACCCTCGTGAACTATTATGTTGAAAACCCCTTGGGAAACTTGATTGGCACCTGTGATGTTTTAAGAATCTTCATTCCTTAAAAGTTTCAAACCTTTCATAGCTCAATGAGCAAAATCAAGGATCAGTAGCAGAGCCCTCTGCATGTGTTTTTAATCACTGCGTAGAGGTGGCAATCATAAATTGAAGTGTCAGCTCAAGGAGCACTACAAGACTGGAAAGACAACAGATCTCGGAGTTTGTGATGATTTAGAAAGCAGAACTAGTGATCTTATCAATGCCTCTCTGGAGGTGTGACACCAGGGTTCAACTGGTCTTACTGTCTCAGATACCTGCCACCAAGATTTATGGGTGTTTCACCAAGTATGAGAAATATATGGATCCAGGGGCTTCCGGCTGATCCCCCCCAAAGCCATCCAGCCACCTCCATTAATGTCAGCACTCCCGTAAATTTTTACTAGTAGGCAACTTCTGCCACTGCACAGAAGCTTCCAGAGGTGTCCCCTGCCTCCTGTAAATCCAGGAACACCCAATAAAGGAGATTAACTGCAGATGGACTTAATAACAGTTGTCCCTCCTTTGGAATTAGAGAGGTTCACACTTTTTTAAAGAGGCCAGTGTGGTGTTCCCGTTAGCAGGAAAGGACTGATGGGTTTTTTTGTTCTTGTTTTAAATGACTTTCGAGTTAGATAGTTGATTCCAGTCAACGGGAAAACAGGTTGCAGAACTGTGGGCTCCGCTCTCTCCCATCATAAACAAACAATCCTCTTGTTTCTGATAACTTATTCTCCCTCTGTTCACAGAAACCTTGTGGGTTATTTGCTTTGGTGCCCCCCTCCAGTGAGCCAGATGCATTTGTATTCCATTCCCTTGCTCCCTCCAGCCCTGAAGATGTTTGCCAAAATTAGTCAATAGATAACTACTCAGTGGAAGCTTAAAGAATGTGTTAGGAAAGGCTTGAACATTATCCATTAATGTTTACAGCTCCTAATTATGTTAATTAATCAGTCTTAGAGCCCAAAGGCAAGATTTCAGTTCCCACAGATGTAGTTTAACTCAGTGCCGTGGCTGCGTGCAGAGAGGAGCTCAGCACGCTCTGCCTGCCAGAATATTTATGCAGGGCCCTGGACAGGTTTTGCTGTGTTGTTCCTGCTGGATTTTGGAATTAGCTTTGACTGACTGTCTACATGAGGTACAGTCCAACATCTGGGAGCAGGCTGAGCCATGTTCAGGAAGATTGATGTTAAATGTGAGCCGTCCCTGCAGAACGGCCTTTTGGCAGGGGAGAAAGGCACTCAGAGAGCACTTTGCACCAGCACTAATTGTTATGATACAGAGATTACTGCCTTGGCAAAACCTGGAGTTGTTAGTTCTGTCAGAAAAGAGGTGAAACTAATGATAGGAAAACCCCCCCAGACGCTGCCTCTTGTATTACTGTCTTTGTGCTTTTGCAGGAGGACCAAGTATTTGGGCAGTAGAGGCCATCCCAGCCTGTGCCATCCTCTTTCAGAGCTTCATTGCCACAATTCAGAGCTTGTCTTTGCTCTCTTGAGGAAAAGGAGAAGATTTAGATGATAGACACAATGCAGACTGGCTGCAGGGGGACTCAGAAGGAGAAGCTACTTGTTTTGTGCTATTCCCTGAAGAATTCGTTGTGTTTAAGCTCTCAGTGTACAAAGTACCAGATGGCAGGAGAAGATGTATTCAACTCCAGTGAACAGATAAGGACAAGAGAAAACTGTGGTGTAGGTAGAGACCTCTTTCTAATGTAGAAATTATTAGAATTATTGTTATTTCTAAATTACTAGAAATAGTTTTAGCTCATCCTCATCTGGTGGAATTAGCAGACAACCACTAATTTATCCCCTCATGTCCTGATTTTTATGTTGGGCTCACGGCTGCTGCTTCTGCCTGGAAACTTTTACTCCCAAGTAGAAGGTGACATAGAAGTGGTTTTTGAGTGTGTGACAATCCTTTGGTGCTGACAGGGAAAACAAGCAATGGCAATATGGACTAGGGGAAAAGAGAGTGGTTCATCAGCTGCCTGTAAATGGCTCCTGTGGGCAGCAACTCCTGGCTGTGTGAATATCAAGTACCACATACCAGAGAGGCACTTTCTGGTGGGTTCCTACAGCAGAAATGCCCTTGAAGGAGTGGCAGAGGAGGGAATAAATTTTCCAGAGTAACAGTACGGAAAGAGGACTGCGATCAAGGGGCTGGTGATGTCTCAGGTTGTCTGCCAAGGACCCCCAGACTGGAGCTTGCTCTTTGAGAACTGTCTGCTGCAGTGGCTCATGGCACTAAAACTGGTCCTCCAGCAATTTTCCTATCAGCTGTTCCATATTTTCCATCAGCTGTTGCCATATTGTGTGGAGGCTGCAATCCAGGCTCCTTGGCTACTCAGAAAGCACTTCTGGCAGGTTGAGGGCACACATCTGATGAGCCAGATGGGACTGAAAACCAACAACACGGGTCTGGAGGGACTCAGAGGGACGATTCCTTGGAACCAGAGTGGAGGGGTCATGGGGAGGGAGTGCCTCTGCTTGTTACCACCGTGTCATCCCTCTCTGTCCTCTTGGCAAGGCTCTGGCTCTGACGGATTGCCTGGCAGCTTCCATGCACGCTGCCATTAACTCCATAAAGAGCAGTGTGTACAGAGTGTGAAATGTGATCCGACCTCTGCCTCACACCAATGAATACATTCCTTATTCTGCAGAATTTCAGTGCAAAACCTCTCTCTCTCTCCATTCATCTTCCTCCTGCCTCCTCCTTCCTCACACCCCCTGCTACCCAGGGAGTCCCACGAACGGGTGGATTGGCAGTAAACCCAGCTCAACAAAACAGCCTTGTGAAAAAAGGGAAATATAACATGATCACTTCCTATTTCTTTCTCTTTTCCTCTGCATCAAAGGCCGGGCTGGCTGTCAGGAATGTTCAAAATGAATAAATAAAGCACAGGAACCCTCTGTTTCAGGAGGAGTCTCATTCCCTCACCATAAAACTCAGCCAATTCTTTTTCTGACAGGACTGGAGTCAGCAGGCAGAGCAAGAAGATCGTTCAGAGCTAATCAGTAAAGTGTAAACCTATTATGAGAGCACATTTACCCCTGGTCGCCTCCTTCCTCCCAAAAAGCAATCCCCAAATCCGTGGGAATAACACCTAAGGCGCGTGAAGTGCTTGTACTGAGCTCCCCTGTTAGGAGGTCAGCCCTGCCACTGATGAAATGCTCCCCAGAGCTCCGAGCGGGGCCGCAGAAATCCTCCAAGACGTTCATGGCGCAATTTGCTGCAGCTGGAGGGCACGAGGCACATCCCAGCAGATCCTGTGCGTGAGGCTCTCCCCTGCGAGGCCGGGGGCCGTCTCTGCTAATAAAAACCTCATCTCGAGCTCTCGTCCTTCGTATTGATTTCTGCCAGAGAGGACTTGTCTTAGACAAGGATACTATTATATTTCTCTGTGTGATAAGGGGATCCTTCTCGCCTGTTTTTCCCCACCCCTTTTTTAATTCATTTTAGGGATGACTCCAAGAAGACTCGTAATTTGGGAACTGTTTTTATGCACAGTGAGTAAAGAGTGGAGAAGGCAATTTCACACCCTAAATGTGAAATTAGAGAAAAATGGGTTTGGTTTGGAATGGTGCAGGAAATTGGAGCTAAACCCCCAGCTATGCAATAGTTATATCTTAATATGAAACTCTGTTATTAATGTAATGGATGAAATCTGTGGGAGCCAAGTAATTAAAATCCAGACTCAAATGTGTATAATCATAGCAACTGTTAATTCTGGAACATTTGTAGTCCTTCTATACCAACCATAGCTTGAAAAAATAAAAAAAAAAAAAAAGGGAGGCCTGTAGGTATAGTGCAGGATGCTTTTAAAAAAGCTTTCAAAACAGTATCTTTTCTTTCTAACATGGTTGGACAAGGCCACATGGAAACCTAGAAAGCTTTATGTGAATAATTTGCAAGCCAAATAAGAGCAGCTCCACAGAAGCCAACCCAGATAAACAGAACGATGGATGGTAAGGCTGCAAAATGCAGGGTTATATCGGAATTATTTTGTCTTCCCTGCAGTAGGATTGATACAAGCAACAGGAACAATTTCATTTAATCTATTCCTTTGGGCTTTGCTTTCTTTTGCTTTTCTAGAACTTCTCTTCATAAGAAGCTGGTTTGGGTCTTGAAATGACTGAAGCCGTTCCCTTGTGCAAAGAAAGAGGTAAATATTTACCACAGTTCTTACAGGTTAAGAAATTTAACACGTGCTCATTGCTTTTGTAATCTGAGAGTAGCTGTGCTGAAAGACAATACCTGCTAATTGTATTTTTCTATCACATTCTTTTCTGAGTGAAGGATAAAATATGGAAGTTTGGGTTTATTTTCTCAGTATGCACAGCAAAATTTATTCAAAAGAATCTTTGTTCGCCTTTATCTGTTTCTTTAATAGAATATGGAAAATGGGAAACTGTCAAAAACCGTAGTTAAAGAATTATTTATAAGCTACATTTAGCTGCTGATCTTGTAGACTGGCTTAGGGGAGAGCCAAAATATATCCTGGCAGGTAATAATTAATGTAAACTTGGACACTTCAGACCTGTCCCACTGTTGAGCAGGACACGATTCCTGCTGGTTGTGCGGATCTCTGGTGTTTGCACCCGGACAGTTTGGCTCTGCAGGACACACACGCTCCCCTGGGGGAGAAATTTGCTGATTTTTTTGTTTTTTTTTTAAAAACCTATTTTGGATGCCAGTGGGTGTGTCTGTGGGGGAGATGATTTTGGTCACTTAGAGGCCTCCTGTGAAGAGCAGGGCGGCAGACAGCTCCTCTGATTCCTCGCAGCTCCATAAATCACTGCATCACTCAGCCAGAGTGGAATGAGCTGAAATACTGGGGGATGTCCAGCCTGTGCTGAAGCTGATGGCAACTCTCCCACTGGCTTCACTGGGGGTAGAATTTCATCTGCCACGCTACTAAATCACCAGAATAGCTTTTATCAATGAGATCTATCTAGTACTGGCTGGAACATTCCCATCATTGATTTTTAGGGATCATGATGGACAGTTAATATGAAAGAGAGTTAACAGGGAGTACAATGGGACTTGGAGCAACCTGGTGTAGTGGAAGGTGCTCCTGCCTGTGGTAGGGAGTTGGAATGAGATGGTCTTTAAGGTCCCTTCCAACCTAAACCATCCTGTGATTCTGTGATCAAACACACTGCTCTGACTGCAACAGGCTTGTCACTGCCCCTCTGCCATCAGCGGTGACCCCGCTCTCAGACGTACCACAGAACTGCACATCTTATCCATCTTCTATCAAAATGGTCTGAAAAAATGCTTAAAACCGCTTTTGGGTTGATTTTTTCAAAATATGAGGTTGTTTTGGATGGGTGGGTTATTGTCCAAGGTTGGAGGGGAGCTGTTTTCTCAGCCTGGCTCAGCTGCAGCAGAACACATCTGGCTAAAGGCTTACCCACAAGCACTCTTATAGAGTGTGTGGGTATATCTTTGTCCTATTTCACGTCATCCCTTGCTCAGGAAAAACACCCCCATAAAGCTATCCAAGATCAGTTAATATGGTGCTTATATTCAAACATCTGCTTTAATCTTTGTTAATTTTCAGGGCTAGATGAGATTCAAGACTACTGAACTTGATGAGATGGACCAGACAACTCAAAGGTTAGCTAAAGAACACCTTATAAGTTGTATAATCACGTATTTATATGCTGGGATACTGCCTATGTCTGCCTCTAGCCTTGAAGTCTCTCCTAAAGTTGGGCCCCTGGGCACACCTGGAATATAAATGTAGCGAGGAGGCCCCATTTCACTTGTAAGGGCTGCTAAAAGAAAGCTCAGCATTTACACTCCACCTTCCACCTTCAGAGTATTCCGTAGGTACACGAGGCTGAGGACTCACACACATCAGGCAGCGAGGGTTTTGATGAACTGCTCTCTCAGCCACCCCTCTCCACCTCCCTCGGTTGAACGATGGCTTTGGCTTCCTCCAAATGATCCTCTGGACGGCTTAGGCTCTTGGTTGGCTCTGCTGTTAAGTGATTTAACTTTTAATAATGTCTCATAACTGTCTTAAAAGAGGTTTATGGCTCAGCCTTATTCTCTAATCTCCTACAGAAACATTGTTATTGGTTCACACTATTTCAGTTAGTTCTCCTCAAGCTCTAGAGCGGAGTTAATTGGACACGACTGACCTACGTTAGGGAATGACTATTAGGTGAGTAATATTAAGCAAAGAGAATAAGATCTTTCTGTACCTCAGAACATGCTGGGAGCTGTGGGGAACAGCAGGAAATAGCAGCTCAAGAAGAGCAGGGTTGATTTAGGGAATGGGGAAGTGCTTTGCAATAACTGAAGTTGGTAAAACCAGCAGCTGTTTTAGAAAGAGAGTAAAAAAATACACTGGAGCCTTGAGTGTCTATAAGAGGCAAAAGTACAAGAAAGAAGAGAAATACATTGTGGCAGACCTGTGAGGGTGCTATTTTTGATCACTTTTTTAATCAAACTGCACTGTAGCACAGCTATCCAAACCCGATTAAAGGACTCAAGGAATAAACGGAGCAGGATTTCATCAGAAGGCATTTGTGTTTCCAACCGGAAACTGCATGCTGAAGGCAAGTCCAGCACACTGAAAAAACACTGAGTGATTAATGCATGTGACACTAGTCCACAAGACAAATATGAGCCCTGTAACATCACTGAGGAGTTCAAGGCACAAAGGCACTTTGCAGAGCAGACAAAACCTTGCTGCTAAATCCTGGAAGATTAAGGTGCTGCTTCCCAATTTGCTTTTACATACTAATCCACCAGATGAGGTAAATCCTGGGAAAAAATCAGCTATATTATAAAACCAGCCTATATTCCTTAGTAAAAGACTTTACAGTGTGACCATATGAAAACTGCCAGTCTCAAAACTTTGTTGGCTAAAGCCTGAGAGAACTATAGGTGTCAGCACTCGGTTTAAAGACGTGTAAGTATGTGCTTAACTCTACTGAGACGTGAAGTTTCACTGAGATCAGCAGCACTGCTTAAGTAAAGTTACATTTGGAGGAGTGTCTCGAAGGTCAGGCCTCAAGTACAAAACTACTTCAGATTCATGTGGGCTGCTGGATAATGCCAGCAGCAGGCACCTGGAGTGCAGTGCCAGTGACGTGATGTGATTTGCTATGGCAAATAATTACGCTTCTATCTCATGGAAGAGTGAGTTCTCTCTCTTAAACCTTAGGTATTCAGACAGGGAAGAAAGTCAGTGTTCCTGAAGTTTAGAGTGTGCTTCTTATAATTACACAGACTTGAGCCCAAGGTAATGTGCAAACTGAAGGTGTCCCCACTTTAATGATCCATGGCCAGGCATTCAGGGTGCACCTCTGATCCCTCCCAGGAGTGATGTCCTGCTCTGGTCTCCCCTGTCTGGAGTCCTGCAGCTTGGGGTCCTGGCTCTGCAGCTGGGGTAGAACCAGCTCCTCAGCTGGGACTGGGATCACTGCCTCGAGATGGATTTTGCAGCTTGTAGGAACTGCAAAATCAGGCAATGGACTTATTTAGATATAAGTGTTTCTCTCTGCTCACCGGCACTCCGTGAAGCACTGGCTGAGCTGATCCTGGAGTGTTTCCTTGATGTGGGGCCCCTCTGTTTCTTTCAGCTCGTCCTTGAAGGATACTTCGTCCTGTCTCTCCTGGACATCACTTTGCAGGGCCTTTACTTTCTCAGCAAACTTCTGAAAACTACTGGTTGCCTCTAAGTGAGGAGGCAGAGTCTGAAAACAACAAGAGGACAAAATAAAAGGTATGAATTAAAATAAACTTAATATTTACTGGAATGCCAGGCTGACAGTGAATCTCAGCTTAAGCCTTAATTTTCTTGCAGGAAGCCAGGAAAAAAAGGCCCTGTGCTCATAAAAGGTGCCTGGATGCACACAATGCTCTATTGTTGGTGTTTCAGCATTAATTAACAGCATTGCAATGTACAAAAACAGCCCTTCCAGCGTGGGATCCCGGGATCTCAGTGAGACAGGTGAGAAAGCTGCTGTTCTGCAAATGCCAGCTTTATCCATGTCAGAAGGGTGCCAGAGAGGTTTTTTAATTGAATTTTCAAATATTTGGACTTCCCATTGGTATTTTTTAATTAGCCAGTATTGTTTTTAATTTAGTCACTGCAATTTTTATATGCATTGCTTGGTCAGTGGTTTCCTGGTATTTTGTTGCAGCTGGTTGATTTCCTTTAGGAAATCAACTTCCCTTGAGGAACAACAACAACAACAAAAAAGGAATAAACAACCCCCCAAACACTGTAATAAAAACCACAACTCCCCAAGTTTCCCATGATTTGATAACCTTGGCAAGAAGGGCTTCTAAGCCAGTTGCAAGTCTTAGAATGATTTCTGCCTTGTGATTGATTTTACACATGTAGATTGAGGGAGAAAAATGAAAGTCTTTCTGGTATTCAAATACAGAAGCATGAAAAATGCCATCTGTGTGGGTGGGCTGAAACTTTGCATTTTTTAGCTTGCAAAGATTGATAAAGTTAAGATGTTCCTAGTGTTCTACGAGCTGTTAGTACCTTGTAAGTGTAGAGAAAAAAACATTTTAAAAATGAAGTTGTAAACTACCTTTGTGGTTTCTTTTTTAATTCTAGAACAAATTATTTTCCACATACTTGGGAATTACTAATCATATTGTGTGACAGTGTATGGCAAATTTAAGAAGGGAAAAGAGGAGAAAATAGGACAGTTTGGTTTTGTAGTATGTTTTTTTACTCCTCAAAGTTAGTGACTGACGTATAGATGGCTTTATGTTATAAAGAACATAAGCTCTTGGTTTGCATGGAAAAAAAAGTACATAATTCTGCTCTGGCCTTTCAACTTCAGAGCATATAGAAATTGTCCTTAATGGGCACATCTCAGACTAATTTAGTAATGCATTCTCTTTGCTCTGGTGACGTATTTCCTGGTGTGCTCCACGTCCTAATTCCAGAGGTCTCCCACAAAGACAAAAAAAAACCTCTCTTAAAGGTTTGGCCAGCTTATATTTATATAAGATCTGTTATTCGGTGTTTTTCCATGCTTCGACCAGGTTCCAAAAATCACTAACAAGTGCCAAGCAAACTTGGTTTCAGCAGGTCCCCCCTGGGATCACACACCATCCAAAGCAAGCTCAGAGGCCCCATTCAGGAAAGCAATTTACTGCCTTCCCTGCATCTGTGATGTGTGACTCGCACTCTGCTGAAGGAATTGGTCAAGGCCACCACTGAGAAAATATTCAGGAGGAAATAAGAGCAGCAGTGTGGTTTTGAAAGGTGGCTGCACATGTTCTCTTCCTCAACATGTGACCCAAAATGTCACCTTTCGCCCTGAGATGTTGCCTTGGCTCAATTCTCAGTTTCCACGGAAGTCGAGTGTTTCCAGTCTTCGCCCTCACCAGCACCTATTTACAAGTACAGCACTAAGTGTTAGCACTGTTGATTTGTATTTCACCATTGTCTGCCTCACTGGTATTAAATGAAGCCTAGGATGTGATGCTGCTTTCTCAGGGCTCATTTGGAAAGCAGAGGAGCACCCACACGGCCTCTTTTCCAGTCTGAGATCCAGGAACAAGATCCCTCGGGTGCTTTCCCACTGAGCTGTTTGTCTCTCTGCAGCAATCCTCACAGGACTGCTTTCCTGAGGAATTCCCACCAGAGGGGCACGGGGGTATCTCCAGCTTTAGGGAGGCTGCTCCACAGCTGATGGAGAAAGACAGGCCCCTCTACAGCTCATACCTGAAGGTTTAAGGGCGAAATGTCAGGAGATGGGTCACCAGGTGAACAACTTGTTAATACTGGGAAGGCTCAGCTCCCCCTCCACCTGAACGGCTGGATGTGTGGTCCCTCACTTCTCCTGCACAGGCTCTGGCACTCACCTGACCCTGCAGTGAACCGATTCTAAGTGGAAAATAATCCCTTCTGTCTTTTCTTCTGCTCAGGTTACTTGTCCCCTGGTATAAGGAGGTGACTCAGCCAGCCAAGGAGCAGCTGAGGGCCAGCATCACAGCAAGGGAAGCGATGGACAAGGGACCAGACCAACATGGAGAGCAGCAGCAGCAGAGACAGGAGGGCCCTCCTTGCCATCCAGGACCTTCCCTCCACTCAGCTCCTCCAAACTGCTCCCTACTGCATCCTGTGGGAGCCTTGGAAGATCAGCCCCTGTCACTGAGGATTTATTCAGCCTTTCATCAGTCCCAAAGCCAGACGAGGTAAGAGCTGTTTGAACTGGCAAGAACGTGCCCATGTGAGTAAGCTCAGGAGCAGGAAACTCTTAAGTGAATTAATACAGACCATATCTACAGCTGAGTCCAGAGTCATGAAGCTGCTGTGGGCACAGTCCAGGTAGCTCTAACCCAACTGGCTCAGATGCTGATAACAGCAAGGCCACAGAATATGTTCTGGTTGCCAAAATCCAGCCAATCCCCGAGTAAATATTTGTGCAGCTACCTGTACTGAGCACCATGCAGGTATCAGTTCATCTGCTGATAGGTGTGGAGAGCTGCACTCGGAGCCCTGAGGCTGAACTACAGACATAACCTGGCAGAGAAGCTTGTGAAAAGAAGCTCTGCTCTATTTACCCCTTGTAATTTTTTAAATTTTCTTTTCCAAAGACTGTTTTACTACAAGAAAAAAAAAAAAAGGAAGTAAGAGCTACTTCTACCAGTAAGTAAGACTCCAGCCACCCACCTTCAGTGTTTCACTGAAGGGAGGGATAAAGGAGAACAGGGGTAGTTGATAAAACTGTATTTTCCTTTGACTGTCTGTTTTTTCCAGTCCTACTGGTTTCTCATTTGGCACTGACACACTCCAGCTCCAGTGGGTGAGGGGAGCATGGAATGAGGAGCACAGCTGGCTGGGATGGATGAGCCCTGAGGGACTGGGGGCTGCCTGATGTGGAGCATATGAAATGCACCCTGGTTATGAGTGAAGGCCAGGAGGCCAACACTTGTCAGGAACACAAGGCTGGCTCCTGTTCTGGGGGAGCAGGAGGAGGCAGGCACTGAAGGGCAGTGAGGACATCATGCCATGGTTATTTGATTTTTTTTTTTTTTTTAAGCTAAACATCACAGGTGAACGTACAGCTGGCCTGACTTTTTATTCTGCTACTTTGAAATCAATGCACTTGGGTCCACAAAAAAAGGGACTTGAAGAAAACAAGGATGAGGAAACGTCAAAAGAACTTCTGTGTACTTAGTCTCAATTTCACTTGTTAGCCCATCTTAAAAACTGCTTCCTTGGGCTATAAGAACTGATCCAAGTGTACTTAAGAACAAGGAAAGGAATCAATTGGTAAAGTAGGGAGGGAATAATAAGAAGACATAGATAAAAGTAAGTGTGGAAGTGAATTTAGCAACAGAGCCTAAAAATAGACACTTGAGCAGCAGGAGCTGCTGAAGAGATATAACAAGATGTCCAGATGGTAGAATTGTTTTAGCTGTCAGTTCTCTACCAATTGTGAAGTATTTTCAGAGAAAATGATTTTCTTTTGTTGAGTAAAAGACAAATTGAGGAAAGAAAACAGAGTCCTCAGGCACCTAATGATGATATGGAATGTTTTAGACTCTTAAAACACTTGAAAAAAAAGAAAAAAACCCTATGAAATAGCATAAGAGATACCTTCCTGCTTTGCAACTGAAGAAAACCACTGTTAAACTTGTATTATTTTGTCCCCAGTGTTCTTGTTCTAATCCCAAAAGTATATCTCATCCCAAACCTCTGTGGCCTCAGAGTTTAACATATTCCTAACCCTGCCTCAGTGATGAGGAGACAGCTGCATGATCTGGGACTTCAAACTTTCAAAAGGAGACAGAGTCCCTGGGACAGCCCTGGTGGAGGTTCTGCTCTCTTGTCAGGGAGCAGAATTCAGAAGAAAATCTATCTGAAAAGGCTTTGGCTATCTGAAGATGCAAGAGAGAATAGGAAGTGAAAGGGCAGGAGGGATGGACGGTGTGGCAGGATGGATTCCAACAACGGTTCCCTGCTGACCAGTCTGTGACCTGGGCCTTGCAGTGTCACAGAACAGCTTTCCATGTGCCCCACATGCCTGTTCTGGAGCTCTGAGGAGCTCTAGGAGACAGCATGGTGAATGCCGCTTCCACAGCCCTCTATGCTTAATGTGCACGTTCAGACAAAAGCCAATTTATTTCAAACATCACTTCCCTCGGCGCCTCTAATGTTCCTGCTTCTGAATCAAAGGGAGGCATTCTCCAGTAAGATGCTAATAAATAGCTTTTCCTTGGGGGAAGAAGCATTTTCCCATCTTTAAGAAATTTCTTTGGCCATGTGAAATTCAAATTTGTTAACTTGCCCTACAAACAGCAACTCATTTAGAAACAAATTACAAATATTAGATGGAGACAGTGAACTTGATAATGCAATGATGCCACATCAGTTGTAGAATAATGCATCTTAATGAAGGCTTCCCATGTGAATAAACCATTATATTTACAAGCTTTTCACAGTTAATGACCCAGAACTGGATAACGAAACTCACATTTTTAGTGTGGTCCTCTGTCAGCAAAAGTATACATATTAATAATTGATGTTGCTGTAAAAATAGGACATAATATGAAGATTCCCGAGTTTGTGGGAAAATAGGACTACATGGTCCATTAACTTAAAAGGCTTATCTAATGTTTGATGGGCTTTGTCTTTAAAACCCTTGTTTAAATTAATAAGGCAAAATGGACATTTGTCTAAAAAAGAATTTTATTCCAACTCATCAGTCACAAGTATGCTGATGAGATTCTTCTGTTCTTTACTCGTCTCCCCTTATTCTCCCCAAAGAGGATCTGGGTTTTAGGGAAGCGGAAGACCCACCAGTAGAAGGAAGGAAGGAAGATGTTCCCTACAGCTCCCAGGTGAGCCAGTGTGATGAAGGGCCATGATGGGGGACTGGAGCACCTCCCTATGGAGACGGCTGAGAGAGTTGGGGCTGCTCAGCCTGGAGAAGAGAAGGTTGTGTGGAGACCTCAGAGCACCTTCCAGTGTCTGAAGGGGCTACATGGAAGCTGGAGAAGGACTCTGCATCAGGAACTGGAGTGACAAGAATGAGTTCGAACTGAAGCAGGGTGGATTTAGATCAGATAAACAGAAGAAATTCTTCCCTGTGAGGGTGGTGGGGCCCTGGCACAGGTTGCCCAGAGAAGCTGTGGCTGCCTCATCCCTGGAAGTGTCCAAGGCCAGGCTGGACGGGGCTTGGAGCAACCTGGGACAGTGGGAGGTGTCCCTGCCCATGGCAGGGGTGGGACTGGATGAGCTTTAAGGTCCTTTTCCACTCAAACCATTCTGGGATTCTGTGAAACTCTGGGTCCATTTTCCCTTTTCGACTCAGGACCCCAATCATTTTCCTGGCCTGAAGAACCTCCTTTGTGCTGAGTCAGCTGCCCCCCTCCCTCCCAGCCAGTTTATTGTTCATTATAAAGCACTTAGAGGTGTGCAGGCTGGCTGAGCACGCTTAGGGCTACCCTGGCACGGGGAGGAGGCCCCACGCTGTGGAACTAACTGCTCCTCAATTGTCCCATTACGCTTACGAGGGAGACAGTCTTCATGTCAGGGAAATAAATACATTTCATTTGCCTCTGCATTTTAAGGCTAACGCTCACATTATGCCTGAAAGGTAGATTTATTGCAGCTCTTACTGCTGGGTAGTTAATTTAGGACAGCTTCTTTTCCTAGACCTGGAACAGCAGAGCCAAAACACATGCTCCCTGGTTTTATGGGACATCAGGAAATGTTCTGCCCCAGCCAGTCCTGGCCATAACTGTAAGATTTGGCCAGGAGATGTACTGGTTGTGTAGCATTTTGCTGTAGGTTGCTGATTTTTGGTGCTAGTATAGTTTGCTTCTCTTGAGTAGAAACTTCATTTCCTAAGCAAAGTATTTCTAAAGTAGTTTTAGTAGTCACTTATTTTCATCAGTAGCAAAAGAGAGATTTTTTTTATTTTTTTTTTTATTTGGACTACACAGGCAAGTAACTCCTTAGTAGTAGACTAAAAGAATTTACTACCAAAGTAACCAGAGACTGTTCTTGACTTACAACTGTTATTCTCTAGTGGAAGGTGTCCTTGCCCATGGCAGGGGAGTGGAACAAGATGGGCTTTAAGACCCCTTTCAACCCAAACCATCCTGTGATTTCATGATATGATTCCACTGAATTTTAAACTGTGATCCAAACTGCATTTCAAAGTTTGATGTAGGATTTGGTTGTGTTCTTGCTTCATTATTTCCCCAGTGTAATTTGCCTGGCTGAGGGAAGAATGTGTTTTGAAGAGGTCTCTTGTCTCGCGAATCACAGAACGGTTTGGGTTGGAAGCACCTTAAAGCTCATCTCGTTCCAACCCCCCAAATGAAAATTGTATTAATGTAGGTTCCATGGTACACAAATAGTGATAGCCAAATCAATTATATGGCTGAATTCCTAAATTAGGCACAAAAAAGAAACAAGTAAGCAAAATATATTGCATTCATTAAAGCTTCCCTACTCTCTGATTCACTTCAATGGCTTTGCCAATTAAAGTAATTGTCATATGCGTTCAAACAAAGCATCTGTACTAGGAGGTCTTGTTAAAAAAATATTGAAAATGGCTGTTTTATTGACTTATGGAATATATATTTAGAAAAATATTGATACGTAGCATTTTGAAAGAAGATAAGAAAATCTGAAGTGGAGAAAACATTGACATTCGTGAGTTTCTATAATTCTGCTTGTGTTTATTTCTGATATTACACCTGGGCAATGCTGTTCAACTGGTACTAAAAAAGGCAAGTATGTTTTGGGCTCTGAAAGGCAGTGATTTCATTGTTAGTGTGAGTCCAGCCAATGAAAGCCAAATTATTTAGCTTGTTTCTTGCTTCCCAGAGTGTTTCTGTTTCAAAAATAAGGAGGTTAAAAATTCTTATTGAAAACAGGACAGATTAGTTATCGCTGCCTGGTGAAATAACAGATAACTTTGTGCTGACATCCAGGCTGCAAGTAAAGCAAAAGTCATTTTAATCTTATGCTTGGCAAAACCAGGCCTGATCAGTACCAGTGCTGGAACTGCTCACTCTTAAGAGCTGAAGAAATATTTTAAATTTCACTTTATGGAGTTTGCAGTTTGTTAAACTGTGTGTAATATTTATTTAGCCATAGTCTATAATGTTTACACAGAAAGCTATTCTGGGAAATGCTAATTTTTTTTTTCTGACTGGATGAAATGAATTATATTTATCAGGAATTCAAATAAGAAGGAATGTTTGGCAGACTGTTTTCTCAGATATAAATAAAAGTGTTATCTGAGACAACATGCCTAAATTAGGGTATGTTTAAAAGAGGTAAGAAGGAGAGAACAGCTTTTTATTTAAGACCACATGGATCCTTTCATGTGAAAAGGATCATAGAATCATGGAATGGTTTGGGTTGGAAAGGACCTTAAAGCTCACCCAGTCCCACTCCCTGTCATGGGCAGGGACACCTTCCACTAGCCCAAGTTGTTCCAAGCCCCATCCAACCTGGCCTTGGATACAGAGGAAGGAAGGATGGTGGAAATACTAAGCAAGAGCATGTGTCGCATCACTAAGTTTTTGGGAAGGGCTGGAATTAGGGAATAGTGCATTGTGAGCTGTGTAACTGTAAATCCAGAGGTATCTGTGAGACAAGGTGTTTGCTTCCATGTGTGCATGTCCAGAGCACACAGGACTCAGTCTTATGAATTGTTTAAGCATTTAAACTTGGCTCTGATGGGATTGATCACTTGTGCTCATCAAGTGAAAACGTGAGCAAGGGGGTATCCAGGCCTTGGGGGAACTCCTGCCTCAAAGCTGCAAAAGCAGGTCTGGTCCCTCAGCTGGGGCTTGTCTGGTGTTGCAGTATCTTTGGAAGTCTGATATTTTGTGAGAGGTGTATTTCTGAGGATCTTGAGGAGCAGGTGAGCCTGGTGTGTTGATGTGTGATGAGGAAAACCTGATGCTACAGTGGGAAGCCACGATGGCTCTGCATGGCTCATACATCCTGCTGAACTTTGGCCATCTGAGAAAAATGACATAAAGAACCACGGGGCTTGGTCCTACTAAAAGGTGCTTTTCTTAGGCTGTGTAATGTTTTCCTTCCCTTTTCTGAAGGGCTGTATTTCTGGATGTGCTGCTGGGACTGCAGTTGTTTTCCTGAGTGGAAGGAGAGGCTGTTCTGAGTCAGCCCAGCCCAGGTAAAAGAGGCTTGGGGAAAAACAGAGCAGAGCAGTGTAGGTGGGAGAGAGGGACCTTTTGTGTTCTTGCTTCCTCAGCTCCCCAGCCCATTCAGTGGGTTTAGGGGAAAGGAGTTTGATTTACTCTGGGTGGTGCAGAAACAACAAAATTCTCAGGGGGTTCAATAACAACTTTTACTTTCAAACTTTAGAACATTGCAATAGAATAAGGCACTTGGCAAACTTTAGCTTATCCAGACACAACAAGGCACTTAACAAGGCATTGACTGGAATTTCTTGGTCTGGTTTACAGTATATTTTGAGAACAAAAAGGTAGGGGAAGAAAGACAAGGGAAAAGGAAAGAGGAAGGTAGACAGGCACCACCCCAGGATTCAGCAGCTTTTAAATCCAGGGAAGGGGAGGGTGCCAAACATCACGTGTCACTGTCCTTTTATCTGTCCTGGTCCACTGTCTCTCAAACCCTTCTCCAGCTCCATTCCCTTCTCTGGACACACTCCAGCCCCTCAATGTCTTTCCTGAATGGAGGGGCCCAGAACTGGACACAGTGCTTGAGGTGTGGCCTCACCAGTGCCCAGCACAGAGGAAGAATCACTGCCCTGGTCCTGCTGCCACCTTATTCCTGATCCAGGCCAGGTGCCCTTGGTCTCTTGGCCTCCTGGGCACGCCTGGGCTCATGTTCTTCCCACCTGGTTGTTTCGATCCAGCCAACTGTTCCTCTGGTCTCCTACATCCTCCTACCCTGTCATAAATCAGTCTGATGGCAAGCTGTTTATCCTAACATTTTATGCTAAAACCAGCCTTTCCTCTTTGCAGTAGCCTGTGTTCTGAGATTATAAGTATAACTTCCTGCAGGGTCTGCCCTGTCAGGAGAGTCCTGCAGGGAGAGCGACGAGTGTGGATCCATTGTTAGGCTCGGGCTGTTCTGCACTACCCTGAGACAAAGCAGTTGCCAAAAACCAGTTCACACATCCAGTTACACCAGGCTGATAAGTAGCTTGCTCTGCAGCAAAATTAAACAATCCTAACAAGCTCTAAACGGGGTGTTTAGTGACAGGGAATTTATAAATTGCAGAAACAGACCCGTGGAAGTACATGCCAGTTTAAGAGCTGCAGAAATAGTAGGTTAAATGGAGCTGTACTGGTACAATAGAGCAAGGAAACGTAGGTTTGTTCAGACATCACGTGTGTGTTTTCAGACAGCTTAATGTGTTTTCTTGCCACATCAGTGTGGTCAGTGTGGCTGTGACACAGAGCTGTGCCTGGAGCAGTGCTTCTGGTGGTCGTGTGGAGCTGGCAGTAAACAGCACCATGGCAGGAATGTGGGGAAGAGCAGGAAACAGGTCAGGATACAGTTATCAAGATATATGTGCTCTTAGGAGGCTCACTGCTCTTCACAAATTAAACTGGTATATCAAAGTGTGATTTATCGGAGGTTTAGAAAAACATGTGCTGAGGGAATCGTGCTGTTTCTGCAATTAGGCTTTAATAAATAATAATAACAATAATGAGGCTTTACTTTAGAGCCAAGAAAAATCTCTGGAACATAGGCTTGTACTCTGTCATCAAGCTGAAGACGAAATAGAATCAAATTCCAGAAAAGATACGTAAATTTTTGTGAACCAAGTAGACAGTAAAGAAAATAATACTGAATTAAGCAAAACAGTGGACAATACTTGGGTTTTACACTTATTTTCCTAATTTTTAGGTTAACAAAACTGAATTTTCCCAGAAATCATTATTCAGAACTTCAAATGGACCAGCTCTTTTTGCAAAGCAGTTTTTATCTGAAAGTAACACAGACATTTTTAGAAAAGCCCTAATTGTAAGAGAAATTATATTTATTGCAACAAAAGTCAAGTCTCCTTTGGGATGGACTTGGGGTAATGGATGGCTGGGTCTTCTAATTTATCTAAGTCGTGCAGCATTAGAAAAGCAAATTCAACATATTTACACATGAAGATCTGTGGTCATTTTTCAGAGGCCTGACGTGACCATACATCAAAGGGACTTGACCTTTGGAGCTCGCTGCCTATCTATCAGTGGGAACCACTGTCTGCTTGCCACTCACTCCCTTTGGAGCCCATGGAAGGGAATGCAGCATGAAAAGTGCAGGGAAATATAAAAACACTAGAGAGACGAACAGATTCTTTTATTTTATTTAGAGGTATCCAGTTTTTCCCCCTACATCCTTTGATTATATACTTGATAAAGAGCAATGAGTCAGAGTGCAGAGTAGCAAACATCAATTCTCTTGCTCCTAAAATGGAAGTCAGGAAATGAACACACTAGATGTGTTTGGTTTTAATTCCCTCCTTCCCCATGATCATATAGATTATATTATGCTCCCCATGAACTGGCTGTTTACATCCCAGTTATCAGTTACTCCCACCACTGGCCACCATGGAACGAGGGCTTGGCTGTGAACCCTCCAATATCTGATGCCAGGTTTAGATTTCCTTCCTAAAGCTCAACAGAAACTGCCATGGGATTTGATAGGAAACAATCCCTCGTTTTTCAAAGGGTGTAATTTCTAACTCATTTTCAGCATATCTCAAGTATTCACCATTAGGTCTGCTCTGGTTAAAAATCTCTGGGAATTTTATCTTAAGCAGAGGCAGAACTGGCCCCCATGGCTCTGTTTAGCCATGTTTACTGTTAATGACCAGCAGATATTAAGGGCAATAATCCATAAGGTGTTATGTGTATTTAACATGGCAAAGCTTAGGAAAATGTATATTTTACTTTCTAAAGGTAACATTTTAAGGTTACTCCCAACTGTTGTGAGATCTTTGCTATAGGCACAATCAGTTTTCATAACCCTATAAGGTAGCCAAGGGTAATTCCATTGCTGGGCAAGAAAATCACCCAAATTGTCTGGGAGAAGAAGAAAGCATGTTTGAATTCAAAATTAAACTACCAGTTTATAAATTAATTATAAATTAATCATTTAAGAGCTGTAGAACTGGGGAAGGAACAGGTTCCTTCTGGGAAGGGTGCTTTGTTGTTTGTTTGTTTGTTTGTTTGTTTTCACTCTGTGCAATGTAACTGACCACGGACAGCTGTTCCCTGTGCTTTTGTAGTATGATGGGAGAAATAGTTTGATTATTTTTATATGGACTTAGAGAAATATTGATGTATTAATATGCCAGTTTTAATGTTTCTCTTCCCTATTCTTGACATACACAGTCAGTGACTTGCAAAGGGGTGGGATAAGAAGACTTGGCTGCTTTAATTAGATTGGATATCAGGAAAAATTTCTTTACTGAAAGGGCTGTCCAGCCCTGGCACAGCTGCCCAGAGCAGTGGTGGAGTCCCCATCCCTGGAGGGACTTAAAATCCATGTCATGTGGCACTTGGGGACATGGGTTAGTGGTGGCCTTGGCAGTGCTGCGTTAAGAGTTGGACTTGATGATCTTAGAGGGCTGTTCCAACCCTAAGGACTCTGTGAATTCTGCTCCAGAAACAAGGCAGCTCACGTGCCTTGAAGTCATGACTGAGAAGCTGATTAATAAAATTTCCTTGCTCTATCATGCCTGGGTCAAATTCCCTCAGACCTGGGGCACATTCTACCCAGCCTGTTTCCACATCTGCCACACACATTGGGCCATGTATAGACAGCACAAAACCATTCAGCATAAGACAAATTGTGCTACTCCTGTGCCATCTATCATTCCAGTTTAGTTCTGTATTCCTTAGAGACTCCTTTTAAAACAGAAAGAATCTTAGAAATTAATTTCTCGTCTTGTGCTGAATTTCGAAAGTCTGAAGAACAACCAGAGTGTGGCATTTTCTACTCTCTAGGCAGCACCACTTACGATCCCCAGGAATATCATTTCCTCTTCTCTCAGTTTCTCTGTTCTCTTGCGCTGGACGTATCCACGCCAAACCTGCATTGTAAACAAAGCTCTAATGAGATAAATGGGCCTTGCTACAGCTTCCTTTACTGGGGCAGGCACAGGAAAAAACAAATAGAGGAAGGAAAGGCACAATATACAATTGAAACTATTGCTTTTTAACAGGTTGCCATCTGATATTTTTTTAACAAATTCTGAGGTTTGTTATCCCTCACACTGGTATATCTTGCTTCTAAACAAAACACTGTCATGGTTTCATGAAGTGTTCAGACTTAATATTTCGACTGAGCTCTTGTTCTCATCAAGCTGAATTGCCCGAATTATTGGTGTGTAAGGACTCTTTCTGGAATTTATTACTGATCTCCCTTTGTCATCTTTTCAAGATATGGAATGAACTTCTTCCCTGGAGACCACAGGAAAAGGTATGAATTCTTAGAGGCACTGAATTCCAAGGGGAGGCCAGAAAGAGCAACTGAGGTCATAAAAATCAGAATGGAAAAACAACGTGTAGGTTATAAAGTCATCCTGCATTGCCAGTGCAGGACTGTTTCCACTGATCTCACATCTAGGGCCCTATCTCATTTTGTGAAGTGGTTTAAGTGATGTATTTTACCTTGCTGGATACTCTAAAAGTGGTAATTGCAGAACACTCCCCGTCCCCTGAGCTCTGTTTGTCTACAACTGTTCTTCCGAACAGAACATTGTCACTTGGGTTTGCCAGAATAGTTGTTAAATTAAAATTCACCTTTTGAATGCAAGTGGCAGCATCATCTGGACTGCGACCCGTCTGCTCCTCTTGTTTAGTTGTTCTTTTCTCTTCCAGGTAAATTTTCTTCATGAACCTCGCTCGACTGCGGCCCTGGCGAGCCCGTTCTGCCACCTGGATCAACTTGATGGCCTCTGGAAGTGTCATGGCCTCAACAGGTTTCTTCAACAACACAACCAGAAAGGGAGGAACAAAGAAAAGTAAGAGAGTTATAAGTTTTGTTAATTGCCTACCTCAATTAGCAAATGAAACAGCGAATGAACTACTTGTAGAAACTTTCTGAGATGAAAATACCCTGTCACAAACAGCAGACGCTCCTGTCTCAGGGCTACCTTGCAATATCTTGGAAGTTTGATATTTTGTGAGAGGTGTATTTCTGAGGATCTTGAGGAGCAGGTGAGCCTGGTGTGTTGATGTGTGATGAGGAAAACCTGATGCTACAGTGGGAAGCCACGATGGCTCTGCATGGCTCATACATCCTGCTGAACTTTGGCCATCTGAGAAAAATGACATAAAGAACCACGGGGCTTGGTCCTACTAAAAGGTGCTTTTCTTAGGCTGTGTAATGTTTTCCTTCCCTTTTCTGAAGGGCTGTGTTTCTGGATGTGCTGCTGGGACTGCAGTTGTTTTCCTGAGTGGAAGGAGAGGCTGTTCTGAGTCAGCCCAGCCCAGGCAGAAGAGGCTTGGGGAAAAACAGAGCAGAGCTGTGCAGGTGGAGAGACAGACTCCCCTTTCTCACTCCTGAGAACTCCAATGTTCTCCATGGAAAAGCTGAATTAGTGTCCTTTCTTGCTGTTACCGCTGGAGACAGTTCACATTTAATCCTTCCACACTATTGTGTGGCACTTACTGCTTTCAGCAGGGCTTTCTACGACAGGATTAGACAGAGGGACAAATGACGTGCAGAGCAGATTGCTCAGATTCACTCCACTGTTTTTGATTTATGGTGGACTGCCTGTAACAGCAGTGCCATGGACACTGGAGAATTCCATGGCCTGTTGCACAGCAGTGAGGATTTCCTGAGTGTCCAAGGCTGTGTGCAGGAGTGCTGACAACCCTCTAGCAATCCCAGCGGTCACTGAGCTGGAAGTGCAGCACAGGCACTGCACTCACGCTGTGGGAGATGATTTTATTCATGTCTATTGACTCCTCTGCCTCTGTGGCAGCCTGGCACGGGAGACCTGGATCCTGCCAGAGCCTGGTGCTCCCAGGTGAGCTGGTTGCACACTAGACAGCATTATCTATGATGGATGTCACATTGAACAGGGGCAAGAGCAAAACTGTGGGAAACTAAAAGGCTCCAGGATATAATGTGCCAAAACAGGATCTCCTCAAACCAACACCAGAGTGCCAGAAGAGCAGAGAACTCACCCAGAGCTCTCCTGGGGAGGCCAGGGGGGCTGCAGCTGCCCAGTAAAGCATCTGTGCTCTGTCTCTGCAGGCTCTGTCTGACTGGGGCTGTTTCTAGCCCTGGGAATTTTCCTTTCCTTATTTTGGGGAACCGACACACATAGTCTCTGGTGGAGAATTCACTGGTGGGGCAGTGCAGCAGTTTGACTAAGTGGTCCATCAGGACTGTCTCTTATGGCCATCACATCCATGAATCCAGGTTGTCCAGGCATGTTTATTTCAAGGGAACAGCAGGACCTGCTTGTAGGCAACATACCATTTCCAAAAGGTCAGAAGTATATCAAATCCAGACCAGCCTTCACTGGAGCACTCATGTACTTCTCTGTAATCACTTTTGCTCTGCCAAAACTCAATTTTCTACTCCTCCCAGCAGCTGCAGCTCTGTGGCTGCACGGCAGAAACTGCCCTCCCTGTTCAGGGTTGTAAATAACCGAGTGCCAACAGCTGTGCTGACCTGAACTCCCAGTTCTGCCTGCTCCAGTCAGGAATCCTGGTTCAGGAAAGCTTAAGCCCAGCCTCATTTCAGTAGGACTAATTACATGATGAGGGTTAGCTAGACAAATAAAGCACCTACTGAACTTGGCCAAAGTGCTGCCCTTTCTCTGACACTGTCACACAAAGCAGAGTCGAATGATTTCAGTCTTAACCAGACTCGGGATGTGACTGGATATTGCTAGACAGGAAAATCTGCTGTTACTTCTGTTGGTGCCTTATCTGTAAACAGACTATTACTTCCTAACTGCTATAAAAGTACTTCTCACTCCAGTGGCTCATGTGTTCAGACACGTGTGGCTATAAACGAAACAAATTAAGTACGATGTGTAGGTATGGGATACATTTACCTGCTCTTGCAAACCAGCATTCAGCAAAATCTCATCAAGGGTTTTCTCCCTCTGCTGCAGAACTTCCAGATTTTCTTCAATGAAATACTTTGGGATGGGTATTTCTATGTCTTCCTAGAAAAAGAAGAAAGGCAGGAGATACATTTTAGAGCTGCATTTAAATCACATTACCGATTAACTGAACACCTTTACAAAGCAATTAAATAGAACAGAGATTGTTGAGCGTTGGGGAATTTGACCTCTGTAACAGCTGCTGTTACTTTGCAATTACTTAAGGCCTAATTCAACAAAAACAAATAAATCAACCTGGTTTCTGAACCATGTGAGCCCAGAAATATTTCTTTTTATAATGGCTCAATTATATTATCAAATTGCTAAAATATTTGGCAGGGTTGCCGGAAATTTAAACATGATTTCCACCAAACTGAATAGCTCTGGTTGTGTGATCATCCCACTTCTTGTTTTAATCGACATGAAAAACAGATCCATTCTCTTGCACTTTTTTAACCATTACAAGGAACCAGAGCCTAATTCTTTTTGTCTACAGGTATTTTGACCTGTCAACAATCTGTCACTACCTGTGACTGAGATATCTCAGTCACTTCTTAAAATGAGGCATGACTAGAAGAGCCTGTCTTTACTAGTTTCCATCTTAAAAAAGATGTTACTGATTTACATTTTTTCTGATTCATCTCCTGTACAATTGCTGAGAAATGGCAAAAGACACAGAGAAGCAGACAAAAAGCTCCCCAAAAGTTAAGATGCTGCAGAGTGACACAACCTGTTCCTTGTATCATATTGAAGACTAGGCATAACTCTTCAAGAACAACTACTGGCAAGTATATTTCTTGAAGGGGGAACATGTCTTCATAGGTCTGGTTTATACTGGTCCATGTTCCCTATATTCTGTTTCAGGAATTCTTCAAGCAAATGATTTGCCCAGAAGGAGGGATGGGGGATACAGGCAGGAGTTACCTTGTCATGCTACTCAGGAGGAGTTGCACAGTCAAATTACGCAGTAGTTTGTCCCCAGGTGCTTGTGGAGCCCAGGACAGGTACAAGACCTGGTGCTGAGCTATCAGTTCTCCCTGATCTGTCTGCTGTGGAAACTGGTGGGCTCTGACCTGCTCAGGGAGACCTTTGAGTTGATCCTTGTAGCCTCAGTGCCAGCTGTGGTGTGGACAGGGAAGAGAAAAGCCCTTCTGCCTTGACCCAGGCACACGGTGAACGTGCTGCTTGTGAGCCCCAAGGCCTTCCAACTTCCAGAATATGTGGGGAAGGCTGTGGCCAAGGAAAACTGCCCCTGTGAACTACCAATTCCCAGATTCATTACTAATTCCCTCAGCAGCACACTGTGCAGACCAGGACATACCATAACAAAGCTTCCAAGTGGGACTGTGTTTATCCCTGATGGTTTTATCAGTGCAGAGGTCTGATCTGCTACGGTTTCTAAACATTTCTCTTGCTAAGCTCCCTGTTTGCACCTTCCAACACCCTTGATAGCTGATGGAAATGATTATACATTGTACTTTGAGTGCAAAGCACTGTGGGTAGATTTACAAATCTGGCCATTTTGAGGTGTAAGAAATCAAGGGGTTTGTCTGGACACCCTCACGTAGGGCTGACAGGTATCTCTGATGTCTAACCTGGCCTTTAATTACATGTAATTCTGGACTGTGACTTTTACTGACTGTAAAGATGAGATCAAAGCCATAATACCGAGGCTGAAAGGAGACTGCTTCTCTTCATAATCTCTCTTTGGGGCCCAGCACTGAAAAGATAGGCTTGGGATGTTTATCCTGAAGTCAAATTTGTGGCTGTTTAGCCACTCCTGGCTCCACACGGGGATTTGCGGATCCAAACACCTTCACAATTAGCCCAGGAAATGGAGCGACTGGATGTTGGAAGGCAACTGTGCAAAATACACGAGGTACAGAACTGGAGAAATATGAAGCTTGGCCTTACAGTGACATAACACAAAGTTTGCAATATCATCACATAAGATATAAAATGAGACAATTCTGTTGTGTTCTCTGCCTACAATTACGCTGGATTTTAGCCCACAATAATACAGGGAAAAGAAGGACTAGACGTACCCTTGAGATTCTTTGAGAAACAGGAGTTATTTGTCAAGTAATTTTGTTCCGTTACCAAGAATATGGGAATATTTTATAAAAAACATCAATCTGTTTTCTTATCGACTGCAAAATACATCTTCTTTGAAAAAAACCCCCTGAAATCTTTTCTTTTGTGGTAGGTAGGTATGTTATGCCTTCTTAAAATTAAGGTGTGGTGCAGGAATTTGAATTTATGCTTGTTTTTTAGTAGGTGTCAGGCAAGACTTTTCAGACTTGCCAATATTTTGCTGCAGGTGGATTTACTGCTAAGTCACAAAAACAGCAATCCTTAAGGATTTCAAAACATGATTTGAAGGATTAGTTTCCCCAGAGATGTTTATATTCTCTCGTAGTTGAAAACAGTTTAAAATAGTGATTAAAGCAGAAGGTAGAGCTGGTTAAAATTCATTGTGATTCCTATCCTAAATTTACAGTGTGGAGTGGCAAAAAGAAACATGTTTGCAAATCTCAGAAAATGTTGTAATGATATCAGGCAACTCATCTCAGAACTGGGACGGCGGAAAAAGCAGGAATCTGAGCTGGTTTTAACAGAGCAGTGGTACCTGAATGTGACAATAGATGGAGCTGTCTGCGAGAGAAGGAGCCACCTTTGCCAGCTGGTTTCTCCTGCTTTCAGAGCACACACAGCTCCAGCACTTTGCCTCGCTGTCACACTCGTGTTCCGTGGGCTGTCCGGGGCTGCTTCTCCATCAGGTGCTCCTCGACCCCGGGGCCCTGAACATGCTCCTGGCTCCTGCCTCCTTTACAGCCAGAGATTTGTCTCAAATGTTTCACTAGACTTGTCTGTGCAAGTCTCAGCATCACCTGTGACCTCTGGAAAAGGCCTGGCCAGGCTGAATTCACCTTGACACTAAGGGCAGACTGAGGTGGACTGTACCTTACTCAACAGTTCCTATTTTCTGTGTAATCCCACATGAAAATCTGTCAGAGTCAAGCTACTGACACCAAGAGCAAAGCAGTCAAAGTTAATCCTGCCAGAGGGCAGGGTTAGATGGGATATTGGGAAGGAATTCTTGGCTGTGAGGGTGGGGAGCCCAGAGAAGCTGCGGCTGCCCCATCCCTGGAAGTGTCCCAGGCCTGGAGGATTGAGCCTCATGAGAGGGGCAGACCTACCAGGGGGCGATTTAGCTCCATCAGGATGTCATCCAGGTCCTGGCACTCGGAGTTGTCCAGCTTCACCATCTCCATTTTAATCTCCAGGATGCGGCCCATGACGCCGTCCAGCACCGGCCGGATGGCCGCGCGCTTCTGCCGGTGGATGAGGTGGTCGTAGGCGGCCGCCAGGTTACGGAAGATTTCCATGTACTGGATGTAGGAAGTGGCCAACATCTTGGACACCTTCCCGAGGTTCGTCTCTGGCTGCAGGAACTCTCCCCTCTCTTTCTGGAGCAGGATGTCCAGGTCTTTCTGGGCGTCTGCCCACATCTTACAGTAAGTGCTGGTTGAAAAGAGGAGACTGTGTTAGCCTGACATGAAAGCAAGAGTTAGCACACGACGGTGCCAGGGCTCTGTGTGCGTGGAGTTCTCAAAAAACCAAACCTGGAAACGTGAGACATTACATTTATAAAGAGATTTTTAACTACAAAAGATTTGGAAAACCATTAGCAAAAGTTTCTCTTTTTACTGAAGTAAGCTTAAAAGCTTTTCAACTTCATGCTTAACACGCTTGAAGCATCCTTCAAATGCTTGAAATTACAACACCCAACAGTGCCAGGGGTTTTATTCAGTGGTGCTAATTGAGAAGATGTTTAATAGAAAAGATGTCTCCCCCCAAAGCCCTTTAAAATGGGGAAGGTCTGTTGGAGGCTTCTGCATGTTTGGGATGAGGACCAATTGATGTTTCTAAAGTTTGTGTTGCTGTTCTGCCTTTCTGCAGTGGCTGATTGCAGTTAACTGCAGGGTAAGGGTGAGGTTGGTGCCAATGCTAGAGCAAAGCTGTGGGTGTTATTTCAAATATTCAAATGAGGAAAATAATTTGATTTATTTCTATGGTAGCAACTGTTGCTCTCCAAGCAATTGCTTAACATCTGGTCCAGTGGCTACAGGATTAGGTGGCATGGAAGATGTCACCTAAGACCATCTTCATATCCAGAGGGCAACGATGCTGTTCACTTGGTAGTTTTGGTGGGAATAGGTGGAGCTCTGATGTGAGTGTGGACTGTCTACCAGTGGCTTTTTGTGAGAAAAGGAGATCAGTGCAGAATATCCTGGGAAATCAACCTAAAGGTGTAAGAAGTGAACTCTGGGCACTGAGGCTTTTATTCAGAGAAGGGCTCAAAGAGCAGGACTGTCATGGAAAGGTGCTATCACCTGTCGTAGGGATGACATTTTTAGGTCCTGCTCTCCTTTGTAACCTCTCTTTGCCAGGTGGAGACTCTTGGGTGTGATAGGTGTTAAAAATCTTACATCTTGGAAAGGCTTCTCTAGTAGCAGAGCTAAAAACTTCTTCTGCGCTGAGAATCAGTTATGTTGGGAGAAAACCAGTTCAATCATGCTGGCAGGTTTGCAGGAGGAGGGGAAAACAGTGGGAATGGGAACAGGGAAAGCTGAGTGTTGTTTGTTAGTCCTAGCAACAAAGGCCGTTGACCTCAGTGGTGCAATCTAGACCCATGCATGTGCTTAACCAAGTTATCACTTGCTGTTCCTAGAGCTTCTCGAAAAAAGGATGAGGACAGTAGAAGGCCCTGCCTTTATTAGATGAGCTTTCAGAGCAGACCTCGTGCTGCTCTGAGGGGGTGCTGGTGTGTTAATTCTGCCTGGAAAGCTGGCCAGCTGTTAAAATTGCTTGTGCTTCCTAGTAAATGCCTAAGTTGGAGTTCTGTCAGCTGATCTTATCATTCCAATCGCAGAGTACAGAATGACCTGAGGCCTGTGCTGCAAAAGGGACCTGTGGGATGGACAGGACAGACTCCAGCCCATGAGTGTGGGGTGTTCTGCACATCCTGGATGCTGACAGGGCTGTTGGGACTACTCGGAGCAGTTGGCAAAAACACCAATAACCTGAACCCTGCTATTGAATTTGCACCATTAACTTTGTAAAGTGTCTATTATGCTCTTCAGCTGATCTGGGTTTCTGCAGGATGCAGCTGGTCTTGCTTCTCCTAATGCTTCTGCAGCCCACCCAGGTCTTTCCCCTTCCTTTTTTCCCATTTCACTTACATCCTATTGCACCACCCGTATCACTCAATTGCAGTAATTAACCCAGGTGCAGGAGATAAGCAGAATAAACCCAGCAGAGTGGAAAAGATAGGCACAAACAAGGCCAGCAGTTAGGTGGGAGCTCTGCTGGGTGATCCATCGAGGTTCTGAACGCTTCCTCTGGAGCCAGGATACGGGAGGATGTGTGTTGGTGTGCGGGGTTTTCCACACGGGAGGAAACAGCACGGTGTTGTGCGTACTTTGCTGTGACTTCTCACAGGCAGTGGGGAGGTCATAAACCTTTGGGGGGGCCCAGCCCTGTGGGTTGTCCCCACAGCCACCCAGCTGATTTATGAGCCAGAGGTATCCATGAGCTGGAGCGTTTCCCAGGCAGGTTATTGCAGAGAGCCAACTGTGCCAAGAACCGACCTCGCCACCGTCCGCTCCCATTTACAATCATCTCCCTTTCTGCCTCCTCTGACTGAGGAATGTCAAGTGGTTCCTCCCGCTGAGCCAGCGAATATCCAGTCTCTTTTTATATTTTGAATGAGCTGTGGAGGGAGGAGGGGGCCGGGAGGGCATTAACATAAGGCACTACAGATAGAACGTAATTGCTTCCATAAAGCATTGCTTTAGCAGACAGGCACTGAGATGATTGCAAGCACGTTGCTGTGGGTCAGATGTTAAGACTGTGGACATTATGGTATGATTGTAGCTTTTGCAGCAGTTTTGTGTAAATGAGGGCAAAAGAAAGGACAGGCCCGCTGGAAAATGAAGTATTGAAGGAAAAGGTTGATGTGGAAGTGCTAAATTTTCAGCTGGGATAGGCTGATAGTCCCTGTGTACCTGTTGTGGTCAGGGTAACTGACACCATGGGGGGACCTGGCCCTAGGGCTGCAGTTTGTTAGGCATGTGATGGGGCCATCAGATACTTGATAACAGGACAGGGTAAGCAGAAAAGTGATTTGAGTGTTTCTTTGCTTCACCCTGATTAAAATCCTAGAGGATGCACGCAGAACTATTTGTTTCCCCTTCCCAGAACACGTTTAAAATACTTAGTTCAGGTTTTACTGGTGCCCAAATGGGAGCTCTCCCGGACTAGTTTGAAGGATCAGGTGTACTTGGTGTTTATAGCCATATCTGAGAGACTTGACAGAGCTGCTATGAACCAGAGGAGCCCTTCAGCTTTAGAGGCAAACGTGTGCAAGAGGAGTAAGGAGGAGTAACTTCAAGGTTATGCCTTAAAAACAAAGGAGAGGGCTGCCTTTCCTTGCCTGGCAGTCAGACAACGTGTGACCCAAGTCTCCATTTGAATTTTTGCCTATTTGCTCAGTGTCCCTTTGCATTAAGTTGTGAACTCCCTCTAAATTGCTTCCACACGCTGAAGGGGGAGGACAACACAGCCTTGAGTGTGCTGGCTTTATTTGCTGTTACTGCTTCATCTTGTAGGCTCGTTCCTGTTCTGTAATGAGCAGCTTCTGAGCTGTATCCAGTGGTATTGCATCCGAATTAGATGGGATTAGAGCATCTAACTAGTGCAGGTAACCAGCAGGACTGAGCTAACTTCCCTACTCAAGGCATAAGGTCATTAAATGCTGGAGAAGAAGGCTGTCTCCAGATATCTCCATGCATATAGCAGTGTAAGTAATGCTACAAATTGTCAGAGCAACTACAAAATAGGGGTGTTACGGGGAAAATAAGCAACACTGTAATGGGATGTGCAAAAAACACATTAAGTGACTTAACTCCAGAGCCCCCAGAGCGCTTTCTGGCGGCTTACAGCTTGGAGGGAAGGTCAAAGCTTTAACTCCTCACTTATGTCCCTTCTCTTCACTCCCACAATGTGGAAACAGAGCCTAAAGCACAGGTTTAAGAAGCCTCTTTTGCCATAGCATGATTGCTAGTTTGAATCTCACTTTTATTGCTCAAAAAATAAAGCTTCCTCATTTAGAGCGAAGCTTAGCAAGGTTTTTTTCTGTTCAAGTTATAGAGGTGTTTAAAATCCTGCCAAGTTACATATTGCCTCGTTTTAATTTTCCAGGGCCCTCTAACTCTGCGTGTTTGCTTGAGCCATCTCTCCCTACACTTGGACAAGTGTGCTGGTTTTGAGTGCAGCTGGGGTGAGCCTGCTCACTGGTGTCAAACTGGTTCTAGGGCTTAAAAACCTTGGAAGGATTTCTGCTGAGCATGCAAACTGTCCCTCAGACAGCTCTTGAGCTGAGAGTAGAATCTGGCATCAGTGGGGGTCACCTTTGTGTGGCTTTTCTTTCCCCCCCTCCTGAAGTGTTTTGGTGTTTTACTTGGCTGCCAAAGGGAATAGTGTCTCTGCTATTCCAGGACATGGCACAGTTTGCACTCCAAGCTGTGTCTGTCCCTGGATTTGTCTGTGGGCTGCTTTGATGCCTGTTTTTTCTGGGCTGTCCTCTGAGGACAGGAATATCTCTTGCTTTCACAGCCAGCCACGTTAATGCTGTAGCAGTGTAGTGCTGCATGGGCCCTACTTTTATTCTGAGAGATGAGCATCTATTAAGAGAGAGAAGGGAAAACATTTGACTCTGATTTGGCCCAGCTCTCGTCACCTAATCTGGAAGCTCCTGTGTGATTAAATGAGCCCTAAATCGTGTGTGTTAAACCATTTCAAAGAGCCCAGCACTTATCCACTACCATGCAGGACAAGTCAGCAGTCACCCAGAGAAGCAGAGGGGACAAAGAAGGGGGTCTAGTGATAAGGAAGTGTGTGCAGGGGCCAGTCCTCAGGGTCCCCTCCAGACACAGGTCAGTCATTGTGCTGAACCCTGGGCAAACACTGGGGAGGGAAACCCTGCCCTGCAGCCTCTGTAAAATAAAGAAACAAGAGACAAAGGTTGGGAGGGGAAAGTGAGGCCCCTAGAGGAAAAGGGGTTTGTACAAATGCTACTGCTTTTCTTTTTCTTTCTCTCTTTCTAAAAACACCAGACTTAGTCTAAAAACCAGACTGGCTGATCCAGGCCAGCAGTTAGCTGTTTCCCCACTACAGCCTGCTCGGGTATTGCAGGGTGATTGCTGGGCTAAAAATACTATAGGCCTAGACCTCTCTTTTCTCTTTTGTCTTATTATAGACAAACATTTTTGGGGGAGGACAGGTGCAGGCAGAAACAGATCAGTGTGGCCTTAGGACACAACCTGTGACTTCAAGAAGTGTTTGGACAATGCTCTCAGGCACGTGGTGGCATTCTTGTGGTGTGTCCTGTGCAGGGCCAGGAGTTGGACTCAATGACTCTGATGGGTCCCTTCCAACTCAGCATATTCTATGACTCCACGAACCAAATGGGCTGAAATGTTGTCTGAATTAATTCTTGATTTAAAAGCCTTTAGCCTGCAGTTCAGAGCAGTGCAGGCTCATGAGCCTGTTTAAGCCTGCCTTGCTCCTTAAATAAGATTAGTCTCACAATTATGCCAAACTTCTCAGCTGGTGGTGAATGTAACTCTGCCAGATGACTTTTTAAGCATGCTTGCTCTAGCCATGAAGTTTTACAGAGTTGGAAGCATTTAGGGAAAATAAAGGATAAACCTCAGCAGGCTTTGGTTGTGACAGGAGGAAAACACACAGCCTGCTGGCATTGTTACCGTGAACAGCTCTGTGCTTCTGTCATCTCCAATTTCAGTCTTGGGTCCTATGACAGAAGGACAATAAGGGACAAAGGATTTGTGTGGCAGAAATGTAATGGGAAACCGCAGGGAAGGCGAGGGAGCAGCTTCATGGAGCAGCAGCAGCAGCACCTCACCTCGGCAGGTCTGAGGCACCTGCTCCAGCCAGACTCCCAGGGCTGACAGGGAAAAGGGCTGTTCTCTTACAGGAGGACATGCCAAAGTGAATAAGTCTAAATTCTGGGTTGAACTTTGCTGTTGAGTGCTCCAAGGGTTGCCTTTCTGTCCCACAGGCTGCAGCTCCTGCCTGGGCTGGAGGCTGCCCTTCCCTCTGGGGTGAGCAGGACAATCCTGTCCTGGACAGCATGGCCAGCAGGTCAAGGGATGTGATTCCAACCCTCTGCTCAGGTGAGACCTCACCTGCAGAGCTGCCTCCAACTCTGGGATCCCCAGCACAGGAAGGACATGGAAGTGCTGGAGCGAGTTCAGAGGAGGCACCAAGAGAACTGGGATGGTTCAGCCTGGAGAAGGCTCCAGGGTGACCTAATTGTGGCCTTTCAGTACCTGAAGGGAGGTGACAGGAAAGATGGAGACTATTTACAGGGACCTGGAGTGACAGGACATGGGGGGAATGGCTTCAAACTGACAGTAGGTTTAGATTGGATAACAGGAAGAAATTCTTCCCTGTGAGGGTGGTGAGGCACTGGCACAGGTTGCCCAGAGAAGTTGTGGATGCCCTATCCCAAGCAGCATTTTCCTATAACACACTTTTCTCTGTGTGGCAATGAAGTTTATTTCAGCTTTAACCATCCTGGATGTGTAATTTTATTTTTTTTTCTTCCTCCCCCTCCCCTCCCCCCCCAAAAAGGAAAGAGCCATCACTCGTCTGGCTGCCTACAATTCCATGCACAAAGGGCAAGTGCTGTGTCTGGGTGCTGCTCTGCCTCTGCCCAGGAGCCAGGAGGCTTTCAGCTCAAAGTTAATCTACTCGGTTTCTTGATAACTGTGGCCTGTTTTCCACTGTTTCCTAGCACAGGTTCCTGCTGGGATATTTCCACTGACAAGGCTTGTTCCCAAAGGAGACAAAGTAATGCACGAGATCTTTCCCTACCTGCTCATTAAGATGAAGGTAAGCAGGGGAGGGAGCTGCAGCTTTAAGCCTTAGCTGTGATCAGTTTGATCCTGTCTCTGATTTCCTGCTTTAACATAACCAAGATGATGTGCTAATGCTCACCAGCGGTGGAAGGAGGGGCAAAGGTGGATCTGTGACTGTTTGGGAGATGTAGGAGAGAGAACACGCCAGGAATGCCCAGGAGGAAGCTCATAATTGTGGCGTTTGGATGGAATTTGAAGAATATGGCCTGGGGCCAGACACCGAATGAGGGGATAAAAAGAAATATTCAACAACAGCCCAATGGCTGAGTGAGGCTAGGGCCCCGTGGGAAGAAAATAGGATGTGATCACAACATAAGAAACTGCATCATAATGCAGCCATGGAGAGTGGGGGAGACAGGGGATTGGAAGTTGCACTGATGCTTTTTCATATTTTATTTTTTTCCACCTTAATTTTCTTTAGCTGAGGGATGTAACATAAAATACAGAGCTTTCCTTTGGTTGTTTCTGCTGGAAGCAGAAGGGGAGATGCTAAAGACCTTGTCTTAGATCAATATTTAACCAGTGAATTAATATAAATTCTATTTGTGACACGAGATTAAATTTTAAAGCGCTTTGATTGTTTAAAGCTCCTTGGTGGCAGTGGCAAATGTCTTGTAGGTGATTAAAACCTGGTAGGAATGGCAGCAGTGCCAAGACTCGGCTTTGAACTTGTCTGGACTAGGACTGTCAGGCAAAATAAGAAATTACTGGTCAAGATCCTACAGGTCAAGGAGATTGTAAACAAATTCATTAAAGAGGAGGAAACACAGCAGGAAAACATAAATGCAAAAGCATCTATGTAAATCTGGTGTTCAGTGTCTGGAGCAGAAGGTACATCTGTATGCAAATGCTGAGGGCTGAGTACTTTAGGAAGTGAGATATTCCAGCACTTTTTAATCGCCCTACAGCCAGTGGCTGTGCTCTCCTGGGCACTGTGACCGTCCCTGGAAAATGCCAAGCATGTCTGGACATGCTGACTTTTCCCTTGGCTGGCTGCTGGAGTTACTGACCCAAAGAGAATGTGGCTGTGTGCTCTCTGAGCATCCTGGCTCTGCCCCGAGACAAAGCTTGCTAAGGCAGTGGAATTAAACACTGCTGTGGGCTTTAGCCCACACCTCTGCTCGAATCACAGGGCCTTGAGGATGCTGAACATGCCTCAGAACTCCAGCTCAGGAAGAGCTTTGTGCTGTGCAGCATCTGTATTTCTGAAGTACCAAAGTTCTTTCTCACAAACCCCTTGCATTATCAGCTCTTTGCTTCACTGCCTTTGTGTAAGGAAGACTGTTCTAATTTTGTCACATGGCATTTAAAATACTTTGGAAATGGCCTCAAGTTGTGCCAGGGAAAGTTTATAGAATCACAGAATAGTTTGGGTTGGAAGGGACCTTAAAGCTCATCCAGTCCCACCCAGAGCCACGGGCAGGGACACCTTCCACTGTCCCAGGTTGCTCCAAGCCCCATCCAGCCTTGCCTTGGACACTTCCAGGGATGGGGCAGCCACAGCTTCTCTGGGCAACCTGTGCCAGGTCCTTCCCACCCTCACAGGGAAGGATTCCTTCCTAATTTCCAGTCTAGCCCTGCCCTCCTGCTTAAGGCCATTCCCCCTTGCCCTGTCACTCCCATGCCTATGTGAAAAGTCCTTCTCCAGTCTTCTGGTAAGCCCCCTTTAGATACTGGAAGGATCTAGGACAGACTGGATATTAAGAAGTATTTCTTCATGGAAAGGGTTGTCAGTCCCTGGCACAGGAATCCCCATCCCTGGAGGGATTTAAAAGCCACGTGGATGTGGTACTTGGGGACATGGGTTAGTGATGGCCTTGGCAGTGCTGGGGGAACAGTTGGACTCGATGATCTTAGAGGGTTTTTCCAACCTAGACAATTCTATGATTTATGGTTACAGCCAGGAAAACCTCACCACGTACAACTGTGTAAAAGTAGCCTGGGTAACTTACTTAAGAAGCAACTCAGACTTGTGTTTATGAAGGGCTGGGTTAGCCCAGCCATAAATCCTGTGCTGTGCACAGCTACAGCCTGATTACAGCAAACTGAGCCAAGCAGCATCAGTGTCCAGTTGGGGTCCCTTACCAGCACCACCACCTTGCTCAGAACAGAACTGGATACATGTTTTTGTCATGTGGTGTGAGATGTTTATCATGTTTATGTAGATTTGATGTTCAGTGCTGGCAGTGCAATAGGAAACGCTAAAGAGCCCCCTCTCTATTGAAATTAAACTGAGTTACAACAGTTGAATCACAAGTATTTTCCAGCTACACTCAGCCATGATTCAGACTTTGTAGGAATGACACGTTCTGAGATAACTTTCAGGAAGAGGTTGAGCACTACTTTTGTGGTTTTTTTTTTCTTTCTCTTTCCCCCCCCTTCTAAACAGTGCAATTTAGATAACTATCCATTATTTTGTAAACTTCCCTGAACTGACCCCATGGTAGTGTAAGGCATGACTTGTGCTGTTACAAGCCAAGTCCTGCACTGGATTCACCAGGAACCTGACCAAGCTGTCCTCAGACTCATGCCTGCTGAAAGCTGTGCTGTGGATGTGTGTCCTTGGACACAGCCCCCAGACAGTCTCTGCTGTACCCTTGGGGATGTTCTTTATTCCTTTCACTTCGCCTTTCTCTCCTGAGCCAAGGAGCATGGAAAAGGAAGCTGCGGGGCTGGAAAGCAGTGGAATTTGTGGTGGTATCTGGCTGAGGCTGCAAATGTGTTGAGGCAGGAGACTGGGTCAGAGGAGAAAAGGAGGCTCAGGGGAGACCTCATTGCCCTCTGCAGCTACCTGAAGGAGATTGTGGTGAGGTGGGGGTCAGCCTCTTTTCCCAGGCAGCCAGCTCTGGGACAAGGGGAAATGGCCTCAAGTTGAGCCAGAGGAGGTTAGATTGGATATAAGAAAAAAATTCTTCACTAAAAGAGTGGTTAAGCGTTGGAACAGGCTGCTGCCAAGGATGGTGGAGTCACCACAGCTGGAATTGTTCAGAAAACAAGTAGACATGGCACCCCCCAACGTGGTTTAGAGGGCATGGTGGTGGCATTTGGCTGATGATCTCGGCTTGATGATCTCGGAGGTCTTTTCTAGTCTTTATGATTCTATGAAACCCAAGGTGGAGGTGACAAGGAGAGCTGCTCTAGTTCTGAGGCTGGAAGTATGAGGGGTTTTAACCTGGCAAGGAGCTGGGAGTTTGGAAACATGATACTGAGCAAAAGAAACAGGAGGTTTTGATGCTGAGTAGGAGGATCATGGGAAAGAAGCCAGGAGGGGCTTTGCTCACAACCTGGTTTGGCAGCAGTTTGGATATGGTCAGGTTTGACCAGGTCAGAGCTTAGATGTGAAGGAGAGGAGCAGAAGAAGGTAGAAATTAACCCCTGAGCTGGTTTTTTTTTCCTAATGTACTTTTGCTTATTCAGCTTGAGCAAGCCACATCCAGCTCAGAACTGGGAATAAGAGCCTCCCCAAACTGAGCTGTGCCTGGGCTCTGTGCTGCTGGAGCTGGAGGATGATGCTGTGGGAGATGCTCACAGTTCAGCTCCCAGCACTGTAGCACAGCAATAATAATAACTCTTGCTTAATATGGGGGCTTGGACTCTGAGTTATGTTCCCAGAGAAACGAGCAGAGCTCCTCGCAGGCACTTTGATCCAGCCCCATCCTCAGTGTCTGCTTATTGCAAATGAACTTGGGAAGCTTTGCACTGTGCTGAGAGCACGAGGGGAGGAGAAAACCCTGATGTGTGAATCTGCCTGTAAGCGAGGAACCCTCTGTGCAAAGGGAATAACACTACTGGCATCCTGGCCTGGCTCAGGAACAGTGTGGCCGACAGCTCCAGGGAAGTGATTCTTGCCCTGTACTCAGCGCTGGTGAGGCCACCCCTGGAGTGCTGTGTCCAGCTCTGGGCCCTCAGCTCAGGAAGGACATGGAGGGGCTGGAGCAGGTCCAGAGGAGAGCAACGAGGCTGGGGAAGGGACTGGAGCACAAGTGCTGTGAGGAGAGGCTGAGGGAGCTGGGGCTGTTCAGCCTGGAGAAGAGGAGGCTCAGGGGAGACCTCCTCACTCTCTGCAGCTCCCGGTGGGGAGGTTGTAGCCAGCTGGGGGTTGGTCTCTTCTCCCAGGCAACTCTCAGTAAGACAAGAGGGCTCGGTCTTCAGCTGTGCCAGGGGAGGTTTAGGCTGGATATTAGGAAGCATTTCTTTACAGAGAGGGTGTTCAGCCATTGGAATGGGCTGCCCAGGGAAGGGGTGGATTCTCCATCCCTGGAGGTGTTTAAGGACAGACTGGATGTGGCATCAGTGCCATGGGCTGGGAACCGCAGCGGGGTTGAATCAAGGGTTGGACTTGATCTCGAAGGTCCCTTCCAACCCAGCTGATTCTATCGTTCTAAGATACTATTTGCCTACTTTTGCCGTTGTCGCGGTCGCTCCGGGGACGAATCCCGGCTCCCCCCGCCCCTCGGTGCCCGACCCCGGTAGAACCGGTTCTGCCTCCCCCTGGCCCCGCCGGGGCTCGGGCTGCTTCACCCACCCCCTCCCACCCCGGGGGGTTCGCCCCGCCCGCACCCCGCGGCCCGCGATACTCACGCCTGGGACATGCTGGGCAGCGACCCCGAGAGCCAGACCCCGAGCCCGACCCCAGAGCGGGGCACCCACACGGAGCGGGAGCCCGGTGCCGCCCGCGGGGCCGTTGCGGGGTCAGTCCCCGCCGTTACCGCGGAGACGGTGCGGGGGGAGCGATCGCGATCCCTCCCCGGCGCTGCCTCGGGGCTTGTCCGGGCAGCACAGGGAGTTTTAGGTTCCCCTCCCCCCGCACACTTGTTTTCCCTTTTTTTTTTTTCTTTTTTTTTTTTTTTCTTTTTTTCCATAGAGTCACGGATCGGTTTGGGTTGGAAGGGGCCTCGAAGCCCATCCCGTCCTGCCCTCCCTGCCAGGGACAGGGACACCTTCCGCTAGACCAGGTTGCTCCAAGCCCCGTCCAGCCTGGCCTTGGACACTTCCAGGGATGGATTTCTTCCGTATATCCGATCTAAATCCCTGTCTTTTAGATTAAACACCCTTTCCCTGCCGTTATGTTTGGGTTTTTTGCCTTGATAGTTTTGGGTTTTCTCCCCTTTATTTTCATTGTGTGTTCCCCCCCTCCAGTAGTTTCCTTTTCTGCCCCCTTTATTTTCCTTTTCCTATGTTTTCCTTTTCCCTCCTTCCTTATATTTTTCCTTTCCTTCCCCTTTTCTATATTCTCTTTTCCCCCCTTTTCTCCCCTTTCCTATCTTTTTCTTTTTTACCCCTTTCATATATTTTCTTTTTTTCCCTTTCCTCTACTTTTTCAATATTGTCTTTCTTCCCTTTTATCCCTCCACCCCCCCTCGATCCCTTTATTTCCTTTTCCCTCACAGGGGCTTGTCCCAGTTGCATTCACATTTTTCCTCCTTTCCCCCCCCCCCCTTATTTCTTTCCCACAAGTAGATATTGAGGCAACTTTCTGGTGGTTTTCCATTCCCTTACCACTTGAAAACCAGTTTAGTATTATTTTTTTCTCCTGACAACTGCTGGAAACCTTCCTCATGCATTGTGTTTCCTCCATCAGTTGCATCCCCAAACTGAGCACATCTGGGCACCAAGGGTGGCTGGGAAGTGACCACTGAGACTGGGGACATGTGTCTGCATCCCACAATGCCACTTCATCACTCCTAGCAGGATCTGCTCAGGTATTTTTGCTTCTTGAAACAAATAAGTGTACATGTATATATAACATATGTGTGTATATAAAATATATTAGTATAAATAAATAAATATAGATAGATATATGACAAAAAATCAGGAATGGATGAAATGGGAGCATGTTGCTTGTAAAACCCCACCCATAATTTCCAAGCCCTGTTTTTCGTAGGAGGCTGGTTTTGGGGGTGGTAGAGCTGTTCCACCTTCTTGTGAACGATGTCTAGCTGGCAGGCAAGTCGGGGTATTAAAAAAGAATTGTTTCAATTTATTGCTTGTGTGCAGAGTGAGAAGCATCTGTTGCAGAACATTGAAAGGGTCCTTCTTTAAAAGGGGAAAAAAATCAAAGCTACTGAACCAGGATTCTAGCACAGTTTTTCGGGGGAAATGCACTCCTCTGAGAGCCAGTGGAGAAGGGAAAAGCAAGAAGTTTGGGACAATGAGCGTTTTACCAGTGATCATATTTTCTGCCATAAATCTCTGTGTGTCTCTGTTCCTTTTTCCTTTTTTCTTTCTCCCTTGAAGCCCCAGCTCACATAATTAGGTGAGACTTTTGGCTATCAGATTTTTGAAGTAAAGTTCCTAGCCCCTCTGGTTTTGGGGAAAAAGCTTGAAAATGCAAATCTTGAAGAATCAAGATCATAATAAAAAGCATGTAAGACGCTATTTTTCTGATGCACATCATGTAATTTCTTTAAGTGTATTGGACCAGTGGCTTTTGTTGTTTGTTTGTTTGGGGTTTTTTGTTTGTTTGTTGAGTACTTGTTGCATTTTGTTTGGGCTGAGTTTGGGACAATGGTGTACAATCAGCTTGTAACTTGCTGTATTAATGTGAAAGGGGTTATTCATGCTTTTATTCTGCAATGTACTGCTCAAAAATAACTTCTAAAATTAATGGCTGTTGACCTATTGCATGTGTTTGTGATAAAAAAGTAGGAAGCTTTCTGAAGGAATTGAAATGAGAGCACCAAGATGGCTTGATATGATGTGGATGTTAATTATTAATCTGAATTTATTGCCCTCTGTTAGCACCTCAGTGCCACAGTGCACAAGATTATCTTTATTGTGCCGGAAGCTGTATTAATGATGGAAGCTGTATTAATGATGGAATAATGCCCATTGCTCACTTCCCCACCTGGCTTCTTCACTCCCCCCAAGAAAGTTGGAGAACAACAAATATCTTCCTTTTAAAAATGGGAAATTAAGCCACAAAGAAGTGATGTGTGAGAGTGTGCAGGGAGGCTGTGCACGGGCAGAGGGGACTTGTTTGTAGGGAACTTTAAAAAAAAAAGAGTTGTGTTGCTGGGAAAAGTCGTGCAGCAAAATTAATTATGAAATAAGTAGAGTTGGGTTTTTTTTTCTTTTCATGGGAAAGGAGCTTGTTTTGTATCTGAAATGGGAGTCGTGTGTGACTGAGAATAAGAAATTGGCTTAGCCTAAGAAAATAGAGATTTATAAACAGAGAAACTGGGGAGCGGGAGATGTTCTGGTTTGCTGTAGGTTTCAGCAGTTGCATTCCAGTTGAATCCTTGAGCTTTTGGATAATTTGAAGTGGGAGGGCACGGGGCTGCCTGGGCTATTTAATGGGGCTGTCCCCAAAGCACTGCCCTGGGACATTTGCTGGGGCTGCACTTCAGGTTTGGCTCAGCTGCTCTCCATCCCCATCTCCTGCTTTCTTCTCCTTTTCTTTATCTCCCTTCTTGTCTCTTCCCTTGGAGGCCAGTCCATCCTGGCTTGTATCAAAACTAGTGTGTCCAGCAGGACCAGGGCAGTGACTGTCCCTGTGCTGGCACAGCTGAGGCCCCTCCAGGGCTGTGCCCAGTTCTGGGCCCTCACGACAAGAAGGATATTGAGGGACTGGAGCACATCCAGGGAAGGGAACGGAGCTGGGAAGGGGCTGGAGCAGCAGGAGCAGCTGAGGGAGCTGGGGGGGCTCAGCCTGGAGAAAAGGAGGCTCAGGGGGGACCTTCTGGCTCTGCAACTCCCTGACAGGAGGGGGGAGCCGGGGGGGGTCGGGCTCTGCTCCCAGGGAACAAGGGACGGGAGGAGAGGGAACGGCCTCAGGCTGTGCCAGGGGAGGGTCAGGTTGGACATCAGGAGGAATTTCTCTACTGAAAAGGTGGACAGGGTTGCCCAGGGAGGTGGTGGAGTCCTCATCCCTGGAGGTGTCCAAGGAAGGACTGGACGTGGCACTCAGTGCTCTGGGCTGGGGGACAAGGTGGGGATCAGTCAAAGGTTGGACTTGATGATCTTGGGGGTCTTTTTAAACCTCAGTGACTCTGTGGTCCTGTGATCACTGCAGCCTGAAGTGCAGCTGAGGTCCAGCAGACCATCAATGGTCAGTCAACATACTGAATTGTCTCAGTCTTTCCATTATGGGGTCACATGTCTCCAATAATCCCTACAGGCAGCAAGCCATCTGAGGTCTCTAGGTACCAGCAGAGATTAAAGGGATTTGTAGTTGTTATTCCATGCATTGTACATTTTTTGTATAGCATCACTAGCAACTTCCTCATCCAGATCATGTTGCATTAAAAAATAAGACTGTGTTATTTAATCTTTGCAGCAGGAATAGGTGATGGGTTTTATACAGCGTGTTCCTTTGGCATCTGTAATTGCTTAGGCTCTTGCAAACATGAGCTTAAAAGTTCTGCTGCCTTGGAAACTAGGTGCCATCATCTTTCAAAAAAGTCTTTTATTACAAGCTTAAGAGGTGACTTGTGAGCTTACAAGGGGATAACATATAAAACTGGAGGGTCTTGTTCCTCTCAACATGGGTCCCTGGCAAAGAGCTTAGTGCACCTGTCTGTTATTGAGCAGGGCTTAAGTAAAGTGAGGAACATAATGGGAATAATGTTCTGCCTTCGCAACTTGTATTTCAAAGCACTTACTGAGGTCTGGATTGTCCCTCAAGGCACAGGGTGGAAGATGAAGTGGAGTTTTTGTGAGTGTTGCTGGCCCAAGGAGCAGGCAAAGGGCTCCTCACCACGTGGGATGGAGGAGCTGAGGCTTCAGGACACCACTTGGGAGTCAAGGGTTCTGCCTCTTGTGTGGCCATGGGGACAGGTGTGAGATCTGTGCTGGGGTGGCCTCACCTCGAGTCCCAAGGGCAGTTTTGGGTCCCACAGTATAAGAAGTGTTATGTATTAGAGATATATTAGATATATATTAGACTATATGAGAGAGTATCCAAAGGAGGGACACAAAGGTGGTGAAGGGCCCAGAGGGGCCATATGAGGAGCAGCTGAGAGCACTTGGCTTTTTCAGCCTGGAGGAGACTGAGGGGAGACCTCATTGGGTCTGCAGCTTCCTTATGAAGAGGCCCTCAGGGACATGGTGGGATTCTTGGAGTTGTCCTGTTCAGGGCCAGGAACTGGACTCAATCCTTGTGAGTCCCTTCCAACTCGGGATATTCTGTGATTCCATGATGTCTCACTGACATGAGGGGTCGTGGAAGGGCGTGTTTGTGTGCTGCTAATGAGCTGGATGAGGCTGGGGTGGTGGAGAAGTGCCAGGAGGGTCAGTTTTGCTGGATGTCTCACACTGAAAACCCCCTTTGCTCCGTAGCCCTACCCTGGAGCACCAGTGTCCCTCTCATCCTGGAGGGCTCAGCAGAGGAGCTCTCCCATGAGGCACAGTGGCTGTCACAGCACTTACAGCAGGACAACTGTCCCCAGATGGGGACCTGGTTGCAACTGAGTTGCACAGCAAACTTCTGTGTCCAGGAAAGTGAGAAGTAGTGCTCCCTGGAGCCTCCTCTTCTCCAGCAGGACATCCCCCCCTCTCCCAGCCTGCCTGTGTAGCAGAGGTGCTCCATCCCTCAGCTCATTACTTCCTTGCAGATGGGTGTTTGGTTTTCCTTTAGGCTTGGGTGGGAGTGTGTAAAGGAGCTCTGGGTGGCTGCAAGTTAGGGGACTTGGGTCAGCCTTGTGGCCCCAGTGGTGTCTTCCAGCTCAGGCTGACCCCCAGGAGGGCTGGCTCTGCCAACTGGGCTGCACTGACCACTTCCTTTAGCCCTGTGATCAGTGGCTCAGCTATTTTGCCAGTTAACATAACTGCCAATTCTACTTCAAGGCTGAGTGAAGGGGATTTGTCGGCGGTCAGGGCTGTTAGACTTTGATAGAGCAGCCTGTTCATCAGGCCCAAGCATGGTACATGGAAGAGGAGGATTGGAGCAGAATTAGAAGGTACAAAGTTCAAATCTAATTTGAAGAATTTTCCCTCTATCCCTTATATGTGGGAACTGTTCCTGCGGTTTCAGGTATAAAATGTCACACTTCATAAGGAGCATGCGTTTTAAATCTCAGCCAGATATTAAATGCCGAGCCGCACTCCACTTCTCTTTTGTTAAAAAGGAAAACCCCAAATCATCTCTCCTGAAAGAATGTTGTTTGATAAAATTAAAGCTTTCTAAAGAAGCTGGTTCAAGTAGTGGCAGCTCTGTGCCATCACGAAACATCAGGGTGTGTATTGATTTTATTCTGTATTAACAAGTGTTCATCAGCATTCTGCTATTTAATTATCTAGGATGCTGTTCTTAAAGATGCCGACCAGCATCAGTCAAACAGTCAATACAGATTGACGACATACAGCAGATGCTTTTTTGGTGAGAAGGAAACAGAAAAAGGGATTGGACTCCGGCTGCTGGCAATTACCCCAGTAATTTGTTAGCAGAGGTTTTAATTGAACGTTTGGCTCCAGCCAGCGAATTTTTAATAAATTAACACAAAGGCTGTGTCAAGCTTGAGTCACTTAGGGGGGCAAAGTTCGCTCCTATATTATCCTGCAAAACAAATATTGGAAATTAGTAGCATTTCTGTGATTGTGTAATGTGAAGATGTGTTCAGTATGGCTTGTGGAATGGCACTTCTGGACAGACCCATTTCAGTTCTCTTAAGAGACACGAATCTTCTGACCACTTCCTCACTTCATAGGCTCACCAGTCAGCAGTTTGAAATATTATTTATGCTTTTCTCACGATTTTGATGGAAAAATGACTAAGTTTGACTGTTAACACTGGCTGTGTGTGCACATTAATCACTGAAAACTCCAAGAAATTCTCATACTCTTAAGCAGCCGAGGAGAAAACGCTGCTGTGTGGCCCTTGCAGTTGCAGTGGGATTCCAGCTGACCTGAGCCCCTGTGTCTCATGCTGTGGTAAATGGGCAGGAGGTTTGGTGGGCCCAGCCAGCTGGAGAGCCCTGGATTGGTGAGAACTCAGAACAGCAACGTGTAGCTTGCTTTCCATGGGAGGAGGGGATGAAGATGCTGGTCTCTGATGTGGTCTCTTTATCCCTCTGCTGTTTAATGGTCTTTCTGTTCGTGGGGAAAAAAATAGCTGTGAGGTGTTACCACAAATTTATGGGACAGCAGTCTGGGCTTCAGCCATCCTGCACAGTGCATAAGGCACGGAGGGTGCTGGAAAGGCCTTGGTGCTCCAGCTGGTGTTGCTGGGCACGACCAGGGTACAGAAGACCCCAGAGGAAGGGGCAGTGGAAGCAGCTCAGCCCTGCAGAGGTCAGGTCTGGATCAGGAAGATCCTCTTCCAGCCCCCCTGTCTGAAGCATTGGAGCTCCGGGACTCGATGTGTTTAAAGCTGCCAACTGAGAGTGACTTGGGGCTCCAGGAGAAGGGGATGTTTGCCATCTGCTTTAGCAGTTCATTCCCCAGAAAAGGAGGAATTCATCTGGTATTCGTGCACGTAGGCAGTTGTTTCATTGTGTTTTGTTATGTTTTCCCTCCCACTCTCCAGTAAAACACCTGTTGAGTTAATCCCCTTTGACTCAACTCAAAAGCAAGGAAGTCAAACTCCATGAGAGGCTGAGCATTTCTGTGGGGGAGCTCTAGCTGGTGTGTTTTGAAGGCTTCCAGAAGTGAAACTATTAAGGCAAGGAAGGGAGGATACTTAATATTGCTGGACATAAGGATGACTTGAGTCACAAAGTGTTAGTCTGGAAGGAGGAGATATCTTGGAGCTTCCCAGGTTGTTCTTAAGGATGGTGAGAAACATTTTAAAGCTCCCATTTTAGTGCATCTTCAATGAATTTGAACTCATTTGATTTAAAACAAACAACCTCCTATTACTAAGTTAGATGTGTCCTGCTTTATTTTCACTGAAAAATTAAAAGCAAGCAGAACAAAACATCTGCAGAAAATAACCCCAAAATACAGTGGCTTCGTAGGGAGCTACAAGCCACCAGCAGCTGAAATTTGGTGGCAGCCTTTGGTTCTGCAGATGTGCTTGGTGCATTGTGCAGGGAAAGAAGTTCCTCCAGAGGAGACCCTCTATGTCCTCTCGAAGCTTTGGAAGAGCCTCTCGTGCTCTGCTGCCCCTCAGGATGCAACCTTAAATGATGAAGGATAAGATGGATGAGCCATTTCCCCGATCCCTCCCCTGTAGTTGCCCGTGTCTGTGTGCTCAGGCTCTGGGGACGTTATTTCCAGTCTGTGGTGACTCAGTTTCCCTCTGGGGTGTCCCAGGATGAGTCAGGTTTAACTGACACGGTTGCATCAACGAAGCAAAACCAAGAAGCTATGCCCAGATAATTCCCTGATTACAGCAAGAGCTCAGGGGTTAATGCCATCCCACCTCGAGCTGGAGGAACAATCCGAGCCCAGTGCCTGCCTTCCACGTTGCACGTGCGTCACTTCTCTGTGGAAATGAGTGAGAAACTTCGCATTTATTTTTTTCCTCCTCCCGGTTCAACTTCTTGTGCTATAAATAAGCAGCACAGTGTGAGAGAAAAATGAATAACAAGGGGCTGTAGCTTTTTAGGTGCCCTGTGACAGGATGTTTTCTTGATTATCCTGTTTCTTGTAAACATGGCGATGGCTTTTGTAGCCCAGATGTGGAGGCAGCCTGGGTTCATTGTTCGAACACCTGCTGTCCTTTCAAATGGACCCAGTGCAGCCCATTGATAAAATTCAGACTCAAGAAACCTGCAGCACCAGGCTGAGCTCCTGTAGATAACTCAAAAAAAAAAATCCTCAAGGATCTGACATCCGCCCTGTTGGGATTTTTTTTCTCTATTATATTTGATTGGGAGGGGAAGGGAAGCTTAAGATTATTTTTTCCCCCTGCTCTTGTTCTCACAATAGCAATAAAAACAATACTCCCTGGCTCAGAGGTGGTAAACTGTGAGAAATAACAACAATAGCTCACTTTGTCATTATGCAGCCAACTTTATGAATGAAACTGGTGGCTGCAGTTTAATTTCCAAGCCTGTCTCTGCTTTTGGTGTGATGGAATGAAATAAAAAGGCCAGAGAAGGAACAGCTCATAACTGGTGCGGGGTTGTCACTGGGAGTGAGCACAGGGAAAGGTTTTGTCTGAGCTGGAGAAGGGTAGCAGGGGGTTTTTCTGCTTCCTGCCTCAAGATCAAAGTGCAAAACAGGTGAATTTGCTCAGTTAAACAGTGGCTTTGCAGCATTTTTTTTATTTGGCACTAGTGTATGGTGGTGTAACACCTTAGAGACAGCAGGTACAGCTCTTCCCAGGTTGGCTACGTGGGGTAATTGAAGCTGGTAGGCCCTTGCTGGGACAGGTCTGCTTTATGAGGTGCACAATAATGCCACAGGGTCTGGGAAGAAAAGGGTAAAACGCAGGCCAAAATGCATCCAGTACACTTGTTTCTGCAGATGAAGGTCAGTTATGTGCTTTCTGTGCACCTGAGTGTTTCTTTGGTTGGCTCTTGAGGGCTAAAACTGCTTTTTGGGGAGGACGGTCTGGGAGAACAGACCCTCCCAGGCTCTGGAGTGAGGGGTCAGACTTGAGGTGCTCAGTCAGGGCAACGAGTGTTTTAGCAGCTTTTTCTCATACAGGTCCTTGTTCTGCACAGTGTTTAAAGCAGGAGAGATTCTTGTGGTGAGGTCTCTTGTGTCCCTCCCTGCTCCTCACAGGTGTCCCACCTGTGCCTTCGGCTGCAGAGCAGGGGAGATGTGCAGTGATTCATTTCCTGCTGCTTTGAGCAGGGGATTGGAGCAGATGGTCTGCAAAGCTCCCTCCCAGCCTGAGACTGTGTGCTTACCCTGCTGAGAGCACCAGGTGCCAACAGTGAGTGTACAAAGGCACTTAACGGGCCAAAGGCTTTCTCCCCCACCTCTGAACATGAGCTCTGGAACCGGGAAGGAGTCAGTCCAGCCCCAAAATCATCATTTTGCCCAAGACAGGTAAAACCAGTTGGCCAGACGTGCATGTGCTGTGACTTCTCCCAGCTCCACCAGATGCGGCCAGTCCCAGGGTAGGATTGGAAGGACTCTTGTTCGGAGCATCCCACGTGTCCTCCAGCACTCCAGTCCCAGGAGAGAGGACGCTGCTCCAACTGGCAATGAAGCTGTGGAGGGCCCTCTCCCCCACAGCTTATCTATCCCGTTGCTCTCCGCCCTGGGCCCGTGAGTGGGATCCTGGGAAGGGAAGCACGGAGGATGAACATTCCCTTTGCACCTGGCTTTCCTTGATTCCCCCCGGACAGGCGGGGCAGGGGCTGGCTCGTGTGGGTGCCCGCGTGGGCCAGGAGCACGCGCTGCCCCCGCGCTGCCAACTCCCCATCACGGGGACCTGCCCGGCCGGGGTGGGACACCACAGCCTCTCCACAGCCAGGGCCCGAAGAAATTTGGCTCTTAAATCCAATTACGTTCGCAGACTGAGCTCTTTTGTACTCGCTGTTGTCACTGCGAAGTCCTGCGTGTGCAGCCTTTGCTTTTCACCCCGTGTTTTGGCCGGTTTGAACTTTTTAATGGCCGTGGTTAAAAGCGGGAGAGCGGGAGTTGGAAGGTGCTGAATGTCCTCAGCTTTCTTCTGCGTGCGCTTTCTGAGGAAAATGCCTGTTTGCTGATGTCACCTCGTATGGCTCCATGTCAGAACTTTGTTACATTTGCCGAAAAAGCTGCCCTAACCACCCGAAATGCTTGCATGAATTTTTCTAGCATGCACGGGGAGGTGTCCTTGATGACCTTTCACGGTAATTACAGCAGTTAGGAGATGTTTGCCCCAGGCAAACTTCTCTCTGAGGTCTTCAGTGTTGTGCACTTAGTTGTTTTGGATTTCCCCTTCCACATTATTCTGGAAAATAGCGCTGTGGCCACTCATGTCTTACTTTTCCCCTGAAGTCTCTCAGTTGCTGTTGGGAGGCAGTGAAAGCTGCTGGGGATTTTCACAAACAACCCAAATACGGCTTTAAGGAAGCATTTATATTTCCTATTTATGTTTTGCTTTTGGACCCTGACTTCCAGAAACTCTTTTTTTCCCAAGAAAAACCCAGACAATCAGACTAATACTTCTTTTAAAACATGTGAAAGATGAAGGACGAACATCCGTGAGCAGCAAGTTTCCTTTCAAGCAATTCTGAGCAAATGCAAAGCCTTTTTGAAGTGGTTTACTGCAATTGTAGTTTCCTTGCTTCCTGCTCCTGCTTTGGGCACCCCTCCCGGCACGTCGTGTGTGGCTACAGAGTGGTGGGGGAAGCTGGAAGCCAACAAAAGGCGAGGGGGATTTAAAATCTTATTTCTTTTTCTACTTAGAATGCTGCTGGAGAGACATTGCATTTTACTCCTTCCTACTGTCAAGGCACAATATTTCCCCCAGCATTGGCACCAGTGGAGCAGGGAGGGGTGTGAAAGGAATGGGAATAGATTCCATGTTGGATGAGTCTCCAGTTAGGAGTCCAGATTGTGGGCAGGGTAAAAAAGCCTTTGTTTAGTCTGCAGTCAGTAGTTTTAGCAGGAGCGCTGGGCGTGGAGCTGGGAAGGGGGGTGTCCTCTGCTCATGCTGGTGTGATTTACAGTGTTGGGATCTGTCTGTGGGATGGGTTGGCAGAGCCAAAGCAGAGGGAAGTGTGCTCTGGAGACCCTTGTCTCAGTGCCAGAGGGTGAGAAGCAAGGGGAGAGCTGCTCCTTCCCCATGCCCACATTTCTCCTGGTGGCCGGTCCGTCCTTCCGCCGCCCTCTGTGATATCTGGACTGTTTCTGCCCCACAGTTGTGCTGGAGCTGTCTGAGGGACCTCGGGATGCACTGGGTGAGGATGGAGGAAGGTTAAGATGGCTTTGAAGCCACAGCCTGCTGGATGGTCAGGATGTAGTGAGTGATGAAGGCTGGAGACATCATTGCCCCACCAGCTATCTGGCTGCATCCGTGAGAGTGGGAAGCACCTACTGAACCCCTCCTGGCCTAATTCCTTTTATAAATAGGATATTGTCAGAGCTTGGTGACAAGCTGTGACTTGCAGCAAGGCTGTGGCTTTGTACCACCATGGTCTTGCCAGTTCCTCCAGAAGTGTAAAAAAACTAGTTGCCTTTGGTGCCTGCTGTACTCCATCAGCTGACACCGTCCGAGCAGCCGAATGCCTGAGTTTTCTTGGCGGCTGTTTCAGAGCAAGGTGCTGTTCTTTGCTTGATCAGCATGCACGTTAACATATCTGTTAATTACGTTAATGTAATCTGGCACTGGGCTCTTGCAAAGACCTCCTCCTGCTGCTGAAGGAGGTGATGGAGACCAGGCTGAGCTGGTCGTGCCTCCCTCCTGGTGTGTGGTGGCACCTCCAGCACGAAGGGGCCATTGGGGGTCCTGAAGGGCTCACGTGTGGAGCAAACAGGCCTTGGCTCCAAATCCAGAGGTTGGTTAAGAGCATACGGTCCCTGAGAGGTAGAGCTTGTGTTTCTAAAAGCCTGGAAAACTGGATAGCAGCCTTTCCCTTTTCCTAGCGCCTGGCCCGAGGAGGAGCAGGACTTAAGCACGTACTCAAATTTCAGCATGTGCTTAAGTGTTGTCCTGAATGGGGACCCTCTCGAGCTGTAGCTGAAGTGCTGTTCTGAACCAGGGCCAGCAGACTGTGAAAGTCGTCTCTTGTTCCTCTACACCCCCTCGTATGTGCTCCTTGCAGCTCTCTGGCTGTTTACTACAAGGAGAAAATCACTTTATTTAGTTGCAGCTCGCTCGGTAACTGAGAGCAGGCAGGTTGGGAGAGTCACACATGAGCTGGGAGTGAGACATCTGACCTTGTCTCTTGTCTGTCTTGTTTCTATGATCCTAATTCTGTTCTAAATTAATTCTTTTGTTTAGCTGCTGGGGTTTTTTTCCCCCTCCTTTTTGTTTTCGCATGAATGCTTGTCTCTATATTTAGGTCTGCCAGGGCGGGATGTTATGAATAATTGTTGATTGATATTATTAAACACTAACACGCTTGGCTGTGTTGCACTAATGATGGGGCTTTGGGGATATGCAAATCAATTAATTGCAGTAATTGCTGTAATAGCTGTTTTGGAGGATGCTGCTGAAGAGCCCTTGGGAGAGTGGACAAAGATGGGGATGTTTGGAAGCATGAAGGAGAAGGGGTGCTTGAGAATCACTGGAGAGGGCTCCTTCAAGTTGCCAGTTTGTGAAGTTGGGTTTGTTTTGCTCTCCAGAACCCACTCCTACCAAATCCTCTCTGGCTTTGTTTCAGAGTTACCCTAGTGTGCTCACTTCTGGGCTTTTCCCAGGGCCCTTTGTGCTGTGGTGGAGCTGAAGAACCTCACAGATGAGACAGAGCCTTTTCCAGGTAGGAAAGGCTTAGAAATCTGGGAGACCTCCCTGGAAAACACCCGAGGGGGAAAAAACTATTTCCAAGACTAACCCTGTGTGTCACCTCACACTGAACAGCTTTGGTTTGTCAGCTGATTCTCATTCATGTCAAAGCTGCTTTTCCCCTTCTGTGGCAACATGATGGGGCCTCACAGTGGGCACAGAAGGGACGTGAGATGCCTCAGGAGCCATCGTGGGAAGGCTGTGAAGGGAATGGGATTTTGGGTATTGTGAGGATGGGGAGGAAAAAGTCTCTTCTGGCTTCTTCCCCATCCTATATGTGCTCTCCCTGCCTTTGTGTATTATTGTATATTCTTTTGTCTGGGTTTCCATATGCAACGTGCTTTAGTCTCCGTGCTCCGGGGCGAGTGTTCAATGTGGTGCACAGATGGTGCTCCCAGAAATCCCGTTATTTGCTAATGGGATTTTGTGCTAAGCGTTTCCACTGTTCTTTTTAAAAGTCTGCGTGTTTGGGTAAACATGCCCAGAGCCTCCTCCTGCCGAGACACCCTCTCCCATGCAGCTGAGAACATGACTTTATTTTTTTATTTGCCTGCTTTTTTAATCCTCGTGAAGGATGTCAGGCCAGCTTCTGTGGGAGGCAGTGCTGAGGTCCGTGCCTCCACGTTGCAGGAGGGGCACTGAATCCCAGAATCCTAGAATTGCTGGGGTTGGAAGGGACCTCTGGAGATGGTTCAGTCCAACCCTCCTGCCCAGGCAGGGTCACCTGGAGCAGGTGATGCAGGAGCGTGTCCGGGTGGGTTTGGAATGTCTCCAGAGGGGGAGACTCCATGCCCTCCCTGGGCAGCCTGTCAGTCCCCACTGGCTCTGCCGGATGTCACAACCCTGCAAGGTGGCCTGGCCAGCCCGATTGGGGCCCTCCAATGTGCCCTTGTTACCTTGCTGGTGGTCCTGCCCTTACATTTTGCACTGAGATATCCTTATCTATTCAGTAGCTTCCCCTGGGTCCTGCAGCATTTCAGTAATGCAGTGTTCAGCTATTATGCAGCAATTCCCAGCTATTATGCAGCAATTCCCCTCTGTGCCCTCCATTCTTCAAGCACTGCTCCAAATCATGATATAAATAGCAAAAGCCTCGAATATGTTGCTTTTATTACCAGAGGCCTTTCAGAGCAGGTTAGATGTGTGCCTGACGGGGACAATGCAGCGCTGACTCTTCCAACGGGGCGCAGAGCTGGACTAGGTGACCTCCCGAGGTCTCTTCCAACCCCTATTTTTCCGTCACTGCGTGACATTCACTGCCAGTGGGTAAGTGCAGCTTTGTTTTGTGTCAGGCTGGCTGGAGGGAGGTCAGGGCTCGGCCCTCGTGGCCAGCAGACAGTCCCAGGGTGTGTGTCAGGAAGTTCCCTGTCTGTCTGCGCACCCGTGTCCGCTCATCCTGCGAAATGCTCCTCTCCTAAGTGCTTCCCGTGCTCCTCTGCCATGGGAAAGTGAGTCACATGAGGGCAGAGGTTCTCCTTTAGCTGGCCAAGGACTCCAGGTGGTTCCTCTGGAGGTGATCTTAACCAGAAAAATGTGATTGCAAGCCTGGTTCACAAAGTACAGGCAGCCCCAGGCAGGAACCCTGCCAAGGACTGTTCCTGTTATGGTGCAGTGCCACGGAGCTGGTGAATTTGGGACTGGGAGCTGACCAGGCAAAGGGGAGCCAGCTGCAGGATATTGCTACGTGCAGATGGAGGATTGACATTAGGGCCCCACCAGAGCTGCATTGTCCTCTAAAAGTGGGTCCTGGACTCAGAAAACCTTCCTCTCCAGCTGTGTGCCTGTGCCAGTGTCCAGCTCTGGGCTTGGGAGCTCTGGTAGCAAAGTAAGACTCGTGGTCCCCTCCACAGCACCTGGACCTGTCTCTGTGTTTTGTTTGGACATCATTGCACCCATTAAACATCTGGCTGAGATGGTGTTAGTCCACCTGTAGTGGTTTTGTGACTGCTTTGTCCAAAATTTGGGAGCTAGGGGGGATTCTGGAATGCAGCCCTCTGTGCCTCACAGCCCTCTCCAGCATCAGAGTTTGGGAAGTAACATTTTCTAGGTCTGCAAAAGGCTCTTCAGCAGTGCCCCTCTGTGATCTGATGTCTCTGTGGGGAAAACAGCTCTTCAGAGGTGTTGGTTTTCCATGCCCATCATGAAATACCTCTTTGCCTTGTGTTTTTGTAGCCTCTCAGTTTTGCTGATTTTATCAGCCTTCTGATAAGGGTGATTAGATCTGATTTGTTTGAATTACAGCCTGACTGCTTTCAGCTCTCACAGACACAACACTGTGCGAGCTACACGCAGGGGAAGCGAGGAGGGGAGAGCCTTTCTCCCTCCCTGATAATGGGTAGCAGATGTGATACCATTCCCAGGTCAAGGATCTGAAATCATCAAGCAGCAGGAAAAATGCTGTGCTTGGATGGCACTTTAAAGCTGTACAGGGAAGGATGTGGCAAAGGCTGAACCATCCCCTGCTCAGCAGCAGCTCAGAGCGCTGCTCTGCAACGTTTCACAAGCTGTGTGATATTGAAGGAGTCCTGGTTTGGTGGTTTGGCCCCAGGAGCTGTTCTTTAAGTTTATAATACACCATTAGTGATTTCTTGTTAAAAATCAAGACTGCCCATGGCTCGTTTGTGGCTTGGGAGCTGTGTGCAGTCATTGCCAGCGTGTCTTGTTTTTCTGGGGGTGTGATGCTGCATTTTTTCCCCTTTTTAGAGACTCCTGGGCTACTAGAAAGACTTTTCCCCTCAAACCAGGTTTTATACGAGGTTGGTGACCTGCAGTGAGCCAGACCATGATACACACAATATTGAAACCTGGATTTCTGTGTTATTGGGAGCATTTTTTTCCCCTCAAGCCCTTGCAGTAGCTTTCCAAGGTAGTTCAAAAATCTGGGGCAGGTCAGGCTGCAGAGTATGGCTGTGCCCTTGTGCCTTTGTCCCTTGCTCTAGTGGCTGAAAATCTGAAAGAAGACACGGTTCAGCTGTGGGTTTGGTGCCATTTCAGGCTCTGGGAGGAGCCTGAGTTCTGCCTGCAGGTGCATCTTTTCTGCAGGGCTTGGCCAAGTGCATCTCTGGGTCTTGCCCTCCTCACCACCCCCACCCTCCAGTCTCCTCTGCCAGCTGATTTAAATCGTAGTGGCAAATCCTTGTGGGATTGCTCTGTAGAAAACAGGCTGTGCTTTAACTGGCTGGTGATCTCAGTGAGAGCAACAAGCTTTAAAAGCTGTGTGCCAATCCTGGGCTCAAAACACCCCTTGGAAAAAGAGCTTCCTAGTTTCTGGCTGAATGTGGTAATCTAATAGTAAGAGGTCACTCCTAGTGTGAGGGCAGAGAGCTGCAGGAGGTTTAAGGAGGGAACTGAGTGTGCTTACAGCATGCCAACAAATACCTGGAAATATTGGAATGAGCCCTGAGGAGCTGCCGCGAGCCTCACTTTTGAAGATGAGTGAGTTGCATCTCTGAGGGCTTCTGTGGGGAAGAGGCAGGGGAGTGGGCTGGAAGGGAGGATGTGGCAGCTTCATCTTAACATGGAGGTGTGTTTTGGAGAGGAACAGCTCAGCCTGGGCTGTCTTTTCATTGCTGCAATGGGTGGCAGTTACGTGATCCAGTGGTGGCTTCATGGCAAAAAATTTGTCCCTTTGTCATTCTTCTGCTTTTTTCTTTTCCCTGCTCCCCTCACCTGGAGCAAGGTGTCCTCTAAGTTAGATTTAGGATAAGAGAAGGGAAGTCCACGTGTTCAACTTAATGACTGGTTTCAGTGCATGCAGTCTGAATGCAAAGCAGGGGTAAGTGCAGCCAAGAAAATATTGTGGGTACACAAGCATGTGTGCATGTGTTGGGAGAGGCTATAAATAAATAAATTCCATATATCTATGCATTATACTACACTGTAATTTGCATTTCTCTTATGCTGATGGTACATTTTCTGCCAGTGTAGGTGGCAAACCCTTCTATGTGATATTTGCCAATATTGAGAGCACCTGTGGACTCTCATGCCACTGTTCTTTGCTGCCCAATGGACATGGGAAGAAAACTGCAATGTGTGTCTGCTCTCTCCCACCTTCCCCCTACATCTTCCCCAGCTGATTTGACCAGGTCACTCCCCACCTTTGATTCTTTCCTCTTATTTAAAGACCGCCTGTGGCTGCATTGTCTGGGAAAGCTCTGGCAGAGGCTTCAGAGCCGTACTTCCACCTCACCAGAGAAACAGGCTCTCATTAACAGCCCTCGAGGAGGGGGAATATGCTGCTGCCTTCAAAGCAGCATCAGAGGTGCCAAGCAAACTGCTGGCCCTCAGTGGGTGGAGCTGTGCTGAAGGCATCAGCCCCCTGAAAACCCCAGCTGGTGAGAGCAGAAGGGACGCAGGTCCCACTCTGCGGTGCAGGAGCTGCTGTGGCTCCATGGGTCCCAGAGACACGAGGTGAGCAGGGTGTAACCAGCTCTGGTACCAACACAAGTGCAGCAGGAGCACGACCCAGCTGCTGGCTTGACCTCTGGGGAGAGTTTCCAGCCACGTGCTGCTGTCAGCAGGGGCTGCTGGTTATCCCAGTTCGCTCAGGACTGCGGTGCCATCAGAGCTGCTCCATCCTCAGAGGAGATGTGCCCTCATCTGCTGTCAAGTGAAGCTGTGCCGAAGCTCGGGAGCCAAACCCCTCTCCCCAGCTGCTCTCTGAACACCTTTGCCAGGCTCTGTCTCCTTCCTCAGAGCTGCACCTCGGTGGATGAGCTCCAGATGGTTGGGTGGGAGCCTCGCCAAGCACGGAGGTCTATCAGCACTGTTAGGGATGACTGCAGGCTTCCTGCTGGGAAGTGGGGAGAGATCTGTTGGCTTCTTATTGTAGTCTCCTAAAAGAGTGCTCTCATAACCAGTCTTGGCTTTCCTGTGAGTCTAATGAGTTCTTTTCCCTTTTCCAAAATGTCTGAGGCCAGTCAGTCCTGAACTATCCACAGCATCTCTTAGTCTGATTCCCCCTTGTCTGGAAGCATATCCGATGAGTGCAGTGGGGTGGAGGTAGGTTGGATTTCGGCCATCCTTTGGCTCCTGCCATGAGTGCATAAACTTTTATCTTTTCAATGTTACCATTAAGGGAAGGGGGGGAAAAAAAGGAAACTAAACCACAAACAACTGCATTAAAATAATAATCAGAGCCTCATGAAAGAGCACAAAACCCCAGTAAACTCTCTGTGCTTTGAAACTTGAATCTTATCTCCCCCTGTCAAGGTTAATTGTTGCTGGGTTCAAATCATGGACAAGCTTTCATTAAGACTGGAGATGAGAGCCATGGCTGGGCCAGGTCCATCTCCGGGTGGTTTGGAGCAGGGTTGAATTTGGTCCAGCCTGTTAAGGAGGGAGTTACATCTGTAAGTACACATTTCATTACAGGCGTTGGATTTAAATCTGATCTTTAATGTTTCTTGAGTGTCTTCTCCCAGGGTCATAATCTGTGGAGCTATTTTAAAGGTAGTCACTTAATTTCTTTCCATATAACTTTATTTCTTTCCATATCCTGTTGAAGACTAGAGCGTGATCAGATCTGGAGAGCTTAGGAACAACTGATAAGAGTTCCCCTGCATGAGAGACCCTTTTATGTGGTGAGGAGCAAGCAGTCTGTCCTGGGAAGAAAGTCCTCCTCATTTCTCAGTTAATTAACCTACCAAGAGCCAAGGACTGATTTTTATTTTTGTTTTTGGACCACTGCAGAGTTGCTGTTGCAGCCCAACCCGTGTGTTGTTGTGGTTGCTGCTCTTGCAGCTCGTGTTCTTTTAAAGGGATACTTGGAGGAGATGGGCTTTTAAGAGCATTAACAATGAAAAAACCACTAAACCACATCACAGCATTAAAAAATACATTAATGAAAAGGGCATAATGAGTATTGGAAATAGTTTTATACCTCCTTGGACTAGGAAATATAAATACATATATTCAATGACCGTTCCCCCCTGCCTCCCACAGAGTCGTGTTTTGAACTGGTGAGATAAATTTGGGAGACAGTCTTCCACATGCAGAGAAGTTGAGGTTATGGTTCTGCTTTGGTAAATCACAGAAACTGTTGAATGCTTGAATTTGCTCAACCTTAAGAGGGTGTTATTGGTGTTGTCTTCACCTCTGCACCATCTCCTGGGATGCTCAAGGCCAAAAGGAGGCTGAGGAGATATTGGAAGGAAAGAAAATGAACATATTATCCCACTTTCCGCCCTTTTTATGAGGTGGGTAAGAGAGTTGCTTGTATCAGTGCTGGGAATCTTCCCTGGTGTTTGTGTTAGAACTAGCAAAGGGGAAAACAAGCTTGTTTTGGAAACAGCAGTGGTGGATTGTTTCCCTGTTGGTGTGGTTTTTTTCAGGAGTTTCCATGGCTATTATCAGAACTTTTCAAACTTTTAATACCAAATGAAATTCATTAATTCTTTTCCAAACTCCTTTCTCCCAGCTGCACAGTGACCTTGGAAAGCATCTTTGACAGTGGTGGTTTTGCAGGGCTGAGCCTTTGGTGGTTTCTGGGTTCTCCTGGTATAAAGCTGTGGAGCTATGGGATGTGTAGCCACCGACTGCCAAGGCCTTGAAGGAGTCTGTGGCCCACAGAAGAGTCCAAAGTGCTGCAGGATTGGGCATGCAGGATCTTTCCTTGGCTACAGAGATGCTGTTTTGACACAAGGAGCCCTCAAACTTGGCTAATGGGATGTGGCCAGCCGTGACTTGACATGATTGCTTAGCATTCCATCTCCACCTTTCCCCCAGCCCGCTGCTTTCCCATGGCTTGTTTTCATTTCCTTGCTAATTGAAGCATGTCTGATGTTGGCAGGAGGAATTTCTGTGTGGTGCACAGGTCAGGGAGATCCGGCTGGAGTTGGGTTTTGCAGGTGACGTTCATGTAGGGAGGTGGGGGAGCGGGACAACAGAGAGGTCACGGAGATGGGAGCTGTGGGAAGTGCTGCTGTGGATGGTGGGGAAGTCTGGGAAGGAGAATGCAGTGGGAGGAATGAGGTTAAAACATGTAAATGGGTGCAATCTGTGGGGATTTGTATAACTTGCTGCTGTCAGAGACACTGGAGTGTCTGCTCCCTCTCTGTGGGCACCAGCCCCTGGCACCCTGGGCCATCACGTGCCATCCTTGCCCGGCACAGAAGTGCTGGTGATAAGCAGGTGTCCCTCACTGGTGTGTGGAAAGAAGAGTCAGCTTGCTTTGGGAATGTTTTCCCCAAATCCAGCTTCAGCCCTTACGTGGGGCTCAGCCCACTCCCTCTTGCTGTGACTGACAGAAACCAGAGCTCTGCTCTTTGTGTGGGTTATATCCACCAGCAACCAGCTGGTGCTGGTATTTGATATCAGCTGGGAAACCCATCAGGAAGCTTTGATTGTTCTTTTTTCTCTTTCATTTTTTAAATTTCCATCACCTTTTCCAGCTTGCTCCCCACACTCTGCTTGGTCTCTCTGGTTCAGCCACTTCCACGTGCCCCAGCAGTGGGGAGGTGGGAGCTCACTTGGCACAGGGATCTGCACTGTGCCAAGCTATAGGAACATCCCTGATGTCTCACCTTGGGCAGTCTGAACTCGGCATCATTTCTATAAAACTGGAGAAAAAAGGCTGCTTAGCTCTGGAACACTCTTTTTTTTTTTTTTTTTTTTTTCCCAATCCAATGCATTTCCATGCCTGATAGATGTGCAATTTATTCAAAGCAGTCCTTAGAAAGCTACAGGCTGTGGCTTTTAATTTTCATGTGTGTTTATTTTTATGAAAAAATCCCACGTTTTCTCCATTAATGGGTGAGTGGTATTTACTTTAGATACAGCAGAAATCTGATGTTGAGCTTCAAATTAGGCAAATCTCCATTTATTAAAACCCTAAGTGCCTCTGTTTCCAGGTTTTTTCACGGTACATTTGGGCTCTGTGTTGGAAACTTAAGGCTGACCAGCCTGAGCTCAGATCTAGCAGGAAGGGATCTAACAGTCAGTCTGACTTCTAGGCTCTAGTAAAGGCTGGTGCCATAGAGGGGTGTGAAAAGCCTTTCATGTGGCCAGAGGAGGACCCTCCAGAGGCCAGCCTGGGTGGAAGAAAGTCTAGGAGCAAGGCAGAGACAGGAATTCATCCTGTTGGAGTCACAGGATAAGGTTTCAGTTCTGGGGGCTGGTTCCTTTGCTCTAAAGCAAACAAAGCCTCGGGTTTGACTTTGCTCATTTGGTTTTTCATTTTCTGGAAATGTGTTGCTTTATCGAGTGGTGCTGGAAGCCTCCAAAAAGCTTGGTTTGCAATGGGACACTTGTGCAATTTTGTCTTTTTGAAAGACTTCTGTGTGTTGGTTCTAGTCAGCTGAGGAGGGTCTGGTGGACCCTCTTATAACCAGTGTCTCCAGTTTATTAACAGAGTACTGAAGTTTCAAGGGGAGGTGGCACTGCTGTGCTTTCCAAGCTTTGCATCCAGCTCAGTGTGACCACGTGCCTTGCAGGCACCATCATTAGCAGATAATTGCCCCCTTCTGAAATCAGGTGAAGCTTTTGGACTTGCCTTTGATTTTTGTCCAGTGCCAGATGAGTACTGGAAGGCTCTCCCTCCTGTCCAGAGGGGATTAGCTCCCAAGGATCTCAGGATGAGAGAGGTCAATAGCAGCTGTAACAATCTGTCCCTCTGGCACTTGATACTGTATTAGGGTGGATGCCCCATTTTTGGAAGAGGAAAGCAATTGCTCTCTACTTGCACAGGCCAGTTTGGCTCTGTCACACCCTTCTGCAGTGTTCTGGTCCTGGTATTATATTAATTAGAACTGGAAATAATAAAGCCAAGAGTTAGCCCAGCAAGGAGTTAAAAAACCCACCCCAGCCAAGATATTGACATCTCCCTGCCCCTCCCAGCATTCAAAATGCCCATAAGACTTCTGTGAGCTTTGGAAAACTACACCAGCAAATGAGCTCTGTGCAGGGAATTGTATCCAGATGCCGGGGTGGTGGTTGTGAGGACCTCTGCCCTCAGCTTCCCTCTCTGCAGCCATCTTCCCCTCCTGGAATAATGAGGCCCATTGCTAAATAAATAACATTAAATATCACACCTTCTCCTCACCTTCTATGCCAGGCCAAACCAGCCTGACATGACAGGCTTGAGGACAAGCAAAGCTAATCCACCAGTTTATCTCCAGTGTGCTGTATAACTGAGTTCATCCAATCAAATCTGTGTAACAAAGCTCTGGAAGAGTGAAGGGAGAGCTACAGCTTCATTGTAGTTCAACCAAGAATCATTTTCTCATTTTCTTTATTGTTTTATGACAGCTCCTGTGTGTTGGTGAGGGCCAGAAAAGATGGACACCTTACAAATGTTTCTGTCCCCCGTATCACTGGCATTTCATATCCAGATTGAAAATGAAAGGAAATTTTGTAGATTGGATCAGCCATAGTGAGGAGATATCTGGGTCAAAATGTCCAGCAAGGAAGAGCTTTACTCCTGCATAAAGCTAAATATGAGTTTGATCTGTGCTTTTTTTTTTTTTATTTTATTTCATCCTCTTATTTCCCCTGAACACACAGTTAGGGAAGAAAGGGATTAAGACCAACTCATTTTATGGTGTCTTCATTTCAGAGATGCAATAAAAACATAGAGCACAATGAGAAGTTACAAGCTCAGCCCTCTTTTGCTGAGTAAAGATGTTTAGGGAGTGTTTTGGATAAAACCTCTGCAGTGAAACCCTGCAGTCATTCCAGCTGAAGGATTCCCAGCTTTTCTTTGTTTTCAGTTTGGAGTAAGTGTTATATCCAGGAGGAAAAGGGAAGGATTGGACCACCTTTTCTGCAATGCCTGTGAAAATATATTTTGTAGGGGTCCAGCTCAGCCAAAAGGCGACATGTAGGTTTTTTTCTCCAGATGGAAATGTTTCCCTTTTGGGTGCTTTCTTTTTTTAGGAATGCCTTGTATCTATCCAGTGGGTGTGTCAGCTGCAATGTTTGAAAGTTTTAATTCTTCTCCATCTCTAAATTCGTCTTGCAAGAGGTGTTTTGGCCATGTAAGAAGTCTTAAACTTTTCAGAGGAAGGTGCTGAGGGGTGTGGCGAAGTAACAACTCCTGTCTCCCCTCCTTATTCTTGTCAGCCTTGGGATTCCCTCATGGGCTGGGTAAGAGGTGGCTGCTGGAATGGGAGCATCATCCCAATTCCGATGGCACGTCCTGCTGGGGCACTGGTTCCTGTCCAGGTGAGCTGAACATGCCGGATGCAGCAGCCTGAGTTCAGTAGGCGTTATTTAAAGCAGACATAACACTGCAGGCTTTTCATTTTGGGGGTACCCCAAGCTGAGAGATTGCAGAGATCAGGCAGAGTCAGGAATGGAAGGAGCAGGAAAAATGAGTGTGTTATCCAGAACCTTGAATTGCCCTCATCCTCCATCCAGGTTCCTGAGCTGACCTCCTCCAGCTCCCTTGCTGCAGAGCTGGGCTTCACCAGAGACCCCTCTCCTTACCCGCTCTGCTTACACAGCTGGGCCTGAAGCACGCTCTTGCAAAACATACATTCAGTGCAAATATTATCCCTATACATCCTGCCCCTGTTATTTCTTATGAGCAGGATCAGCAGCTGGAGCATGTACCTGGAGTCCCATAGGATGCTGGAGCCACCCTGAGACACATCACCTCAGGAACGAATCCTCTCCCAGGTCCACGAGGGAACTGGAAAAAGGGGCTGGACAGTCCTGTGGCCTGGGATGCGCTGTGTTTTGGCCTTGGAATGGGCTGTGCTCAGCCAGGCTGTTTCAGACAGGCAGTGGATCCTGAGAGAGGTTTTGGTCCATGGGAGGAACGACGTGGCTGGTTTTGTGCAGCTCATTATGCTCCCGTTGCCGATTCCTAAATGGAGTCCTGTCGCTGAGACAGACCAGGTTTGCTTTTACTAAAAACACAGGGGTGGGGTTTTTATTTTTCTTGTACCAAAGTATGAAACTTTAGATGGCCATCTCTGTGCCTGGTCACCTCTGAGGTTTTTTTTTCTGCTGACATTCACCTTGATAAGCTACAAAGAGGTACAAACTACAGTGGCTCGCCGCGTCTTGACTAGTGTCTCGCTTTGATATAAATCCTCAGGGTAAAAAAAACACCTTGTGCAGCAAAAGCAAAGGCTGGAGTCACTTTCATGAGGCAGGCTTAGTCCCCCTGGAGGACTGACATCCCCATTTTTGAGGCCTAATTGCATGAAGTCTCCTGTGATAATTTCTTAGACAGCGATGAAAAGCGGCTGGAGCCAGCCTTCGGCATTGAGGGGGACGAGCCCAGCGGGTCGCTGGAGTGTCTTGATAGGGCAACAAAGACATCCAAAGGCTGGGACAACAGTGATCCTGTCGTATGGGCTTAAAGCCTTTTTTCATCCCTTGCAAACCCAGGTTCCCGGGGTTGATCAATATTAAACCGCTTCCTCAAAGATGCACCTTGTGATGGTATTCTCCTGCTGAAGGGTTGCTCCTGTTGCAGTTATTGTTGGCTTTGAGTGGAGGCAGTGTTTGTAGGAGTCACCCTTTGACACTGGGCTAATGGTGTCAGCCTGGCCACGCAGGGCCATGGCAAATACCCACCAGCAGCATCTGTGCCTGCCCAGAGGGACCACAGTCCAGGCTCCCTGATGCTCCCCAGATCTGCAGCAGCAAGCTGGAAGTGTTCTGTTCCTCGCTCCCCTCTTCACTCCCCATAGCAGGATCAAGCAATGTGTTACCCTGCACTGAGGGGGTGAGAGAACGTCCCGACCCGTGGGCTCAGCTTGTAGCAGCGTGTGGGGTATTGATTTGTAGCCTTCAAAGGATGGCAGGGCATAATGAGTTGGGCAGCTGCCAACAGCTCCGTGTCACCAGAAGCCTGTGACTCTCCATGTGTTAAAGCTTTGCTGCTCCTCAGTAGTTCAGATGGCTTTGTGTCTGTCAGGGCAGGCACAATTTGTCAGGTTCTTGGGGTGAGCCTACATTTTCTGAACCCTTTTTGAAGCTATTTCTGCATTTGATTTGACAGCCTAAAGCCCACAGAAGGGAAGAACGTAGCTGGTTTGTAGGCATGCAGCCCTCACGTTTAACCTGGACATCATAGCCCGCTCATAAACCCCAAGTAACAGCAGTTTTGAAAGCCCTCTGCAGTATTGATTTATAATTTTCTGCAGCATCAGCATCACTTTAAAGAACAAGGGATTTTGTAATGCATTTGTAAATTATTCCTATAAGTACTTTAAGTGCCTCATGGGAGGGCATGTTTGCTCATGATGCTTTGTAATTTATTTCTTCTCCTGTTTTTCAGCTGTACAATGAAACATTTGTGAATATCCAGGAATGAGGATCCATCCAGGAACGAGGATCCTTAGAGATGGCATTGACATGTACCAGGCTTACTTGAAAACCCTTGTATTATCTGCAGGAAGGAGAAAAGGAAGGTAGGAATAAGGATGAGAGTTTCCTGAACCTATGTGGCAAGTTACAAGCTCCTGACAAGTTATAAACATGGTCAGTTTGCTTCTTGAATCCTCTCCCGGGGGTCCCCACTGGGGACTTTGTGCACTGGACTGTCTTTGCTAAGTACTGCTGGTGGTGGGACTCTCTTAGCTTGGGTTTTATTATGCAGTGTCATTCTCTGTGGATGCAATCAGTTGTATTTTAGAACTACACAGTTTTACTGTTGGTTCTAAGAGTGGCTTTGTCCAGGTCTAACCTTGGATGTCTCGGCCAAACACAATTTATGTTATCTTCAGCAGAGCCACATTTTGACTCTCAAGAGTGTTGTTTTACCCACTTTCTGTCTAAGTCCTTGGTAGACTGTTTGATGTTTAGCTGGTAACCTCAGATCCTAAAGGATTCCAAAAGCAGCTGTCCCAAAGTGTGAAGTTTCAGGTGTAACTCAGAGAAGACTTCAATGGCCAAACGTATGCAAGGGGTGAAAAGCCTCAGTTGACTCTTGCTGGTGTGAGCAGGGTTATGTCATCCCAGATACTTTTTGAGTAAATAAGTGGCTTTGTTGTACATTATTTGAAAGAAACCCAACACGAAATTTACTCTGTTGACTTCACTGACCTCAAAAACTCTCACAGCCACCTAATCTGGCTCATTGCCCTGTTCTGTGTGGATTTGTTACGGGGATGTAAATGCTGGTTGAAATCTTACAAAGGCAAAATTTTCTCTAGTGGGAAGGTCAAGAGATTGCTGTTCAGTACATAGACAGAGAAATAGTCTTTATTTCTGGCTCCATGTTGGGATTTCCAGCTCGGTGCTCTTCCAGGCGTGCTCATGGAATGCCAGCAAATCCTTGTAGGTGAGGCAGGGCACGATGGTCCTTTGACAAAACAATCCTGAGGGGCTGAGATTCCATCAGCGTGCCCCCATCTGCTCAGATTAGCTGACACAGAACTAACAGTGGTTGTATGGCTCAGGGCATGAAGTAAATACCCGTCACGTTGATCTCTGGAGCAAAGGAATTGTTTGTGGCGTCTTGACCTGCCCTGAACTCCTGGGCAATCACAAAGGATTATTGATAGTTACAGCCCAAATGCAGCGAGCAGTACCTTTTGCTCTGTGCAAACACACTGTGCACGCTTGTGAGACCAATTAGGAGTCCCAGGGACTGCCCGAAATTCATTCTTGTTTTGCTTCTGACCTCCTGGCATGTCCTCACTCACACAAGAAGTTGTTCTGGAGCGCCTGGTCACGGGCACCAGGTGTTTGCCCCACTGTGGCCAGCTGTCCCTGCTACCCAGCCACTTGTCTGTGCTAATAAACACTTCATGCCCAAGTCCTGAAGAATGGACCAAAATGCCTTGATGAACCTGGAAAGCCCCAAAAACGTGTGTAACCTCTGTTTTGGAAGCCCAGTCACCCCTGATGTGTGGGCCTCTTGCCTGGAACAATTATCTGCTCGGTGAAGATCTTGCAGACAGCTTGGAAGTGCCTTTTGCCCTCCCTTTCATCCATCTGGCCATTAATGGGTTGTTGGGGGCTGCAGAGGATTTAGCCCGACCAGCAGAGGTTGCAGCTGGCCTGGTGGCAATCCTGCTGCTCCCAGCCCTGGCTCCGTGCAATAATCCACACGTTTCCCTGCCTTGCTCCCCGAGCCAGCTGTGGGTGTGTGCCGATTACACCGCCGGGCTTGACATCAGCTCCCGACTCATCACTGCAGCTTGGCTGCAAAACCAAGGGGATCTCTTTCTTCTTTATGTGAAGAGCGTGATTGAGTCCTCCTGTTTCTGTGCAAGAGCCTGGAGCAGCTGCCTCCGTTCTCCCCTGGCTGGACTGTGTTTCTCAGGATACAGGAGGGATGCCAACAAAGCAATGTCTCTCCTGGGAGAGGGTTGGATGGATCGTGTTAGTGGAGCTCCAGCAGAAAGCTTCACTCACGAAGGGTGTGGGGAGTAGCAGCTGATCCAGACCAAATGATGACTTAACCTTGCCTGAAAATTAAGATGTCGTTCCTTCAATTTTTGCCCTGCTGGAAAACTGAAATATTTTCATGAAACCCAACTTTTTTTCGTGAGAAAACCTTCTTTCTATCCAAAGCCTGCCTGTTGGAACGCTCCCCACCAGCTCTATTGGTGGGCTGGGGAGTTTTCCAGGACTCGCCTGAAGTTTCCATCAGGCATCATAAGGCATTGTTGTTTTTTTTTTTTTATTTGTTTATTTGTTTGCTTTTTAAGGCAACCAAGCAACATAACTGCTGGCAAGAACTTTAGTACCTGATTCATCCTTGTAAGATGCTCTGTAAAGCAAGAAGGCATGTTCCAGAGCTATCTGCAACTTGCTTTTAAAACTGAATTTTCTCTAATACCCCAAGCAAGACTTAATAAATGGCTCAAGTGTTTGTCTCAATTTAGGTGCTTAAATGGTTCTCAGTTTGTTTCAGATGAGGCATGTTGCATTTATCCCATGACCCTGTAAACACAATTTGCCTTGCCATCCCGTAAGTAGCCCCTCTCTCCTTTCAAACGTTATTTTTGTTCACCTTCCTGGCCTCCACTTTTAAATAAATATATTAAATTCAGAGGAGCGTGGTTCTCTGCTTCCCACTCTCCTGGTTTCCTTGAGGTCAGCAAGGGTTCCACCAGTTTACACTGACAGTTTTGATGTCAGCTCCACATTTCTTTCTGGCCTTTCATTTGAAAGCTATTCTGGTGGAGAACAAATTTTTGGCTGTTTAGAGAGTGGAAAGGAGCCTCAGGGAATGTCCTTTTTTTCTCAGTGCCAGTAATATCATGACTGGAAAACAGTTCCTTTCTTTTCCTTTTGTGCCTTGGTGCAGCTGAAAGGTGCTGGAGAAGACCCTGGAAAGGGAAGGTCGTGCAGAGGGAGGAGAGGATGGGACATCCTTCCTGCAAAGGGAGGAGCAGGGTGGCCTCTGGCTATCTAGCACATAACGTAACTCCACCCATCACATCCTGGAAATGACTTCAGACTGGCTTAAGGATGGAACACCACCAAGGAATGACATTTTACTTGGATTTTTATAGTTCTAGGCAGAGTCTCTGCCCCGGGTCTGGTTGGTAACTGAGCTCATAACTTTGGCTTCCACTGCTTTGCTGGGGTTCATTCCTGTGCTTTGAAATGTGACTATTCATGAGGCAGTACCAGCGTTTTTTCCACCCCCTTCTCCTGAGTGACTTCCCTTCCTTGCTGTTCTTGTCCTGCTTCAGGCTTAATTACACCAGTCAGGAGAGATAGAGTTGAAATAGTCACAGCTTTAAGTTGAAGACTGTTTGCTGCATTAAGAAAAAGGCTTAATTCCCTCTCCATCAAGCTTATGATATTAAAACCAATGATTCTCCCTCTTTTCTAATTAGTTTTATTGGTGTGAGCTGCCATGCTGTGCTCAGATACTGTGACTGCAATGCACTTGATACCTGAGCAAAGAAGGGGCAGGTAATGGCTAAAAGACTGTGCAGGTCTTCCTCCTCACTGGGACCTCTCCTGAGTGCTAGAAAATCTCCAGGATTGGTTTTCCTCGTGTTTCTTGCTGTTCTAGGCAGAAATGACTTTTAAAAAAGGAGCATTAAGGTGGTCCTGAAAACATGTCTCAGGGAAAAGAGGGGTTGAGACGCTCAGCTACTGTGATGATGGATGTTTTTTGTGAAGGGAAGATGTGCCCATTCAAAAGTAGTTGTGCTTCCATGTGTATATTCCACAGACTTGCCTTGGCAGAGCAAATCCTCGCTGCACTGCAGGTTAGGTGAGAAGTGACTGGGCAGCCACCTACACAGTCACTGTGGGGTGACTGCTCTGTGCCTTTTTTCTGTCATTCCTGATCTGGAAGAGAGAGAGTCCTGTAAAGAACTTCCCAGCACTGGAAAGTTTCTGTGAACTGGCATTCCTTGGCTGTGAATATTCATGTGCAACTTGTTTCTGGAGCAAAAACATGAGCAGGGCTGTGGTGCTGCGAATTGCAAGCGAAAGTGTTAATTTTCACACAGTTGTAAAAGAAATCCCACTTTGTGAAGATTTTGATTCAGTCAGAGGTGAAGTTCCTGTCAGCTTTAAAGGGTGCAGATCTGAAATGCTGAGTTTGAATATTGAGACCCTCTTAAAATACTTTGTTTCATCGGAAAGATTCCCAGGCTCTCTCAGCATGTTACTTTGTCAAACTCACCTTTTTTTTCCCGGAGAGAGGTTGGAGCTTGACTTGTTATTCAGCTTTCTATTGCAGCTTTGTTTAGTGGAGTTTATACATTCTTAGATCAAACATTATACAATCTGACCAGGAATCATGCAATCACAGTGGGAGATGGGAAGGAACAGCATAATTTATTCTATAAACAAAGGCATCATCTACATTAAAGTACAAGTTGGTTAATAAAATGGGTTTTAATGCAATAGAAAAAATAAATATGCAGCTTTCCCTGAGCTGTGTTTAGAAATAGTTGCACTCAGATGAGGAATGTGGCACTCGTGTTCCCACAGAGGCTGCCTTCATCTCCTGAAAGCAGCTACCCTGGCCCATCTTGTCTGGGAAGACTAGAGGGATTTGACCAGACCCCTTTTGTAAAATGGAATGGGTAATGAATGCCAGCAGAAGGACTACACTACATTTAATATTTCCTCTGAGATGAACCAGCTGCTCTAGGCTGGGATCATGCGCAAGCTCATGCTGAGGAGAACTCTGAGGATACTGAGAATGGGCATAAATAAAAAGGTGATGTCAAAAGATAGTAGGTCTTCTTGTTATCTGCAGCTTGTTCTGGAGGATGCCTGTGTCAGACCCTTGTAGGACAGCTTTGCTGCTAAAGTTGTGACTTTGGTAAAATTTCCAAATTACTGGGTGGACAGAGGATCCTTCTGAGTCTTTGCTGGACAGCCAGAAGCTGCAAAATTTACTGAGTGAGATCGGTGTTATGGGCAGAGGCTGGTGAGTCAAGCTGCTGCTTCTGGATCTGAGGAGGAGGAGAGTTGGGGGAGATTGTCCCCTTTTTTCTGAGGATGTATTGCAGCATGGGCAGGGACCTACCTGCACTACAGACCCGGGAAGTATCAGCTGGATTAAAACTCGCTTTATCCAAGAAGCGTTATAAAAGCTCCTAGCAGAGGAGAAAGGCTAACTTCAGGGAAGGTAGTGGTACAACTCCCCTTAGCATGAGCCAGGAGAAGATTTCATCCTGGAGCCGCAGCGAGTACAACCAGCATTTCTCCTGGAGCATAAACCAAGAGTTGCCAGGAGTTATTGCTCACGTGTGCACACAGGAGTGCTCAGAGCCTGGCCACTGAGACCTTTCCTTGGGGATCCATATAAAATACCTCTCACAAAAGCTGCCCTGTGCCTGAGCAGAGGAACTCCTGCTCGTGATGTTAAAAATGGTAAAAAAAAAAAAAAAAAGAAGAACCCGCCACCCCTTTTTTCACACACACACAGTCACACCCCTCTTATCCTCCTGCCAGTGTGGCGGAGATCTCAGCACAGCTGAACAGCACACACCGTATGGGACACTGAAATTGCTGCCTGGGAAGTGCTTTCAGTCCCTGCTCTGAATACTGCCAATGCAAAAAAATGTCCCCTTTGTCATGGTGGTGAATGAATTTTCTTGTTCCCCTTTCTACTTGGATTTATGTTAACCCTGGCTTTCAGCCGAGTTTGATCTGCTCACTTTATTGTATTGCAAACAGTAGTCAATAGCTCTTCAGCTCGAGATCGCCTGGATTTATTTTCAGGTCAAGTCAGCTCTCCTTGACCCAAGTCTGAACCAAAATACGTTCCCAGAAGATTCCCCGACAGGATACGGGATCCAAAGACAGAGTGACATTGTAACGAGTTCAAGGTTCGGGCTCAGTACAACAGAGCCCCTGTTGGTGCAGGGGAGGCACCGAGCAATCCTTCTTGTTTCAGAGCTGAGTCCTCTCCTGGGGCAACTCACAGCAGATTTTGTCACCCATCAGTCACTCCTCTTCACGAGCAACATCGTGCCATAAAACCATGGAATGGTTTGGGTTGGAAAGGACAGTAAAGCTCATCTCACTCCACCCCCCTTCCCCAGGCAGGGACATCTTCCACTAGACCAGGTTGCTCCCGTCGCATTCCTGGTGTTTGTGGTCTGAAGGGGGACCAGTCCCAGCTCCTTATGGATGTGTTTGCATGGCTCTAACACGCCTGCGTGGAATTTGCTATGCAGGCTTTAAGCAACTGATGAGATGGTGTGCATTTTTTTAATTATTTTTATTTTAAGGAAAAGTGTGATCTCTTTTGGGGACTGCCTGGCACAGAGGCAGGGCCGACTGATACTGCATTGTGAAGTGAAAAACAGCTTTGAGGACTTGTGGCTAAAATGGAATGAACTCATGGATTTATCCTGGATGATAAATCTTTCTTCAAAAGAAGGCAGCCTTATGTTTGGTACAATAGACTGTTTATTTCTTTTGTGGAAAAAAAAAAAAGAAAAGAAGTGGCGTAATCAGATAGAATTAGCTTTCCAGGGGCCCTGGGCAAAAGCTAAAGCTCAGACTGCCTCCTTCTTCTGCTCACATTGGATTATATGAGTAGTCTAAGACCTCTCTGCCTTCCTACAGCATTGGGCTATGAGCTGCTGCCAGTGTGCCTTGAATATCAATCCAGTGTTAAACTCCCCAGCAACTCCACAGAAATTAAGTGTCCAAGTGTTTGGCTGGTATAAACTGTTTGTTTCGGCTGGGAACCTGGCCCAGGTATGGAAAAAAAATGCAGCCTTTTTAGTGCTTTTCATCTCAAACAGGTATTGGATACACATGGCAAATACTAAGGTACAGCTGGCTTAGTGTTGCATTAAGAGTCTGTGGGGTGCGTGCGCTGACTTTGTTGTTTGGGCTGTTCGTGGTTAATGTTTTATCAGCCCTTTTTCATTTTATCTAGACATTTAATTCCCTGGGAACAGCCCCGTGTGCAGTTCTGTGATGCCCCAAATTTCACACCTCGTTGGGATGTTGGGGAAGCTGTCAGCGACATAGCTGGGCAGAGGGAAGGAGGGAAGCGGGAAGTCCACAGGAGTTTGCACGGGGACAATGCAGTTGGCGTGATAAGCAAATCCCATCTTTTCTGATGGGTCAAGTGGGTTATCTGTGCCTGAGCTGGCTGAGAGGGTGATGTGGTCAAAGGGGCATGAATTGTTTTAGGGCCCAGGAGCTGCTCAGCGGTCGCTGTTATCTTGTGCAGAAACCTTAAACTGATTTTTCCCCTTGTTCCACTGGAATAAAATACTTTGGATTGTGAGTTACCACAGAGGAAGGACAAGGACACGAGCAGTTACTGTACAGTAAGTTATGTTTGCTGAACCCCTTCCTGTAGCTGTTGTGAGAGTTTTTGTCACGATCCACAGGTTCCTCCTGAGGGAACAGGAGACAGCAGGGCTCCTCAGGGACCTGTGCTTAGGGTGAGTGTCTGGAGAATGTGGGCAGGAGTCTCATCCCAGTGCCCTCCGTGCTCGGAGCCAAGCTAGAGGAGTTCAAACCTACGTCCCACGTGGGGCTGTGCTGACCACCCTGTTACAGGTACGGAGGGACAAAGGGAGGAGGCATGTGCCTGTTTCAAAGGAACACAACATTTGTGGGGTCAGGAGAGAGGTGGGAAGCCAAAGATGGAGTGGGACCAATATGTGTGGAAGGGGGTCATGAGACCAGTCCCACACTTTGACTTTATTTACTTAACATTTTCAAGGAGTTGCTGCTAAATGGGGGTGACTGTCATTCTCAGCTCCCATGCTCAGGCTTAGCTCCAGGAACTCCAGTCCAGCTCTGCTGACTGTCAGCAGCTGGAACTTGGGCCCTGTGTTTAATGTCCCTTCCTCGGTGCTCATGCAGTCGGTTTTCCTTGCCAAGATTATATTTATTTTCCTTCCTAAAGGACTGCTCTAAACATCATACTTTAAAACAATATGCCTTTTTCCCCCACAGAGAACAATATGATATGCCACCGTTGAATTAATATGTCCATGAAAAGTGAATATAATCTCCCCAGTAGATCCCCTTTCCAAAAGATTTATGATTTAATGAATTTTTTATTTCTTACCGGCCCCTAATATTCAGTCATTTTACACCTAGCAGGACTCTTTCCCATGGAAGCAAGGGAAGGTAGGGGGGATCCCATCACCCTAATTCCAACTCCTTTCTTTCCTCCCTGTCCCTGGTGCGCCACTTGTCACCAATGCAGGTTTTCCTGCCATAGCATGGCTTCTGTCAAAACCTGCCCTTGCCACGTTAATGTTGCCCTGCTAGTTTGAGACTGTGCTGTGCTTGGCTGCTCCAGGCAGGATTCTGGCTCAGGGTTTGGTTTCATCCTCCTCATGGTCACACTCCAGCACGTCCTCTAATAAAGGGCAGTAATGCCAATTATGAAGCAGCAAATAACATCCATAGGTAACACCTTTATTTAGTGGAAAGGGTAAGAGGGAAATGAACTGTGAAGGAGAGAGAGCCATCTCCAGCAGTTATTAAAACAGGGGTAATATTCCTAATTGCACCACAATTGCTTTCTCTGAAAGCTCTCATCACATTGAAAATAGTAAATCGAATGCTCTGCCACCCTCTCCTCGGGGATCCTACTGGGTTGCTTGGCTTTGGGAAAGCTTACTGGGATTGACAGAAAATGCCCTACCATGCAGGTGGACAAGATCTTACACTCTTCTGCTGTTGTGTCCCCCCTCCACCCCTGGAGGTGTCCAAGGAACGACTGGACGTGGCACTCAGGGCTCTGAGCTGGATGACAAGGTGGGGATCGGGCACAGGTTGGACTCGATGGTCTTGGAGGTCTTTTCCAACCTCCGTAATTCTGTGATTCTGTCTTTGGGTGGAAAAAGCCAGAGAATGGTTAAAATGCTGGGTGGCCCAGCTGTCAGAGGCCATGTGAAGCTCGGTGTGCTTTGTGTTGTCTCCCTGAATCAGGGCTGTTCACCGTCACTTGTCGGCAGGCGAGTGCTGACGGCCCCGGGGTTGGGCAGTGCTGGAACACACGGATCTCTCCCGGCAGGGCTTTCAGCGTGTGCTGCCTCAAACCACAGGTGCTGGAGCCCGAAAATCTTCCCCTTCACTTTGGTCCTTATTGTTGTGGTGGAGAAGGTGAAAATGCAGCTTTGGAGCTGCAGTGTAGATGGAAACCAGCCCCCTGAGGGGCTTTCTGCAGTAAAAATATCATATCTCACAAACCTGGGTGGTATGGAGGAGGAGGAGGGGAAGTCCTGTACTGTGATTTCTCTTTGATTGTTTGGTTAGTGATTTAGGCTGGGCTAGGGGAAGCAGGAGCCTTATCCTAGGATGGGTCATGATTACCCTGGCAGCCTCTCCCTGCACTTCTCTTCTTTTTTACTCCACTTTTAAGAGGTCAGCTTCTTTCTGCCTCAGTTTCCCTAGCACTGGCTTTCCCACCCCCTTCCTTCAGTTTGGGGAACCTCTGGCTCGCTCCGTCCTTGCTCAGAGGAGGACACTGGTGAAGCAGCCTACGAGCACAGGTCCCTTCCCTGTGCTGCTTCAAGTGCAATGATGGGGAGGCTGCTTCTCCCTGCTCTCTTCCCTTGCTTTCCTCAGCGTGCATCTCTTCCAAAGCGGATGGGCCGGAGCTGGACAGGACACCAGCCCTGTGGCTTTCCTGATGGCTGCTGACACTGCTCTAGGCATGGTTTGGCACTAAATGACTCGATTGTTCTCCGTTGGCAGGGGAAGTGGAGCTGGGCAGTACCGCAGTCGCTGCCTGCTGGAAACTTGCTGCTCGTTTCCCTTCTGCTGTGATTTCAGAGGTGACTCCTGATGCAGTCATCTATTTATTCCTTTTGTTAGCGTGGTGGCTTGTTCCTCCATCCATCATCCAACCGATATGGTGAGGAATGTGACTGGGAGAGGACAGAGAACGAGATGTCTCGAAAGAGGGAGGAAGCAGTGCTGTGTTTTCATGCAGCAGCCCACTGGCGCAGGACTGCAGGAAGCTCTTTTTTACCTTTGTACACTTCATGGATCACAGCCTGATTTCCTCCAGGGCTCTCCCTGGCTCTGTCAGGCGATGTGGGTGTTTGCACTCCTGGCTGGAGCGTTGTCTGCGTGAGCGCGGTGCTGCTGCTGCACGCAAACCCTCTCCCGTGCGATGGGGAAACCTCTCCCTTTGTCCCGTTTGGATATTTGCTGTGTGATCGAAAAGCTCCCCCACCCAACACATATGGCACTTTGCCTTATTGGCTTTCTCTCTCACCCCCCAAAACCCATGTCTTTCAGCACTCGAAGCTGCCAACTTGCATTTTTTTATTTTTTAAACTCTCTGTTGAGTTGAGTAGGCAGGGCTGGGTGTCAACTTCCATCTGCCTCCCAGCTGGAAAGGGAAGCCTTAAGAGAAAATGAGGATGCTTTCAGCCTGCATTCCCAATGTCAACACGGAGAAGCTGTGGAGATTGTGAGAAATTACTGATTTTTTTTTTTTGTCTCCCCCCCATTAGTAAAAATTTTTGCCTTTGGAGCATAAAAGAATATATTGCTGTAGTTCAGGCCGTTAAACAAAATATGAATGTAAAACAAAGCATTAAATAATGATCTGGCTTTCAGTGCTGTGTTTTGCCCAGCACTCGGTGCCTGCTCTCCTGCTGCACCTATCTCTGAGCGTCAGAGCTCACTCTTAGGTGTGTTTATCTGCAGTGCTGAGCACAGTGGAGCCTTGACCTTATGCAGGGCCCCCCATGGTCTGGGGAAAGCAGAACCTTGTTGTGGAAAGACCTCAAGACAAACCTAATGAGGTTTGTGAACATAATTAGGTTCACTGGTGCCTTGTGAAGGCCGCCAGTCCCTCCCCATCATGTTGACACAGACTCCTGTGTAGCAGGTGAAAGCTGCAGAACTTTGCTTTCCCCATTTCCTGAATCATTAAAAGGGTTGGGTTGGAAGGGCCCTTACAGACCGTCTTGTTCCATGTCCTGCCATGGGCAGGGACACCTTCCACTAGCCCAGGTTGCTCTGAGCCCTGTCCAACCTGGCCTTGGACACTTCCAGGGATGGGGCAGCCACAGCTTCTCTGGGCAACCTCTGCCAGGGCCTCCCCACCCCCACAGGAAAAATTTCCTTCCCAATATCCCATCTAACCCTGCCCTCTGGCAGTTTGAAGCCATTCCTCCTTGTCCTAGCACTCCAGGCCCTTTAGGCACTGGAAGGGACTCTAAGGTCTCCCTGGAGCCTTTTTTTCTCCAGGCTGAACAGCCCTGGCTCTCCTATTCCAGTGAGTGATGGATCACCTGGACAGCTGCATCTACAAGAGTTGTTGGCTACAGGACTGTCTGCAGTCACATCTTTGGGGACACCTGCTTGGGTTGGCAGCAGATCCCAATTAATCATGGCAAGGCCCTCTGCTGATCTTATCTGGGGTGCCCAGCTCTGCTTGCTCTGTTCTGGGGAGGTGGTTTTGTATCATACAGGTTTGTCATGGCTGAACACCGAGCAAAATCTGCCTGTCACAATGGAAAGGGAACGGGCCCTGGCTGTCCTGTGTGAGGAACGTGCTCCCCATGAAAAGACTGCTGAAGGGAGGAACCCAGAGAGGACAGCGAGGGCTCTGCCCTTGGCAAAATGCAGGTGAGGAAAGGTTGCCAGTGACTCCTGGACACCCAGCAGCTTTGTGGTTGCAGGTGCTGGCTGGTATTTTTAGAGAGCTGTGGAAGACGTTGGACTACTTGGTGTTATTTTCTGGCACACCAGCTAAGGAGAAACTACTCCACTTGCTTTTTTGGCTGACTGACTGGAGTTCTGCTGGAGTAACTTTATTTATTTTTTTTTTCCCTAGGATTTTCAGAGCCTGATTTAGCCAAGTGCTTCGGTACAATGCTTATTTTTAAACCTAATCCTGTCGTTGTCTGAACTCATCGTGCTTCAATCCCACCAAATCCATGGACTTGGGTGAGCGCTCGGAATTTGAGCAGATGCTGAAACGCTTTGCTCACTGACAGCTGTGAAGTTTGGAGGAAGGAGAATGGGGGTCAGGAAGGGAGATGAGGTACCTTACATCACACTCTCTCCATTATGAAATGGTGGGAGACTTGTCCCTCTGTTCTCCTCGTTCCCTGGCACCCAAACCCCCGGCAGTGTGTGAGCCAGAGGATGGGATGGTCCTGGTGGCTTCTGTGGCCGTGCTGCAGGGTGGCACTTAGAGCCTGTGGCAGCCCAGATCTCGGTGGGGACAGAGGCACCACCAAAGGCCCACCAGCTCAGGCCTCTCCTCAGCATGTCTCTGTGCCACGGGCTCCCCAGGACACCCCAGTGCGGTGCCAGCTGGGAGCTCTCGGGGGTCTCTGGGGATGCGTGGGACTGAGCTGGGAGGAGCACCAGGCATGCTTGGAGCTGCAGGAGTGCAATAGCTACAGCTTAATCTTCTCTTTCCTGGCAGAAAAGCTGAAGCTGATTGTGCTGTCACTTCTGCAAGTGTAAATGCGATGTATTTGATTCTGTTCTTTGATGGGGGCAGAATTAAGGAATTGTGAGCTGAGAAACAGAGTACATTTAAAATATCAATGTCTTTTTTCTCCCAGAATTAAGACTGCTCTGCTTGCAGCTGGGAGTCCTTTTAACCTGCACCCTCACTCTTTTTACATGGGTCTCTTCCACCACAGAGTAAAATGTCTTGTTTTGCTGCATTCCTGACTTGGTTTAAGCTTGATAGCTTGTGCTGGGCATTTCTGTGGGAAAACGTGTTCTCTTTTTAAGCACACGTTTTTCAGCAGGTTTAATCATAGGATGGTTTGGGTTGGAAGGGACTTCAAAGATCATCTGGTTTGCTGCCCAGGTTGCTCCAAGCCCCATCTAACTTGGCCTTGGACACTTCCGGGGATGGGGCAGCCACAGCTTCTCTGGGCACCCTGTGCCAGGGCCTCCCCACCCTGACAGAGAAGGATTATTTTCTAATATCTAATTTAAACCTACTCTCTTTCAGTTTGAAGCCTTTCCCCTTGTCCTGTTTGTTGCCTGGGGAAATAGGATTAAGCATTTTTGGGGAAACAAAATACACGCTTTCTGGGGGTGTTGAAGCCCCCAGGTTGCAAGGGCTAAAATTTAGCCCTATATCTTCCAAAAAGCAGTGGTTGAAACGTGTTAGCTAAGCTGTATCCCCTGGCTGGGCAGTGGCTCAGCAGTGCCAAGGTGATTTAGGCTCTGGGAACTCTACATGTTGGTGTGGGCTCCAGCAGCAGGGTTTGGGCAGGGTGACCCTGCTCCAGGTCACCTGGTGTTTTCAGAGCAGCCTGGAGGGACGTGCAGATCCAGGAATCAGCAGGTCGGCAGGTTGATAGTCCTCTAATCCCAGCATCTTCTCTGGGATGAAGGACAGACAGACCAACCCCCTTCCCTCCCATGGGCTGTGTTACCCCCCTGCCTCCCCTGTGCTCAGCAGCAGTGTGAAGGAAGGGATTTTCAGTTTTAGTCAGTGACTCTCTGGCCTCTTGTCACTTTTCCTTGGCATTAGTTTTCCTTGGCATTAGTTTTTCTTGCCTTTGGGGAGGGAGCAGAGGTGAGGATCTGCTGCCTCCCCTTGCCTGGTCTGCTCAGTATTTACAGTGGCAAGGGGAAAACAAATCAAACCAGAAACCTGCTTTTCTTTTTTTTTTTTCTCTTATATATTTTCTCTCCACTCTGTCCTTCTCTTTTTCTCAGCTTTTTCACTTTTTTTTTCCTCTCACCCTTTCCTCTATTTTCTTTTCCTCCTTCTTTTCTCCCCTTCTCTCTTCATTCATCTTCCCCCTTTTTAACTCTGGGGTTCTTTTCCTCCCCTTCTCTCCCCTCCCACCCCTTTTCTCCCCTTCTTTCTTTTCTCCTCTTCTTCCTTTTCTACCTTTTCTGCCCTCCTCTCTTCCATCATCTTTTCCCCTTCCCCCCTTTTTCCTCAGTATTTCGCCACTCCTTTCTCTCTCTTCTCTTTCTTTCTCTTTTTCTCTTTCTTTCTCTTTTTCTCTTCTCTTTTTCTCTTTCTTTCTCTCTTTCTTTCTCTCTCTCTCTTTCTCTCTCTTTCTCTCTCTCTCTTCTCTTTCTCTCTCTCTCTCTTTCTCTCTCTTTCTCTCTCTTCTCTCTCTCTCTCTCTTCTCTCTCTCTCTCTCTCTTTCTCTCTTTCTCTCTCTCTCTCTCTCTTTCTCTCTCTCTCTCTCTTTCTTTCTCTCTCTTTCTCTTTCTCTCTCTTTCTCTTTCTCTCTCTTTCTTTTTCTCTCTCTCTTTCTCTCTCTTTCTCTCTCTTTCTCTCTCTCTTTCTCTCTCTTTCTCTCTCTTTTCTCTCTTCTTTCTCTCTCTTTTCTCTCTCTCTCTTTACTCTCTTCTTTCTCTCTCTTTTCTCTCTCTTTCTCTCTCTTTCTCTCTCTTTCTCGCTCTCTTTCTCTCTCTTTCTCTCTCTTTCTCTCTCTTTCTCTCTCTTTCTCTCTCTTTCTCTCTCTGTCTTTCTCTCTTCCCCCCCCCCCCCTTTTCTTTCCTTTTCTTTTCGTGGCTTCTGTTTCTTTTTTTTTTCCTCGCTTCCCTCTCTCCTTTCCTCTCTCTCTTTCCCCCTCTTCTCCTCGCCTTCTCTCTCCCCCCGTCCCTCGCTGTCCGCACCCCTCGCTCCGTCCGGAGCCCTCGCACACTCGGTGCCGCGACCCTGCGGGCCCGGCTGTGTTCGGAGCACGTGCGGGTGTGTTCCGAGCCGTGCGGGTGTGTTCCGTGCCGGGTGTGTTCCGTGCGGGTGTGTTCCGAGCCGGGCCGGGTGTGTTCGGAGCCGTGCCGGGTGTGTTCGGAGCCGGGCCCGGCTGTGTTCGGAGCCGTGCCGGGTGTGTTCGGAGCCGTGCCGGGTGTGTTCCGAGCCGTGCCGGGTGTGTTCCGTGCCGGGTGTGTTCCGTGCCGGGTGTGTTCCGAGCCGGGCCGGGTGTGTTCGGAGCCGTGCCGGGTGTGTTCGGAGCCGGGCCCGGCTGTGTTCGGAGCCGTGCCGGGTGTGTTCGGAGCCGTGCCGGGTGTGTTCCGTGCCGGCGGAGCCGCCCCCGTGGGCGGTCCCCTCGGTGCGGCCATAAAGGGTGGGCGCGGGTGCCGCGCTCAGTCGCTGGGCCAGCGCTCCTCCGGCACGGGAGGTAAGAGGGGCGGCCCTGCCGAGCCCCGCACGGGATGCGGGAGGTGGTGGTGGTGGGGGGTCGCCCCGCGGGTGTCCTGGTCCCCAGCTGGTCCCCAGCCCGGCCCGGGTGTCCTGGCCGCCGCAGCCGCGCTCCCACGGTCCAAGCCCCGCAGCCTCCCCGGCTGTGTCCCGCACCCCCTCGGCTGTGTCCCGCACCCCCTGGCTGTGTCCCGCACCCCCCCGGCTGTGTCCCGCACCCCCTCGGCTGTGTCCCGCACCCCCTCGGCTGTGTCCCGCACCCCTCGGCTGTGTCCCGCACCCCCCCGGCTGTGTCCCGCACCCCCCCGGCTGTGTCCCGCATCCCCCGGCTGTGTCCCGCATCCCCCGGCTGTGTCCCGCACCCCCCCGGCTGTGTCCCGCTCCCCCCCCGGCTGTGTCCCGCATCCCCCGGCTGTGTCCCGCATCCCCCGGGTCGCACTGCATGGCGGGAGCCTCCTCTTCCCGCTCCCCACCTGCGTTCCCCGTGGCGGGAGGGTCCGGGGGACCGGCAGGAGCACCGCTCCCCGCTGGGTGCCCCCGGGTGCCCAGGTGTGACCCCGCAGCTCCATCGGACGCTGCTTTCCCCCACCGTTAGTGTTTGTTTTTCCAGCTCGGAACTGCAGAAGAGTTTTAATGTGTTGGGCTCAGTCTTGCATAGCCCCTGGAGGGCATTGGGTGTCCTTTTGTGGAGGCCACGCAGCCTGGAGAAGGGGCTGTGCTGCCCATGCTGGAGAGCCAGGCTGGTCCTTTGACGTGGGTATGGTGAAGGTGTGTGGGTGGCAACCCGCCCAGCCATCCCGACTGTTCCTGGGTTTGCCTGCACTCCTGAGCAGCTGGGAGGCAGGTCTGAGTGCAGGCAGGACCGGGCTGTGGGATACTCTGGGTGGCAGACGGGGTGCTGAGAAGTTCCCTAAATTGTTGAGGGCTTGGACACTGCCACACAGTGCTGGGCTGCCCTCTTGGGCAGGGATGCTCACGCCTGTTTCTTTTTCCCAGCCTGCAGCAAGTCCTGTGCAGGAGGTGGGATGTGGAGTGTGCTGTCCCAGGGCAGCTCTGGGTGTCTGGAGCAGGATTTCATGTGTGTCTCCTTTCCTTCGTGTCATAACTCCTGCCAGCTCCAGTGGCTGGACAGAGCACTCATGCCTGCCGGGTGAAGGGTTGATGGCCTGCAAGAGCTTTGCAGTGCTGTGGACAGAAAATGCAGCCCCAGCTGCCTTCACCAGCTTTTCCGATACTGTGCTGTCTGTAGAGAGCGCTGAAGGTATTTTTTTAGGAGCACAGAGTGGCTTTATTGAATTTGTCTAGTGGGTTCCCCCCTACACCTCCCAGCTAATCCGGGGGGGAGTCAGAGCTCGGGTTACAGCAGCTAATCCCAGACTACAGCCCCGCTGGTAGGGCTGTAATCTCAGGGTAGAGCCTCCTGCCCAGCAGGGCTCGGAGCCCGGGAGGCCGGGCGGTGTCGGGTTTTTATGGCCGCACTGGGGATGGGAAGCGCGGGCGGCCCTGGACAGATGGATGCACAGACAGATGGATGCACGTGCGTGCAGCAGCCCTACTCTTGGACAGGAGACAGGCTGGGGTTTGGGCTGAACATCGTTTGTGTTTGGTGGGGTCCCCAGCGTGGCTCTGAGTGAGCAGCTGGGCTGGTGGTGCTCCCTCTCCTTCGCTGGTGGCCGTGGTGTCCCCAGCGTGATGTAAGCCCTGGCTTCAGGGGCTTTCTGCTGCCCTGTTGGTGCCTCTCTGTCAGAATCTGACACCCCACAGCCAAGTCTGAGTTTTTTCTCCATGAGGGATGTGCTGGAGGCTTGGCAGTGGAGGGTCACAGCCCTATCTGGAGGTTTTTTTGAGCTGTGGTCCTGAGATGTGGAATGAGCCTGCTCCCCTTGTTGGACCGTGTACCTTCCCAGAATAAGTTCAGGCCCATCTGTGCTACTTCTGTGGGGTGTTATGGGGGTAGCTCGGTGTTCCTCCTGCTCTGCTTGCTTTGCTGCTCCCAAATACCAGCAGGAACTGGTGATCTGTGCCATGAAACTTGGAGTTTTCTGGCTTTTAGGGAGTTTCCTTTAGTTGCTGCAGGGTTTTGAGATACGGGGACTTGAGGATGGTGCTGCTTCTCCCTGTGTGTGGGAGGCTTGGAAAGGATTTGTGCTGGGGACACAGTGGTAGCGGTGGGACCCTGGGTGAGGTCTGGCAGGAGACCCATTCCTCTTTCCCACTGGCAGCCCTGGGATGAAGCAAGTATCCAGGGGAGCTGTGCCTGGGCTGTGCACATCCCAGCTGCCTGTACCAAAAGGATGGTACAGGCAGCTTGAGGGGGGCCTGTGTCTCTTGGGGGGGAGTATCAGCTCTTCTGCCCTGCATAAGCATGGGTTAAATGGTTCTCTGCTTTCCTGAGGTGGAGCAGGAGGATCGTCTGTCCCAGCACAGAGGGCTACCACTGTTGCAGCTCCCTCTTTAACCAGTGTTTTAGCAAAATCCGTGTTTAATTTGGTTTGAATCTCAGCTCTGTCTTTCATCAGGCCAGTAGGATGAAAGCCATAGGAAAGGTCTCCTCGTGGGGCCGATTTGGGCCTGTTTGTGGAGAGATTTGATCTCCCTTGAATGTGTGCACGGCCCCCCTCATTGTTAGTGCCACCGGCTTCCCCTCTGCTGGGACAATAGTGCCTCGAGTCCTATCTCCCCCCTTATCTCTCTTCTCTTCCTAGCCTGTATCCCTGGCAGGCAGGGAGGGCGGGACCTTTGGGAAGAGCCAATTATGCAGATGGAGGAGCGAGAGGTGCTGTGTCAACCAACATCCCTTTTCTGGGAGAGGGAACAAGAAGAGGGAGCCTGTCCCAGATCTTCCCTGCTCGCTCTCCCCTCCATGCTCCTGTAAGCCCCACCAGGAGGTGGTGTGGTGGGATCACGGATGTTCAGAGATCCCTGTTGCTCTCTGGCCCCTCGGTCATGCTGGGGCAGCATCAGTGGGTACCTCACCTTGCTGGGGCTGCGGGTGCAGGAAGAGCAAGGTGACCATTGTTTGGGATGCTGGAAGCGTCCATGGTGGAGGCTGTGGGTGCGCTGGCTGACCTGATCCTCCACCTCAAGTGAAGCCATGAGGGATCAAGGTGGGATCCATCCTTTGTAAACCCACCTCTCCATCTTTACTTCGGTGTGCTCCAAGCCAGAGCCTGCAGACAGGGCACTCCAAAGCTTGCTTGACTGGAGCATGGTGGTCACGGGCCCTGTGAGGTGGGAGGGTCCCAGTGGCAGGGACAGCATTTTTTAAGCTGCTCCAAAAGCACAAGAGCAATTAGGAGCCCTGCTTTAGATTTTGCCTAAACCATGAGAGTCTGCTGGGTCCCTTCCTTCTGCTGGTGAGTAAGTTAACAAGGAACCTCTTGCTTTCCACTGCAGGTAGAAGAAAGCGCAAAAAAGGCAAGGAAAGTAGATGTAGAAAAGCAAAAGGGTGGGGAAGAGGCAGTTGTGGAGCCAACTGTGATGGGGGAGTGTCTTTAAATCAAAGCACTCTTTTAAAAAGAAAACTTAAACCCAGCAGATCTACTCAGCAGTCAAGTTCTGACTTTTTTTTCTTTTCTCAAAGCTACGTAATAATCATTAAATGCAGGGGATACTTGGTAAAATAGAACTCAAGAGAAGGGGGGAGGATGGAGCAGAATTTAAATTTAAAATTGGATAGAGATACAAAGCCCCTTAGTTTGCCATTTCGTCTTAATGCGGCTGGAGCTGGGCTTGACAAGATGCTGCCCAGAGCCTGTGGTAAATGTTTTATGGTACCGTGTATCAGCCAGATCAATTCTACTACGCTTGAGGGAGTGCAGATAAAATGGCTTAAAGATTCCCCTGCTGAAAGCGATAGTATCATCATTTATGCTGCAGAAGACAGATTTAGTCGCCTGACATTTATTTGGCCACGGTGTACTTTGCGGATTTCACACCCGGGGACCATAGCCAACCTGATGATGTCAGATGTGAGCTGCAAGAAAAGGAAAAAAGAAAGAAAAAGACACCAAAAAAAAAAAAAAATAGCACTGTTCCTCTTCGGTCAACCCGGATGAGTTTTGTGAAGTGTCTTGGTTGTTTTGCTCCACAGAGCTCTTTACTGGACAAGAGTAGGATGTTACTGAAATGGTCCGTCCTGCGCGTGCTTTGCGGTACGAAATGGCGGCAGAAATACCTCTTAACTTATGTGATTTCTTTCAATCCTGTCTGGCCTGTAGGTCACTCGAACTCCAAACTGAGCGAACATGAGCGCGCTTGATTTGACATCCATCCTTGATTTCCTGGAAACAGCCAACCTGACGGAGATCAACTGGACGTGCAGCAACGGCGACTGCATCACGGTGGATGCGACAACATGCCCTGGCACGCTCAACAAAAGCGCCCTGCTCTACACCCTGTCCTTCTTCTACATTTTCATCTTTGTCATAGGGCTGGTGGCCAACTCGGTTGTGGTGTGGGTCAACCTCCAAGCCAAAATGACTGGCTATGAAACCCACCTCTACATCTTCAATTTGGCCATCGCCGATCTGTGCGTCGTCATCACCCTCCCTGTGTGGGTCGTCTCCCTCGTCCAGCATAACCAGTGGCACATGGGGGAAATCACGTGCAAGATAACTCACCTTATATTTTCCATCAACTTGTACAGCAGCATCTTCTTCCTGGCTTGCATGAGTGTGGACCGCTACCTGTCTGTGGCCTATTTCACCAACTCCAGCAATCGCAAGAAGAAGATAATCCGTCGCTGCATCTGCATCCTGGTGTGGCTCCTGGCCTTCTCCGCATCCCTCCCAGACACCTATTACCTCAAGACGGTCTCTTCCAGCAATGAAACCTACTGCCGCCCCGTCTATCCGGAGGAGAGCTTCAAAGAGTGGCTGATTGGCATGGAGCTCATCTCTGTCGTGCTGGGATTCCTTATCCCCTTTCCCATCATTGCTGTCTTTTATTTCCTCCTTGCCAAGACCATCTCTGCCTCCAGTGACCAAGAGCGGAAGAGCAACGGGAAGATCATCTTCTCCTACGTGGTGGTGTTTCTCGTCTGCTGGCTGCCCTACCACGTGGCTGTCCTGCTTGACATCTTCTACAGCCTTCATTTCATCCCCTTCAGCTGTCACATGGAGAACTTCCTGTACGCCACTCTCCACATCACTCAGTGTTTCTCTCTAGTCCATTGCTGCGTCAACCCCATCCTGTACAGCTTCATCAACCGCAACTACCGATACGAGCTCATGAAAGCCTTTATTTTCAAGTACTCTGCCAAAACAGGTCTCACTAAGCTCATCGACGCTTCCAGGGTGTCGGAAGCAGAATACTCTGCTCTGGAGCAAAATGCCAAATGACTGCAGCCCCATGAAGAAACCTCCCTGACTCTCTGACCTGGTGTTTCCTTGTGTGTTGTGGTTTGTTGTTTATTTTTTAACTCCCTCCTTCCCATGTGCTTGTTATGAACGGGGCATGAATTCCAGCCTACAAAAGAGAGAGCAAAGTGTAATTTAAGAGTAGAATCAGTTACAAAGTGGAAGTGGTACCAAAACTGAAACCTTTCCTCCTCCTAGCCCAGTCTGGACTTCTCAACAACGCTATGCAAATGGAAATGACTTCCTAGCAGACAAAGCCATTGTGTACCACAAATAACACACATTTCCAGGATAAGCTTTTCCTTCCACGTGTAGATTCCCTCTTGTCTCCCTGTATGTGTTTTTATATATAGTGTGTTGTATTTAAAAGCTCGAGACTTTATTTTCTGGCTCTTGGTGTACCTTATACAATTGTATTTGAAAGTTAAATATATTTTTATCATGTATTTGAAGTATATTGCTGATGAGTGTATCCAGAGTGCTGTAGTCTGAGTGTTAGATTGCCGTTTGGTTTCAAGAGGATGCTGATAACCAGAGTGGAAATGGTCTCTTAGGTGCATCCTCCCTGGCTGACACACTTTATCGACCGTAGCTTTACGTGGTATCATACCCACATGTCTGGAGCATGAAATGTATGTAGTGTAATATAGCTGCCATCATGTTAAAATTAACAGTATTGTCAGAGTCATTAACTCCTGTGCCCCTGCTTCACCAAGCTGTGTCCTTCTGCACAGAATGAATGATCTTACTGCTGAGAGTTGTCTCTATTTGTAAGTTATTTTTTTAAAATAAAGATCTGCAAAAAAAAAAAAAGCTATGCCTGCCAGTGGTTTGACTTGCCATGCTCCTCCTCCTCAGGAAAAAAAAAGCCAAAAAGAAGAAATCCCAAGGCTACCCTCTGTCCTTTGGTGCAGGAGCAGACAGGTCAGTCGGTGTTTTCCTGGTTTTTGTTGGCAGTGGCCGGAAACCACTGATGGAGGAGTGTGAGACGGCACCGGTGTGTGGTGACTGGGGAGAGGGTGGGAGGAGCAGATCTGTGGAGGGCTGTGCTGTTGGGAAAGGTAAACCCGATGGATTTATAAGGTGAAAACCGTTGGGAGTGATGAAAAGCTGTGTTTTTCTAGCTCAGGAATAAACACGTGGAGGAAAACTACGCAAGCGTGCAGATGGAGCGGATATTTGGACTAATCCAGGTTCAGTGCTCCGTGGGTTTTACTTGTGATGGAATTGGGGGGTTAGTGGTCCTGACAGCACTAAATCCCTTTTTATCTCCTCTTCCCTTTGTTATGGTTTGCATGGGCAGGATGCAGCTGCTGTGGGACCCGTGAAGTGCAGCTTTAGGCCAGCGAAGCACTCAAGTCGTGGCCGTCTCAGGACAAGGTATTTAATGTCAACCCGATGACGTCTCCCAGCCGCCGCTGGTGTGAGTGTTTTACAGCTCCAGCACAGCACTAACTGTGAAGGCTGTGCTTAAATTCCTGTTAAATCCAAGCATGCCCTCCTCTCTCTGTGATCCCAACTGCCGAAACATCTTGACTGTTTTTTTGTTTCTTTCTCTGTGTTCCGCTACTGCCTCCTTGAAGGTCAGGCTGTAAAAATAGATGTTTACCAGCGCTGCCAAATCTGCCATCCCCTCCTTGTGCTGGTGTTGCTGAGAAAGCACTGGTCCGTCCCCAGATGGGGAGAAATCCCAAAAGAGAGAGGATTTCTGTTGGCAGAGAAGGGCAGCTGGCATAGCTGTGCCAACAGAATGCCAATGTAGCTTTCTGTGCTGATGCTTCTTATAAGCAGTGGATGTTTTGAGCTTCCTGTGAGCCTTTCTTGAGGTACTGCTGAACTGCAAGGAAAGTGCTCCCTCATGCTGACAGATAAAATTGGTTATTGCTGAGAAATTAATTTCCTGCTTTAGCTGGGCATTGTTTCCCATGCCTCAGCATCGCTCTGTGTCCTCTCCAAAGATGCTGGATATGGCTCTGGCACCCCCTTCCCATCCACCTACGGGGTCTTGCTCAGTTTGGAGCAGCAGAACTGTTTCAGATCAGGTTCCCTCTCAGACAGTGTGTTGTTTTCACATGGTGCTGTAGCTGGTTTGGATTGGCAGAAACTCATGGATATTTTTTTTCTCTCTGCAGTTTGGTATTCACAGCACAGTGTCAGCCCTGCAGATACCCTGGGTGGTGCTGAGTGGTGGGGAGATCCTGCAGACCTGCTGCAGAGACCAGACTGATAAAGTCTCCAGGCCTCTTGGTGAGGTGGATCGTGGTGGGACAGTGCCTTTTTGCAGCAAAAGCAGGGTCAGACAGAGAGCAGGTAAAGGTCAGGACCTTGACCAACAGCTGTATCATGCACACACAGGTCCTTTCCAGCTCCTCAGAAGGAAAGACCTGAGGCTGTGCACCCACCTTGTCTCCTTGGCCCTTGAAAGGACGAGGGGAGCTGGAAGGCAGCACCCCCACACACCAGCAGACTGGGCTGTGGAAGGGGGAACAAGGTCCTCTCCAGGGATCAGCACTGGTGGGTGGCCCTGAGGTGGCCATGACTCTGTGGTGAGGGTGGTAGTGGGCAGAGGGTAGGAGATGGGTGGAGTGCAGAACAGTGCAGGGGGACAGAAGGGTGGAGTTTGTCACTGTTGCATATTTCTCATTAGGACTTTGTTTTCATGCAAAAAACTCCCCAAAATCAAAGTGTAGCAGAGGTATAATAGGAAAAAACATGTCTGTGTTCTAGGAAGCTTTCCTCATGGCTTCGTGTGATACAATACCCCAGATGGTGTTTGTACTTAGACCAAAAAAGTGAATGTGCACCCCTTGGAGTCTGATATGAGGGAATTTGTCAGCAGATAACAGGTGAGTGAAAATGGGAGTTTGCAGATAGATGTGACTGTGACTTGGAGTGACTGATGTGGTGGCAACTGTCACCTTGTTTGGCCAAACGTCCCAACTCTGGAAATTGGGGTGTTCAGGAAGAACTCAGGAAGAATTTCTTCATGGAAAGGGCAGTTGAGCACTGGCAGGGGCTGCCCAGGGAGGTGGTGGAGTCCCCATCTCTGGAGGTGTCCAAGGAATGACTGGACGTGGCACTCAGTGCTCTGGGCTGGGTGACAAGGTGGGGATTGGGCACAGGTTGGATTCGGTGACCTTGGAGGTGTTTTCCATCCTCAATGATTCTGTGTTACGAAGGGTCCCCTCTTTTCCTGCTGTGGCTTTGTGGCTGCCTGTGCCCGGGGATCTCCTTTGTTCCTCTGGCAACTACAGTTGTACGTGGGGGTTCAGGTCTTGCCTTTGCCAGGAGCTCAAATTCACTGTTAACACTTGGGTGGAAAATAAGTAAAAATCAGACATAAGCCACGTTGGAGCGAGTCCTCCTGCTTAACTCTTGGGCTTTCTGGCTGAAAGCATCTCCACGAGCCTGAGACAGGCACTGAGCAAATAAAAATATATCTGCTCTGCGAGAAAGGGTTTATTTCTTTTCTTACATAGAAAGTGCAGTCCTGCTTTAATGTTACTTAAACACAGATTTCCTTTTATGAGCCATAAACGACATTCAGGTGTAGCACAGTGACTTTAAATCAGCTCCTCTGGCAACCATCTAGGTAATGTACTGTAAGGAACGCCCAACTGCCCTCTTTCTCCTTGTGCTAATTCATCGTTTCAGTGCTGCTGACTTTAGGTACTTGCCTTTCATGAGTTCACTGAGCATAAAAGCCAGTTAAAGTTCCTAAGAAGCACGAAATAACTCAGCTGTGAGCAATATTGAAGCACGTGGGGGCGGCGGCGCTGCCAAAGCCAGCTCTTTATTCTGTTTCAGGTTGTTTCTGGATGAGGAGAGAGCTGAGCTGGTACTTTAAAGGTGATGGGGTGTGGGCTGAGCAGGGCATGATGCGATGGGGATGGGTTTTGGGAGGAACTGATGTCTGCAAAGCCCAGGGTTTGCTTCAGCCTCCCTGCTCCGTTATGGTGTGTGGCTGAAGAGCATCCGAGCCAGAGTCTGCTCTGACTTACACCCCGGATTTACAGTGGGATAATGCTGCTGATTTAAAAGGAGCTATCTGGATTTATAGGGCTTTTTATAAGTAGGATCAGGAATTTTAGCCATAATCCTGTGCAAATGTGTGGGTGTGAGTGGCAACGTGCACATCTGCATCACTAATGCAGTGTAATACCCACATCCAGCCCAAATGAAGGATGTAATAACAGCAGCGCAACAGACAATAACAGTGTGAGTTTGCTTTCACAGAAGTACTTGCATTAAAGGGTTATAATGTGATTCAAACCAGGCTCACAAAGATCCTGGGGTGGATAATCAAGCCGTAACTCTAAAACATGTGGCTGATTTTGTAGCATCCACTGTCACGAGAAAAATCCATCTCCTTCCAGCAACTTTGGTAGTTGCTGTTTGAAAACAACTCATTTTTTTCATGTAAGTCTCCATCTATTTGTTTTTCTGGCATCATGTGGAATACGTGCAAGGCCCTTGCTAAAGCTCTCTATCCTGGAACTGTGAAAACTTCATAGGGCCAAAGAGATACCCACATCCCAGTGATGTGAGTCCAGGGAGGCCACTCAGTCCTAAAACCTTGAGCAGGATGGCACTGGAGTGAGCATCAGAGTAAGGCTTTTTCAGTTATTTACCTTACCAGGCAGGGTAAGGTATCTTTACAGGGAAGCACTGGGAAACCAACCAGGCTCTCAGCAGATGATGCTTCTTGACATCAGCTGGTTTGAAGCCAGCTCTGATGATGGATGTTGCCTCTTGCCTTTAGGTTAACAGGGGAAAAATCCCAGCCCCCTCTCATGTTTGCTCTCTGTACAGTGCTATTTCCAGACTAAAGAAAAAGAGTTAAATTACATTTTAACAGAACAATACCTACAACAGCAAAGGTCGGGAAACTTTTACATAAGGTCACCCTATCGATTGCAACAGTGAAAGGAGAGACATCAAATACTTTGCCATGAAAGGCTGAAAAGAAGTAAATTCAGCATGATATATTGAAACCCAAGTCTCTTTCATATGTGGCAGAGCCTCTGACATAGCAGGTTTACTGTTCAAGCTGAGATATGTTGCCTTGCCAACATATATTCTGAGTTACCCAAGCAGATTTAATGTTTTTGCAGTAGTGACTTTTCCCTTTTTTGGAGGGGACACTTTTCTTTTTCTTTTCAAAAAAAAAAAAAATTGTTGCAGAAGATTTCAAACCTACCTAGGAAATGACCTTAATCAATTTAGTTCCACCGATGAGTAGGAAAACTCAGATCTTTCTTTTTGCTTTCTCTAAACATTGTCTTGCTTGCATTGAGCAGGGTGACCGAGTCACAGCTTGAGAGAAAAGTGCATTTTGTTTGTTGTTTTGTTGTGGGGTTTTTTTTACCCATCCAAGTGGCAGCTCTGTTTTGTCCAAAAGGATTGACGTGACTGACAAGTGTTTTGAATTTCTAAGCTCTGAGGTCTCCAAATGCCTGAAAAGCGAATGACACACACATAAAAATGTAAATCTTTGGAAAACAAGCACCAACTACAGACAAAAAAAATAACAATTCTGCAAAAGGGTGACAGACGCTGCATTCATTCTGGGGTTTTTTTCCCCCTCCCTTTTTCTTTTTAATAAGCCAGTGTTTCTGGGCCACCTACAGGCACATTTGCGTCTCCTGCAGCAGGGAATCGGGCTGAACAATGAGCCCAAGTCATGGGCAGGGTGGGTCTCTCTGCAGCTCAGGGTCACAGCTCCATCACCACCAGCTCTCCGAGATCTGTTCCCATCAGCCCCGTGTCCGTCGGGTGGTGCCGTGGGTTTCAGTCCGATGGGCACATGACATCTGGAATGTCCTCGTTGTTCAGGGCTTGGGCTGTGGGAGTCCCAGGAGAGTGAAACCATTGAGCTGGGCTGTGTCTCACCTCCCAGCCCTGCTGAAGCTGGATAAAGGTGGGCTTTGAGATGGGAGAGCCCTGCTGGTCCCAGCACTTGCCATGGATTGATGAGGGGTCCCAGACTGGATTAAGGCATCCTCTGGGATGTCCTCAAACAGGCTGCTTTGGTTTAGGTCTGTGGGGTGTTGTTACCATAGGTTCACATGTTGTGAATCATAGAATCTCCTGAGCTGGAAGGGACCCACAAGAATCATTGAGTGCAAGTCCTGGCCCTGCCCAGGACACCCCAACAATCCCACCCTGTCCCTGAGAGCGTTGTCCAAATGCTCCTTGAGCTCTGTCAGCCTTGGGGCCATGCCCAATGCCCTGGGGGGCCTGTTCAGTGCCAGCCACCCTCTGGGGCAAGAACTTTTTCCTGGTATCCAACCTAACCCTCCCTTGACTCAGCTTCATGGTATTCCCTTGGGTCATATCCCTGGTCACCAGTGATCAGGTGTGAGAAGGAAGGAAAGGCTTCTCCCTTCCTCCAGGCATCCCACTGCAACCTTGTTGTCCCTTGCTGTCCTGGGTAACGACTGTTCAGCTCAAGATTACCCATGACAGCCCCATGAACTTCCTCTGGAGAGCATTTTAATAATTTGTGCTTCCTTTTACTCAGGGCTGGTAAAATACCTGAGACCATACCAGCTAAATGCAGGATGTGTTTTCATGGAGCAGCCCGTGAGCCCCACTGTCTCCTGGCTCTCTTTTTCCTCATGGCCTCGCTCTAAAACCAAAGCAGGATGAAAGACACGGGAATCCTGTGCCGTGTGGGAGATGCTGAGCCCCTGACTATGTCAGAGCTCTTGTCTCTAACCCAGCCAACTCCTTCCAGGGCCCGGCTTCACTTTGAAGGCTGTGCCGTTGCTTTGGCGGGTGGTGGTTTTACAAAGAGGATGGTGACGGGGAGAGGGTTTTTCTTCTCATTTCCCGTCCCGCCTGGCCGGTGAATGCGGGGTTTTTGGTCGAGGGGTTTGGAGGAGCGAGGGGGGCAGTCAGTTGGAAACGCCGGCTCTGAAAGCTCCAGAGAGCCACCGGCACCACTTCCTCTTGGTTCAGCTCCACCAGTTCTCCACAGCTGCTTCCATGGGAAGCTGGCTGGCTGAGGAGAATCCATACCTTCCCTCTGCAGTCGATCAATGACATGCTGGAGTGTTTTGGATTCCTCTTTTCGGGAGAGAATAGTCCTCATTGTACGCCTGGAGAATAAAATAGCAAAGGGAGGGAGGGAGGGAGGGAGGCTCTTTCCTGTGCACGCTCCGACTCTCCTGGCTGAGAGGCAGCTTTGCTCACCCACATTTGAGTTTGGCAGTACTTGGGACTTTCTAAACCTTGCCTGAGTTGTGTCTGTCTGCAGAGTGAATGCCAGGCATGCTTTGCTCAATCTGACTACGGGATGAGGGTGTTGGAGCCTAGGAGATCCCTGGGAAAGGATGAGAAGTGGGTGTTCAGTGAAAAAAGCATCAGCAGCCCTGATAGTTTGCTATCATGAGCTGTTCTCTGGGCACCATCTCAGCCCCATCACTCCTTTGCAACTGGTGATCTCTTGGTCCTGCTTCTGCAAAAGATTCTTCAGGATGAAAGCCTGGATTTCAGGTTGAAAACTCTCAGACAGGTGAACATCCTGAGTGTCTGAGAGGGGCGACTACTTGGCTCAGCCCCTGAATGTCTGAATGCAAACTTGAAGTGCATTAAACCTTCTCCAGGCAGTGGGGGTTTCACACTTTGAAAAGCTTTCTGAGGTTTCCAGCGTTTGCTGCTTCCAGTCACGCTGGAATTCAAAAGTGCAAAGGCCCATGGAAATGATTAATAAAGAACAAAAACCAGACTGTGAGACAGGTTCAGCTCCACAACGACTCTGAAATCATAGGCTTGCAGTAGTCTCATGCTTTGTTTAGGTAGATTTGCTCTTGTAGAGCTGGAAATTTTTCAAGCTGTATTCAGGCCCAGGTGCTGCTTGTATAAGGGTTGAGAATGTCTCCAGGTGTAAAATTTCCAGTGTCTGTTGGCATCAGCGTGTTATATTCATTTATGTGTCTGGAAAGTCTGGTCCAGGCGGTTTGGTGGAATTAAAAGGGATTTACTTGCATGGTGGGTAAGTGCTTCTGTACACGTAGCCTTCTCCCCACGGTTTGCTGTAGATCTTGTTGACAACCTCTTTACCTCATGGCAGTGACAAGGTCCCAGACACCTCTCAGCCTGGATTTCTTCCTACAAGGTTTCTTGACTCTCCTCTGCTCTGTGGGACCAGCAGTTCGTTGCCTGTGGTGTGTTGGACCTGGGAGGTGTCTGTGGAAGGGGAGGCTGCTTCCCATTTGCTCCAAGGAAAATCTCTGCAATCTCCCTTTGGAGATGGTATCGGCCCAAAGATGAATTGTTGTCACACACACTGTGAAAGGAAGCAGATGCTTAGGATGAGGAGTCAGGTTTAGCAGGTCCTTCTCTTTGGTGATGCGTCTTCGGATCTGCTTCCGTGTGGTGAGTGTTATTCCAGCTCAGCCGTGGCTCCTGGGAATAATGGGCATCCCATGCCTCAGCAGCTCATTGTCCCCATCCTGCCCACTCCTGTGCCTGTGGCTGATACCCAGGGCAAGAAATTTTGGCCTGGCTGGAGCTGGTGGGGTGTCACTAATTCTGACTTGTAAGGTCAGACTGTGGGGCCTTCAAGGGGTCCGTGAGCTCTCTCGAGGCTTGTCATGTCTTTATGCTGTTTTTACTATATAGATGTATATGCTATATTTGTGTATATTTATATTAATATTAAGCTGGGGGTGTATAATGTGGTAACATACAGCACCAGAAATATTATCTGGGATCTCAGAAATCCCTTCTCCTTTCCTGAGGTAAGTGGCCAACCCTTCCCAGTCTCCAAGGCATTTGATTACATCCACTGTGCTTAGGAGCTAAAGTGTCTTAGCTTGCAGGGTGATGGAAAAGGGAACTCCAAATGAACTGCAAGTGGCCAGGTTTGTGTTACACACTAGGACCTTCCTGCAGGGAGTCATCCAAAGCTGATTTAATCACCTTCCCCCTTCCATTGACAGCTAAAGTTGTGCATTAGAGGAAGACACTAGGGGAGAATGATTACAAACAAGACTCTGAGATAACCCATCATCCCATGCCTCGTAGGAGAAGGATGGAGACAACTGATGTGGGAAGAGCAAAGCTGTTGACTGAATCCAGGAGCTGTGATTCACAGGTAAAGAGGGGTTTTTTCCCCCTTTGCTTCTCTAAGATGTAAGTTAAGATGCCATCTTAATCAGAAACGCATCCAGTTCTGATTTTGAGTCAGCTGAGGTGTTGTTGGGGCTTTTTCGTAGTGTGTAGCCTCTCTTGTTGTTCATTTGCAAGGGCTGAAGATGAGAGCTTGGATTTGGGAGAGCTGAGAAGCCTGTGTTGAACTGAAAGGCTGTTTTTAGCAGCAGCATCTGATTGATAACCAGCACTGTATTCATCAGGATAGATAAAACTCACCCGAGGTGTTTTGCTTGACTGTACTCTTCCTCTGCCTCCTGGGGTCTTCTTGACCTCCTCCTGCAAACCTGGAGGTGGGAAACTTGTGTTTCCACCAGTTCCAGGAGCCTTATCTCTGCCTTGCAGCTGGGAGCAGGACCCTGTCCCATCTGTGGTGCTGCAGACATGGCTCCACACAAGCCAGCACCTGAAATCCCAACAGACAGCACTAAGTTCTCATCTTTGCCACATCCCTTCCTGTGCAGGATCGTTTCTCTGGCCCCCTTGATGAACATGACGAGGGATGACACTTTGTAAAAGCCATTTTGTAGCTGGTAAGTGTTCCAGGGCAGCTCCCTCCCTTATTCTCTGGTGGTCCTGCTGCCTGCAGCATTCCCACAACCTCGTCGAGGTTTGTCGGAAGCAATCTCTCTCGTTAGATTATCCAGTAGATTTGGGAGAAAACAGGCAAGCCACTCTTCAGGCTAAAAGCATATCTGTTTTTCCCCAGTTGTGTCAGTGCTGGTTTTTCCAGCTGATAAAAGCCATGTGCTGTGCTCCCTGTGCTATCAAACGCTGTGAGACGTTGCAGGAGTTCTGGGCCCGCTGTTGGCAGCAAACCTTGTTCTGGTGGAGCCCAGTTCCTACTCCCCTCTGTCTGAAAGCCCCTTGGGAGGTGATCCCTGCTCAGGTGGGAGCTTCCCAGCTGCTTACAAAGATGTGAAGGTCTCTTCTCTTGTCTGTCATCCCTGAAAACACATTCTCCAGGCAGCTCCTGAGAGCCAGAGTTGCCCACGGCCCCCTTACAATCCATGTTTGACAGACTGAACCAGCTGGTTAAGAAACTCCTCCAAGATAACACCAGGGCTATTTGTTTTATAGTCCAATCCAGTGACATTTTATTCCCTCACCAGCAGTAGCCAGTTGTTTTTTTGCAAGTCTAATACAGGTTACTAATATATCATGTGATAAAATTATGGGTTTTTCTCTAGTGCCAGACACTTGGAAGCATCTGGTTAGATAGAGAAGTACCTGGCATGGATAAATCATTGATTAAAAAGCTTGTAATTTTTTTTAACTACTTTTATTTTATGTTTTCTCGTGTGTGCTTCCACCTCCTGGGGCATCTCCCCAGCTGGCTGGGGAGGAGTGACTGTCACTGAAAGCCCAGCCCAGAGGATGCTCTGCTGGAAAGACAAGAAAGTGGTGGGAATGCTCTGAAGTCAGTTTTATACCTCATTTACAGGGGTCTGCCTTTAAAAGCAAAAAATAGGTTTCCTTTACTTACTTGGCAGAGGAAACATTTTGCACAGGGCTCTTGTCAGAGCATCTGTTCCCCTCATTTACAAAGCAGCTGTTTAAGCTGTGCTTTGTAAGTGTGTAGTGTGGCATATTACTCATCTGGTAATTCCCTGCTCCATCTAAGAATAGGATAGGATGTCCTCTCAGTTCCACATACCTTTGCCTGTGGGGATTGGAGTTTTCCAGCTGAGATATCTGCCTTGGACCAAGTTCTTCTGGAGGAGTACCAGCTCAGAGTGGAACAGTCACTTCTGAGAATAAAACTGTGGAAAGCCAAATCATTTTTCCACCTTGAAACAAGCCTGGCTCTTGTGGAAAAGGCAAGGGGAATAGAAGGGAAACTGTTAGAGCTTTTCAGTTAATTCTCTGAATATGCCTCTACATGGACCGTGTTTTACCTTTCCAGTGTCTTCCTCTGAACTGTCCTTGCCTTTTTGCAAGCCTGAGGGCTTTGGCCACAAAGAGATCAGTGGCCTGTCATTGGAGGAACCTTGGAACCTTATCTCCATTTGGTGGCTTCCAGGAGGAAGTGCTGAACTGGCTGGAAGCGTGATGAGTTTGTAGTTCATGCTTTTATCATGTTTAAGGCCATTTTTTTTTCTTTTTAGAGACAGACCATATCCCAAAATGGAGAAAGTTATAGGATTTCTAGAATATGTTAAGATATGTATCAACTAATCCCGCTGGGGGAATGCCTGGGGCGCACCTAAAATCATCGTGGAGGGCTGTGTCCAGTTCTGGGCCCTCATAGAGGAGACACTGAGGGGCTGGAGTGTGTCCAGGGAAGGGAACGGAGCTGGGAAGGGGCTGGAGCAGCAGGAGCAGCTGAGGGAGCTGGGGGGGCTCAGCCTGGAGAAAAGGAGGCTCAGGGGGGACCTTCTGGCTCTGTCAGGACCCCCTGACAGGAGGGGGGAGCTGGCGGGGGGGTCGGGCTCTGCTGCCAGGGAACAAGGGACAGGAGGAGAAGAAACAGCCTCAAGCTGTGCCAGGGAGGTTCATGTTGGACATCAGGAGGAATTGTTGTGTTTTCCAGCCTCTGGGAGCAGCAGTGGGGGGACAGAAACAGGCTGTGTGCAGGGAGCTGGCTGGCTGCTCTCCCAAAAAGGAGACCATGGCTTTTTACCCTCCAGGGTAGCCCTGCAAGTGAAGATATTCGAAGTTAAATGCAAAAAATAATCATGTTTACGTGAGCTGGAGCCCCAGCACTTGTCTGTTGGCTGATGGGCCATTAAACTCTCCCAACAGGTTTTCTGCCCAGACATGATAAGACGGGAGGGTGTGAGTGAGGTATTATGGACAGTTTCTGGATGCATCTTGTGCTGGGGGTTTACTCTGGGGGCTGATGCAAGGGGACATCTCCCGTGGAACACCCTTTATGTTCATTTCACAACCGATTTGCTTCGAACAAATGCAGACATGTGTGATCTGCATGAGAAAAGCTCGCAGGGGGACGGGCTCGGGGGCGGGCAGAGGGTGGCTGGGTGGGCTCGGGAAGGCCACCTTGGTGGCAGCCCAGCCTCCAGGGAGAGCAGCAGAGGCAGCTGACTGACTCCCAGAGCAGATTTAGTACCTGAGGGCGGAAAACTCGCTGGATGAGCGGGTCCTGCAAGCCCCGCTCAGCAAAATCTGTCTGAGCTGTTTTCTGCAGGGCTTGGTCTCAGAATTTATGTACCTTGGAGCGAAGAACGGTCAAAGCTTGGGGAAGGCATCGTTATCACTAATCGTGCAAAACAAACCCGAGCTTCTGCAGTGCTGCTCTTCCAGGGACAAGGGCAGGGGTGGTGTTTTGGTGATGCAGAGGATGCCAGGGCAGGCAGAAAATTCCTGAGGCTTGTTGGCATCGGTGTAAGAAGGCAAAGAAAATTCCTGGGGCTTGCAGAGGCACTGTAGGGAGAGATGGTTTTGACTGCTGCCTTTCAGAGGAGACAGACAGAGGGCAGGGGCTCTGGCCACTCTCCCCAGTTCTGCTGTTCTATCCCTTCCCATCCCAGACTGGGAGAGGTTGGTATCCTGGCTGCCATTGCATCTGGCAACCTGTTGCCCTTGGCAACTCCCCTGCCCAGGTGCTTGTGCCCTTCTAACCAGCCTTTGGTCACAGCAGTGTAAAAGGGAGGGGTTCTGCTGGGGTTACTTCTATTTGAACTGACATTTCCCAGTTCTCTCCTCTCTTAATTAGTCCATTCCCTGCTTCTTTTCAATCCTGCTGGAAATCTTTCCGTGCAAGGGCGTTACACAGCAGAGTATTTAGCCCAAGTAGATTAGGGAAAGGCAGGAAAAGCTTCTGATTGTGCTGTATCTGTAGCATAGGTGTTAAAGATGTATTTGTGAGCCAGTCAGAGAAGAATGCTGAGGAAATCCTGTTTGGGTTAATCTTGTTTAATTTTATAATAAAAAACAGATGGCTGGCCATCTGGAGCTTCTTGCAATCAAATATCTCACAATTAACAGTAATTTACTTGCCCTGAGACTTCCATGATCTTCATGTGCTTTTTTTTTCCCCCTTCAACCTGTCTGTGTGGTCCCTTCCCAGGGTAGTGCTGAGTGTAAGCTGCCTGGGGAAAGGCGTGATGGAGGGGCTCCCTGGAGGCATCTGCTTTCCTCCTGGATTTTCCACTTACACCCCCAAAACTGGAGCTTAGAAAAGCGTACCTTGTGCTTTTCTGACCCTGTAGGACCCACTCTCAGAGTAAGCAAAGTGAAGGACTGTACATACCTACAGATGGGTCATGGAGAGATACGTAAGGCAGCACTTAAGGGGAGCATACAAATTAGATCTACTCTTTTTACCAGGCTGTGGGAATTCTTCAGAGCTCAAAATGATTCTAATCTGAAGTGGGTTTGCTCCAGCAGTTTAAGTTATTGGATGTAATTAAATGAGATGCAGGTGATCCTCAGCACTAGGAAAGCTTTCTGAGGGAATTATCAGCAAAATGGGATGCAGAGTGAAACCCACGGGGCACCTTCTTCTGTGCATTCTTATCTCCAGGAGGTTGAGAGACCCCCAGGATTCATTATTTCCGGAGGTGACATTGGCAGTGGAGACTGGCCTCTTCAATAACTTCAGGTCTCTTTTGAGTATGTCCTTCCCAACCAGCTGTGTAGTTGAATAGCATCAATAGTGAACGTGAATAAATGAATTCCAGATGAGGGATCTGCATGCCGGTAGGTAAGAGCTCTCCCAGGGATTCCTGGGTGATTGCTGGCTGTTTACTATCCTAATATTTTTTTGCTAGCAGATTAAGAAAAATAACTGAGCTCTTCCCCTCCTCCTCCTCCACAAAATCTCTGGCTTTGCGTGCACTCAGGGAATCAGGTCATGGAGCTAAAGGATATATTCAGATACCAGGGGATGTTGGACTGCAGCTATGCTCCATCCCTCAAGTTATTTAAATGGAGAGGAGCCTTCTGAAGGGCAAGAGCTTGTTTTAACAGGGTTCCCAAAGGGATGTTAGGGCATTGGTGGGATTGATGGAGCGAGCAGGGGTAGGGTTTCACGCTGCCCCGGCTACCAAATGATCAGATCTCAGAGGTGCAGCTCGGGAGTGGATCCAGCATCCATCCTGAGCAGCTCACCAGCCAGCAAGTTGAAAAAAAGGGCAGTTGGAAAAACAGAGTAATTAGTGGAATGGCAGGAATATGCAGGTCAGTAGAATGATTGTTATTATTAATGGTTATTATTACAGCAGTGGGAAGGTGCTGCATATGCCGATCTGGGACCTGTGTACGTAGAATTGTTCATGAACATTTCTAGGCAAGTGCTGCTCAGCTCTCAGAACACATTCTGGAACCTCTGCACCCCGTTTCCTCTCTTTTCTTTTTCCTTTTTTCCTGGTGGGAGCAGGGCAGACTCTTTTGCCCTTTGATGCTGGTTTTCCCCTGCCTGATGCAGCCTTTGTCTGCATGTCTGCAGTGACTTTTTCAGAGAAGGATAAGAATGGACAGGGCTTGGAGCAACCTGGTCTGGTGGAAGGTGTTCCTGCCCATGGCAGGGGAGTGGAACAAGAAGGTCTTTCAGGCCCCTTCCACCCCAAGCCATTCTGTGATCCTATGATCCAGTGACTAGGACCTGTCTGGCAGGTGACCCCATGGGAATCTTTTCTGTGCTACTGGGCACGCCACTGAGGATGTGATTACAAGCTTTGCTCCAAACTCTGCCCCAGTTCAGGTTTTCCCACCCACTCACCCAGTTATGTGGAGTGGATGGAGGCCCTGGGGCTCTCTGAGTGGGATTACTCCCACATGAACGTTGTTCCTGCACGGCACAGGCACCCACCACAGGTGATGCTTGGCTCCGGCTGCTTGGTGTGTTTGCTGCCCAAGGGGTGTGTGGGCCATGAGACTCGCTCCATCCTGCTCTTTCCCGTGCCCCTTGGACACTTGGAGTGGTTCACCCTGCAGGACTCATCACTCCATTGCTGCCACCTACCAGGCTGTAGGAAGCCTGGATGCCCAGCACAGCTGTGACACTGCTCTGAAGGGTCCATGCCATCCCTGCTGGGCAGAGGAAAACCAAGAGGCAGTGGGGACAAATAGATGCTGATGAATCAGCCATGCCAAGAAGTGAACCTTGTTCTTGAGGAGAGCTGGATCTTGCCAGCACAATAGCTGGATTACAAAGCCATTTCCTCCAATTACCTTCTCTGTCAAATCTCTGTGTCGTCTGGCACTAGGAAAGCTTGGATTCAAATTCATTGTGAATTGGGGCGATGACACCAGAGATTTCTAAATTAATATCCTGCCAAGAGGAATTGAGCTTGTTTTTTCCAGTCATGTCAGTTCTGATTCCTTTGCTTGTCAGAGAAAACTTGGGCATGCCATCTGGTTTCAAGGGCACAGAGTAAGGAATCATAGGTTTTTCAGCCCAGCATGTTGAGTTCGCTGTGCAACAGCTGCAGGGAGCTTCGGGGGGGGAAAGAAAAATGAAGTAAAAGGGCTTTGTGGGCCCTTCTTGGCACCTGGCAAAGGGCAGAGGGGGAGACCAGAGGCACAGGGTGCTGGTGAAAAGGAAAAAGAGGGCATGACCTCTTCCTTGGAACAGTGGGAGTGTGCACAGCAGAGAGGACTTGGATGAATTACTGCCCTCTTCACGTCTTCCCAGTAGACAGTCACGAGCCATTCTGGATGCATTAACCATGGACTGCTTGCTCCACAGGCTGCATTAAATACATTCAACTGAGTGCCAAAGAACTCCTTGGCACCACAAAACCCGTGGACCTTAAAATTTCCAGGAAAGGAGCAGCAACTGTGCCACTGAGCTGGGGCCTGGTGTCTGTCTTACCCCAAACTCATGGTTTTACAGGTCAGAATGGCCCTGGGATGGAGGTCTCCACAGCTGAGGATGGGAATACTGTGAGCCTGGAAGGTGAGCTGTGGAGGGGCAGGGGCAATTGGGAGGGGCTGCATGTCCTTGTCCTGTTGCAGGCAGACTGGGACAGCCTTCAGAAAAAGAGGGGTGCAGGTCGTAGGGAAGGACTGTGCAGTGGCAGGGAACAGCTTGGTGCCTGGCACATCTCCTTCTGTAGGAGCAGATTTGGAGAGATGTTTTGTGTCCCTCCTTTCAGCTGCCAGTGGGCAGAGGAGCCTCATGGGGTGTCCCAGAGCTGCGCCCCCACAGCCGGTGCCGCTGGGGCTGCACAGCTCCTTTGTCAGGGCGCCAGACATTGTCACTGGGCCCCCAGCCAGCGGGTCACCTCTCTGCAGAGGGCCCGTCAGCCCTGGGTGCCAGCATTCCCACCCAGCCCTTGGGAAGGAGCCACCTGCTTCCCCTGGGCATCCCTGCCACCAGCTGCAGCTGCCAGCCTGGGGACCGGGGCCGGTCCCTCCCCTCCGGCCCCTTCCAGCTGCAGGAGCAGGGCTTGGGGCATGCAGTGCTGTCGGTGCCAACTGCCAGCTGGGAAGGGGGAGGCTACTGCTGTGCCAGCAGCGAGTTTGGAGAGGCTTCCAGATCTCCCCCCTCCGTGAGCTGTTTGTACAAACCATCTGCCTGAGCCGGGGTTTGTGGGGAGCACACGGAAGGAGGAGCTGGGAAGGCGCAGCAATGGGTGATATCCCTCTTCCCTTCATATTATCCCCACATCCTGCCTGTGGCTGCCTGCACTGCTCACAGCAGGATGGAGGGATGGGCTCTCCGGATGCGCCGGCAGCTGCAGAGGTGTTGGTGGTCAGTGCTGGGGGCTGTGTGAGCACCCCATTTATCACCCCCACACACCAGCAGCCGCTCCTTATCTCTCTTCCCAGCTGGCATGGTCCAGACCAAGGCTGGAGCTGGAGAAATCGGTCTCTGTGTCACCCTCTTCTGAGCTGGTGGGTTGTGCTCTCCCTGCCACTGGTGCTGGTGCCTCCCTTGCTGTGCCTGGGCAGGCGCTGGGGTGTTTTTGGGGGCTGTACTGGGAAATGCTGCTTGTGGCTCCTTCGGTGAGGGGCTGCTGGGGGCTCTCTCAGCCACGGCTTTATAAATTCAAACAGATGGGTTTTAGAAAACCCCAGCTTTGAGACGTGCTCTCTGTTTAAATGGTTTCGGAGGAAATTTGCACTTCAGTGGATGTGCAGAAAAATGGTGTTTTCAAAGCGAAAATGAAATGAAAACCAGCCTTCCCCCTCCCTCCCCCAGTGAAACACTATTTGCAAAGTGGGGCCTCTGTTTTGAGGTATTTGAAGCACACAGACATCCTTATTCTTGCTTCCTCCACTTTGCTGTTCTTTTCTCTGCTTCTATTTCCCGTATTTTCTTTATGTCCCAGGTCCATTCTCAGAGCTCTCAGCTCTCCTTGTCACTCGGAGGGTGTAGGGTGTCAGGAGAGAGCTACTGAAGGGTTGTCTAGTGTATTAAATACCTATACTTTCCATTTTTTTTGGATAAAAAGTGCTCAGAACTGAAATTCTCTGTAGAAACTCTCTAGTTTTTACACACATCAGGCTTTATAATTTATGCCTGCTTCCCTGAGGCTGTGCCTGTGAGCAGCTGCCCTGGGTCCTGCCTGTGCACAGGAAGGAGAGTGGATGGATTCCCAGGAGCTGCTGGTTTACCTGTGCATGGGGAGCCTGTTTGCACTGGCAGCTTGATAAAATCCTCACATCCTGCTGCATATCCTTCCCTCTCTGGCTGGGGGGATGACGGGGGGCCTTTTCCAGATGGAGTGACAGGACAAGGGGGATGGATTCAAAATGCCAGAGGGAAGGGTTGGATGGGATATTGGGAGGAATATTTTATGCTGAAGGTGGGGAGGCCCTGGCACAGGTTGCCTGGAGGAGCTGTGGCTGCCCCATCCCTGGAAGTGTCCAAGGCCAGGTTGGAGCAACCCGGTCTCATGGAAGGTGTCCCTGCCCATGGAATGAACTGAGCTTTAAGGTCTCTTCCAACCCAAACCATTCCATGGTCCTGTGCCCAGAGGGCAGATTTAAGGCAGAGAGGTTGTGCTGAGTAAGCCTGTGTGTGTGTCAGCTTGGCTGTGGTGTCCTGAGCATGGAGACCTCTGAGGGGGGACCCACTGGGTGACGGAGGCTGTGGAGAGTGATGGTGTCAGTCCAGAGGGGGGCAAAGGCCCCCCGGATGCTGGTGGGGCTGGGATTTGGAGGGTGCTGGATATGGGGAAGGACAGACCCGGCACTGCGGATCGGTGGCAGCGAGACCCTGAGTCTGTGCATTGTCCAAGGAGCTGCTCATGTGGTCTCAGTCGAGCCAAAATACTCTTTCAGAGAGAGAACGGGCCAGATGTCTCATTATTGCTGCTCACAATGCTGCCCTCCCAGCCCAGCGATCCATCAGGGGCTCGGCACAGCCCCACAGAAAGGTCCCTGACACGTTCTTACAGCAGGGCCAGGTTCTCACCACTTGTGTGCATTTGTGCCCCTTGACAAATGGCTGCTGGGCTCCGGTTTTGTTCCGAGTGGCGCTGGTGTCAAGCACAGGGCTCCTATTCAAGTGCCCACCAACGGTGGCCCACAACTCGCCGCTTCCTCTCCTTTTCTTGCTTTGTTTCCCCATGACAGTCACTCGGGACGTTTTTTGCAATCTCGCTGGGTATTTTTAAAGACAGTTTTCAAGGGGCAAAGGAGCGCCTCTATAGCAAGGACTGTAAAAATGCCTTGGGAGTACACGAGGTGAGGAATTCCTGCTTGCGTGGCTGCGTTGCTCACACGACATTTAATTGCCTTTTTCTTTTTTTAGGCAATTTTTCCAACAAGTTGATTTATGGAATTGGCTGGCAAAGCCTTGAATACATTGAGAAATACAACTTCTACAATGGACCAACACATCCTTAAGGAATGAATGGTTCCTCTTTAAACTGGGAGCTGTGCTCCTGGCTGCTCCGAGCACCTTGGGAACGGAGGAGGATTAGGACCAGGCTGTGAACTGCAGTGTTTGTCCTGCTGTATAAACCTGTATGGGTAAGGTGTTGGCTTTAAACTGCATTCTAAGTTATGTGTGTGCCCAAAATTGCCTATAGAAAGTGCCCCAGAGGAGTCATGCTCTGTAGAAAGACACAGCACAAGGATGTCCCAGCCTGCAGAAACTGGCAGTGTGAGCTCCCGGGGTGCTGGTAAAACCCAGGCAGGCCAGTCCATGCAACCCCGGGTGCCAGTGTGATGTTTCTGTCCAGATCTTCTGGTTATGAAAAGTTTGGTTTTATAAATGAGGAGCCCTTTGTATTCTCCAGACAGTGACTTTCTGCCGTATTATCTCACTGCAGTTCCCCTCTGACTTCAGCGAGTATTTTGTGCGCTCAGAGAGCGTTTTCCATCCCTTGAGCCTGAAAGGGAAGAGGATTTATGGAATGGGGAGCTTGAGGCACCAACTCAGCAAATACCAGAGTGTGTATGTAAGCGTTTGCAGGTTGGAGATGGAAGTACACAAGTGGTCTTGATCATCTTAAGCCACTCTGTTGCTGGGTCCAAGGGCTGAGCTGGGAGCAGGTAGCACAGTTTGCACATTGACATTTTCAACTGCCTTGTCTGAGGAGAGCTTTTCCTCTGCCCTGATCTTGCATCTTCTTCCATTTAGCCTGTTTAACAGACTTACAGCTGCCCAGCCCCACGTCATGTTGTCAGTGCAGCAGGTTCAATTATCTTCTTATGGTCTCAGTTTTAGCAGGTACATGATGATGTCTGTGACCCATTAGTGTTTCTCTCTCTTTCTGACCCCCTAATGCTATTGTTATGGAGATTTTTGGTGGCCCTTCCTATGTCTTACACTTTCAGTAAAGATCAGCTTTCACTCCAGCCTTCAAAGTCATCCCTTGCTTCTTTCTAGCCAGGTAAAGCCTGGGGGGATCCTGTGGCAGATAATGTGAGCGTCTCGACTGGTAATTATAAAGCCAGGATCTGTAATTAACTTTTCTATGAAACTCTCAACCCCAAGGTGTGCCTTTTTCCCTCTATTAATTAGCACAGGGAAGGGACGCTCCTGTCTAGAGGCAGAAGACAAAAATAGGAGCAGAGGCGAAATAGAACTGGTTCCTTTGAATGATAAATATTGTTCCCTTTATGCCTTAAATAAAAGGAGAGTTTGGCTAAAACCGGGGGGGAGGGTTACCTCTTGGAAAAACTGACTTAAACAGAATTGGAGGAAATAGTCCTGGATTAGGCACCAGAGACCTCTTCCAGCAAATTTCTCTCAGCTCAGCTCAGTTGATACCTGTGTATTCTTGGTAAAGGTTTGTTCAACCTGTTTCTGGGACTGTTGAAATGTTCTGGTTTTGCAGACATGAGGCTTGGGAGCACACTTGGGTTTGCGTGTTAACCCCCATGAGCTGTGGCTTTGGGAACAGACCATATATTGCCAGAGCTCTTAACATGTCATTATTTGCATACTTTTTTTTTTTTTTAATATTAGCAATTTGGAAACAGTTTAAAAACTGTTCCATGGAAAAGACTGTCTGAGAATAGAGTTTTTTTCACAAACCTTCACGAGGAATTGATTATGCAGTCCTGTGTACTGGAAAGAGAACTTGATGTACCTCCATATAAATCTACAAGCAGCAGGACTTGTTCTGCCAGATTCGAAGCAAAGAGAAGAGTCCCCCAGGGGAGAGGGTAATAGCCAACAAAAGTAGGTAGTGTCTGGCAAATCTTACTAATACTGGGGATTCAAAACTGGCCAAGCTGGAGAGCACAGCAGTAGGATACCTGTAGGATGCCTGCCTGAGGACTGTGCAGCTTTGCCAAAGAAAGTTGAAGTAGGTAGTTGAAGTGTTTGTTGGTTGGCTGGACTAACTTAAAAACGAAAAAAACCAAACCCAAAAACTATTTCAGTTGACCCCACTGAAGGTTTTTGGGGGACTCTTGGGAGAAACACTATCTGCACAAGTGATGGCAGCTGAGTGTTCCCCTTCTGATCTGCACTCATGGCCAGTAAGGGCTGCACTGTGATTGCATTTCCAAGCCTCCCATGTGTTTCCCAGTAGGAAGCTGACAGGAGAGCACCGTGCTGTAACACTGAGCTGCTCTGGAGGCATTTGGGTGGAAGTGTGTTAAGACATGATTTAAATTCACCACCAGGCCCAGACATTCCTTCCTGGAGGTCCAAGCGTGCTCGTGTGTCTTGGCTGTGCAGGTTCTGAGCTGCCGTGGGCCTTCTGACTCGTGGGGTTCCTGGAGGCAGGCAACCTCCCCAGTGGGGGTGATATTTGTGTTTGTTTTGCTCATTGCACAATTCCTTGGAATAACTAACGCCTTTCACCTTTTCCTCTGCGTCCCACTCGGTGACTCAGGGCGAAGGCATCTGACTCAGAGCAGTGTGTTTGCTGGGCTGCTTTGTGCTTTTCCAGATGTGCAGGAGCTCTGGGACGATAACTGGAATGGGGATGAGTGTTATGAGTGGTGCTGGTGCTCAGCTCCAGTTCTCCCAGGAGGTGGAAGGGAGTGAGGCTTTGGCATCATACAGAGGACCCTCATTTTCCATCCAGTTACGGTTGATGACACCCCTTTGGATCTGGGACACGTGGGAGCTGTTTTATTCTTGGCAAGTGTTTCAGGTGAAACCACCACTGAGGTGGTGTGCCCAGGTGGCCAAGAAGGCCCAGGGCACCTCAGCTGTGCCAGCCGTGGTGTGTCAGAGGACCAGGGCAGTGCCCACCCCTGTGCTGGGCACAGCTGAGGCCCCTCGAGGGCTGTGCCCAGTTCTGGGCCATCATGGAAGAGACACTGAGGGGCTGGAGCGTGTCCAGGGAAGGGAACGGAGCTGGGAAGGGGCTGGAGCAGCAGGAGCAGCTGAGGGAGCTGGGGGGGCTCAGCCTGGAGAAAAAGAGGCTCAAGGGGGACCTTCTGGCTCTGCAACCCCCTGACAGGAGGGGGGAGCTGGGGGGGTCGGGCTCTGCTCCCAGGGAACAAGAGACAGGACAAGAAGGAAAGGCCTTGAGTTGTGCCAGAGGAGGTTTAGGTTGGATATTGGAACAATTCCTTCATGGAAGGATTGTCCAGCCTTGGCACAGCTGCCCAGGGCAGTGGTGGAGCCCCCATCCCTGGAGGGATTTAAAAGCCGTGTGGATGTGGCGCTTTGTGGCGTGGTTTAGTGGTGGCCTTGGTAGTGCTGGGGGAATAGTTGGACTCAAATATCTTAGAGGGCTTTTCCATCCTTAACAGTTCTATGACTCTGTGAAAGCAGTGGCTTCAGGGTACTCTCTGCAAGATGCAGTGGTTCAGCACAGATCCTCCCTGGAGACAGCCTCACGAAATGAGGGTCCAAAACAGGGAATTGTCCAGGCCTCCCTACTTACCTCCCACCTCTACTCAATCTGGTTGATCATGGAGCCATTAGGGTGGCTTAAAGTTCTACCTCTTCATTACCCACCATCATTCCTGTCTCCCTGCAAGGAGTGTCCAGGATCAAGCCACGCAGATTTCCAGAGCCAAAGCAAAGCAAACCAAACTCTTAAATTCGTCTAGCTCTTGAAAGGCCCTCAGATGCTGTGATATGGGCCCAGAAATGCTCAGGTTGTTAGCTGCTAATAACCGTGGGGGGCTGCCAGCGCTGGGAACGGCTCGTGCTGTTGTCACAGCACAGGGAAAGCTGAGCAGCCGAGTGCCTTCCTGGAGGTGTTCCTGAAGAGCCTGATGGGCTCAAACCGGGGGGGGTTAGTGTTGGGAGGGACCTTGAAGTTCATCATCTTGAGGCTGCTTCCTCTTGTCCTGTCTCTTGTTTCCTGGGAGAAGAGCCTGACCCCCACCTGGCTACAACCTCATGGCGGGGGGAAGAAACTTCTTTAGGTGACACCTCTGTATTTACCTGAAGAGAACCAAAGCATTAAGAAGTGTGAAGGGCTTCTTAGACTGGCCAGCATTTCTAGCTCATGTTGTCAGTCCATCTGTACAGCGGCCCTCATCCAAGGCTAGACAAGGCTGAATGCAAATAGTGAGGATATATTTGTGTGCTGTGACATAACTATACCCCCAGGCTCTGGTTCATTGTGCTAAGTTGGTACTTCTGAGTGCTATAAGTTGTGCATTACACCATTAATTAACCATTAGGAGAGCCTTAGACATTGCATACATTTAGTTCATAACTGCTACCCCTGTTCATCACCCACAAAACTGATCATTTTGTGACCCTCTAACACATGAGTAGCAATGCCATCGTGGCAGCACCTTGCCTTTCTTAGGACTTGGGATATCATCAAATTATGGGGCATCCCAGACATCTCTAAAATGTGTGTCTTAATTTATTCCAGCCTTGAGGATATTCTTAGGCTGTTTTGCTGATAAACTCTTCAAAGGATGTGCATGAACCCTCATCCCCCACTCCCACCACTTCTAAACCTTGGCTTGGTCAAGGATGCTTGTCCAACATTCCGCTGTCCTGAGCCTTGAGCTGAATCAATGTCCCTTATCCTTCTGTGGAGGATGGTAACGACTTTGCAGCCCAGGTACTCCTAAATGTTCCTCACGTGACAAACTAGCCACTGAAGTCTGGAGGGAGTCTCCTTAATGTTTGTATTTATAGGCCTCCTGCAGTGATTCCAGCTCCAGCCTGTTTGTGCCTTGTCAGTCTAGGCTTGGAAGGGGTCTTAAAGCTCATCTCATTCCAAACCCCTGCCATGGACAGGGACACCTTCCACTAGACCAGGTTGCTCCAAGCCCTGTCCAACCTGGCCTTGGACACTTCCAGGGACCCAGGGGCAGCCCCAGCTTCTCTGGGCAACCTGTGCAAGTTGAGTCAGGATCTTAGGTTTAAAGGAGGCTTAAATTTTAGCTCATTCCCAGTCCAGGTTAGAGGCTTTCCTGTGTAATGGTGAATATGGGGGAACTAAAGGCAAGATCCTGATTGCTTCATGCATGACATATAAATCTATCCTGGATAAAAGTAGTGCTCAAAATCATCTGATGAGGTTGTCAGGGCAGGTCACCAAACAAAAGGTGACACAGACTGTCTTTTGTCTCAACTCACAGTCTCAAGGGCTTAAGCAAAGCCTTTCAGACAAGGTCAAGGACAAAGATTTGAGGAATTTGCAGTGGAGGATCACACATTTGTTGCTATCTTGATTGAATTATGCTTTGTGCATGATGAACTCTCATAAAATTCATGTTCTCCCCTTCCCTCAGTGCTTTATTAGGTGTTTTATAGCCTTTTCTGCACATTGTCTTAGATGTGCTTAACATCAGGAACTGTGGCTTCCTTTGTACAAGAGTTGGTGGTGGGTTTTGACCAGCATAATCTTGGCAAAAGTCTTCTCCTTTGGGAAATGCATCAGCCTAGGCTGTGAATGGGCCAGAAAAAGTTGATGACATTGCTTTGCCCAGAGGCTGCTGCAGCAGAGGAAGTCTAATCAAAGGCTTCAACAGGCTTTGGATCAAGTCTCCAGCAAGGCTGTCCTAAGGAGGCAGTGTCGACATAGGGCTGTTTCCTGCACAATCTGCCTGACCCCGGAGCAGGGATCACAAGGTTTCTCACTCAGAGAGCTCTAATCAGTCCTTCTGGCCTCTTAGGTGGGACCCAACCCATAAGCTCTTTGATTACAGTGGATACCAAAGACCCACGTAAGGCCTGGACAACTCCTTTTATTTATTTTAAGCATTGCTTTGAGTATGAGGTTGGTCAAAGTAGTGCTGGTGGTGGAAGAGCAAAGAACTTAAGCCTCTCCACATGAAATGTTGCTTCATTTTCCAGCTACTTCCTACTCAAGGAAGTATTGTTTGCAGATGGTGCAGTTACAAAACAGTCATAAACCACCCCATTATTATCCAGATGGATTTATTACTGCAGAGAAATCTTTGCTATCTCATTTTGGGAATGAGGTTCGCTCTCCCCACTGACATGTGGAATGACTCTGCTCAAAATCCATCCAGTGGCAAGATGTAAATACTCAACATCTGTAACCCTGACAGATGGGTTTGCTGTTGTTTTCTTTAAATCCCAACTTGGGCTAGACAAGGTGGACAGAAATGCCTGGTCAGACATGGAGAGACTTCATTCCTTACAGGAAAAGCAGCTACCGTGGCAGAGAGCAGCTTTGGTGTGAGGTATGTCACCTCTGTCCCATCACACCTCTGGGAGATGGAATTTCAGAAGGAAGGGAAGGTGAGTTGCTGCAGATCCCTGCCTGTGGCTTCTTTGCTCACCTGCTGGCACGAGTTGGTTCATCTGCTGCCTAGAGCAGCTGATGGAGGAAAATCCCAGAGGTAACTGAGGAATTTGGAAGAAATAATAGAGGATATGGATGTAATACCATGAGACAGACCAGAGCTACCTGGAAATCCTGGGAAAGAGCCCTTCCATCTCATAGTGTGGCCGTGCCTGAATGATGCCAGCACCTGGCTGTGGTTTCCCTTGAGGCCATCTCTGAAGACACTCATTTCTGGGCTCCCATCAGCCTGCTTCGAAAGCTGGGCTGGGTCCAAAACGTGACTCCATATTGAAGCCAGCTGGGTCCTGTCTCACAGGTGAGATGAATTTCTTCCTGGTCACTGCAGTGGAAGAAACCAAAATTATCCCAGAGAACATTGACTCCAAAGGGCAATCCACTTCTTTTCCACCCAAAGCAGGGGTCAGGCAAGCAGCAGTGACGCAGGATTAGAGCTCCAGGCTGGGTCCTGTGTCTCCAGCAGGTTATTTCTAAGCCTCCCAGGTCTTCCTGCCCTGGTTATGCTCTCATACATTTCCAAACTTTCTCGGCTGGCAGCAGAGCATTTGAAACAGCATCCATGGAAATTATGGTCTTGCTTTGCTGCCCACACTTGGATGACAGCTGGCTCTGGCTGGAGCTTACCCATTGCTCTTTAAGTCTAGTGGCCTGCATTTAACCATATTTCACTTATCAAAATTAGGTGAAACATAACTCTTTCCACAAACAGTCATTGGTTTTGTTAAGACCTGCTCAGCGATTTCATCTTTTCCTTTCATTCAGCTTTTCAATTTTTTTTAATTTTTTTTTTTTTTTTTAGAGAATACTGCCTGGTTATTTATGTGTGCACAGACCATATTTGTGTGGGTTTGGTGCTGATCAGCTGCGTGTGTGTTTACAATAGCCCTTGTGTTATCCCAGCCGGCAGCCTGAAAACACTTCCAAATTATTCCACATCAGAAGCGAAGAGGGTTTGGATAGACTCCTAGGGGAAAGTCTTGAAATGGTGCCCAAACCTCAGTCCCAGTGCTGTAAGTCAGGCACGTGGCTGATATTTTATCCACCCCAGCTTGGACTTTGACAGGCTGTTTTGTTTGTGGAGGAAACGGGACCTTGGGAGCAGTTTTAATCAGAGATTTCTTGGAGATGGGCTTCCTCCTTCCCTTCGTCCTGTTCTGCCCTCTCTTGACACAAGTGCCTGCACTCTGCCCGTGTTCTCTAAGAAATGATGGAAAATTAGGGCACAGAAGCCCGAGGGCTGGGCTGGACTGAAACAAACCCCTGGGTGGAGGGGGCCTGACCTGGCTCATGCCTTTGGAGAGGTGCTGGGTTTGTGTACGAAACACTTGGGTGTCTGTACGTGGGTGAGCACCAGGAGTTGAGGGTCACTAGGGTTTGGTGTTTGCTGCTAACCTCAAAGCAGGCTGGGAAGTTCAGACCTAAATGGTGCTGTAATAAAAACCTGGAAATAGTCCAGAAAATCCTAGACCAGTTTGGGTTTGAAGGGCCCTTAAAGACCAACTCTTTCCAACCCCCTACCAAGGGCAGGAACACCTTCCACTAGACCAGGTTGCTCAGTGTGGAAAAAAAAGGAGTATTGTCTCAAAACCAAACTCCTACAATGTGAGTTCAGTTCTAGAATTTTTTGCTTTTTAGCTGGACTAAATATGACATTGTTTTCCAAATATATATTGGCATTACTGTGGCTTGGAAACTCAATAACTGAGCCAGCTCTGGTCTTGGACCTTGAGTTACTCATATAATAGTACACTTTACTATTGGAGTAAAGATCACTTTTTAAAAATGTAATTTAAAACTGGCACACACATTGATTTAGGAATGCAAAATGATTTTGTTATTATCTCATCTCAAAACCTTTTCCTTGATCATCTGCAACTCTGAATTGCAAAATGTATTACAGAAACACAGCTGTTGTGTCTTATAATGTGAGGTAAGACATTCCATAGTGGTTGTTTGTCTCAAAACAAATTTACAAATCCAGAGCAATGTGGCTGCCCCATCCCTGGGAGTGTCCAAGGCCAGGTTGGACAGGGCTTGGAGCAACCTGGGCTAGTGGAAGGTGTCACTGCCCATGGCAGGGGGTGGCACTGGATGGGCTTTAAGGTCCCTCCCAACCCAAACCAGTCTGGGATTCTGTGACTAAGAGGTGTCTCTCTCTCACAGAGTTTGGTAACTCCTTGAGTTGAACACCTTACAGAGCTTGTGCTCTGAGACTGAGAGAAGGACCTAAACTTCTTCTCCTTAAGGTGGTGCAGCAGTTCAGAAATCAAAAATGCATGATGGTGATCCAAATCTTTGACTCCAGGATTTGGAGCTTTCAGCTTTCAGCTTTGGAGCTTTCCTCTGCAACTTTATAAGAGAAATTCAGGGATCTGGTAACACTGAGTGACCTTACAGAGAAGAGCAATAACCGCTCTGGAACCTGGGCCAGTCCATTCCCTCATTAGGACAAGGAAGCTTTTATCTCTCCTGCAGTAATGATGCATTTTTAAAGCGTTTCACACCTACTTTCAGTCTCAGTAAAGACCATGAAACTTCTTTGGCTGTGGCCACACGGTATCTGTTGTTAAACAGACTGTTAAAATTAATCAACCCAGGTTAGGCAGCCAAAATTACCACTTGCCATCTCTGGCCTGAGTCTGCTCCCTCAGAGACAGCCCCGTAAGAGGCTGAACGCTGATTAAACACTTCTCTGCCAAGTGCAGTCCGAAACATTTTGGCAAGAACTGCCTGTACAAAGCGCAGAAAAAAATGTACAGGATGTAAAAGGCTCAGTGTGTCAGTCTGCTTGAATCCAAACCATCCCCTGCCACAGACCCCTGCGTTAGCAAACATCCCATCTGCCCGATGAGAGCTTCTGTACCCTGGCCCCAAATTTCCGTGCTCCATCCCCAGGGTTGTTATGTCGTGAGTTCATTATTGCTGCTGGCTGTAATTCACACTCCAATCCACAGTGCTATCAGCAAAAGACATTTAAAAAAAAAATAAAAATTAGTAAGAGCCTTGATTTTCCTCAGACTACAGACTGGAGGCTTAAACTCTTCTTTGGAGGAAGTCCTGCTGCATCCAGGGCAGGAAGGAAGGGAAGGAAGCTCAGCCCACGTGCCCTCACGTGCACTTGTTGGCAGTGGAGGGCAGAAGGACGAGGAGCTTGTGAACTGTCCCACTGGGCTACTTAAACAGAAGCATCTGGACCACTTCTAGAAGATCTGTTTGACCCCTGGGCAGGCTGGATCCTTGAGTCAAAGGGTGCTGCCTTGTGCCAGCTGAGCGTGGGAAGGTTTAGATTGGATATTAGGGAAAATTTCTTCAGGGAAAGGGTGTTCAGGCACTGGCACAGGCTGCCCAGGGCAGTGGTGGAGTCACTGTCACTGGAAGTGTTGAAAAAGTGCGTGGGTGTGGCACTTGAGAACATGGTGGTGGTGCTGGGTTGATGTTGGACCTGATGATCATAAAGGTCTTTCCCAGCCTTAACAATTCCATGATTCTATGCACAGCCTCTTTCCTCCTCTCCTTTCCCCTCGTCTTCCCTCTCCCCCTCTCTGAAAACACGTCAGCAAGTCTGAAGGCAGCAGTCACGCTCATCCACGGTGGTGGAATTTAATCTCCTGGTAATTAGAGATGGAAAATCACAACATTGGCAACGTTTTCACTTGAACAGAAGGGCATTCCTGACAAGACTTGGATTGTCTTGGAGTAAGCAAAGTGCAATCAGGATCGCAGGATGCTGAGCTGGAAATCTGGGGGGCCAGATCCCGTGGTTGGAGGAGGTGGTCACAGTGCCACTGACTTCAGCAGAGCTCTGGTTTGTGTCAGCTGGGATGCTGAGGAGCTCTGCTGGGCGGAGACTTGCCTTTCAAAACACAGCAGATGATGTCTAAAACCTGTTTAATATCATGTACAGTTCTTCTGCGCTGGCTTTGGGTAGTCTGGCCCCTCAGCCCAAATGATGTCTGGTGTCAGCAGTTGCTTTTGACTGTTTTGTGGTTTTCTTAAAGGCAAATAACTTCCATGCAGGGCTAATGGAGGAGCTCCCATCTCAGCTGCTGGATGTATGCCGAAGAAATAGAGTGAAACATAGAAGTAGTCACAGACTATAGACCTGCACCTATACAAGACTTGGAATTTTGCATCTGTACTGATTTTCTTCTTTTTTTTCCAAAGAATCATAGAATCAGCTGGGTTGGAAAAGACCTCTGAGATCATCAAGTCCAACCCTTGATCCAACCCTGCCGTGGTTCCCAGCCCATGGCACTGATGCCACATCCAGTCTCACCTTAAAAACCTCCAGGGACGGAGAATCCACCCCCTCCCTGGGCAGCCCATTCCGATGGTTGATCACTCTCTCCATAAAAAATGTCTTCCTAATATCCAACCTAAACTTCCCCTGCAGAGCTTAAGACTGAGCCCTCTTGTCCTTTTTTTTCCCCGCAGTAACCACTTGTCCAGAGGCTGGACTGAGAGGGCTGTGAAGCCACCAGCCCTGGCTGCTCCTGCCACCAGCTCTGCCTGGCCCCAGCGCTCTCACCAGCTCACCCAGCAGAGGGGATCAAAGGGACTCAACACCAAAACCCAGGAGAGTTCTTCACTGGGACCTGCCCTGGAGTAATTTATTTGGGTAGGTGATGATTTGTGCTGCAAACACTGCGTTGGAATAGGGCCCGTGAGCGCCGGTGACCCTGGGGCACTGTGGCTGGAGAGGTGCAGGGGTTGCTCTGCTTTAGGCTGTGTCCCCTGATTTAGCTGAATCTGGGCAACTTGTGTGCCAGGTTTGCAATTTGGAGTTGCACCCGACCTGAGAACTTCTCTGTTTGTCTGTCAGCTCCAGTAACCACGGGGAAGGGCGCTGCAGATGTGCAGCAACCCTCTGGCTCTCCAAGGGGAGTCTCCATCCTTTGACCGGAATTCTTTAGCTTGGAAAATTAATTTGAAAAATCCATTTCAGTGCATTGTTGGGAGTCATCCTAAATAAGATGGGGCTGGCTTGGCGTGAAGGTGAGAGATGAGTTTCATGTGGGGCTTTGCCTCCTTTGCACTGCTCTGGTGTTGCTGTCCTGGCCGTGAAGCTGCTGTGTTGTGGGGGAAAGGCTTTAAGGAAAAAAAACAGGGGGGAAAAAATGAAAAGGATGGAAGCTGTTCTTCTGTAGGTGTCACCTGGTAGAAGAGCATGGAAAACCCTTCCCCTGACAGCCAGAGATATAAAGAAAAATATCTCTCTGTTCAGCAAATTTTGACAAGGGCCTGGAGTGACAGGATAAGGGGGAATGGCTTTCCACTGCCAGGGGGCAGGATTAGATGTGGGATATTGGGAAGAAATCCTTCCCTGTGAGGGTGGGGAGGCCCTGGCACAGGTTGCCCAGAGAAGCTGTGGCTGCCCCTGGAAGTGTCCAAGGCCAGGTTGGACAGGGCTTGGAGCAACCTGGGCTAGTGGAAGGTGTCCCTGCCCATGGCAGGGTTTTGGAACAAGATGAGCTTTAAGTTCCCTTCCAACCCAGGCTGTTCAGGGATTCTAAACTCCCTGGGAGCCTATTCTAACTTTTTGTCTGATCTGTTTGATCTCAGGACATCTGAAGGCTCAGTTTTTCCCTACCATCATCTTTTGGCAGGAAAAAGCAGTGTTGGAGCCCAAGGAGACCTCTCCGTGGTGGGGCCATCCAGCAGGTCCCTGCAGCTGGAGCCAGGGCAGCGTTTGGTTCTCTGCCCACTTGGCATTGCCCTCCCCAAACCCAAGGCTCATTGTTGGCTGTGCAGGGGGACTGGGGGACTCCCAGAGCCTGCATGCCAACCCAGGGGGCCTGGCCAGCAATTCCTGGCAGTCTCCAAGGCTGATTTGCATTTCTTTTGGTCCCACCAGCCCACCTTAATGAGCAGTTCTGCCTCGCCTTTGATTTCTTTCCAGGATGCCCGATTTTGGGAGGTTGCAAAGAGACAGAAAGTCTGTAAAGTTTACTAAAGAGGAAAACACAGAATAAAAACCCAAACCAGTGCATTTTCTTTGGTGCTCTGGAAATGTTCCCAGTGTTCCCTGGTGTGAACAAGTGAGGGTGGGTTCGCAAACCCTGTGGCACCTGATGCTGTGTTCCCTTCTAACTCCTGATTTTACTAACACAACTTCAGTCCAGGCTGAATATCCCAGCAGAGCTATTGCCTTATAAATAGAGAGCTAATTCATATGTTCCAGCTCTCTGCAGCTGAACTTAGGGAATTACTGAGCAGAGGCTCTGCTCTGCAATCCCACGGCACGGCTGTGACCCTCACTTGGGTAACTCCCCAAAGGAGGAAGAGGTAAATAGAGACAGAACAGGTGCTTGGTAAGAGATATCCTGATTTTCAGATAAATGCCAGTCCTCTCTTCGTCTTCCAAGCCTGTCTCACTATTTTATATACTTCAGAGCTCACTTTGCTGGTTGCATGTCATTACATCTATTTTATGGTGTTGTTTTCATCTGTTAAAAATAGGGGGGTTTAAAAGCAAATTTTCCTTTGCTGCACTTCGCCTTATAAAAGAACTTGTTGCCAAGTGTTTGAAACTTTGTGTCAATCACCGATATTTTCTACATATGAAACGGAGAATAATTTGAATTCAAACATGGCTTCAAAACTTAGAGTTTGGGTTTTTTCCCCCAGGGTTTGAAATAGATATAATTTCAAGAGTCTCTTTTGTATGTATCAATGTCAAAATCAATTTTAACTACAGTTATTTTTTAAGTAGAAAGTTGAAATTATTGATAATGAGACTTTTGGACAACTTGACTTGAAAAGCTGATGCTTTGAAAGCTGTGAAACAATTGAGAAATGCTGTCAATTTTTTTCTCAGATGCTTAGTTAAAAAATAATCATGATTCTGGAAGGAGCTTATTTATCCATGCTTCACATCATTTTTTTCCACTACAACATTGTATTGCCAGTGGTGATGGAAACCCATCCCAGAGCTCTTTTCCTGGACCTTGTTCCATACAGGACTTGCTTCTGGAAGTGCTGTCACATGTAAGCAAAGCCCATGGCTCTTATAACTCACTTGGCATGAGCCAGCCTTGCATTTCCTAAGCAGGCTTATCCCATACTAGTTTCAAAGCTGAAAGACAAACAAAGAGGATTAGACCAAACTAGTTCCAGAGCACATGTTGTACATACTAATGTCTTGTTGAAACAGGAGAAGGCTGAAAAAAAGACTTCCCCTGCTTTAATGAGGATGCAGGCTTGCTTCCTGAATCCCTGCCTGCTTTGCCAATCAGATAGAGGGGATTCTGCATCACTAAAGGAACCAAGCTAATGAGATTAGGGTTTATCACTTCAAAAAATGAAACTGTACCACTGGAAGAATAAGATTTTACAGGAATTGTGCTAAAGCCTCAGTATGGTCGCTGGGCTCTCCTCCTGAGGTTGTTTAGGGGAAAGCACTGAGCCTTGCAAGTGTTTCCACATAGATGGCTCTGCATCTCCACGCAAAAAAAGCCTTGAGGCACTTTATTTCCTGAGTTTCATCTCAGCTAAGCAGTAGCCTGAGCAAAGTTGGTCAGATTTCAAATATGCCATGTCACAGCTCTGGTTTTGACCCAGCTGCCTTCGCTGTGCCTGCTGTGCGACAGGAAAGGGACAATCCTTGGGATTTTCCCCAAATGCTGCCACCTCAGTGTGCTGCCAGATGTGGGGCAGCAGGAACAGGCCTGCTGCAAGCAGAGGAGAAAACCTCTGGAGCAGCAGAGGGAAGAAAACCTTCCCAGTGTTCATCTTTCAGAGGAAAACCTCTCCAGAAGTGCTCCTGACTGAGGAGCTGTAAGAGCAGCTGTGGCATCCCCACCTCTGTACCTCTGTCATCTCCCACCCTCCAGGCAGGGGCTGCCCCACTGTGTGGCAGCAGCACTGAGACCCCGGGCTGGTTTAAGGGATAGGAGGTGCTTTTCCGGCTTTGTGTTTGTTTTCTGGTGGGTTTTAAAAGTAGTTTTACAGTGGTGGCACTTCTATCTTTGTCTCTTGTAAAATCCCCTGCTATGCAGAGCAAACAGTGCTGCTGGAGAGAGAGAGATATCCTAGAATCATGGAATATCCTGAACTAGAAGGGACCCACAGGGCCCATCAAGTCCAACTCCTGGCCCTGCCCAAGACACCCCAACACTCCCACTATGTCCCTGAGGGTGTTGTCCAAGCGCTCCTGGAGCTCTGGCAGCCCTGGGGCCGTGACCAAACCCTGGGGAGCCTGGTCAGTGCCAACCACCCTCTGGGGGAAGAAGTTGATATCCAGCCTAACCCCCCTGACACAGCTCCAGGTGTTCCCTCGGGTCCTGTCACTGCTCACAGAGGGTCAGTGCTGCCCCTCGTGAGGTCACAGAGGGGCTGCCTCAGCAGCCCTGAAACTCCTGTCCCAGTGGGGAACAGCCCGTGTCAGCCTGAGGAGCCTCCATGGCGGGCTTCATGTGGGAGGATTTAGCCCTCTCGGCTTGGTTTGCCTGTTGGCAGGCTAAAGGTCTGGCTTATGGGGTTGGGGTTACAGCAGCAAGCTGAACTTAACCTTTTGCACCTTTCAGCCCTTCTCTCCCTTGTTATGCTTTTCACCAGCAGGAAAAACATTTGCAAGAGGGCATCGGGCAAAAGGTGGATTGTCTGAGCTCTGACTCAGGCCATGGAAACTGGGCTGGCTCTCAGGGCCACCAAAGTCAGGAGTCCCACCGTCTCCCCGGGCTCTGCTGCGCTGGCTCCTCGCTTGGCCTCAAGGACATGCGGGTTGCAGTGAAGTTCCTGATGTTTATGGACTTTTGACTCAGGTATTTTTGGCAAAAGTCAGCTGTGGCTTGGCATCCTGCCTAATCACTGCTCCTGGAGCATGGGTAATTCACTCTCTTTGGGGAATTCAGGGGCTTCCCCCTCATTCATCCAATTTTTCCCTGCAGAGCTAACAGCAGTACCAGTTTTCCATTAGGAAGCCAAGAGTAATCCCCCCTTCTTGCTTTATCCAAACAAACATGGTGTGCCACATTCCTCCTGTCTGCTGTTCTGGTGGAGAAGTCCCAGGAAAGCCAAAGTGTGACGTGAAAAGAAGCAAGACAGGAGAGAGGGGAAAGGCTGGAGGGTCTTGTGCCTGGGGAAGAGCACGATGGTTCTGGGGCAAATACCTGGTGGTGTCAGTCCTGCTGCTCCCTAGGGTGGCACTTTGAGTGTAAATGCTCTAGAGAAGCCCTTGGAAATTCCTTTTGGGGTTCAGCGTTACTTCAAATAATTTTATTTAATTTTATTTAATTTACAGTGTGCTAAAGCTGAGCCATGAAGCCCCAGGAGTCAGCTTCCTCTTGGGGGACTACCCTGGTCTCCCCACCCATAGGGCACAACCAGTGTTTAAAATCCCAGAATTTTAAATATGAATGTGTGAAGGTTCTTCCTTTTCAGTTCACAGCTTTTAAAGAGGCAGTTTCAGAAGATTTATTCCCTCCTTCTTTAACAGAGGAAACCAGACTTCTCACCCACAACACAAGAACAGAAGGTTTTAAGGCACAGGTATCAAAGCAGAGTTTTGAATGAAAGGATTTTGCTCTCAGCTTTGCTCTCACTCTCCTCCCTCTCTCTCCCATCCTCGTTAGGATGCTCAGATGTTGTATTTGGGATTTCTCAGCTCTCCGTGCTTTATCCTCGCCAGCCTTACCACAAATACTGTCATCCTCCTTGAGCTCTGCTGGCTTTTAGATCCCTGGGATCTGTGAGATGGGAATGGGATTTGAGGTGATTAAACAGCGGGAGCTGCTAAAAGCAAATATCAGCCAGTGGAAAGCAGACTGGGCTGGAGCATCTTCCCATCTGACCCACAGGCACCTGCAGCAGTTGGACCATCTATGAAACCCCCATCCTGAGGGCTGACGTTGACCTCCAGCCCTTCCATCCCTCCATCCCAAGGAAGGGGAGGTGGCAGGGGGCCTGTCAGGGCAGGATTTGCCTGTCAGCATCGATAACTCCTCTGATGGCCTATTTACACTTTCATCTCCCAGCTGTTCCTGCTGATTTATGGGATTTGCGGCGCTGGGCGATGCGGCAGCCGCAGGGAGGAGGAGATGAGAACCAGGAACCTCCCCAGCTTCCTTGGAGACATCTTCTCCAGTAATAAATCTGGGATGGGGGAAAACCACCTCTGATCCTCTGTGTGAGCCCCGGTGTGCCGGGAAGGGACCAAACACCTGGACAAGGCTCTCCAAAAGCAGATGTTGCCTCTTTGTTGCTTTCCTCCGTGGTTTTTTGGGATGCTGGAGCCTCACGGCCACGTTGGCTTGGAACACACCGTTGACTCCGGGATCTCTGAGCATGTTCAGCTGTCAGCAGCTCTCCCCAGATACCATCCTCCCTCCTTCACACACAAGCACTTGCATGTAGAGCTCCCCAGGCACGGGCTGGAGCCCGTGGGGATTACAAAAGGAACAGGGGTTACAAGGAAACGTGGTGTCTGTCAGAGCAGAACCGGGTGCTCCGGTCAGTGATTTGTGCTCGGGGCCATACAAATCGCTACCGATGGAGATGTTCTGTGTCCCGCAGATCTCCTGGTGCTCAGGGAGATGTTCTGTGCCTCACAGATCTCATGGTGCTCAGGGAGATGTTCTGTGCCCTGCAGATCTCCTGGTGCTCAGGGAGATGTTCTGTGCCCCACAGATCTCCTGGTGCTCAGGGAGATGTTCTGTGCCCTGCAGATCTCCTGGTGCTCAGGGAGATGTTCTGTGTCCCACAGATCTCCTGGTGCTCAGGGAGATGTTCTGTGCCCTGCAGATCTCCTGGTGCTTGGCTGTTCATCTCACTCTGGGGGCTCCAAGTCGCTCCTGCCACTGCTGTCAAGTGCAGGAGGTGTTTCCTGAGTTGTTCCATGGTGGGAATGGTGGGCAGGAGGAATTTAGGGCAGACTGGCTGCTGTGTGCTGTTGTCGCTTGAGGGGGATTGGCAAGGCGGAGGGATGGAGAACACCTCGGCCTCTCCTCCTACAGTGTGAAAGGGGACGAGGTGCCTCCCCTGACAGCTCATCTGTTTTAATTATGTAAATGAAGCAGGAAAACAGCAATAATGGCCTGTAATGGAGACACACACTGACAGAGCAGGGCAGAGTTAATACCAAACAAATCAACTGTCCCTGGGACAATTCCCAGTCCATTTTATCTGAAATACCTATCAGGCACCCCCTAAATTTGCCTGCATGCTGAAATAGCCAAGGAACGAACCTTCTTTTGCAAGGAAATGCTTTTTTGTCTCTAATTTGGAAGACCTTCTCCCGTTTATGGCTTTCTCCATCAGATTACCAATTTGGTTTCCCAAAGGAATTTGCAAGCTGTGTAGCAAAATCTCTACTTAGGGCAGCAGATAAACAAATGAAATATGCAAGTTATTTGAATTTGCATATTCTGTGGTTATACTGTGCTGCAGTAAAAAAAAAAAGGATTTTGGGTTTGTTTTTCATTGATTTGGTTTTGTTGGGGTTTGTTTGATTTTTGTTGTTGTGGTTTTGGGGGTTTTTTGGGGGGCAGGGTGGGGGGTATTTGAAACTTTTTACTGAGGGTGCAATCTTATTTCTGGCATTTAAACTGCAATGTAAAAGGTTTGCTTTCCCTTCTTTCCAGTGTTGTAGGTCTCTAATCATCCAGGGTGGGAGGCTCAGCTCCTCACCCTATTTCCTGACACTTCCTTATGGTTTTTTCCAGTTCTTTTGTACAAGTGATGAGATTATTTTTTTGAGTGGAAAAGCACTTTTGCCCAAATGTCAGGTGGATGTTTCAAGCAGGACCACTCTGATGAGGTTCATGGAGAGGGTTTACTCTCCTCCAGCAAGAAATTGCAGTGGTGTTAATGACAAGACGTTTGGTTTCATCTGAAAACACCTGGGGAAATATCCTGGAACTGGGATATGGGGTTCTGTAGGGTCCAGGCCTGTGCTTGGCAGTTTTGGTGAAGGGCTTGAACCAGACAGGGCACCTGTGTGGATGTCTGTGAAAGGGGTGGAGATGGTCAGCACAGCATGTGGTGAAAGGTAAAAGGTGTTCATCAGTACCTAACACCTCCCTCCTGCTCAGGACTGTGTCGCTCTCACACTTTAGATGTGGTTGCTCGTGGTCTGTTCTGCAAACCTTTCCCACAGACCTCTGTCTGAGCAGAGCTGAAGACCTTGAGGACACCCCCCAGAGGTGGAGGTCATCCTCCAGGGTACAGATTGGGCAAAAGGAGGAGGATGCATCTCCTGCCTCCTGCACAGGCGCTGTGGCTGGGCAGTCGGTCGATAACGTGTTAAGCTGTGGGCGCTCTCTGCTTTTCTTGAGCCAGCAGCTGGTGTGGCTTCAGGGTGTAAGCTGAAGTTCAGAGTGAAGCAACCAACAGGAGTCAGTGCCCTGCTGATTTCTAGTTCTCGAGTGCCTGCAGTCTATTAATGTCTGGGGAAAAAAGAGGTGATTTGCAACGAAGAGAAGTGGTGTGATCTCACCCGAGCCCCGCCCGGGGAGCCGTGTCCCATCTCTTCATGTGATGCCATGAGGCAGACACGGCCCATCCATCACTCTGAGCTATGTGTCCAAGCCTTCTAATTAGGGAATATAACCGGAGGTTTGGAGCTGAAACTGGTTCTGACCTGTATTTTTTAATTAAGGCATTTTTTAATATAACCCTTGCTTCAGGTCATCTGGTAATGCTAATCTGGACATAATGCCTAACCTTGTTAACCCTAGATTGTTACTGCTGCACTTTAACTGCCAGTCTTAAAGAAACATTGCCCCCAAAATTGGGCACCAGGTAGTCACAGAATCACAGAGTGGTTTGGGTTGGAAGGACCTTAAAGCTCATCTCATCCTACCACCTGCCATGGGTAGGGACACCTTCCACTAGACCAGGTTGCTCCAAGCCCTGTCCTACCTGGCCTTGAAATATCTCCAGATACTCTTTGGGATCATGGTTTTCAGCTGGGTGATGGCCACTGAGTCCCCTTGGATCTTGCAGAGCAGAGATTTTTGATAACCATAAGGGCTCTGTGGAGGAGAGGCTTGTTGCTCTCAGCAGGTGGAACAACTGATGAAGTCAAGGGATTAAAGCATGAAAACCAAGCACTGTGCAATTTTATAAGACCATTTTTATGGGTTTTTGCTTATCCTGTATTGTTCTGACATAGCAATATTACACTGAGAATCACAGGGAGAAATGCTAATTCAGTGTTTTTATATAGGGGGAAACAGCCTGCTAAGTGCATTCCTTCACTCAGTGCAGAAACCAAATTCATCAAAAGCACATGTAATGCCCTGTAAAGCTCGGCTCTTTTATCTAGGATTGTTAAAATGTTTTCAGGAGAGGAAGAAATGTTGCTGGGTGCTTCGTTTGTCTGTTTCTGGCTAAAGACCTTCTGAAGGTGGGAAAACACCCACCTTCCATCTGTCAGGCAGAAAGGTGCTCTGCAGTGCAGCCCTTGGGCATGGTTTGAGCTGGGATTTCCTTGTGGGGCCGTCCTGGGGCCAGTGACTATACATATATATATACACACACATATATATATATATACACACATATATATATATATCTTCACAGGTTTTTCCTTGTTCACCCCTTCTGCACCAGGAGAGTAAGGCAGAGAAAAATGTTTCTCAACATCTCAAATGCACTGAAAAGAAATCAAGGAACAGAAAGAACAAATAGTTTGACTGAAAGAGGCTCAAACCCCCAGATCATTCCCACCAGTTCTCCCAAGTGCAGCGTTTCAAGCATTCCTGGCTCAATTTACCACCTATTTGATGGGGGGAGTGTTTACAGCACATTCTCTGCATTCCTTTACCAGAAGGGCTGTAAAATTGGGGTATTTTTTTCCCCCTGTATGTGATGCAGAGAGTGACTCACATCTGGAAAATTTACCTTGCGCTGAGCTCTTACAACAACTTACCTAAAGGGGAAATCAAATGTGACCCCGTGTGTGTGCTGCCCTGGGTGTGCCAGTTTGGGTACTTGGGGTTAGTTTGAGTCATGGTTATAGCAGAAATGCAGAGATATGGGCTTAGGTGGAGGATCCATAGGCTCTGGTGGAGGAGAACTGAGCAAATCAACATTATGTTGTTCCAAGGGGTGTGTTTCAATGGTCATCTGTGCTCAGCATGGCAAGAGTGGGAAGGAAAAACTTGATGTAGAGGTGTCCTCAGAATATCCCCATCCCTGGAAGTGTCCAAGGCCAGGTTGGACTTGGCTTAGAGCAACCTGGTCTGGTGGAAGGTGTCCCTGCCCATGGCAGGGGTTTGGAGCAGGATGAGCTTTAAGGTCCCTTCCCATCCAAACCATTCTGGGGTTCCGTGAGCCGAGGAGGAGCAGACCCAGCCAGGAAGGCAACTGTAAACTGAGGTCAGGAAATGGGCATTAGATTAAAACTTTCTGAAGATAAGAAGGGTTTAACCACTGGAATAGGTGTCCAAAGGATCTTACACATTTTGCTCAGCTCTGTCTCGAGTTTATATCCGTGGCACAGTGGCAGATTCCTCCTTAGCGCCCTGGGTTTTTGGGCTCGGTGGAGGAATTTCTGGGAGCAAAGCACAGCCTGCTCTAACACAGGAGGCCAGGCTCTGTGTTTTTAATTATTTCTTCCTGCTTTCAAAGCTTCTGCTTAAATCTCTGTCTTTTCCCACAAGCTGGAAGCCGAGCCCAGAGGGTGAAATTCCATATGATTCACCAATTCATTCCACCTTCATTCCAGCATACCTCCTGGCTGGGAGGTAGTAATTGGTGCAGAAAGGGGAATTTCTCCTTTCCCAAATACCTTCGAGACAGTAGCCCCAACTTCCCATCAAACCTGCTTCTACAACAAACTGCTGCTCTTTCCATCTCGCATGGAGTTGCTTCCTGATGATATATGAGGGTGTCAGGACTCGTTCTGTCATGTCAGATGATGCAGTGGGATAAAAGAACTAATGGGATGTGGCAGTAGTCGTTTGGAAATAGAAGAAAAAAAGGTTCTCTGTGCACCAGAGAACACATCTGGTTTGTGGCATAATTCAAATTAACTTGGGGGAATTCACTGCATCTCGTGTGTCTTCTGTGGTGACACACACCATTGAAATGAAGGCTTGGAAAGCTTTTGTGAAAGCTCAGCAGTCAGAGCGGTTTTAAATTGCCTTTTTTATTTTTTTATTAAGAAAAAAAAAAAGGGGAAATTCTGATGGCAATTTCCTACTCTTGACTGATTCTACCTAATTTGTGCTTGCACTGATTGCAGTTTTATAAACAGGAACTCCAGGGCTGTGTATCTCTCTACCAGGAGGACGTATCCAGCTTTTCACTTTTCTCCTGGATAAAATGTGAATTGCCTATGTTTGATCCCTAAGGATGCAGCAGAGAGATTTTTTCCAGGGAGAGGAAGCGTGAGGTGGCTGCTGTTGTGTTGCAGTGTCATCTACAAACCTGGTCCAAGTGACAGCCCATGCTTGCAAAGCTCAGCATCCTCCTCTCTAAGAGAAAGGTGGATGGAATAAGGGTCTGGGGGGTTTAAGGAGAGGGTTTCACCCTCCAGATATATGTCCTGGTGCCAGCTGAACACACTGGGACAGTGCTAGCAAGGACTTTCCTGTGCTGAGAAGGGGAGGCCCTGGCACAGGTTGCCCAGAGCAGCTGTGGCTGCCCCATCCCTGGAAGTGTCCAAGGCCAGGTTGGATGGGGCTTGGAGCAACCTGGGAGAGAGGAAGGTGTCCCTGCCCATGGCAGGGGGTGGCACTGGATGAGCTTTAACCCAAACCATTCTGGGATTCCAAGTAGCAATGGAAAGCAAACCTCCACGGCTCAGGAGACAGGCAAAGAACCCCAACAGAGTGGGGGTCACCCCGTTATTGCCCAGCCCATGGTGTGTCTGATCACCTGCACTTGGGAAGGTCTGTGTGTGGGTGCAGGGTGGGCCTGACCTTGGTGTGGAGAGCAGGGATATTGCTGTGCTGGGAACTGGGGATCTTTTAGAAAGGAGAACCTGTACTGTCCTAAAACCCCCGAGGAAAGAGGCCTTTGGGGATTGGGTGCTGGCAATGGCCATGATTTAGCTCAGGAGGATTTGCTCCAAGAGATGCTTGGTAGTAGCACATGCAGTGGGCCCCCAGGTGTTGGGACCAGGGGTTTTGAGAGCTGTGGGGAGCACCAGACGGGGACCCTTTTGCCAATAAATAGAGCTGTGGGTGACTGCACCAGGAGGGTTCCCCTCCTCCCAGGGACAAAAAAGAGCAGGAAAATCAGCAGGGAACAAACAGGGTTTGTTTTCCTGAGGGCCTTTCCTGGATGGAGTATTTCAGCTTCACCTTCCTCCTGATGGCTGTGGAAAGTGAGTTCAGCAGTCTCCCAGGGCTTGGCTATTCAAGTTTTCCAAGAGAAAAACTTTGCTTTTTCAGGACTACTTTCCTCCTTAAACAAAAGGGATATTGTCCAGGGAAGGATTTTGATTTTATGCTTCTTAAGTCGGGCAACTTCTTCCTGCAGAGGCTTTCTAGCTGGGTTTCACAGCCAGTTTGCTGTCCCCACCTCTCTGGGGCTGCTTGGCAGTGTCCCTGAGCACAGATCCCTGCAGGGAGCTACACCCTGGTCCTTCATGTTAGTCTGGCTCACTTATGAGAGCAAACAGACTGCAGAATCCACCCTGCCCCTGGTGCATAGATTTGATGCCAAGAACTCATGGCACATCCCAGTGTGTCATGGGATTATTTATCTGGGCTTTCTGGGCTCTTATGAAGATCTATCCAAAGGTGCTGGACAACAACCAGCCTTGGAGGCAGAATGGTTGTGACAGCAATGACCGTGTTTGTCCAGTTCATCGTGTGGTCTGTGCTGGTTTAGTGGACAACCCAGTGTGACTTCCTTGTGATGGATCTCTGGGGCTCAAGGCAAGATGGGCTGAGGCTGGGATCAAGAGTAAGCTGGAAAAAAAGGAGTATTATAAGTAGATATAGTGCTGTGAGGATAAAAAAAAACCCAAACTACATCTTTGTCCCATCATATGCCTCCAGCCAGCCTGGAACAGCAAGACAAACCCAAACTCCCCTCAAAGGGCTAATGGAAGGAAGGAGTTCTCTTTTCCTTTATTCCTAGGAAAATGGCAGGTATTTGTCATTCTGCAGAAGCCCTGTATGAGTTAGGCTGCCAGAGATTTATGAGAGGAATTTGCTAGGCATGTTTGATTCCTGCTTGGGATTGCAGGGATTTTGGTGCAGCCGTGCTGGAGGCTGTCCCACGTGGCTTGGTGTGAAGGAAGGGTGTGCTTCCATGTGGCTTGGCATCACCTTCCCAAAGGAATATCCCAGAGCAAGGAAAGATGATTGATATCAATCTTTTGGTGCTGCTGTGGGTTAGGCTTGAAGTCAGGCTGTCACAGCTTTCCCTTCTCAGGGTGCAGCACATCCCCCCTTTTGCTAATCTCTGCCTCTGCTGGCAGCCCTCTCCCTCTGGCTGATGGCCACCCACTTGTCCTGTCCTGCAGCACCAGAAGCCACCAGCTGTTGGGGTGTTGCAGACTGTTGGTGCCCCTGGAGGAATCGCCCGTAGGGATGGCCGTGTCCAGGAGGGATGTGGGGGCAGCACTGTTTGCAGGGGGAAAGGCTGAGCCTGGGCCATGGAGAGCCTCTCCATGTTCTCCCTCCTGGAGCCCTTTCAGAAAGCGTTTCAGCCTAGTTCTGCTGTTCAAACAGTTGGTTTTCCCCTGCCTGCTCCTGGAGGGATGCTGTCCTGGCACTCAGCTGCAATATCACTTGGCACCTGCACGTTTCAGTCTTTCCCTGCTCTCGGCAGTGTGTCTTGTGCTAACAGGGCTCCTTTGCTGGAATACAGCTTTGCCTCCTCCCCCTTCTGGGATTTTATTTGTGTGTGTATTTATCCTTTTTCTGCCCTCCTCTGCTTTTCTAAACGTTTTGAGCTGCATTAAGTTTGATGATCCCAGATTCCCTCCATAAGAGTATTAAAAAAACAGATTAAAGGAGTGAGGCATCTCCACTCATACTCAGATACGGTTGTGAGATGGTGAGGCTGGAGGGAGAGAGCTGCAGTGTCAGTGATTAACCTTACCTCTGGCCAGTTTTATCCTCCCCAACCCTTTAAATCAATGTGGCAAAGGAGCAGCACCCTGCCAGAGCTTTGCAGCCCCATCAGGCAGAAGCTGCAGGGGATGAGCACAGTCAGCGCTCCTCATCCATCCAGAATCTAGTGACTACCCTGCCAAAGTGTGACCTCTCTGTTCAGTGTTGGTTTTGCACCAGTGACCCTTTGGCTTCGCTGGAAGGCAATGGGGGACAGATGTTTGAGATCTCGTCCTGGGGGGAGGAAGGGGGAAGCTGTACTCTAAACAAAATCCTCCCTCGTGTCCTGCAGCTTCCTAAAGCTGCTCATTTGTGACCTGCAGATATTTGTCTCCTCCTGTCTCTGTGTTTGCACATTTATAAATGTATAGATACATATGTATTTAGAGAGTGTTTTATTCTGTTACCAGTGTGTTTGTGTTGTTTCAACAGTAACTGGGGCCAGACAATGCATCATTATGAAAGCTCAGCTCTACAAGTATCATAATTTTTTGATGTCAAAACATTGTTGGCTTCTCTTGTGTCTTGTAAGGACATTTGATGCAAACCATCCTTATTGCCTCATGGGTACGCAGGCCAGTTATCAAATTAATGTACTTTGATTTCGTGCCTTTCAGGCCTTTGAACAGAAGCTACAGGCCTGATTCCATTAGAATCACCAGGTGATTTTTGCAGGTCCTGAAGGCTGGGCCAGCAGCTGAGTGGGAGAAGGTAGACCCAGCTTGGTAACCTGCCTTTGGTGACTCTTGGGACCAGGCCACAGTCCTGCGGGGCAGCAAACACAAGGTGGAGCAGAGCAAGACCCAGCAGCGAGGCAGGAGAAGCAGCAAGGAAAGGGAACTTGGAACTACAGACCACAGAATGCTTTGAGTTGGAAGGGACCTTAAAGCCCACCTTGTTCCAACGCCCTGCCATGGGCAGGGACACCTCCCACTAGCCCAGGTTGCTCCACGCCCCGTCCAGCCTGGCCTTGGTCAGCTGGTGAGAAGCCAGGAAACCCTCTGTGGGTCTGTGGGTGTACGATCTGTGACACCCCAGCCCTGCTCCTTCAGCAGAGAAAATGTGAGGGCTGGCTCAGGGGTGTCAAAGCAGCTGCCAAATGAAGATGTTGCCAAGGAAATTTTTCAGGTGTGAGCAGCCTCCCTTCCCACTGGGGAAGACGAGGGTATCTTTCCCTGACTTTCCCTCTGGATCTCAAGTTTGCTGTAGTGGGTATTGAGGCAAGTTTGTTGCTTACAAATAATCTAAATATTGTGTTGTGTGTGTGTATTCAAATCTATATGCAAATGAGAGTTACTTGCCTCATCTAGTTTTTTCTCCTGCAAACAATTTGCCCGTTTGATTCAGTGTAAATCAGGAGTATGTTCTTCAACGTTGATAAATTCTGGGCTCATATAACTCTGGTGGGGGAAGAATTGGTCTCTATCTGTTTATAAACAGTGAGAGAAAATATATATCTCTGCAGACAGAGTTTACATTCCATGTGGATTCTCTTGCCAGGGTGTCCAATAAAAGAAAAATATGTATTTCTTGTCAAAAGGCGCTGGAAACATCTGGCTGGGTGGCACCATCCCCGAATCCCATGAGTGGGATCCAAAGGAGGTCAAGCACAATGCAATATGGGGGGCTTGCTTGGGACTAACAAGCTCTGTGATTAAGAAAAATCAATCAAAAGCAGGAAAACTGGGCCCTGGGGCTCTTGGCCGAAGACTTTGTGGTGGTTGAACTCAGTAATTAATTTGGAAGGTGTTTTGAGGCCTTTTTGTCATTCACAGTTGTCATCCCGTGCGATTCTTAACTCACTTGGAAGAATTTTTGGGAGGTTCCAAATAGTCTGAGGTTCAGAAAAATTATTTTAGTCATTAAATATTGCAGTTACCTGCTCTCCTGTGCCAGTGTTTTACTGTTCTTTTACCAGGTGGCAGGGCAGGGCAGTGATTAGAAAGTGGCTGGAGGAGGTGAAAGAGAACTGTCTTGTCTATGAAAAGGAGGAGAGAAACAAAAAGTGTGAGTAGTTGATGGATAGATCAGCTTTTGCATCTTAGGCCAATGTTTCTGCAAGACCTTGCTGTGTTTCTGGTGTGACATGTCTTTTTTTTTATGTAACATAAAGGTTGTGCCCATACTGCACTGTAAAATGAGCCAGGGAACCTCTGATTAGACTTAGAGAGTGAAAGGCAGCCAGACAAATCCAATTCTGTGCATAAAGCACAAAGTTCTCTGTAGTCCGGTGTTGAAGTGCTCTTTTCAGCAAGAACAGGTATGGGACCGTGTAACAGGCTTTCCTGAATTATTTTGAGGGCAAGTATTGGAAAGGTTTGGAGCATGGACATATCATTTAAGCCCTAGAGGGGATTTTTAGAGCTTGGTGGTTGTGGTGAGACAAAATTCTCCAGCCTGTTTTTCCTTCCATTGCATTTCTGCAAAGTAAAAAACATTTGAAGGATATGTGTGTGTGTGTGTGTGTGTGTGTGTGTGTGTATTCATCTTTCACCTCCATGGAGTATTTTTCTCTGTGATCCATAATTTGGCTCTTGCCTTTTCATGGCTCTTCATTATACAACACACCCTTCACTTGGCACATGTGGACCCGTCCTCAGAGATGCTTGGTGGAAATCTGTTTGACAAGTGAATGAGGTGATTCTTCCTCCTTTCTCTAATATCCTCAGGTTGGTTTGTTCTTAATAACAAATGGGCTGGAGGGAAAGATGATGCTGCAGTTGGTGCAGCCTTCCTGTCCCCAGTTCCCCTGGAACAGCTTTGGTAAAGGAGCCTGGGTGCCGGTTGCCTGTCATTCCGCCGGGATCACTGACCTGACCGTGCTCTCCCTTTGAGGAATGAGGGCAATAGTGAGATTTAGGGGAAGTCACCAGTCTCATCATTCTTCCCACGTTTCCCCCATAGCTGTTAAACGTGCGTGGGGCGTGCTGTCGGTCATGAACCCTCAGGGCTGGTCCTTGGCTGCAGAACTCCCTGAAGGAGGAATTTTCCCACTGCTAATCTTCCTGGCAAGGAGCGGAGCCTCACTTAATGCAACTGTTATTTTTATTCGTCGCTGAATGCTCTGCAGCTCCAGCTGGGTGGTCTTTGAGCCCAGTTCACGTGGGCTGAGTTGGGGAGCGGAGAGGTTTTTGTGATAATGGGGGAGGAACGTGCGGGTGTGGGACCGGCAGAGTCCCTCCGGCGCTGCTGGGATGGTGCTGACGGGGAGCTGCAGCCACTCCTCACGGGGTTCAGCAGAGGTGAGCTGCAAGGGGCTGTCTGCTTCAGAGTTCTGTATCTACCCATGGCCATCTCTTCAAGGAATAGCTGCACAGAGCTGTCGTTCCCATCAGGATTGCTTCAGGTCAGCAGATCTCATTGGAATGGTCTTGTCAGGAATGGTATGACCTCTAAAACAGCCATCTGAGGAGTGCTGACTAAACCCACCTGTCAAGGGCAGAGCTGACCCAAGAGATCTTCTGGACCTGAAGCCAACCAAGGGAAGGCTGAGGGGGTCGAATTCGGAGTGTGGTCTCTGATTCAAATAACACCAGGAATTGCTGAGGTCCCACCAAGGGCCTGGTGGCTCTTTTGCCTGCAGCATTGTGTGTGGTCAGAACAGTCTGGTGACCACTGGGGAGGGCCAGCAGCAATGGCATTGCTGGAGTAAGTTTGGGAGCCTTCTGTAGCAGAGAGCCTAGAGCTGTCATCACCTGGATACACTTTGAGGGCTTCCACTTCCCCAGGCATTTATTTAAAAGAAAATCAAGAGGGTGATGGGGTGGAAATTATCTTCAGCAAGGGATTGCTCTTCCCCCAGCCTTTTTTCCCTGCTAGTGAGAGCATTTCACAAACAACTGATTAAGTTTTGCATCATCCCATGGCAGCTGTAAATGGTAATAGATCACTGCTTTATTTCCTTTTTCAGTTTGGAAACCTCAGCTAGACTTCAGCAAATCAGGAGGTGCAGGCAGTTAATGGAACATGTAATTGAAAAAGAAGGGAAAAATAAAATCTCCGTGTGCATGGGGAGTTACAGAATTCCCTATACGCTGAGACAGTGGCAACAGGTTGGAAAAATCCCTCTGGTTGTTCAGTGGTGTCTCAGGGATGGATGCAGCAGCAGCTATCAGTGGCTTGGCCCAAGAGCCATGGGCAGCAGAAGCCCATTTGCTGGTGATTTCATCTTAGGGGTGTTGCCTTGTCTGAGGTGGGACAGCCCACCCTGCTGACATGCTCGAGTTTGACTCGACTGAGTCTCGCATCCCATCTTGGGATGAAGGCCAGTTGGATGCTATGTTAGAATTTAAGTTGGACTAGTTAGATCCTGCCTGTTCTTGGACTCAGTCCTTAGTTTCTTTTGTGTGGTCTTCTCATGGGAAGGTCTGTTACCCCTTGGAGAAGATCAGCAGTTTGTCACAGGAACAGCTCATGCTGTGGGCGACCGTGCAGTGCCAAAAGAGCGCTGGGCTCCTCTTGCCCTTCCCCAGGGAAGGTGAGGGCTCGTGCGCATTTCCCGTCTCCGGTGTCCTCCCCGTGCAGCAGACACTGCTGGGACACTCAGCAGCTGCCATCAGTCTGGAAGGGAGGTCTCCAAGTTGGATGTTTGCCCGTGGTTGGATGGAGACCACCAGCTTGCTTGCTGTGGAGCAATGAGCTGCGAGAGGCTTGCAGCCATCCCAGTTTCCACAAGGCAGCATTTGTCTTTGGAGGCATCCAATTCCCTCCTTCCTCCCATTCTTCCATCCACAGCCTCTGCCTTTTCCATGGTGCTGCAGGAAAGCCCAAAGGCTGCAGCAAGAGCAAACATCCGGATCACTGCCAGGTGAGAGGCTTACAGGGGTGAGGTGAGATATGGAAATTCAGGTCTTTTGGATTAAGCTGGGGCAAGTTTTCCAGTTCTTCATGCAGAAAAATTATTATTCTAAACAATCCTTTTTCCTCCCACTTCCCATATAATTTTCCATCTCTGTACCAAAAAAGGGGGAAAGAGGATTTGTGAGAAAAGCAAAATGATTTTGCTTTTGATTTAATTTCATTCCTTAAAAACTGGTTTGCTTTCTTGGTGGCAAACCAGGTAAAATTAGTGTGGGAGTGGGAAATATTCTCCCTAGCTATAGGGATGCTGCATGGCAAAATACTTTGGTTGGAGCAGCTGCTGGGGGCTGAAGGGTTGCCAAACCCATCCTTTTCCTGAAACTGAAGTCCCCAAATGTCCCTGTGTGCCGGGAGCTGTCAGACCTCAGGGATGCTGCCAAGTGCGTTGGTGCTGTGTTGTTCACCTTCCAGAGGTAACATTTTCAATTTCAGCTGTAGACCATTAATAAAGAGACCCCAAATGGGGACACTGGGATATTTGCTATCTATGGCACGGGATGTAGTGGTGGTAATTTCCCTGTCATCCTTTAAACCACAAAATGATCATTCCAGACGCAGGTTTGACTCTGTCACCTCTTCTTCCCATGGCAGAAATTTCCAGCTTTACACTGTCCTGAAATAGTTTGTACCACCAGCCCTGGTAGTGGTTATTCCCAGACGCTCCATCTCCCACTCCAGGAGGTGTTTGACAGGTTAGGGATTGGAGAGCAACCCTGAATGACATCCTACAACTGACAGGAGCACTGTCAGCTTGGGGAGCATTCCTGTGCCCAAACCAGATGGAAATGGGACTGGAGCAGAGCCAGCAAAGGGAGGCAGAAAGGATGAGGAGCTTGGAAAGTCTTCCACGGGAGGAGGGGGTTAAACAGATTAGGGCTGTTTAATTTGCTGAAGAGCACAGTTGAGGGTGGGTTTTTGAAACAGTGAGTGATGCAGAGAAGGTCAGGAAACCACTGCTGTCTCGTATATTTTACAGGACACGTGATGCTACTTGAAGGAGGGGTGAAATATTAAACAATGCTTCTATTAATATATAATATTAAATGTTTAAAGTAGGAAATAAAAGAGGGTTTTCAAACCTATGTCAGTGCTTCAGCTGTTTTTGAGTGATGATGTTGGGATGGATGGTGCCCAGGCCTTGAGAGGAGCACTTCATGGTCCAAGAGGGATTGCAGAATAATCTTCTGCCTGCCCCACAAGGCAGCTGAAAAAATTCCTTATGGATATGGAAATTCTACCACTACTGGATGAGGTTTTTAGCATTTAAGCCTGTCCTAAGGCTGAACTTTTAAAAGAAGGTTTAGATGTTTTGCATGCCAATCTGGTAGTGTTGGAATGTGGTGAAAAGGAAAAAGGACTGGCTGAGATTGTGGAGACATGGTTTGCCCTAGAGGGTACGTAGCATAGCTTGTTGTGTGAGGCTGGTGTTCCAAAGAGACAAATGAGGTTAGGACAAGCTTTGTCACCAGATCAGAAGTAACCCTGTGGCTCCACTGACACTTAAAAGTCACACTGATCTACCCTGCTGACAATATTTGCTGTGTTGGGGTGTTTGATGGAAGGGATTTGCTTTGCTGGGATGTTGCAGCAGGGTGGTGATGGGCTTGTGCTGGATGCCGTAGGGGCTGCCACTGTGGTCACGATCCTGCAGCTCTGGGATGGAGCTGAGACCCCCAGGGGTTCCTCTTGGAGGGAATGGAAGGAGGGAGAGGGGCTTCCCAGCATGGATCACCCAGCTTTGGATGTGGGAGCTGGTGTGTGGTACCTTGCTCTGCTAATGATGCTGCTTTGACCCCCTCCTGTTCTCCTGCTGCCACTGGGGACCCTCTGCCGTTCTCCTGGCTTTGTTTTGATCTCCAGTAATAAGAAAAGGAAACAAACTGCTGCTTTGTGCTCACCCATGTCCAAAGATACTGGTTAGATGGGGGATGAGATGGATTTTCTCCAGCCTGTCTCAAATGCCCACAGAAACTTTGGTGGGTGTTGCTCTAAGTTTCCTGTCTAAGGAGCACTCCCAGGGGAGGGGTATTTAGGAGTAAGCAGGGGCTTGTTTGGGCAGTGGGTTGCAGCAGCAGGGCTGGGAGAGGAGCACAGGAGGAAGGCTGGGAACTGCCTGGGGAAAGCAGCTGCTGGGCTGTGCTGTCTCAGGTTTGTGCTGAGCAGCCACTGTGCCTGTCACAGCACTGTGCTGGCATCAGTACTGATGATAAAAAATTCCTTGTCCCAGGTCCCTCTCCAGCTCTCTTGGAGCCCCTTTAGGCACTGGAAGGTCTCCCTGGAGCCTTCCCTTCTCCAGGCTCAACACCCCCAGCTCTCCCAGCCTGTCTTGCCCCATCACCCCAGGCCACCCAGCAAAGCACAGCCCTGAACAGGATGGTAAATCACACAGCTGAGTGTTTCTTTTGCAGGGAAACACTGAAGGACCCTTCCCAAACCCATGGTCAGTGGGATTGCCCACGGGTTTTAGATGAGCTGTGAGATGGGGAATCCCTCTTCTGTGAGGCTGGGATGCTCAGGCCACATTCCTCTCCTTAGAAAGGGCAAGGCAGCAGCAACATCAAAGGCTTTGGGTGAACATTTTTCAAGTGTAGAACAGCTGTGAAAGCTTAGGCCAGGAAAGTTGATCAGAAAGTTGGGGGGCTGCTCCCTCCTGTTCTGCTGCTCAGCTGGGGGCTGGCTGAGATCACTGCCCTCCCCTGCAGCTGGCAGGGAGGTGGTACCTCGATCCCAGAGGGAGTCGTGGTTTGTGTCAGGTTTGTGTGCATTTGCTAAGATACAAATGAGTGCAGCACGCAGCCGACTTTAGCAAAAGAAAAATCATATTTATGTGTAAACTACAGTGCTAAGACCATCCGGGTCGAGTTAGACTGAGCATGGTACAGCCTGTCATAGTGTATCTTCTTACAAAAGCCAGACATAAATCATTTTGGTGAAGGTATTTCACCCACCTGGTCCCATGGTTCCCGTGGAGTGGTTCATCTAAAACTGGCAGTAAATAATTCAGCCGTGTTTTCTCTCCACCCATCAGAAAGCTCACCTCTCTCCCTCCTCCCCATCGAGTTTTGTCAGGAGCACGGGTAAAACAACAGGTTTGTCCATGTTGACTGACCAACAGTTGGTTGTGGAATCATAAATTCTGCATTTAGGCACAACCTGTTTGATGGGGATTTCTTTTTTCCTACTTTATTACCCAGAAAGGCTTGTCTTTGCTCAGATGATGCTCAGAGCAAGAGATGGGTCTGGAGCAACCTGGTCTCAAGGGAGGTGTCCCTGCCCATGGCAGGGGGTTGGAACTGGGTGGTCTTTAAGGTCCTTTCCAACCTAAACCATTCTCTGATGGTTCTATACATAGACCCAAGCCAGTCCTCTCAGCAGTGCTCAGAATTTATTGTGGGGCAAGTGTTGGCTTTTGGTTTCTCTGTCAGTATCCTTCCCTCTTTAATATTAAAATATGAATTGGATGAAAATATTGCTCCTTCTCATAGTGGCCCATGTTCTGTTTAAAAACAAGGAGCATATGCAAAGTGGTACTTGTTAGGGTGAAACTTAAAAAAAACAAACAAAAAAAAAACCAAAAAAAGAGAAAGAAATGTAACCAAGCCTTTGAAACCTCAAAGAAGTTGTGGGAATGTTTTTGGCAGGAAATGAAAAAATTTCCTTTTCCTTGATATTCTTCTCTTTCCTTTTTATTTTTTTAATTATTATTATTTTTCATAAGGCAATGTAATTTCCTGACTCTCCCTAATCTGAGCTGTATAATCAAAAGGAAGGGAAGACAAACTTGGATAGCTCCTTCCTGTAAGGAAATGATTTCCAATCTTAATTTGAATGCACCAGAGCTTTGCATGCCTTATCCTCCAGATATGACTAGAAGTGTTATTTGGCAAAGGCCCTTGTTGCAGAGATAGGGGCTGGGCATGGAGGGAGGGGAGGTTATTTGCAGGCAGGGTATGTAAAAAAGACCCAAAATTGGAGAGAAAGCTCCCAAGTGAATTTTCCTGGGTTTTACAGCACATTCCTCTCATCCAAATAGTGCTTTAGGTTTATTTTTTGCCATTGTACTCTGGCTTGTGTGTTTGGGAGTACAGAACTGAGATCAATTACCCTCATTATCTGATTAATATGAATCACAGAATGGTTTGGGTTGGAAGGGACCTTAAAGCTCATCTCGTTCCACCCCCTGCCATGGGCAGGGACACCTTCCACTAGCCCAGGTTGCTCCCTGTCCAACATGGCCTGGGAAGTGCCCCAACACTTCCAGGGATGGGGCAGCCACAGCTTCTCTGGGCAACCTGTGCCAGGGCCTCACCACCCTCACAGGGAAGAATTTTCCCCTCATATCTAATTTAAGCTGACACTCTTTCAGTTTGCCTCCATGGTTGGCTCTTCCCTTCCAGGCAAAATTCTGGGAGTAATTAAAACTTGCTCAGTCTGCAAATGGGAATGTTTTGCAGCTTGCAGACCAGCCTGGAATAGTCACAGCAGTCAGTGGAAGGGGAGCCAAGAGAACGCAGGAAACCCCCAAAAACAGCTTTCCAAAAGGGTGCAGAACTGTCTGCTTGAACTAGCCTCCCAAAAAGCTATGGAAAACTGCCGTGGTGTAGTCTGGTTGGGAACTGGGTTTCAGAAAGGCTCATGACTGCATTGCAAAACGCTCCTAGACTTGAAGCTGACAGATTTTGCCGGCAGTGCTCGTGCTTCTTGGCTCAAACAAGGACCTGCAGCCATTTTGCAAGCAGGAAAACATTGGGAAATCTGTCACTTGCAGGAGTTTTTCAGCCACATCTGAAGCAGTGCTATGAAATGGATCTGCTTTGGGTTCTGCATCAAATGGGAGTCAGCTGATCCAGACTCAGGGCATCTCATCCAAACCGCAGCACGGTTTTAAGGAGGGTTGGATTTCCAGCTCTGGTTTCAGTCCACTTATAATGGGAAAATGGCTTTTTTCTTTTGGATGATCCCCAGGAATTTCTCTATCTTGCAAGCTGCTGATTCCCAGATTTGTGCATAGCATAGAGCAGGGGCTTGGAAACCTGACATCCTTTCAATTCCTATGTACGTTCTGCATAGTCCAGTTGTTTCTGCCTTTGGCCAAGTCGAACTTACTGAGAGAGAAAAGTTACACTGTCTTTGAAAATGCAAAGAAACTTCCATATGAACAAAGCCTTCCTGCCCTGTCCCTGTTCAAGGCCAGGTTGGACGGGCCTTGGAGAAACATGGGATCGTGGAAGGTGTCCCTGCCCATGGCAGGGGGTGGAAGAAGATGAGCTTTAAGGTCCCTTCCAACCCAAACAATTCTGGGATTCTGTGACAGCCCATTTCTTATGAATTCTGAAAAAAGCCCTCTGCTCCCAAGCAGCATCCACAGCATCCACCCAAGGGCGTAAGGACCTTTTAGTCAAACCCTGGTCTTCATTATGCTTTCTGGCCACAGAAATTTCCCCCTGCTGTGAGAGTTATGGTCTGATCTAAAGAAAAGAAAGTGTAATACTCATGGAACTTCTTAACAACATGGTTTTTCGAGTCATTTACTGTGTGTTCTATAGTACATAAAAAAGAGCAAATGCTCAAGAAATATTTGCTTTAATGCCCTTATGCTACCATGCTCCTGTCCCTGGAAAAAGCCAGCAGAAAATAATATGTGGACTCGATGATCTTGGAGATCTTTTCCAGTCTTACTGATTCCCTGATTCTGTGTTGCTCACTTAAGGGTATGGGTTGGATTATTTAAGCAGCATGTTCAGTATCAGTAGATGCTGCAGAAATACAGTATTTCAGACTAAAATGGTTTGACTTGTAAAACTTCCAGGGAATGCTGAAAACTGTTCTGGGGTTTGCTAGGGGGAAATATAGGCTTTGAGCATGTACTGGGATTTTTTTCCCCTTGTTTCTACAACAAATAGTAGCTTCTAATGAAAATATTTGAGACTCCTTGATATTTATCGTGGTCTTATTGAAAGATCATTTTCAGGTCCTTTGAAAAAGCAGGGAAAAAAGGTTTCTGATTTAAATAATAGAATTGTTTAGGTGTGAAAAGCCGTCTAAGACTATTGAGACCAACCATTCCCCCAGCACTGCCAAGGCCACCACTAAACCATGTCCCCAAGTGCCACATCCACATGGCTTTTAAACACCTCCAGGGATGGGGACTCCACCACCTCCCTGGGCAGCTCCTTCCAAGGCCTGACCACCCTTTCCATGGAGAAATTTTTCCTGATGTCCAACCTGACTCTCCCCTGGCACAGCCTGAGGCCGTTCCCTCTCCTCTTGTCCCTTGTTCCCTGGGAGCAGAGCCCGACCCCCCCCCCTGGCTCCCCCCTCCTGTCAGGGGGTTGCAGAGCCAGAAGGTCCCCCCTGAGCCTCCTTTTCTCCAGGCTGAGCCCCCCCAGCTCCCTCAGCTGCTCCTGCTGCTCCAGCCCCTTCCCCAGCTCTGTTCCCTTCCCTGGACATGCTCCAACCCCTCAATATCTCTCTTGTTGTGAGGGCCCAGAACTGGACACAGGCTGTGGAAGGAAGTGGGTGGTGTTTTGTAATATATTCCAATTCCATTATTTTTTTTTATTTTTTTTTTCACTATTTTTCAATATCCAATCTCTCCTCTGCTCCTTGTCCAGGCTCTTTCCCACATGAGTCTCCCTATACACCAGTTTGTCCCTTCACGAAGAACTGGCACATCCTTCCATCCATCCGTCCCATTTTGGCGTTGGAAAACAGGAGATTGGTGAGATCTTTGCCCTTGCAGAGCTGTGGCATCCCCATCCCACCAAAAGTATCTCACAGGACAGCAAGCACCCAGGATTCAAGACATCCATAGAAGCTGCTCCCTCCACGGGGAGGGCTGAGAGCCTTCTCCAAGCCAGGGTCCATGGAGAACTGGGGGATGAGGTGAAATGGTTTCAAAATGTGAGTGCAGCTGGCTCCTGAGTCAGCTGCCCTGGGGGCTGGAGGCTGCTCCATCACTTGAGATCACTTGCCTCTCTGCTTGTCACTGCCTCAGGGCTGGTCCTTTGGGATTTGCTCTGTGTGTTTGCATGGCAGGGAGGATTAATTTTCTCTGCTGCAGGGGTCTCTGGATGGGGCCAGGCAGCAGGTCTCCCAAGGAACAGGGTTCAGAAAGACACAGGGACATTAGACACCCACGTCCAACGTGAAAGCCAAAAGAAAAAATAAGTGCTTTATCCCCCACACTGCCACAAAAATTCCAATTTACAGAAATATATGGATGCCTTTTGGCCTTGCAATGAACAGATGTACGATCTCACTGAAGGAAAATACTCCTTGAAGTGGCTGTTCTGTGTTCCAGTGTATCCTGTCCAAGGGTATTTCAGTCCCAGCAGACAAGGATTTACTCCTAGCAGGCTGTTGGCCCTAATTCAGCCAAGCACCAGGTTGTGCTCATGGCTTGCTCCCTCCTTAATACCAAAGTGAGCCTTGGTTCCTTGGGAGGCCAATGTTTGGGGCAAGGAGACAAGCTGGTTTTGTTCCTACTCATTTCGCTTGCCATCCAAATTAATAGTAGGTTAAAGATGTCCCGCTGATTAGCTGTAACATCCTGAAAGCATTATTTGTTCTGTCACTGCAAAATAAGTGAATTGAGTTAAAGAGGTTTGGAGTTAAAGAAGGAGGTGCATAAAGGCTGATGGTGGGCTTGAAACTAAGGGGAGGCATCTCCAGGCACCGCCTTCCCACAGGAGGACAGACTTTGCTGGCCAGAGAGCAGCACCAGCTCTGTTTTTTGGGCAGCAGGGCACAGGCTAGATCACAAAGTGTTTATGTCTCGCCCATCACCAGGACCTGAGCTCTGTGTGCAGGTTAGAAAGTTCACATAAGGAAAAAAAGTTCACATAAATGTATCCATCATTTCACATTGGTTACTTTTTCCAGCCTGAAAAAGAAGGCTTCAGGGTGACCTAATTGTGGCCTTCCAGGACCTGAAAGATGGAGAGAGACTATTTAGAGGGCCCTGGAGTGACAGGACAAGGGGGAATGACTTCAAGCTGAAGAAGAGTAGATTTAGATGGGACATTGGGAAGAAATCCTTCCGTGGGAGGGTGGGGAGGCCCTGGCACAGGTTGCCCAGAGAAGATGTGGCTGCCCCATCTCTGGAAGTGTCCAAGGCCAGGTTGGATGGGACTTTGAGCAACCTGGGCTAGTGGAAGGTGTCCCTGCCCATGGCAGGGGGTGGGACTGGATGGACTTTAAGGTCCCTTCACACCCAAACCATTCTAGGATCTGCTTTCTGTCCTGGGGCTTCCCTGCCAAACTCGGAGGTATTCCGAGTCCTTCTCTGCTCCCCAGCCTCTCACCATCCAGCAACACTCAGGAAACAGCATCCCTGCTCCACAGGAAATCAGTGCTGCCCAGGGATCTGCATCTGGCCAGGTGGGATCTTCGAGCTTCAGAAAAGAAAATAGAGAAAGCTCTTCCTTGCCCAGTCTCTCTCTCTGTGTATATTTACACACATATCTATAATGGTTGTGCCTCTGTATCTATAAAATACCTCTGAAGAAGCTTGTCTAGAACCACAACATGCAGCTTTTCTCTGTCAGCAGCCTTTCCCTGAGGCTGGGCTTACACATGGGGACCAGATGTGCCCATCCCAAAAGGTCTGTTATCTTCTTTTTTGGTTTTTTTTTTGTTTGTTGGGGTTTTTTTGTTTCGTTTTTTGTTTGTTTGTTTGTTTATTTTTTGTTGGTTTTGTTTGTTCGGTTGTTTTTTTCTATCCTACTTAAGTACAGCATGAGATACATGGGCCAACCATCCATCTGAGGCTGAGCAGAAACCAAGAGTGATTGCTTATAATGCCATAAATAGCTAAATAGCTGTTTTCAGCAGTAAATAGGGATATGTGAATTAGGAATGAACTCTCCCAGCAGTTTGTAGACATTCCAGTTCCTTGTTTTAATATCTTCATGTGGCTTTTTACCCTCTCTTCTTCGCTTTTCTTGGTGGGAGGTGACACATATAGCAATGCTTTCCATGAGCGAGAGGCCCACTCTGGTTATCTAAAGCAGAATGAAAAACAACCAACAAAAAGGGCTGGGACTCTTCAAAAGGGAGTCTACCAGAATTAGAGACCTCAGGCATTTTGGGAACTGTATATTTAGCTCTTTGAGGAGACCCTGAAAAATCCCATCCTCACAATATTGGCAGTGGATGCAAGGACTGAGGGACGTGCTGCCAGCTTCCAGCCTTTGGATACACTTCCAAAGCTTTGATGAGCTGTCTCAGCCAGCCACCCTTCTTGACAGCAATGAAAGCTGTCCAGAAAGTCCAATTCCTGTCACATGGAATGAAATTTCCTGATGGTTTTCTATTTGTTTTTGTTCCAGATCGGGGAGAAAAGTCCAAGTTTTTACACTGACTGGAAGTTCTTGTGAAATGTGGAGTCAGAAACATGGGAGAGACCTGACCCAAGTGGACCATTTATTCTAAATGGCAGGTAAAGTCATACAAATCATGGGCATCAGAATGGGAGGAAAGGGTGGAATAACCTATATGAAAAGGATGAAATGAAGCTTTTGGGTTCAAACATAAAACTTTCTGAGGTTTTCCTCTCCAACACCTTCAAAATCAAAGTTCTCCCACAGGTTCAGTGAATTGGGCTGAATGAGAATTTACTGTTAAAAATTTCTGTGGGAATTTTCATGGTTTGTCCCAAACACAACTTGGTCTCACATCTGTGCTCATCTTTGTAATACAGAGTTTATTACCACATGGAAAATTTGGGATCCAGCTCTGAATCTGGCCCTGTTTTGAGTATGAGGTTGGTCTAAAAACCACCCAAGGTGCCGTCTGACTTTGGTGATGCCCACAGTCTTTGCTGTGGAAAATAGTAACTTTGCTAGAAGATAATGGGGGGGAGGGAAGGCAAGAGGGGAGAAAAAAAGCAAGACAGCAGAAGAAAAATAGAGGAACATGCTTCTCAAAACCATGCCTAGAAGGGGAAAAGCAGGAAGAGGACTAGTACCTTTTCCAGGGTGGAATTTTAAAATTCCTTTCCTCTTCTGAAATATCCCCAAAGTAATTACAGAATAGTTTGGGTTGGAAGGGACCTTTAAAAGTCATCTAGCCCGACCCCCAGAGTAATCTCCTGCAGCCACCCTACAGACCTGATCTACAGTTCAGCAGAGGAGGAGGGATTTTCCCAGGTACATGGTATCTTTGGGAAGGTGACGTCTCCAACTGGGGGTGCATCCATTACTGGGGAAGGCACAGGAGAGCTGGCTAGTTAAGCAACAGGGACTGCCATTAACTGTACCCACTTTGCTTTATAGAGAGGGAGAAAAAGGCAAGCAGAATTCCCAAATCATATGGAGGAGCCACTGCATGAATCCAGAGGGGGAGTGGTCCTGGTTGCTGAGGCTCAGCACCCCATGGCAGAGGGAGCTCTCGGCAGATTGAGAGGTTTAGTAAGGTAAGAAGAAGCCTTTTGATTATTCAGTTCTGATTTTTTTCTCTGCAAGTCTCAGAGCTGCGTAAAGTCACGTGGTGATTCTTGCTTGTGCTGGTCTTCAGAGAATCTCAGAATGGTTTGGGCTGGAAGGGACCTTAGAGACCATCTTGTTCCACCCCCCTGCCACAGGCAGGGACACTTCCACTAGCCCAGGTTGCTCCAAGCCCCGTCCAACCTGGCCTTGGACACTGCTGTGGAAACCAGAGGCTGCAGGGACCCGGCTTGGTGGGATGGGGTGTAATTCTGGCACTGCTGCAGGGGGGGGTTGACGGTGTGAGTGCTGCTGTGGAGGAGCTGCTGCTGCCTGTGAGCCCTGGGCGGGCTCCATTACTAGGTTGGACATTTGGTGTCGTAATTCCACCAGTGCTCGGCTCAGCTCCGCTTTATTCCAAGCCAGCGGGAAGCGCTGCTGCCGAGCCAGCACGGCTCTCACAGTCCCTTTCTCTCCCTAATTACTTCTGGCTGCCGTGGAAGCCCCGAGGACTTCAAAGGGATGACGCTGGATTTGCACGAGGCTGTCTCTGCGGATCTTCCATCCCAGTTTCTCAACCCGTGGTGGTCCATAAGGCTTCAGAAGGGGGCTCACTAAACAACTGCAGAAAACATTAAAATATATTAGTCGTTCCCACAAATGCACATTCCCACACAGACAAAGGCAAGGAAAATGGAGAGGAATCAAAGCGCCAAATGAACAATGGAAATGGAGAGCTTTTTTTTCCCTCTTTTTGGCTGTAAATGGAAAAGTGTGTGTGCAAGATGGAGCTGGCTTCTCCAAAAGGAGAAATGGTACTTCTCTGGGCACCAGCCTTGGGGTAGGTTTAGGTAGGACATTAGGAAGAAATCATTCTCTGGGAGGATGGTGAGGCCCTGGCACAGGCTGGGTGTCCGAGCCCCATCCAACCTGGCCTTGGACACTTCCAGGGATGGGGCAGTCACAGCTTCTCTGGGCAACCTGTGCCAGGGCCTCAGCACCCGGGGCTGGATTAACCCTGTCCAGTGTGGAGATGCTTTATAAGGAGTTTTGATAAAATAGGGAAGTTTTAGAATTAGTTAAGGAGCTGATGGGACAGCTCCAGGTGGAGCAAACAAATAGCGTCATCAGACAAATTTAAGTGATTTTGGACAACATCAGGTTGGCTCTGTTTGCTCCATTCCTGATTTTCACCCGTTTCAATGAAGGCAGAAACAGAAGTTTCCTCTAAACCATGAAGAAAATGGTGATTTCAGCCCAGCCAGGCAGATCTGACTGTGCTCATTTGAACAGGCTTTTAGTAACCTTCAGAGACTGGCAATTGGGGTGGTAAACCCACTTTATGATCTGTTATTAACTGTGCTCTGCTCAGAGGCAGCAAAACTCATTATGGGCGTAAATGGCCGTGGTGCTCCCGCATCCCCACGTAGGGAACCTTTAATGTTCTCCCTTTTCCGGCTCCTCAGCGATAAAATCACATTATTGCTAACAAACAAAAGGCACTGAGGTTTTCTTAGCATCCAGGCTTCTGTGCCCGAGGTTTGATTTCACTGCTGATGTCCCGTGGATGGCTGTAGAACAGGCACTCGGTTTTTAGGAAGTTGGTCAGTATGGTGCCCTTTCTGGTTTTTATTTAACTGCACATTAAATGTTCCCCTTTGCCCCAAGTTTTATTAAGGAGAAATTAAAGAGAGCCTTGTTAAGCTGGAAGCGTGAAAGGAGAACAGGCCATCCTGCTGGGCTGAGGAAACAACCTTAGGATCAACACTACAATTAGCCCAGCTCTCCAGACCTGCTATAATTATGAGTGCTGTAGTCTGCCAAGGGCACGGGAACTGCAGGCATTCCTCTCACAGAAAACTGGGGAGAAACAAAGGCTGAAAGGGACTTCAGAGTTCATCAGAACTCACAGCACATGGATGTCAGTGCAAGCTGGTTGTGTTGGAGATCCCTCAACATCCCTGTGCAACCTCTCCCTGTTATTGCAAGTTGCCTGTAAAACAGGACACATTTAATATATTTAGCAAGCAGAAATACCAAAGTCCTCTGGTGCCCCAGCCAGCTCTCAGAGCTGTGAGTTACCACTCCAGAGGAGCTCAAAAGAGTGGTCCCATGGAGGGGGCCTCCAAGAAATGGTGCATCAGGGGGTTTCCAGTAAGCTCAACACCCGGGCACAACAATTAGGACTATGTTAGGGCTGGAAGGTGTGTGGCAGAGCCCATAACCCACCATCGCCTCCAGATGCTTCAAAAACCCGTTTCTGGTTCTTGGGCCGTGTCACACCTGGGGTGAGGCTGCACCACCCGTGTGGAACTCTAGGAAAGCACAGAAATCTGGTGCTCTTGGTGGTGTTTCTCCACACCCCATCTGTGCTGGAGTGTCTCGGTGGAATGACAAGGCACAAATTAACTCGGCATTAACTAATACCGAGAGCACCATCTGGTGGGCTCTGGGGCTGGAAAATGTGGGCAGGCAGAGCCAAGGATGGGCTTGGGGCCCAAGAGCATCCCATAAAGGCATCTGGTTGGGGCCATCAAGTGGCCGTGGTTCACCTCACCTGGCTTCTCACAGCCTCCAGTTGACAACCTCAGGGACAAAGTGGAAATAATCCCCATGGGTAATCCCTAGACATCCCCCAATTCCTTCTGCCTTTGGATGGACAGAGCTTGATGTGCTCCTTGAAGGGAGGAGAAAACCCTAGGTGGGATGACTAAGCACCTACCATAAGTATCCATCCTTTCTTTCCCTTTTGGACTCCATCATCCTTCTGGGTCCCTTCCAGCTTAGGATATTCTATGATTCCTTGGATGTGGATAAAATGTTAAAATCAGTGATATTGTGGCAATGGGTTCCACAGGTCCATGAGTATATATATATATATATATGTAAGTATATATTTATCTTTCAGATATATATATAAATATAAATGCATTTTAAGTCAGCTGATATTCCATGTTCTGATCTGTAGCCTTTCCCTGTGAGAGAGGGATTTAGCAGTGCCTGAGTTCCTTGGATCATCCATGCTATTGCTGATCCTCATGGATTTACCTGGAGCCCTGTGATAACCTGTTAACCTTTACACAGACCCTCCAGGTGCTGTGCTGAACAGAACCTGGGAATGCTGACCTTCAAAAAGCAGATGAACCCCATGAAAATCATGCATCATTTTCAAAACCTCAATCTCTTCATTGACCTTTCAGCATAACCCCAGAGCTCTGTGTGCTCTGGGGTGGGAAACATCCTCCCAGGATGTTATTTGGCTTTTGCCAGGCAGCTGATCCTCATTCTACTTGTATGAAAAAGATGCTCCTTAGTTTTGGAACTCCTTCCCCTGTCCCATTCACTGCTGGCCATGGGTCTGACCAAGTGGTCCCTCCTTTAGTGCATCCAACTTAATGAGGGATAAACTATGCCAGGACCTTTTTTTATGCTATTTTCATATAAATTTTGATCCATCAAAGCATTTCCTATATGTGAGCTCTCAGAGAACATGGCTTTCTGTGTGCTTGAGCAGGGCTGCAGTATGAAGAGTACAATAGTAATAAAGATCTTTTGAAGGTCTCAAACTGTTGCCAGCCCCGGGGGATGTGGGGGGGGTGGGGGAGGAGGAGAAACTCTTCCTTCTCTGAGCTATCTCCTATGCCCAGACTCAGCCCACCTGATTTCCATTAAAATATCCTCTGAGCACAGGTGAGAACCATCAGGCTTATTAAGCAATTTTAGCCCAGCCTTAGCTTTCCCTTGCCCGTGGGGTGCCTTGTCGGGCTGGCAGTCATGGCTGTTCTTGGAAAATAAAGGAAGATTTTTGCTGTGGTCTGCTCTGCACCTGCAGGAGGTGAGGGAGATGTCAGCAGAGGTTTGACTGGAGAGGTAGGTGAGCATAACCCCCAAATGTGTTGTACCTCAGCCGGATGGCATTGCTGAGTGTGTGCTGTGACAGTCTCTGGGGCTCTGCAGGACAAGTCGGGTGCTGTTCCATAACATGCCTACGGGGAATTTTATTATCATTACTTGTTGTGCTGCTACACAGCCATTAGATACTTCATAGAGAAATAATTCATGTGAATTATTCAATAACGGCTCATGATATTTTATCCTCAGAGTTGTTTTTTGTTGAAATCAGCTTAGATCGAGCATAAAGAGAAAAATTAGTCCCAAGGCAATTGGCAGCCCTGCCTCTCTGGGGTGCTTTTCCCTCAGTTCTCTGTTCTGGTGGGTTCCCAGGGCTCGCTGTTCCATCCTCCACTCGTGTCCTCCTCTGTGCTTACCCTCCGTACACTCCCCTCTTGGCTGAGGCAGCATGGGACTGGTTCCCACGTTTTCTCAGAAGGAAAAATCTCATAAGAAAACACATGACATTTTTCTCATAGTTTTCATAGCGTAGCAGGTGGAAATGTGCAAGCAGTGTGGAAAAAAATCCAGCTGGGTGGACCCAGCTCTGTTGTCAAAGTGTAAAAAGCTGGTTAATAGAAGTTGCTCATGAGTGAACACTCCCAGGGGCTCTGCTGCCAACAGCAAACAAGTCACGCTCGAGAAACACTTGTTAGCAGGAGCCTTGGGCAGGTTTCCCAGCCAGAAGGTAGATGTGGGCTTTCCCATTTGGGCTGAGAGTCAGGGGAAGTTCTAGAAGTGCCTCGTGGAGATTTTCACGTTTCTTGCAAGAGAGGACTTGGTGGGATCCAGCCCCTTGCACGACCCACTCCTTGGGTTGCTTTGCCAACTGTACAAACTTTTCCTTGGAGGTGAACCAAGGTACTTAAGGAAGCCAGGGGCAAATCTATACCTGTGCCCCTTTTGCCCAGAGCCAAGCCAGTGTGCTTGGGCTGCTACTGCTGTCACTGTCACTCTGTCCTTCAGGGCCATGTGAAAGCTCCATGTGCCAGCACTGTCTTTTCCCAGTGTTGGGACCCTGTTGAGGTAACCATCTCTTTGCAGCTGTGCTGCTGCAGGTACTGCTCAGCAGTGTTCAGGTGTGTTGGGTGTTGACCCTGCTGATTTTTTGAATCAATGGAAAAGGTGGAGTTGTGCTACACGTGAGGATCTCTGCCACGACCCTTTATTTTCTTCCATGTCAATAGCCTGGCATTCTCAGAGGTCACAGAAGGAGGTGGGTCATAGAATATCCTGGGTTGGAAGGGACCCACAAGGATCAGCAAGTGCCACAGATAAATTCAGGACAGGAAGAAGCCCTGCACAGAACAACCCCAAAATCTCCTCCTGCACCCAAGAGCATTGTCCAAATGCTCCTTGAGCTCTGGCAGCCTTGGGGTCGTGACCACTGCCCTGGGAGATGTATGTGGGAAAACAGATGCTTTGTTTAAAATTGCTGGGTCTCGATGCCAACCTGTTGCAGCAGGTTTTGACTTCTGGTATGTGCCCATGGGATGCTTCTCCAGCAGCTTCTTACCACCCTCCCAGAGGACCCAACACTTCTGCAATGCAATTTAACAGGCCAAAATAGTAAAAATGCCTCATGCAGATGAGTTGTTCCCTGTGATGTCTCCCTCCCCCTCTTTCGGCGGACTCTGAGTCGCAGCACCTGCTTGCTTCAGCTGCTCTGATTAAAACTGGAGAAGAAAACGATCAGTGAAGCTTGCTTTCTTCTCCCCAAACAATGCCCCAAACCTTCCCAAACTGGCATGCTCTGTATAAAACCTCTGCATTAATAAGCCCTCAGAAATGTCTTTTGTGTGGGGTTCTCCCTGCATTTTAATAAGCCCGGCTTTTACAAAGACCCCCAAAAAGGACAGAAACAGACGTGTACAAAGACAAATTTCATTAGGCTCTAATCTCCTGTCTGACAAATACACTCCTGCCGATCTCTAAGCCCTTTCAGCCCAGGAAAGCTTTTGATTTTATATATAATCTTGTTGTTGTTTTGTTCCTCACCAAAATAAAACTTGTCCCTGGTGCAAAACACCGGGTACCAGTATGGATAACATAATTTCCCCCCCCTTCTTAGAAGTGTGAAGTTGTTAATGAGGTGTCCCACGCAGTAGAAAACCTGGCAAATCCTTTAATTAAAGCCAGTCCAAGTGGCAGAGGCTGGATTATTTGTACTTTAGTCCCTTTGAGGGGTGGTAGTGACAGTGGCTGTGGGGAGAGGAGGGAAAGATGAGGAGTAACATACTCTGGGCAGAAGGTTTGCTTAATTTGGCAGAGCAGCTTAAGATAATGTCAAGAAAAGGGAGGGATTGTTAAATGGCATCAGCGCTTGATACTGTATAAATAGAGATGCTGGCAGGAGGATTTGCTTTGAAATCCAGCGTTTTTGGAGGAGGGGAACTTTTAATGGAAGATCTTAGGTCAGCATTACGGCAGCGAGACTGTGCTGTGGCAGGAGGGAGGGAGATGAGGGTGTTAATCCTCACGTCTCTAAATCCCTGGAGTGGTACCTCCCCCCTCCCTGCGGGGGCAGAAGTGCAGCCAGGGCTGGGACATACATGGTGCTGTTATGGGGACGATGTAAACTCCATCAGGAAAGGGATCCTAATGGCACTCGGGGGCCCATCCTTGCGCTCAGATTCTCAGAGCTGAGGGTTTGTTTTTCTGTTGTCATCTTCTATTTCAGTTAGGTCCCCAAATCCCGTGCTTTCCCAGCGATCACACCAATGAGCTAAGGAGGATTGAGCTTTCCCTTGCTCTCTGCTTTGCATCTAGTCCCCTGCACAGTCCAAGCTCTTTACCTCTGTTTTATTCTCCCTTGGATCTCTGGAAATATCGGGCAGTCATGTCCTGTGCTGCGTGCCCCCCCTTCCCACTGCAGGTCAGGCTGCAGGGAGGGCACGGAGGGGTTGGGGGGGTGGATGCACCGACTCCTCCAGCACTGGGCTGTGGCTCCGGGTCCCTTTGGCTCGATCCCCAGCGGCTCAGCTGCACGTGGATACCTGGCAGGGAAGGTCTGTCACGTCAGCCCCCTCTGGAGCCCAGCCATCCAAAAACACAGCCCCCAGGCCAGGGCAGAGCAGGAAACATCACAGCTCCAGCCCCCCCAGCAGGGCTGGCCCCTGTGGGCCCCGGGGCATTGATTTATTTCCATTAAAAAAAAAGAAAATGAAAAGGTCAGCCAGGACTGTGAGATTCCCCTGTCCTTGGGGGACAGGTTTGGAGCAAAAGCATGAGGTCCTGTTCCTTTTTATGCGTCCCAGTCCATAGCCAGCAGATGCTTCTGGACATTTGGCAAAAGAGGAACACAACTGTGGCCCTGAGAGATCTTCCCAGAGGAAACTTTTTGGCCACCTATGCAGAGAAAAATTGGGAACAAGTCTGATAATTTCAAGTATTTTAGAGTGGGAATATTTTGGGGGGGAGTTTCATGGATGCAGCAAATATTTGGTCAACTCAGAGACAACTGCACATCGTTTGTCTTCTGATTGAATGCTCTGACTTTATTCTGTAGCTGTTAGTGCATGCAGCCAGTTCCTCTTTCTGGGTCAAAAAGAAGTAAAACCAGCCGTGCACCTTAATATTTCCAAGCCTGCTTAGAGGTGGGATAAATCAGGGGGTGCAGCGAGTGAGGAGATCTTAAAATTTGCCACATTCTTTGAGCAGAGACTCCTTTAAATGTGAGAACCCACCTCTAGCCAAAGTCCTGGCTGAGATCACTTAGTGTAAAGCTTGAAGGGGAAAAAATAAACCTCAACCGAGCACGATGTTTGGGCGAACAGTCAGACACAAGACTTGCAGAAGGATTTTTGTGTCTGAAAGCTCATCTGGTTATTTTACTCAGTGACATCATTTGGGGTAATGAGAGATGTAAACACTCAGTGCTCAGCTTTTCAGGCTGTAGTAACCCTGCTTTAAATGTGGAAGGTAGCAAAGACTGCCAAGGAGATCATAGTGAATGTGTTTGAAGACTTACCCACTGCTTACAAATCCCTCAAAAATTTCTTGAGTCATCTTTAAAAAGAGGCAGAAAGCTGTGAGATTTCTTCTTCCCCTCCCTGCATCCCAACAACATGCTCTGTTGTATGGGGCAACAACAAACCTGTAAAATGCAAGTTAAACATCAGAGATATTTTGGGAGAAAAACCCCAGCCCCAGACATCTGGTCCTGGCTTTCCTGAAGCCAGAAGGGATAGGTCAGGCTTAGTTGGAGTGCAAGTGCCTTTTGCATCCAGCAGCTCCACGCAGCTCTGCACAAGCTCAGCTTTGAGCCAGGCTGTGCTCTCAGAATTAAACACAGGCAGGAGCTCTGCCAGGATCTGTGAGCGGGGGTTTGAGCTTAAGCAAGGGACGGGTTCTGGACCAGATCTTGAAAAATGAATAAATAAGTTTCTGCTTGGATGTTTGCCTTTATACTGGGGATGAAGACAGTGTACAGAAATGGCCCGTTACTGTGCACAACCTTTGCTACCAGGCGAAAGTAACTACATGTCCTTCCCCAGTTAGCAGGCTTGGTGTTAGGGCAAAGAGTCCCCATTGGAGAGCTTATTATGGGAGAAATCAGAGCAGCTCCAAATGAGCAGCCTTTTTTCCATTAGCCAGGGCACAGCAGAGATGGAGTATTGGGGACTCCATCCTGCCTCACCTGAGAGGTGTGTATGGAGATCTGTAGTGGGGACAGAGTTAAAAAAAAAAAGAAAAAAAAGGTTTTCTGGCTAGATTGAAGGGAATGATTTACTGGAAAATGGGCAGTGGATGTAAACTTTTTTCCTGTGCACCCTGTCCATAAGTGATTTTTCACTTGCTCATCTTTGGGAAGGTTTTAGGAGACTATATCACAGCCTGGGTTTTTTTTCCCCAAGTGTTTTGCTGCAGGGTTGTTCAGCATCATTTCCTCCACAAGAAGTTGGGCGGGGGGGAAGAGGAACAAAATTTCCTTGGTCTGTGGAGGAACCAGGGTGGTGCAGCACCTTGGTCCCAGCCCTGCAGCATCGCTGGTGTTGAGAGCCCCTTTTGGGGGGGAGCAAGGGCAGACTGGGGGTCCTAGATAGAGCACCATCCTCAGGTGAATAGATGCCTTTATCTTGGGGTGAATTACCCACTTTAAAGGGTCATTTGGGCTGTGATTCAGGATTTTGTCCATCTCTGCCTGACTGATAGCTGGCAATAAAACTGCTGCTGCGAGAATGCACTTTGCTTTACACAGGACTGATGTGGTCACTGCTACCAAGGGGTGCTGGTTTCCCTGGGAAATTTGAGGCTATGCTGTAGTCCTTGGGAAATGTAACCTAAATTGGAAGAGGAATAAACTGGAAGAACAATAAAAGCGAGGGAACGGAGCGAAGGGTAAACAGAGCAAAATCGTGCGTAATGTTTCCCTGAATCTGGGTCTGAAAGACATCTAAATATAACAAATACTGAAAGCTTTAATCCCATCCAGTATAAACAACAACAAAGTACTGTGGGGTTTTTTTTCCCTGCCTGGCAGAGAAATAGGAAAAAATTGCTTTTGGATCCCGCAGGGAAATTGAGGACAGGCTGAAGCCCTGCCCCACGTGGTGGCACGGCCCTCCTTAACCTTTCAGGCCGCTCAGGGCAGAGGCTGGACATGTTCCCCATCGAGCCCAGCCTCCCAGTTCACACTGGTCTGTCTGGGATGTAACTGGGAATATCTGTGTGTCTGCAGAGCTGCTCCTGCCAGCACGACCTTGAAGGAGCACAAAACCACCCCCACCCTATATCTTTAGCAGACCTTCTGTGGTTGAAGCTCAAGACAGAGTTTTCCCCATACGGAAGGAGCACAGGGCTGAGGAAATGAGAAGCAATAACATCTGGCTGCTCTGACCAGCTGCAGGATTTTTAGCTGTGTGTGGTTGTCCGTGAGAACTGGAAAGACCCTGCCCCAAACTGTGTCAGCTTGGAGTTGTAGTGAGGTGTTTTTTGTTGTTAGTTTTTGGGAAATAGAACAGGTGCCAGGAGGGGCAGTCGAAAGCACTTCCAGGACAGGTTGGAAACACTGGGAGTGCTCAGGCTGGAGATGATGATGGAGGTCTGTGAAATCAAATAGGGGAATATTGCTCCCGTGATGGAGGTAGGAAGGAGCTGAGGCTGTCAGAGGCATCGGAGGGCAAGGGCAGCAGAGAGAAGTGGGGCTCATGGGCCACCCAAAGCAGCATCTCCTGTTGCCATGGGAGACCGAGTGCTGGGCTAGGTGGGTGTTAAGTCCTCAAGCCTGAGATGGCCCCTACCTTTTTGAATGCTGAAAATCTGAGATCTTAGCACTCACTTTCCAAACTGTGCTGGTTCTTCCTGTTTTAAAAGCCTCACCCTGAATCCCTGCAAAGTATTCACAGTACCATGATGTGGCCAATTATCTCCTGGTATTGTGTATGAGGAGACAAGACTGAGGCTTCCTCAGGGACTGATTCCTCTGAACAAAGCCGGTGTCTGAGTGACCTGGCTCAGTAATTTTAGTTGGGTATTGGCTGGCAAAATGCCTCTCAGCCTTCATCCTCTTCCTCATCCCACTACCCTGAGCCATTGAGCTGTGGAGAAGGAGCTCCTTAGCTGGTAAAAATGGGGTGGAGTAATAAGTATTTACACCCCAAATCTTTTTCTCCTCTCAGCTCAAACATTTTGGCTTTTGCAGTAGCTTTGCTCCTCTCAGGTCAGGGGTATGTGAAAGAAGGAGCTGCCAGCAGAAGCCTGTGACCTGCTGTGGACTCAGCTGGGTGAAGAGATCCCTCAAACATGCAGGAGGAATTCAAGGGTCTTTTTGTGTCATCTATTTCTGATGTCCCAGAGCTGACGGTGGGAATTCTACCTTGATGTTTCTGGCATATGTGGAGTGGGGAGGAAAGTCTTTAGGAACAGATGAACTGTAAAGTACAGTCACAAATGAGTCACGTTTGGGGGAATGCAGATGTTGGTGCATTAGCAACGTTGGAAGAAATTGATAATGTGTGTAAACTCCTCATTCCAGTGAGATGAATTCAGGCTTGGATCAAACTACCAGGTAGAGATAAAGCACTGAGAGCCAAATGTAGGCTGATCTTGGCTGTGCAATGCCTAATTAGGCTGGAGATTTGTCCTGTGGTGGGCTGCGTTTCAGCAGCTCAGGCGCTTAAAATAGATTTGGCTCCTTTGTAGGAGAGAAATTCCTGCTTGCAGGCAAAAACTAATAGTAAGATCCTGGGTAGAAATCCTTCTGGAAGGGTGGAGCAAGTCAGTTTGTACCCCAAAAGCACACATCCCTTAGGTGTGGGTCAGCAGGAGCTGCTGCTGGTGATGGTTAGAGGCAAGGACTTGGCAGGGGCACGTTTTTGGGGGAAAAAGGAACGGTAGATGGGTGGCAAAGTGGGAGTTGTTCCATATATGTGGCCAAGGAATTAAAGATAAACAGTGTTAACAAAGCAATGAACAAACAAAGGATGTTAAAATGACCTGATTTCTCTCAGTATTTGCCAGTATCAGGTCAGCTCCCTGCCGTGTGGCCGTGGTTTCCTGTTTATACACCACTCACAGAAGGGATAGTCACAGCAAAAACTGTAGCAAATAGTGCCTGGAATTTATCTTATTGCTAGAACTTAAACCAGTCCTCGTTCCTGCTGACATGCTGCAGCACTGGAGCTCTTGCTGCCTGCTGTGATTGAACATGGGTGATCAGGCACCAGCTCTGATTCCCAGGTCCTGTCATCTGACCACGCCTCGTTAGGATCTGAGATCATTCTGTTAACTCTAAACGAGGGAGAAAGTGTCATATGCTCGCAAGAAAAAGAGACAAGGAATTAATTCTTGTCTTGTGATTTCTGTTGCTTCTTGTTTGACATCCGATGACAGGCATCTCTGGAGTCAATCTTAGGAACATATGTACAAAGCTGTTTAAGGGGAAATTCTGCCTTATCATCTGTAATAATTTATATTCCCAAGTCTGCTTATCTTGTGCTGACTGGTAGGACCCCTGTGTGCAAGCTGAGCTTCTGTAATTAACCTTCTTCCACAAGGCTGATACTTTCAGTACCTCCTTTGGTGCTCTTGATGGAAGAAACCCAGATCAATCAATCATTGCTCCCCTCTCCTGGCATGACAGGAGGGAATCTGTAGGTCTTCGAATTTCCCTGCTGAAAGACAGTGAAAACCTCGCATAGTTTTGGCAAAGGAGACCTAAAAGAAAGAGGAGAGTCTCTGTGGGACTAGGGTGATGTGAGGTCCCTCAGAACCATCCAGCCCTGGGCCAAGCTGCCCCGCTGAGCTTGGTAGGACTTGTACAGATGACCATGTAGGGGTGATGTTGCTTTTAAGTCATTATCCCGCAAAAACTACTGCTCTGGGTCTGGTAGTTGCTCTGTATTTCCTAACCCTCAGAGGAGTCCTCATTTCATGAACCTGTGCAGACCTCGCAGCGTGACCCCTGTGCATTGGAAATGTTTAGTGACGGGACGGGGGGAGTTACACACTCCCCAAGTCCCTCCCAGCTTTGCAGCTGCTCTGTCTCCTCCATCTGCTCATGAGCTGTTGTGCAATCCCTCCTGGTCACACCTTCCCAGGGCAGGAATCATCAGAAGAGCATTACGTGCTTACAATTCCTCGTTTTATCATAGAATCATGAATTGGTTTGGGTTGGAAGGGACCTGAAAGCCCATCCAGTGCCACCCCCTGCCATGGGCAGGGACACCTTCCACTAGCCCAGGTTGCTCCAAGCCCTGTCCAGCCTGGCCTTGGACACTTCCAGGGATGGGGCAGCCACAGCTTCTCTGGGCACCCTGTGCCAGGGCCTTTTTTTCTGATTTTATGGTCTGGAAACTGAAGGACACAGGTGATGAACCAAAAATGTTGTCGAATGGGAGCAGTCACAAAACTTGTTTTTTAAAAACAATGAGGAGATTGTCATATGGGTCCCTTTCTTGAAAACAAGAACTGCCCCAAAGTTTGGGAAAGCTTTCATTGGAACAACAACGGGCAAAATTAGGAAAGATAAATCAATATTACTTTAAAAAAGGAGTTATTTGGTGAGATTTGCAGTAATTCTAATTGTTTTTCTACAGTCCATCTTTGTTTACCTTTGTATCAATCTAGCGAGGATTTTGTCTCTATTTTAGTGTCATATAAAGCATTTCCCGTTTGTTTGTTTTTTAAGGAACTTGATGAGTGTTTCCACATAAAGAAAGAGGTCAGAAAGAGAGGGTTTATCCCAGGAAGGGGAAGGGTTTCCATTTTCCAGGATGCCCTAGGATGATGCTATGCACTCAGCCACAGAGATGTCAGCTTTTAGATGGGGCCCTGAGCGACCTGGGCTAGTGGAAGGTGTCCCTGCCCATGGCAGGGGGTGGAACGAGATGGGCTTTAAGGTCCCTTCCTTCCCAAACCATTCTGTGGTGGCCCAATGTGGATGTAGGGCAGGTGTTGCTCTCTCTGCTCAAGCATCCACACTGCTGTTCACCTGCACACAAGCCAAACCTTATCCCTGCCAAGTGGCTTTAGTATGGTCCCATCAATCCACAGCACAGTCTGTGGCATCACGGGGCATAGCCTGGACAGCGTCATCTTGGAAAGTCTAAACCCAGGCAGAGGAAAGCAGCAGAGCTGTCAAGCCAGCCCAGTTCCTGTTTATTTCACAAGAGCCCTAAGGTTATGGTTTGAACAATGGATTAACTAATATGTTACAGACACAGAAAAAGGAGGGAGGAAGAGGTTCCCCTTCCACCTTAAGAATATATGAGGTGGGGCTGCTGGGCAAAAGATGGGCAGAAGTCACCTTTGACAAGGAAGGCTTTAAAAAATGAAGAAGAGGTTTTAGGAAGGCTCAAAGAGAGAAAAGAAGAGCTGGAGGGATCCTTGGCCTGGGCTGCTTTGGGAGTCACTGGTCCATGCAGTCAGTAGGTCAAAACAAGTTCAGCAGTTAATGCCTGAACTCTCCCCAGAGCAACTCCTTGTTCCTGCGCACACGTTGGCTGACGGGAATCGCTTCAGTTTGCTTTTACACACCATTATTACATTGCTCTGTGCAAACACTCCTGAAATGAGTGCAAACAGTGCTGGAGTTCAGGCCTTGCTGAGCACGAGCTTCTGAATCATCCCGACAGTCCCTGAACCCCAAGAGATGGGTGTAGTTTTTGAGGCTCGCTCTGCTTTTGGCCCTGGGTGAGGATAACACATCCATCCCTGCTCCTGGCCCCCCAGCCAGCATCACTGCTCCGTTCCACCCCTCCCAGGCCAGATGAAATGGTGAGGGCCAGCCTAAAAGCCAGAGCACCACTCTGGGTGAGGCTTGGGCTCAGCATCCTCGCAGCCACAGGGGCTGGAGTTCGAAGTTCTCCGCCTTTATTTGGTGTGTGCTGAGTTAATTTGTCAGGTTTTATCTATTTCTGCTACCCTGGCAGCTGCACTGTGTGTAAAATACTCCCTGTATTATATATAAAATGCTCTGCCAGCCTCGGGCTGGAAAAGCAACAAAAGCAGAGGTCCATTTTCATGTAAATGTTTGTTCAGGGCATAATTGTCTCACAAATCCAACTGAAGGCACTTAAATTGGTTTAAAGGTTTGCAGTTATATGCCTTTGACAGCTCCAGCCATAACCAGCTTGTTCTGGCATTCCTGTGCTTGTCACATGGATTTTTACTCTCAAATTGAGCTTTTTTTTATCGCTTAACATCAGTTAATGGGCACTTTAAGATGAAGTAATTTCCTTTTTATTTTCTTACTCAGTCTCTGCTGATCAATGCGGGATGAGATCACCTGAATTTCATTTGGGAGGGGGGGTGTCAAAGGAAAAATTGGCAACATGTACCTAGGGCTTATTTTGTTTTTATTTTCCCCTACTCCTTTGAACAGGGTGGGATTTCTGTAGAACAATTAACATTCATTTGCTAAGTGGTTTTGCAAGCATGTTTACAAGAAATGCAAATACGCCAGGACTATGGTGGGTTGTTTTCTACCTTTCACCTAAATTTAGCCCCTGATCTGCAGGTTTTCTCTACATGTTGAGTTCTTTTTGAAGGCATTTGAAAGCTTGCAGGCCTGAATCTGAGCGGATCTGCAAACCTCTGTGAAGTGGAGGTGCTAAGATCTAAGAAATCTTGAGCTTTCTGAGAATGCTGTTGCAGCACAGTTTAAAAATTAAGGCTGTTTAGACCTCTGATGGTGTCATGAAAGGGAATTTCAGTTGGAGGCGAGGAGCTTGAAAATACTTCCATCCCAGCAGATAAAGAGGATCTGTGATGTTCCCTCTCCACCGAGATAACCCAGGGAGGCTGACGCCTCCAGGCCTGCAGTGTTTCGCGTCAGACCATGTGCTGGCAGGGCAGGGGCGATGGCAGGGCTGTTGATTTATGAAGTGGTGGCTGAGCTCCCAGCCAGGAGCACCACAGACGGTTTGTGTTTGGAACGGGACGTCTCAGAGGTGCCCGCTCTGCCCGGGGCCCCGAGGTGTGTGTTGGGTTTCTCAGGCCTGGTGAGAGTCACCCACTGATTTGGGCATGTCACACGTGTTTCTCCTGCCCCTCCCCACCCAGCTGCCTGCTTTCCATGTAGGTTGTAGGCCCGGGGAGGCAACATGACCTCACTCCTTCTGCTGGGTTTGGCGAGAAGTTGGCCGATCCGCTCAGGGATTACGGGAGGACGGGCAAATCCCCATATGCCTTCCCGAGGAAATGAATCTAAGGATGGAATTACTCCTTCCCAACCAATTAATGGACTTCAAAGAACCAACCCATCCGAGGACTTGGGCTGGGGAAAAGATTGGCAAAGGACAGTGAGAAGGGATAAATTTAGCAGGATGGGACAAACCAACCTGAAGACCCTCCCCCACATTACAAATACAGTCCCTTGAGGGCATTCAGTGGGAAAGTCTCTGTTTAATTGCAGCCTAATTGCTGCTCTGGCTGCAGTTCTCATGCCTTTTGAAGATGTCTTGAGACCGGCCAGTGGAAAACTGCTCTAAAACATGTTTTTTTAAGATATAGGGCCAAACCAAAGGAAATATGCCAGGGAGACATGGGTGTGGTTGGAGCCTATCAAGATGCAGGGATGAGAAAAGGCATATCTTGTTCCCTCAAGTGGGAAGAATTAACTGCATGTGAACATGGGTATTGAGAGTCCTGGAAATAGTCATGGGGGGACAGCAGCAGCAAACACAGATGTAATTTAACCCTAATTCCCCTTTGTCCTTCAAACTTCAGAGCAAAGGGACTTCTGCTGCAGGGGTCCTCAAGTCAGAGGCATAATACTGGGGTGTGTTAGGAATGACCTTTCATAACACTAAAAAATTATTGCCTGCAAATTAAATATTAGAAGGTGGTGCAGAAATTAGGACTCAATGCAGAGTTTTAAATTGTGATAGAAGTTAAAAACTCATCCAAAGGGCCTGGAAGAAATGATAGCTGATAAGGGTTCCGGTGGATAACTGCTTTAGTGAATCAGCGTGTTCGAGGGAGGCGAGTGAAAGCTGCTGTAGTCTGGGGCTGACTGCCTGGCTTGTGGAAAAAGAGGTTCCAGGGGGAGGAAAGGGCCTCCCAAGGGCAGGGGCAAGAGGATCCCACCGTGACTCTGGAGTCCCCATCCATGGAGGTGTCCAAGGAGTGACTGGCCATGGCACTCAGTGCTCTGGGCTGGGTGACAAGGTGGGGAGCAGTCGCAGGTTGTACTCGATGACCCTGGAGGGCTTTTCCAACCGTAGCAATCCTGCAGTCCCAGCCAGGACCAAGGATGCTGCAGCTGCCACATGCAAGGCCCCACCTCGGGCTCCAGAGTCAGTACATGAATAAAATCACCCTTGTTCAAGGTTACGCTGCGAGTTGATTGCTTCTTATTAGGGATTTGTATTCAGTTGTGACATCCTGCAATTTTTATTACCTTTACGGTAATAATTGCAAATAATAAAATGACAAACTATTGTAATTAAATTTTAATTAATTACAAATCCATTACTTTTAAGTTTATTCATGGTAAGGACAATGATAGTGAAAACAATTCATTAAAGCACTTGATATGTAAATTATGAAGTCAAGCATTAATCTCAGGCAGCTCATGTATTCACTTTCTGCATAGCAGTAGGGAATTTGTTTAAGGAAAAGCAGCTTCCCTGGATGATTTTAACTGCTTACTTTAGGGAGCAGGGAAATACCGGATACTCTGGAGCTAAAATGATTCCCAAAGCCAGGTTCTGTATCCTCTAAAGGAAAACGCTAAGCAAGCAAAAAGAGATCCCTGCCTGGCCTGGCTGCTGTGTGTGGTTAATCACTTTAACAGCACAGGAGACGTGGCAATGCGGCAGGGACGTGGGGAGAAGGGCATTCTCATCTCTCAGTCCGTGTGTTTTACCCCTGGTGGGTAACCCTGCGTGGGCACTGCTCAGGGAGAGGGTCAGCATCGCTCCTGTGACACCAGGCAAGCAACGTGCCCTGGACTCCGGCTCCAAACACCCACTCACCTCCCCGAAAACACGGAATTCTACCCTGGTGCTTCTCTGGCAGGCCAGCAAACCTCCTACCCCAGCTCTCTACACTGAAATAATCTCATTTGTGATGGTCTATTTGTTGCCAGCTTTTGCTGATTTAATTTACTGTAACAAGCCGTGCTGGACTCTGCTCCCCCCCCGGAGATCCAGAGCGTGGGTCGCTACACGTCACTGCGGGAAGGATGGTCCGTGTCGGGCACGGGGTGCTGGGCCTGGCACAGCTGTGTCGTGGCACTCACGCTCAGAAAGCCTCATCCTTGGCCCTTGACAAGCATCTTCTGCAACAAAGGCCAGGTTGGATGGGGCTTGGAGCAACCTGGGATAGTGGAAGGCGTCCCTGCCACTGGCAGGGGGTGGCACTGGATGAGCTTTAAGGTCCCTTCCAGCCCAAACCAGTCTGTGATTCTGTGATCTCCCCAGTGGCTCCTTATCCCCCGGCAATGGGGATGAGTCATTGCTGTTTGACCACCTGCCTGAGGCACTCTGGCCTGAAGGAGGTCAGCACAAAGCTTTTTAATTTTATTTTTAACTCTAACGCTATTTTCAGGTGGATCCACGTTGGGAAGCACAAGGTTATATTTGCCTTTTGCCAAAGGGAGCTGGCATTTTACTGCATCGCCCTCTGCTCCCAGTTGTCTGCAACCCATGTGTAATTCTATCTAACTTGGAGTTTTTCTGTCGGGGGGAGGGCACGAATGAAGGGGGGACGTGATCAGACAGAAAGGCACCTCCAGCTCGGACAAGGAGAGCCTAAAGCAGGGAGGCACACCCAAGGTTAATAACATCTTGCTCCACCAGCTTCTATCTAATCTTGGAAAACGTCCTCTGCTGCTAAGAAAAATGGGAAAGTGATTATGTGACTTGAAATAAGGTCTTGCTCTACTGTCTAGACAGCTTTAAAAAACATCAAGCTGGGGTGTTCCTATTTATGACAAATGCAGCTGTAGCGCTGCCTCCCGCGAGCGAGGGAAGGGAGCGGAGCACTCGAGGTCATTTGGCTGCAGCGCTCACCGAGCCCGTCCATGGGAATTTATTCCTCTCTCTTTCTTTCTTTATTTGCTTTATTCCTTGCGCTTCCAACCTGCCATCTCCAGCCCTGCCGACTGCTGGGCTCTGTCCCTGGGGGACTGAGAGGGGCTGTTGGCACTGGGACAGCCTGCGGAACAGCCATCCCTGCGTGGGTCCTGAGTGGCTTCCGAGTGCTAACCCGGGCTTTTTCTTCCCAGATTATTGCTTTAGGGATGACTGCCTGGAGCAAAACCACAGGCAGCCTCTGGGTCCTTAACAGAGTCTCTCACAGACTCTCTTTTAAACTGGAAGAATTTCATTTGCACTAAATGCAACCTCAGCAATTCCCATCTGCCTATTTTTGTTTCCCCCATGGCATGGTTTGACCTTTTTTTCTGGTGGGATTTGGGCAGGTGGAACCTGATGACCAAACTGACTGGGCAGGATTTTCAGCAGGAGCCACACTGCTCAGCATCCTCTGCTAATGGGACCCAGCACCATATCCCTACTAAGGCTCAACCTTGGATGGTCTGAAAAAACCCACCCCAATCCTATTGATCAGGGGGCTGTGTCCTACAAAAGGGGGAAATGGGTCAGCAAATATGTTAATCCCAGCTTGATCTAAAGTCTTCGGGACAGGTGGCAACCTTCATTTAATGGAACAATGAGATCATTAGGAATTGTAATGAACTGTAGTGCAGCCATGAAAGTAGGTCACCCTTACCCCAGGAACACTTCAGAATGAGTCTGTCCCCATTCATGTGCAGCAGTAGAGATGGCCAGGGGCAGAGTGGCAGCTCTATCCTGGGATTTGCAAACCAGACAATTTTGGGAACACAACGGGGCAAATGCTACGGATGTAAAATGAGTTCTATTATCCCAAGTAATAAGATAACTTAAAAATGGGCTGATTCAGTTTTAGGTGTTGAGTCCCACTGGCCACAAGCTGCAGCCCTGCTGTCCTTGATGAGTGAGGAGGGTGGTCAGTTTTGGAAGAACCTGAGTCTCAGAAAATATTTTGCTAAAGATGCAATAAGCAGTAGTGGGGTTTGGAGGGTTATTTCATTTTACTTTTTTTTTTAAAAAAATAGGTATTCAAAGCAAGCATTTTGTAAATATTTATACACAAGAAACTGTGCTAAAATAACGCTTGGGGGCTGGTTTGAAGTCCTTCAGGAAACTGAGGTGGTGCACGGTCACCGTGTGGATCTCGTGAGCTGTCACTGAGGATCCTCCTGTTGTTGCACTGTGTTTCCAGGGCCAGGGTTTGGCTGTCGTCCACATTAACTGCAGCTTTTGCTCTGCACCCCCATGGTGGTGTGATGCCAGCTGGGGGTGGTGGAGTGACCAGTCTGCCCCAGCTCTGCCCAGTGTGCCATGGCTGTCGAAATGTTTTGGGAAAACATATGGGGATGAAAAGGAAAATAAGCCTGGGAACTGTTAAAGGGAGAGGGATGCAATTCCCCTCATTAGAACAGCTGATTTCTTTGCAATACCCAGGGAGGGGCAGCCTGGATAGGTTTCCAGTGCAGCCATGTGTGACTGAGCTACTAAAAAATATGTTTTTCTTCTTTTGAGGAAGACTAGAGAAGGTCCTCTGTGCGTGTGCCCTTGGCTGTGACCAGGAAGACTGTCCTGTGCTAATGCCAGTCCCTTGGCCCCAGTCCTTCCTCTCTGCTCTCACACTTTGGAGGACTTAAATAAAGTGTAATATCCATCTTGCTACGTAATGCAAACATTACAGTGTGCCAGGCACCTGATAAGAAATCACTTCTTAGTTTTAATGAGGAGGCTTGACATAACCTAAAGAGTGTACAGGAAAAAGGAAAACATTTCAAGAGGTGCCTGCAATGGAACATTTCTGGCACTTAAAAAAGCACAAAGCAAGTATGGTTCATGTCCGTAAATATTTTCAGCTTCCTTTTAATAAAAATGTAATAACTATAAAATTTAAACTAAAAGACAAAAACTTTCTATAGAGGTACAATGACTCAAAGAGAAGTTTGGTCTCAAAAATTTTTCCCATGCTCTACGTGTGAAGCAACCCCACATGGGTAAGTTTTGGGGTTTGTTTTCATTTTCCCCTTGTGGTTCAGCTTTAAATACTCTGAGGGATTAAAAGCAGCAAGAACTTAGTAGTGTCTCACCTGCTCCAAGCAGAGCCAGTGACATTGCAGTGGTTCTTTGAGGTCCAGCCAGAAATGCAGGTTTGCTGGCTTTGAGCTGGGCACTGGGAATGCTTCAGGAAACTCTTGTGTTCTTAGATTTTTTCCCACTGTTCTCAGCAAACTGTGTGCCCAGATGGAAGGATGATGGTGTTGGGTTATTTAGGGATCTCATTTTCAAGTTCTGATGTCTAAATGGAGATTAAATATAGATGGAGAGAGATTTTTTGCAAGAGCATGTGACAGGACAAGGGGGAATGGCTTTCCACTGCCAGAGGGCAGGGTTAGGGGGATACCAGAAAGAAATCCTTCCCTGGGAGGGATCCTTCCCTTCCCTCTGGCACAGGTTGCCCAGAGAAGCTGTGGCTGCCCCATCCCTGGAAGTGTCCAAGGCCAGGTTGGACGGGGCTTGGAGCAACCTGGGCCAGTGGAAGGTGTCCCTGCCCATGGCAGGGGGTGGGATGAGATGAACTTTAATGTCTCTTCCAACCCAAACCATTCTATGATTTTCTGGAAAGGAGAGAAGTAAAACACCAGCTCGGCATTGGAGTGCCATGGTTTCATGGAAGCTCTCCAAAGTCAGCCTGGAGCAACAGTGCCATTCTTGCCTTTAAAATGCTTTGTTTAAAAAGGAGATGAAGCTGGGGGATATTTTTACAAATGTGACGAATATGCAGCGTTGATTCTACTTCCAGAGCACAAATACATGAGGGCAACTCTAGTTATTTCTCTCATGAAATTGGCAGGTTCTTAATATTGTTGCTGAAGTGTGTTTCCCCTTTGCGTGTGCGTAGAGACTTTGAGCGATGATACTGTACCTTCTTTTGCATCCTGGCAGTTCTCCTGCTAAGCCAGCCCCTTTAAAAAGATAAAATTTGGCAGCAGACTCCAACAGCTTGTACGATGCCGTGGTAGGAGTGGGAGTTTGGGGCTGCATTTTCTTATCTCTCTTTGGTTGCCTCCAAGTTAGCCTGTAATCACTTAGACTCTCTGACTGGAGAGCGTGTTGGGTTATGCCCGTGCTCCTTGATTTAAATGGTTTTCTGTCATTCCTCATTTATTCTAATGTTCATCATGAGTAAAACTCCCTCTGGATGGGGAAAACTGTAGATGCTGGCAGAGCTGGAGTTGCCATGAAGAGATGAATGTGATGGGCTACCCGGGTAGGTGGCCGAGATAAATTGGAAATTCCTTCGTGTCTTCGCAAAAAAAAAAAGGAGAAGGACAAAAATCTTTCCTTGAAGTAAGTCACTCAAAGCTTTCTGTGCAACCTGGAATAGACCATTTCCTTTTGATGTTAGTTAGTCCTCTTGAGTTTTATTTTACAGTATGTTAGTTAGGGAAGAAAAAGGCCTTTTGGAAAAAAAACAAAGTGTTTCCACTTCCTCAGGAATGTCTTTCCCCTTTTAACAAATAACTGGTTGACAGTTTCAACTCAAAGGCATAAATAGGTTCCATCTCCCAAGCAGAACTTTCTGGCAAAGGTACCATTTTCTGGAAATAGCTTGTTTTACACCTGTTTTTTTGAATATGCTATGAATTTCAGAACCCAGCTTCTCCAGTAGTCCCTCGATATCATCAGATATTGAGCAGTGGAACCTGGTCATCTTTCCGCAGATAGCAGTGAAATTTAATAGACAGGATATAGAAATGACAGATATTTAAAACTGATAGAAATTTAAAACTTACAGGACAGACCTGGGACATTTTGCAGTTCATCACTTTTGACATCCATGCGGATTCTTCCTGCATGGGCATTCTGAGTGAAAATCTTAAAGCAGTAACGAAAAATGTATTTTCAAATGTTTATATCTGGGGACATAAAGTCAAATGGAACTGAGATGTGCATTATATTAACCAGATGGTAACGTCTTATTTACATTTCCCATATTAAACCATCTGTGCTTGAACTGGGGAGATGCTGTCTCCTGCTCCAGTTGGGAGTTTGGCTGCAGGGGGTGTAGCATGGCTTTTGTTAGCATCCAATTTTCCTCTCTCATCAGAGCTGAATATGTTACACTCCTTTTATTTAACCTGGTTTTAATTAGGGGGTTACAAAGTGTACTTGGCTCTTCCATGCAATCAGCTGGCACTCTGGATTTTGCTGCCTGTAGACAAAACTGGAATTTCTTGCCTTGTTTTCCCTTGATACTGAACTTACAGCCCGCTTCCTCTGTTTTTCCCCTGGTTCCCTCATCCTTCTCCACCACTAAATCCCTCATTCTCCTCAGTGTGAAATCCTGGCTCTGCTGAAGTCAATGAAAGTCTTGACATCAGCTTCAACAGGGTCAGGATTTCTCCCTGGGTGTTTGTTTTCTTTAAGCACTCCCAGCCTGTAACTCTGTCCAACTTTTCCTTAAGCCAAGTTCAACACTTCCCTCTTCACCATCACTGTCACTCTTCTGTGAACTCTCTCCAAATTATAATGTTGGATGCCCAGAATGTTCCGTGCTATTTCAGGTGTTGTCTAACCAGTAACCTCATGGAAATACTATTTTTTTTTACTATCAGCTTCACTAGGTTGTTTGTTTTTCACTTTTCCCTTGTTTTATTGGCGTATTGCGTTGCATTTTCATGTCATTAATAGAGATGGACAAAAAGACCAGACCTACCATTGACCTCCCAATGGAATCCACCAGCTCTGCCAACACTATACTCTGTTGGTTGCCTTTTTGCTTTTTCTCCCATCTAGTTCTTATCCTTCATGGGCTGTTCCCATCCAGGCCAATTTGAGTTCATCTTATGTGATCTGAAGAGACACCACACTGAAGGCTTCACCGTGGTAAAAATCCGATACATGTGGGAACCAGATGCTGTCATCTATGGAAATGTTCATGATTTGAAGAGGAATTTCAAGGAAAATTTGTTTCCCTTCTATGTCAAAATGAACTATGAAATCTGCCCACAAAGTGATATTTTTTTCAATGAGGAAGAAACCATTCACTGATAAAAACTGTCTGAATGACATTTTCTATGTTAATTCGAATTACCTAAGCTTGTGCAAAACTGAAATGGAAAAGACAGAATAGTTGGATAAAATCAAGCGTGTAAACTCTAATAAAATCCAGGTGTACTGACAGAATGCTCTTAAAAATCAAGGAACATCACTTCCCAGTAGAAAACTTCCTGATGAGAGAAGTTGTGACCAACAGCAGTAGCCTACGTTATGTGATTTCTTCTCCCAGCCCCCCGTGTGCTTCTCATTTCCTGGGAAAACCACACATTTTCAGAGTTGTGTAGTATTTCTCCTCTTAAGGATTTTTTTTCTTTTCAAATCTGCCACAGAAAATATGAGTCCCTTCAGGAAGTGGCGGGTACAAACCAGGCTACAACTATCCAACACTCAGCATGGAGCATCCTTTCTTGGGCTTTCCCATCCCTGGAAGTGTCCAAGGCCAGGTTGGACAGGGCTTGGAGCAACCTGGGCTAGTGGAAGGTGTCCCTGCCCATGGCAGGGGGTGGCACTGGATGAGCTTTAAGGTGCCTTCCAACCCAAACCATTCTGGGGTTCTGTGAACATCATTCACTTAGAAGTGGCAAAAAACCACCTCGGTGTCACATTGTGGATAACCTCTATTACTTGGAACTGGAGGACAACTTCAGTGCTTGGGGGTGTGTGCTCAGAAAGCTTTTCTGCCTCAAGAAATGCCGCTCAGCATTTAAAGAAGTCCCCTCAATTTTTTTAACTTAAGACGTGTCATTCCTGTTGTATCCTTCACAGATGGTAGCAGTGGGTTCCTCGGGGTATCAGTGCTTGTCCCCTCGTCACTAAGTCAAGAGACTCAGGAAAAGGCTTTTCCAGCACTCCTCCCTGCTGTGGGCAATGAGGTATGCTTCTCCAGCCCAAATCTGAGCTCTTGCCCACATGTCCTAGCTCTTCATCTCACGGCCTTTATTAGCATTTGGGGATCATTCCAGATGGGCCACGCCTTGCTGGAGGCAGGTCGTGCTGGGAATGCGAGCCGGGGTCCGAGAGCCCGTTTGCTTTGGCCAGGGCGGTGCGAGTGCGGTCGGAGGAGCAGCTGGGCAGCGCCTCCGCTCCGTGTGCGGAGGGTCCTGGCCATTTTCCTTGGCACAGGGCCAGCAGCTCCTGCCACACTCACGTTACGGGGCTGCGTTTGAACTCCCCTCCGTCATCCCGAGCAGCCAGCTGTGACAGATCCGTACAGGCACCACGCTACACATGCTGTACGTTGGCTGCAGCTGGGATAAATATTATTTCTATATCATGATGAGGATGAAATAATATCTCCAGAGGATTTGGAAGAGAGACGGAGGAGACTCAGTTTGTCGTGGTCTGCCCTTGGGCTCCTTTTCTTTTCTCCTCCTGTTTTCAGGAAGGAAAAAACCCAGCCTGCTATGAAGGGGATTTCAACTCTCCCTCGGACCCTGGTCAGGAAAACAGAGCACATTGTTTGTGATGGCAGTGTCCACCCAAATGGCTCAGGGGCCAAATTAAGGCTGAGGAGGAAATTCATCCTCTCCAAAGATGAAAGGTCTGCATTGCTTTCTTCCCTTGCCTCTGCTGGTTCCCATGCATGCCTCCCTCTGCTTGAGGGATGAAGAATGAGAACCATGGAATCATGGAATATCCTGAGTTGGAAGAGACCCAAAAGGATCATCCAGTCCAACTCCTGGCCCTGCCAAGGACACCCCAACAATCCCACCCAGTCCCTAAGAGCTCTGGCAGCCTTGGGGCTGTGACCAGTGCCCTGGGGAGCCTGTTCAGTGCCCAGCCACCCTCTGGGGAAAGAAGAACCTTTCCCTGATATCCAGCCTAACCCTGCCCTGACACAGCTCCATGCCGTTCTCTCCGGTCCTGTTTTGGCACCCGAGGAGGTAGTGGGATCCCTGGGGAAGATATGGGACTACTACTTCAGGGAAGGGCAAGTAACTACTTGTGTGCTGAATCTCCTTGACCCATTTGTTAACCCCCCCAGCCTCCAAACCAGGATAACATTCCCTTTCTCTCACTCTTTACTTGCCTCTGCTATCAGGATGCTTCCTGTCTCCCCACCTCTGAAGCAGAGCCTGACATCAGCAGTCATCAGCCTGGAGGGGAGAGCAGGAAAATAGAGACTAATTTAATTGGTAAAAGCCCTTCTATGAATTGAAAGTTCAGGCTCTCATCTCATATTTTTAACCCCTAAGTGAATCTGGTTGCTCTGCTAAAGGCTCTTCAGGAGATCCAACACGTGATTCTGGGAGATGATGTGTTGTCGTGTGGGTGGTGGGGGACTGACAGGCAGTGTAGTGACAATGTGCTGGCAGGGCCCTTTCCACTCCCCTTCCTTTGTGTAAACATGTGACATCCCATGCCAGGTTTGGAAACTGGGTTTTTCTGTAAAAGAGAGGGAGGTTTGCCATGCAGGACAGGCAGCCAGGGTGGGGGTTTGGTGATTACCCCAGCCAGATGTGCTCTTGTCTTTCCAGTGAGTCCCTTCTGGGTTCAGTTACCCAGGGTGAGTAATCTGTCTTTTAAAGAGGGGGAAATAAACCAACAAACAAAAAAACAAAACAAAACAAACAGCCAAAACAAAACAAAAACCCCCGAAACAAAACAAACCCCAACCAATCAACCAAACAAAAGCCAACCAAACAACCAAACAAAACCTTTCTGGGCTGCCCCTGGACACACCTGCCCTTTAAATAAAGTGGAAGCAAGTGACATCTGGAGCCCCTCTGCTCTGGGGCCAGGCTGGGAGAGCTGGGGGGGTTCCCCTGGAGAAGAGGAGGCTCCAGGGAGACCTGAGAGCCCCTTCCAGGGCCTAAAGGAACTCCAGGAGAGCTGGAGAGGGACTGGGGACAAGGGATGGAGGGACAGGACAAGGGGGAATGGCTTCCCAGTGCCAGAGGGCAGGGTTAGATGGGATACTGGGAAGGAATTGTTGGCTGTGAGGGTGGTGAGGCCCTGGCACAGATTTCCCAGGGAAGCACCATTTTCCAGGAGTGGCAGCTTTGTGTGCTGGGAAGGAAGCATTTATTTGGAGACTTTCCCTTCCAGACAGATGATGGTTTTGTGATGAGCTGGCAAATCTCAAAGTGCTCTCTACTCATGTAGGTGGGTAAGCAGTGCTCAGTGGGACCCTCTCCCACCCCCTCTTCCTTGGTGGCTTGATGTACGTATTTTATTTGAAAATACTCTGTTTGGGGGAACTTTCCAATTCTTTTTTTTTTGAAGGCTTGCACAAGTTTTGAAACAGCTCAAAAATCAGATTCAAAACTGAGCAGGAAAACCCTGTTTTGGGCAGGCTGGGTTCCTGGCTTGTTTAGTAGAGTTAATAATGTATTCCTAAAATCTCAGACAATTTGAGATAACTTGTTTCAGCATGAACCCAAACTGGCAATCAAAGTAGCCAGGCACTTCTCATTGAAGTGATTGCTGCTGCAATAATTTCACTGTCATAATTTTCTGCCTGCAAATGTTGTTTTATGCTTTTTAGGTCCTATTCTCCTTTCTGTTTCTGCAGGGGTTGGTGGTACAGTATCACCCTTGAAGTGAACATCTCAGGGGCTGGAAGGCTGGAAATCCCTTCCCTGAACTGTAAAGGCATCCTACATAGCTTGGATATATCTCACAGGCAAAGCCATTTTCACTGTCCTTTGGTTGACACTGAAAATCAAAGGCAGAGAAGATGTAAGACAGCAACAGGCAGAAATCAACTAAAATCCAGCACCCTTCAATCTGGGTTTGATTCTGTGCCTGCCAGGCTCTTGTGACTGGGGGTTTTATGTCCTTGGGGGTCATGCACAGGGAGCTGGGGGACTGCCACCACATCCTGCCCTGGGCAAACCAGCAGAGCCACCCCGTCAGGTCCCCTCAGCTCTGAGATCATCTGTTTTGCTGCTGTCCAGAGCTGACTCACTGCTAACACGTGCTGCTTCTTGGCCTTATTTATTGCTGTGACATGACATCCAAAATAAACAACGCCTGAGGTCCTTCTACCCCTTCCCCTGCTCGGGGCTCCAGATGGGAGCGGTGCCTGTGCCGGGGAATGTGCACTCCCCAGACAATGATGGATCAGCTGGTGTGCTGAGGGCTGTCAGCCAAGCCCCAACCTGTTTAGTCTAATGGGCAAAGCGAGCTCCAAGGAAGGGCTGGCGGGCAGCTCTGCTTTAAACAGAGGGACTGAGGTGTGTCCCGTCCTCCCCTGCAGATCAGTCACAGTTCAGAGAAGCTGGTGCTGCCTCAGATGGGATATTTGCCCATGGGCTGGTGTGCTTCCAGCCCTCGCCCCTCCCAAAGCACAGAAGAGGAGCAGAGAACCTGTCAGAAGTGGGTCTCAGTTGGGGTGGGTGTAGGGTAGGGCTTACGGGCCCTGTGGGTGCAGGGCGATGGAGGAAGCAGGAATAGGGAAAATAACGGGATCACAACTCCAGTTTGCTGTTCTTTAAATGGCAAATCTATCCCAAAGGGCAGCTTGATGGATTTCATTCATGGCTGTTCCTACCCTATATCATCTCAGAGAAGTGCCACTTCGGGTTTGTATATCTTTCACTGACATGTATATTTAGCACTCATTAACCACTTACCTTGGGCTAATTATTCAACTTTTGTTCCAAACTCCAAATTTCCTTGTTTCCATGAGTTCTTCAAGCCAAAGAGACCACTCCTGACAGATTCATTTCAGCTTTGTCTGAGGGCTTGCTATAGCCTTTTGGCTTGTTTGGACGATATTTTCCAGGCTGTTTTTTAAAATTATTAGTCAGAGTGAAACCATCTCAGTCTTTTAAACCTGCAAACGATTCTTACTCATTTCAGGTAAAAGTGAATTCAGAACTTCTGTTGCTTTTTACAAGAAAAAAAATTAATTCATTACATCTTGGTGCTTCAGCCAAGCTGGTTGCAATTAACTTTGCTGTTTCTGTCCACGTTTTTCCTGCTCTAGTTTCTACGTGCTTTTCACTGTTTTGTTCCATCTTCAATGGCCTGATGGTTTGTTTTCCATCTATTTAACCTTTGTCAGCACACAAACTCCCAGGAATGACAGGTCCTGGAGTGCTCAGTCCGTGCACAATGTCTTCTTTGGTTGGTGTTTTAACTCAAGTGCACTTAAGCACACGCTTAAACCTGACTTCAGCACAATCTGAGCCTCTGTCAGATAAATGCAGGCAGGGTTGGGGCTGTTTCCTGCCAAAGCACCTGAGGCAGGAGGGCTTGTGAGCCTGGTGCAGGTGTGGTGGGGAATACCCAGCTCTGCTTTGCCGTGATTTCCTGTCTGCACAGCAACCGAAAATGATGCACTGAGTCAAATCAGAGACCCAACCACTGGGGTTTTCCCCCTCCAACGGAAACTGAACTCAAAGGGGACCAGGTCGGCAGCTGAACCAAACCAGAACAAACCTTTGAGGCACAGAACTTAGAAAAAAGAGTTTAAATGGCTTTGCAGTGCCCAGATCTGGGGCAGTCCCTCCTGGGATGGGGATGCACCGAGCTCATGACACGAGGGGCCCCCGGGAGGGGAGTTGGCATCTCCCCTTCTTGGCTGCCTGGGCCATCAAAGTTTCATCATCCCACCCTGGGGGAGTGTTTTGATTTCATCAGATCAGCAGATTTCTCCAAGAAGTGCTCTGCCTTTGGCTTTAGCATTTGGGGTTTTTTTATTATTATTGTTATTTCCGCTGCTCAGCTGTGGAACATGTTGCACATGTACAAGAAATCCTCCATGGACTGCAGGAAAGCAATAAACAGCCCAAGCTGAGTAGGAAGTGGATGGAAACCCAACCCAGAAAAATGAGAAGTGGAACTTTCAGCCTTGGCTTGACTCTGTGCCCAGTGATGCTGATGCTGTGCTGTCACTGAGTGCAGCAGGCTTAGGCCAGTCCTGGGAGCTTTGGAGAAACCCAGTTCTAGAGCAATGCAGGGTTTATTCAAGCCCTTTCTCAATTTTTTTTTTTTTTTTGTTACGCCCCATTTTTTCCAGGTGAATTCCACTCACATGTCACATAACCCCCATTTCAAATAGCCATGCCAGTGCCTCCAACCAAGGGCTTCTCATTCAGTCCAAAGGCATTGTGCTGCTTTCCCAGGAGCTCAGGGGCAGGCCAGAACATCCAAAAGGCATCCTCAGATTCAGTAAAAATAAAAACATTGATTTTATTTTTTAGACTTGTCTATGCAGCAGTGGAACAAAACATGGTGAAGGAGGCAGGAAGATTTCTCCCTCTGGTTTTGCTTATTTCCTTGGGCAGAGCTGGCGTAGGGGTGGGGAAAAGCTGGAAGCAAAACTCCAGCTCTGGGACTGGAGAAATCAGCCTGCTGGGTTGCTCTGCTCCAGATTCCAGACTCTGCTACAAAGCTTCCCCCCAGGGCTGCGCAAATATCGCTGCCACAAGGATCCCTCTGTGGGGCCTGTTTTCAAGTAGTTTAGTGCTACTTTGTGGTTTTCAGGAGAAAGTGTTGGAAAAGAAAGTAGCAGCAAGAATCCAAGCCAAACTTGCTAATTTTGGCTGATTGTTCTTTTTCTGATTTCCGATTGCTGCTACATTTTCGCTATTTTTACTTAAAACCACAGAAATAAGGAAAAACTGAGTTACGTTATGAAGATTTCCATTCACTGCTCTGACTGAATAGAGCTCAGCTTTGTGTTACTCTGCAAGGGCAGGATATTCCCCTCCTCCTTGTTGTTTTGCTGATACTGAATCATATTTCATAGTGATACTGAATTGGAAAAATTGAGCCTGACTCTTAGACACCTCAAAATGTGAGTTTAGTCAAATTAAACCTAAGACCAGTTTCATATTTTGTGGCCTTTCAGTACCTAAAGGAGCTCCAAGAGAGCTTGAGAGGGACTTCAGACAAGGGCCTGGAGGGACAGGACAAGGGGGAATGGCTTCCCACTGCCAGAGGGCAGGTTAGATGGGATATTGGGAAGAAATTCTTCCCTGGGAGGCTGGGGAGGCCCTGGCACAGGTTGCCCAGAGCAGCTGTGGCTGCCCCATCCCTGCAAGTGTCCAAGGCCAGGCTTGGTGCCATGGAACATGTCCCTGCCCGTGGCAGGGGGCAGAATGGGATGATCTTTAATGTTCCTTCCAACCCAAACCATTCTGGGATTCTCTGTTTATGATTTTTGGTGCTGGTACAGCACCATACAACAGCAATCCTCATAAGCTTTGAGGTGTTTATGAGAGCTGGGGAGCTTGTGCTTCACCCATCTTATCTTTCTCTATAAATTACTGATTTTGGTGCAGACTCAGATGCAAAGTTCCCCTTGCCTGGAGCATGGACTGCTGGCTGGATGTCCTGGGTGGTGGCTGGAGGTGCCTGAGACACAAGTTCTGCTGTAAAACACGACAGGTGAGCCCGGCGTCTGTGGGACTCGAGGCCAAGGCCACATCTGCTCATTGAGAGCAGACTGAAGAAGCAGGCAAAGGATGCAGCGAGATGACAGGAATATCAAATCTGTTTGCTCAGGGAAGGGTCATTTTCTGTAACACCTGCTTGTTACTGTCTTCTGCTCAGCATGGAGTCCTCTTACAACCTGGTGTTGAGGGACCTCGTCTGGGCTGCCAAAAATCCAGAGGGAGTCACTCTTTCATGAGCCATCCCTTCCTCCCTTTTATGTTGTTAGGAATTTCCCTGTGTGCCTCACAAATTCCCTTTGGATTACGTTGCATCCAAGTGAAAGTAATTCAGCCCAGTTTGGCTTCTCTAACCAAAGGGAGCACTCGTTCTCCTCCTCTTCTCCTGGATCTTTTCTTAGTGTTTCCAGTACCTCAGCCCAATGGCCTGCAGAAGAGAAGTGATCTCAGGCCAGGCCCAATTATCACCACTGCCCACTCTGGCTGGGAGGAGATGTTTGCCTAGAATTCCAGTTAGTCGTGGGGTTTCCATGAGGAAACAGCAGCATGGAAAGGTGGGTGACTCGTTGCTGCTCCCAGCTGAGGTTACAGACCCCCTTCATGGCTGGGGCAGTGAGCCAAGGGGGGAGATAAGGGGTCAACACACCAGTGACTTGGAATTATAATCCTGGCATCTCCACACTGTGCTCCTGCTGCCTCTGAAACACGGTAAACACGGATCTGAGGAAAACAAGAAGTGCTTGAACGCTCTCCAAGGGAATGATTATTGCTTTTTTCTTTTCTACCCCTGTAGTAAACTCCCCTTTGTCAAAATGAAAACTTTCCAGGAGAAAAAAAAAAGAGCTTGAAAAGATTCTGGTCGAGTCTTTCATTTGTTTGTTTCCAAATGTCATTTTAATGAAGTCCAAGAGCTGTATCAGATTTTGCAAAAGTCAGAATGAAAACAAGATGTATCCATTTCACCATTAAAAACAGAGCTGGAAAGGAAGATTAGACAATTCCCCTGCCTTTACATGGGAGTGACTATTTTCAGGATACAGATAAAACGCCAGGACCCTTTTGATTTGCTTTCATCCCCTTCCCCAAAATGCAGTCTCCCTTTTCACTTTGTGAAAAGTGCTACCACACCTTGAACACTCCATGCTCCCTCTGGATTGAGGCTGACCTCAGTTAGGAATGCACAATTAGAAGTCTTGATTAGAGTATCCCACCCCAGAGCACATCCCCTTGCATGAGATGCCATCAGTGGTGTTCCCCTGTACCAGGCTCCTGCCCTGCTCCAGCCCTCATCCCACACAAAATCTTGCCACAACCTTTCCATGGATCTTTGTCACCTCCTTTCTACCCGGGGTTTTATCAATTGTCCTGGGAATTAATTTACACCAGTGCTGGAGAAACTCCTTTATATCTGTAAGATACTTAAGCCAAACCCACACTGCTGCTACTATTGGATCCACTTAATGAAATCCAAACATTCTGGGAGAATGTATCGATTTCACCTACAGTTTCAACAGGAAATTATGGAAACATTTCCATCCTGTATAGTAATTTTTTTTTCCTGCATTGCCTGTTTTTCTACCATAACTGTAACATGCAGAGTAGTTATGTTCAGATTTCTATCTGAGTTTTTAGCGTAAAAGTCAAACCAAACCAAACATTTCAGCTTCATTGGTAATTTGCTTTCATTTGTATTTGGAAAAAGTAGAAAATCACACATTTGTATGCTCGCTTCCCTGAAGACAAATGCTTTGGAGAGCACTTTTCCCTGACTTTTGTGCTCAAAAGTGTCAAGGAAATCTGAGTCACTTGTCTGCTTTGAATTGCAAAGAGTAAATGGGCTTCTCAACCCCTTGGGCTGTGTTGGAACCTCAGCCAGAGGCCTCTATTAATAACCCAGCAAGTTTTTGTGTGACACTTTCTTATCCTCATGGCACAGATGGGAATGTGGCACGGTGGTGGTTCTCCAAGGTCACCCAACAGCCAGAGCCCGAGTCCTCTCCTGCTGCCCATTGACCTACTTGAACCGGATAAAATGCATCATCCTCTTACACAACAGCTCCTCCATTAATGCACACCAGAAAACTAGGAATATTTTTACAGAAATTTCCACGGGAAACTCTCGCTTTCTTCATCAGAAACATCTGTCTTGGGAAATTCTGCTTTCATCTCTAGGGAAGATTCAAAATGCCAGCAAGGGAGGTTTGCCTTCAAGTTCTCTTCCCCAATACATTGCCCAGTTGGAGAGGAAATCCGTACCAGCAGAGCCAACCATGCAGCTGCAGCAGTTTGCTAAGAGATGGGTCCTGCAAATCCTGAGCCAGGACTCACCCACACGCTGGCAGCACAGCCTGTGCCCGCTGTGCCAAGCGAGTGAAGCGCTGGGAAAACCTTCGGGCCACACCCAGTTACGGTGTGTTGGTGCAGATGCTGTGACACAGAATGCCAGAATGGTTTGGGTTGGAAGGGATCTCTAAAGATCATCCAGTGCCACCCCCTGCCATGGGCTGGGACACCTTCCACTAGACCAGGTTGCTCCAAGCCCCGTCCAGCCTGGCCTTGAATGTTTTGAGGGATGGGGCATCTATCACCTCTCTGAGCACCAAGTTCCAGTCTTTTACCACCCTCACAGCAAAGAACTTCTTCCTTATATCTAATCTAAATTTCCAGGGACATCCTTGCTTCACCACTCCAGCTGACTAGTCTCTTAGAGGCCAAAACACAGTATCCAAAGCACCAAAAAGACATGTGGACCTGCTGGAGCGAGCCCAGAGGAGGCCACACAGATGCTCCAAGGGCTGGAGCCCCTCTGCTCTGGGGCCAGGCTGGGAGAGCTGGGGGGGTTCCCCTGGAGAAGAGAAGGCTCCAGGGAGACCTGAGAGCCCCTTGCAGGGCCTAAAGGGGCTCCAGGAGAGCTGGAGAGGGACTGGGGACAAGGGATGGAGGGACAGGACACAGGGAATGGCTTCCCAGTGCCAGAGGACAGGGTTAGGGGGATATCAGAAAGAAAGTCTTCCCTGGGAGGGTGGGGAGGCCCTGGCACAGGTTGCCCAGAGAAGCTGTGGCTGCCCCATCCCTGGAAGTGTCCAAGGCCAGGTTGGACGGAGCTTGGAGCAACCTGGGCTAGTGGAAGGTGTCCCTGCCCATGGCAGGGGGTGGCACTGGATGAGCTTTAACCCAAAGCATTCTGGGATTCTAAGTAACAATGGAAAGCAAACCTCCACGGCTCATGAGACAGGCAAAGAACCCCAACAGAATGGGGGTCACCCCATTATTGCCCAGCACATGGTGTGTCTGATCACCTGCACTTGGGAAGGTCTGTGTGTGGGTGCAGGGTGAGCCTGACCTTGGTGTGGAGAGCAGGGATATTGCTGTGCTGGGAACTGGGGATCTTTTAGAAAGGAGAACCTGTACTGTCCTAAAACCCCCGAGGAAAGAGGCCTTTGGGGATTGGGTGCTGGCAATGGCCATGATTTAGCTCAGAAGGATTTGCTCCAAGAGATGCTTGGTAGTAGCACATGCAGTGGGCCCCCAGGTGTTGGGACCAGGGGTTTTGAGAGCTGTGGGGAGCACCAGACAGGGGCCCTTTTGCCAATAAATAGAGCTGTGGTGCTCCCGAGGTCTGAGCACTGAGGGCTCTTCTTGCCTCTGCCTCTGAGGAGGTGTGTGGTGGAGGGAGGTGCAGGTAGAAGAGTGGAAGGCAGGCAGTTAGAGACTGGAAATGTTGGATTTGCTTGACATGGAGAAGGGAAGAGGATCTGCAGAATCACAGAGGGAGTTTGTAAATGAAACACAGCTGTTGGCCTGCTCTTCAGCAGCCCCTGGTAGGGATAAGTGGATGTACCTGGTGGCCAGAGGAGCTCGGAGGGAGACAGACCCTGCTCCATCTGCTCCCAGAATGTTCTTCTGCTGCCTTTCCTGCTTTATTTTTGAGGTTATTTCACCTTTTCTCAATCGTTCCTATTTTGCCTCTCTCTTGTTCCACCCACCCCAAATGCCACTGCTGCTGCTTTGAATGCAGCTGAGCAATTTTTGTCCATGGGAAGAAGCACTTCAAGAGAGCCTCTTGTCTACAGCCCCCTGGAGAAGACTTAATTTGTCTATCACACATGCAGATGCCAGGACCTAGAAGAGGAGTAACTGTTGGATTCCTTGTTCCCTCCTTGGCCCAGGAGCCTGTGCAAGACCACCTGTGTGGTGATCCTCAGGGATCAGCTCTCTGTCACGTGAGTAGGTGCCTGGGGATGTTTCGAGAGGGGCGCTTTAGGGTTTCCTCTGTTCTCTTTCTGAGGGTCAACCTGAACAATGCAAAGAGCCTTCCACTTTCTGCTTTTGGCTGGCTGCTTTTTTTTCCTCCCACAAGCAGAGTTCAGGGCTGGAATTTGGATTTTGAGGCAAATGCAATGGTTCCTGACAGCCCCTTTTTGTTTAGGGAATGGGTTATGTCTTCTAGCTGGTTTTATGAAGCTCTTAGGCTGCCCAACCCAGAACTTGCTTCTTGGACAGGTTGTGTTTTGCTCTTTCTTTTCCTTCTTAATCTTTGCATTTACTGGCTGGTGGTTTTGGTAGCAACTGGCTCTTCTTGCCATCCTGGCTCCCAGGACTTGGGTTTGGGATGGCAGCTGGAAGCGATCTATCAATGCAATGCTTTAAAAAAACAAGGAGGTTTCCCCTTTTTATCATCCTTGCTCTAATCCTGCACTCCCTGCTTATCTAGTGCTGGCTTCAGCACTTGTCAGAGCCTGATTTAATTCACTAACCTGGCAAAAAAGGGAGCCAACAAAAACACCAAATGATTTTATTTCTTTTCTTTCTGCTGGGTTTGTGAGTTAAAACAGCTCTGTGTCTGGATGGGAAGGCCATTTCTGGAGCCTGCTGCTGTTTGTGTGGTTGGCAAAAGTCCTGCTGGCTTCTGAAGGGTGAGGACCCAGGGCAGGACCTGTGGTGTGTGTCCTTGGGCTGTCCCAGGGTGACAGTGGGTGTCACTGAGCCCTGGGCCATTTGCTGTGTAGGGGCTTTGTGGGGCAAATCCTTCGGGGTTCCCTTGCTCTGCTCCCTGCCTCCCATGGCACCCGCTCTTCTGGCCCTGGCTTTTGGGGTAACGGGCTGAGGGGTCTGTCTTGTTCTGGAATCCTGTTTAGCCCTGGGGTGTTTGTGATGTGCAGATGAGGGATGTGTGTTAGCAGCATGCATGTGGTGCTCAGCTTCATAAAAAGCCAGGTTCTTCCCCCACAGCCTCTGCTTTAACTGGGACATCTCCAGCTCCACCTTGAGCTGGTCTGGAAAGAGATTTTATTTATTTAGTTAGTTAGTTATTTTTAGCTAACGTGGTGGCGTAATTTATTTTTAGCTTGGGTGGTGTAATTCACTTACTCCCATGGAAAAATATCCCCAAATCTTGCATCTAGTTCTCAAAATGTGGGTTTATCTTCATGGGTACCTGGATGCTCTGCAGCTCCTGACCCACACCCCCCTCCCCAAGGGCTTTCCTTGGGCGCAAAGGAGCTCATCCCGTTGTTCTGGCTCTTTTCCCTTTTCCTGTGCTGTTCAGAGGGTTTGACTGAGGAGGGTTATGTTAAATAAACTGGGAAAGGTTGTTGTGCTGGGCCTGTGGTTTCTGTTGAGTGGCTGGACCAGGGGAAAGGTGTCTGTGGGACACACAGGGCTAAGCAGGGCTGGATGGCTGCAGCAGGGAAAGGATGTGGAACTTGGTGGCAGGTGGAGCTGAGTAGGAAAGGGCCCCTGCTCCCTATGTGGGTGACTGCACCAGGAGGGTTCCCCTCCTCCCAAGGAAAAAAAAAGAGCAGGAAAATCAGCAGGGAACAAACAGAGTTTGTTTTCCTGAGGGCCTTTCCTGGATGGAGTATTTCAGCTTCACCTTCCTCCTGATGGCTGTGGAAAGTGAGTTCAGCAGTCTCCCAGGGCTTGGCTATTCAAGTTTTCCAAGAGAAAAACTTTGCTTTTTCAGGACTACTTTCCTCCTTAAACAAAAGGGATATTGTCCAGGGAAGGATTTTGATTTTATGCTTCTTAAGTCGGGCAACTTCTTCCTGCAGAGGCTTTCTAGCTGGGTTTCACAGCCAGTTTGCTGTCCCCACCTCTCTGGGGCTGCTTGGCAGTGTCCCTGAGCACAGATCCCTGCAGGGAGCTACACCCTGGTCCTTCATGTTAGTCTGGCTCACTTATGAGAGCAAACAGACTGCAGAATAAATCTCTGCTCTGCAAGATTCAAGTGGAATCAGTGGCCATCATCCAGCTGAAGACAATGACCCCAAAGAGTATCCTGGTGATACTTCAAGGCCAGGTAGGACAGGGCTTGGAGCAACCTGGGCTAGTGCAAGGTGGTGGGATGAGATGAGCTTTGGTCCCTTCCAACCCAAACCATTCTGGGATTCTGTGACAGTTGTGAGTGTGCTTGAGCATAAGCCCCTGGTGACTGGCAATACGTGTCCTGTGGAACCACTGCCATGAGCAGGCTCTTGGGTGGCTTCCTGGCTCAGCAAACCCTGGAAAAGCAGGAAGGGAAGAGGTCCTGCTCCTCACCCAGGTGCTCTGCATGAAGGCAGGGCTGGGCAGAGGCAAATAGGCAGCTGCAGCTTCCTATGAGAGCCTGGCTGGGCAGGCAGGTTGGCTGGGGGGTAAGGAAGCAAGGATACACAGACAGACAGACAGATGTAAGTAGATGTGTTGTTTGAGCTCAGAGCAGTAATTTTCTACTGTATTTTCTCCCCAGTGCTGGACAGGGTGCTGTCCCAAGCTGGGGCTTGACCAGGTGAGGTTAGTTTTCCAGTGGCAGAGCTTTTTGGGGACCTTCCAGCCCATGCTCAGGGTGATGGGGGTGGTTGGTGGTTATTTTCTGTAAGTGCTGTTTTATCATGCTTCAGCAAATGGTATTGATGGAGCAGAGCTCCAAAGAGCATGAAGGGCTCCTGCCTCCTGCATTTGGGACATAAACTGTGAGGGAGAGCACTTTTTCTGTGTTTTAGGGAGTTAAACCTGAGTAACTGATAGGTCAGGTGCTGGCCTGAGCTTGGTTTTACAGAGGATGATGGGGAAATGAGGGGCAATTAGAATAGGTGTGTTCCCTTATATTTTGCTGGGCACCCAGGGGTGCTCCCTGAGCTGTGAAACAGGATAGCATGTTTTCCTTCCCAAAAGTAGACATCTCTTCTCTGTTCTGCTGTAGCTAATCCAGACAGTCCTATGAATGGAGTCCCAGAGCAGAATACTCATTACAGGATAGGAATAGAGATTTATTTTCATCTCCTCCAAACTGAGGTCATCTGCATTAAAACAGGGGTTTGTATACCAGGTTGTACCAGCACATCCAGATGACCAAGAATTCATGTCCAGCATCCACTGAGCTCATCCATACACACAAATACCCAGGGATGGGGGAGCTAGAACTAGGTGACCTTAAAGCTCCCTTTAAGGATTTTAAGGGGCACCTTCCCTTAGAGCAACCAGGTTGCTCCAAGCCCTGCCCAGCCTGGCTTTGAACACTCCCAGGGATGGGGCAGCCACAGTTCCTCTATATCCTTCCATATCATTTGGCATTTAGGGAATTGGGCACCTCGGGTTTAAGGGACTCCTTTGTATCCCCAGGCTCTACCAGACTAGGATTTGCAAACGTGACTAAATATCCCCTATACCTTAAATTCCTGGGGTATGCTGTGTTTCTCCTGATTCACAAGGACCCCAGGTAAACCAGGCTGTGGAAATGATCATGGGAAATGAACCCAGCCTGACTAACAGCTCACAAATGGCACCACAGCAACATTTTTGCAGATTCTGGTTAGTGCAAAATAGATGAAATTTAGGATCTCAGCTCAGCTTCACAAACTGCAGGCCTTTTATTCCAAAGAAACAGAACTGAAATGAAATATTGCTTGGCTTGTGAGAGGTTTGTTGTTGTTTGCTCCCAAGGGAAAATGGCTTCTCAAACATTTTCCTGCAGAAAACTCAGAGTTTTCAGAAATTGCATTTGCCTCACCAGAGGAGTTATTCTGGGGGAGAACTCCCATCCAGCTCTGAAGGTCAGTTATTTAGGGATGAACCTATGGAGATATGTCAGTGATGCAGCCGAGGATCAGCTAAGTTATCTGCAGAACTTGATCTCTTGCGTGTTTCTCTTAAATAACCACAAAGTCTGGCCATGGCTCTGTTTCTATTTATGTTTTGGATAACTCCGTGCTCTTGTTTTGGGGAAACTGTCATTGTTCTTTTATGCCCAGAGGATGATTACTTTAGTGCAATAGTTTCTCCATCTGATAACTACCATGAAATAAGAACTCAAGGGGGCAGAAACACAGAATCACTGAGGTTGGAAAACATCTCCCAGACCATCAAGTCCAACCTGTGCCCAATCCCCACCTTGTCACCCAGCCCAGAGCTCTGCGTGTCACGCCCAGTCCTTCCTTGGACACCTCCAGGGATGGGGACTCCAAACCTCCCTGGGCAGCCCCTGCCAATGGCTGACAACCCTCTCAGTGAAGTAGTTTTTCGCAATATCCAACCTGACCCTCCCCTGGCACAGCTGGAGGCCGTTCCCTCTCCTCTTGTCCCTTGTTCCCTGGGAGCAGAGCCCGACTCCCCCCCCCCCGGCTCCCCCCTCCTGTCAGGGGGTTGCAGAGCCAGAAGGTCCCCCCTGAGCCTCCTTTTCTCCAGGCTGAGCCCCCCCAGCTGCTCGGGCTGCTCCAGCCCCTTCCCAGCTCCATTCCCTTCCGTGGATGTGCTCCAGTCCCTCAATATCCTTCTTGTCATGAGAGGCCAAAGTTGAACCCAGGATTTGAGGTGCAGCCTCACCAGTGCCGGGTACACGGGGATGACCCCTGGTCCTGTGGCCTCACTATTGCTGATACAAGCCAGGTGCCATTGCCCCTCCTGCCCACCTGGGCACAGCTGGGCTCATATTCAGCCAGCTGTTGACCAGCAGAAGCCATATCCCTGCCTTACAGGCCCTCTCCTTGCTGTTGGGCACAGTGTGGGGCAGCACATGGGCACCCACCGGTGTGGTCCAGGCTGCTCTCCTGCCTCCCCCAGCCCCTGTCCCGAATTCCCTGGCAATGCCCTTACTGCAGCTATTTCCAGGCCTGTAAATCACCTTGCCTCTGCAAGGCAATGCTGTTAATTATGGCACACGAAGACAAATTTACAGCGTGGAGCAACAGTAAAAAATAATCCTGCTTGAAATGATGTGAGATCTACACTCTGTGGGCTCTCTGTAAATCACAGCCAGCTCTGTGCACCAGGCTGATGGGCTGTTCCCACCCACTGGCAGAGGTTGTCATTATTGGTGCTGACAGGCCCAAAGAAGTGAGTGCTCAGAGCCTGAAAAATAACCTGCATCACTTCAAGTGGGTGAAAAATGCCTGTTTGTCGGTGTCCAAGTGTCGGGCACCTGATTTTCTGTGTTGATGGTGAAGAAAACTGATCTACTAGCAATGGAAATCTTACTTTTACGGGGGGAAATCTGCCCAAGATGTGTTGCCTGAGAGTGGAACAATGATATAGGTGCTCAGTGGTCTCTGGTGCACTATCCATGTCCCTCTGCACCTCCAGATGCTCATCTGCCTTTAGCTATACCTTGTCTGGAAAGGACCAGGAGAAGTGATGGTGCTGTGGCTTGGACACTGCAGGGGTCACCCCTTTTGGAGGTGACTAGTAGCCCAGAGAAGCTGTGGCTGCCCTATCCCTGGGAGTGTCCAAGGCCAGGTCGGACAGGGCTTGGAGCAACCTGGGCTGGTGGAAGGTGTCCCTGCCCAGGGCAGGGGGTGGAGCTGGATGAGCTTTAAGGTCCCTTCCAACCCAAAGTGTTCTGGGATTCTGTGACCTAGAAAGCTCAAAGGGGAGATGGGAGACGTGGTGACATCAGCATTTGCCTGAAGGAGCCGGCAGCCATGGGCAGACCTGTAATTTCTCAAAGATCAAAGGCACAGATGAAAGCAGTTCTATAACACCAAGCCAGATATTTCAGCATGCATTTCCCACAGCAGACCCATTTGTTTCCTCAGAGAAGGCAGGCTGACCTGACATATCCCTAGGGCACCCTCAGAGCTGGGCTGGATGATTACTGCCCCCAGCTGATGGCTTTCCCCTCCCTGTTCCTGTCACTCTTGATCCGTGCAGTTCAGGTAGAAGACAAGCCAAATCACAGCTTCCAGCCCAATAGCTGGGCTACTCTTGCCTCCCCAGGAAAGAAATCCAAGTTCAGCTGTCCAGGAGCTTCCTATGTCTAAGGGATACTCAGTATGGGCTCCCATGTTAAAATTCGGGAACATCTTCAGCCCTTTCTGTAAAAATCTTCTGCAGGAAGCAGTAAGTCTGTGTTGGGTGCCAGGGGAAGTGCTAAAGGAAAACCAACAGTTCATCAATCATTGGTTTAAACAGCCAATTAGTGTAATGCCCACCTTGGCACACAGTCATTTTTTCCATTTCCTGGCTTCCAAGGCTGTTCCTGTGTAAATCCACTGAGTAAACATCTCATGTGACCACCCACTTGCTCACTGCGTGGTGTCCCTGAGTCTGGACATTCATCCAGGTGCCTCTGTCTCCCTGGCAGGTCTAGCTCCTGGCTAACCCACCTATATGGGCTTTTGGTGCAAAGTAAGCAGCCCTCACAAAAATTTAGGGCGGTTCATCTCTTGGCTGTATTTGGTGTTGTCCAAAGTTTTTCTTGCAATAGAAAGGAACATCCGTGACACCTGCAGGCAGCACACACCAGTGGGCTAAGGCATGAGTGACAAGACAAGGTGAAATGGTTTCAAACTGCACCAGGGGAGGTTCACGTTTGATATCAGAAAAAACTTCCTCACTAAGAGAGTGGTTAAGCATTGGAACAGGCTGCCCAGGGAACTGGTGGAGTCACCATCCCTGGAAGTGTTCAAAAAACGGAGTAGGCATGGCACTTGCTGGAATGGTTTAGTGGACGTGGTGGTGTTCGGTTGAAGGCTGGACTTGATGGTCTTGGAGGTGTTTTCCAACCTTACTGATTCTATTCAATGGTTCCTTGGGACACTTCTTGGTGGAAACCTCTGCCTTTGGAGGGCTCCCATGGTTTCCCTGAGGCAGGGCAGGTTTGCAGAGGTGAATGCCTGGAGCCATGCTCTGTGCTTTTATGGCACTGCTGAACGTGCAGGCTCCAAACCCTCTGCGTGCTGAGGGCATCCCTTCTTTGCCACAGACACACATCAGGTGGTCCCACAGGGGGTGGGAAGGGAGGACCTGGTGTGTCCCAAGTCCTCAGGACATGGCATCCCCAGAATTGGAGCTGCCTGACATCAGGGCACCCGTGGTGGGCTTGTGTGACTGTCCCCCTTCTTGTGCTCCTTGGCGTGCCGACGAGACAGCCCCTGGTAAAATATCCCTCCTTAAATGCCTTGGTGATGTTATTTTTTGACACTGCATATGGAAGGCAGCTGTCAATTAGCAGCTGAAAAAATAGCCTGCAGTGCTAATGAGAGCAGATCTAATAGAGACCTCTTCTAAATGATTTCCATCCATTTTTCAGGGCTTTTAATTGCTGTCATATTAGAAGCAGGACGCCAGAAGGAAAACACAGGGGGGAAAGCCCCATTTGGAGGTAGATTCCTCTCTGCCAGGCCTGACTCAGAGGCAGCCTTATGCCCTGAATTTTTATTTCTCAAGTTGTTTCTGAAGTTACATTTGGAGCTGGGCTCTGGCCAGCTCCTGCAATCCCTCTTCCCCCCAGGACTGGCATGTTCTATCAGCAACCACAGCCAGATCAAGGCCTGGGGACAGATGTTGCTCTCCCACCTACCTGCAATGTTTGATTCTGACTTTTTTTTAAGGAATGAAGTCAAAAAGGAAATAATATGTACTGAAACAGCAGTGGTAAAATGCTTCATATTTCTAAATTCTTGGTGAAGAAAGGCTTCCTAATTATTGTGTGGGTAAGGGCCATGATGGAGCCCCATTGCATGAGGAAAGCAAGGGAATGAATGAAATATGGAGAGGGCAGCAAGAACAAGAAAAGAAGATGGTTTATGAAACTATTCTATGTATAGAATATATATGTTCTATATAGACAGAAGAGACTTGCCTTTAATCCCTACATATATTCACATATATCATAGAATGGCCTGGGCTGGAAGGGACCTTAACGCTCATCTCATTCCAGCCCTGTGCCATGGGCAGGGACACCTCCCATAGAGCAGGTTGCTCCAAGCCCTGTTTAACCTGGCCTTGTATCCATTTCTGGCAGGGGCAGAGCATTCCATTTACCTGAGGGGCTTTTCTTGCGCTCAGCTTTTGAAATGAGGGGGAAACAGCTGCTGTCTCACGGTTAGAGATGTGTTTTTGTGCGGTGGGATTGGTGCTCTGGGAGTGTTGTGGGCAGCCTAAGGTGTTGTTATGTCACCTGACATTCCTTTTCTTCCTCTCCAAAGCTTGTGGCTCAGTAAATATGATCTATCTGCTTGTCTGTCTGCATCACCATCCTGGTTCAAAGGAATCCATCCCCTGAGGATCTGTTCCCCTGGTGTCTGTCTGTAAGTGTACCTTACTCAGTTAATAAGGTACCCAAGGGTTTGTAGAAGCATATTTAAGGAGAGAACCAAGGGTTTCTCTGGATGAAGGCAGCATCAGTCCTACACACGGGGTTTATAAATCTGTAATATAAAAATATACATAAATTAAATCCTGACTTTAATTAAATCCTAATTTTAATTCAAGGCCAGGTTGGATGGGGCTTGGAGGAACTTGATCTAGTGGAAGGTGTCCCTGCCCACGGCAATGGGATTGGAATGAGATGGCCTTTAAGGTCCTTCAAGCCCCAACTATTCTGGGATTCTATGAAATCCAATAAAATCTTGAAGCAAAAAGGTAGATTTTGCAAAAGGTTGGGCTCAAGGTGAGCCAGTCCTGCCAGTCCTGTATGCCCCAAACCAGCCATTAAAAGCACATTAAGAGTGACCTGGGAGGGTTGGGATGGCAACCCTGGCACTGGGAGCTCCCTGAGCAGATAAGGAAGCCCCAAGCAAACAAATTGATCTCCTCGATGGTGTCATGAGTGCAGTGGCTCTGCAGGGTCTCAGCTGCCCCCAGGGTCAGCTGTGAGCTCCGGGGGATGTTGCAGCCACTAAAGGGCTTTCCCAGGGTGGGGCTTGTTTTGCTCAGCCCCACTGTAAATCACTCAGTGGGAAGGGGATAGGAAGGGAGGGGATGCTGCTTCCCGATGCACCGGAGCCTGCTGGCATCAAGTTTCATTAATGAAATCCCCATTTTAACCCACAGGCCAGTGCAGGCTGGTGCCAGGGACTGAAAGCCCACCCAGGGAGGCTACCCCTTCCTAGGGATGGGGGGGCTGCCCCTGGCCAGGGGATCAGGGCCAAGCCATCCATGGCTGGCTGTTCAGGGTGCTGGATCGTGCCAGTGGCAGGGCTGTGGGGGATGCAGCAGCCCTTGGGGCAATGGGGCAGCACAATTTCTGAGGCTCGCCAACCAAAAAAACGCATTTCCTCCTGGATTTGATGTGATGCTTGGTCTGTGCCAAGTTTTACCAGTATGGCTAAAATAGGGGCTAATGCACCAAGTGTGCCTTTAATAACTTTGGGACAGTAGCAGCTTAGCAAAATAAACTTTCCCCGGCTGCACCGGTCTGGAAACAATCCCACTCAGCTGCTTCCCATGCTGGTCCCTCTTTCTGGGTCTGCCTCATGATTCTGGGCCAGACTGGGAGAAACTGGGAATGACCCTGACTCAGGGAACATGCTGTTCAGGGAATATCGAGTCCTGCCTCCCAGGGCCTGGCAGGGACCACAGCGAGAGTGTAGGGTCAGTGGTTTTGTCCTACACACCTGCCCTGAGCCAGCCTGGAGAGCTGCTCAGCACAGCCAAGGGTCAGGCTGGGAAGCCCTGGCCATCTGGCCTGAGGATGGAGCTGTGCCCGGCTGCACTTGCTCCGGGAGAACAAGCCCAAGAGCGAGGGGAGAGCAGAGGAGGAAACGAGAGGAGATCCCCCTCCATGAACCCGATATTCTCTGTGACCCCATGAGTACCTTCACGCCCTCTGCCCTCTCTGGAGACTCCTCCAGTGCTCGGACACTGACTCAGTGCAGGTGTAAAACATCCCAGCTGAAGCTCTTGCCGCCGCATAAAATGAAGCTGCAGCGTGGTGGGAGCTGGATGCTCCCCCTGTAAATCCTTGTGAGGTGAAACCCTTTTCTCCCCCCAGATTCATGGAGCACCAAATGCTTGGGCACCCCATGGAAGGCAGGGAGGGCCCAGAGCCTTTACCCCATCCCTCCCTCCATCCCTCCATCCTTCCATCCATCTCTCCTTTCCTCCCTCCCTACCGTTCCCCCCGACCATGTTTACCCAGACCATCTGCGAGGTCCTGAACCCAGGATGCTGCTGGAGGCCCACGTGTGGGGGGGACAGAGGGGTCTGAGGACAGAGCCAGCCATCTGTTCCATGGAATGCCACGTGTGCTCTCTGTTTTGAAAAGGAACAAGGCAAAACAAGCCCTCGTGAGGTAACGGCTTGCAAAGTCCTATGGAGTCAGATCCCTCACTGCTGTGTATCTGGCTGGGGCTGAAGGTCAGCTCTGCAGGGAAAAGGAGAGCTGGGCGTACAAAAAAGGGGACTCTGTTTGCCTCTCCAGTACAGGACGAGAAGGGAAACAGTGGGAGAGGACTCCAGGCTTTATTTATGTTCATTAAATGCTGAGGAGAAGGAGGGAAAAGAAACCCAGGAGTGGGGTAGGCAGCACTTGGGGACAGGGAGGGGAGACTCAGGTGAACCTCAGGAGGCACCTTGGAGTGGGCTCCCTTGACATCAATGAATTTTGCCAGTTTACACCCTCGGAGGAGGCAAGGGAGATGATGATGATTAGGGCAGGTTTGGATTGGATATTAGGAGGAAATTCTTCTCTGGGAGGGTGGGGAGGCCCTGGCCCAGGTTGCCCAGAGAAGCTGTGGCTGCCCCGTCCTGGGAAGTGTTCCAGACCACCTTGGACAGGGCTTGGAGAAACCTGGAATAGTGGAAGGTGTCCCTGCCCATGGCAGGGGGTGGGACTGGATGATCTTTTAAGTCCCTTCCAACCCAAACCATTCTGTGATCCTATGATCTCCCGTTATCTGAGAGACCTTTCTCTGCCTTTTAAGATTATTCTCCGAAGAGCAGTGCTCAGTGTCAGCCTCAGGTAGTTTCAGAGGAGATGGAGAAATCAGTAACCAGACCTGCCCATGCCTTAAGCCAGTGGCAAAAATTATGATGTGTTGGAGAGATGCCTGCACAGGGAGCAGGATTTGTTGGGAGATGGCTGTTCCGTGGTATCAGGCACACTCCATCCTCCCCTCCACCCAGGAATGGCACGAGGTGTTCATCCCCCCACCCGTCCTCCAGGCTGAAACCTCTGCAGGTGTTAAAGACATCAGCTGACCACCCTCCTCCTGGTGCTTTTCCATCCTCCTGCACTCAACAGCTTATATTTTTCAAGCTGTAGGATGGGTGTGAAGAGTAACGGGGCATTGCTGAGGCACTCAGAGACCTGAAAACACACCTCTCAGGTGGACCTGGCTCTGGGACTGCACAGCTCTGGAATCTTCCAAGGCACGGGCTTGGAAGGGACAACTCCAATGATGTTCAGTGGGGGAAAATATGCAGCAAGTCCTCCAGGCTTATGTTAGTAGAGCAGCAGAGCAAGAGTGATTTCTTCCAAGAAACCACCCTTAAGCCTCCAGTCCAAAATACTTTCTATGCTGTGTGGCTCAGCAGCAGACCAGCGTTCTTTGAGGAAAATGGTTTTCTTCCCAAAGAAACGCAGAGGTTTCCCGGGGAGGGAGAGGTGTGGCCGACAGCCAGGTTTTGGGGGTGTTTGCTAGCAGGCAAACATCCCCTCTGCTTCATTAAGAGTTGGCATGTGGTTAAAGCCAGGTGATGTTCACCTCCTGCTGCGCCCTTTCCCTGCAGGAGAAGGCTCCTTGTGCCAGTGAAGTCCTTCTGGAAACCTGCTGGGGTTATGTCATAGGATCACAGACTGGTTTGTGTTGGGAGGATCCTTAAGCTCATCTCATTTCAACGCCCTGCCATGAGCAGGGACACCTTCCTCTAGACCAGATTGCTCCAAGCCCTGTCCAAGCTGGCCTTGGACACTTCCAGGGATGGGGAAAAGAGCAGAATGCAATGCCAATAATCAATATATATTCCCTGCAAGGGCTTTCAAAAGCTGGTATTCTCCAGCCCTGTGGAGGAAAGCTGGAGCCCACACAAGGGTTTTAAAAACCCAGCTCTAGAAATATGCTTCACCTGGACAAAGGAAACCTTAATTAGGGCCAGCTGGGCAAGTTTCTTCTCTGCAAAACTCCTCTTGTGCAAAACAGATCTTTCATCAGAATGGGAGGATTATCAGGAATTTAAGAAATGAGGCGGATGCTGTCATCTAAAATGTGTTCTTGAAAAAAATGCTCCTTTGGGGGCTTTGAAGTGATTCAGTCATTTATTCATTTGGCTGTCAATGAAACATTTTTTTCACAGAGAACTGCTCTAGGAATGGAGCCTTTCCAGGTGTGGTGGAGTGGTGTATGGATGTTTTGTACGAAAATCAGTTAAAATTTGGAGACAAATTTAACTTGGAGACCTCAGTTGCTGGCACAGCAGTTGATCAGTTCACCCTCGTGCTTTCAACTCAGCAACCTCCAATAACCTAATCAAGATATATTTTAAATAAATATTGCTGCTTCTATGGAATTTAGCAAATATATTCCTCCTGCTCCTTTGCCTTCCTTTCCACAGACAATGTCTTAACAGCTTGAGTGATGTTGCTGTTCAGATGCACAAGTCATTTTACCAAACAGCAGAATAAAAGTTTGTTCAGGCAGGAATTTCATTAACTTCAGAGTCCTCGCTACACTTAGTGGCGTCAGGCTTGGCATGTAGGAATAATGGGTTCCAGGGCCTGGAATTTCTATTGTTTTTCCATGCAGTTTATTTAAAAATCATTGAATGGATTATAAAAGGCTGCAAAACAATGAATGTACTGTTGTTTCTTAATTTTTGTTGCTGCACCCAGATGTTTGGTGTTTCAGGTTCCCTAGGAGAGCTTTGGGGTGCCACAGAGGGAAATGCATCCTGTAAAACAATTCCTAAATCTTACTTTTCTCCTTATAGAACAGAAGATGAGTATTTGGGGATGGGATGAAACAGTAGCGAGTTTCTGATGGAGTTGATGGTGTTGGTGAACGTTGGCATCATGTCTTTTTGTCTGCCAGGCTCTGTGCAAAGCAGGAGCATCTGGCTTTGCAGGGGGGAAACTGAGGCATGGCAAGGAAACCTGACATCCCACAGTGCCAAACCGACCCAGATGTGGGATCAACCCTTTTTTTCCATCCCAAAGCCAATGTTTCCCTTTGCCTTCCACCACATCCCTCCTGAGGGATGCCCATTACTCAGAGGTACCTGCACCTCTTCGCCCCCAGCTTTGCACACCCTGTGTGCAAAGGGGGACAAAATGATGAGGACTAGTGGTGTGGAGTCCTTGGCTCTGTGCTTCCCAATGGGCTCCCACCCATTGGGAATGCACATTAAAAAGAGACCCATCTAAATCAGATTTGCCTCCAGATCAAATCCAGAGCACGTGTTTATGGGGGGTGATGCACAGGACTTTATAATGGCTGCGTTGTTAGAGCCCACAGGCTGGCTCTGCTCCACTCACCAGCCTCTTTAGGGATCCCTGCTCCCTGGTTAGTGTAAATTGGACCGGAGCCCAAAATAAATAGGCTTGTCCTATGGTCTCCAGCAGTTCATGCATGTGGGGAATGCCTCATACTGTAAACAAATGACTAAAAAAGCACGGTGTTCTTACAGGGTAAACAGCTCTGTGACTTAAATTAAATAGTGATGTGAAATATGGAGACACTGGGTGCATCCCCAAATATCCCCCTAGAGAAGAGCTCCCAGAGGGGTCTCTCTAAGCAGTGGGTCTGGTCCTCTCTGCTGTGTCCCCCCACCCCAGCTCTCTGGGAGGGATGGATGTGCTTCTAGGGCAGTTTCAACTTAGTTTTGGGCAGCTTTTGATGAAAAAAATCCCTGGTCAGTGCCAGTAACCGTGAAGGCGAAGGGTGTGAGGAAGGAGGAGAGTGGGATGGGGCTTCATCATGGTGGTGGCTTCACTGCAATGGGTATGGCAGTGTAAGACTGAACCACAGCAGAGTGGCAAAACAGAGGCTGACGCAAGAGAAGCCTTTCCCAGCTGTAGTGACAGCCAAAGAAGCTGGGAATCTGGGGATTCAGCAATAATCAATCAAAGAATTAACATTCTTGATGCTGTTTCTGTCACACATTCCCTTTGTTTCTGGAGTGTGCGTGGCTCTTTTTTTGGAAGATTATTTCAGTACCGACTGAGAGCACTTTGGTCTTTTAAACAATTGACTTTCCTTCACAGCTTATTATATTTCTTTCAAATTTGGTGGCCCAGCCTGTGTTCCAAGCCCGTCTCCCCACACTGCTGTCCCGTTACTGATGTGAAAGGGGCTGTTTTCAGCAGAAGGCAGGGAGAAGGAGCAGATAGTGCACCAGAGACCACTGAGCACCTATATCATTGTTCCACCCTCAGCCAACACATCTTGGGCAGATTTCCTCCCATAAAAGTAAGATTTTTCCCATGAGTGGAAGGTGTCTTTGCCTTTCGTTCTTGGATTTCCTTTCTTCTAGCTTTTTCCATGGGAATAAAATGGAAAAAAAAAAAGATAATAGATATTTTGGATTTTTACTTGGGAAATGCTGCCTGAAGCAAACTTTGGGGACCAAACCATGAGCCATGAGAGAGGGTAGTGGGGAGCTGCCAGGGCCTGGTGGCCACAACCCTTCCCCTGCCACTTGTCCCTTTGGAGATGGGTAGGTCTCATCCCCATCCCCACGTCCCATGGAGGTGAGAGACCCCCACCAGCAAGGGAATGGGGCAGGGCCCTCTCCAGACCAGTGCAGGCTGGAGTAGCAGGAACAGCAGGAGCTCCCACCACACACATCCAGGCTTGAAGCAAAGATCCTGCTTAATTATGGTCTTGGAGGGCTGTGGGCCCCCTTCAAGCCATTGCCTTTGGAGACAGGAAGCCACTGAGGGGTGGGAAGCGACCTCCCCATCACAGGGGCTCAGATCAATAGCCTGGGGTGTGCCTGCCTGTGCCACGAAATATTTATTCCTATGGAAATATGCTCAATTGCTTTTCCAAGTTGTTTTTCCCCACCTCTTGTTTTATATCCATCTCTCTTCCTTTTCAGACCCACCTTATTCCAGGAATTATGGGAAAAGTGTGGCTGAAGTCTGGAAAGGTTTCTTAACTTTGTTTTAAGAAGTACTTCCCCTCCAGAGATGGGGACTCCACCACCTCCTTGGGCAGCCCCTTCCAGTGCTTGACAATCCTTTCCATGAAGAAATTCTTCCTGATGTCCAACCTGAACCTCCCCTGGCACAGCCTGAGGCCGTTTCATCGTGTTCTCTTGCTGGTTGCCTGGGAGAAGAGGCCGACCCTCACCTTGCTGCAATCCTCCATCTCTTCTGGGCCAGGATCCTTGTGTGGGATGCAGGGGTTCTTCACCCCGTGCAGGACGGGAAGTGTCCCTTCCTTGGAGTCCCCAGGGATGGGCACAGGGGGTCCCGTGTCCCGGCTGCTTCCCCGTTCCGTCGCCTGCATCCCAGCGCGGCTGGCTGGAGACCCCAGCTGCTGGCAGGCCGTGCCGGGGGAACAAAGAGCCCATTGGGACGGGGACTTTGAGTAATGGAGAGCAAAGCCCGGCAGCTCTTTGCAGGCGTCAGAGCCGTGAAATCCGATTCGCGCCCCTGTGCCGGCAGGCCCCGGGCAGGGACCCGGGCAGGGACCCCGGCGGGCGCGCTGGGCCGGCCCGGGAGGACAGGTGGCCGCGGGCTGGGAAGAAGGGCCGTAACGAGGCGCCGTGGACACAGGATCTTCTTTGTAAGGACGTTACTGAAGTAGAAGAACGGCTGCGGGAGAGGTCTCGGCACAGCTGCCTGAACTCCTTCACCTCCCGGAGATCAAAGGCCGCCTCCTAATTGGGGCTTTTATTACACTCCCCCAAACGCTCGCCCGCTGTCCCGGTGGCTGTGGCGGGAACAGGTGTTTGTTAACACGCGTGCGATGACGGGGCATTAGCAGATTTACCAGCAACACGTCGTGCTCCCTCAGGAGGGATGCTGAGCCAGGCAGCAGGATTCTGCAGGAGCATCTCCCTCCCTGGCACAGGAAGCTCATCCCACCTCGCTTGCCATGGGGCAGCTCAGGGCAGAGATGTGGCCCCAGCCAGCCCCAGCACAAACTGGGAGGCCAAAGGAGGAAGCCCCTGGGCTTTCTCCCAGCGTGCATCCCATCCTGTTGATAAGGGCATCGACTGGAGAGGGGCTCCGACACAGCGAAGCTCCATCCCTCAAATGCCCCAGCTGGAGCAGTGATCACTCACTCTATCCCCCAGATGCTCCCTACTGCACTAGGGAAACCCCCGTTCATACCCTCCAACACCCATGTTGGACCAGGGACCTGCCTGCCCCATCCCCCAAATGCCCTGGCTGGACCAGACCTTCACTCTGTCCCTCAGACATCCCGAGATTCACCTGGGATCCTCCCACTCCATCCCCACAAATATTCCCCGCTGGATGCTTGATCTCCCAAACACCCTACAATGGACCAGGAAGGAATCCCCACCCTCTCTGTATCCCCCCAAATTTGGTGGATTTCAAGGATTTTCAAGCAAAAGAGCAGCGTGGTGAGGATGCAGCCAGAGAAGAGCTGATATGTTGCCCAAAACTACCAAAGGTCTTTGCCATAGAGGATTAAAATATGTGGAAAGCAAGAACTGCTGGCCCAGGAGCCAGGGAGGGGACAGAAACTTGGCTGAGGATCCCGGAGAACAAAGCAAAACCAGGAAAATGCACAGACAAGCCTAGAGAGTCATAAAAGCAAAGCTTAGGTTAAATCAACACTGAGTCTCTTATCCCCTTGGCAGGTTAAGAAAGGGCAGCCTTTGCCTCCAGATCCGCTGGCAGAAACCATCACTCCTGCTTACTCCTGGGGAAGACAAGAGGAAGGGGAAAAAAAGTGTTCAGCGTGGACAGAAAGCAGCTCAGAGACCCCCAAATCTCAGCTCAGGAGATTTGCTCTGGAGCAGCAGCAGAAAGACACAGAGCCCCATGGACAAGGACAGGTGAGTGGACAGTCCTCAGCCCCTCATGCCACTCTGGTCACTTCGTGGGCTCCTACACATCCTGCAAACTCCTCAGCCCCCCTGAGTCAGGGATTTTTCCTTTAATTCGTAGAATCCCAGAACGGTTTGGGTTGGAAGGGACCTTAAAGCCCATCCAGTGCCACCCCCTGCCATGGGCAGGGACACCTTCCACTAGCCCAGGTTGCTCCAAGCCCCGTCCAACCTGGCCTTGGACACTTCCAGAGAAGGGGCAGCCACAGCTTCTCTGGGCAGCCTGTGCCAGTTAATTGCAGCAAAGTGCTGTACTATAAACCTGGATAACCGAGAACTCAGCGGGGAGCTGATGAAGCAAGAATGAGGAAAGCAAAAAATGTAATATCCCAAATATCCCAGAGAGCTTCTTGTTTATTGCAGTTTAAACTGACGCCCCTATGAAAATGAAATAGATTAAAGAAACTTGTTTGGGGAAAAAGCAATGATCATTTCCCAGCGGCCGCTCGCTGTTTCCTTTCGTGGACACAGCTCCTAAAAACCGAGGCGTTTTCCCCTTTGATGTCGTGGAAGGAAATAACATATTTGGATCCAGCCTTTGCTCAGAGCAGCCCAGACAATATCAGTCAGGGTGTTGGGGGGATGGGAAGGATGTGGAGAGGTTCAACCTGACCCTTTAGCACCGTTTTCTTTAACTTGCACATTAAATTAACTGTCCTATTGTTCTATATCGCTCCATTGCATCTTAATTTCCCCATCATGATTCTTTTGTTCCACCACAAAGCTTTTGAAGCAGATAAGAAAGGGAAACCACTTGCAATCATCTTTCCAGAGGGCACCTCCAGATCGCAGGCAGCACATGGAAATGGCTGGGAAAATAAAGCCCTGTCACGAAATCTCTGCTAATCTTCCTTGGAAACGTGTTGGTATTGCTTTGAAAGCTACTTGGGACTGTCCAGGATGGCAGAACTGGGATCCATTTCCATCTCCATACTAAAATTCACGCAAGTCACAAATGAGTTGCTGAGATTTTCTTGCCATCGTCACCAGGAGCTGAATAAAAATCACATTAAATTTAGTTTACACTTCTGCAGCAGCTGGTGGCCACCTCTTAAAGTGCTTTTCAAGCCTTTGGGCCGAAGACAAATCAGGATCCTGTCAAGTCAGGAAGCCTTTCTGTTAATTTAACGTGCTTAGTTTTGCCCGTGGAATAGACTTTCCAACGTGCTCAGCTGTTTTATGAGCCTGGCCTCTTCTTTTGGTGTCTGAAATGAAGAGTAACTCCTGAATAAAATAAGTGACTTCCTGGGCTGCTTCCAGAGGTGCTGGATGATGCCACCAAACAGAGGCCAAGCTCATCCCACACCAGCTCCAGACAACCCCAGAAACAGCATCCAAACCTCCCGGATTTTTAATAACCCTGAAAACACAACAGACCTGCTGCATTTTATTTTGGTGATGCAAAAAGAAGAGTATTCCCTTCTGGTATGTCTCCTCCCTGAAAATACTATCAGAGCCTTAAACAGCTTTGGAAAAGGAGGGAAAGAGAGGTGAGGACGTGGCCCAGAATCACAGGGACGTACCCTAGGGTGTTAAAGGAAGGCAAGAGGAGAGGGATGGAGGGAAGACTATAAAAGAGAAAGAGGATACGGCTTTTCTGACTGTCGCCATGCCAAGGAATGGCTTCCAGAGAGGTGTTCAGCTAAGCACACTGGGAAGCAACCCTATCTTTGTTGTTCCAAAAACATAATGAAAAGCAAAAAGAAACATAAAAAAAAAAAAAAAGCCCGGCTGCCTTGCAATGGAAAGAGTTTCTTGCATGAAAGGGACAGTAGGATGTATGGATGTCTAGTTTCCTTGGATTTTTAGGCAGTTTCCCTTGCAGCTACTGCCCTCTCGAGGAAACCTCTCATCTGTTCCATTTTTACTGGTTTTTTTCCCTTGTTTCAACCCAGAAGTGTGGGGAGCACCTCTGGACGACCCTGGCACACTTGGAACAGGCTTGCACGGGGCATCCTAACTTTAGAGTCAGGTGGTGCAGCTCTGGAGCACAGCTTGGGGAAACTCTCCACAAGAGGAATAAATGGTTCGGGGAATGGTGTTTGGGGCAGTGCTGGGGATGGGAGGTGGGGAGAAGTGGTGGGGTCAGGCCTTGTGACCTGGGGTGAGGATGTTCGTGGAAAGCAAATTTGTCATATCAGAAAGCAAAGGTTTGCAGAAAATGAGCCTCCTCGTTAGGGTTAATTTTACCCTAAAACTGTGAGTTTGTATCTGTGGCCCCGGTACTTGCAAAGATCTGGTGACAATCTTGCCATTTTCCATCAATTCCTTTGCCTCAAACCGGGCTGCAAACATGTTCAACCCTCCTCCAGTCAGAAATATGGCTCATGAGCCCGGTTTTGGGGCCAGTTGGGCAGGGCTGGGGGTCCCGGTGCTGACCCCAGGTGAGGTGCAGAGGGCTCAGTGCTCAGAACAGCCCCCTGGTCTCACTGGGGATGGGAACCCGAGACACAGAAAGGCCACGGCAGAGGGGTGGTTCCACCTCTGAAGTAGCACATGTGCTGTTAAATGCCATTTGAGCACATTATGGGCTATTTCATAGGATATAGGCAGAGATATAGATGATTTCTTGTATGTATATTGAATCCTATATTGTGTATATATGGAATGCTATATTGTATAGATATTGCAGCTGTGTCAGGGGAGGGTTAGGCTGGATATCAGGGAAAGGTTCTTCCCCCAGAGGGTGAGCAGGCTCCCCAGGGCAGTGGTCACGGTGCCAAGGCTGCCAGAGCTCCAGGAGCGTTTGGACAATGCTGTCACGGACAGGGTGGGATTGTTGGGGTGTCCTGGGCAGGGCCGGGAATTGGACTGGGTGATCCTTGTGGGTCCCTTCCAGTTCAGGATATTCCAGGATTCTGTGGTGTATCTCTGGCCACACTGTTTGCTCTGCATAACAGGGGATTTTACAGGGAACAAGGATAAAGAACCGCTACCGTAAAACTACTTTTAAACCCCATTATAAACAGGCACGAAGCTGGGAAAGCACTTTCTCTCCCTGAAGTGCATCCCTGACGTGCGGCGTGTCATGTGCAATACGGGCTGGGGGCGTGTATCTCATACAGCAGACAGCAAACTGGAGATAATTCTGTTTGTGACACAGGAATTCTGCTTATTTCGCAGAAATAAGGCAGTAACCCCTACGGTACCATGGCCACGCCCTCGCCATGGCCACGCCCCCCGCCTTGCCCACGCCCCGCCCGGGCGCCCCGCAGGCCCCACGCACTGAGAGCCGGGCGGAAGTCGCTGGGGCTGGAGACGGAAGTGACGTCAGAGCTCGCGCATGCGTGAGGGACGATGGCGGAGGCGGCGGAGAGCGGAGCGAGACTCGCTCGGGAGCTGGAGGTGTGGGGGCACGGGGATGGGGATGGGGAGGGCAGGGCCCGGGGCTCCCTCTGTGTGTGTGAGGTGCGCAGGGCTCAGTGTTCAGAATCGCCCCCTGGGCTTGCCAGAAAGCCCTCGAAAAACTCGCGAGTTTCACCCAAATAAGTGCATTCCAGTATAATTCTCTTGCCCGAGCAGTGCCCAAGTGCTGCGGGCACTGTCGGGGCTCCAGGCAGCAGCCGGGGCTTCGGAAGGGGCACCACCGGCACGGCACAGGCCCTTCCCGCGTGGCATCCACAGAGATTTATCCTTGGGTAGAGTTCCCAGTGCTTGTCTAAATGTGGAGCTCGCACATCCCGCTGCAGTGAACTGAAAGAAGTGTGAGCTGCGAATTTTGCTCTCCGGGAGCTCTTGTGATCCTGCGTTTAGATCTGGCTGCCTCAGCAAGTGGAGGGAAGCAGGTGATCCTGTGTGCGATCCCGGGCACCTGCAGAACTTTGGTGTTGGGCCTGGAGCTGGGCAGTGGAAAATTCCCTGCTGCAATGGAAGGGGTCCCTGGTTCCAGGGGAGCAGCGTCCAGCTCCAGCTGCTGTTCCTGTGCTGAGCGTAGGTCCCTCTCGTGTGCCCAACGTGTTGCTGCAGCCTCTTCGTAGCCCTGAGTTCTGCGAGGGGTGCTGTGGAGCTGGAGGGAATTGTGCTGGAAGCGGGAGCTGCTGCTGCCTCAGGTGATGGGCACCAGGGCCCAGAGGAGGAGGAGAGTGCCTTGTGGGGCTGGGAGAGTTGAGTGTGGCTGCCCCTTCCAGCCGGGAGCTGTGAAGGTGCATTCCCGTCCTTTGGAGGAGCACAGGGTACAGCTGCTCCCGGCCGGCTGTACCGAGGGCAGTGTGGCACTGGCTGTGCTCCCAACACTCCCCGCTAGGGAGGGCTGGTTCGGACTCCCCACATTCCCGTCAGTTGCCTTGCCTTTTGTCCCATTGCCATTCCCAAGCTCAGAGCAGTGGCTGGTGCATGGTTTGGGCAGCCTGAAGCTTTATTGGAAAAAAAGTTGCCCAGACCTACGATGGGATGCGGAAAAAACTTCCATTAGTTGTCTTGGAGTGTTCAGTTTTCATAAAACTTGGCTTCCTGCTGTGTTCTGTATCCTACTGCTCTTAAAATGTGTAACCAAATGGCCTGTGTTTGTTTTTAGGCCCCTGGAGGGACTGCAGCAGCCCTTGTTTGTGGCTTTGTACCTGCTGCACAACGACACGTGAGTGGCTTCTCTCCACCTGTGGCTTTACACCTGGGTTTGTCACCAGCAGCTCGAGCTGCAGCCGCCAGAACGAGAGGAGTTGGTTGTGTGAGTAACAAAGTGCCAGTGGGCAGTGCTGTGTTTGAAAGGAGAGAGTGATATTTGTGGGATTAAGGCTCTTTCAACCCTCCATCTGAACAAGCAATCATCCTCCTTTGTGTGCTCCTCCTCCCCCCCCCTTTGGAACTGTCGGGAAATTTAGGAATAAAGTTCCTTACGTAGTGAAGTCGGCTGCTTTTGGGCAGTGTCAGCCATGTCAGTGTTTTGATTTGTAGCTGTTCAAGGCTGCATTTGTTTTGAGTAGGGTTACAGGCTGCTCCTTGTGTCTCAGTTCCAGCAGGATAACTCTGGGCCGTCTGTGTTAGAAATGAGGGATGCTGTTGGCTTGAAGGAGGTGAATCTGCAGGAAGCAGAAACCCCCTGAGTTGTGTCTCGTGTGGGATTGCCACGTCCCTGTGTGAACTCGAGCCACTGCACTTGGGGTTTGAGTGAGAAGTTGCTGATTATTTATTCAGGCCAAATGAATGTCACTGCCACGTCTGAGTACCAAGCCCCAAAGGAAGCACTGGTGTGGGGAATTCCAAGATTTGGCTGTTTTCCTGGATTGTAGGTGTATATTCTTCCAGGGCAGATTCCCTGAAGGCTGATACTGAATATTTAATGCAGATAACCTTGGTTCAGATGAATTTGAAGTTTTGCAACTGTGGATTTTTAGAATTGTGCTTTGATGAAAAGCAGTGAGACTTTTTCACTCTTTTACACTTTACACCTTGGAACTTGTAATCGTTTCAGTTTGGCTTCTGTGCTCTAAAGGTCAATAACTAAATGTTTCAGAATGTCCCAATCCCCAGAATGTGTGTGACCAAGCTGGGCTAGGAAAAACATGCCCAAACCAGTCTAAGTCTTTGGTTTGCAAAGTGGGCTTGTGGGCACATGAAGAAAGCATTTTTTGTACTCTTCATTAGTCAAAGAAAAATGAAAGTGCAAACCTCACTTCTGAGAAATGCTGCCAAAATGAACAACCCCTCCCAAGCTGGTGTTAAAGGAGGCTGTTAATGAGCTGTTTGCTCTGATAGCTCAGTCCCCTTGTCTGCTGGAGAGTGAAACAAAGATTGAACCCGACACCAACATTTTATCCATCCTTTAATAACAGCAATGGGGTGCACTGGGGATAAATCCCTCCATAATGAGTGCTCCAACAATATTACAAACACAAAACCCTTCTGTGTTCTAAAGTCATTACACTTCCTTGTTAAATCCTGCCTAGTTCATGCCCGCACTCTACAAGTCTGCCGTAATTATTTCACAGTCTTTGCTGCCATCCAGCGTCCTTTTGTGACAATTGCAGTCTCTAGAACACTTGAGCTTTTGGGTTTTAGTCCATAAATGAATCCCTTCTTGTGCTGTAGTCTTTTGCTTTGCAGCCTTTAATGCTGATTGGGTGCTTGTCAGTTTGAAGATATTTTCTATCTGTTTGCAAAATTTATGTTCCTTTCCCACTCCCCTTCTTTTAAAAGTTATAAAATTCTCAGCAAGTGGAGCAAAAACGTAAGGTTATACTCATTGTTTGCCACATACATAACTTTAGCATAAAAAAATTCTACATTAATTCTTTATTAACTGTTTCTATTTAAGCGTTAGCAGAAAAATTATAAAAACCTTACTCATACTGTACATGATTTAACAAACAATGTTTAACAGTCCCCTTTCAGTTGTCCCGTTTCTAAGTCTTGAAACTGGTTCCTCTTTGTTCTTGGATGGCTAATTTCTGCTTAATTTCTCCTTTTAAGCAATACAAAAACATACATGCTTTCCCTCTACAAACTGTGTGTCTTATCTTAAAGGTTATAGGATTCTCAGGCAGGTTTCTCAAGCAACCAAAAGTATTAACAACATTATTCTCAGGCAAGTTTTTTTCAGACAAGCAAAAATTTTAGAGCATCAGTCCCAGGCAGGCCTCTCAGGTAAACCAAGCAAAGCTATTTAACAGTATTAACAACTTCTTCAAGAGTAGCTGTGCTTTTGCACTGCAGTGTAAAATATTCCTGCCTAGAAGGACTGTTTCAAAGCACTGAGACTGTTCAGGGCAGATGTGAACACACCTTTTGGTGTCTCCTTGCAGCAAGCATTTGGTGACTGACAAGTATTTTGAACTTCATTTTTTTTAGGAATAACACGCGGTATCTCTGGAAAAGAATCCCTCCTGCCATCAGATCTGTAAGTACTGGATTTACAGCTGTGACCACTGCAGAGAAGACATTCTTCTGGTTGAACACTTGGGAGGGTTTTTGGTCACAACAGGCAAATGCTGAACGTGGTGCAGTTTGGTCAGTGGGACAGAGAATCTGACAGAGAGACTTGGAAGCACTCAGAGGTCCAAAGTGACCTTGTGTGGGCAGCAGGGAATTGCCTGAAATGATTACTGTGTGCTCAAACACTAATTATGAGAAATGAGAACTGTTGCCAAATTTGAGTAGGTTTTCCTGAAAGGATTTTAGGTATCAGGTGTAAATAAAAACCTCATGACAAAGCCTTGTAAAAACAAACTAAGTTGTTTGTAGTAGGGTTGTGTCTGTGACTGTATATTCTACATACTGGAATTTCATAAACCAGAAGGTTTGTTCTGTAACAGCAAAACAGACCATTAGTTACCCACTTTTATCAGACTTCTGAGCAGTAATTTAGGGAACTAGAATAATAGCAAAATTTAAAAATACAACCACATTTAAAAATACAACAAAAAATGCATTAAACCTGAAAATAAACTGTGAAATCCTCATCTTGGCTGCAGAAACAATGTCTGAAGTTCCTGAAGCAGCAGAAGCAGTGACAGCAGCAGCCTGGATCGATCCACAGGCAGGACAGTCTTGTCCCAGGCCAGGATTTCACTGGAGTGTCATCAGCTCCTTGGGAGTTGCTGAAGGTGAGATGGAACTTTATTCTGCATTTGCTGTCCCTTTCCCACTGGAGCCAGAGTGTTGGCTCTGTGTCGTGCAGGACTTGAGCTGCTAAGGACAAGCTCTGAGGGTGTTTGGGAATTAAGGTGGGAGAACTTCCTCTGAAAGTGTTTGATTTGCTTTTTCATCCCTCAGAATTTCCATGATATTTGGTATGGAATCTCTCAGAGGGGTTTATCTCCACATAAGCCCTGAATATGCCAGTAGGTTTCAGCTGGGAAAAAGGAGCTTCTGGTTTTTGTATCTGATGTGTCACGGGCTGGTTTAAAGTTTAGCTAAAATCTCAGCCAGCTGTTCCCTGAAATCAGGTTAAAGGAAGATTGCCACACCCAGCTCACTTCTGCAGCACTTTATCAGGAAGGCTGGCAAGTCACAGGATTTCAGCTGCCTTAGGCTTGGGAAGAAGCCCCTGCTTTAGAAGCTTTCAGGCAACTTCTCAAATGGAGTTCTCTTGGGATCCAGCCTGTCCATGGCAGCTTCCCATCCATCCTGGGAAATTGGGCAGGGACCCCACTAAATGCCCTCTGCACTGGGCACAGCTTTTCTCCCTGGAGAGGTGCTCCAGCAGCACTTGGCAGTGAGTGTTGGGGGTTAATCCACAGGAATAGTTACATCCATGATCACTGCTGGACTCTTTGCAGGCCTGAATTCCCGCTAATGGGAGATGAGCCTCTGGAATTACCCTTTCCAGCACAGCAGCCGGTTTGTCCCAGTCCGTGTGACCTGGGATTGATCCTGATTTATTTGACTCTGGAGTCACTGAAGTGCTGGATTATGGAGAACAGACAACACTGTGGATAAACCCCTCGTGTCACCTGGTGACTTTTGGACAGGGCTCAGGAATTTGCAGGGGGTGCGCTCTGGATATTCCTGGGACAGGATATTCCCGCACCTGCTTGTTAGACAAGGAATCCCAAAGCCAGTAAGTCAGTCCCATCCCATCTGTGCCAGTGGGGGGTGCGAGGGGGAACACGCACGGCTCTTTGAGACATTCCCAACTGGAACCGGGACTGAGGGAGCACTGAAGCCACAAGGTCAGCGTGGAACGGCACCCCCAGGGAATGCCGAGGCTTGCCATCCCCAGGGAATGCTGAGGCTTGCCATCCCCAGGGAATGCCGAGGCTTGCCATCCCCAGGGAATGCCGAGGCTTGCCATCCCCAGGGAATGCCGAGGCTTGCCATCCCCAGGGAATGCCGAGGCTTGCCATCCCCAGGGAATGCCGAGGCTTGCCATCCCCAGGGAATGCCGAGGCTTGCCATCCCCAGGGAATGCCGAGGCTTGCCATCCCCAGGGAATGCCGAGGCTTGCCATCCCCAGGGAATGCCGAGGCTTGCCATCCCCAGGGAATGCCGAGGCTTGCCATCCCCAGGGAATGCCGAGGCTTGCCATCCCCAGGGAATGCCGAGGCTTGCCATCCCCAGGGAATGCCGAGGCTTGCCATCCCCAGGGAATGCCGAGGCTTGCCATCCCCAGGGAATGCCGAGGCTTGCCATCCCCAGGGAATGCCGAGGCTTGCCATCCCCAGGGAATGCCGAGGCTTGCTGTGCCGTGGCACTTGGCAGCACATCCCTGATGTGCCAAAAAGAGGAGGGGAGAAGATCTGGGTTAGGGGAGGACATTTCTGGGAGGGACTTGGAAGAGGTGCTGATCACCTCATGGAATCACAGGCTGGTTTGGGTTGGAAGGGACCATGAAGACAGTCTGGACTCTGGCATCCGAATTCACAGCAAAGAGCACGTCCAGAAGCACCTCCTCACCCTCCTGCATGTCATGAGTGTCTTCCACGGCACCACCCGGCCTGTTTGGGAACGGGAACGGCTGCTGGGAGCTCTGGCAGCAGCACCTGGAGAGCAGGTAAAAAGAGCCATGGGATTGTTTTGGCTGCTGCTGGATCTGGTTTTTCCAGATGTCCCTCTGATTGATCCATTTCACAGTGGGTTCCTAGGGCACATTGGTGGGGGATTCCAACAATTTGAAAATAGTGGGAAAGCAGTGGGACAACATGTGAACTTGATCCATTTCTAGTAATTCCAACCTTCTCCCTCAACGTGGTTCTGGGGGAAACTGGGTTAAAGAGTAAGGATGCAGAGGAACAAGTGATCTAAAACCCCCTGGCTCTCTGTCAGAGCAAACCTGGTCATTCCACTGGATCTCTCTTCGAAACTGTGGGTTTTCCAGGAAACAATAACAAGAACAGAGGTGAGGTCATAGGCTTCCAATTCTAATGATTTGATGGACATAGGAATGATTCGTGTATGTTTTACGCTCCCTTTTTCTTTCCTGGAATAATTTTTAAATGATTCCTTTAACAAACTGTGTGAATTTGGGAATTTAAATTGGAAAGTAAACGGTGCCAAATGAATGGCAGGGAGAGCTCACGGAATCCTCATGGAATACTGGAGTGGTTTGGGTTGGAGGGGCCCTTAAGGATCATCTTGTTCAGGGATACCTGCCACTGTGCCAGGTGGCTTCCAGCCCCATCCAGCCTAGCCTGGAATGCTTCCAGGGATGGGGCAGCCACAGCTCCTCTGGGCAACCTGGGCCAGGGCCTCACCACCCTCCCAGGGAAGGATTCTCTCCTAAGGTCCAGTCTTTGCTGGTTTTCCACAGGGTGGGCTGTGACAGGGGAATTGTCTCCAAGGCGGCCGAGGACCAGGACGGGCTCTGCGGCGGGGATGATGCCGCTGCCAGACAGGGAAAGGCACCTTCCCCCCCACTGCCAAAGAGCTGGGATAGGATAACCTCTGCCTGCAGCTGCCTGGAGTTGCTGTTGGCCCTGGGCTTCCTGAGCCCCTGGTGGCCACGGGCTGATGGCAGGATCGCTCCAGCCCGAAGGCGAGCCCTGGGGCCTGAGCGGGGCAGGGCTGCCCCTCGGCCCCTGAGCGCCAGGTGGTGTGGAGGGAGTGGACTGGCCGGGCTTTGGCAGTCTGGGCCCTCAAAAGACTAAAATGACCTCTTCCAACAGGGGAAGACTGAAGCAAGCGGTGCCAGGAAGAACTGGAGCTTCTGGAGAATAAAAGCTGGAAGCGTGCCCCCAAAAATCCCCACCCCTGGGTGGTCTGACTGGCACGGACCAGGGGCCTTGGCCAGGAGCGGTCCTGCCGGCCTGTAATTTTAATTTCCTGCCCAGGCTGTAATTTCAATTTCCACTGGGTGCTGGCAGAGCCCCCCTGTGGGTGAGCCCCAGTGCCTGGCAGGAGCGGAGCGGGCTCCCAGGGCCTCATTGCAGGCGTTGTGTTGAAGGGAAGAGCAGGGGAGCCTTTCTCTGGCCCAGAGGAGCTGCAGTGTTCTTCCTCTCTGGAGGACTAAGAACTAAAAAAATAAAAACCAAACGAGAAAGAAAACTAAAAATAATAAAGAGAATAAAAAATAAACGAAATAAAGAAGGAAATATAAAACACAAAAGAACATTAAAGAAAAAAAATAAAAGCGAGCAAACTAAAAAAGCAATAATAAAATGAAAAGTGAAATGAAAGAGGGAAAAAAACTCCCCCTTCTTGGGCACCCCAGGGTTTACTCTCCGCCCGGCCCTCCGACCCCTAACTTGGGGGTCACACCTAACATGTGGGAAGGGGACCCCAAAAGGGGGGGGGGGGGAGGAACCGCGAAATGTGAGGGAGGAGCCCCGGCAAAGCGGGGGAGGCGCGCGCAGTGAGAGAGCGAAGGCGGGCGGTGGGGCGGTGACGGGGTGGTGGCGCCGGCGCCTGCGCAGTCGTAAGCGAGACGCCGGCGATCACGTGGTAAAGGCGGCCAGTAGAGGGACCGGTGACGCATGCGCAGTGGCTCTTGTGCCGCTGCAGCGCTCCCTGCTTAACTTAAGGGCCGGTTCCGGCGGCACGGCGGGAGCTATGGTCTCCCTTCTCTCCTGGGGTGTGCGCGGGGGGAATAACGTGAAGATTTTTGAGGTGAAAGCGGAGAAATTAGCGAAGGACGTTCTCCGGGTGAACTCGGGCACCGGAAGTGAGAGGAAACCGGACTGTTTTCGGCGGCGCACCACCAAAGATGGCGCCCTCCCGGACCGGAAGTCGTGCAAGGCCGCCCAAAAAGCAAGATGGCGGCGCCCGGACCGGAAGTCCTCTAAGGCCGTTCAAAAAGTTGCGGCCCCGGCCCAGAAGTTCGCAAGCCCACAGTACAGATGGCGCCGCCAGGACCAAAATTTAGCCGAGACCACACCAAAGATGGCGGCGAGAGGGGCCCCCCCCCCCCCCCCCCCCCCCCCCTTGCCTCAGAGAGGCGTCTATCCTGTTGCCTGACCTCCGCCCCGACACGGACGCCCGCCCCGCGCCCGCAGCGCTGTCTCGCCGCACCGCTTCCCGCTGTGGGGACGTGGCGTGGCGCTGGGCGGTGCCGGGCGCGGGCGGCAGGTTCGTGGGCGGTGGCAGCCCCCTCTCGGCGCCGCGGCGCGCGGCGGAGGCGCGAGGACCCCAGGCAGACACAGCGGGGCCCGGAGCGCCGCCCGCCCGCCCGCCCGCCCCGCTCGGCTGGGTCCCGCCGTGCCCCGGAGATGCTGTGATGGTGTTTAGGGAATGCTGACTGTGTTTCCCCCACTTTGGCAACGCGGTCATTAAAAAGAGAAAAATAACAAGTCTATGGAAATGTCCTGCACTTGGGAGCTTGCGGCGCTCTGGGTTAAATCTTGGCTCTCCAATGTTAAAACTGTGGGCGAGGGCCGGTGGCCGAGCAGGGCCAGCGGCGGGGCCGGACGGGGCCGGCCGGGGGGTCCCTTCCCGGCGGGGTCGCAGCCGCGGGACCCGCCCCCGCCCCGCGCGGCCCCTCCCGGCGCGCCCCGCCCGTCGTCGGGGGCTGCGGCCGCTCCCGGCGCTGCCGAGGAGGGACCGGCCTGTGCTCGGGGCACGGGGGTTCGTTCCTGGTGTTCGAGGGCGGCAGCGGGAGCGGCGCTGCGAGGCGGGACGGGCGGGAGGTGCCGGGTGACGGCGGGGAAGCCGCGGCGGGGCCCGGGGGCTGCAGCTCTCTGGCTTCCCGACTGGCTTTGCAGACATTCCCCACCTTCAGAGGAGGCACAAATCCCCGCGGAGCTGAGCGAGGGGTGCGGGGAGCGCAGGGAGCTGGGGCGGGGCTGTGACCAGGGCAGGGTGTGCGCAGGGCCCCAACACCCGCACCCAAAACCGGCCCAAAACAGCCCCAGAGCCCAGAGCGAAGCGCCGCGGGATCGCCCCGGCCCCGCCCCTCGACCCGCCCAGGCCCGCCCCTCGACCCGCCCGGTCCCGCCCTCCGGCTCGCGCCGGTCCCGTCCCCCGGCCCGCCCGCCCCGCCCCCGAGAACGCCGCTGTCCCCGTAGGCCCCGCTCCCCTTGTCCCGGGAGAGCTCCCGGCCGGGCCGTGCCCGCGGAGCTCCCACCCGCCCTTCCCCGGCCCCAGCAGCGCTGCCGGGGCGGCGGCGGCGGCGGGAGCCGCGCTGAGGGAACGGGGGGCGGGGCCGCGCCGAGGGGCGGGGCCGGGCTGAGCGGGCGGGGCGGGGCCGCAGGGCCAGGCGGGCTGCGATTGGGCGGAGGCGCTCGAGTGCTGATTGGGCAGCGCTGCCGGCCCGCGCTATAGAAGGGCCGGCGGGGCAGGTGCGGGCGGTTGTGTGTGAGGGCTGCGGGGGCGGCTCCGCTGCTGCCCGGGCTGCGGAGGGGAGAGCGCCTGGGCCGCTGGGTTTATGGACCGGGGCAGCTGGGGGCGTTTAGGGGCGCGTTGTGCTGGGCGGCGGGGACCGGGTAAACCCCTTACCTGCCGGGTGCCCCCGGGGGGAGCCGGGGCAGGGCTGCGGGGCTGGTGCTCTCTGGGTGTCTCGGGTTTTGCTTTGGAATTCCAAACCCTTTCCCCGTGCAGGGTTATGAGGCTAAAGGTTTCCTTGCTCTCTCAGCAGGATGTCGAGTGCCACCATGTCCCTGAGGTCACCCTTTCTGCTGCTGGGAGAGCACGAGGTGGATGGAGAGGATCCCCAGGTATCTGCAGGCACAAGGGACTCGTACAGCTGTGATTTTCCTACAGCCCTCGTGAGAGGGACTTTCCGGGTACCATGGGTCATGTGCCAGCTCTCCTGCTGGAGCTTTTGTCTGCTGGGTTTGAACACAAAGAGCACAACTAAAGTCAGGTCTGTTATGGAACGTGTTACACTCGTGCAAAGCTCCTTCCCTCTGTTTATTTTCTGTTCTGGAAAGCACAGTCTGGGGTTCCTGGGCACTTGGTATTAAATGATACCAGAGAAGTAACTTTGTACAGAAAGGGGAAAGGAGCTGCCTGTTGGAAGTCAGATGTCCCTGATAAAAGCTTTATGTTTTTTCACTCAGGAAGCTCTAAAAATATCTCACAGTGTGTAGGAGTGCCTGGCTTCTAAAACTCACCAGCTGAGCCTTAGAGGCTTCTTTGCAGAGCTGAGTTGAGGCAGCAGAATTGGCCCCCAGGAGGGACTCTGTGCCTGCTCTCCCGTGGCTCCAAGGGATCTCTGGGCCTTCACACCGGCACCGAGATTTTCTCGGGAAGGGCCTCAGATCCCCGGACCAGTCTGGGACACAGGCAAGATCCCCCTGCCTTTAGAAATGAGGCCTTCTTGGGGCTTCCTGCCCGTCCACGTTGGTGGGTTCCCAAGAAGGCCTCTTGAAATGCCTTTTGGGCTGTGCATTGAAGCCTTGGCACCAAATTGGGCCCCTGGAGGGACAGTGCTGTTGGTGCCCCCCGGGCTGGGGCACCCCGAGGACTCCAGCGCGCACCGAAAGGATTATTCGGGGAGATCCTCGGGGTGCCCGGCCCTGGGGAGCTCAAAGCAAGGTCCCTGCAATGGATTCAGGCATTGCTGACAGTATCCCAGGGCTACCTGGCCCTGCTGGACATGGAGCTCTCTCATGGGCTGTAATTGGGTGATAAAAGTGGGGCTCCAAGTGCCAAAGAAGGGTGGGATTGGGATTAAGAAATGAGCAGTGATGGTGCAATTGGCTGTTTGCTCTGCAATGTGACTGTAAGAGCTGCAGGAGTGCAAGGTGTGTGTTCCAGTCCCCAGCATTTGGTTTGCACATGTCCTGGTCAGACACAGGTCCAACTTCCTCAGTCCTTAACACAGTAGAGGGAGAATTAAGGGCTGGCACTGTTAAGGTGTTTGGTGTGACAGGGCTCAGACTGGGAAAACATTGGGTGATTCCTGAGTTTGTCTATTTGGCAAACTCACCCAAACCTGTACTAGGAAGAGATGGAGTGGAAAAGTTGAGGCAGCAATGAAATGGAAAACTGGGGCTATTGACACTGTAATTGCTGAAACTAAATGTGTCCAAGCAGCAGCTCTTGTTGTGCAGGGAATAACTCCTGTCAGCAGCAAGGGCCTGACTGAAGTGGCAGCTGCAGTTGTTCCTGTGGTGTGGGCCAGTGGAATTGCAGGAGAGTGGAAGAGGGCAGAAGCTGTAGGTATTACCCCTAATGTGGGATCTCTCCTGGTAAGGCCAAGCCAGTATCCTTTAAAATCAGAATGCCAGCTTGGATTGGTTGCAGTAAGAGCTGAATTTGCTCCTCCTGGTTTCCTTGTAGGACGTGAATGCAAGAACCTGCCAAGAAAACCAATGGCCAAGGGGATTGATGAGTGCAGGACCTGAGAGAACCCCTGTAAGTGACAACCTGGAGTAGTTTCCAGTCTTAGATTGAAAAGATGGCCTTTGCTGCATCTCCTGGAGCGAGGAAAGCCAAGAAACCTTTGCTTTTGCAGGAGAAAATGGGGAAAGCGGGAAGGAAGAAGAGAAGCCCCGTGACTCCTCCCTGAGCCCCAGACAGCCCAGGAACTGCCTCCCTGGGAATGGTGGCACGGGCTGGACTCTGGATTGCTCCCTCTGGATGTGTGGTAAGACTGTGATGCCAACTTTTAAAAACAGAGCCTGTAAGGATTTGCTGCCTTGGCTAGATGGTGCAAGGGTAGCCTTTAAGCAGCTGAAGCATTCCCTGAGGAGAGCTCTGGGTCTGCCAGATGTCTCAGAACTGTTGGCAGCATCTTTGGTGGGGAGGGCAAAGAAAGGACAAGGTGTGCAGTGACCTGCCTGAGAAGGGAGTTTCAGTTCATGGCATCCCTGATGGTGACCTTTGTGGGCTGTTCCCCCTGTAGGGCAGGTGATAGTCCCAGCTACAGGGATGGGAAAGATGGTTAAAAGGGAGCCCCAAAAGCTGGAAATGCTCCTAGAGGCTCTTGACCAAGAGAGTTTGCTGAGTTCCCCCTGACAGAAGGACAGTGATAGCTTTTGAGTGCTAGGAGATCCTTTAATAGGTAGCCTTGAGTGTGTCCTTGTTGCCCCAGTAGGCCTTGTCCAACTCCCCATCTTCCAGGAGATACACATGTTAAAGTTGAAACTGCTCTTCCTAATCCTTTGGTGGCTTGAGGCTCTCCCCTGCAGGAACTCCAGGAACTCCTGGTGCCACCTGGGCCGATGGATTGGACGCCCCAGCCCCTCCGTTCCTGCCCAGCCACTGGGGCCGTGTCGAGTGGTGGCACTGCCAGCCCTGCAGGTGAAGGGGAAAGGGCCTTTGCAGGTCTTGGGGATCCCATTTACAGCAGGTAAAGTTGCAGAACAAGGACGTGGGGTCTGTTATTCTTGAGTTAGGAAAGCTCCTTCTGCTTGGTGAGCAGAACAAAGTGGATCCTTCAGAGTTCCCATCCGTGTTTGTGTCTCAGCCTGTGTTATGATTCAGGGCTGTCAGTTGTTGTCACTGAGGAGTCAAACTCTGCTTTAAATAAGGAGACACTGACCTGATGGCCCAGTGTCAAGGAAAAAGGGGAAATGATGTCTGAGTGTGGAGATGTAACAAGAGCTAATCGTTTTTGCAGTGGGATGTATCCTGGAAACTGCCCAGAGCTGAGCCAAGGGATTTCAAGGGACCAAGCAAGGGAGGTGAAGAAAGAAGGAAGAAGGGAACTGAGGCAGCAACCAAGCAGCACCAAGTTGCTGTGTCAGCAGGTGAGTTGTGTTGAGGTTCCTCAGGCAGGCACTGAGGACTTGGAGGGCTCCAGACAGAGCAGACCTGGGAAGGCCCTCGGTGAAGCCCCTCAGAAACCTGAAACCCCTGGGCCTTTTTGGGAGCCTGAGCTATTGCAGCCCTGGGGATGGCTTTGGTTTCCTTCTCTCCTCAGAGTAAAACTGTATGGGGGAGTCTGTGATCTCCCTGATTTTTGTATCACAACTGAAACGTGGAAGAAAGTTGACCTTGTGTAATGTCCCCGCTGACTTGGCCGGGTTGAACCCACAGGGCCAGATTGTTGTAGTGTGCAGGTTATTGTTTGTGTCTGAGCAGTTTGGGTTTTATTTGCCAAGGGTGGCTGTGAAATGTTATGGTGTTTTTGTCCCAATATTTGGAGGCAGTGCCCTGGATTAGTTGATTTCTGCCTGGCTCCCTGATGTCTGAGTTCTGAGGTGTACCAAGAACTGGTAGTTTTTGCAGTGGGATGTACCCTAGAAACTGCCTGGAGCTGAGCCAAGGAACTGAAAGGGACTGAGCAAGCAAAGTAAAGAAAGAATGAAGAAGGGAACTGAGGCAGCAGCCAAGCAGCACCGAGGTCCTCTACAACCAGGTGAGTTGTCTTGAAGTTGATAAGGTGGTCACTGAGAACTTTGGGGGCTGCAGGCACAGGTGAGCACCAGAGACCCCCGATGGAGAGACCTTATAAAGGTTTGTGTATATGGGGACAGGGGTTGGGAATGTCCTAAATGTGGAACAGGAATGCAGGGAAGGAAAATGAACCCTCCTGTAATGCTGCCCCCTCCCATGAGCAGCAGTGGAGGCACCTCCGTGTGCCCTTTGGGAGCGGATTGCCAGGACACCCGGCGGGCTGGGATCATGGCAGGGTGTTGTAAGCAAGGAATACCTGGCTTCTAAAACTCACCAGCTGAGCCTTAGAGGCTTCTTTGCAGAGCTGAGTTGAGGCAGCAGAATTGGCCCCCAGGAGGGACTCTGTGCCTGCTCTCCCGTGGCTCCAAGGGATCTCTGGGCCTTCACGCCGGCACCGAGATTTTCTCGGGAAGGGCCTCAGATCCCCGGACCAGTCTGGGACACAGGCAAGATCCCCCTGCCTTTAGAAATGAGGCCTTCTTGGGGCTTCCTGCCCGTCCACGTTGGTGGGTTCCCAAGAAGGCCTCTTGAAATGCCTTTTGGGCTGTGCATTGAAGCCTTGGCACCAAATTGGGCCCCTGGAGGGACAGTGCTGTTGGTGCCCCCCGGGCTGGGGCACCCCGAGGACTCCAGCGCGCACCGAAAGGATTATTCGGGGAGATCCTCGGGGTGCCCGGCCCTGGGGAGCTCAAAGCAAGGTCCCTGCAATGGATTCAGGCATTGCTGACAGTATCCCAGGGCTACCTGGCCCTGCTGGACATGGAGCTCTCTCATGGGCTGTAATTGGGTGATAAAAGTGGGGCTCCAAGTGCCAAAGAAGGGTGGGATTGGGATTAAGAAATGAGCAGTGATGGTGCAATTGGCTGTTTGCTCTGCAATGTGACTGTAAGAGCTGCAGGAGTGCAAGGTGTGTGTTCCAGTCCCCAGCATTTGGGTTGCACATGTCCTGGTCAGACACAGGTCCAACTTCCTCAGTCCTTAACACAGTAGAGGGAGAATTAAGGGCTGGCACTGTTAAGGTGATTGGTGTGACAGGGGTCAGACTGGGAAAACATTGGGTGATTCCTGAGTTTGTCTATTTGGCAAACTCACCCAAACCTGTGCTAGGAAGAGATGGAGTGGAGTCTCTGATCTCCTGGGCAGTTGTTCTGCATGACCTAGGAGTCTCTGGGGTTAGACTGGGCTGTGCAGACAGGGAGCAGTTTGTCCTGTGGAGTTGGGTTGGGTTTGTTCAGGATGCCTTGGGAGGCAGGGCTGGAGAGGCTCCTCTGTTGGCTGTAGTGGTGGAAGGCTGTAGCAGGAGGGCTGGAGCCCTTGGACCTCCTGCTCCCCCCGTGAGCCCCGACGGGACCGTGCCCTTGGCAATGGAGGGCCCCCCATTGCTGAGTCAGCGGTTCCGGGGCCAGGAGGGATGGGATCAGGATGCCGAGCTCCGCCCAGGGCCAGGGCTGCAGATGTGCAAACCAGGGAAAGAACTGAAAGCAGAGGGAGATGGAGGCCAAGCTCCAGCACGGGGATGGGGGAGAAAAGACCCTGCTCCTCAGGTGGAGCTTTGAATTCCCTGGAAAAATGGATCCTGTCAGACGGTTCAGCCCTTGTGGGTGCTGGAGCAGAGGCCTCTGTAATTTATGGTCACCCTGAAAGGGTGCAAGGACAGCAAGTTTTGAGTGCAGGATGAGGTGGAAACAAAGTGAAGTGGACCAGAGAACAGCTGAGGATAAAACTGGCCCTGTGCCAGAGCAGCCTCGTGCAGTGCTTGTTGGTCCTGTGCAGTGCTTGTTGGTGTCCCTGAGTGTCCCATTGCAGTGGATGTTTCCAAGGGTGCCTTGTGCTGGGAACACTGGGGGCAGTTCCCTTTCCCTGGGCAGGGCAGGCAGGGCATGTTTACCCCCCCTCGAGGGTGGCTCCACAGTCCCACCCTCTGCCCTGGGAGCCTGGCAGAACACCTGGCCCCACTGTCCTTGCCAGAGAGGGGACAAGGGATGGTTGGAGGGGTGAGGGAATGGGTCAGGAGTACAGGCACCATTAGAGTGAATAGTGCAGCACATGGAAAGGAAGGGGGGCAGTTAATCCACACAAAATTCAAGCACCTGCCCAACCTGTAATATTTTTAGGAACTCAGAGGTGTTGTGGTCCCCAGGAAGTGTTGCCCAGGACTAGGCAGGAGACTTCAGGCTTTGTCACCCCCAGAGCGAGGTGGAAGCCCAGCAGTCGATTGGTTTGTTTGGCTTTTGGTGACAACAAGGTCCTCCTTTGGGACCAATCCTTGGCCTGGGCCATGAAGTCCCAGGACAGATCTGTGAGTTTGAGTGGGAAATGAGCAGCAGGGAGGGTTGGAAACAGCTCAGGGAGCAATTCAACAGGCTCTGGACCTGTGGCCAATCCGAGCCAGAGAGGGGGAACTAAAGGTTCCTGCCAATGGTAATGGTGCCAGTTGGAGCCTCTGGCAGAAGGAAGGTGGGAAGGAGGTGCCTTTAGGATTTGGGAATAGGAAGTTACTGGAAGCCAGACCGAGGTAGCACCCGTTGGAGAAGCAGCTCTGAGTCTGTTCTTGGGCTTTAGTGGAAACTCCACAAATGCTAAGAGGGCCTGAAATCCCCGTAAGGCCGTGGGTAAAAAGCTCCTCCAGGATGCACAGGTCAGGCCACGCTCAGGAAGGCAGGATCATGACATGGAAAGGGTGTATCCAAGCCAGAGCCAGAGCAGGGGCCGGGGCAGGAGCGAGGCCTCGTGAGGGAGTTGCCAACGGCCCTGTGGTTGAAGCAACAAGTGTAGATCCCCTGGACAGTGAGCACGGATCACTGGGCAAATGGGGAAAAGCCCCAGAGCAAGTGCTGGGAGAAGAGAGGGAGCATGCATGGCTCACTGCTGGGTCAGCCAGCATCTGTCAGTGGGAAGCACTTTTGGAAAGCAGGAGCTTATAACCCGTGCCAGAGGGAGTTCGAAGTCACGCTGGGGAGAGGCAAAAGTAGTGCATGTGCTGAATGAGATGCCCTACCTGTGGGAATATGTTCCTGTGAATAAATGTTAGTGGAGGGAATGATACTGCCATGTTTTAGCTTGGATATCTTACAGAACCTGTGGAGCCCGGCCGTCCTCACACCCCTTGTGGTCCCTCTGGGCGATGCTGTTGGCCCGGGCAGTTCCCTGGAAAAGGTGCCTGGGTCGGGTGACTTGGTTCGATTTGGGTGGAGATGGAAAAGCAGCTCCAAAACAGGACCCCAGGACCAGGTGACCTGGGAAGCAAATGGCCCTTGCCCAGGGGTCAGTCTCCCTTTGTGCCCGGGGGGACTCTATGGCAGGGCCGGGGTGTGTCGGGCTCATTGTGCGGGCGGCTGGTGGTGCCCTCAGTGGGATTGGATGGATGGGATTCCATGGGCTGGGGGCACTGGGGCCAGGCAATGCTGTACTTTCCCTTGCGGGGTCCGGGGGGTCTCCCTGGCATCGTTGTCCCCCTGTGTGAACGGTGCCAGTCACTGCCACAGTGCCACAGCAGCGGTGCCCTCCCCTGGGCTCTGCCTGCTGGGCTGTTCTGGGGAAGTGCTGCCAAAAGAGCAAAGGGAGCAGCTTGGGCAGGGGAGGGGACAGTTGGGCATCATCCTCCCGAGGCCAGTATTGATCAGGGTGGTAATTTATGAGCTGAGTGCACATGCCAGAGTGTGTATACTGTAATACAAAGAAATGAAGCACAGAATGACTTAATTAGTACCAATGAACTGATCTGCAGGACTACATTCACATCCTGGATTGCAAAAACTTACTGCATTTTATCTCCTGAATTGCTGCAGTGCATCAACTGATATCGTGCTGGGAAAATAACACACTTCAATGTAAGTAAGCCAGGGATTTTTGAATGTTAGAGCGAATTATTGCCCTGCAAATTTGAAATAAGACTTGACTTGATCACCAACTGCAAAGCAGTAAACATATGGGGTCAATTAGTGACCTTTGGGCATCAGGTAGAACAAGTCCCTGCTCCCCACTGGTGGGACATATTTACAGGATTCTCACCATCTGCTACCACGTTTTTGAACACTTTAATCCATCCCCTGAATCACAGTAATATCCTGATTTTATGAAACAAAATGGAGTTGTTGTCTATGGGATCCATTCAAGGAGGTGTTTCCCAGGCGTCTCTGTCCTGACAAGAGATCAAAGGCCCAAAGGGAAAGGATGAGAAGTTCCCTGAGAATTGAGCCCCGGGGCTGCTGCCCTTGAGGAGCGGGGTAAGGACTTGTGTGTGCCCAGGGGCCACAATTCTGTCTCTGGGGGCAATCAGCACGTGATGCATTGCTCATTCCTTTGTATCCCCTAATCTGTATTTGATGTGGTGGATTGGGTTTGTTCAAACCTGTTCCTATAGTCCATGACTAAGGAGGAGTTGTTTCCCTGAGTGCCCCCGCCTGTCAGCCAAACACCAGGCCCACAAAGGAATCCTGGGCAAGATGCAGACCTGGAAGAGTCAGGAATACTCAAAAATGCCCAGTTCAGCGTGAAGCGCAACTATGTAAAAACATTTATGAATCTAAAATTCCCCAGCATTGAGCTGTTGGGTCCCAAAGAATATTGGAGGGAGGGCAGAGAATCCCACCTGCTGCTGTGGGCTGAACTGTCTGCAGGGAGGGGGCAGGACTTGGCCCTGATGCCTGAGTGCTCTCTCCATCCCCCCAGGATGGATCCCAACTGCCCGCCCCTGGCTCCATCCCTTGAGAAGAGGGTGTTCCTGCAGGTCCAGCTGCTGTGGTGGTGGTCCTGGGGGCACCTCCTGCCCTGACCTGCTGTGACTGTGTTTGTGTTGCAGCTCAATAAAGTCCCTTTCAGTGGTGATTGTGTCGTTTCGGTGTTAGTTCCTCTTCCCCTGCCCCAGTGGCTGCATCACTGGCTTGGGCCTAAATGAACTCTTCCCCTGTAGCAGTTCCCTGCTGCTCTCACAGAAGGGGAGCTGAGGCCCCTGAGCCAAGGGCAAAAGGATCCATCCAAGCCAGGCCAGTGCTCACCCCCTGCCTTCCTCCAGCCTCCCCTGTTTCCAGTTCCCATCCCTCCTGGACGCACAGCCTGTTCCCAAACAACCCCTGTTCCTGTTCCCTCTCTGTGTCTCCTCTCACAACTCCCCTCCTCTGATCTCCAGCTGCCAAGGCCCCTGGTTTTTAAGGGGCATTCCTGGGCTGCTGCCCCCCCATTCGGTATAAATGAAGTGCCAAGAGCCCCAAGTGCAGAGAGGGCTGCAGGGAATCAGTGTCTGCCTGTGTTCCTGCAGTTCTCCTTCCTGTTCTCCCTGGGCTGCAGAGACCTGCCTGCCCTGGTTTGTTGGAGCAGAGGGATGGCATTAAATTTGTGCAGAAGGGATGTTCACAGACACTCATTTTCTGACAGGCAGGGCCCTTTTCCTTCTGCCTTTCCCAGGTTTTTCCAAGGGCTGCCCAGCCCGGGGATCCGTGTGCTGGGACAGTGATTGGCAGGAGGAAGGGGAGCCTTGGCCTCACCTGCCCAGCTCAGGTGGGTGGCACAGAATGGGGGTGGCCTGGCAAGGCCTGAACATATTTCTGAGTCCTGGAGTGCCTTGAAACCTTTCCCTGTCAGGTTTCTCTCCCTCATTTCCTGGGCTCCAGCATCCCAGGTGTCTCTTCCTTTGCCCAAAGTCCAATGGCAGAGGATTGACTAACTCCCAAGGGGGATTTGGAATGAAGAAGGTTCTGTTCCAATGGGGCAAGGAATGCAGTAAGAAAAATGAGCCTCCTTTTATTGCCTGAAGTAGAGAGGAATAAAAATGCTGGAAAAGGCCACGTTTCATTTGTCGTCCCCCCTGGATTTTTCATGGCTAAAACTCTCTAGTGAGCAATTGAAGAGAAGGGTGAGGGGCAGGAGCCTTTGACTTGCCCAGTGCACTTAATTGCCTTGTTCTCCTCTCTTCCAGGCCAGGACCAAGCCCTGAATGCAGCCCAGCTCTGCCAAGTGCCCTGGGCTGTGAGCAGCCCAAGGCAAGAGGCTGCAGCCCCGCCGGCCGGCGCTGGGGGCTCCTGGTGCTGCCCGTGGGCTGGGGTAAGTCACAGGGACACGTTTCTCTCCTCCTGGGGTTGGCATTTGCTCCCTGGGCACTGGAGGTGTAAGGAAGGATGGAGTAGCAGGGAAGGGCAGTGTTTCCAAACTGTGTGAATGTTGCCCCCAGGTTTGGGCTGGAGCAGCGATGGGGGTGGTTGGGTTTGGCCTGGGCCAGTCGGGGTCAGCCATAAACGACCCACCAGCCCCTGAACCCTCACTGGACACGTCCAGCCCCTCAAGTCATTAATTTTCAACAGAGGACAAAGTATTGGTAATTGCTTCTAATCTCTGGAGAATTTCCTTTGGAATGATCAACCAGAGAGTGTATCAGTGCAAAGCACCTTTTTGGGTCTTTGGTTTGTTTTGGTTTGTAATTTCCTCTCTGGCTTCAATGAGTTTGGTGTTCTCCTGTTAAGGAAGCAACCTGTTTTGATCTTGAAATTTGGGGTGGTTTGGTTTGTGTAGGGTTTTTTCCCCCCACTGACTCGGGCCTTCCGTGCGTAGTCCGTGTTGTCCCACAGGACTGCTTTGGTTCTGGGTCAGAGAGAGAGAAGGGAAGTGGCTTTTCCTCATCTTGGATGTTTCCAAGCAGAAGTGGGGCGTCGTCCTGCCCCTCCCCAAAGCACTGCAGGCACCTGGGAGTAGCTCAGGGCTGGCCCAGTTCTCTGAGACAGAGCCATGGGGGAGAGGTTTAAGTGTTAATCACGTCTCTGGTGTCACTTGGTTGCAAAGATTGGGTCCTACAGTCCCAGAGTGTTAAGGAAAACAAGGAACTTCTGTTCTTCCTGGCAAACCTTCTGCTATTGCTTGGGCAGTGTTTGGGTTCTGTTGTCTGAGTCCCTGTCCAGGATCTTTCTAAGAGAACCTGTTAGAAATTTAGAGGTAGGATTGGAATTTGGATCTGTTGCCTACCAAACTCCCCCCAAATCCTGATGGACTGAGTGCTGTCAGCCCAGGTTATTTCTTAACATTGTGTGGCTTTCCCTCAGCTGTGGGTGAGGAATTGTGCAAGCAAGGCCTGTGTGTCCGTGGGTGTCTCCCGGGTGTGTCCGTGTGGCAGGGCTGGGACAAGGACTCGTGCAGGGACCCAGCTGGCACTGGAGCTGCTGCTGCCATTCTGAGCCATTGCCAAGGGGTGGGTAGAGACCATCTGGGAGGCTGTTGCCAGCATTCCATTGGGAGCTGGATCTCCCTCCAGCTGCAGCAGCCAGGGGAGGGTTCTTCCTTGTGCAGCCCAGCGGCTTCTGCTCAGCCTGGCCCAGAGTGGGGCTGGGGCAGGTTCTCCAGGGAGCTGGAGCCAGCCCTGAACGGGGCTCTGGAGAGCAGGGAGCTGCAGGGACTGAGGTTTGCAAAGCTGGGCTGAAGCTTGTCAAAGCAGCAGAACATTCTCATTCTCGTGGGTTTGTGGAGCCCGTGTTGGTGCCCAGGAGAACTGGGTCAGACTGGGTGTTGTGGTCCGAGAGCTGCAGCCCTAAATGTGGCAGGCTGTGTGTGCTGGCAGTGAAGTGCTATCCCCAGAGGCTGATGGTTTCTGTCTCCAGGGATGCCCAGGACGCTGCTGATGCCCAGGGATCTGCTCTGGGTCCAGGCTGTCCGTGCTGGAGGGCCCTGGTGGCTGCAGTCCCTGAGCCCGCAGAGACAGAGAGAGCCCCGGCCCGAGTGGCCTTTGGCCCCTTGTCCTGAATTTGGGGTGAGCCTGGGAGCGTGTGGAGGGTGAGAATGAGGGCTGTGCTCCCAATGCATCATCCCTGGGAAGATCTGTTGTTTCAGAGCGCTGGGGACAGTTTGGGCTTGGCAGCTTCAGAGCTGGATTGGAGCAGTCTTGGAAAGAATCAGGAGAGTGGAGGTTTGTCTCAGTGGTGCTTTCCACCCCACTGGACAGTCTGGGGCTTTGTGGTTGAGGTTGTCCTGTATTTGCTCTGCAGATAATGGGCCCGTCCCAATTCAGCCCAGCAGATCCCAAGGGCTCTGACAGGAATATTTGTTCTTTCCTTCCCTTTGGGATAACTTCATCTCCAAACTGCCATGAGCAATTCCTGAATTTCTGCTGGAGAAAACCAAGTGTCAGAGGCCAGTTTGCCAAGGAGCCCAGAAGTGTCTTTGGAGCAGAGAGAGCTGCCAGCTGCGTGTGCCTGTCCCCAGCCTGGCACTGCCCACAGGACACGCTGGGCACTGACCATGAGAGGGAACAAAACCACTGCCTGCCACAGGGTTTGTCCTGGGCCAGTCAGGCCTTGGGCAGGAATTGGACTGGGCAACTCCATCAGCTGCTCTTCCCCACAAAGCACCATCCCCTGGGCATTAATGACGTGCCCTGTGCCCACTCCTCACTGTTCACACCAACTCAAACCAAAGCAAGGCTTGCTTTGCTTCAACAACTTAAGATACTTGGAAACCAAAGAAATCACTTTTTCTTCCTTTTTTCTTTTAGATGCTGGAATTGCCTCTCTGGGTGTGTGCTGAGCTCTGCTGCAGGGGACTGTCAGGCCTTGTGGCTGCGAGTTCCTGTTCTTCTCCCTGGGAAACTGGAAAGAGTTATTCATTGGATTGCAGAAATGTTTTCTGAAACCTGTCCCCTTCTTGTGCCTTTTGCTGACACATCTTCTCTTTCTACCTTTGCAACGTACTGCTGTTCCCTGATGTCGATTCCCTGGCCTGAATTCCTTGCAGCTCCCAGCTGGGGAAACCTGGGAGAACGTGGCAGGGACAGAGGTGACATTGGTAGCTGCCAGCTTGGGGTAATTTTGAGGGGACGCAGCAACTGTTTGTGTAGGAAAAGGTGAGGTGCTGCAGAGGGGAGGGAGGTGCATTTTGGAGGGGTCCCACTGAGGGGGAGTGGAGAGCCCTGGGGCTGGAGTGTGGTTATTAAACAGGGAACAAGAGAAGGGATGCTTTGGAGGGAAACACTCAGGGAATGTGTAGGGATGGAAGTGGAAATTGGGGTGTCCGGAAGAGCAAATGGGTGATGTAAGGAAAGGGAATGTTGGGGGTAAGACTTGATCTCATCTGTAGAGAACAGAATGACCATTTAGAGGTCAAGTGAGGCAGTTAGTGGTGGCAGGTAGGGAAAATTGCTGTTTGTTAAAATTTCAGGTCACCTGTAGCAGAGAGGATGTACCTCCTGATGGACACTGAGGCAGTGGGCAGTGGGCAGGAGGGGAAACCTTTGGGGGTAAAACTTGAGGGAACGTCCAGGGCAGAGACTGAATATTTTGAAGGATAAATGAGGTACTCAGTGGTGGACAGCTGGGAGTGTTTTAGGGTAACTTGGGTTAGCCCACAGAGTAGAGAATGAACATGTATTTGTACAGAGGAGCTGATTACATGTGGGTAGGTAAGGAGAATTGTGGGAGTAAAATCTGCGCAATCTGTAGCAGAGAGAATGAATACCTTGGGGTAAAGTGAGGCAGTCAGTGTTGGGCAGGGGAGGGAAAATTGTGTTTGTAAAATTTAGGTCACGTGGAGCAGACAATGTACATCCTGAGGAACACTGGGGTAATCAGTTGTGGACTCGTAGGGAAAATTGGGGGGGGAAATATCTGAGGTAATCTGCATGGTAGGGAATGAATATTGAGAGATGAACATGAGGTGATCAGCTGTGGACAGGTAGGGAGAATTGTGGGGGGTCAAATCTGTGGCAATGTGCAGCAGAGGGAAGGAACATTTTGGAATAAAGTGAGGCAGTCAGTAGGGGAGAGGCAGAGAAATTTCTGAGGGTCAAACTTGAGCAAATCTGCAGGGCAGAGAATGAATAGCTGGAGGTCCAAAAGAGGTAATCAGGAGTGTGCAGGTAGGGAAGCGTTTGGGGGTTAAAAAGAAGATAATCTCTAGGGATAGAATGACTCTTTTGTGTTCAGAAAGAGGTAATCAGGAGTGGGCTGGAAGGGGAAACTTTGGGGGTTAAAAAGGAGGTTCATTCTCTCCAGGGCAGGGAATGAACACATTGAGGTAACCTGAGGTAACGAGTGGGGACAGACCCAGAAAACCGTGGGTGTTAAACTTCAGGGAATGTGCTGGGAAGAGAAGGAATGTGTTGAGGTAACCCGAGGGTCTCTGCAGTGGCCAAGTAGGGAACATGTTGGGCTGAGCCCTGAGCTGCTCCTCTGTGGGGCGGCTGCAGCGAGGCCGAGCCCTGGCCCTGATTTGCCAGCCATGGGCAGGGGGCTCTGTGCCAGCCGGGGGAGCAGCGGGGCCCCCGTGGCTGAGAGGGCAGGGGGGCTGTGGAGCTGCCCCAGGGGGAGCGGGGGGTCCTTTCCTGGGCCGCCTCCAGCCCCCCTCGATCCCCGGGGCTGCGCTGCTCCCCAAGGCTGTTTGGGGCAGAGAGTGCTGCCAGCTGCGTGTGCCTGTCCCCAGCCTGGCACTGCCCACAGGGACACGCTGGGCACTGACCATGAGAGGGAACAAAACCACTGCCTGCCACAGGGTTTGTCCTGGGCCAGTCAGGCCTTGGGCAGGAATTGGACTGGGCAACTCCATCAGCTGCTCTTCCTTCCCCCACAAAGCACCATCCCCTGGGCATTATGACGTGCCCTGTGCCCACCCCTCACTGTTCACCCAACTCAAACCAAAGCAAGGCTTGCTTTGCTTTCAACAACTTAAGATAACTTGGAAACCAAAGAAATCACTTTTTTCTTCCTTTTTTTCTTTTAGATGCTGGAATTGCCTCTCTGGGTGTGTGCTGAGCTCTGGCTGCAGGGGACTGTCAGGCCTTGGTGGCTGCGAGTTCCTGTTCTTCTCCCTGGGAAACCGGAAAGAGTTATTCATTGGATTGCAGAAATGTTTCTGAAACCTGTCCCCTTCTTTGTGCCTTTTGCTGACACATCTTCTCTTTCTGCCTTTCAATTTACAGCCTCCTTGCAGCTCCCAGCCAGGAAAACCTGGGATAACTGAGGAGGGACAGAGATGAAGGTTTTATCTGCAAACTTGGAGTAATTTCTAGAGGATACAGCAACTGTTTTTTAGGAAAGTGTGTTTAACCACATTGGCCCTAGTTGTGTTTGCACCAGCTGGGGCCAGAGGTGCAAGGCAATCCAAAGCAAATCCTGCTCAGCCTCCAAATCTCAGGGGAAGTTCTTCAAACTGCTCATTGAGGGCCTAAGGATACATTGAAATGGAACCAAGAGCACTACTAAGTTTCCTGGGAATCCCAGTATTGTTGGCCTAGAATTTTTAACAGGTTTTTAAATTCTTTATGATAAAAATTGCTTTCTTCCTTTAACTGAGTCCCTTGGTAGGATTTGGGGTTTCTTTGCATTCTGAATCCCTCCCAGTGGCCCTGCCCCTGGTCAGGAGCTGGCAGGACAAACAGAGTCAGAGCTCCTGGCAGGCACAGGGGCTTTCCCCCAGAGTGGATCCAACTGCTGCCCCCCAGCCTGCCAGGCGGGATCTGCTTTGGCTCCCGGCTTCTGCCAGAGACAGAATGTGTTCCCTTGATTGGAATGAGGATCCCGTAGCTTCATCTCCTGGAGGTTCCCTGGGCAGCTGATCCACTCTGCCCCGTGTCCTGCTCTCAGTTCCTGCCCAGCCACAGCCAACTGTGCCAAGGGCACGAGCACTGACAGCCTGGAGAGGGAATGGGGGACTGGCTTGTGTACAATTCACCTAGAAGGCCAAACGAGGGGATTGTTGGAGTCTCTGGCTCCTTGGGGAACCTGCTGGGAGTAGAGAAGCACAGCCCCACATCTCCAGCTGTGGGTGGAGTCATGGAACGTAAACCAGGACAAACCGATCCCCCAAAATGAACCGTGGGAGAGCAGGACCAAACAAGGGTCACTGTCCCTGTGGAAAGGCAAAAGGAATTGGTTGGGACTTGGATTGTCCCCTTGGGAGATGGAGGTTGCTGGGAGGCAGGGAATGCCCTCCCTCAGGCTGCCAAGATCTCTCAGTGCAGCGGCTTTGGCCGACAGGGCAGCACAAAGATTGTTCTCTGCGCGGGGCCCAGGTTTGGGTTCCGGTCTCAGCTTTGCAGGTTTAGATGAGTTCTACCTACAGCCCACAATTCCCTGCCGAATTCCTGCTGGAACAGCCTCCCAGTGCCTCCTGGAGCCCGGATCTTCCCCTGCAGAGCTGCCGCTCTAAGGCCACGTTTGCCAGGGAGCAGCGGCGGTTCCAGGTTTGCTCAGCGGGATCGGGACAAGGACAGGTTGATGTTCCACAGACTTTGCTGTTTCTAACCCTCCTCCCCCGGCCCCGCAGGTGTCCCTGGGGGGACTTGAGCGAGTTCCCTGGAATTGGGCCGATTCTCCGCCCCGGGCCGGGCTCCAGGGGATGTGTTCGCCCAGGAGAGGCGGGGGCCGGACGCGCTCCCGGCCCGGGGCGAGGCAGCCCCTGGGCACGGGCGAGGACGTCTCTCCGGCCGGGAAGCCGCTGTCCCTTCGGAGCCTCGGGAGCGGCCCCGGCAAGTTCTTTTCCCGAGGAAAGGGATGCGCATCCCTGCCTTCGGGGCACCTCGGCTCCGACCCACCTGTTCAAGCTGTCCCTGGGTTGTGCAGTTACGGTTGGGTCCCCGAAAAACTGCGAATTGCATCCAAGCCCAACGTTCTCCAAGCACCCCCTTTTCTTTTCAGGCAGCTCCGAGGGCTCTGGCTCGGGATTTAATGCCGCTGAGGCAGATTGCCCTGGTTTTAAGGCTGCTGCTGGCCTCCGGCTGGAAGGGCTGGTTTTGGGGGGGGGGGGCACACACGTGGGGGGCCCGTGGGAGCTCTGGGAGGTCGGCGCGGGGAATGGCTCCCGTGCTGCTCTGCAGCCCCGCCGTGCCGACACTGCCGAGTGCCAGCTGGATTCTTTGGGGCCTTCGGGGCTGGCGCTGGGGCGTGTCCAGGGTGAGGCATCTCAGGGTGCCCGTTCAGAGCAGCCCTGGCTGAGGAGCCGCGGGCAGCCCTTTCCCCTGCCCACCCCACGTGGGCTGTAGGGCACAGCTCCCGGGCAGAGCTCCTCCATCCCCTGGCAATAGCAAGGGCAGTGCAGGGCAGGGCACAGCTCCTCCAGCCCCTGGCAATAGCAAGGGCAGTGCAGGGCAGGGCACAGCTCCTCCAGCCCCTGGCAATAGGAAGGGCAGTGCAGGGCAGGGCACAGCTCCTCCAGCCCCTGGCAATAGGAAGGGCAGTGCAGGGCAGGGCACAGCTCCTCCATCCCCTGGCAATAGGAAGGGCAGTGCAGGGCAGGGCACAGCTCCTCCAGCCCCTGGCAATAGGAAGGGCAGTGCAGGGCAGGGCACAGCTCCTCCAGCCCCTGGCAATACGAAGCCCAAGCAGGCTGGGTCGCTCTCTGTCGCTCCGGCCTCCTCCCGGCCCGCGTTCCCTGCCCAGCTGGGACTGCCCAGGGAGCCCCGAGAACATTCCTGGCGGGAAGCAGGAGCCGCCGAGGGCTCCGTCCAGCTCCGGGCCCGAAAAGCGGCCCCGACCTGAGCCCCCCCCGGCATTTCGGGTTCCGAACGCTCACCTGGAGGAGACGCCGCCCCGCAGGCGGGACCAGGCGGCGACACTCGAGCAACGCCTTTGCCTCGGAGCGAGGAATCCCTCCGGACTCGGTTGGCTCCTTTATCCCTGGAAAGAGACGTTGTACGAACCCCTTTGCAGCCAATGGGGAAATGCCCGACGGGGCCGGAAAACCTCCCGGAGCGCGGCAGTGATGAATTGGTGCCCGTCCCCAGCCGGCCGCGCTCCCTCCGGCCCGTGGCTGCGAAGGGCTCCTGCAGAGCAGGGAGAGCTGCAGAGACTGAATAAAAGCAGATTTCCTGACTCTATTTCCCTGCGGTCCTTCCTTCCTTTGCTTCGCGCGGCAGCGTCCGGTGGGAGCATTTCTTGGTTTCCTTCCCTGTAGCCGTTTCCCTCCCAGGCAGGACCTTCCCCGCCTGCAAATAAAGATGAAATGTTTCAACGGGATTTTGACAAACCAGAGGCTTTGCCCCGGGAGGGTGCGAGTTGCCGAGGAAGCGGGGGAGAGGAAGGAGAGCCTCAGGTCTCACCTGGCAGGTGTCAGATGAGCTGCCCCTTCTGGATGGCAGGGCAAAGAACTGCTGTCGGCAATTGCCGAAGTTCCGCAGGCAGAGCTGGGAGCAGCCTGTGCCCGACCCGCGGCACGGTCAGTGCCGGCTCCTGGGGCTGCCTGTGGACAGACACAGGGACACGGGGACAGACGGGCAGCTCTGCTCGGGGTCCCGGAGCACGGGAGGAACGGGGAAAGGGCTGCCCCCGTTCTTCCTTGCCCCGGCAGGGCCCCAGCTCCCCACGGCCGGAGCCCCGGCGGGCCCCAGAGCCCTCGTTCCCGGGGAGCGCTGCGGGCGGGAACGCCCCGGGGCCGCGGGAAGGGGCAGGGGGGCGATGTTCTCCCCGGGAGGGGGTGTGTGCCGTGGCCTCGGGGGTGCCCGAGCGCGGGGGCTCCGATCCCGCGGGGGGTGCGGGCAGCGCTGCGGGCCCGGCGGGATCGGGGGTCCCGGGGCCGGGCCGGCGTGTCCCCGCGGCCCGGCCGGTCCCAGCCCCGGCTCCGCGTCTGCACGAGGAAAGCGCCGCCGTTCTGCCCTGGCCGGGCCCCGGCAGAGCCCCGGCCCGAGCGGCCCCGTCGGGATCGGCCCCAGCGCCAGCCCCGGAGCGGCTCCTCCCGCCCGCGGCAGCGGGACACAGGACCGATCCCGGTCCCGGTGCCCGTCCTGATGCCGAGCCCCATCCCAGCCCCAAGCCAACCTCGATCCTCCGGTGCCGGTCCTGAGGCCGAGCTCCATCGCCAGCCTCGCTCTCCGGTGCCGTCCCCGCTCAGCGGCCCGGCTCGGCGCAGCGCCGGGAGCAGCCCCCGGGCCGGGGCTCCGGCCCCGAGCGCCGATCGCTGCCACAGCATCCCGGGACGAGTTTCCTGCACAACAGCGGGCCGGGCGCGGCTCTGCCGCTTTTGAGGGGCGCGGGCGGGGCGGGGCCGGGGCGGGGCCGGGGCGGGGCCGGGGCCGGGGCAGGGCCCGCACAGGTGCGAGGGGAGGGGCCCGTCCAGGGGCGCGGGGCGGGCCGGGGGGGGGGGGGGTGGGGGCGGGGGGTATTTAAGGGCCGGAACTCGCCCCCGCTCCCGTTTGCCTCGGGCAGTGCGCGGAGCGGCAGCAGCGCCGCGGGGGCCTCGCTCTGCCGCGGCTCTTTTCGTTTGCTTTTCTTTTTCCTCCTTTTCTTTTACTTTTTCCTTTTCTTTTACTTTGTCCCCGTTCCTTCGTCCCATCCCTTCCTCCCCCCCCCCCCCCCTCCATCTCCTCCCTAGCCCCCTCCCTCCTTCCTCCCCAACCCGCTCGTCCCCTGCACCCCCTCCCTGCCCCGCAGGGGCAGCCCGACCCCCCCAGCCCTCCTTCCTGCCCCTCCGTCCTCCGCCCCCCCCGCCCCCCAGCCGGCCTGGCTGCGCTCCCTCTCCGGCCCCTGCTGCCCACCCCGCCCCTCCCTGCCCTCCTTCCCGCCCCTCCGCCCTGCCCGGCCCCGCACGCCGCCTGCCCCCGGCCCCTGTCGCTGCCCTCCTGCACAGGCCGGCCCCCCCCTGTCCCCCGCTCCGTCCGTGCCCCCCCGCCCGTCCCGTCCGTCCCCCTGTCCTCCCTTCCGTGTCCCCGCAGCCGCGGGCTGGGGGCGCCGTGTTTAATAAGCCGCGGGGGCCGGAGCCGGCGCCCCCCCTGGATCCCCCCCACGGGGTCCGGGCCCGCTCGGCGGGGTCCCCCCCTGCAGTTCACAAGCACCGCCCGACACCGCCGGGGCTCCGGCCCGTCCCGACATCACACGGGGGGCTCCGCGGGCGGGGGGCAAAGGGGGCGGGTTCGCTGTCGGCAGTGGACGCGGCGGTGTGTGGAGATGTGCGGGTCCATTGCCGAGAGCGACGCCGCGGGCTGGGGGGGACTTGGGGGAGGGGCGCCCCTCCGAGGAGGGGGTCCGGGTGAAGGGGGGTGGGAAGGGGGGTTGGGAGGGTGGGAGGGAGGGGTGTGGGGGAGGGAGGGTGGGTTGGGGGGGGTTGGGGGGAGTGGAGGGGGCGGAGGGGGGGGGAGAGGGGGCGGGTGGGAGGGGAGGGGGGGTGGGCAGGGGGAGGGTGGGAGGGGGGGGGGGGAGGAGGGGGGGGAGGAGGGAGGGCGGGGGGGGGGGGGGGGGGTGGGGGGGGGGGGGAGGGGGGGTGGGTAGGGGGGGGGGGGGGGGGGGGGGGGGGGGGGGGGGGTGTGTGGGGGAGGCGTGGAAGCCCCTGCGTCAGTCACTCTGAACGTTAAATTAGAAGTGTGTACACACCCACAACCACAAGACAATGGGGTCCACCCGCCCCCACCTAGCCCCCCCCCTCCACCACCCCCTCCCCCCCCCCCCCCCCCCCCCCCCCCTACCCCCCCTCCCTCCCCCCTCCCCCCCCCCGCCCTCCCCCCCATCCCCACCCCCATCCCCCCCCCCCCCCCCTCCCCGCCCCCCCCCCTACCCCCTCCTCCCCTCCCCCCTCCCACCCCCCACCCCCCCCCCCCCCCCCCCCACCCGCACCCCCCCCCCCCCAACCCCCCACCCCCTCCTCCCACCAACCCCTCCCTCCCACCCCCTAACCCCCTTCCCACCCCTTCCCCGGACCCCTCCTGGAGGGGGCCCCTCCCCAAGTCCCCCCAGCCCGCGGGGTCGCTCTCGGCAATGGACCGCACATCTCCACACACCGCCAAGTCCATTGCCGACAGCGAACCGCCCCTTTGCCCCCGCCCGCGGAGCCCCCCGTGTGATGTCGGGACGGGCCGGAGCCCGGCGGTGTCGGGCGGTGCTTGGCAACTGCAGGGGGGGACCCGACGAGCGGGCCCGGCCCCGTGGGGGGGATCCAGGGGGGCGCCGGCGCCGGCCCTCGCGGCTTATTAAAACGGCGCCCCAAGCCCGCGGCTGCGGGGACACGGAACGGGAGACAGGGGGACGGACGGGACGGGCGGGGGGGCACGGACGGAGCGGGGGACAGGGGGGGCCGGGCTGTGCAGGAGGGCAGCGACAGGGGCCGGGGGCAGGCGGCGTGGGGGCCGGGCAGGGCGGAGGGGCGGGAAGGAGGGCAGGGAGGGGCGGGGTGGGCAGCAGGGGCCGGAGAGGGAGCGGGGCCAGGCCGGCTGGGGGGCCGGGGGGGGCGGAGGACGGAGGGGCAGGAAGGAGGGGGGGGGGTCGGGCTGCCCCTGCGGGGCAGGGAGGGGTGCAGGGGACGAGCGGGTTGGGGAGGAAAGGAGGGAGGGGGCTAGGGGGGAGATGGAGGGGGGGGAGGGGGGAGGAAGGGAGGGACGAAGGAACGGGGACAAAGTAAAAGAAAAGGAAAAAGTAAAAGAAAAGGGAAAAAGAAAAGCAAAGGAAAAGAGCCGCGGCAGAGCGAGGCCCCCGCGGCGCTGCTGCCGCTCCGCGCACTGCCCGAGCAAACGGGAGCGGGGGCGAGTTCCGGCCCTTAAATACCCCCCGCCCCGACCCGCCCCCGCCCGTGCCCGCCCCGCGCACCTGGACGGGCCCCTCCCTCGCACCTGTGCGGGCCCTGCCCCGGCCCCGGCCCCGCCCCGGCCCCGCCCGCCCGCGCCCCTCAAAAGCGGCAGAGCCGCGCCCGGCCCGCTGTTATGCAGGAAACTCGTCCCGGGATGCTGTGGCAGCGATCGGCGCTCGGGGCCGGAGCCCCGGCCGGGGGCTGCTCCCGGCGCTGCGCCGAGCGGGGACGGCACCGGAGAGCGAGGCTGGCGATGGAGCTCGGCCTCAGGACCGGCACCGGAGGATCGAGGTTGGCTTGGGGCTGGGATGGGGCTCGGCATCAGGACGGGCACCGGGACCGGGATCGGTCCTGTGTCCGGTGCCGCGGGCGGGAGGAGCCGCTCCGGGGCTGGCGCTGGGGCCGATCCGGCGGGGCCGCTCGGGCCGGGGCTCTGGGGGCCGGCCAGGGCAGAACGGCGGCGCTTTCCTCGTGCAGACGCGGAGCCGGGGCTGGGACCGGCCGGGGCGCGGGGACACGCCGGCCCGGCCCGGGACCCCCGATCCCGCCGGGTCCCGCAGCGCTGCCCGCACCCCCCGCGGGATCGGAGCCACCGCGCTCGGGCACCCCCGAGGCCACCGGCACACACCCCCTCCCGGGGGAGAACATCGCCCCCCTGCCCCTTCCCGCGGCCCCGGGGGTTCCCGCCCGCAGCGCCTCCCCGGGAACGAGGGCTCTGGGGCCCGCCGGGGCTCCGGCCGTGGGGAGCTGGGGCCCTGCCGGGGCAAGGAAGAACGGGGGGCAGCCCTTTCCCCCGTTCCTCCCGTGCTCCGGGACCCCGAGCAGAGCTGCCCGTCTGTCCCCGTGTCCCCTGTGTCTGTCCACAGGCAGCCCAGGAGCCGGCACTGACCGTGCCGCGGGTCGGGCACAGGCTGCTCCCAGCTCTGCCCGCGGACCTTCGGCAATTGCCGACAGCAGTTCTTTGCCCTGCCATCCCAGAAGGGGCAGCTCATCTGACACCTGCCAGGTGAGACCTGAGGCTCTCCTTCCTCTCCCCCCGCTTCCTCGGCAACTCGCACCCTCCCGGGGCAAAGCCTCTGGTTTGTCAAAAACCCGTTGAAACATTTCATCTTTATTTGCAGGCGGGGAAGGTCCTGCCTGGGAGGGAAACGGCTACAGAAGGGGAAACCAAGAAATGCTCCCACCGGACGCTGCCGCGCGAAGCAAAGGAAGGAAGGACGGCAGGGAAATAGAGTCAGGAAATCTGCTTTTATTCAGTCTCTGCAGCTCTCCGTGCTCTGCAGGAGCCCTTCGCAGCCACGGGCCGGAGGGAGCGCGGCCGGCTGGGGACGGGCACCAATTCATCACTGCCGCGCTCCGGGAGGTTTTCCGGCCCCGTCGGGCATTTCCCCATTGGCTGCAAAGGGGTTCGTACAACGTCTCTTTCCAGGGATAAAGGAGCCAACCGAGTCCGGAGGGATCCTCGCTCCGAGGCAAAGGCGTTGCTCGAGTGTCGCCGCCTGGTCCCGCCGGCGGGGCGGCGTCTCCTCCAGGTGAGCGTTCGGAACCCGAAATGCCGGGGGGGGGCTCAGGTCGGGGCCGCTTTTCGGGCCCGGAGCTGGACGGAGCCCTCGGGGCTCCTGCTTCCCGCCAGGAATGTTCTCGGGGCTCCCTGGGCAGTCCCAGCTGGGCAGGGAACGCGGGCCGGGAGGAGGCAGGAGCGACAGAGAGCGACCCAGCCCTGCTTGGGCTTCGTATTGCCAGGGGCTGGAGGAGCTGTGCCCTGCCCTGCACTGCCCTTCCTATTGCCAGGGGCTGGAGGAGCTGTGCCCTGCCCTGCACTGCCCTTCCTATTGCCAGGGGCTGGAGGAGCTGTGCCCTGCCCTGCACTGCCCTTCCTATTGCCAGGGGCTGGAGGAGCTGTGCCCTGCACTGCCTTCCTATTGCCAGGGGATGGAGGAGCTGTGCCCTGCCCTGCACTGCCCTTCCTATTGCCAGGGGATGGAGGAGCTGTGTCCTGCCCTGCACTGCCCTTCCTATTGCTAGGGGATGGAGGAGCTGTGCCCGGGAGCTGTGCCCTACAGCCCACGTGGGTGGGCAGGGGAAAGGGCTGCCCACGGCTCCTCAGCCAGGGCTGCTCTGAACGGGCACCCTGAGATGCCTCACCCTGGACACGCCCCAGCGCCAGCCCCGAAGGACCCAAAGAATCCAGCTGGCACTCGGCAGTGTCGGCACGGCGGGGCTGCAGAGCAGCACGGGAGCCATTCCCCGCGCCGACCTCCCAGAGCTCCCACGGGCCCCCCACGTGTGTCCCGCCCACCCCAAATCCCTGCCCTTCCAGCCGGAGGCCAGCAGCAGCCTTAAAACCAGGGCAATCTGCCCTCAGCGGCATTAAATCCCGAGCCAGAGCCCTCGGAGCTGCCTGAAAAGAAAAGGGGGTGCTTGGAGAACGTTGGGCTTGGATGCAATTCGCAGTTTTTCGGGGACCCAACCGTAACTGCACAACCCAGGGACAGCTTGAACAGGTGGGTCGGAGCCGAGGTGCCCCGAAGGCAGGGATGCGCATCCCTTTCCTCGGGAAAAGAACTCGCCGGGGCCGCTCCCGAGGCTCCGAAGGGACAGCGGCTTCCCGGCCGGAGAGACGTCCTCGCCCGTGCCCAGGGGCTGCCTCGCCCCGGGCCGGGAGCGCGTCCGGCCCCGCCTTCTCCTGGGCGAACACATCCCCTGGAGCCCGGCCCGGGGCGGAGAATCGGCCCAATTCCAGGGAACTCGCTCAAGTCCCCCCAGGGACACCTGCGGGGCCGGGGGAGGAGGGTTAGAAACAGCAAAGTCTGTGCAACATCAACCTGTCCTTGTCCCGATCCCGCTGAGCAAACCTGGAACCGCCGCTGCTCCCTGGCAAACGTGGCCTTAGAGCGGCAGCTCTGCAGGGGAAGATCCGGGCTCCAGGAGGCACTGGGAGGCTGTGCCAGCAGGAATTCGGCAGGGAATTGTGGGCTGTAGGTAGAACTCATCTAAACCTGCAAAGCTGAGACCGGAACCCAAACCTGGGCCCCGCGCAGAGAACAATCTTTGTGCTGCCCTGTCGGCCAAAGCCGCTGCACTGAGAGATCTTGGCAGCCTGAGGGAGGGCATTCCCTGCCTCCCAGCAACCTCCATCTCCAAGGGGACAATCCAAGTCCCAACCAATTCCTTTTGCCTTTCCACAGGGACAGTGACCCTTGTTTGGTCCTGCTCTCCCACGGTTCATTTTGGGGGATCGGTTTGTCCTGGTTTACGTGTTCCATGACTCCACCCACAGCTGGAGATGTGGGGCTGTGCTTCTCTACTCCCAGCAGGTTCCCCAAGGAGCCAGAGACTCCAACAATCCCTCGTTTGGCCTTCTAGGTGAATTGTACACAAGCCAGTCCCCATTCCCTCTCCAGGCTGTCAGTGCTCGTGCCCTTGGCACAGTTGGCTGTGGCTGGGCAGGAACTGAGAGCAGGACACGGGGCAGGGTGGATCAGCTGCCCAGGGAACCTCCAGGAGATGAAGCTACGGGATCCTCATTCCAATCAAGGGAACACATTCTGTCTCTGGCAGAAGCGGGAGCCAAAGCAGATCCCGCCTGGCCAGGCTGGGGGGCAGCAGTTGGATCCACTCTGGGGGAAAGCCCCTGTGCCTGCCAGGAGCTCTGACTCTGTTTGTCCTGCCAGCTCCTGACCAGGGGCAGGGCCACTGGGAGGGATTCAGAATGCAAAGAAACCCCAAATCCTACCAAGGGACTCAGTTAAAGGAAGAAAGCAATTTTTATCATAAAAAATTTAAAAACCTGTTAAAAATTCTAGGCCAACAATACTGGGATTCCCAGGAAACTTAGTAGTGCTCTTGGTTCCATTTCAATGTATCCTTAGGCCCTCAATGAGCAGTTTGAAGAACTTCCCCTGAGATTTGGAGGCTGAGCAGGATTTGCTTTGGATTGCCTTGCACCTCTGGCCCCAGCTGGTGCAAACACAACTAGGGCCAATGTGGTTAAACACACTTTCCTAAAAAACAGTTGCTGTATCCCCTAGAAATTACCTCATGTTTGCAGATGAAAACTTCATCTCTGTCCCTCCTCAGTTATCCCAGGTTTTCCTGGCTGGGAGCTGCAAGGAGGCTGTAAATTGAAAGGCAGAAAGAGAAGATGTGTCAGCAAAAGGCACAAAGAAGGGGACAGGTTTCAGAAAACATTTCTGCAATCCAATGAATAACTCTTTCCGGTTTCCCAGGGAGAAGAACAGGAACTCAGCCACCAAGGCCTGACAGTCCCCTGCAGCCAGAGCTCAGCACACACCCAGAGAGGCAATTCCAGCATCTAAAAGAAAAAAAGGAAGAAAAAAGTGATTTCTTTGGTTTCCAAGTTATCTTAAGTTGTTGAAAGCAAAGCAAGCCTTGCTTTGGTTTGAGTTGGGTGAACAGTGAGGAGTGGGCACAGGGCACGTCATTAATGCCCAGGGGATGGTGCTTTGTGGGGGAAGGAAGAGCAGCTGATGGAGTTGCCCAGTCCAATTCCTGCCCAAGGCCTGACTGGCCCAGGACAAACCCTGTGGCAGGCAGTGGTTTTGTTCCCTCTCATGGTCAGTGCCCAGTGTGTCCCTGTGGGCAGTGCCAGGCTGGGGACAGGCACACGCAGCTGGCAGCACTCTCTGCCCCAAACAGCCTTGGGGGGCAGCGCAGCCCGGGGATCGAGGGGGGCTGGAGGCGGCCCAGGAAAGGACCCCCGCTCCCCGGGGCAGCTCCACAGCCCCCCTGCCCTCTCAGCCACGGGGGCCCCGCTGCTCCCCGGCTGGCACAGAGCCCCCTGCCCATGGCTGGCAAATCAGGGCCAGGGCTCGGCCTCGCTGCAGCCGCCCACAGAGGAGCAGCTCAGGGCTCAGCCCAACATGTTCCCTACTTGGCCACTGCAGAGACCCTCGGGTTACCTCAACACATTCCTTCTCTTCCCAGCACATTCCCTGAAGTTTAACACCCACGGTTTTCTGGGTCTGTCCCCACTCGTTACCTCAGGTTACCTCAATGTGGTCATTCCCTGCCCTGGAGAGAATGAACCTCCTTTTTAACCCCCAAAGTTTCCCCTTCCAGCCCACTCCTGATTACCTCTTTCTGAACACAAAAGAGTCATTCTATCCCTAGAGATTATCTTTTTAACCCCCAAACGCTTCCCTACCTGCACACTCCTGATTACCTCTTTTGGACCTCCAGCTATTCATTCTCTGCCCTGCAGATTTGCTCAAGTTTGACCCTCAGAAATTTCTCTGCCTCTCCCCTACTGACTGCCTCACTTTATTCCAAAATGTTCCTTCCCTCTGCTGCACATTGCCACAGATTTGACCCCCACAATTCTCCCTACCTGTCCACAGCTGATCACCTCATGTTCATCTCTCAATATTCATTCCCTACCATGCAGATTACCTCAGATATTTCCCCCCCAATTTTCCCTACGAGTCCACAACTGATTACCCCAGTTTTCCTCAGGATGTACATTGTCTGCTCCACGTGACCTAAATTTTACAAACACAAATTTTCCCTCCCTGCCCAACACTGACTGCCTCACTTTACCCCAAGGTATTCATTCTCTCTGCTACAGATTGCGCAGATTTTACTCCCACAATTCTCCTTACCTACCCACATGTAATCAGCTCCTCTGTACAAATACAGGTTCATTCTCTACTCTGTGGGCTAACCCAAGTTTACCCTAAAACACTCCCCAGCTGTCCACCATTGAGTACCTCATTTATCCTTCAAAATATTCAGTCTCTGCCCTGGACGTTCCCTCAAGTTTTACCCCAAAGGTTTCCCTCCTGCCCACTGCCCACTGCCTCAGTGTCCATCAGGAGGTACATCCTCTCTGCTACAGGTGACCTGAAATTTTACAAACAGCAATTTTCCCTACCTGCCCACCACTAACTGCCTCACTTGACCTCTAAATGGTCATTCTGTTCTCTACAGATGAGATCAAGTCTTACCCCCAACATTTCCCTTCCTCTACATCACCCATTTGCTCTTCCGGACACCCCAAATTTCCATTCCATCCCTACACATTCCTGAGTGTTTCCCTCCAAAGCATCCTTCTCTTGTTCCCTGTTTAATAACTCACACTCCAGCCCCAGGCTCTCCACTCCCCCCTCAGTGGGACCCCTCCAAAATGCACCTCCCTCCCCTCTGCAGCACCTCACCTTTTCCTACACAAACAGTTGCTGCGTCCCCTCGAAATTACCCCAAGTTGGCAGCTACCAATGTCACCTCTGTCCCTGCCATGTTCTCCCAGGTTTCCCCAGCTGGGAGCTGCGAGGAATTCAGGCCAGGGAATCGACATCAGGGAACAGCTGTACGTGCAAAGGTAGAAAGAGAAGATGTGTCAGCAAAAGGCACAAAGAAGGGGACAGGTTTCAGAAAACATTTCTGCAATCCAATGAATAACTCTTTCCGGTTTCCCAGGGAGAAGAACAGGAACTCGCAGCCACCAAGGCCTGACAGTGCCCTGCAGCCAGAGCTCAGCACACACCCAGAGAGGCAATTCCAGCATCTAAAAGAAAAAAAAAGAAGAAAAAAGTGATTTCTTTGGTTTCCAAGTTATCTTAAGTTGTTGAAAGCAAAGCAAGCCTTGCTTTGGTTTGAGTTGGGGTGAACAGTGAGGAGT